>NC_139461.1:302292500-303542500 GCF_057233095.1 Heloderma suspectum | reverse complement strand
TGGGAGTTATAATCCAAGCCCATCAGGTGGGCACCAGGTTGGGGAAAGCTGGTTTAAAGGATTCACCCACCTTCCTCTTCCATGTAGGCAAGCTATCAGCACTCTGGAAAATTACCTGTAATCTCTTTAATGAGGACAATCTTTTCAGAACAGCTGGGGATATAGGGTTCATAAGTGAAGGCCACCTGACACTGCCAAATATTTTATGCCAGGGCAATAGGTGAATGACAAATTTTAGAAACTCATTACATGGGGATGTCAGGAGAAGGGAGAAAATAACCTTGGGCAATATCAGTCAAGATATCTCAGTGTTCAACTAATGAAAGACCCACAAGAGTGGTTTCTGGCCATCTCCGTGTAGCCAATTAAATGGATATTTCTGAGACTCTTTCCAGGTACTCATCTGTTAGCATTTGCAATTGGTCACTGGGCATCATCTTTTTCTGAGAAACGGATTAGAAGTCTTCTACGGTAGCTGGACGGTTTTCTTTAGGGAGGTTGGGTTATGGTTAGAACCATCTCGATAGCTTGAATACAAAGGTCAGAGGCTCAGATTCAGACTGTGACACATTACGCAGAAGCACAGGATTCTTTGCTGTTCCTCCCTCCCTCCCTCTTTAAAACAGAATAGCCTGGGCAAGCTGCTAGTGCCAAGAGGAAGGGAACATGAAGAGAGGTTGCTTCGCCCCTCTGGTCTGTTTCTGGTACAAAATCATCCCCCTCCCCAGCTTTTTTTTCATCCGTGTGGGGAAAAGATACAAGGACCCCATATTGTTAATGTCACAGGAGTTGAGATGGGTCAATGAGCGATGTTCAAGATTGCTAGAATTCTCTGAACATCATCTCACTGCTCGTCTCATGCCTGATTTCTGTTCAGGTTTGTGATCGCTGCTTCCTCTCCATGAGCGGGGAAATCATGCAAATTGAGCAGTGATAGAACATGAACTTTGTGCAGATTTCCCCAAATTTGTGCAACTTTCCTCCATAGACTAAAGCAAGGCTTTCAGTCTGCAGGGGAAATTTGCGCAAATTAGGAAATTTGCACAAAATCAACTCGGGATAGTTGCACAAATCAAATGCAAACACACAATTTGTGAACATGTTTCACTGGACACATGCTCATGATTGTGATTGCATTTGGGGCTTCGAACAGCAAAAATGAAATCCTCATACATCCCTACGCAGGACTACGCAGGAGAAAAACCAGCAGAGGTTGATGGAGGCTCTCAAAAAGAACTGGAGGGGAACACACCTTTCCTCCATCACACACAGTTAACTCCAGGCTTGGGCCCTTCCTTCTTTTAACTTACGCAGCCTCATCCTTCTTTTCTCTTGGTCCTCCTCCTGAAATTGTGCAAAGCCCCTTCTTCTTATGTCTTGTTTCTAGGATCTCCACCCCTTTACCTGTCCTCTCCTTTCATGTCCACTAACCTCTCATCCTCTAATTTTGCTCCCTGAGGTCATGCTCACCAGGGGCCAAGGTCTCTCTTCCTCTTGACTAGCTCCTTTGCTCCCCCCTGCATGGGCCTGCCTGATGGTGGAGGTGCCACAATAAGCATGGGAGTGGAGGTGGTATTCCTACTTGAAACACAGCATGCATACTAGGGGGTGGGTGAGATTTTCATTTCCGTTCGGTTTCAGTAAGAATTTACCAAAATTTGCAACATTTCCCATATTAGAGAGAAAACAAACCTGAGATTTTAAAAAATGTGTATGTGAGAGAAACTTAAATTGACAGATTCAGCCATCCAAGCCCAGGGCTTTCAGCACTTTGTTCTTAAATGTCAGGGTTTGAATCCCCATGTATTCAACCATGTTCGTGTTTAATCAGGGTTGCCACATCTCTATACGGTAGGCAGGAACATCATGATCCTCTATGTGATGGCAATAGCTGTGCATATTTAATTTGACTGGTGCAGATGGGTGGGAACATAAGATGAGCCATGCTGCATCAGACCAAATGTCCATGTCCATCTAGTCCAGCATTCTGTTCACACAGTGGCAAACCAACTGCCCACGGGAAACCCATAAGCAGGACAGGAGTGCAACAGTGCCCTTCTGCCCATGTTCCCCAGCAATTGGTGTACATAGGTGTACTGCCTCTGATAATGGACATAGCATATAGCCATCAGGACCAGTAGCCATTGAAAGCCTTATCCTTATCTAACTCCCCTTTAAAGCCATCCAAATTGGTGGCCATCACTATATCTTGTGGTAGTGAATTCCATTGTTTAACTATGTGCTGTATGAAGAAGTACTTCTATCTTTTCTGAATCTCCCACCATTCATCTTCATGGGATGACCCCGGGTTCTAATATTATGGGAGAGGGAGAAAAATGTGTTCCTATCCACTTTCTCCACACCATGCATAATTTTGGATGCCTCTAAAGAATTTCATTTCATTTCATTTTTGATATGGCTTTACCAACATTCACAAAGTTCTCAATATTTGTGAGAGAAAGAGCTTGAGATTTTTTTTTAATGGATGTGGGAGAAAGGAGAAGGTGAAACATACAGATTTCCCCTTCCCTAATATACTCCAACATTCATTCCTAGATTTCAGTCATCAGGGAACATATCATATTGCATCATGTTGTACATCTTTCCTGCTCCCTGGAGCAGACGTTGAGCTGTTGGGTGCAGACGTTGAGCTGTTTTTCAAAACTGAAATGTAGAATTGGGCCCTGAAAGTGCCATGTTTCATTCTGATATCTCAACATTCATTGGAATTATCACAGTACAAAGAAACAGACATATACAAACAGAATGGCAAATGGCTGAATTAAACAAAGGCCTCATTCCGCTTGGCCGATATTCATGTCAAACAGTCTATTATAAATTATAGTTCTGACCTTTAAAATGGTACACAGCAGAATATTGATGGTTGGAAGGAGAACAGCAATATGATAAACCTGTGGGATCTGCAACAAAATGCTCTAGTGTGGAGTGTTCCTGTTCAGTGCTGCCTTCCCAGACACTTCATTCCATTCCCCATTCCTGCCAGGTTTTCCATCCCCCCTCCAACCATCAGTCAACATTCTATGGCTCTTGAGCACAGTTGGTTCACACCGATTTTATTTGCATAAAATTTGCATACGTTAATGTATATGTATTAATGGCAATTTAGAAATAACTATTATAATTTAAATAGAAATATAGTGCATTCACCATAGCATGAAAGACTGTGATTAGGTGACCTGTGTGCCTTGCTCAGTCTGCAGTCCAGGTGTCACTGATGGGCAACTTGAAGGCCCAGCTCTGATGGTTCTTTATCTTTAAACTGGACTTGGACTGGACAGCCCTTCAAATAGAGAATGCCTTCAAAATAGCAGGCAGTCCTCTGGCAGCCCTTGGACCAGAGGACTGTCCTCTATAAAAGATGACACATCACCACCTTACACCAGGTCTCACAAGACAAAGCTAAGTCATGCAATACTTGGCCACAGGCTTGGTGAGGTCTCATAAGACTTGGGGTGATTTCTCTGATGCAAGTATTGGTTGCCAGTGGCATGGGAGTTGTTGACCCCAGCCCTGGCTTTACGTAGTGGCATGGCTTGGGCAGGCCCTAGGCACAAATATCTGGAAGATCAATGGACAATGTTACTAGATTAAAGTGTTCATCATGCCATGCACACAAGTTGTGTCTTTTCACTGTGGTCCAGAGAGACACTTAAGCCTAATTGGTTTGTGTGCCTACACTGAAATGCAAAAAATGAATCCAGGGTTTCATTTTATGGCAAGTCAACCCCCCACCCCCAATCATTTTCTTAGTGTCACCGGCGGTACAAATCATTAAGGAAACAGATTTTGCAATTATGCAGCAAATATTCTCTTATTAAGGGAAGCTCTCTTTTGTTCTGTGCGACTGTGATTCAGAAGCAACTAATCTCATACTGAAATCCTTTGGGCTTTCATTGAAATGTTCATTTAATTAACTTCAAGCAGTTTGATTCTTTGAGCCACTAGTTGATTAAATTACTTTGATTCGTTTTAAACCAGAAGTATTCAGAGAAAAGAACACCATTCAGGAAGCAGGGTTTACATGATCACATACCATATGAAACAAATGGTATGTATGTTGTCAATCCATACAAACGTTGATCCATCTATGGTCAATAGCTTTCCATTGGAAAATCCTAAAATTGCTCAACAGAATTGCAGAAATGTGTCCCTTGAAAGTCCATTCTTTCTCAGCAATGCTGATCCAATTGACCTGATGCTCATTGTTACTCAAACTCAACTTCTAATGTTTCCTTAGAGAAAATGTGGTGCCCAGAACTCCTTAGTTCTGGGCACCACATTTTAAGAAGGATGTAGACAAACTGGAAAAGGTTCAGAGGAAGGCACCAAAGATGATCAGGGGACTGGAAACAAAGCCCTATGAAGAGAGACGGAAAGAACTGGGCCTGTTTAGCCTTGAGAAGAGAAGACTGAGGGGAGATAGGATAGCTCTCTTCAAGGACTTGAAAGGTTGCCACAGAGAGGAAGACCAGGATCTCTTCTCGATCATGCCAGAGTGCACAACACGGAATCATGGGCTCAAGTTACAGGAAGCCAGATTCTGGCTGAACATCAGGAAAAACTTCCTGACTGTTAGAGCAATACGACAATGGAAGCAATTCCCTAGGGAGGTAGTGGGCTCTCCCACACTGGAGGCGTTCAAGACGAGGCAGGACAGCCATCTGTCAGGGATGCTCTGACTTGGATTCCTGTATTGAGCAGGGGGTTGGACTCGATGGCCTTGTAGGCCCCTTCCAACCCTACTATTATATGTTTCTATGATCCTCCTTTCCTTTTAACACTCAGCTGACTAGTCCAATTTTGCCTATAGTGACTACGGAGCAGTTAAGCCAGTGGTACCCAGAAGACCTTTGCCTGTCCAACTCCATTGTGACATCACAGTAGGTCACAGTAGATCAGCCAAGGTGTATTTACAGGCTATGGGTTGTGAACATGCTAGTCTGTTAGTAAGCAGCTCTGTATAGCAGATACATGTGCTGAAGTCTCATAAAGGCACATTTGTCATTTTATTAACACATCCTTGGACCAGTCTTTTGAATGTTATTACTAACATTCTGGTTGCTACCCAACAGGTGCTAGATCCAACCTGAAACTTAGTGTCAAGGAGCCCGCTGTGTGCACTGATGCTGCGAAGTGGGTGTAGGGATGTGTGAAAATTTCCACACATCTTTCAAATCCTGGGAAGTACTAGTTCCCCTCTACTCAGCACTGGTTAGGCCTCATCTGGAGTACTGTGTCCAGTTCTGGGCACCACACTTTAAGAAGGATGCAGACAAACTGGAAAAGGTTCAGAGGAAGGCACCAAAGATGATCAGGGGACTGGAAACAAAGCCCTATGAGGAGAGACTGAAAGAACTGGGCATCTTTAGCCTTGAGAAGAGAAGACTGAGGGGATATATGATAGTGCTCTTCAAGTACTTGAAAGGTTGTCACAGAGAGGAAGGCCAGGATCTCTTCTTGATCATCCCAGAGTGCAGGAAACAGAATCATGGGCTCAAGTGACAGGAAGCCAGATTCCTGCTGAACATCAGGAAAACCATCCTGACAGAGCAATACGACAATGGAACCAATTACCTAGGGAGGTAGTGGGCTCTCCCACACTGGAGGCATTCAAGATGAAGCTGGATAGTCATCTGTTAGGGATGCAGAACAAGCAAAAAGTTCTAGATTTCCATGCTGGAATGGCATGGATCTTCTTGCTGGATCTGATGAAGAAGGCAAAATCTATTATGAATCTCCCTGTCTTTATCTCAGGAGATGGACATTTCTTTCTGCTTTTACCAAAATATTTTAAAGTCCATTTTATTACAGCACATTTGTTGAGAACACTCCGCATATCAGCAGTCACGGGTCTGTTCTTTACTAGGCTGTTTGTAGATATGTAGTATATCTACTCTAACTGATTGTTTAGACTGAGATATTTTAGTCTTGCTGAACTGGTTTTTAGTTTAGCTTGGTTTTTTTTTGTTAATTTAAAAATAAAAAGCTGTCCATTGCTGTTTAAACCATAATGCTATTGCAGGAAATAGCCATGATTCACAATATGATCAGAGCCCTTCAATAGCCACTCTGGGGAAGGGATGGGATGGCAAAGTTTGTACATGGAACTGGATGACAGCTTACACAAGGATGGCTAACCCCCCCCTCTAATGGCCAGTTGTGTGTGTGTGTGTGTGTGTGCGCACGCGTGCATGTACAGTTGTTGACTATCTGAATATTCCCTTTTAAAAACAAAACAGAACTGTACTTAGACTTAACTATGTTGTCAAGAACTCAACTACCCCCCCCCCCCATTTCCCCAGCACTGGGTATCTTCACAAAGAGCTTTTATGCTGCTATTGAGATTGCTCAGTCATGGAAGTTTGTGGGTCCTTTTCATGATGTCAACAACCTCCAGGGCACATCCAGCGGTATTTCCTGGTTATTTCATCTCAAAAAGATCTGTAAATAATGAACTATCTATTTAAGTCTGATTGTTACGCTATTAAGGCAGCCACTAGATGATGCTGTTTCATTGATCTCTATGGAACCTTGAAATTTAAGAACTTCCCCTCTCAGCAATCACATGGTCGCCATCTGGGAGCTTGCTGTAAACATGGAAAGGCTCCACAACGGGAGGACTGCAGGTTTTTTCTCTGGTGTAAAGGCAGCCACTGTGATCCTAATCCAAAATGGAGCCACTGCAGCTGCAAAAAAGTAGAGACATAGGAGATCCAAACATGGATTTGGGTTTTCTCATCTACTTTGGATCTAAGATATTACATCATTTACAGAGCAATCCTACAGGCGTCTAGTCCATAGGACAGAGTGCTCTGATATCAGAGCGCTCTGAGAATTTAATGTCATTTGGGCAAGGGCCAGGTAGGGCAGGAGGAACAACGGAGGTGTTTTTGCCTCCCCTTCCTCCTTAACAAGCACTGAGAACTAGATGGCCCTCTTAGACCATCTAGACTGCTTACCTGGCAGTGGGCAGGGATTAAAACTGAGAAGCTTGTGAATCCAATGGACCCACGGTCTCACCTCTTCCTTCCCCAGCCACTGTCATGCCCCCTTTCTACCCTTCCCATCCTTGATAAATGGGGGAAACCATTCCCACTAGGGTCCCCCCCCAGGTAATTTCCACCATATCTTATGGCCCCTGTGATGCCTGCCTGGGGTCCATAGGATCACTCTGTTGAGGTGATTAAACAATATCCTGGCTATTCTGTGGCAAGAAGCCATTGTTGTTAAGCCAGTACAAAAGGAATACAAGACAGCAGGGCCTTTCCAGTGGTGACACCCTATTTGTGGAATGCTCTCCCCAGAGAGGCTCCCCTGGTGCCTATGTTATGGTCCTTTTGGTGCCAGGTGAAAACATTTTTATTCTCTCAGGCATTTTAAGAACTGTGTGTTTTGAGTGTGTGTGTGTGTGCGTGCATGTTTTAGTACTTTATTTTGCTGCTGGTTTCATCTTGGTTTATTCTCTGCTGCTTTTCTGTTTTGTTTTAAATTTTGTATTTTATGTTTTTTAATGTTGTGAACCACCCAGGGAACTTAGGTTATTGGGAGTTTTAATAGTACAGCAAAGAAAGTAAGAAAGAAAATAATGCTGGTAGATCTATCTGCCATGAATTGGTCTAGTCCTCTTTTAAAGACACAACTTGTGGTTGAGAATCCCATAAGTTAATTATTCATTTTGTAAAGGAGTTTCTTTCTTTTGCCAGTCTGGAACCTACAGTTTCCTGAGTTTTATGAAAGAAATGCTCATTGTCTTTGCATTTACTTGCAATATTTGCATTAAACACACACATGCATGCACCCCGCCCCACTGTGCCAGTTTACCGCAAGGATGGAAAGTGATCAGTTGGTGTTTTGACATTTCTTATGGATTACCAGCATGTCTCATGGTAGATTTTTCTAGACCACAATTGTGATAAAGTACAATGAGAATTCAGACTGCAGCAAAGATCTTTTCTATGAATTACTTGATACGGCTAGTGAATCATTGAATTACCATGAGCTAATCATAGCTGTTGTGGGTAGAATTAAATTGAATACTGACTGGAAGGCCTACCATTTGTCACTGAGGAGGAATAGTTCTCTGCTTCCCAAGCCTGTATTTTGAATAACTGCTTGCTGGAGAGGAACAACAGGTGATCGTAGACATGGCGCTCCAACCAACCTCCTGCTGAGGATGAAATTTACAAACCCATCAAGCGCTAGGAAATCGGCTTGACAGAATGCTGGCTGAGCTCTATAAATATGTATGGCTGCATTGACAGACCATTTAACCTCATTTCCTTGTGTGAATCACAGCTCTCTGACTAAAGTGCTCTCAGACCATTCATAAATAATTCCACCAGGAGGTATAATGTGTAGTCCAAAGTGGGCTTTTTCAAAATGTGTCAAAGGGGGCCACATTTTAAAAATACATCAGAGGATGTTGTGGGCTCATCTGCTTTGTAGCCCTTGTGTGTGATGAGATCATATGCTAAGCAACTAAGGATAGACAGATCTGTCCATTTCAGTTTCTCACCATTTCTCACTTTCCCACATTAAGTTCAGTTCATCAGGAACGTTAAGGTTTTTTTTTTTAGAAATCTTTTCATGAAAATTTGTATGCATGTCTGTGCACATTTCTCCTAAACTTGCATTTTTGCATGCAATTCTGCCTAATATGCTCATTTTTGCTAGTATGCTGCATTTATGAACATTATTTTCACTAATATATCCATTTATATATGCCGTCTCTCCTAATATGCGAACTTTTGTGTGCGGTTTTTGATTGAAGAACTCCATTGCAAATTTCGGGGAAGTGCAAATTTCAAAGGATAGCTGAGTTTCGGTCCATGTATTGGCTCAGAAGTTAAAGGTAAAGGAAGTTTGCATCAGAATATGATCTCAACTATTTTATCTTGCATGCCCAGCTAATCTTGTGTACATTGGAGCTTGTACAGCAGGGATGGGCATCCTGTGGCTCTACTGCTCTACAGTTTTGTAGAGTATAGTAGGCCTACAACTAGTATGATCCCTCGCCATTTGGCAGCCTAGGATAAATTTTGAGTGATCCTGGATTGTCTTATAGTTACGGTTGCTTGCTCAAGATTGCTTGTTTGAAGATGTTTTAGATATATGTTCTCTTGTGTATATTGTCTGTTCATGTGATTCTTATGCAAATGGCTTTTAATCTCTGTATACTATATTTTTAATGTTTTTAATTTTGTAAACTGCCCAGAGAGGTTTGGCTATTGGGTGGTATAGAAATGTAATAAAATAAATAAATAAATGCCTATAACAACTGCAACATATGAACTCTTTCTTCTTTCTGCCCCATCAAAATGGTGAGGCCAGAAAGCCAGCAACAGTGGAAGAGAGCTTAGTTAGTAGAAGTGGGTCTCCTTTTCCCGAGCATGTTTGGACCCTGGTAACCCTGATGCTGGGAAAGACTGAAGGCAAAAGGAGAAGGGGACGGCAGAGGATGAGATGGCTAGATAGCATCACTGATGCAATAATATGGACTTGAGCACACTCCGGGAGAGAGCGCAGGACAGGAAGGCCTGGCGTGCTATGTCACGAAGAGTCAGACACGACTGAACAACTGAACAACAAAACCTTTGTTCTGGTGCAGAATGTCCTTAAAAGCAAGTTGAGAAATTCACCTGAGCCTTTTGTTCCTCACGCACAACAGTGGAGCAGGTGAGGTGAAGGTCCTGGGGATCAAACTACCTACGGAGACATTCACAATGGAGGGTTTTGTGTATTCCCAAATATAGTACAGTGCAAGAGCAGAATTTAATATTGGATGCAGAATTTAATATTGGATACAGAATACAGCAACCTAAGGACCCCAGTTGCTCTATTAAAAGGTAAGTTTCTAGCCCTCAAGACTGCAAAGATAGGTCTTGAAAGTGAGTGTGCAAAGGCAGGTGAAATCACAGGTGCTTGGGGATGTTTAGTAAGATTTTGAGAGGTGGGGTGGCCAAAAACCGTGTGCCCTGCTTGGCTCTTGGCCCTTCCCCATGACTAGCAGACGAGGTACCTATGAAAAATTGGGGTGGGAGTGGGATGGAAATTTGCTTAATTGACAGAATTCAGCTCTTTTTGGCTTGGAATCTGGCACCTTCTGTGAGCCACCACAGGTTCAAACCCTCCTCAGCCATTAAACCCATGGGGTGATGTTGGGCCAGTCACTACCTCTCAGCCTAACCTCCCTCGCAGGGTTGTTGCAACTATAAAATGAGGGCAGGGATTGAATGCTGCCTTGAGCTCTTTGGAGGAAAGGTGAGCTATTAATATACAAATGATGTTTTTCTTTAGTGTAGCATGTATCTGGCAGCCCTGGTCTTTTCAAACCATGATTCAAGGTCTCTCAAGCAAACTTACCTACTCATAAATAAATATGCATTTATTTCTCTTCCATTTACTTTTCAATACCTTACAAGCAAACATGGTAGCAATGTACTGGATACTTTTCTCAAGTTCCCCAAAGACTCAGCTGAAGGCTAAACTAGATGTTACACTAAACTGAGGGATAGGAGAACCAGAGATGTTCACATTTGCCAAAATTCTCCACACTTCATTTCACACATAAAGTTAGATGGATTTAAAAAGGGATTGGAGAAATTCATGGAGGTGTCACTTCAGCCCCACTGTGAGGTCAATATAAGCAGGGGTGGGGATTGGGATGCTGGAGAAAAAATCAAGATGGACTAAAATGAGCTCTAATTTGTAAGAATCCGACCTGTGAAATCCTCTGTGGAGTGACCCCCTCAGGCTGTGTGGATTCCGTGGACTTTCAGATGATTTTTTTACTTTCCCGAAATTTATGCATATAAATTTGTAGGAAAATCTGTAAGCTTCTGCTGAGCAAACTTTGAATGAAATGGGGGACAATACACTAAATGTTACATCCTGAGATAAATTATGTAAATACTTATGCAAATACTTATGTAATTATTTGCGTATTTTTCTGCATGACGAAAAAAACCCTATTAGTATCAGTCTGTGAGTGGATGACAGAACAAAAGGCACCTGACAATCTGCAAAACACAGACAGAGCGGATTTTACGTAGTCCATACATCCCTAGGAGGGGGAACATCTGTATCCTCTGAAGGTAACTTCTACTGCATGTCAAGGAGGGAGGAGCTAAAGGTGCAGTTGCCATTTTTGGTGGCAGCTACGCGTTCAACATAACATCTAGCTGTGAATCTCTGTTTCCTTTTCCTCACTTGAGAGAAATGCAGTCGTCACTCGCCTGTCGATTCCTTCAAACCAGACGACAATGATGGCTGAATTTGTCTTTAAATGATGCATGTGTCTATGGAGTTTCTTCTATTCAAAATCAGTTTGTATTCCAGTCCGGGCTCAGTTTTGCCACAGGGCCGCTGCCCATCACCAATCACAATTAATTTGATTTCCCCACCAAACTGTGCTCGTTATTCTCCCTCTAGGTGTCTTAATGAATGTTGATGCCATACCCAGTGCTTCTGACATTTGGAAACTCCACACCCAGCAATCTGGGGCCCCATTATCCATCTTTCTTTTCTTCTTTCCCCTTTAGAATATGTGTGTGTGTGTGTGTGTGTGTGTGGAGACGGGGGTGTGGGCGAAGAAGCAGGAGTTCAGCAGCTGGTGGTCCCTCTTGTCACAAACAGATCTTGCTTAGTGATGCTCTTGTCAAAACAAAGAAACATTTCTTCTGCTTGTCTGTTAGACATGACTGCTCAATTCAGGGCAATTTA
Organism: Heloderma suspectum; assembly: GCF_057233095.1. Taxonomy (NCBI): domain Eukaryota; kingdom Metazoa; phylum Chordata; class Lepidosauria; order Squamata; family Helodermatidae; genus Heloderma; species Heloderma suspectum. Next base: position 303,530,758 of record NC_139461.1, on the reverse strand, counting down.
CACCCACTTCATATCTATCTAGAAGGGGAACCCCAAAGGAAGGCACAATTTCCTGCCTTAGGAAGGAGACTATATGGTGGCAGCAGGGGCAGAAGGTGGAAAAGTGCCATCTCTTCCATGGTCCATCTATGGGCCTCTTCTTGCATTATTTATTTATTTATTTATTTATTGCATTTATACCCCGCCTTTTTTCCTCTTGCAAGGAACCCAAGGCGGCTTACATAATCCTCCTCCTCTCCCTTTTATCCTCACAACAACAACCCTGTGAGGTAGGTTGGGCTGAGAGTCTGTGACTGGCCCAAAGTCACCCAGTGAGCTTCCATGGCCGAGTGGGGACTAGAACCCGGATCTCTGGGCTCCCAGTCCAACACTCTAGCCACTACGCCACACTGGCTTTCTTATGCTGTTGGCATTGGTAATGTCAGTAGGGTGGCTGCTTACACATCGCCAAAATAGAGGAAATGCATCATCAAAAGAAGAGGACACGATTTGAATGATACGTACATATTTGCACAGGATTTACATATGCTAATTTCTGGGTTGAATCGAGCACCTGCCTTCTGCAAGAGGGAGGGACCTTTTGTGAGAGGCCACTCCTATGTCCAGCAGGTAGGTAGTCATCACCAGTGGAGGCTGGTGGCTCTGTTTTCAGTGGGGCTGTGAATCCTTCCGGGGTTACAGTCAGAACCAGCCAGAACTCTAAAGGATCCATCCAAGGTCCTGAACCTATCCACCCCCAAGGCTCAGCACCTTGGATAGCTCCTTTAGAGTTCTGGCTGGTTCTGACTGAAATTCCAAGTGGATTCACTGAAATCGGAGCTACCAGCCTCCACCGCTCCCACTACCAGCAGGTGAGCAGCCCCTAACGCACTGCCCACTGCTGCAAAAAGTTTGCTTGTCCCTGATATATATGATAGTTTTGCCCATTTGATCTTGCCTCCATTTCCCTTCTTTTCCCCCTTTGTCTCCCTGTAGTGAACTTTAGGCTGCAAAGTCCTTTGGGAAGGGACTGGCTCTTTGTAACGTACTGCACACATTGATGAGTCTAAAGAAGCAATGCAAACAAGTAATCAATAAGAGGCTTCGGGAAGTGATTCAAACTAGAGTAGTTTCCCTGGCTTTCCCCATTTAGGACCGACTATAGCTATATTTCCCCTTCATGGATCACTGCCTTGTTATGGCGAAGGGGCTTGCGTAACTCAGTGAAGCCATAAGCTATGCTGTGCAGGGCCACCAAAGACAGATAGGTCATGGCGGAGAGTTCTGACAAAATGTGGTTCACTGGAGAAGGAAATGGCAACCCACTCCAGTATTCTTGCCAAGAAAACCCCATGGAAGGCTAAAAGCCTTTCACAAGGCTAAAAGAGATGATGCCGGAAGATGAGCCCCTCAGGTCGGAAGGTGTCCAATATACTACTGGGGAAGAGCAGAGGGAATTCCAAGTAGCGCCAGAAAGAGTGAAGCGGATGGGCCAAAGCCGAAAGGACACTCAGCTGTGGATGCGTCTGGTGGTGAAAAGAAAGTCCAATGCTGTAAATAACAATATTGTTTAGGAACCTGGAATGTCAGATCAATGAATCAAGGTAAGCTGGAGGTGGTCAAACATGAGATGGCAAGATTGAACATCAACGTCTTGGGAATCAGCGAACTAAAGTGGACAAGCATGGGCGAATTTAATTCAGGTGACCATCATATCTACTACTGTGGGCAAGAATCCCTTAGAAGAAATGGAGTAGCACTCATAGTCAACAAAAGGGTGGGAAAAGCAGTAGTGGGGTACAATCTCAGAAATGATAGAATGATCTCAGTACGAATCCAAGGCAAACCATTCAACATCACAGTAATTCAACTCTATGCCCCAACCACTGAGGCCGAAGAAGCTGAGGTTGATGGGTTCTATGAAGACCTACAACACCTTCTAGAATTAACAAAAAAAGATGTCCTTTTCATCACAGGGGAATGGAATGCTAAAGTAGGAAGTCAAGAAATCACTGGGATAACAGGCAGGCATGGCCTTGGTGTACAAAATGAAGTAGAAAAAAGGCTAATAGAGTTTGCCAAGAGAACACGCTGATCATAGCAAACACTCTTTTCCAACAGCACAAGAGGCGACTCTACACATGGACATCACCAGATGGTCAATATCAAAATCAGATTGATTATGTCCTTTGCAGCTAAAGATGGAGAAGCTCTATACAGGCAGTAAAAACAAGACCTGGAGCTGACTGTGGTTCAGATCATGAGCTTCTTGTTGCAAAATTTCAGCTGAAATTGAAGAACGTAGGGAAAACCACTAAACCATTCAGGTATGACCTAAATCATATCCCATATGAATATACAGTGGAGGTGACGAATAGATTTAATGGATTAGACCTGATAGACAGAGTGCCTGAGGAACTATGGATGGAGGTCTGTAACATTGTTCAGGAGGCAGCAACTCAATCCATCCCAAAGAAAAAGAAATGCAAGAAAGCCAAGTGGCTGTCTGATGAGGGTTTACAAGCAGCTGAGGAAAGAAGGGAAGCGAAAAGCAAGGGAGAAAGGGGAAGATATATCCAACTGAATGCAGAGTTCCAGAGAATAGCAAGGAGAGACAAGAAGGCCTTCTTAAATGAACAATGCAAAGAAATCGAGGAAAACAAGAGAATGGGAAAGCCTAGAGATCTCTTCAAGAAAATCGGAGATATCAAGGGAACGTTTTGTGCAAAGACGGGCATGATAAAGGACAAAAAAGGCAGGGACCTAACAGAAGCAGATGAGATTAAGAAGAGGTGGAAAGAATACACAGAAGAACTGTACAAGAAAGATCTTAATGTCCCTGATAGCCATGATAGTGCGGTCACTGAACTTGAGCCAGACATCCTAGAGAGTGAAGTCAAGTGTTCGAAAGAGTGTTCAAACTACCGTACAATTGCACTCATTTCATATGCCAGCAAGGTTATGCTCAAAATCCTACAAGCTAGGCTTCAGCAGTATGTGAACTGAAAACTACTGGAAGTACAAGCTGGGTTCCGAAGAGGCAGAGGAACTAGAGAGCAAATCGCCAACATTCACTGGATCATGGAGAAAGCAAGAGAATTCCAGAAAAATGTCTATTTCTGCTACATTGACTATGCTTAAGCCTTTGATTGTGTGGATCACAACAAACTGTGGCAAATTCTTAAAGAGATCGGAATACCAGACCACCTTACCTGTCTCCTGAGAAACCTGTACGAGGGTCAAGAAGCAACAGGAAGAACCGGACATGGAACAACCGATTGGTTCAAAATTGGGAAAGGAGTATGACAAGCCTGTATATTGTCGCCCTGCTTATTGAACGTATATGTAGAGTACATCATGAGAAACGCTGGGTTGGATGAATCTCAGGTCAGAATTAAGATTGCCAGGAGAATTATCAACAATTTCAGATACGCAGACGATACCACCCTAATGGCAGAAAGCAAAGAGGATCTAAAGAGCCTTTTGATGAGGGTGAAAGTGAACAACAAACCCTTAGGTGCAACATTTTGTGGAGGCCTTACAGGCTGAAGTTGGCTCAGGATGGTTGCTTGAGGCAGGCACTACATTCTTTATGACAAAAGGGTCGGTGTGTTGCATGTGTTAATGATGTATTTTTCTGTAAATAAATCAAAGCTGATGTTCTCTGGGGCCATAGAAGGCATTCTGGCTTCCTTAACATCTTTGTGTGATTTCCCAGCTTTCTAATTCCTGCTCATCACATTCACTCTAACAAAGAAGAGTCTGCTCTGAGCTATGTGCAGGGCTCAGCATAGTAGCTTGAATCAAGTTGGTTCTGCTTGACCCTAGTCCTCACCTAAATCCCTTCACTGTCTGCAATCACAATGCAGAACACAAACCAAGCAAATATCTGCATTATTGGTTTAACTGTGCAGAATTCATTCTTCTTTTGGGCAGGAACCTACCCATTTACTACAGCCAAGATCTCTGGCCCTCTTCCAAGTGCCTCTTCTGAGGGAAGCTCAGAGGGTGTCAGCAAGGGAGAGGTCCTTCTTGGTGGTAGCCCAGCAATTGTGAAATGATCTCCCCACTGATGTCCACCTGATGCTGACAATGGCATCTTTTCAGCGCCAGGTTAAGACTGTTCTCTACTACTAGACATTTGATGGATATGATGGGATTTTAATGTCAGTTATTTTATCAGGTCCTGGCATCTCATTGTACCTGTTTTTAGCCATTTAAGGGTGCAATCCTATGCATGTTTAGACAGAGAAAAGGCCTACAACTCCCAGCATGCCCCAGCCAGCCATGCAGGCCTTTTCTCTGTCTAAACATGCATAGGATTGTGCTCTAAATTCTTTAAATTTTTGTATGTTGAAGTTTTTATATTATGTTTTGTAAGTTTTGTGTACTACTCAGAGATAAAATCATCATCATCAATAATAATGCTAGCTTCTTAGTTTTTTATAAAGCGTGACTATAACACTGTTTTGCATTAGTGCTGTCAAATTCCCAGTTCTGAGGGTTTTCTGCCACTCTGTGTAGGCTTGCTAATGCCATGGAATGTGACTCTAAGCAACAAAGCACATGCGCGTGCGCGCACACACACACACACACAAACACAGGGAAAATGGACAGGTTTGTTGCACAAATAAACCTACCTGGGCAAGTGGCAATCACATACAACTGTGGAGTTCTACATTTTCGTTTTAGAAAGGCCTGCTTTCAAGGTTCAGGGTTTCAAAAGATCTGGGGTTCTTTGGCTAGGACTGGGGTGCATGCATGGGTGGAAAAGGATGGAGAGAAATGGCAAGGGAATTTCTGTGCTGTTGGGGGTAGGAAGCAGGGAACAAAAACTATGGCATATGTGTATATGAAGGAAGTATGTCCCTGCATGAAAAATGAGGACATCCTTGCTGAAAAATCATAGAGAAAATCACAGTGCCAGGCAGGCCTGGTGTCAACATCCAGCATCTTTGGGCAGCTGCCAGGGTCCCAGCACCCTGCCGGGGGTCACCCGTGAGGACACCAACTATGGAAGCCCTGCACTGGACAGCTGGGTCTAGAGGGCTGCCATTTTAAGTTTTCCGCAATGCCCCAGAGCAGGGGTGGGCAGAGGGTAGATCTCCAGGTGTTTGGGACTTTCACCCCTAGAAGCTTCTACCAGCATGGCCAATGGTCAGGAATGCTCGAAGCTGAAGTCCAAAATGTCCAGAGATCTACTTTCTGCCTACCTCTACTTCAGAGCATCTGATGCAGTGCTGCTCTGGGACACTGAAGGAAACTGGAATAGCAGTCCACAGTCAACACTGTGGGCAATTTAAAATGATAGCTTTCTTGCTGTCCACCACTGGTGATAAGTAAATCATGGCTGGGCAATGACATAGGAGGGGGGCCATCAGAAGGTAGTTCTTTGAGGGCCACTTCAATTCAAACCTGGAGCTGTCCATGTGGCTGCATATGCCCAGACAGTACACCCAAAGGGTAGTAAACACAGAGGACAGTATCCAACAGTCTCAGTCCGTTAGCCCAAATGACGTTCCACCAGTGGAAACTAGGTTCTGAACCATGTGCAAGAGAAGAATCTAACTAAAGTTACCTTTGCACAAGCGGTTTGCACAAGTCTTGTGCAACCCATTGTGCAATGTGTTATGCAACGGGTTGTGCAATGCATTGTGCAACTGCTTGCACAACTGCTTGCACAACCAGTTGCATGAGTGTAATGGGCAACCTCTTGCACAATGGAAAGATTCAGCAGAGCTCTGCTAGTGCTATTTGAGTTTGCAGAATGCCACCGTTGACAAGGTAGTTTTGCTGACAGGTAGATAGTGATTGTATATGACAAATAAATTGAATATTGCAAAGACGTCATATGCCTCTGGAGCTCTTCTTCACAGAAAACTACTACCCTGAATTTGCCAGTGCTGTCAGAAGAGGGAGAAGGAAATAATACTTTGAACACCATTCAGCATGTTTAAGTCCTGTGGATTCCGTGGAACAGAGGAGAGTTCCACTCATCATTAACTCAGACATCAGTGAAATGTACAAGTGCATTAAGCAGTTTATGCCTTTCATGTACAAGGACAATTCCTCCTCCCCTAGTCATTGGCAAATCTAGGCTCACTGGGATCAGCCAACTGTAACCTGTAAACACTGTCCAAAGAAACCAAAGAAAAAGCCCAGCGGTGTAGAAAAAGGTTGCATTCTTTATTCCAGGCATGTTTTGAGGTCTACTCTGAAATTAACAAACAAGATTGATTTATGACTGTACATTTTTTTAAAGGTCCACTGCTCAAGTGGGGAGGGGGACTTGGATGAAAGGAGCCACAGATGAGTTTGGTCCCCACTCGGCCATGGAAGCTCACTGGGTGACTTTGGGCCAGTCACAGACTCTCAGCCCACCCTACTTCACAGGGTTGTCGTTGTGAGGATAAAATGGAGAGGAGGCGGACTATGTATGCCGCCTTGGGTTCCTCAAGGAGGAAAAAAGGTGGGATAGAAATGTAATAAATAAATAAGTAAATAAATAAATAAGTAAATAAATAAATAAGGAGGAATCAATGGGTTTGTGGAATGAGGGGGGGGGAGTTGTTTTTGTCCTGTCTTTCCTCCCCTCCATAATTTTTCAGGGTTCCCAACCCCAGCTGGTCTCAATGACTGAACTGCGCTCCTATTGAAATAAATTATTCCTAATACTGAATTCATTAAAGCATTAGAGTAATTATTAATTGCAATTAATCATATGCTGCTCCTAGTATTGCTTTGTACTGTTATTGTAATTGTAATGGTTTTTAATAATGTGTTTTATATTATTTATTTCATTTATTTTATTTATTCCAAGTCTGTACTGCCCAACAGCTGAAGCTCTCTGGACAGGTAATATGTGATTTTTAATATGTATAAGTGAACCACTTCAGGATTTTATTATATTAAGCAGTTTATAAGTACCACAAATAGATAGACAAACAAACAAACAAACAAACAAACAAAATCAAACTGGGGCAGGGCTGAGAAAGCTTACAAACATCCAAATCTTAAAGAGGAACTCGGTGTCTTCTAAAATAACTGTGTGCATTTTTTACATCTCTCCTTCAAAACGTTCTGCCAAATTGCCAAAGGCAAACTCTAGTGTATGAATTGGGTGTGTGTGTGTGTGTGTGTGTGTAGGGGGAGAGTTAAGCTAGTGTCAAAGCTAATTTCTTGGACCTGGAAGATGTTTCCTAACTCCAGATTCAGAGGAAGCTGATCAATGTAATCAAGTAGAAAACACACTCTATAATATATAAGGCTTAGAGACACTTGTCATCCGTCTTTCACATTCTGGAGCTAAGCTCTGGCAAGCTCTGTCTCAGAGGGATAGAGGGCTGGATTGGGTCCAGGGAGACCTGGATTCAAATCTCATAAGAAGAGCCCTCCTGGATCAGGCCAAGGGTCCTTCTAGTCCAGCATTCTGCTCACACAGGGGCACTCAGCTGCCCACAGGAAACCCACAAACAGTACATGAGTGCAACAGCACCCTCCCACCCATGTTCCCCAGCAAATGGTGTACATGGGCATGCTCTCTCTGATACTGGAGGAAGTAGTAGCATACAGCCATTGGGACTAGTAACTACTGATAGCCTACTCCTCCAGGAATTTGTCTAACCCCCTTTTAAAGCCATCCAAATTGGTGGCCATCACTACGTCTTGTCTCCACTCATGAATGAATCTCACTGTACGATCTCGGTCTATTTGCTGTTTCACAACTTTGCCTACCTCACAGGGCTGTTATGAAGATAACATGTATTAGCTCCCATGTATACTACTCTGAGATCCTTTGACAAAATATGGGATACAAATGTGATCTTTTTAAAAACAACCACAAACCCTCACAATACAGACTAATCTCCGAAGGGTGTGCATTTGTGAGGATGTTGTTGCCTTTGGGCAGGTAACTGCAAATCATTGATAGCTGAAAATAGATATACTTGTTGAAAAATATTATAGTGTTAGGAAAGTCTAATCACTCTAATGAGAGAAGGGCTTTTCATTGAGTCTGAGGAGAATTTCTGAAAGCTAACTTCAAAAATGCACATTGTCCCACAACTCAGAAAATCAAGTCTTCAGATGTCATTTTGATGCACATCTCTTATTGCCACATCCCTCCCCAAATGCTCAGAATTCTTGAGTTTAAAATTCCGTACATGCCAGCAAAGCTGTCAGATAAATTTCCTAGCAAGATGGGGTGCATGGTGATTGCAAGCCAAATGGGATATAATTGGTAGGTAAGCTGCAGAATTCGGTACAGATTGTCAGAGCGCACCAGCAGTCTCTTTACACACATAGAGAAAATAGGCAATGCTCATTATACACTTGTTAAATTGGTGCAATTGGAGCTTCTGCCATTTGGTCCATTCATGAAGGGCTGGTAATGTACGTATACCTGGTGGCGGCACAGCTGGAGGGGTTTCTGCTGAGCTGGAAGCATGACTCCAGGCTTATATACATGGAGGAAGGAGAATGGGCTAAAAATGAATCCAGGCAGGCTAGAGGTGATGCTGGGAAAGAATAGCCCTGGTCTGAAGGTGTCAGAAACCTCTGGGACTGCACGTTTTATACACTCGTATGTGGTGGTCATGTCTTGTAATTTTTACAATAAGATAACTTTGGATATAGGGATGTACGGATCTTGTTAAATCCATTCCATCTGTGTTTTGTGGGTTGTCAGGTGTCTTTTGTTCCACTGTCTACTCATTGATGGAACTGGATTTTTAAAACCAGAGTTTAGTTCTACTTGCACTAATTCACATTAGTGCTAATGTACATTATTAGTGCAAGTGCACATTTGTGCAAATATGCCAATGTGTAAATTCCCCCTAAAAGTGAAAAAAAATGGTCTGCACCTCCATGGAATCTGTGTGACTCAGAAAAAGCCAGTCCACTGTGGAATCTGCAGGTTGGATTCATGAATCTGAACTCACTGAATCTTTTGCAGGTTCCTCCAACGTCCCTAGTGAGGCCTAACCCACAGATGACAACTGGTAGTTGAACCTGTGCAATGTGGGAGGAGCTGGTGCCCTGTGCCTCTGATGTACTTTATTGGTGCCAAACAGTTTTATGAAAGGGTTGAGGATGGAGATTATATATTTGTACTCCCTTTCCCCTTCTCCTGTAACTGTAATTGGATCTCTCCATGTGAGATATTACAACAATCAGTTTGTTGCTGTTGCTTTTATTATTGCATCTGAAACTTTGGTATCGGTACGATCATTCACTCTTGGTTGCATATGCTCAGTGTCTCCTTCATCTTTTTAAAGGCTGGTTTTAGTATCAAGCAATTATATCTATGTTTCGCTCCGTTGATCTGTGAAGAAAATTAAAATCATGGCAGAGTCGTTTTACTGGAGAAAAACATTTGCCACCTCTCCTATAAAACTGGTACACCTTTCCAGAAGCCAACCTCAAAGCAGCCTCTTTGATGTATATACATCTGAATGAAATTGATGTGTAAATGGGATCACTTGCCCTCATCTGCAAGCAATGTTTGCCACCTGAGAACAAGAACGGCAGGCACTAAAGCTTGGGGATTGGGATGGGAATAGATCTGCTTCAAAAGGAGAGAAAAAAAGAAGTCTTGACTGTCACTCTAATGTGCATTTCACATTCTTTCCCCCCTCATGTTCAGAATGTGAGAGGCAAAAACGCTCCAAAAAGACTTGGGAAGGAAAGAGCAAGGGCAGGGGTGGGGTGGGGTGGGGTGGGGGATAAAATTGCCTCTGACACTGATGGACATCTTTCCTATCTTTGGAAACTTCATGTGCACAGAGGGTGGGAAGTAGCACTTCCATTTGTTAATAGATGATTAAGAAGATTCCTTAATGAGAAGGCTGATGCATTGTTAAAGAGAAGGCTGATCCCAAGAAAGAAGTTTGGCAATCTCTGACTTAGTCATAAGGCAGGGGTGTGCAATGGGAGAGCAGCTGTCCCCTGCTGCACTCCCTGGAATTAAATGATCTTTGTAAAAAAAATCAATTTTGACCCTTTTTGACCCATTTAGTGCTCTGTAGCTACTACAGAGCACCAAAAAAGGTCAAAAGTTAGCTGCTCATTTTTTAAAAAAAATGTATTTGTGCCATGGTGGGGAGAGGTGCAGCCCATAGGGGTGAAGGTAGAGGGTGAAAATTGCCCCTGGGCATACTGAAGTTGTCCATCCCTGTCATAAAGGCCAGTTTTGGAAAGCACAAGTCTGGGACTGCAGGTGTAGAATACGTAGGGATGTTGGAGAAATCTACAATGGATTCAAATGAGTTTGGGTGTTTATGACTCTGACCTGCTAATTCTGCAGTGGACCAGCTTTTTCTGACTTGCATGGACTTGCGGACTGTTTTGTTACCTGGGGGGGGGGGATTTGCGCAAATCCACACTTGCACTAATGAGCACTTGCAGAAGTGGACTGAAATTCTTGTACATCCCTAAAAAAAATCTGATTCTGTCAATGAGTGGATAATGGAATGAAAGCTTTCTGACAATCCAAGAAACACAGACAGAACAGATTTAACAAAATCCTCATGTCCCTAAGAACAGGCAACAGATTCCATAATATATTTGCACAAAGATGGAATGTGCATGTGTTCTGTTCTCTACAAAACCTGAATTGTTACAGCATAATTCAGTGCAGTTAGGTAATTTTAGTGCTCCAGTTACTTAGCTTTAGAATCTGGACTTAATGGTCTTATGGAAGGGGGGGGGGGCCTTTAGATGGAAATGTGTATTGGTTCACTTACTTCAAAATGTGTAAGCCTACCCTGCTACTTGTTCTGCTGAGTGGAGCTCTGAATTCAAGTACTGCCCTGAACGGAACCCAATGGTCTAGACCAACTTTCCCCAACCTGGTACCCTCCATCTTGAAAAAGGCTGGTGTAGATGCAGCTCACCAGCCATATGTAGTGGTTCCATTAGGAACTCCATAAAACCTTCTAGTTTTGGTGTCTGCTGGGGCTGCTAAATAGGAAGATGGACGAAAGCTGGAAGGTCACAACATACAGCCACCCAGTGAGCTTCATTCAGCTTGGTAGCTTATGAATTGTGCAGGTCTGTGCTATAGGAATGTTCCACACTCAAGACATTTAACAGATACACAACCTGTTTTATTCCCCCCTCCCCCAGACTGCAATCCTAAAAAGCTAATGAGCTTGACTGTTCATTTAATTGCCCCACAGTCAAAACTGCTGTAAAGTCAGCTACACACACAAAAAGTCTGACGCCCCCCACCTTTCAAAAAGAAACTTGGTGGGATAACTCCCATGACTGGAATACAGCAACTGAAGGTTATGACTTGTTCAAAAAGAACAGGAGGAACAGAAAAGGAGGTGGGATTGCACTATATGTTGAAAATACATATCTCTGCACAGAAATACAGGAGGATGAGCATGGTAGTCCCATCGAGAGCATCTGGGATAAAATAAATGGAGTACAGAATAAAAGGAATATGGTGGTTGAAGAAGGAGAAGGAGAAGATGAGGATGAAATCTAGGAGAAGATGAGGATGAAACTTTTGAAAAGCAAATAGCCAATGTTTCAAGGAAGCATGATGTAGTAGTAATGGGGGACTTCAATTTCCCCGATATTTGTTGGGAGACAAATCCTGCAAAACATGGCCCCTCCAAGAAATTTCTGATTTGTGTTGCTGATAACTTCCTCCTACAGAAAGTGGAGGAAGGAACTAGAGGATCGGCTATCCTTGACTTGATCCTAACCAACAGAGATGACTTAGTGGATCAAGTAGTAGTTACGGGAACTCTGGGGGAAAGTGACCATGTTATACTTGAGTTCTTGGTTCTAAAGGAAGCAAAAGCTGAATGCAGCCAAACATGTACCCTGGATTTTAGGAAAGCTGATTTTAATAAACTCAGAACAATGATCAGTAAGGTCCCATGGCAAGCAACTCTAATGAGAAAAGGAGTCCAAGATGGGTGGGAGTTTTTAAAAAAAGAAATTCTAAAGGCACAATTACAAACAATTCCAAGAAAAATAAAGGCAAAAGAAGCCAATGTGGCTTCACAAAAAGCTTAGAGGTGACCTGAAAACAAAAAAAAGGACACATATAGGAAGTGGAAGGAAGGCCAAGTAACAAAGGAAGAGTACAGGCCGGTAGCACAGAATTGCAGGGATGGCATCAGGAAGGCTAAAGCTGAGAACGAGCTGAGATTAGCGAAGGATGCTAAAAGCAACAAAAAGGCTTTCTTCAGATACATGCATAGTAAAAGACAGAGGAAAGACATGGTGGTTCAACTATTATGTAAGGATGACAAAATGAAAACAGATGACAAAGAAAAGGCATAAATGCTCAATTCCTACTTCAGCTCAGTCTTTCCCCAAAAGAGGGTCTATGACCCCCCCTTGGAAAGGCAAAGTACTAACTGAAGGGGCAGGATTGCAACTTGAGATTGATAGGCATATGGTCAAGGAACACTTCATTACTTTGAATGAGTTCAAGTCTCCAGGGCCAGATGAACTACATCCTAGAGTAATAAAGGAACTGGCAGGAGAACTCCCAGAACCACTGTCTATTCTCTTTGAGAAATCATGGAGGATGGGTGAAGTGCCAGATGACTGGAGGAGGGCTAATGTTGTCCCTGTCTTCAAAAAGGGAAAAAAGAGGAACCTGGGAATTACAGACCAGTCAGTCTGACATCAATCCCTGGGAAAATTCTGGAGCAGATAATATAGCAATCCATCTGTAAGCACCTTGAAAACAATGCAATGATTACTCGAAGCCAATGTGGTTTTGTCAAGAACAAACCCTGACAGACGAATCTGATCTCATTTTTTGATCAGGTTACCTCTCTTGTGGACTGTGGGAATGCTGTGGACATAATATACCTCGACTTCAGCAACATTTTTGACAAAGTACCCGATGATATCCTGATGAGCAAACTAGCTCAAAGTGGGCTAGATGAAACAGCGATCAGGTGGATCCACAGTTGGCTACAGAATTGGACTCAAATAGTGCTTATTAATGGGATCTTCTCAAACTGGGGAGAGGCAACAAGTGGGGTACCACAGGGCTCAGTCCTGGGCCCAGTGCTCTTCAACATATGACTTGGATAAGGAGGTGCAGGGAATGCTGATCAAATTTGCAGATGATACAAGATTGGGTGGGATAGCTAATACTTTGGAAAACAGAAACAAAATTCAAAGTGATCTCGGTAGGTTGGAGTGCTAAGCTTAAAACAACAGAATGACATTTAATAGGGATAAATGCCAAGTTCTGCACCTAGGAAAAAGAAACCAAATGCACAGTTACATGATGGGCGATACTTGGCTCAACAATTCTACAAGCTAGAAGGATCTTGGAATTGTTGTCGATCACAAGCCCAATATGAGCCAACAATGTGATGTGGCTGCAAAAAAAGCCAATGCCATTTTGGGCTGCATTCATAGAAGCATAGCTTCCAAATCCCGGGAAGTACTAGTTCCCCTCTACTCAGGACTGCTTAGGCCTCATCTGGAGTACTGTGTCCAGTTCTGGGCACCACACTTTAAGAAGGGTGCAGACAAACTGGAGAGGGTTCAGAGGAGGGCAACAAAGATGATCAAGGGACTGGAAACAAAGCCCTAGGAAGAGAGACTGAAAGAACAGGACATGTTTAGCCTTGAGAAGAGAAGGCTGAGGGGAGATATGATAGTGCTCTTCAAGTACTTGAAAGGTTGTCACAGAGAAGAAGGCCAGGATCTTTTCTTGATCATCCCAGAGTGCAAGACACGGAATAATGGGCTCAAGCTACAGGAAGCCAGATTCCGGCTGAACATCAGGAAACACTTCCTGACTGCTAGAGCAATACGACAATGGAACTAATGACCTAGGGAGGTGGTGGGCTCTCCCACACTGGAGGCATTCAAGACGAGGCTGAACAGCCATCTGTCAGGGATGCTCTGACTTGGATTCCTGCATTGCACAGGGGGTTGGACTCGATGGTCTTATAGGCCCCTTCCAACCCTACTATTTTATGATTCTGTGATTTGTCTCCCAACTGGCTGTCCCTAGTTCCAGTTGGGGAACGCATTTGCAGAGAGAGGGGATAGGAGGTAGGGGCCTATAGCATAGCATACATCTGCATTGTCAGGACGGGTCAGAGCCTCAGCTTATATAGGGCAGCTCTTCTCAGGAAATGGCTCTCTTTTGTTCTGGCAGTAGCCACCCTCCTTTCCTCTATCCAGGGTAAAATTCGCTGGTAGTCTGTTTTAGGCAATGTGGGGGGGTGGGGTAGGAATTTGTTGTTCACCAGCAAATTGGCATCTTTGGAGAATCTTGTTGCCTGCATTGTAGTGACTATCTGGGTTTGAGGTTTGAGGTTTACAGTTGTTGTTAAGCAGGTTGATTGGCCTTAATTTGGCAAGTTAATTAGTCATATTTGGCAGGGGTGTGTGGAATCCAGCAGGTAGGCAGAGGCAGTGGAGGATGGTGGCTCCAATTTCGGTGGGGCTGTGAATCCATTCGGCTTTTCAGTCAGAAGCAACCAGAACTCTAAAGGAGCTATCCAAGGTGCTAACCCTATCCAAGTCAGAGCATCCCTGACAGATGGCTGTCCAGCCTCATCTTGAATGCCTCCAGTGTGGGAGAGCCCGCTACCTCCCTAGGGAATTGGTTCCATTGTAGTATTGCTCTAACAGTCAGGACGTTTTTCCTGATGTTCAGCCGGAATCTGGCTTCCTGTAACTTGAGCCCATGATTCCGTGTCCTGTACTCTGGGATGATCGAGAAGAGATCCTGGCCTTCCTCTCTGTGACAGCTTTTCAAGTATGTGAAGAGCGCTATCGTATCTCCCCTCAGTCTTCTCTTCTCAAGGCTAAACATGCCCAGTTCTTTCAGTCTCTCTTCATAGGGCTTTGTTTCCAGTCCCTTGATCATCTTTGTTGCCCTCCTCTGAACCCACTCCAGTTTGTCTGCATCCTTCTGAAAATGTGGTGCCCAGAACTGGACACAGTACTCCAGATGAGTCCCAACCAGTGCTGAGTAGAGGGAAACTAGTACTTCCCGGGATTTGGAAGTTATGCTTCTATTAATGCAGACCAAAAGAGCACTTGCCTTTTTTGCAGCCACATCACATTGTTGGCTCATATTCAGCTTGTGATCGACAACAATTCCAAGATCCTTATCACTTGTAGTGTTGTTGAGCCATGTATCCCCCAAATTATCCCCAAAACTCAGGGGACTTCAGAAGAAGCCTCTGATACAACAAAGGATATGAGGACTGGAACCGCCTTGGATTAAAAGTCACCAGTGGAGGAGGGCCAACATCCATTTTTTTTGCTCAGGATCTTTCAAGAGACTTCCATATTTAATTCCCTCATATTCTGTTGTTGTTCAGTCGTTAAGTTGTGTCCGACTCTTCGTGACCCTGTGGACCACAGCACGCCAGGCCCTCCTGTCCTCCGCTCTCTCCCGGAGTGTGCTCAAATTCAAATTCATTGCATCGGTGAGGCTATCTAGCCATCTCATCCTCGGCCGTCCCCTTCTCCTTTTGCCTTCAATCTTTCCCAGCATCAGGGTCTTTTCCAGGGAGTTTTCTCTTCGCATTAGGTGGCCAAAATAGTTGAGCTTCAATTTCAGTATCTGTCCTTCCAATGAGCAGTCAGGGTTGATTTCCTTTAGGATTGACTGATTTGACCTCCTTGCAGGTAATCAAAATTAATATTTTCAGACTTATACTCCATAGGGAGGGCTTTATTCTGACTTTACCATTTTAATTATCTGAGATTTGCAAATCTATTCCTGTCATAAATATTCAGTCAAGAATTAGCTGGTGAGATTTTCTATTGTTCCAAATTGATTTTCTCCAACTAAAGACGGGCTTTGGGATATATGCACATGATGAATTTTTATTTATTGTGTATATTAGGCCTCTATCTCTCCTTTGACATCTATCCAATAAATTGGTTTTGTTTTCACAGCGCTGAAGATCATCTCTTAAAGCCAAATTAAGGGTGGTAAATATTCCATTAAAGTTATTTGTAAATGAAAAAACCCTCTCCACTATTGTTTGTATGACTATATTGTGTTATGTTGGCTGAATGATATTAGGGAGTGAATAGCTGAAAGCTTTACTTACACTTAGTGCTGTGCCCAAAATTTCTCCCACATTTTTCCAGGCATTCTCATTCAATTTGATAGAGACTGCTTCCGAAAACAAATTCAATGGTGAAGAACATTCCACAGAAATTCTTGAAGGGTGGGTTTTGGGTTTTGCCTTACTTAGGAGATGGCCGAGGAAAGTGCACAAATGTCCTGTCTTTCATCGTACAATCACTTCTCCAGCGGCCTGTAGCCTCCTTAGCTTCCCACACCTCAGCTGAAGTCCAGGAGAAGATATCATGAGGTGATTCCTCCCATGGGGCTTTTTCAGATCAGGAAGTGCAGGCAGCCTGGGAGGCTGCAGAGCAATGGAGAGATATGCAATAGAAAACACACACACACAGAGCACCCTTGGCTGCCTTGCAGTGATTCGGTAAGCTCCAAAACCCCACAACAATAAATGATTGGATTTGTCAAGAGCAAATCCTGCCAGATGAATCTGATCTCATTTTTTGATCAAGTAACCTCCTTGTGGACCGCGGGAATGCTGTAGACATCATATACCTCGACTTCAGCAAAGCTTTCGACAAAGTGCCCCATGATATCCTGGTGAGCAAACTAGCTCAAAGTGGGCTAGATGAAACAACGATCCGGTGGATCCACAGTTGACTACAGAATTGGACTCAAAGAGTGCTTATCAATGGGATCTTCTCAAACTGGGGAGAGGTAACAAGTGGGATACCGCAGGGCTCAGTCCTGGGCCCAGCACTCTTCAATATTTTTATTAATGACGTTGATGAGGAGGTACAGGGAATGCTGACCAAATTTGCAGATGACACAAAATTGGGCGGGATAGCTAATACTTTGGAAGACAGAAACAAAATTCAAAGTGATCTGGATAGACTGGAGCGCTGGGCAGAAAACAACAGAATGACATTTAATAGGGATAAATGCCAAGTTCTGCACCTAGGAAAAAGAAACCAAATGCACAGTTGCAAGATGGGGGATACGTGGCTCAACCACACTACAAGCGAGAAGGATCTTGGAATTGTTGTCGATCACAAGCTGAATATGAGCCAACAATGTGATGTGGCTGCAAAAAAGGCAAATGCTATTTTGGGCTACATTAATAGAAGCATAGCTTCCAAATCCTGGGAAGTACTAGTTCCCCTCTACTCAGCACTGAGGAGTACTGTGTCCAGTTCTGGGCACCACATTTTAAGAAGGATGCAGACAAACTGGAGAGGGTTCAGAGGAGGGCAACAAAGATGATCAGGGGACTGGAAACAAAGCCCTATGAGGAGAGACTGAAAGAACTGGGCATGTTTAGCCTTGAGGGGAGATAGGATAGTGCTCTTCAAGTACCTGAAAGGTTGTCACAGAGAGGAAGGCCAGGATCACTTCTCGATCATCCCAGAGTGCAGGACACAAAATCATGGGCTCAGGTGACAGGAAGCCAGATTCCGGCTGAACGTCAGGAAAAACTTCCTGACTGTGAGAGCAATATGACAATGGAACCAATGACCCAGGGAGGTGGTGGGCTCTCCCACACTGGAGGCGTTCCAGATGAGACTGGAGCATCTGTCAGGGATGCTCTGACCTGGATTCCTGCATTGAGCAGGGGGTTAGACTCGATGGCCTTGTAAGCTCCTTCCAACCCTACTATTCTATGATTCTATGATAAAACACCCTGAGAGTGAGGCAGAACAATGGAAGCCTCTTTCATGGGGGAAGAAAACTTTCAGGAAATTGGAAGGCAGATTTTGGCACAGTGTTAACTCCACCTCTTCCTTGGAGCTAGACAGAATATGGCTCCCCACACACCTGCGTTGTCGTGGATGCCAAATAGGGACCAGTCTGCCAACACAGTTGGTGCTGTTCCCACTTGCAGTGGCAGCCCCCCGCCCCCCAAAAAACCATACAAGAAAAGGAACAAAGTCGTGCTACAGCTTCTGCCAATGGTGAGCCCTCTCTGTGAGGAACTGTTGAGAATTTCTACCACCACTGGAGAAATTCAGTGAAATTGTCTCCCCAATTTCTCTCTGCCCACAAACAGTTTGGAGAAGTTCAAGAGGCCATTTTTACACAGATATAGTACTACACTGGGTGGTTGTTAGTGTTATTCATAGCAATGAACAAACCTTTCCATTTCAGTTTCTCATTTTTTCCAATCTTATGTTCATTTCATCTCAAACGTTAAGAATTTCTCTAGTCTTAAATTGGATTCATCCTGAACTTTAAGATTTTTAAAAGTTTGCATGAAAATCATGAGCATTTCTGTGCACATTTCTCCTAAAACATGCATCTTTGTATGAATTTTAATACAAATATTTTGCAAGCAATTTTCCTAATACAATGCATTTTTTTTTTTAAAAAACAACCACTGCCTTGTTGTGGCGAAGGGGCTTGCGTAACTCAGTGAAGCCATAAGCTATGCCGTGCAGGGCCACCCAAGATGGACAGGTCATGGCGGAGAGTTCTGACAAAATGTGGTCCACTGCAGAAGGAAATGGCAACCCACTCCAGTATTCTTGCCAAGAAAACCCCATGGAACGTATCACAAGGCTAAAAGATATGATGCTGGAAGATGAGCCCCTCAGGTCGGAAGGTGTCCAATATACTACTGGGGAAGAGCAGAGGGTATTTCCAAGTAGCGCCAGAAAGAGTGAAGCGGCTGGGCCAAAGCCGAAAGGACACTCAGCTGTGGATGTGTCTGGTGGTGAAAAGAAAGTCCGATGCAGTAAAGAACATTGTTTAGGAACTTGGAATGTCAGATCAATGAATCAAGGTAAGCTGGAGGTGGTCAAACATGAGATGGCAAGACTGAACATCGACATCTTGGGAATCAGCGAACTAAAATGGACAAGCATGGGCGAATTTAATTCAGGTGACCATCATATCTACTACTGTGGGCAAGAATCCCTTAGAAGGAATGGAGTAGCACTCATAGTCAATAAAAGGGTGGGAAAAGCAGTAGTGGGGTACAATCTCAGAAATGATAGAATGATCTCAGTACGAATCCAAAGCAAACCATTCAACATCACAGTAATTCAAGTCTATGCCCCAACCACTGAGGCCGAAGAAGCTGAGGTTGATCGGTTCTATGAAGACCTACAGCACCTTCTAGAACTAACACCAAAAAAAGATGTCCTCTTCATCATAGGGGATTGGAATGCTAAAGTAGGAAGTCAAGAAATCATTGAGATAACAGGCAAGCATGGCCTTGGTGTACAAAATGAAGCAGAACAAAGGCTAATGGAGTTTTGCCAAGAGAACACGCTGATCATAGCAAACACTCTTTTCCAACAGCACAAGAGGTGACTCTACACATGGACATCACCAGATGGTCAGTATCGAAACCAGATTGATTATGTACTTTGCAGCTAAAGATGGAGAAGCTCTATACAGGCAGTAAAAACAAGACCTGGAGCTGACTGTGGCTCAGATCATGAGCTTCTTGTTGTAAAATTTCGGCTGAAATTGAAGAATGTAGGGAAAACCACTAAACCATTCAGGTATGACCTAAATCATATCCCTTATGAATATACAGTGGAGGTGAGGAATAGATTTAAGAGATTAGACCTGATAGACAGAGTGCCTGAGGAACTATGGACAGAGGTCCGTAACATTGTTCAGGAGGCAGCAACTCAATCCATCCCAAAGAAAAAGAAATGCAAGAAAGCCAAGTGGCTGTCTGATGAGGCTTTACAAGTAGCTGAGGAAGGAAGGGAAGCCAAAAGCAAGGGAGAAAGGGGAAGATATACCCAACTGAATGCAGAGTTCCAGAGAATAGCAAGGAGAGACAAGAAGGCCTTCTTAAATGAACAATGCAAAGAAATCGAGGAAAACAAGAGAATGGGAAAGCCTAGAGATCTCTTCAAGAAAATCGGAGATATCAAGGGAACGTTTTGTGCAAAGACGGGCATGATAAAGGACAAAGAAGGCAGGGACCTAACAGAAGCAGATGAGATGAAGAAGAGGTGGCAAGAATACACAGAAGAACTATACAGGAAAGATCTTAACATCCCCGATAGCCATGATAGTGTGGTCACTGAACTTGAGCCGGACATCCTCGAGAATGAAGTCAAGTGGGCCTTAGGAAGCATGACTAACAACAAAGCTAGCGGAGATGACAGTATTCCAGCTGAGCTATTTAAAATCCTAAAAGATGATGCTGTTAAAGTGCTGCACTCAATATGCCAACAAATTTGGGACACTCAACAGTGGCCACAAGACTGGAAAAGGTCAGTTTACATTCCAATTCCAAAGAAGGGCAACACCAAAGAGTGTTCAAACTACCGTACAATTGCGCTCATTTCACATGCCAGCAAGGTGATGCTCAAAATCCTACAAGCTAGGCTTCAGTAGTATGTGAACCGAGAACTACCGGAAGTACAAGCTGGGTTTCGAAGAGGCAGAGGAACTAGAGATCAAATCGCCAACATTCGCTGGATCATGGAGAAAGCAAGAGAATTCAAAAAACCGTCTATTTCTGCTTCATTGACTATGCTAAAGCCTTTGATTGTGTGGATCACAACAAACTGTGGCAAATTCTGAAAGAGATGGGGGTTCCAGACCACCTTACCTGTCTCCTGAGAAACCTGTACGATAGTCAAGAAGCAACAGTAAGAACCAGACATGGAACAACCAATTGGTTCAACATTGGGAAAGGAGTATGACAAGGCTGCACATTGTTGCCCTGCTTATTGTACTTATATGCAGAGTACATCATGAGAAACGCCAGGTTGGATGAATCACAGGTCGGAATTAAGATTGCAGGGAGAATTATCAACGACCTCAGATACACAGATGATACCACCCTAATGGCAGAAAGCGAAGAGGATCTAAAGAGCCTCTTGTTGAAGGTGAAAGTGGAGAGTGCAAAAGCTGGTTTGAAACTCAACATGAAAAAAACGAAGATCATGGCATCTGGCCCTATCACTTCCTGGCATATAGAAGGGGAAGAAATGGAAACAGTGACAGATTTTATTTTCTTGGGCTCGAAGATCACTGCAGACGCAGATGTAGCCATGAAATTAAAAGACGCTTGCTCCTTGGGAGGAAAGCTATGGCAAACCTAGACAGCATAGTAAGAAGCAGAGACATCACCTTGCCAACAAAGGTCCGTCTAATCAAAGCTATGGTTTTCCCAGTAGTAATGTATGGCTGTGAGAGCTGGACTATAAGGAAGGCTGAGTGCCGAAGAATTGATTCTTTCGAACTGTGGTGCTGGAGAAGAATCTTACGAGTCCCCTGGACTGCAAGGAGGTCAAATCAGTCCATCCTAAAGGAAATCAACCCTGAGTGCTCATTGGAAGGACAGATCCTGAAGCTGAAGCTCAACTATTTTGGCCACCTAATGCGAAGAGAGAACTCCCTGGAAAAGACCCTGATGCTGGGAAAGATTGAAGGCAAAAGGAGAAGGGGACAGCAGAGGATGAGATGGCTTGATAGCATCACCGATGCACTGAATATGAACTTGAGCACACTCTGGGAGAGAGCGGAGGACAGGAGGGCCTGGTGTGCTGTGGTCCGTGGGGTCACGAAGAGTCAGACACGACTTAACGACTGAACAACAACAACACATTTTTTTTTGTTTTCAAGACTCCACTGCAAAATTCAGAGAAGAAGCATGAATTTTGAAGAATAAAATTCTTCTTATAGTGTCTTGATAGTGCAAAATTCCCCCATCCCTAGTTATACAAGGGCGAACAATGATGTAAAGCATTCCTGATCCTATGAATTCCTAGAAGCAATATAGACAGCAATACAATAGCTACAGGAACAAATGCTAATGCAACAACATCAATAATAATCACACCCAGAGCATCCTTGCAAATCACTGCTGCATATTCATTGCAATGTTGCTCACTGACAGTTTCCCAGTATCAGCAATGCATGCAAGGCACCAACCAACATGTGGTTACAGCAGGAACACTCTGTTGACGTCACCATACCCAGCTGAAAACTACCCATCCAACACAGAAGGCATGGTCATGCTCTCTGGAATAGATGACAGGGCCTCTGACCTCATAGTCTAGCAGTGAGGAGGCAGGAGTATAAAAGCCAGAGCCTTCCCATGGGAAGGCTTTGAGATCCGCAAGGGTGCCAAAGGGTTGTGTTGGTGGGGTATCTGGAAAAGATGGATGGAGGCAAGAGTCAGTTATTTTAGGATGTCTAACTGGATGCACATTGTACTTATGCTATGCATAGCACTTGAATAATTAAGGGCACAATCCTATGGGGAAAGGCGGCAGCCTCCGAACTTGGAGGCGACCACCTCTCCAATGCAGGGCAGGAGACGCACGAAGGGGATCATTCCCTCCATGCTCCTCCCGCCCTGATTTTTCAGCTAGACAGCTGATTGTGGCTGTCCAGCCACGGGAGGATGGAGCGGGGGAGGAGGCTGCTGTATGACATGTTGGATGTGTTGTACAGGCATTTCCGCCCTCCCCGCCCCCAGACACGCCCCTTTTTGGCCACTCCACGCTCCTCTTGCGAAAACAGAGGATGGGGCTGTCCTGGCTGCCTCCGAGGCAACGAGGAAGTTGGGGGAGGTTGGTTCTCCAGGAACTGACCTTGGAGCACAGGCTCTGAGATCGGTCCCAGAAAACCACATATCCTATGGCCATCTAGCTGCTGACTAGCGGCCATGAGATTGCTCCCTCCGTATACTTTCCCATTATACTAGATCTTTCTCTGCTTGCGAGCTTGGTCATCCTGCAGTACTCTGGCCCATATATGCCTAGAGTTTCAAGGCTAAAGGAGTTCTCCGTTCTCATGATCCAACACTTCATTAGCATTCAAGATGGCTTTTGAAAGCTGCTGAAGTTCCAGAGATACTTTCTGATGTGCTGAGGAAGGGAGCTGCTTAAAAAAATACAAAGGGCCAGTAGCAGCATGCAGCATCCTTGGGCAAATGCAGGCATGCCACAGTGTGCCACACTGACACCTGAGGAGTGTTGTGATCCATCAGACACAAGCTGAGGCACTGCAAGACCACAACAGCAAAATGACACTGTCTCAGCACCTGTTTGGGCATAGGGGCACAATAGGGAGCTGCTAACTTAGCAAGGGCTTAGAGGAGATGGACTGTCTTATACCCTCACTGCCAGCTTCTCGCCTTCCTGTCATCTGCTGAGATTGATTGAAGCTGGAACTCCTCTGACTTCTCCCTCCCTCCCAAGTAGACTCTTCCATCTGAGAAGATCCTGGTGGTGACAGAGCCCCTGGAAGCCAAATGTGTACTCCTAGACCAGCCTTCTCCAACCACCGGGGGTGAGGAGCAAAGGGCAAGAATTGAGGATTGAGGCAGGGCTTGGGATATGGTTGGAGGGAGTATTGGGGGTCCCTGGCAAGACATCCATGAGATAAGGCACTTGTCATGTTCCCTTGGCCCATCCTTCCTCATGCGCGTGCACACACACACACACACAGAAGAAGAGAGGCTTCAGTCTCACACCTTTAATTCTTTACCAATCAAGTTAATTACAGATGCAAATCCTCAAAGACTCTCAGGCTACAAAGGAATACATCTGCTTCATACATTTATGAATGGCTACAGGGAATCCAAATGAGAGCTACGACATTGCCAGCAGTTTGAAACAAGAACTTGCTGGCTAGAATAACTTAGGGAGGAATGCTCCTCCCTTCCAGCGATGCTCCCCTACGTCAAACCTCACACATAGCCAACCGGGTCGAACGTCTGAGCTCTGCTTCTCATTTTTCCCTCTTCGCTCTGTGCCACACTCTAGCATCCCTCAGGTCACACCCCGCACTCTCCTCCTCCTCCTCCTCCTGGGTCCTCATGGAGGAGGGTAAGGGGGGGGGGCTTCAGGCCCAGCCATCTGGGTGTTAGCATCCTGAAAAGCACACCTATCCATATCTGAACTTGCTCGGGAAGATGCCTCCCCGAGTTCTGGCTGTTCACATTCTGAGTCTGAACTGCTAACTATCTCCACACACTCAGAATCAATCCTGACAGCACTTCAGGCTGTGTTGGGACTATAGCAGGTTTTTCAAGGTCCCCAGCTGTGTACTGGGATTCTCCATGGGCCCCACCCCTCCTTCTCAGAGGAGGGCTCCCTGAGGTCCAGGTCTGATGGGATCCTGACTGGTGACCATTCATGTTTGTGTTGTGGCTGCTATTCCCCCACCAAACACACAAAATGCCCACAAGCAAAATGGTGTTTCCAGGAGGCTGCTACCAAAGGAGCTCTTCGTCACTACTTTGAGAATACTTCAGCAGCCCACTCAGGTAGGAGGGGGGCATCAAGTGGCTTTTTTTTTTTTTTTTTGCAGAGGGTTTCCTGAGACATGGAGCCTGCCTAGCTATAGGTAGGCCAGGTACTGGACAAGCTTCCTGTTTTTTTGCCATCCCAGGAATGTGGCAAAACCAGGAAAGTAATTGGCTACCATACATGGCCGGTGAGCTGCTTGGTGGATCCCAAGCTGGGATGGGATCCTAAACTATTTCCACAAATCTCTCCTTATGCTTCTCTGGCTTGGGGCCTTGCTTTTATTGCCACTGTAGATTTCCATGCCAAAGTCTGCCATTTTTTCTTATGTGCATTATCATCAACTATGCAAATGGGTGCATGTGTAAAGGGAACATTGCCAACTATTTCTGGCAACACCCTTAGCAATACAATGCCACCAAAATGCAACCATATGCGTGTCTAATTTCAGGCAACTGCATTTAAATTTGAAACCGCAAGGGCCTCAGCAAAAATGGAAGAGAAATAAGCTCAAGCTTCAGTGAGGAATTTGTTAAAATGCCATCAAGCATTCGAAATGATCCTGTGACATACATACCTCTGTAACATCTGTCTCAATAAAACACAAATTGACTTTCTAATGAAACACTCTCTACCTCATTTCCCTGACTGATGATTTTCTGAAATTTCACATTATTGGATAATTTCCCAATCTAATTAGTTTTACTGCTGGTGCTGGGGCTTCTTTCCTTCCTACACTGAGGCACTTTGCAAGACTCCAACTGTATTCAATTTTATGGATCTACAATTGATCTCATTTCATTAAACAGATTAGTCAGTTGCAAAAGCAAATATGAACTTCGTTGACTGCTTTGCACCCTTAAGAATGTAAATCAGATTGGATGAAATGAAAGCTCTCCAGTGGCCCATCAATGGTCCAACTAGGCACAAATAGCCATTTTTTGCCCATCTAATGCATGATTATATGTCCAGCCTACAGCATTCTCCAGTGCCAACATGGTATGGGATTTTGAGTCATGATTAACTGGCAAACTCAATGTCCCAGCATCTGTGACAGCCAATGCTGTCAGGCAGGAAAATGCATCACAATGAAGTGATAGGACACAAGTCAGTTGCCTGAGATATTATGCAGGAGGAGGAGAGAATTAAATATCCAGCTTTCATTTTAATATAGTTCTGGCCTGAATGTAATTAGATTTATTTGTGACTTTTTTTTCTGAATTGTTTGCTTCTTTCTTTCATTTTCTCTGCTGGGTGGTTAATTCAGTTCCTTTAATTGAGGGGTGCACAATCTTTTTGGCCCCAAGAGCCACTTGGGATACTGGCTTGGGTGTGTGCACGTGTGTCAAGGGATGCACACATGTGTACGCACACACTGATAAACACTCACACCAGCAGTCCAGATACATACAGATTGCTCTTCCCTCACTGCTAGGAGCAGCGGGGAAAGAGAAATATGTATATGGCTCACTGGAGGAGGGAGTGGAGACTACAGGTTCTGGGGAATTGGGAAGGATTTGGTGGGGGAATCAGGGCACCCATGGGGAGGACAGTAAAGGCCTTGGAGGGCCACAGGTTGTGCATTGTGCATATCATAATACTAGAACCTGGGGTCATCCTATGAAGCTGATTAATAGGAAATTCAGGATAAAAGGAAGGAGTTCTTCACACAGCGCATGGTTAAACTATGGAATTTGCTTCCACATGACGTAGTGATGGCCACCAGTTTGGATAGCTTTAAAAGGGGATTGGACAAATTCATGGAGGATGAGGCTATCAAAGGATGCTCATCCTGCTGACTAAATTATATATATGCTAACTCCAGTGCCAGAGGCAGTTTGCCTATGTACTGGGGAACACGGGTAGGAGGGTGCTGTTGCACTCATGTCCTGCTTGTGGGTTTCCCGTGGGCAACTGGTCAGCCACTGTGTGAACAGAATGCTGGACTACATGGACCCTTGGTCAGATCCAGCAGGGCTCTTATGTTCTTAAGAATGTAGGAAGAACCTTGCTGGATCAAACCTATCTAGTCTAGCATTCTGTCCCCCACAGTGGCCAACCAGATGCCTTGAGGAAGCCTACAAGCTGGCCATTAGGACAATGCAATAGTCCTTTTCTGTTGTTGCTTCCCAGCAACTGGTAATTCAGAGGTAGCATGCTTCTGGAGGTAGCATATAGCCATCATGACTTATAGCCATTGAGTGTAAAATGCATCCACATATCAGCCATATCTGAGATTTTGTTTGGGGTATTGGATAGGCGGTTGGTTTGGGACCAGGGTATCCTGGATTCGAATCCATTCTTACTTAGGAACTATCTTGGGTGAGCTTCAGCCTCTTTATCTGATCTGTAAAATGCAAATAAGCTTGCAGAGTCATTGTAAAGATGAATAAGTTCAGCTTCAGATATGCAATTGTTATGATTAAGTCCATCTATTTCTTTCTTTTTAATGTAATGCTTCCTCATTTGTTACATGTGTCCGAAGATGATTTCAGGCAACACACCACCCATGGTAGAATCTCAATTTGAATGTTGAAGAATAATTTTGATTTTGGAGAATTGGTTTAAGAAAGAACCCCCCTCCCCGCATACAAGTAATGTGTGAAATTCTCGATGCAATTAAGGGTGCAATCCTATGAGGATAGGAGGCCACCTCTGAACTCGAAGGCGACCGCCTATCCAATGCAGGGCAGGAGAAGCATGGAGGGGATCATTCCCCCCATGCTTCTTCTGCCTTGCATTGGCAGCTAGACAGCCAATTTCGGCTGTCTAGCCACAGGAAGGTGGAGCTGGGGAGGAGGCTGCTGGATGACACATAGGTTGTGTCATACCAGCATTTCCGCCTTCCCTGCCCTGGAACACCCTGTTTTGGCTGCTCTGTGCTCTTCTTCTGAGCTTGGAGTGCAGGGCCATTCCGTGCTGCCTGTGAGGCAGCGCAGAAGCAGAGGGGAGGTCGGTTCTCTGGGAACGAACCTTGGAGCGTGGGCTCCGAGGTCAGTTCCCAGAAACCCACATATCCTATGGCCATCTAGCTGCTGACTAGCAACAATAGGATTGGTCCCTAAATCAGCAATCCAATAACCCCCTTGAGCTTTATCCCCCTCTCCCACCTGAGGTTTTAGTAGCCTTCAGATATGGGCTATGACAGCAGAAGCTAATACCAAATAAAACACTATTTATTTATGGGCCCCTTCAATTTTCAACTCTCTAATTCTAAAAAAAAAAAAGAGTCCCATTCAAATGGCATATTGTTATATTACAATAATAAGTCCAATTAATAGCAGACATTTTAGTTAATTTCAGTTCTAAAGGAAAGGAAAGTTCTCATTAGTGCTTGTGCTGAGATATAATAATGCATTTCAAGGCAAAGGAGGAGGGAATACCAGAATAAGCAATGCTGGACTGAAGCCAGCAGTCTTTTCTACCTTCCAGGCACAAGCTACTGAGTGTTTTGCGAACATTTGGGAACTCCATCAATTAATATAAAATACCTCTACCCTACATATGGACAGAAATTAAAAATGAACTTTCCCTGAGTAGCTGGAATGTTTATGAATAACATTTCCACGCCATTATGCCAGCTCAACCAATCAGGGTCAGAGGCTTCACCATCACAAGTGCAATACAATCACTCCCTCTAATACTGAACTCAGGTGATGAGTGCCAACAGGACTGGAGCCAAATTGGGGCCACTGAGAAACAAGAGGGAGTTGTCAGCATGCTTTGTGAATTCCAAGGTTTGTAGAAGTACAAGAAATCTTTTTCTTAAAAAAAAGAGAGAAAAGCTAAAGAGGCAACCCTCCCTCAAACCAGTGCAAGGAAGACTGAGCATGCTCACTAGCCACAGAATGTTGAGTGTTGATTGGAAAAGAAAAACGGAAAACTGGAGAGTGGAGGAGAGCATGAAATGGCGTATCCTGGAGGAGGGCATAGGTGGCTGGCTGGAACATTGAGCAGGTGTGCTCCACAATGCAACATTTTGTTGCAGGTCCTATTTGTAAGTATATAACAAGAGCTTTGCTTTGCTCAGATCAAAGGCCCATCCAGTCCAGCAGACCTGTTTTGCATAGTGGCCAGCTCAGTGCTTCTGGGATGCCCACAAGCTTCCTATCACCTCCTATCTGATCCCTTGAGTTGGAGATGCCAGGGATTGAATCTGGGACCTTCCGCATGCAAAGCATGTGCTCTGCTACTGAGCTACATTCTCCTCTCTGATCACTGTGAAACATGTGGGCTACAAAGCCAGGACCTCTGTAGGCAAATGTGTAACAATTATTTCAAGTTAAGAGCTTACTCTTGATGAAAGTCTTGTTGATCACTGAACTCTCTACCAAGACCTCCTGACCAAGCAGACTTTCATAAGGTATCTTCTCTGTTAGGGTCAATTGGTTCTCTTGATAGGTTCTTCAAACATTCCCATGATGGTTGCTAAGTTCACTTAAAATTAGGGGTGTACGAAACCTACTTACCTGTCCGCTGAAGGGGTCTGTGGGGGGGGGGAGGCAATTCGTCCCTCCCCCCAGAATCCTCCCCTTTGCGTCCCTGCCCTTGGCCATGATAGGTTACGTAAATATTTACATAGTCTATCACGGCGAGGAGCAGGGACGCAAATGGTGTAGCGGACGCCATTTGCATCTGCAGCCCAGCAGTGGATGGCTGCGGAACGAAGATGACAGACCCGGACTGGCTGCTGCCAGGTAGGGTCTGTCCCGACCAGCCTTCGTGGGGTGGCGGGGGGGGAGCATTCCGTTCTGCTGCGGACTCCGTGGGGCCAGATCCTCATTGGAGTCTGTGGCGGATTTCTCCGCCATCCCCAGTTAACATACTGAGACAGTTCCAAACTCCACTGAGCAGAGTTTTCCCATTCCTGCAATGCAACCTTCTCTTTGGCATTGTAGCATTTTTGTTCACTCGCTTTTTCTTTGGATGGCTTTGCTGGACCCAGTCCCCTCCACTGCATGAGAGAGACAGCTGAATGAGCAAGATGAGGTAGCAGCTGCTGTCCATTTCTGGCCCACCTGCAATCCTTCCTGGGGTATTAACAAGCAATCTTAACAAGGAATGAGCTGAAAATAAATTCACAGCAGACTAGCTGAACAGAATGCTGAAGCAGAAAAATCTCTAAACCAGTTGAGAAAGAGAATGAGTGAGTCCTGTTCATCCCCAAACCAGTTGCTGATCATGAGTTTCAGCTCTCAGCCTGGGCAAGGATTGGGATTAGAGATGTCAGAGAAACCTGCAACGGAATCAAATCAGTTTGGATTTCCATCAATCCAAGCTGCAGATGCCGCTTTCCCCAAGTCACGTGGGTTCTGTGGGCTTGCGGACCAGTTTTTTTTTTTTATTTTCCAGAATTACCCAAATTTAGTTGTAGAAAAATACATTTAAAAAAACCACTGGCTGAACATTTGCTGAACATTTGCTGAACATTTGCTGAATAGGCTAAAGCATGAAATTCATGTAGGGAATTTCCATATTTTCACAAGTGTGAATTCATGCAAATGTGAACTTGCAGGGAATTGGAAAAAATGCGATTCCACCAATGAACAGACGATGGAATGAAAGGCACCTAACAATCTGCAAAATGCTAACAGAACAGATTTTACAAAATCGATACATCCCTAGTTGGGATGGCCATTTATATGACATCCCCTCATTGCCTGTGGCTTCCAAAGACTGAGTACCTACCCACGTTTCCATACCCCCAGTAGGTCCTGCTCTCAGGTTAGCACTCGGCAGAGGCAGATTGGATGATAAACAGCCCCTTTAAATTTTTTATTAGGAACAACGCATGGAGACATAATTATCTTGCAGCAAGGCAGAGCAGTACATGCAATCTTTTACCCACTCCATTACACGCAACGAGAACATCTTGTATACAGTTACTTCATCGATGGAAAAAGAAGATATGGACTATTGTGCTATTGAATAAAATTATCAGTTACACATTGCTGTGGATGGGAATATGAATGCAGTACAGACTGATCCCCCCCCCCAGACTCTTACTGATTATTGGAATAGGTACAGACCAGGTAAATTAGGGCACAATCCTATGGCCACTAGTCAGCAGCTAGATGGCAATAGGATTGGTCAGTTCCTGGGAACCGACCTCGAAGCCCATGCTCTGAGGTTGGTTCCCTGAGAACTGACCTCCACCCCCTCCCATGCCACCTCGTAGGCAGCACGGATTGGCCCTGCGCTTCGCACTCGTAAGAGCGGCGCGGAGTGAGGAAAACGGCATTCCTGGGGGTGGGGTGGAGTGGGGAGTCCGGAAGTGCAGGTACAACAGCTGAAATTGGCTGTCTAGCTATGAAAGCAGGGCAGCGGGAATACGGAAGAGACCCGCTCCTCACCACTCCTCCTACCCTGCAGTGATAGGCAGTCACCCTGGGGGTGAGGTGACCATCAATCCACATAGGGTTGCTCTCTCCGCTACTCTGGCTATACTTAACGTACAGTATGTGCAAGTTTATGTAGTGAAATCTTCATAAGGCCAACTGTATATGGATTAGAGTTTATGGAAATTAATACCATTAAAAAAAAAAAGATTCAGAGATCGCTACCACATCATTATTAGCCTGAGATAACAAAGAATCACAAATATTTAGGAAGTCCTTTGCCAACTAGCTTGGTTCATTTACAGGACACTGTGGGTTTTTTTAGGGCTGTGCAGGGACCCCCCGATCCGACTCGGAAGCTGCTTCATGTCTTCAGAGATGGGCCCAATTCAGCTTGGGCAGATTCAGGGGGGCTCCGACCCAACTCGGCCCCAAACCCGAAGTGGGATTCTGATGTCGAACCCCGCTTCGGGTCCCCTCAACACCCCCGTGCAAGCCCTTACCTTGCTGCTTCCTCCACCTTCTCCGCCACCACCGCCCTCGCCGCTGCCTCTGCTATCTCCTCCGCTGCCATCACCTTCCTTGCCATTGCTGCTGCCGATGCCCCCACCGCCACCGATGCCCTCGCCGCCGCATTCTCTGCCGCCACCCTTGCCTCCACCCACTCCTGAGGCCTAGACATGCGCGTGGCGACTCTTACTGCAGAGAGTTGCCATTTTTAAAACGGCAGCCTCCTGGAACTTCCTGGAAGTCGCCATCTTAAAAATGGTGACTCCCTGCAGTAAGAGTCGCCGCATGCATCCAGGCCTCAGAAGTTGGTGGTGGCGAGGACGGCATCGAGGACGGTGGCAGGGGCGAGGATGGCGGTGGCAGCAATGGTGATGGTGACGGCAGTGATGGCGATGGTGGTGGCAGCGGCTAGGACAGCGAGGATGGCGGTGGCAGAGGTGGCGGTAAGGATGATGGCGGCAGCAGCAGCGATGGAGGCGGCAACAGCAGCGGCGGTGAGGACGGTGATGCTAGCGGAGAAGGTGGCAGAAGAGGTGGTGGAGGCTCAGGTAAGGACCTGTCATGGCTGGGCTGGGGGTGCCGAGCCTCCAAAGCACTCCGAGTGCTTCGGAGAGCCCCCGACCCACTCCAGGTCACTTTGTGCCCCTCCGCTTCACCTTGCAAGGGGCATAAAGTGACCTGAAGCAGCTCGCTTTGACTCGGGGTTTGGGCCTCAGGCCGAAGTGGTGCACAGCCCCATTATTTTTATGGAATTGTAAAATAATCCGCTTACTTCTAATGACAAGAAGCCCAGATCTTGCCTGTAATTATTTACCATCTTTCAACTTAAACTCTGATTTACCACTTAAACACATAAAACAACCCTGAGGTTACGGAGTGGAAGGGAGACAGGAAGGCTGGTATTTTTTTTCCTTTTTAAAAAAAGAATTATATTGCTTTAACTCAGTTTTATTTTGCTAGCTTTGGAAGTACATCTGGTGCCTATTTTCAGCATAATTGGTGCATTTTTGATAAAAATAGATCACTGAAAATAAAAGAAACGGAGTCTTCATTTCATCCTGAAATTCCTGATGGGAATGAGACATGGTTTTCTCTACTGAGGAATGTGAAATACACGTTGTGCATCTTTAAATGCCCAGTCAGCTCACACAGAAAACCTAAGAGCAGAAACCTGCAACTAGAGCAGCAATAAACAGAGTTGCCAGCTGTCCAGAAAAAAAGTGGTATGTCCTGCTTCTCTCCCTTTAATAGAAGTCAGAGACGCCGACATCAACAGAGGAAGCTTTTTTTTTTTTTTTTAGGGCTGTGCATGCCCCCGCAATCTGAGATGGAGGCCACTCTGGGGCTTCCGAGGCAGGCCTGATTTGTTTTGGGCTGATTCAAGGGCCCTGGCTCACCTTGGCCCCCACACTGAAGTGGGATTCAGATGGCTGAATCCCACTTTGCCCCCCCCCCCGACACCCCTGCCATGCTGCACAAGCCCCTAGCTCCTTACTTGGGTCCTCAGGACTCATGCCAGCAGCCATCACATTCTGGGGAGGGGGAGTCACCATCGTCATTGTCACTGCCACCACTGCTGCTGCCACCATCATAGCCATTGTCACCCCTGCCACTGCTATCGCCATTGTTGCTGCCGCTGCCACCGCCATCTTTGCTGCCATCATCGCCACCATCCATCGCCAGCTCCTGAGCCCACAGGACACACGCCGCCTCTGGCTGCAGGGAGTTGCCATTTTAAAAATGGCAACTCCCTGCAGCAAGATGGGTTTTAGATGGGCAGTAAAACAAAAAAAACCCTTAGGCCAAATGTACAAGGTTAGCTTTTTCCAGTGTTCGTTCGTTCTTTCTTTCTTTCTTTCTTTCTTTCTTTCTTTCAAGCACATTTGTGCAACATTAATGTGTGTTAGTGTCATGACCGCCAGCCCTTGGGCCTTCCAGCCTGCATCCTGGTGAGGATGAACCACAGGCTACTTCCTGAGGGTTAGGTCAGCCAGTGAGGTCAGCCAGTGCCTTATTCAGGGCGTTCCTGATGAGAGGACTCAGCCCTGCCATTATCCTCTGGCTGAAGTCTCACTGAAGTCCCAGGCCACACAATCAGGAAAGGACTCTTTAACAATTCAGTCAGCTCCTCCAAGAGGTGTGGAACTGGCTTGACAGCCTACATGAGGCTTTAGTTAGCTTTAGCTCCCTGCTGAGGGAACATCTTCCTAATGTCCTAGTAGGGGACAGTTCCAGCCTGCAGGACCCACTTGGAGCTACCCAAAGTCCTGCTTTCTTCTTGCTTTGATCTGCTTTCCTGCCTTGATCTTGCCACCAGCTTCCCTGTGAATCTCAAGGGGCCACAGAATGGGACAGTTAAGGGAGATTCAAATGAATGGAAGTGATTGTTGCAAACTTCGCATACTCCATTTCCATAATTCATGTTAGTAATTTTTTTGTCAGTGCACAGGACCATATTTATGCATTAGTAAAACAATGCACAGGAAGAACCTTGATGTGATGATATGTGTTCCATCACATGAAGATGGTTTTCTGCAGTGTTTTGTCAATGCACACATGGAGGAGAAAAATTGTAGATGAGCCAAAGAAGCTAAAGCTGCAGAAAATAATGGTGGCTACAATTCCAGAATTAATTTTAGAAATTCTCTTAGGGAGTCAGGAGGAGTGGAATCTATGGCAGGGCAAACCAGAAGAACAATAAAAGAGTGGAATGGGGGGCATCCTCTCATCCATTTCCCCCTTTTGATTCTGCCTGATGCATTCACTGGTCCTGACTTGCTCCCTTTTGCCCAAATGTTGAGACTTCCATTACCCGTTCTTTGATATGCGATAAGGAAAATCGAAACAAGCACATAATTTCACTGGTACAGGAAGGCACTAAGAAATAGCTGGATAATATATTTCCAATGGGCACTTCACACAGTTGTGAACCAAGTGGACAGGTGCCTGCCACTTGGAATACAGTGGTCTGGATGTTTCTTCAGATGACTCTTGATGGGCTTGACATTGTCTAAAACTGATTCACAGTGGTGGAAAGAGTGGTAACAGATTGCCTTCCAGTTTGTGCTCAGAGAGGAACAGTTGCCACTTGTGATGTATATTCTCCACAGGGCTCAGGAAAGATCTTCATCTTCTAGGTATCGCCCTTGTCAGGGTGATTAGTCATCCCTGAGACCAGCCGCTTTCAAGTGAATGGATTAACTTTCCCTTGCTGGGCACAAAATGTTTGGATGATGTTGCCTAGCAAGACTGATGGAACAGGCCTGGTGTTTGCTGTGCATCTCCCCTCTCCAGCACCTTGGAGTGGCATCTCCTTGGATAGCTTAGATTATGTTGAAAAGATGTGAACTGTGAAGTGTTTCTTCCTATGCACCACAGAGATTTTATGAGCCTTAACTCTGTGAGAGTTAGAAGGTGTATATTTGCATCCTCTTAACTCCTAGATCAGAGGGGAACACTGAACTTTACAGACATTTGAAATCTATGTCTAAAGAGCTCACGTCTGAGAGACTGAAAGATTAGATCCATTCCCAAATCCCTTCTCCATTTCATCACTCATTTAAATGTATACCTGCTCCCATCTCAAAAGTTGGCTGGTACCTTTGGGTGACATGACAGCTAGGGATGTTGGAGAAATCCACAATGGATTCAAATGAGTACAATTTTCTATGAATCTGACCTGTGGATTCCACAGTGGACCAGCATTTTCTGAGTCACACGGATGTTGTAGAAATCTGCCACGGACTCCAGTGAGGCTGGATTCTTTGGAATCCAACCCCCTGGAGTCTGTGGTGGAACAGCCTCTCCCCCCACCGCCACCCCCCAAAATCCACCCAGGATGGACCTACCTGGTGGCGGATGCAGCGGTGGCAGAGGATGCAGTGGTGGCGAATGTGGCGGCGGTGGCGGCAGCTCCGTCTCGTCTTCCAGCCACTGCTGGGCTGCTTCAGCCAGAAATGGGGGCCGTCCTGGTGGCCACCATTTGCGTGGCTGCATTAGGCCGTGATAGGCTACGTAAATACTTACATAGCCTATCATGGCAAAGAGCAGGGGCGCAAATGGTGGCTGCTACACCATTTGCGCCCCTGCTCTTTGCTGTGATAGGCTACGTAAGTATTTATGTAGCCTATCACGGCAAAAGGCAGGGACGCAAATGGCGTTGCAGCCGCCATTTGCGTCCCTGCCTTTTGCCGTGATAGGCTACGTAAATACTTACATAGCCTATCACTGCCTAATGCAAGGCCATTTGCAGCCGCAGCAGCCCGGCAATGTCCGGTTGGGAAGGATTCCAGGGGGAGGGACGGATCGCCTCCCCCCCCATGAATCCCCGGAATGGAACAAGGTAAGGGATTCGTACATCCCTAAGGGATACTGTGGACTTGCGGACCAGTTTTTCACTGAGGGGGGGGGATTATCACTAATTTGCATTAACTAATGTGCATTGGTGCATTTGTGCATGAATTAGCACAATTGGAACAAAAATTCTGGTTTGTCTTCCTACTCCATACCAGAGCATGAGGAAGGCAAGCATCCACTGGAATGTAGTGGTGATGCTGTCAACAGCTTGGACACCCACCCACAAATTAAGGATAAACAAAAATTGGAACAGGAAGAGAACATTGGCTTTGCTGGATCAGACCAAAGGTCTGTCTAGTACTATGTATCCAGCACTGGCCAGCCAGACAACCCCGGGCGCTCACAAGCAGGACATGGCGGTGACAGCTGTCCTTGATAATGCTAAGTGGCCCAATTTAAGTAGGGACTTTCCTTCTGCCCTTTAATTGCTGCTGTTGATTGTTTTCCTTTTTTCATTGCATTGGTTTCAGTCTTTCCCAGAGTAACCCTCATTACACACACACACACACACACACACACACGCAGCAGCAGCAGCACATTTTTGCAACTGCGAAGAACTGTGAAACGGCATTCTTCGCAATGGAGGATTTTGCAAAGGATCAGCAAACACAACACAAAAAGCTGGCTTCTCTCATAAATAAGTCAGTGTGTTACTCCAGCTAGACTGGCAGTGGGATGACAGCTGTTCCAGATGCTGAGGCTCGACTTGTCTTTGACCTCAGGTAAGCCTCGGCTTGCTAAAAATAAACACTATGAAAGCACATTTGCTTCGGGGCTACAGGAACACCAGGAAGGCCAATGGGAAGACTGAGGAAGGGCTTGTGCTTAACCGCCCAACCACCCTCAAGCGGATGTACGTTGCTACCCAGCCACACTTGGGTTTTTGCCACGGATGATGGGGAGCTCGTCCCACACTCAGATACTGTGTGCTGATGTTTGTAATCTCTTGCCACCTCAGGCCAATGTGAGCAAATGGTTCAGGGAACTGGAGCCACAGAGCCTCAGAGATGCAAATGTCTCCTTTCATGGCTTTTTCAAGGCTGGTCAATTTTAAACCGTAGACCAAGTCAGACCATCACTGGATCATCTGACTGAGTTTTGTTCATGGCGACTGGCAGTGGCTTTCCAGGGTTTCAGATAGGAGCCTTTTCCAGCCCTACTAGGAGATGCCGAGGACTGAACCTCAGGGCTTCTGTATGCAAAGAACGTGCTCTACCAGTGGGCCATCCACTGCTTCACTTGGCCTAATGCCTCCAGGCCTGATTTCTGAGGGCCCTTCCTTTTCTTCCCCATCCTTTCCTAGGCCCTTCTGCATGTAATGGAGCAGATCAGTTCAACCAACGAGAGAGGATGTTTTCCCCTGCCCCATTGTTCTGTAACCTTGAGGCAGCTTAGCCAATCACTGCAAAAGGTGTCATCACCACTACCAAATCTGTTAGCACATTACCATACAACATAGGTAGGCAACCTGGTGCCCTCAACATGTTTTGAACTACAACTCCCATAACCATTGAGCATCATGTCACCTACCCCGCCATACACCCATCAGCTACCCAGGGCATAGGCTGTGATCCAGAAGTAGTCAAACATGCTGCACATCACAATTGTTTTACAGACATTCCTTATCACTAGGTCTTCCTGGGTGTTTTAGATTTGTCCCATTTTTTTGCACAGTTTTGATCAACCGATTGCTGTGTTGTTGTTGCCTTAGTAATTTAAGAAAACAGAAGGACGTGAGCATCCAAAGTAAATCACAGAGAAGAGAAACAGGTTCTCAGGATGCAAAAAAATAAAATAAAATCCTGAGAACCTGTTATATACACGCATAAGCCCTTGCGGAAATTTGTATTTTGGTAATGTTTTAATTATGTGTGTTGTCCTATTTGTAATTTTTATTACCATTAATGTTACAGCCCCCTGAAGAAGGCCGAAAAATAAGAAAAAGGCCAAAATGCTTGGGGCTTCTTACAATTTTTTTTTTGGCATCCTGAGAACCTGTTTCCCTTCTTTGTGTTTTACTTTGTATGCTCACCTCTTTCTGCTTTAGTAATTTAGGCCGCAATCCTATTCAGATAGGCAGCTGCCTCTTATCCAAAGCAGGACAGGAGAAGCACAGAGGGGATCGTTCCCTCTGTGCTCCTCCTGCCCTGCATTTTCGGCTAGACAGCTGCTTTCAGCTGTCTAGCTGCGGGAGAGCTGAGCGGGGGAGGAGGCTGCTGTACGACTCACTGGATGTGTCATACAGGCATTTCCGCCCTCCCCGCCCTGGAATGCCCCAGACACGCCCCTTTCTGGCCGCTCCTCTTGTGAGCAGAGAGCATGGGGCTGTTCCGCGCTGCCTCCAAGGCTGTGCAGAAAGTGGGGGGAGGTCGCTTCTCCGGGAACTGACCTTGCAGCACAGTCAAGGTCAGTTCCTGGAAAACCAGATATCCTATGGTCATCTAGCCACTGTCTAGCCACCATAGGATTGCTCCCTTAATCACCAATCTTTTTTTAAAAAAAACATTCTTATGCAATAAACTAACAACATTCTGTTAATGTTTAATGGAAAGCCGTTTGCCACCTTCATTTATTGTATGAAAAGGGCAGATACATTTAAAAATAAAGAAAAAAATAATGAGGGAGAAACTTTCCCCTATCCCCAGTGAAATACTGACGGAGCGTTTTGAAGTGTTTTATATTTTAATGTTAGCTGGTGGTTTTTTTGTTTTTTTTTAAGTTAGTTGTTTTATTGGGTTTGGATTAATTATTTTTAGCTGTTTCTAACTGTCCCACATTTTAGTATGTTAAAGTATGTATAGTGGCCAGTATCCAACAGCGTCATTCCAGAAACTCAGATAGCGTGAGCGGAATTCTGCCAAATCTTTCCATTGTGCAAGCCCTTTCACATTACACCCGCACAACCATAATTTTGGTTGGACTCTTCTCTTGCGCATAGTTCAGAACCTAGTTTCCACTAGCATGACATTTGTACCAGCACAATGATGCAGTTGGATGATGTTTCATCATATTGTATTTTAGGGATTTAATTCTTGTGAACCACTCAGAGAGCTTTGGCTATAGGGCAATATAGAAAGCGAATGAATGAGTCAATGAATGAATGAGTCACATACAAAGACAAACAGTTGCTCCCCACCCCCTTCAGAGGTTTTTGTTCAAGTTCAGAGGCTACATTCTAGAATAAAGGATGAACATGTCTGAGAAAATAAAATAGAGAACCTATATTATTACATTTGAATTGTGACCAGGCCTGCCACTATGTCTGAGGGTGCTGTGGGCAAAATGCCCTGTGATGGCATCCCTGATTCCCCCCTCTCCTGTGTGTACCACACTGTTTGGTCTCCAGCAAGAGGTTATGACCCCTCATCACTGTACAAACATATTGTGCAGTGGAGACGAGCAAAGTCGAGCAAAGGGATGGATGCACCCGATCTCGTCTGACCTTGGAAGCTAAGCAGGGTCAGCACTTGTTAGTACTTGGATGGGAGACCGCCTGGGAATCAGGCTTCCTGCATTAAGCAGGGGGTTGGACTCGATGGTCTTGTAGGCCCCTTCCAACCCTATGATTCTAAGGTGGTCATGGAGACTGGTGTCAGTACTTAAAAGAGAGACATCTCTTGCCACTCACTTTGTGCTCCCTTCTGCACTGCTGGTTGCCCAGCACTGAGAAAAAGAGCATTGGGTGGGACAGCTGAAGCTGCCATCTTAATTCACCCACAATTCCCTGGGCCTGATCCTCCATTAGGGGTGGGACCAGTGCTGGTTCCAGGATTTGAGGAGCCCTTGGGCAAGATGTTCTCTCTGTCCCATCAGCCAGGACAGCTAGGCTGGTGAGGACGAGGGAGAGGGCCTTCTCTTTGGTGGCCCCCACTCTGTGGAACTCCCTCCCTAGGGAACTCTGCCATGCCCCCTCTTCAATGAGCTTCTGCCATGCATTAAAAATGTGGTTGTTCAGGCAGGCATTTGGGGTGGGTTAGGGTATTTTTAGAAATATGATATTTTAATGTAAAATTTTATTGTTTTAAAACTGTTTGTATTGATGTACATTGCCCAGAGTGGCTGGGTGACCAGCCAGATGGGCGATTAAGAAAATAAATAAATAAATAAATAAATAAATAAATAAATAAGATGTTATCAGTAGTCCCTTGCCTTTTGCATGCTATCCAGTTATGCACAGACATACAAAACATCAACAATCAAGTAACGTCAATATTATGCTATGAAAACTCAGATCTAGCCCCTGAACTTCAAATTGTGGCTTGCTTGCTTGCTTTCTTTTATTAATAAATTGAACTAATTCTCACTCTTGTTGGCACAAAATGTTTCTCCATCTATTGCAGTTTGATATATAGACAGCTGCTGCTGCTATTTTAGGTTTGCCAGTGCACCATCTTAATTTATAGCGCTTGCTCTTTGGGGGGAAGGTTGCAATCAGATTGCTCATATTTCCTGCAAACGAACAACTGGCAACCTCTGTGCAAATGCAAGAAAAATGATGAATGATAAAAAAGGGAAAAGAAGGATGACTTGTACACCTGAAAACCAAGTGCCTGTAATGTATTTCATTTGTTTTTAACCCTTCCTTGCACAGGTGAGGAATTTCTGGGGGAAATGGGGGAAGGTTTAATCCACCCCTCCCAATTGTGCAGTGGATCCAATCTGAAGCAGGATCATGCACGCTTACACTAAATAAAATCTAAACCTTAGCTATGCGCTATGCAATGAAATTGAAGGGCATTCCCTGGGTGTGCCATTCCCTCCCATGCTCCTGAGATGTCCCCAGAATCATGGTGCCGGTGGTGAGAGAACTGCACCAGCTCTGCTCTGTAAGAATTTGTAATGCAGTGCTTAATTCCCACTTAGCCATGAAGCTCTCTGGGTGACTTTGGGCCAGCCTCCCCCTCTCCCTCTCTCCCCCTACCTTGCAAGGTTATTATGAGGATAAAAAAACAGTGGCAGGCAAGCATGAGCTTCTTTGACAGAGGGTGAGAACTGCTTAAGCACTTGCAAACTTTGCGATCTTATCTTTCGAGGTGTGTCTCTCTGTGTGTATGCTTTAAAATGCCCCCCAGCTTTACCCTTCCATAGACATCTGTGAGTGGATGAAAAAGGAACTTTCATGCATACGAAGGGCATGCCAACACTCCCCCCCCAAAAAAAACCCTGTGAAGAGGGAGTAGAACTCAATGTATCCACTTAACGTGTTACCAAAAAGGGGGATCGGATCACCGAAAAAGAGGACAAAAGAGGACACCAATTTGCATAACATTTGCATACATTAATTTATACGTATGTACATAAAAAACAACAACAACAACAACTGTAATTTAAATAGAAATACAATACCAAACTGGGAAAGACTGACTGGGTGACCTGTGGCACTGCTCAGTCTGCTGTCCAGGTGCTGTTGATGGGCAACTTCAGGGCCGCTGATGATGATTTGTTGGACTGGACAGCCCTTCAAACAGAGGACGCCTTCAAAACAGTGGACTGTCCTCTCTCTGACACCTCTTCAAATGGAGGGCTGTCCTCTGTAAAGCAGGACACCTGCCACCCTATTAGGACCACATCTGCTAGCTATGCACACTAATGTTGACATGTGTGCTGGTCTCCTCCTTGCTGCCCCCCCGCACTGCTGCATGTTCTCCTGCATGTAAAATGGAGCCTAGCTATGTGCACCTGTCTGCTTGGGCCAAATGTGATGTGACATTCAATGCATCTTTGTATTTTTGCTTTTTTTTAATGCAAATAAAATCAGCCAAGGCAGGGTGGTCATATCAGGCCCTCAGTAAACTTGGGTGTATATGTGTGAGAGAGCATATAATTGTTTCCTCCCCTGCCAAGTTCTGCACCTAGGAAAAAGAAACCAAAGGCACAGTTACAAGATGGGGGATACGTGGCTCAACAACACTACAAGTGAGAAGGATCTTGGAATTGTTGTACATCACAAGTTGAATATGAGCCAACAATGTGATGTGGCTGCAAAAAAGGCAAATGCTATTTTGGGCTGCATTAATAGAAGCATAGCTTCCAAATCCTGAGAAGTACTAGTTCCCATCTACTCAGCACTAGTTAGGCCTCCTCTGGACTACTGTGTCCAGTTCTGGGCACCACACTTTAAGAAGGATGCAGACAAACTGGAAAGCATCCTGGAAAGCAAACTGGAAAGCAAACTGGAGGGCAACAAAGATGATCAGGGGACTGGAAACAAAGCCCTGTGAAGAGAGACTGAAAGAACTGGGCATGTTTAGCCTTGAGAAGAGAACTGAGGGGAGATATGTTAGAGCTCTTCAAGGACTTGAAAAGTTGTCACAGAGAGGAAGGCCAGGATCTCTTCTCCATCATCCCAGAGTGCAGGACACGGAATAATGGGCTCAAGCTACAGGAAGCCAGATTCTGGCTGAACATCAGGAAAATTTTCCTGACTGTGACAGCAATACGACAATGGAACCAATGATGTAGGGAGGTGGTGGGCTCTCCCACACTGGAGGCATTCAAGGTGAGGCTGGACAGCAATCTGTCAGGAGAAGCATCTGACTTGGATTCCTGTATTGAGCAGGGGGTTGGACTTGATGGCCTTGTAGGCCCCTTCCAACCCTACTATTCTACTATTCTATGATTCTATGCTGCAATCTTAAGGGAAATCCATCCTCTGAACCTAGTATTTGCCAATAATGTTCTTCCATGCAAGCTGGACCATCTGTAGGCCTATGCATCTGCATAGACATGGGGATCTGCCACACAAGTAGGAAGATCTGAATTCCTTTCAATTCATATGCCTGTAGCCCCCC
The DNA here is from genome assembly GCF_057233095.1 of Heloderma suspectum. Classification (NCBI taxonomy): domain Eukaryota; kingdom Metazoa; phylum Chordata; class Lepidosauria; order Squamata; family Helodermatidae; genus Heloderma; species Heloderma suspectum. Next base: position 303,488,514 of record NC_139461.1, on the reverse strand, counting down.
CCCTTCACATTAACATCTAACACAAGATGGTCTGTGGTGAGGCTGGTGGGTTCTGATCTCCTCCATGCTGTCTCTGCATATGCATGTGTGTGGAGGGATGTGTGTGTGTCTGTGGGGTAATCTGTATAAGGCTATGGAGTTTGCGACTGAGGCTCAAATAAAGATTCTTTGTCCCAGAGAAGTAAACTTCTTGAAAGTATTAAATGCCATCAGGGACAGTCTTTTCTTTTGGGGCGGCAGTGTGGGCAGTGTGTGTGTGCTATCAAACATGCAAGATTCACACAAACACAGTGGAGCAAAAAGGCAGCTTGATTAATGTTTTACACCTCCTGTGCCACTATTCCAAATTACTCATCCATTACTGTTTCTGCTTCTCCTCAAATAAGCTCCTTCTCTCTTCCTTTTTCTCCACTTCTGATTCAGATGGATTAAATGATAACATTTTAATTAAATGAAAATTAAAGGGGCTACAGGAGGTGAGACTGAGTTCCACCGTAGTCTGTTTCAAATTCCCCATGTAATTACTTTCAAAGGCAGTGTGCGAAGGGAATGCTCAGCCCAATTGCTAAGTTGGTGGTGGTGGGGGAGGTGGGCAGCATCCACAGCAAGAGCACACGACTGAAATAACTACCCATTCTGATAGCGAGCAGGTTGGGTTAGTGACAGACAGGGCAAGAGCAGGGATGGCCCAAGGCATTTTGCCACCTGAGGCCAAGGACAATATGGTACTCACCAATTCCACACACAAAATCCAACCAAACTGACAGCTGAATCTTACTTCAACGTTGGTGACAGGACAGTGTCCTCCACCACACCTGAGGGCAACAAAGTAGCTTAGGGGATGCAGGGAAAAGGGGGGGAGCATCTACCATCTCACCCCCAGCATCTCTGCCCAAGGTGGCTGCCTTTTCTGCCCAGTGATAGGGCCGGCACTGGGCAGAAGCCAACTCTCAACTTCTGAATCTGTTTGGGGAGCAGATTTTTTTTGGGGGGAGAGTACAGATGAGAGACCTAAAGTGGTTCAGTATGGCCAGCCTTGTGTGGCCATTTGTGAATTGCCAAAAAAGAGGATAGAAGAGGGCTCGGATTTCCATAAAAATCCCATCTGCTAATGTTTATGTATAGATGCACCCTTAGAAATAATTATTATCACTTAAATAGAAATACAGTCCATCTCATGATAGTGTGGACAACTGTGACCATGTGACCTGTGTGCCTTGCTCAGCCTGCTGTCCACGTGCTGTTCATGGACAACGTCAAGGCCTCTGAGCCCTTCCTTCTGGTGATTTTTAAAATCTTTATACCAGACTTGGACTGGAAGCCCTTCAAACCAGAGGACAGTCCTCTGGGAAACTTTCACATATGGGACTGTCCTCTATAAAAGACCCAGAGAGCTGTGGCCATGTTTTTTTACTGGTTTTTCAGTGGCCAGTTATAACATGGCTCTTGAGGGAGGCATTTTGCCTAAGGAGATTGATCTTTTCTCCCCGATCCCCCGTTTTGTGGGCTGTTGGCTTCAAATCCTTTTTATTTCTATGATTTATCCTGCTTTTTTATTATGCTCACACTACTTTGGTGACAGTGACTGTGGCACATATGTTTTTGTAATAAATAAATATATAAATAGCAGCTCCACCACCCTTCTACTTTGCCTCTCCACAATAAATGTCCATCTTGTATTTGTTCGGTCTAAACCTGAACCAAACGTCTCTCTCTCCCTCACCCCACCCCCCAGTACTGGTCCATGAATTCTTATTTTGTATTATTTACAACATGGGAAGTTCAGGTAATAGTTTTCTCTGACATTCTGACAAATCCCTGCTTTAAACAATGTGAAAGCATTTGACCAAACAGTTTTTGAATGTGTGTGCATTCAATTCATTGAAATCCAGTTCACGGAAAGGAAAAAAGAAACACTTCACAAAATCATGCCAAAATAAAAATATAAAACTACTCATCATTAATTCTTCCTCACCGCCAGGCATTTCGAGTATGTCCAAACACATCCAAATAATAGGCAACAGGAGTTGTGATCTTTGCTTATTTTAGCTGCAGGTTTTCAGTGTTGGATGGATAATGTGATTCCAGATAGATCTTGTTCTGTTCACCTTAACAGTATGTCCAAGAAGGAGTTTTAAATAGCTGGTTGATGGGGGGAAGAACAAAACAAAAAGAAAAAGTTGTCTCTGCTTGTTGGCGCTCTCTCTCTCTCTCTCTCGCTCTTTGCTAGAGGCCATTAGGAAAGGATCAGTTCTGTACTATGCAAGATAAGGGGTCTGCCTTTCTCCTTTTAAAAGTGCACGTAAACCTGCTCACAGTCAGTTGGATTTAAGCAGCCAAAGGGAAGCCCAGCATCAAGGGCAGGCATGGTTGGGCACCGGCTCTGTGCCCCCTGCCAGCAGGGGCCCACTGACCGGAGCCCCCTGAAGTTGCTCCTTCTCATCACCACTGCAAACTGCCTGTTCACCTTCCTCTTGCTCTGGCTCAAACAACTGTGGTTTTCTTCTACTCCATGGGTAGAGAGGGAACGGGGAAGAACCTACATCAAAGGTAGGCATGGTTGGGCACCTGCCAAGGCAGGGGCCCTCTGACAATAGCAGTAGCATCGGCCTGTCGGGCAAGCAAGTAGCAATGATGAGAGAGAGGAGGAGGGGGAAGAGCAGCTGGGGACAATGGTGGTGAGAAGATGGACTCACCAAGGGAAGAGGTCCCATTGAGGGCGCCTTTCCCAAGGGCCCTCCAAAACCTGGATCTGACAATGGCTTTAATCCTACACTCACTTACCTGGGAGTAAGTCTCACTGAACTCACTGGGGCCTACTTTTGAGTAAACAGGTATATGATTGCAGTGTAACTTGACTAAGGATTGGAGCCAGTGGCCCCAATCCCATTCTAGTTGTGAGCAACTAGTGGTTCTGGGTTGGGATCCACACAATCTCAAGTTCTTTTTGTCCCATTTGTAGGGAGAAAAATGGGGTGAGGACTACTGATGCTGCCTTGAGCTCTGAAGAGGAAAGGCAGGGATGTAAATACATAAACACCATCAAAGACCTCACCTCCATCCCAAACCCTGCAAGTGCTCTATGCCAGTGGTCTCATAGAATCATAGAATAGAATCATAGAATAGTAGGGTTGGAAGGGGCCTACAAGGCCATCGAGTCCAACCCCCTGCTCAATGCAGGAATCCAAGTCAGAGCATCCCTGACAGGTGGCTGTCCAGCCTCGTCTTGAAGGCCTCCAGTGTGGGAGAGCCCACCACCTCCCCAGGTAATTGGTTCCATTGTCGTATTGCTCTTACAATCAGGAAGATTTTCCAGATGTTCAGCCGGAATCTGGCTTCCTGTAACTTGAGCCCATTATTCCGTGTCCTGCACTCTGGGATGATGGAGAAGAGATCCTGGCCTTCCTCTCTGTGACAACTTTTCAAGTCCTTGAAGAGCACTATCATATCTCCCCTCAGTTCTCTTCTCAAGGCTAAACATGCCCAGTTCTTTCAGTCTCTCTTCACAGGGCTTTGTTTCCAGTCCCCTGATCATCTTTGTTGCCCTCCTCTGAATGCTTTCCAGTTTGTCTGCATCCTTCTTAAAGTGTGGTGCCCAGAACTGGACACAGTACTCCAGATGAGGCCTAACCAGTGCTGAGTAGAGGGGAACTAGTACTTCCCGGGATTTGGAAGCTATGCTTCTATTACTGCAGCCCAAAATAGCATTGGCCTTGTTTGCAGCCAAATCACATTGTTGGCTCATATTCAGCTTGTGATCGACAACAATTCCAAGATCCTTCTCGCTTGTAGTGTGGTTGAGCCATGTATCCCCCATCTTGCAACTGTGCCTTTGGTTTCTTTTTCCTAGGTGCAGAACTTGGCATTTATCCCTATTAAATGTCATTCTGTTGTTTTCTGCCCAGTGCTCCAGTCTATCCAGATCACTTTGAATTTTGTTTCTGTCTTCCAAAGTATTAGCTATCCCGCCCAATTTGGTGTCATCTGCAAATCTGATCAGCATTCCCTGCACCTCCATCTCCAAGTCATTAATAAAAATGTTGAAGAGTCCAAGGGCCCTGGACTGAGCTCTGCGGTACCCCACTCATTACGTCTCCCCAGTTTGAGCAGATCCCATTCATAAGCACTCTTTGAGTCCGATTCTGTAGCCAACTGTGGATCCACCGGATCGTTGTTTCATCTAGCCCACTTTGAGCTAGTTTGCTCATCAGGATATCATGCGGCACTTTGTCGAAAGCTTTGCTGAAGTCGAGTGGGGTGCGCGAGACGATCCACTGGGGTGCGTGAGCTGCCTCCCGCTGCTCCTGCGAGCTGCCCTTGTGTGCAAGGAGGGTGGCAGCAGGGATGGCAGGAAGCTGAAGGAAAGCGGGAAGGAGATTAGCCCTTTCCTCTCAGCTTCCATCCTGCCAAAGGAAAGTGGGAAGGGTTAACTGCCCAGGAGGAGGTTAACCCTTTCCGGTCTCCTTTGGTAGATTGAAACCGAGAAGAAAGCCCAAGAAGAAAGTGAAGAAAGTGTGTGCTTTAGGAGAGCGGGAAGGAGATTAACCCTTCCCACTCTCCTTTTGAAGCCGAGAAGCGGACACTGTCCTCTCAGCTTCCATCCTGCCAAAGGAGAGCGGGACGGGTTAACAGCCCAGGCCAAGCCACCAGTTGGCCAAGGAGTGGGGACTCTATGCAGGGTGCGGGGCTGGCAACCAGGACTCCTGGCTCTGGCACAGGCAGGAACCCACCCAAGCATGCCTTTCCCCTCCTTGCAAGGAGACAGTGGCGCCCTCGCTCGATCATCAGCGTACAGCAACGACCTGTGCACAGTTAAGTGCATTTACATATTATATTAATAACAATTCTTTTAAGTGAGAGCAAAAAGGTTTTTTTGTACCGATAATAGAGTAAAAAATATTTTAAAGTGTTGTTTATTTCATCTTCATCTCATCCTGTTTAATTTTAAGTTTTTGTGTATGTTTTATAATGTACATAATATATTAGTACAGCAGTACATGTATATAATTTATAAATAAATATACATATATTGGGTGGGTGTGCTCAAAAATTTGACCACTGCGCTATGCTACTGAAACGTGATGGTAGAAGTGGGATCAACAAATTGGCTATCAAAAAAGAGATTCATATCTAAGGAGTTGTTTCACCATGCTGAGCAACTGGATATTAGTGTTTTAGCATTAAAACAAAAACTCGCACAGAAGCAGAGGTTTTCTTAGGAGGTGGACATAGAGTGGGGTGGACAACACAGAGCCGAGGGCTGCATGTGCCCCCTAACTTATTTTCCACCCCCACCCCTGAATTTGCTGCAGAAATTTGCGTCAAAATTTGACCAGTGGTGGTCAGTGAGGACAAATACCCTCCTCTTAAAAACCCCAAAAGGTGGTTTGCTGCCAAGATTTGGTGGCATGCCAGTAGCGAAAGGGGAGGGGTATTTTAAAGCCAAATAGCCCCTTTTTGCCACCTCCACACTGACGAATTTTGGTGGCAAACTGCTGTGTTTGGCTTTTAAAAGGAGGCTATTTTTCCTTGCTACCACCACCATACTGCCAAATGTTGGAGGTGCAGTGGCAGTGGGTGCAGTCCTGGGGAGGTGTTGGCCCCCAGACCCCTGGGAGTTGTCTACTTTAGAGTGACCAGAAGCAAAGGAAAGCAATACTTCTGTAGAAAACAGAATTTGGGACAGGTACACCTTTTCTTACCTCTGCATGATGAATACAACCTGTCTCTCTCCCCCTGCCCCGCCGCCTTTGTTATACAACTATTAGAAGTACAGGAGCCCTGCTTTTCTTTTCAAAATGTCATCCTGCTTAGAAAACAATTTGCAGAGGGGGTGAGGCATTGTATGGAGCTCTGTTTTGGTCCAGTGGCTTTGGCATTGCAGGTTTGTTTTCATCCTTTTGCAGTGGAACTCTTTTGCAAAGTGTTTTGGCTTTCATCTAAAAAGCTCAGTTTTTGGAAAGCCTGCCTTTATCATTTAGGAAGCTTGCACAAAACTGTTCATTGAGGAAAAGTTTTCAGATCAGATTTCCAAACACAAAGGAGGAAGGGCTAGAAGGACCTGACATTTCCCACTCAGATTTAAAAGAGCTTCCTGAGCCACACTATAACTAACTCAGCTTCCAACAGTGGGGGAAAGGGCTGGGATGGTGGGCGTGGGGGGGGGGTATTGTATCACAGGCCTCAAATGTTACCTTTTATGAATACTAGTCATTGTGGAAAACATTGAAAGAACAAGCAATCTTCAAGTCTCAAATTTTCAAGCAAAAAACAATTGGTTAAATAAACCCCACAACATCCCTCCCCGAACCCCATTCTGGAACGACATATTGTGTATTGTTGCAGTGGAACACCAAAGCTGCAGCAAATCTCAAAATGTGAGGAGTGATGCTGGGAATGTAAACAGGTTTCCTGCTGTTACTCAGCCTAGCCAAGAGCAGGCTCCGTGTTGAGCGCCACAGACCAAAAATAATTAGGAATGGAGGTGGCCGCAATGACAGAAGGACCCCCCGATACCACCATTGTCTTGAACAGGGATAGACTTGACCTTGCTCCCCTCGCCCCATGCATGGCCTTGTGCTACTAGCCTGATGGACGCGGGCAACATCATCATCATTGCCCATTTGGCACGGAGAAATAATTTTTTAAAAAATGGGTCGAGTGCTCCACAGGAAAAGGCCTGCATTGTTTGCAGTGTAATAAAGCTTCCCCTTTCCTGGCTGACTGTATAAAATTCATTTCAAACTGTGTCAGAAAGCTAGCTCTCAGCAAGGAAGATTAAAAACAACAACCCTGAAGTGGTAAAAGAAGCAAGTACCCAACGGCCAAACAAGCAGTTCCAATAAACTGCCCCAAGCCTCCTCTTCGTCTTAGGGTGACCATGTTTCCAATTGACCAAGGACAGTCCTCCATTTGAAAAGCTGACAGAGGACATCCCTCAGTTTGAAGGCATCCTCTGTTTGATGGCCAGTCCAAGTCCATTTTATAGGTAAAGTCCCCTAAGAAGGGAGAGCAGCAGGAGCCATCACCTGGATAGCAGCCTGAACAGTCACACAGGTCACCTGCCTTCCTCATAGCCTTCCTCACTGTGTAAATTACAGTAACTCCTTCTAAATGTGTACCTATGCACATAAATTAGCATATGTCGGAAGTTGCAGCTGGTGCAGAATGCAGCGGCCCGCCTGATTAAAGGCAGCCATCGGCAAGACCACATCACTCTAATGCTGGAGGGGTTGCACTGGTTGCCAGTTGTTTTTCAGGCCCAATTCAATGTGTTGGCATTGACCTTTAAAACCCTATATGGTTCCGGCCCAGTCTATCTTCAGGAGCACCTCCAACAACACCAGGGACGCCGCTCAACGAGATCAGCCTCAGTAGGCCATCGGCCAGGGCAGCTAGGCTGGTGCGGACTAGGGAGAGGGCCTTTTCTGTGGTGGCCCCCACTCTGTGGAATTCCCTCCCTAGTGACCTCTGCCATGCCCCCTCTTTGAGGATCTTCCGCTGGGCTTTAAAAACCTGGCTGTTCAGGCAGGCATTTGGGGTGGGTTAGGGTTTTTTAGAGCAGTGTTAGTTTTGGGGTGGTTTTTTTTTGTTCAGTTGATTATGTAAATTTGTTATTAGTATTGTACGCCGCCTAGAGGGCTGGGTAGCTGGCCAGATGGGCGGCTAATAAATCAAATAAATAAAAATAAATTAGCATATGCAAATTATATATCCCCTTTTGTCTTCTTTTTGTAACTGGACATTTTTTGTTACCATAATAATACAATATGGTAACATCACAATACGCTCTCTGCAGATTATCTCTGTGTGTAACTCTCCATTGTTCATCCATCCATGGGAAGATGGATTGGACCCACTGATCCCACCTCTTCACAGTGAGTCTGAGGAAGCCACGTCTGCACAGGGGCTTACTTGTCTACACACTCCAATGTGCAGAGACTCTGGATCCATAACCCGTAAACAGGGAGAGTAAAAATCACACTTGCAGGGCTTGCAAGTGCTGGGGTGTTTAAGCATCCCTATTTTAATTCTCAATATTTCTTGTTGATTTTATTTTGCAGGTGCCTTCCCAGGACATAAGGCTAAAGAAATCAGGTTAAATTAATCCAGGGCTGACTCCTGGCTTGAGCAGGCTCTGGGGAAAGTAGGGATGTATGAGAAATTAGTTTCGGGTCGTTTTTGATCAGGATTTTACCCTGTTTGCATCTTCCGGATTGAACACTGACTCAATCTGTGGTAAAAGTCTGTATGTACCTTTTAAAGCTCGCAATGAGATTCATGGACACCCTCCCACCCCCCACCCCCAAAATGTGTTCGACAGCATGCATACATTCTCAAGTGCATACATTTCAAAATGAGTACATTTCAAAAAACATGTATATTTAAAAAACACTGCACAATTGATGCAGGCATTTGGAAAAATTTGGAAATATGCATGGATGTTCATGTGAAAAGAAACAAAAACAAAGCTCACAAACTGATACAGACTTGAGTTGGAATTAACTTCAAGAGGGAATTCAGAGAACTTTGGTGAGCTGAACTTTTGCTGATTCACACATCCCTGGGGCAAACTGCCCTGTGATGGGGCCCCTCCTTTATCAGGGGGTTCTGGTGAGGCTAGCCAGTGGTGGAAGGATCAGCTCCAGGTGTTGGGTCTAGCCATCACTGCAATTCCCTCAACATTGAGAAATTTATGTGGCGGCTGTTACTAGGGATGGCGCAGACGCCCGATTCGGTCTGCGAGTCCAGTGGACTTCCCCCTGCCCGCATTGCTGAGTCATTCCCACCAAGCCCCTGCTCACCCCCCCCCACACACACACTCACTGAGCCACCTGCACTTACCTGGGGCCTGTCCTCCGGTGTTGCGATCGCCATTTTGTGAAAAACATGGCAATCGCAAATATGCCCACTTGGAGTTATTTGCAAAATGGTGCCATGGATCGCCCACATATGCAAGATTACAGGTGTAAATAGGGACAGATTACAGGTATAAATAGGGACAGGGGGAGTGCGACCCTGTTGATTCTCCTGGACCTCTCAGCGGCTTTCGATAGCATTGACCATGGTATCCTTCTGGATAGGTTGTCTGGGTTAGGAGTTGGAGGCACTGCACTACAGTGGTTCCGCTCCTACTTGGATGGCCGATTCCAGAAGGTGGTGCTGGGGGATTATTGCTCTGTGCCATGGCAATTATGCCATGGGGTTCCACAGGGCTCTATTTTATCCCCCATGCTATTTAACATCTACATGAAACCGCTGGGGGAGGTTATCCGGAGGTGTGGGCTGAGGTGCCATCAATATGCAGATGACACCCAGCTCTACCTCTCTTTCTCATCAAAACCAGGTGAGGCAGTGGCTGTGCTGAATCAGTGCCTGGGCAAGGTAATGGACTGGATGAGGGCTAATAAACTGAAACTCAATCCAGACAAGACGGAGGTACTGTTAGTGGGTGGTTCGTCTGCCCGGCTAGGTGATATTCAACCTGTTCTGGAGGGGGTTGCACTCCCCCAAAAGGATCAGGTTCGTAGTTTGGGGGTGCTCTTGGATCCAGAACTGTCACTTGAGGCACAGGTGAACTCAGTGGCACGGAGCACTTTTTATCAGCTTAGGCTGGTATACCAACTACGCCCTTATCTGGACAGAGATAGCCTAGCTACAGTTATCCATGCTCTGATAACTTCTCGTCTGGATTACTGCAATGCGTTATACGTGGGGCTGCCTTTGAAAATGGTCCGGAAACTTCAGCTGGTCCAAAATAGGGCAGCAAGATTGTTAACAGGGACTGGCCTGCAAGCTCATATTACGCCAGTACTTTTCCAGCTGCACTGGCTGCCAGTCCATTTCCGGGCCCGATTCAAAGTGCTAGTGTTAACATTCAAAGCCCTTAACGGCTTGGGGTCAGGTTACCTGAAGGATCGCCTCCTCCCATATGTGCCTGCCCGGACCTTAAGATCATCATCGGCGGCCCTTCTCTGTGAGCCCCTGCCAAAGGAAATGAGGCGGGTGGCTACTAGGAGGAGGGCTTTTTCTGCTGTGGCACCCCGGCTCTGGAATGAGCTCCCTAGTGAGGTTCGCCTGGCGCCTACATTGTATTCCTTTCGGTGCCAGGTGAAGACCTTTTTATTTTCCCAGGCATTTTAGCATTTTAGCTTTCTAAATTTTTATTTTTGCTGTTTTAAATCTGTATTTTAAACTCTTGCACTGCTGCTAGGTTTTATTCTGTTTGTATTGTTATACTGTGGTTTTAATGTTCTATATATTTTAAATTGTTTTATTGTGTGTTGTTTGGTTTTAATTTTTGTGAACCGCCCAGAGAGCTTCGGCTATTGGGCGGTATAGAAATGAAATAAATAAATAAATAGCCCATTTATGCCTCTAATCTTGTGTATATGGGCGCTTCACAGCGCCATTTTGTGTATAGCTCTGTGTCTGCATATTCGCAATCACTTTGTTTTTTCACAAAATGGTGATCGCGACACTGGAGGACGGGGCCTGGGTGAGTGCGGGTGGTTTGGCGAGCATGGGGGGATGCATATGGGTCTGGGGGTTCTTGAGTGGGGGCAAGGGCAGGTGTTGTGCGGGCACCTGGAGATCCCGGAAGGGGAGGTGCCCATCCATCCTTACCTGTTACCCAACTGCTAGGCACTGCTCAGAGTGCCAGACCAGAAAAAAAATGAAAAGGGACCACAAGGGAGGTATCAGCAGTGGGCTGATGTTGGATCCCCAGGAATTGCTTGAGGATGCCAAGTGCTGATGCCATTTCAGAATAAATTGATAAATAACGTTCAAGAATGGTTGTGGTCGGCTCACCAACTGGCTGAAAACAGGGATTGACAAATCTGTCAGTTTCTCTTTCTCCCACCTTTGAATTTTTTAAATCACAAGTTCTTTCCATTCTGTTTATGAAGTGAATTTTGATAAGTTCTTTTCAAATAATGAACTGAACTGAAATGTTCATCCACCTGCACCAGCCAAATTCAATATGTACAGCTGTTGGTTGCATGGAGAAGAACATATTGTATCTGCCTGCCATGTAATTGTTGAAGATATGGAGCCTGTCAGAAAAAGAGGTGATAACCCTAATACAGCACCACCAACATGGCTGTATGCACAAGAATTTAAAATTAGACTCAAAGTCCTTTGTCTGGATGGATGATTCTGTTTGTTTCATTCTCTCCCAGATTCTCCTTCTCCTTCTCCTTCTCCTCCTCCTCCTCCTCCTCTTTTTTAAAAAATCTCAAATTCTTGCCTTCCCATTTATGGAGAAATTTGTGCATTTTGGTAAGTGCTTACCAAACAGAGAGCCAAACAAAATTCTCGCCGAGCTGTAGCTGAAAAAAATTAATATGCGAGGCAAGATTTTGGTGAGCACTCTGAAGAGTATCTGGAAATAGTTAAGAGAGAGTCTGGTTGAAAAATCAATGTTTGTCTCTAGTAATCTTGTACTGAAGTAAATATTATGTTGCTCAGTGCTCAGAGTGCCAAATTAACTATGGGATGCTGGGGGTTCAGAGGGGAGTTCAGCTGCAAAACTGTTAATGGATTCCAATAAATGTTCCAAGAATTCACAGTGCTTCACCTGAGAGAGTCACCACATGCCCATAACAAGGAATAAAGTAGCTTTGGATTCATTGTAGGGCAACAAAATAGACACTATGTCACCTTGAACTTGGTGAGATTAATTTTCCTGACAGCTTGTTTAAAACACAAATGAGCTCTTTGTTTATTATTGAGAAATGGGAATGCAGAATGGGAGGCCCACGTGTTTTCTCCTCAAGTTAATGGGTGACTGAGGACAAGAGGACCAATCCATCTCCATCCTTGAGCTCACTGGCCACCATTCTACATGTGAAAAGTTAAGTAGGAACCTGCACTGTTCCCATGCTGCTGAAAGAGGTGTGTTAAAAATAACAAACAGCACATCAACAAGGCTTGTCAACTGATATCCAAAGTTGAAGGGTGCTGGTCTCATGAACAATTCCCATTTGCAGTGGTTTGGGGCCACTGGGGGGCCATTTGCCCTTCTTTTTGTTTGTCTTCCCAGTCCTTGGCACTATTAGCACACCATGCCATTTCTTTCTATTGGCTCTTTAGGGCTGGACACATTAGCCAGTTCCCGTACAGCTGAGGTATGTGGGTTTATTCCACAAGCACATGGACGGGACTGGACACAGTGTTCTTTCTCATCCTATCATCACCCTCTCTTTTAGCTGGGGCATGTTTGGGAATGGACAGATCTGTCAATTTTGGTTTCTCTCAGCTTCTCCTTTTTCCAACCTTCAGTTCATCTCAAACTTTGAGAATTTCTCCAGTCTTATGTTTGGTCCATCCCAAACGTTTAGGTTGTTCTTAAATGTTTTGTGCACATTTTTCTAATAGATGCATTTTTGTGTGCACTTTCACCTAGTATACATACACATTGCTAGTGAATCTCCTTTTTTTGGCAGGGGAGTCCATCTGATTGAGTTGAACCGTGCCTGTTTTTTGTTTATTTGTTACTTACATCAGTAGCTGGCAGGTTGGGTTAAAAAAAGCCTTCCCCAACCTGGTGCCCTCTAAACATGGACGGTTATGTGTCCCACCTCCTAATGAGATGAGGTTGATGGGTGGGTACTTAAGACAGGGCCTTTTTGGTAGAAGCACCACAGTTGTGGAACTCTCTTTCCTCCTCCCTATTATTCTTTAGAGGGCTGGTGAAGATGACACTATCTGCTGAGTTTTTAATAGTTAACACCACTCTGATTTTGCTATTAATCCCTGGTTTTATTGTACAAAAGGTTGTTCAGCTTCTGGTGGTCTGTGTATTTTATCCTTTCAAGAGTTATGTGCAGCACAAATATAGACTAACTGTTTTAGTTGTTCAGATAGTTTAAACAATTAGCATGAGCTTTCATGGGTTACAACTGGAACTGGAGGCTTTGAGTCTGAAAAGACAGTTAAACAGTATATTGATGTTCTTATGCTTGATGTGTCTCACACCACTTTTGGTGGGAGACAAGAGGAGGTTGGGGGATGTTGACCTGGTGTTGAATGGGGTACGGTTACCCTTGAAAGACCAGGTCTGCAGCTTGGGGGTCATCTTAGACTCCCAGCTGTCCATGGAGGCTCAGGTGTCAGCTGTGAGCCGGACAGCGCTGTACCAACTCCATCTGATACAGCGGCTGCGCCCCTTCCTTCCCGACCATCTGCTCCCATCAGTAGTACATGCCCTGGTCTCCTCTCATTTAGACTAATGTAATGCGCTTTAAGTGGGGTTACCCTTGAAGATGGTTCGGAAGCTGCAGCTGGTACAGAATGCGGCGGCTTGCCTGATTAAAGGCAGCCGCCAGCGAGATCACATCACTCCAGTGCTGAAGGAGCTGCACTGGCTACCAGTTGTTTTCCGGGCCAAATTCAAGGTGTTGGTTTTGACCTTTAAAACCCTATATGGTTCCGGCCCAGCCTATCTCAAGGAGCGCCTCCAGCAACACCAGATAGGCCGCTCAACAATATCAGCCTCAGATGGCCTTCTCTCTGTCCCATCAGCCAGGACAGCTAGGCTGGTGAGGACAAGGGAGAGGGCCTTCTCTGTGGTGGCCCCCACTCTGTGGAACTCCCTCCCTAGGGAACTCCACCATGCCCCCTCTTTAATGAACTTCTGCCATGCCTTAAAAACATGGTTGTTCAGGCAGGCATTTGGGGTGGGCTAGGGTAATTTTAGAAATGTGATGTTTTTAATGTTGAATTTTATTGTGTAAACTCTTTTTATTGTTGTACATCGCCCAGAGTGGCTGGGTGACCAGCCAGATGGGCGATTAATAAATTTAATAAATAAATAAAGTGTGCCAATTTAATCTTTGTCTTAAAAATAGCCCTGTCTGGCTGATGCAAGTGGCTTTTGATGCAGGAGATCAAATACACAACACTCTATGATATGCAGGTGTATTTTCCCTGGATGCAGTGGATAGCCCCATTGGGTCCACTTACGTTATCATTGGTGTTTTTGTAATGAGCACAGCTGGCATTCAGGTTTATTGCAAGGTCTAGTACCTTATGCTGAGTCCAGTGATGAGGTTTTGTGTTTTATTCTTGTTATTGTTCCATGTATACATCAACTTGAGTGTTCATTAAGAGGACAGGTGATCTAAAAACATTCACTCACTCACTCACTCACGCTCGCTCGCTCGCTCAGTATATGCATAGGCCTCCCAATCTGCGTAATGGCTTGGCACCACTATGATAGGAAGGAAAGGGGTCATAGCTCAAGCTAGAGCATGAGTTCTGCTCTTCTGCATGAAGATGGTCCCAGAGAGGGATGGGTGAACAAGTGATTTTTGCAATTGCTGAGATTCTCCAAATACAGCCTTGAAACTTGGCTCGGCTCATTTCCTGCATGCAATTGCACCCTGATTTCATTTTGTTCCAATGAGAAAAGTGCACTCCCGAATGTAAATCCTGCCCCTCCCATCGAGTGTAGCATGAAAATGTTATTTTTGGGGAAAATGTGCATTTTAAAAAGTGCACAATTTTTTAAAAGAATGTGCATGTTTCGAACATGAATGCAATTTTGGGAAAACAGGAGCTTTCCTCCCAAAAAGGACAAAAGCTCATGTTTGCATTTGGGATTTCAACTGGTATATGTCCGCATGATTTGTGAGCATAAGTGAAGCTGAATAGTGGCAGATTGAGGACAGACAAAAGGGAAGTATTCAGGGAAAGGGGTTACTTTGCACTTCAAAAGCAACAGCAACCCTACACCAGAGATTAGGGACCCTGACCTCCTGTCACCTTAAACACCTTCTGATTAAGATCTCTGATCCCCTGTATGGCTTGACAGGTTTTTTTTTTTTTAACCTTTTTAGTTTTTGAGAAAAGGAAACTTTATGCATGGCTAGCACAAAAGCTACTTGACCTAACTGTCTGAAATTTGGCAGGTTCAGTCACCTCCATAGGGGCTGCCAGGTCCCCAAATTCCATGCACTTATGTGGAAGCACAACAAAATGATAGCTCTTTGCTTTGACAGATTTTCTTGAAAAAAGCAATTTTACCTGTGGCTACCACAAAAACTACAGAACCTATCTGTCTGAAACTTGTCAGGTTCCATCATCTCCACAGGGGCTGCCAGACCCCATATTTCATGTATTTATCATAAAAGCTAACAATGTTATTGTTGTTTCTGTTTTCCAATGCAAGTCAATGGGAAAAAGTAAAATCCAAATCATTTGGATTTCTGAATCTTTATTTGGATCCAAGGCCTGAAATGGGTTGAATCGGGTTCAACTTGGTCCAAGGCAGATTAGGGTCCAATATGAAGCCCCAAATTAGCGTCCAAATTAGGTTGGGGGGGTGTTCGTGCACAGCCCTAATTTTCATCCTCACAACAACCCTGTGAAGTAGATTAGGCAGAGAGTCAGTGACTGGCCTAAAGTCACCCAGTGATCTTCATGTCTGAGAGGGGGGGCTTGAACCCAGGTCTCCTGACTCCCAGTCCAATACTCTAACCACTATGCCACACCATCTCTTTAAATAAATAAATAAATAAATAAATAAAGGCTTTTAAAGAGTGGTCTTTAGCCTTTAGGACTGGGCTCCCTGATTTTCTTTCCTTCCACTGTTACTCATAGCAGATGTATTAAGAGTATGGGGTGTTTAGTCTGAGCTGCATGACAATCCCCTCCCCCCAACAAACACACACACATATATACGTACCAAGTTTCACATGTGAATAAAAGCACAACCTAGACAAATTGATTGTTCTAATTGTAACCTAGCTTCTTGGTGGTGATGGAGGTGGAGCGGGGGTGGGGAAGAGTAGAAGTAAGAGTAGAGGGAGGGAACATTTTCTAAATGAAGATTCTGCCAGGTGTGATAGGACCCCATGTTGGTTTTAACAGCTGCAGCCTCACTGAAATGTGTAATTTTCAGAAGGGGAGTGAGGCTATAACAGCAGGCTACTGGTGTGATTGTGAGAGATGGTGAAAGAGAATGAGCTAACGTGTTGCAGATTTCCTGTTTTCTCCTATTAGTGCCCAGAAAAGCCTGTATCTTTATTAAACACCCATCGTTATGATGGGTTGGTCAGCAAGAGGGCCCATATGTTGCAAAGGCTCATGTTTGTGTGTGTGTTTGTGTATGTGTGTGTGTGTGTGAGTTAGGGTTGGATGAAACATTCCTTTTAGTTGGGCTTTGACATGAATTTAGCAAAATTTGCAATGTTCTGAGTATGGACAAAAAGAAGTTGGGGGTAGGGATGTACGAAAGTCACTTACCTTTCGCAGATTATGTTTATGGTGGTGGGGGGAGGCGTTCCGTTCCTCCCCCCCGGAATCCTCCGTGGCCAGCTGTGCTCCGCGGCAGCTCCACAGAGCAGCCTGCCAGGCCCAGCCAGGCCAGAGTCATCCGCAGCCGGATTTCTAGCTGCAGAGGGCTCTGGGAAAAAAACAAAACAAAACCGCTTACGCAAATGGCGGCAGCTACGGCTGCCGCCATTTGCGTTCCTTAGTTTGGGCCATCTTAGTCTATGTAAATATTTACGTAACTAAGACGGCGAAAATAAGGGTAACGCAAATAGCGTAGCTGATCCTATTTGTGTTCCCCTTATTTTCGCTGTCTTAGTCTACGTAAATATTTACGTAGACTAAGACGGCCCAAACTAAGGAACGCAAATGGCGGCGGCCGTAGCCGCTGCCATTTGCGTACGCCTTTTTTTTTTACCCAGATGTTTTAGGCTACGTAAAACTTACGTAGCCTATCACGTCTCTGTAAAAAAACAAAAACAAAAACAAACTGCAAATGGCGGCGGCAGCAGCCGATTGGAAGACCAGCCGCTGCCACCAAAGCCGCCGCCGGAGCCGCCGCCGCCCGGAAGATCTGCCCCAGGTAAGTCTTGTCCCGGGGGGGATCCATGGGGGGGCAGGGGGGCAGGTCGTTCTGCCACAGATTTCAGGGGGCCGAATGCACTGGCATTCGGCCTCACTGTGATCCGTGGCGGAATTCTCTGCCATCCCTAGTTGGGGGAAAAAAATCAATGTGGGAGAAAACAAAACTGGCAAATTTGTCCATCTGGGCCCATCGCTTTGAGTGCTTAGCTTGGCTGTGAGTCCCTGTGTATTAATCTGTGTTATTGCTGAATTACAGTTGCCACCTCTTTTTTTCTGACATGCTCCTCATCTTTAAGAGCTATATGGTTGGCAGTACATGATGGTCCCCTCCGTGCTTTGAATAGCTCCACCGATGGAATTTTACTGGCGAGGACAGGTGAGCATTTCATTTCAGTTGGTTTTTGATAAGAAGTGACCAAAATTTGCAAAGCCCTTCATGTTC
This sequence comes from Heloderma suspectum, assembly GCF_057233095.1. Lineage (NCBI taxonomy): Eukaryota > Metazoa > Chordata > Lepidosauria > Squamata > Helodermatidae > Heloderma > Heloderma suspectum. The sequence continues at coordinate 303,471,209 of NC_139461.1, read as the reverse complement.
AAGAGACAAAGAACTTGATATTTCAAAAATCTGAATTTGGGAAAAAGCAAAAGAGATGGATTCACCCATCCCTTGTCTGTGTGCACCCAATGCATTTCTGAGTGCTCTGTATACCAAGAAACATTGCATTCCACAGAGAGTTCCTCTCAATGGACTTCCTCATGCAGGGTAGGTGCTGGGTTGAATAGCAAACACACACACTTCTATGCAGCTCAGGATACTTAATGGTGCCACTGAGATAAAGCTGGCGCAGTGCTTCCTGTCTTTTCTATAATGTCTATAGAGGGGCGGGGGGTGGGGGGGGTGGCAGCTACCTTTAGATGGAGACTTAGGAGAACCAGCTCTTACCTTAGGAGCAGCAGCTCCTCGGAGGAGGAACAGAAATGATTCCCCAAGTTTTCATCCTCCAGATGGGGTGGCAACAATAGCGGCCCATCTTGGCCATGCACTACCAGCCCATGCTCCTGCACATTAGTAAAGTACCACAGAAAAAGAATCTGGATACAACCATATCAAGCCTGATTTCCTGTATTCCTGATTTTCTAAAGGCATCTGCCAGTTGGGTGGCATATACATTTAATTAATTAACACATTAAGGAATTGATAATCCTGGTCACGCTCCTCCGTGGTAATGAAAGCTCTGCTAGGAAGGTGGAGTGCCATCTCTCCTATCCCAGGTAAGTTTTGTGGGCCTTTGGTGGGAGTGGGGGCAGCCGGGTAGGAGAAAGTGGAGGCAGCAGGGTGCTCTGGAATCTCTAAGACTTTTTTCTCCCTTCTCATAATACTAGAACCTGGGGTCATCCCATGAAGCTGATTGGTGGGAGATTCCAAAAGGAAGGACTTCTTTGCACCGTGCAGAATTAAATGATGGGATTTGCTACCACCAGATGTACTGATGGCCAACACTTTGGATGGGTTTAAAAGGGGATTCGACAAATTCATGGAAGAGAAGGCTATCAATGGCTTCCTGTCCTGAAAGCTCTATGGTGCCTCCAGTCTCAGAGGCAGTATGCCTATGTACATCGGTTGGTGGGGAACTTGGGCAGGAGGGTGTTATTGAACTCACATCCTATTTGTGGGTTTCCCACAGGCAGCTGGTTGGCTACTGTGTGAATAGAATGCTGGATTAGATGGACGCTTGGTCTGGTCCAGTGTGGCCCTTCTCATCTCCTTATGTTCTTGAGACGTGCTCTCTGCAGGAAGAGAGCAAGTCTTCCTGCAGAGGGCAACTATGAGAGAGTGGAGATAAGAGTGACTGCACTGGGTGCGCTGGGGTGGGGAGGAGGGTGCAGCCTTTCCCAGTGACCCCAAAGCAGGTGTGTGTCTCTCCACCCCAGTATGTGTGTTTGTGTGTGAGTGTCCAGTATGTCTGGGGGTGACTCCCCACCCCCACTGCAGTGTGAGTGTCTGTGTTTGCATGTGTGACCGTGTCTCTGTGTGTGCGTGCACACCTCCCCACACCCCACTTCCCCACACCACAGTGTATGTGAGCATGCATGTGAGCATACATGCGCACATGTGGCCTCAGGTCTCCCTAGGAAAACTAAATTGGACCCTCGGGGCCAAAAAGTCTGTGCACCCCTGAAGTCATTTCAAGATTCCTGCATTGAGCAGGGGGTTGGACCAGTGGAGGCAGAACCAGTGGGAACTCTAAAGGCGATATCCAAGGAGCTTAACACCTTGGTTCTGACTGAAACCTGGAGAGGATTCATTGCCCCGCTGACATCAGGGCCACCAGCCTCCATTGGGTTGGACTAGATGACCTCCAAGCACCCTTCCAACTCAAACATCCTGTGATTCTATAACTCCCTGGTCCATGCTGCTTGTCTCTGGCTTGATTGCTCATTAGCCATCACCTCTGGAAGCTAACCATCTGTGTGCCTTGGACTATGCTGCTCTCCTCCAGGACAAGGGCTCATTATTTCATGCCTCTGAAACCTGATCTTTTGGCCTGCTTTAGTCTACATTTCCCACCTATCTAACTAATCTTCAGAGCCTGTTTTCTCTTGGGGTGCTGATGGTCAGTTAACCCTGACTGTAAGAAGCACTGAGCCTCATCACTCAAAGAGCAGCGAAGTCTGAGGCAAATTTGGGGAGGTTTGCTCAAATGTCTCTAGGAATTTGGGGTGCGTGAAAATAATGTTGATGTGATTTTTGAAAAGGGTGGATGGCTCTGCTGTCTAATAAGTGAAATGTGAAGGGATGAGGAAACGCCATTGCATCACAATATTAAATTTAATCTGCATAATTTTAGACACCTGTTTCAAATACCATTCGGAAGGATTATACCATATAGTGCCCTATGTATTGTCAATTGCAATTGTTCTACCGTTAGACAAGAGTGTGACCTCAGGTACCAGCATAATTTAAGGCTATAATAATTAGGGATGGCCGTCACAGGGAAATCCAGCCCTTTGGGGGCTCGCTGGATTTCCCTGGAGCCCCTGGTTTGGCTTGCATTGGAGAGCCAATCTGGGGGCTTTTTCCTGAAATCCGGGAAATTTTGCGGGTTTTTCCCCTCCTAAAATCAGCATTTACACAAGGTGTGGCCATCATTGGTGTAATTTATGCAAATTTTGACTGTAATTTGTGCAAATTGCAGCTGTAAACATGCTTAACCTCTGCAAATTGCAGCCACAGCTTGCACAAATGCTGATTTTGAGGGCGGAAAGCCACCCGAAAATCAGTCAGCTAGCTCAACTCGACACAGGTTGAGTCAGGCCAGCTCATGGGTAGGCAATCTGGAATCCAGGGGCCTGAGCTGCTGAAAGCCCGGTTGGATTCCTCCAACATCCCTAATAATATAGCTTTAGATTAGATTTAGATTTAGCTTTTAGCTAAATAACATTTTCTTTAAATGGGAAAAGGGGAAGTCATGTATACAGGCCAGTCTTTTAGGTCAGGGCTGTCGAACCTCTTTCAGCTCAAGGGGTGAATTCAATTTTGGAGAGACTGCAGTGTCAGGGGGGCGCATTCCAGTGGTGGATGGGGCCAAAGACAAAGGGAATGGAACCCGAAATACCAAAATAGCAGGATATTTTAGCTTAAAACTTTTACTTTTAAGTAAGTAAGCCTTAGGAGAGGCATGCCAACCTTTTAGGAGGGAAAAACTATGCAAAAGCTGGAAAACCACCAAAAGATCAGCAATTGGGGGAGGTGTGTAGCCAAGACAATGGTGTGTGACCATCCAGGGAACCCCAGAGGACTGGATTTGGCCTCCAGTTGGGCCGCATTTGGCCTACAGGCCTGAGGTTTGATCACCCTGTGCTAGGGGCTGCCTGCAATAGGTATAGCTCATTAGAGTCCCCTATCCTGAAAAGGCCTCAAAACAAGAGCCATAGGGTTGAACATAGGGGTGTTCAACCTCAGGCCCGTAGGATAAATCTGGCCCTCCAAGATTGCCAGATGGCCATGCCCCTTTCCTTTGGTCCTGCCCCCTTCCCTCTGACTGCCGATACTTTGGAGGTTTCCTGGCATTTGCACGTTTTTTCCCCTATTCTAAAAGGTTGAAATGCCCCTCCAAGGCTTATTGGCTGGCAGCAAAGAGGTTTGAGCTAAAATATGCTGCTACATTTGGCATATCTTGTTAGTTTTGACTCTGCTCCTTTTGCCTTCAGCACTGCCCACCACTGGAATGTGGCCCATAAGAGCTTCTCCTGGGCCCCAGGTGACAGATGTTCAACACACCTGCCTTAGATACTATGCACCTTGTCTTGGGGTAGGAATGTATGGATTTTGTAAAATGTGTTCTGTCTCCGTTTCACAGATTGCCAGGTGCCTTTCATTCCATCGTCTGCTCATTGACAGAATTAGATTTTTTCCAGTTTCCCAAATTTATGCAGATTCGCATTTGTACAAATTTGCACTTGCAAAAATTCACAAATCCCCCCAATGCTTATTTCATGCTTGAGCCTATGTGTGAAATGCATGTTTAGTGCAAGTAAATTTGCATAAAATTACAGAGAGTAAAAACAAACAAACAAACAACAACAACAGTCTGCAAGTCCATGGAATCCATGCAACTTAGGAAAAGCTGGTTTGCTGTGGAGTCTGTGGGTCGGATCCATAGAAATCTGAACTCATTTGATTCTGTTGTGGATTTCTCTGACATCTCTATCTTGGGTGGGTGGGGGGCATAATTTTCAGCTCTGCCTAAGGCGGCAAAATGTCATGGGCTGGCCCTGAGCATGGCTTGATAGGAATTATGGCCGAGTTGATTTTTTCTTTGATGATTTTTGGTTGACTTGTTTGTGTTGAAATTTGCATTTTCATTAGGGGATAATTGTTTAATAGAACAGTTATGCGAACATCCACACTATTCCACAGAACCCCCATGCACACATTCCATGTAATTTATGCATGGTTTCAGGCTGAAGCAGGACTGCCCTTCTCGCCCCTCCATATCGCCACACAAGCCCCACCTTTAAGAACATAAGAAGAGCCCTGCTGGATCAGACCAAGGGTCCATCTAGTCCAGCATTCTGTTCACACAGTGGCCACCCAGCTGTCAACCAGGAACCCACAAGCAGGGCATGAAGGCAACAGCACCCTCCTACCCATGTTCCCCAGCAACTGATGTACATAGGCTCACTGCCTATGGTACTGGAGGTAGCACATAGCCATCAAGACTAGTAGCCGTTGATAACCTTCTCCTCCAGGAATCTGTCCAACCCCCTTTTAAAGCCAACCAAATTGGTAGCCATCACTACATCCTGTGGTAGCGAGTTCCATAATTTAAATATGCACTGTGTGAAGCAGTACTTCCTTTTATCTGTCCTGAATCTCCCACCAATCAGCTTCATAGGATGACCCCGGGTTCTAGCATTTTCAGAGAGGGAGAAAATGTCTCCCTATCCACATTCTCCACACAATGCATCATTTTGTAGACTTCTGTCATGTCTCCCCTTACCCTCCCTTTTTCCAAGCTAAACAATCCCAGCTGTTGTAACCGTCTCTCATAGGGGTGATGCTCCAGCCCCTTGATCATTTTAGTTGCCCTTTTCTGACTTTTTCTAGCTCTACGATTTTTTTTTTTTTAGGTGTGGTGACCAGAACTGTACACAGTATTCCAAGTATGGCACCATACATTTGTATAGGGGCAGTATGATATTGGCAGTTTTATTATCCTTTCCTTTTCTAATTATGCCTAACATGGTGTTCACCTTTTTTACAGCAGCCGCACACTGCGCTGACATCTTCATTGAGCTGTCCACCACAACCCCAAAATCTCTTTCCTGGTCACCACTGCTAGCTCAGATCCCATCAGGCTATACTTGAAGCAGGGATTTTTTGTCCAAACGTGCATCACTTTATACTTGCTGACATTGAACCGCATTTGCCATTTAGATGCATATTCTCCAAGTTTGGAGAGATCCTTTTGGAGCTCTTCACAATCCCTGTTTGTTTTAACCACCCTAAATCATTTGGTGTCATCCGCAAACTTGGCCACTTCACTGCTCACCCCTAATTCCAGCTCATTTATGAACAGGTTGAAAAGCATTGGTCCTAATACAGATCCCTGTGGGACCCCACTATTTACTTCCCTCCACTGAGAGAATTTACCATTTATTAGGGATGCTGGAGAATTCTGCCATGGACTCCAGTGAGGCTGGATTCTTTAGAATCCGCCCCCCATGGAGTCCGTGGCGGAACGGACTACCCCCCTGAAATCCCCGGAACGGACCTACCTGGTGGCAGCTCCGGCGGCGGCTCCGGGTTGTCTTCTGGGCTGCTGCGGCCGCAAATGGCGGCCGTCGTAGCGGCTGCCATTTGCGTCCCCGCTTTAGCCATGATAGGCTACGTAAATATTTATGTAGCCTCTCACGGCTGAAGCAGGGATGCAAATGGCATAGGGGATGCCATTTGTGTCCCTGCTTTAGCCGTGATAGGCTACGTAAATATATACATAGCCTATCACGGCCTAGCATAGGGACACAAATGGTGTCCCCTATGCAGGATGCCATTTGCATCCGCAGCAGCCCGGCAGTGGATGAAGGCCTCGCTGCGGAATGGCCCAGCCTGCGGTTCCATGGCTTTGCTGCAGAGCGGAGCTGGCCAGGTAGGAGTCCGGGGGCAGGGGAGGACCAGATTGCCTCCTCCCCCCGTGGAACCCAGTGGAGCCAGGTAAGTGGGGTTTCGTACACCCCCACCATTTATACCTGATCTCTGCTTTCTGTTCTTTAACCAGTTACTGATCCATAAGAGGACCTCTTACTCCATGACTGCTAAGTTAGCTCAGTCTTTGGTGAGGGCCTTTGTCAAAAGCCTTTTGGAAGTCCAAGTAAACAATGTCTACCGGATCACCCGTCTACATGGTTATTGACACTCTCAAAGCACTCTACAAGGTTAGTGACACAGGACTTACCTTTATGGAAGCTGTGTTGATCCTGAACACCTGCGCTTTTTCTGCAAGGAATCCTTTAGGTGCCAGCAACTGCTCATGCACATGGGCTCCATGCAATGGGGACCACCATGCAACTAGGGATCCTAACTAGGGATGGATGGATTCCCTACCTTTTGTTCTGGCCGGGAATCCACCCTTGGGAGGAGGCGATCCATTCCTCCCCCCGGAATCCTGGCCAGCTGGCTCTGTGGCAATTCTGCGAACCTGCCGGCCGGCTCTGGAGCCCCAGCGATACGGCTGCATTTACCTTAATCTAAGGCCTTTACGGCCGCAAATGGTGTACAGGATGCCATTTGCGTCTGGAGATAGTCGCCCTCAGCCAGTGATAAGGCAATGGCGGCCGTATCGCTGGCGCTCTGGAGCTGGCGGGCGGCTCTGCAGGATCGCTGCAAGCAGGATCTAGCTGAAGAGGATTCCAGAGGGAGGCAGAGGTAAGTGCTCCATTTTGCGACGGACTCTGGGGCCCCCATTCTTTAGAATCTGGCCTCATTGGGGTCCATGGCGGAATTCCCCACCATCCCTAGTCCTAACCATGCGAAGACCCTATATGTAAGCAGCTGCTCACATGTAGAGGTTTCTTTGCAGACAACAGGGCTCAAGAGTGGGGCTTGATGGTACCAGGCATGGTGGGAAGGAAGGGCAAGGCGAGAAGCATGGCATGTTCCAGCTTCAGAGCATAAGTGCCCTACATGTGAGTAACACATGAATACGTTTTTTGTTTCTGGCACCCAAACTGAACCTGCATACTTAGGTTTTGCTCAGCCCTAGTACTGAACAATTATGGCTCTTGTTTTGAGGCCTTTTCAGGATAGGGGACTCTAATGAGCTATACCTATTGCAGGCAGCCCCTAGCACAGGGTGGTCAAACCTCAGGCCTGTAGGCCAAATGCGGCCCAACTGGAGGCCAAATCCAGTCCTCTGGGGTTCCCTGGATGGTCACACACCATTGTCTTGGCTACACACCTCCCCCGATTGCTGATCTTTTGGTGGTTTTCCAGCTTGTGCATAGTTTTTCCCTCCTAAAAGGAGTAAGCCTCTCCTAAGGCTTACTTACTTAAAAGTAAAAGTTTTAAGCTAAAATATCCTGCTATTTTGGTATTTCGGGTTCCATTCCCTTTGTCTTTGGCCCCATCCACCACTGGAATGCGCCCCCCTGACACTGCAGTCTCTCCAAAATTGAATTCACCCCTTGAGCTGAAAGAGGTTTGACAGCCCTGACCTAAAAGACTGGCCTGTATACATGACTTCCCCTTTTCCCATTTAAAGAAAATGTTATTTAGCTAAAAGCTATTCAAGCTGACATATGGGTAAAACCTTTCCCCCTTCCAGCAGCTTTTATGCAGCACCCCAAAGCAGCAAGGAATTTAAGAAATGTTCTGTAAGTTGGACTTCCAGTAAATTCAGCTTTAATGTTTCAGCCTCTCTCCAGCAGGGTTTTACTTTTGATGGACTCTCTCACCTTTTTCCTCTAATTGTGCATTATGGAATTATAATGTGCGAAAAGTTCAAGTGATATCACTAATTCACTACTGTCTAGTGACTATACATTCTTGATAGCCATGTCAATAGATAGATAATAGATAGATAGATGATAGATAGATAGATAGATGATAGATAGATAGATAGATGATAGATAGATAGATAGATAGATAGATAGACAGACAGACAGACAGACAGATGATTCCCACCTTATTCTTTTTAAGGGGATTTTTCATGAGTGCATGTGGAGGAGTTTTTTGTTCTGTTCTTTCCTGCCATGATTCAGGGGTTGGAGTGTCAAGTGATTATTATGCAAGATTCCAACTGGAGTACACCCCAAACTGGAAGAGAAAAAAAGCATATGAGACTCTCAGACCCACTGCACAAGAACCATCATGGTTCTTCGTAGCCATTGAAGTCTCCAAACATCCCCAGCAAAGATAAAAATGGAACCCTAAAGATACTTGCACAACATGGCACTGAATAGGAGAATTATGCCCCAGCCATCTTCAAAAATATCACAGAGGATGTGTTGCACATTAAAGGGACCCCACTCCTCCCTGCAGACTCATGGCTACTGGTGGTCAAGTGACAGAACAAATGATATGGACTGGTGGGGATCTCGGAGGAATCTGGTTGTGGGGTAGAGTTCAATGAGTTTTCACCAGCTCGGTCCCCGGGACTCCGGCTCACAGATTCCTGAGTTGGCCCAACTCAGTGCTGCTTTTTTATTTGCGCAAATTGCAATTTGCGCAAAATCGTGCATGTGAATATTTACAGAGATTGTGATTTGCGCAAAACCATGGCCGTAAATCACGACTCACCGATAAAAAAAAGAAAAGGAGAGAAAGTTCCTGAGTTTTGGGAACTGAGCTGCTGCTTGGCTCACAAATGCTGGCCGAGTCAGAGGCACCACGGGGATCTGTTGAGCCAAAAGCAAACAGGATTTCCCCATGACGGCCATCCCTACAGACTGGTTAGTCTTCTGAAGTTGGGGAGACAGGATGCATAATCTAATTAAGGGATGAGATGGATGCATAAACAGGAGAAAGCCAACTAATAACAGTGTACCTGGGGCCAAGGAACAGGGAGTAGTCTAGCAAGGATAAAGAATGAAGTAGGAACTCCCATGGCATCTAGGATGTGTTTTGCTGGAGAGAGAAGCTCAGCTGGCTTGTGGGAAGAGGAATATCCAATCATGTAGGCCAATGGTGAGCAACACATGTACCATGGGCCTTACGCACCCTGCGGGCCTTAACTGTAGGCCCCACTACCCCCCGCTGCCCCTGCCACTAATGAATTTCTTACTGTGGCAACGGTAGCAGCAGCAAAACACTTGATGGATGGCTGCCACATTTTGGTGGCAAACTGCAATGGTGGCTTAACAAGGTCCAATTTACCTTTAAATTCTTGGTTGGCCACTGAATATTTTGATGTTGCCATTGCCAAAATCTGGCAGTGTGTGGCAGTGGCAGGGGTGCAGCCCCAAAAGTCTTCCAGGGGGTTGAAATTGGTCCCTGGAGCCACTGAATCTGCCCACCCCTGATGTCGGGCCTACCTACAAGGTGCCATTGACACCAGTGAAAGCTTTATTTACAGGCTAATTGTGAGGTGAGAATGGGGCCAAGGATGGGAGGCAGCTGAGGAACGACAAAAAGAAAGAAAGACAGAAAGGAAAAAGAGAAGAGGGAGGGAGGAAGGGAGAGAAGGAGAGAATGTGTGTGTGGGAGAGAGACGTGGCTCTGTTCCTTCCACTTTGGCTCTGGCCCAGCCCACTGCTGGCATGTGGGTGCAACAGATATTCCCAGAGGGAATGCAGCCCTTAGGTGCAAAGAGGTTCCCTGCACCTGATGTAGGTAAGGTATTGGGTGAAGCAAAGTGAGGATTGGTGAAGGTGTTTGGGGTACAATTGCTGCTTTCCAAGGGAGAGGTGGTGGCTCAAGGAGCAGGACTATAGCTCAGCTCCTGGAAGGCTCCTTGTTCAAGGCCCAGGGAGAGAACCATGGCCGGCCTTCTCATGAGGCAGAGCGACTCCCCTGCCTCAGGCAGCAGAGTGGGGGGGGTCTCCTGTCCTCCTGCTCCTTGGTCTCAGGGCAACTAAGAGGGCTGTCCTGGTGCCACCTACTTCCGTCCCATCAGCCCTGCCCACTCTTGAACCCCCAAAGCCTTTGCCAAGGGCAACTCAAAAATATTGCCCATCTCTGGCCTATACCCCCCATACAAGCCTGCCTGGCCATTAAGATTAGCTGCCAGGGACCCTGCTCTCTGAGATCCATCAGGCTGGTGGGCACAAGAGGGAGGGCCTTTTCAGTTGTGGCCCCATCACTGTCGAACTTCCTACCACTGGAAATTTGCTTGACTCTGCCTCCTTGTGAGTTTTCAAACCAGTTTGATCCAGCTGTTTACATCCAGTTTTATTGATTCATTTGAAACTAACAGAGGCGTTCAAAATAATGGTTACCTTGCTTCTGCTCATTTTCCTGTTCATTTTACAGTATGTGTTTGTATCTTAGAGTATGTTTATAATATTATTTTATTTTAATTATGTTGCTTGAACCATGGCCCTTAAAGGCAGCATATAATATTTAAAATAAAATAAACGTTGAAGAGACCCCTGAACCTGGCTCTGCATGGAGAGAGGCCCCGGGGCATTCTGGTCTATGGTGATGCCAGTAGCGTGTTGCTTTTTCAGAGGAAGTCCTCAAGCTGCCTCAGCCTCCTTTTAATGCAGCCTTTTTAAAAAGCCAGTGTTTTAAGTAAGTGGGATAGAGTAAATACATCTACTGGGGAGGTGGGGGAGGAGGAGAAGCTGCATGGAATCACAGAGGAGACTGTTGGGAGCAAAACATGCTAAAAGCTAGAAAATTCTCTTGGAAGCTGTGTGCCCTCCGTCCCCCGCCCACCGCCCCAAAGGAAAAGCTCTTCAAACCCAGGCTGCCCTGGACCTCAGCAGCCAGCAAAAATGAACTTGCTTTGGTCCTTTTCTTATTTATTTGGTTTAAATAGCTGATTTTTAAGACAAAAGCCAAGAAAAAAATTTGCTTTTTGCTGCAATGAAGAACCATCTTCTGCCCTTTCTTTCCAATTCTTTCCCCCCTTCTGCTTTTGTGCAAACCTGCATGGAAATCGGGAAAAAGAGAGCATGGGGAAGGAAGTTCTCCCCCCACCCCTAAATCCTTGCTCCTTTGATTTCCGGCCACTGATACCTCTCAAGCAAAAGCACAATAACTGATGGACACATACACAAAATTATGTAAGAACCAGCAAAGCTCAGTAAGTCAAGTGATTATATAAAGCAGAGAAAGCCAAGACTTATTACATTTCGATCCAGCCACAAGACTGGCTTCGATGCAAAGAGGCTAGGATTAGGTATTCTTGGGTAATGCCACACACGTTTGCAAAGATAAGCTGCCTTTCTTTTCTGGTGTGACATCATATGGCCATCCCTTTAGTGAAAGGAGTAGGAAGGATAGAATTCAGAACCACATGTCAGGTTCCTTCTTTTCCCTCTGCCTCTCATGCTGTTCTCCGACATTTTGATCAAATGTAAAATGCAGAGCTGAATGGAATTCTGAGCACATATAAAACCCAGTTCCCATGGCTCTGTCACATACTACTGTGACCCAGAGACAGGCTCCGACCTAGGCAGATAACATACATGAGTTATGTCAACAAAGGTTTGCCTGATTCTCAGTGGCTCCCTTGAATTCTTTGGCTTTCAAACTGAGGCAGTTGAGTATTGCCAGGCCAAAACACTCTTTGACAAGTTTTTGACAATTCTCATTTGATTTGATGGAAATGAAATGGCTTCTGATTTTTTTTCCAAAAGGAAAGAAAATTTCAGTGAAATTCTTGTGGGTGGGGTGCAGCTTTCTTGTGCTTACCTTAGTTACAACATGGCTGTGTGTGTGTGTGTGTGTGTGTGTGTGTGAATTTTTCCATCAGGCTGCAGCCTCCTTGGCTTTCCACATTTCAATTAAAGCCCAGAGGAAGTCATCATGAGGTAACTCCTTCCCCATGGAATTTTTTTTTAGATCAGGAAGATTTGGGAGTGATGGAGAAACAAACACACAGCACTTTCACCCATCTTGAAATAATAAAGTAAGCTCAAAAACATCGCAAAAAGAAATTCTAAAGCACCCTGAGGATGACACAGGAAAAAAAAAGAAGCCCCTTTCATGGGGGGAGGAAAACGTTTGAGAAAATGGAGGACAGATTTGGGTATAGCACTGGTTTAGAAGGGGCAAAATTAGCCTCTCATCTCAGATACTGGGATCTTCCTAAGCAGGTAATGCCCTCCACTCACACACACTCAACACTGTCCCAGATTGCATTCCTTTCTAACATTTAAGCAAATGTTGTCCTTCATTCTCAGATGCTGGGGAGTGGTATAAGGCACTGGATGTGGAGTAGGGCTGTCTCAAAGTAACAATGGTCATTTCAAAGCCATTTCACTCACATCAGCATATTGCACAAAAATGCTTTGCTATTAGGGTGCAACAGCAAAATATATAAGAAAGTTTTGCAAAAATCCCAAAGATGCATGATGTGAAAGCAGACCTCCAAATTTAGAAGGCATCCCTTGCTTGTTTTTGCAGGGGGATGGGGTGGTGGTGGTCAGAGATTAACACTGCAATCCTATGCATGTCTAATCAGAAGTAAGCCCCGCTGAGTTTGATGGGACTTACTCCCAAGAACATACGCTAACGAATCAGTGAAATAAATCAGTGAAACAAAGTTGGAGGGGAGCCATTTTGTGAGACTGTTCTGCCTCGAATTTTTGGATCACTTTTACATTAAAAAAATAAATAAATAGAATCACTGTTCAAAATCTGGGCAGGGGGATGAACCTTATCTTGCCCTCATGCTGCCCCCTGGAGCTCACAGATACAATTTTCCCATGAACCCCCCACAAGGCAAAGTCTTAACCAAAGGGATGCCTTTGCAGTCATTATAAGATCCTTGATTCTCCTTGTCCAACATTTGAGGAATCCGAAAGTGAGATTCACTTGGAATTCCTAACAGGAATGCTGAAAGATAGCCAAACTCTTTAAAGAAACCAGAGAAATCTTGCAGAATGCCTCATCCAACCCTGGATGCAAAGACTGCAGAGATTTGGAAAGGTTGCAATGAACAGCGAAATGAATCTGATCCATTGCTGTCTCTTTCCCTCTCCACCAATGATGGAAAAGCAAACAAATAAAAGGATGGAACCAGTGTATAGTACACATGGCTGGGGCAGATGATGTCTGCTGCAGTTTGATGGGAAACATGAATTAAAGAAGACTTAAAACAAAAACTTAGTAAATTGCATTGCTGTGGATTCATACAATTTAGGGATGTTGGAGAATTCCACCACGGACTCCAATGAGGCCGGATTCTTTAGAATCCGGACCCCCAGAATCAGTGGCGGAATGGCCTCCCCCCAGCCTCCCCCCTGCCACCCTCTGGAATGGACCTACCTGGTGGCGGATGCGGCGGATGCAGCCGCCATGGATGCAGCGGCGGCTCCAGCTCATCTTCTGGCTGCTGCGGCCGCAAATGGCGGCCGTTGTAGTGGCCGCCGTTTGCGTGCCTGCATTAGGCCGTGATAGGCTACGTAAATACTTACATAGCCTATCACGGCTTAAAGCAAGGATGCAAATGATGGCTGCTACGATGGCTGCCATTTGCGGCCGCAGCAGCCTGGCAGCGGCCAGAAGTCTGGCTGCGGCCGGCCCTTGCTGGCGGCACCACGGCCTTGCCGTGGGGTGGAACTGGCTGGGGAGGATTCTGGGGGGAGGGACGGATCGCCTCCCCCCCACCGCGGATGCCCCAGACTGGAATAAGGTAAGGGATTTGTACATCACTAATACAATTAGGACTGAAGGAAGGATTTTGGAATCATGAAAGAAATTCAATTTCCATTAAGAGGGCATGAAATTAGATCATTAGTAACACATTATTCTACCAGAGCTGGATTTCATTGCTTCTCATGAGTTCATATCCTAATGAAGTCCAAATTCATGCTTGATTGGCTTAATTCTTGACTGTTACTTCAGTGTTTGCATATCGATCAACATGACAGCGGAATTGTTGACATTCGTTCAAATAATGCCAAATAATTGGAAATTGCTCTATCACAGACTCAGATAATACAGCATTTTTGGAAAGAAACCCCTGGCTCTAGGCTCTTTGTGCTCCAATTACTGGGTGCTGTAGAACAAAGACCCTTCTGTGGATGGATTGTTACTTTCTAAAGCAGGGGCCGTCCACTTCTCAGGACCTGGGGGCGCATCCTGCTGGAGCCCACTGGGGGCCACACCCCTGCCACTGCGGTACTGCTGAATTTGCCTCTGAAATGTAGTGGTGTGTCAGCAAAAAGGGGCTGCTATCCTCCTTATATGCCAAAGGCCCTGCCTGAATAAAAAATGCTTTTGCCTACCTGTAGAAGGACAACAAAGGGTTAGCCAAGTCTGAGATTTGGGAGTGCACCCATTTGTGGTGCTGTATTCCTCACCCCACCCCCTCACCCCACCTCTCTAGTTGCTTTCCCGCCAGTGTTACTCCATCTGGGGTGGGTGGGATGAGTTGCAAAAAAGGGAAGTTTAAAATTTGTAATCTGATACTTGTTGCCATTTGTGCTTTTTATTTTATTTATTTATTTATTTCTATACCGCCCAATAGCCGAAGCTCTCTGGGCGGTTCACAAAAATTAAAACCAAACAACACACAATAAAACAATTTAAAATATATAGAACATTAAAACCACAATATAACAATATAACCACAATAAAACCTAGCAGCAGTGCAGGAGTTTAAAATACAGATTTAAAACAGCAAAGCAAATTTCCTGGGGCTCGTGCCATTCATATTAGAGTTGGCTAATACACGACTGTTAAAAGCATGTGCTTTAGATCTGGGCTAGCCCAGATTTGATCCTTGATATGTCTAATAAAAAGATCTCAAAGTAGAAACTGCGGGGAGAGGGCACTCTGCCTGAGGCCCCAGAAAGCCGTTGCCAGTCAAAGCAAACCATACAATGCTGGGAGAGACGATTCCTGGTGTGATTTTGTGTAAAGCAATGTCCTATGTTCAAATCCCCTGTTTAGCCGTAGAATAGTTGTCTGGCCCACTACAATTTCACTCGCACCCCCAAAAAGGGTTGTTCCGAGTGCTAAAGAGTAAGAATTACCTATCACCATAGGAGTCTACCCACTAGATTTTTCTCCCCAAGTCACAATCAGATTCTCTCCCCGCCACATGCACACAAATCATTTGGTTCGGGAAGGACCTCAGCTCAGGAGTAGAGCACATGCAGATGGCCCCAGGTCTGAGCAATTCTGCTGAGTCTCAGCATTTGGAATGATTAAGCAATCCAGTCACACCAGATGCAGAGCAGATATGTGGCAGAAGTAGAACAGTAATTCATAAAGAGACACAGCGAGCAACCTCTGTTGGACGGGTGCTTTGGGCTCACAGCAGCCTTGCACTACTTAATTCAAATGGGGACACGTGTGTGCCCCGGCACAAAGACTGGCCATTTTTGGCACACAGAGGTTGTAAATATAATCTGTTTCATTCCTGCATTTCCATGCCTTTATGGCTCCTGAAAATAAAGCTGCCTAGACACTACCGAGATGCTGAGTTCTCTTTTGAAAATGGCACAGAAATGCTTGGGAGACCAATAAACCTTTGTGCCCTTAGTGCAATTCTTTTGCCTTGCAAAATTCAAGATCATTTTAAAGTTTTTAATTTAAAAAAATGGCTCCGCTTTCTACAACCAATAATTTTGTGTGTGCATGACATGACAGTCTGTTGCCATAGAGAGGGAATCTGACAATGTAAACAGAGAAATGGAATTTCGAGATGGGGGGGAAGGAAGGAAGTAGGATGCTTGTTTAACCTGACATCTCTTGACATTTTCCAAAGGAGAGAAAGAAAGGATAACTTAAAGAAATGCCAAGGAGTGGGGTGGAGAAGCAGGTGGGTTTCTTCTAGCAGTTGCTAATTGCTATTTGAAGGAAAAAGCAATATTCCACCAGATGCATAACAGCAGGTAACAGAGTAGCACCAAACAGCTGTTTCTGACACTCTCACTTAAGACCACTTGTTAATGTTAACTCAGTTCAGATGACCAAAGCAAGGGGTAGTCTCGGCATGGAAACAGAGTTGGGATTGGGCTCACTTGCCCTCTCTGGTCCTCCACATGTCAGTCTGGCCCTTCAGTACAGAAGTGCGTCTGGCTCTGGCCCTTCAGTACAGAAGCGAGATTCAGTACAGATGTACTGCATTTAGGCTCTGAACGCTTGGCCTGTTACCCTACCTTCCCCCAGAGAACCTTCCCAGATGCTGTGCTCATCATCCCCGTCCCATGTGTCCTGCTTTACAGAGGGCACTCCTGTATTTGAAGGACTGTCAGAGAGCAGTCCTCTACTGAAGGTGTCCTCTGTTTTACAGGCTGTCCATTGCATGTCCAGTTTCAAAGATAAAGAAGAGGAAAGCAGGAGGCCTTGAAGCTGCCCATCAACAGTTAACACCTGGACAGCTGACTGAGCAGACACGCCGGTCACCTGGTCACATTCTTCCTCACCATGGAGAGATGCATTGTATTTCTCTATATAGTCATGCCTTCTAAATGTACGCCTATACATACACGTTATGCAAATCTGTGTCCTCTGCTGTCCTCATTTTTTGGTGATGCATTTCCTCTCTTGTTTTGGTGATGTGTCAGTGGTTACCTTAGTAGCATCGTTAGACATGATCCCACATTCTCTCATTTTTATCAGTTCAATAGGGCCTACATACAGTAAAAAAACAGAGGTTTGCCTCTAAACATGTGCTCAACAGGGAGCTAAAGCCAACCTTGGTCCTTTGAAGACTATACCTGCATGATGCATGCATTTCCAAACGCCTGTTTGTCATATTCCCCTGTTAAGATTTTTACTTGTACACCAAAATGCAGAGGACATGATTTTCATGGAGAGGACAGCATATGGTGACACATCCCTCTCCACGCCCTAGCCTCTCCATCACAATCATGCTCCCCCAGTCCACCAAACAGTGCAATTTACATGGGGAAGATGGTGCATAGGAAGAGTCATTCCTGCACATCAACCTCCCCAAGAAAAACACCTCCAGCCCATCCATCAGCTAACTGGTGGGAATGTGGTTTGCTTGGTTAAGATGGCATGAGGGAAAGGAGGAGGGGATAACATTTAGCGGTGGCTTGGACATCTACAAGGGCAGCACTGAAGATCTCCCAGGGCTGCATGCTGGTTGCCCTCATTGGAGTGCATTCAATTCTGACATGGAATTGTTCCAAGTGAAACAGGGCCCCGGAAGGAAGGGGAGAGCCCTATCTAAGGAAGGTCCACCCAACAAGGACACGTACCCTGACCAGCTCCAGTGTGTGTGTGTGTGTGTGTGTGTGTGTTTAAAAAGACAACAAACTTTTAAAAATCAATCCTTCACTCCTTCATTTTACCCCTAGAACGGATCCAGCCCAATGCCCACCACGCCCATCACACAATGCTGTTGTGACAGTAACAAAATTAGTAGTGTATCATTTCATGCAACCATATTGTTGTGAGGAGGGCGAAACCCCTGTGAGTGAATAGCCAAGCAAGACCCCGCCCCCAGTTAAATTCCTTCCCGGCCCCATCAGTTGGTGACCAAACAAAATCCACAGCAATAATATCGAGTAGGGAGCATGGGTAGGGAAAGTCCACACCGGCACCGAGTGAGGTCACATGGGCGGCTCGCTTATATGCCCTGGAAGGGGGCCAGAGGGAAGACTTCTCTTCCCAGATCTGCTCCCGGGGTCCTGCCCCCAAGACCCATCCAGCATTGCTGATTGGCTCTCAGGGAGCCTCCCCATCTGCCAGTGGAGGCTGGTGGCTCCAATATCGGTGGGGTAGTGAATCCACTCTGAGTTTCAGTCAGAACTGGTCAGAACTCTAAAGGAGCTATCCCAGATGCAAAGTATCTTGGATAGCTCCTTTAGTGTTCTGGTGGGTTTCTGGCTGAAACCGGGAGCGGATTCACCTCCCCGCTGACATCGGAGCCACCAGCCTCCACTGTGTTCTCCTGCAGAGTCAGAGAGCTGCATGGCAAAGAATCATCCACCAGGACTACTCCCTCCCTCTCCTGGTCCAGCACCTGCATTGCAGTGCAAATGGGGGAAGGGAAGTGGTCAGCAGGGACCTGGATTTCCACAGCCTCCCTATCATATATATTACATATCCATTTGGTATTTCAAGCTTCTAGTTCTTATGTCTAGAGCTCTCCACATCTCTGCCTTTTATACATGTTTTAAATGGACCAACAGAAAAATGCACACACAGTCATTCATTGTAGCACCAGTTTGCAGCTACATTTTTTTTCAGTGAACCCACTTGTCTTTCATCAAAGCGATCTCATTTTCTTAGTGCTTGGCAATATAGTGATGCCGGGAGATACTTTAGCTCCCAAGCTACAGAATCTGTTGTGATAGTGAGTCCCGTCTGTGTGAAATGTAGTTGCACAAGTGTCGCAGGTACCTACTGGATAGTGTCTGTGTCATCACAAATATCTCCCACCCACCTCATTGTGGGCATGTTCCTTGTTTGCTTCCTTTATCATCCTTGTTGTTCCCCCTACTCTGCACAAGCTAAGCCATAACTGACCCTTCTTGGCAATATCCCCACTCCTATCATCATGCTATCTCCCATGGTGCACCTTATGCCTGCAATAGCATAATGCTCTCTGTTCTTCAACTACTGCCCTTGACTCCTGTTACCCAATGGGCATGCTCACAAGTCTCACCTGGTCTATTTCTTGCTAGGCTGTCCCGTTTCAGAACACAGTTGGAAGCCTAAGTAGTCCCCCATGTCCAAGAGGAAAAACGAAAGCAAAATACTTGCCTGCACATACAAAGTTAGGATGTCAGGGATAAGACTTTAGCGTAACTTTCTCCTCCATGAGCTAATTCTTTAATGTGCTGGGTGCAGGGATGGGTGAGAAATTTGCTTTGCCAAGGTTTTAATACAAAGTTAACAAATTTGCCAGTGCATGAGCAGGTAGATGGAGTTGTATCCTGAAATACAAACTTTTCTGAGCATGGCAATGCATCCCTTTGGGGGAAAAAAATGTGTGCAACAAAAATGTGCATGTTAGTGAAAAGTGCACACAAAATGCATATATTTGAGAAAAATGCACACAAAACTGCAGTGCATCAATGAAAAGTAATTGGGGGAAAAGGTGCACATTTGGAAAAATGTGCACAAAATGTGTACATTTGGAAAAATATACACAAAAATATGAATTTCTGCCCGGACCTTTAAAAATAACTCACAAACTTATGCAAAACCAGGATGGAATGAGCTTAATTCTGACCATCTGACCATTTCTGCAAGACCAAGTTTGTCAGATCCATCTATCCTTCGTTGGGAGTTTTTTTAAAAAAAAGAAAAGAAAGAGTTTTCAGACACTTGACTCCCCTGCTTACAGGCTGAAATGGCACAGTCCAGCAGTGCCTAAACTACATAACCACTTCGATTGTGTGCTTTGCTTCTAAGCCCCCTTCTTATAACACCACTTCTGAACCACTCTTCCCTCCCAGTACTGATTCAGCCATTTCCTCCTATTCTTCCTTCTACATCCCTACCTTGTCTGTCTCATTTATGTCTTAGCTTTTATCTTGCAATTATCTTGGCTTCTCTGTAGTTCTTAGTTGCTTTATGATGACCGTATCTTTAATTTGCTGCAGTAGCTACCCTGGGGGGGTGATTCTGTTTTGAATCAGAAGGGTGGTATTTCAATGCTCTTAAGAAGTGGGTAGATAACTAATTTGAAGTGCATTTGCTGTGCCATTTGCCGTAGAATTTACTTGCACAAGAGCCCTTGGTCATACATTTGTTCACAAGACACATCCGGCAGTAAAGAACTCTCTGGAGCACTGAAAGACCATTGCATAGACTTCCTGCTCCACTACTTTAATATGCTTCCAGTGACATTTTACTGCAGGAAACCAGTGAGTGCAGTTCCTGGAATCAATCTGCCACTACTGCTTGCCTTGCTCATGAGGAAATGATATCCTTTGTATTCTTTTTGAGGCTAGGACAGGTGGAGGCTGGTCATTCCTTACAATCATTCCTCTAACCCAAATCCACTTTCTGTATTCCCCTAGATCAGGAATAGGGAACCTTTTTCTGAGGGTCACATTCTGTTTTGGGTAATCTGGCAGGGGCTGAGTGCAAGTGGTGGGCAGGAGCAAAGTCAGTGGTGGTGGTGAGGGGTAAGCCCTTCTTTCTCTGTCTCTCTCTCTCTCTTTCTGCTACCCCCTCTCTTTCTTTCACTCTTTTTTTTTCTCACTCTTTTTCAGCCACTCTCTCCCTTCCCACCCACTGGGCAGCCAGGGGAGGCCCAATTGCTTTTGCCAGAAGCCTGAACTGGTCACCTGCAGAGGGCTTTTGAAATTTGGCTGAGGACCATGTGTGGTCCTAGCCCTGCAAGATGCCCATCCCTTCTCTAGATCCGCCAGTGCCTGCCTAAGCTTCAGAAAACTGCCATGGATTACTTCCAGTAGAAACTTTCCTTGCAAGGGGTGGCTGGCTGCTAGACTTAATCCCCACCTTCTGAAAAAAAAAAAAGAGAGATGTACCACTCTTAGGGAGGGGCTGTAGCTCAGTGGCAGAGAGCACATGTTTTGCATAGAGAATGCCTCAGCATCTCCAGGGAAAAACCTGTGTCTGCAACCCTGCTGGTCACTGTAGACAATACTGAGCTCTTTAGACCAATGATTAGGCCTGGTATAAGTAGCGCTGTGCTGAATTCCCCCCCCCTATTTATTTCCAACCATTCATCAGGTGGAGGGAGCACAAAAAGAAACTGCACTGAAAAATTGTGGGAACTGGTGAGAATTTCGGAGAAATTTCTCTGGGTGCAGGGCTTCAGTGGTTACCTTGCTGGAAGGAGGTGGCGGAGGGGAGGGCATGTGGTCTTTCTTTTATCATTTCCCCCCCTTGTGTCCTCTCATCCTCTCCAGCTGCTTGAGCATCTTGGAAAGCCCCCTGGAGGACTTAGCCAAGACTCCCTCCCTTGGGATTTTCCAGTGCAGCTGCCCGCTGAATGTCTGAAAGGTGAGAGAGGCATTTTGGTTTTGCTTTGTTGTTATTAAAACTCCTTTTAGTAACAATAGCAGCAGCAGCAGCAAGAATAACAACTCCTTTCTCAGCTTTCAGGCACTGAGCAGGCAGCAGCATAGGGAAGCCCTAAGGGAGGGAGTCTTGGCTAAGTCCTCCAGGGGGCTTTCCAAGATGCTCAAGCAGCTGTGGAGGCCATGAGGACAGAATGGGTGGTGGTGGTAAAAGAAAGAGCACATGTGAACCCCTCAGCCATCTCCTTACAGTAAGGTAAGCACTGAAGCACTGTACCCAGAGAAAATTCTCTGAAATTCTCAACACTCAACAAAAGAGGCAGAAAAGCAACCACCAGCTTACAAGGCGGCTTACAACAATAAAATACATAAAAACAGTTAAAATATTAAAAGTGATAAAAACATAAAACCAATAAAACAACAATAAAAGCCAACAATTAAAACCACAATTAAAACCAACAGAAAAACCAACAATGATGTGAAGAGCAGCACCAGTAGCAGTCATATCAATAGAAGGCCAAGGTAAAATAATATGTTTTTAAGGCCTCCTTAAAAGTCTGTAATGACGGAGCATAGCAGACCTCTGTTGGCAGTTTGTTCCAAAGATGTGGGGCCACTGCAGAGAAGGCCCTCCCATGTGTTTTCACTCACCTGACTGCTCTCATGGGTAGGCAAATGAGAAGGGCCTCTCTTTCTGATCTTAAAGTGCGGGCAGGCTGATATGGGTGTAGGCGGTCCTTCAAGTAACTTGGTCCCAAACCATTTAAGGCTTTAAAGGTCAAAACCAGCACTTTGAATTGAGCTTGGAAACGCACCAGTAACCAATGCAGCTGGCGCAGTATAGGCATTATATGATTGAATTGAATTGCCCCCATCAATACTCGGGCAGCTGCATTTTGCAGAAGCTGGAGTTTCTGAACTGTCTTCAAAGGCAGCCCCATGTATAGTGCATTACAGTAGTCCAGCCTGCAGGTGACTAGTGTGTGGATAACTGAGGCAAGGTCTGTCCTCTCCAGATAGGGCCACAGTTGGCCCCTGGAATTCAAAGCCATCACACTGCTTCTACTGCAAGGGTGGCAGATTTATCTTGTGGCAATGGCAGGTGCCTTCGCCCAGCATTACCTCTCTCCCCAGCTTCCACAGGAGAAGGAAGCACTATGAGGTTGATCTCCAGCAAGCTGTCTGACCCTAGCTAGGGATGTGCAAATCAGCAAAACACAAACTCGCGGAGATTCTCCAATTTGCACCTCGAAGCTCGTCGCGTATCAGACTGCAAGCTTTGTGGGTTTTTTCTTTTTGCATGAAGATCCATGCATATTTTTGTGCACATTTTTCCAAACATACAGATCAATTGTGTGCATTTTTGTCTGCATTTTCCACGCACGCTTTCCCCGCATTTTTTGGAATGCATTTTTGGGTGGTGTGACTCGCATTGCAAGTTCAGAAAGGTGTGGTCTTTGCCCACAGACTGCAGTCGGGTCTGCCTTGGGGTCTAGGAAGTGCAAATTGGGTAAATTCTGAACTGGGACAAATTTCTTGTTCATGCCTAATCCGAGCAACAAACAGCAAAATAGGCTTATCCCACTCTTCGGCTAAGAGGTGGATACAGGGAGCATTTGCCACTTCTAGCTGGCAGCTCTGTGTTTGCTCTTTTCTCCATGAGGGCTGGCGCCTTCCTGCCATGAAAGGGTTCAGGCAGCAGAAATGGGATAGGGCGTGTTCCCACAAACTCTCTACCAATGCCATCCCCATCCTTTCAGGGCTGAATGGCTAAGCTCGGCTCCACCAGCACAATACACAGCACCACACTTTTTGCATTCTGCGCCAGTTCCATCAGGATAGTATTCCTGGGCCTCTTTCCATACTAAGAGTCAATCTATATGTTCAGAAACAAACATACGAGGCATACTTTTGCTCGTGTTATAGTATTTCTGCATGCAAGTGAAGGTATTGCATCTGTGAATGCCCTCCCCCTGTCTCATATAATAAAGCAAAGAAACGACCCTGTCTGCTGATGGAAAAGTGAACACATATCAGGAAAAAGAAGCAAGACACTGACATGTTCCTTTTCTCAAGGGAGCATACAAACATTTGCTCTCCATGTGCCTCCTGAAATGAATGCACATGGAGAGTCTCAGATAGGAGGGCTGTACCACATGATATCCCCCCCCCCCAATGTGTAGTTGCTAGACCCAATCGCAGCTGTTTTGGGGAGGCTAGTACAGGCAGTCGTGGATATGACATGGCATCAATTTAGAACCCCTATGGAAGGGATTGGACTGAGTTATCACTAATCTCTCACTGGATAGACAATCTGCGGTCCTTCCTACGGACTGTACCACGTGCTTTTTTTCCTGAAGATGTAGATCAGTCTTCAGAGTTTCACTAACAGAAATTTGAATCCCCACCTTGGCTGTATGCATGCTTTTAAAAGGTGGCAAAATGTTACCATTTTCACACTCTCTAACTGCCCTGATAGTGATTATGTGAAACTGTTAAGTGTGATCGCAAGCATTTGGCTCCAATAGCTGTGCAAAGCAGAGTTCACTCTGCCTTGACTTTGGAGGGGGATATTGCTTGCAAGTTTCTCTGGCATCCTCAACCCACCGCAGTCCCTGAGTATATAGCTGGCATGGGAATGTGTCTTTGTTCTCCCACAGATCTGCAGGTATTTACTACATAGTGGGGTTGTGCTTCAGATCTGGCTGAAACCCAAACCGAATCGGGCTGATTAGGACTGATTCAGGAGATGTCCGAATTGAAGTGCGGATCCTCCAAAATGGACTGAATTAGAATCTGAATGCTCCTGAAGAACAGAATCAAACAGACGGCACATCTCCCCAAATTGATACATTTCTCCCTGTGCTCTCCATGTATGGAAAACCCCATGGTGGGGAGAAGGGGAGGGAAAGGAGGGGGTGTAGTTTTGTGTCTGGCAGCTGTAGCTTTTAGTCAAAGTAAATGGCTTTACATGGGCTCTCCAATCCCACTCCCAGTGCTTTGGGGAAGGGATGGTGAAGTAATATATCACAGGACTGATACAACGCTCAGTTTATTGTTCTAGTACTGCCTCCCAGGAGCAGGAACATTAAAGAGGTTTGGTGGAGGCTGTGCAACCTGGGACTGTGTAGCACTGGGTGCTTGTTTGGAAAATGCTGGATGTTCAAGTCCTTCTTCCTCTGCCACTGCATGCTCCACACCCATCACCCACACCTCTCCTGTAACACTTTCTGTGACTTTGGGGCCAATTGAGCAGAAAACAAACAAACAAAAGTTTTAAACTGCTTTTCATTCATCATAACTGCCCCTGCACCTATCCTTCTGAAATCTGCACGTTTCTTAACTAGGGCCACCTCTATGATGTATGTCATTTTCATAAAAATTGATCACAACAAACATTAGGGGATAATCACATCCTTGGGTGGGGGGCACCCCTGAACTATAAAGGCTGCTGTTGCATAAAGTTCCCCAGACCTATTTATCTGAAACTTGGGAAGCTTGATCCTCTCAGAAGGGACAACTGCCCCTGTACATTTCATCCAATTCTGCTAAGAAATAAAAAGTTACCTGCAGTTCCCTTAAAAATATATATCAAACTATAAAGGCATGTAGCTCTACCCCCCCCCCCCCCCCGCGGCACATATTTGTCTGAGGTTTGGGAAGTATGGTTTGAAATGCTTGAAAATATCCTCCAATTCTGACAAAGAAATAAAATGTTATAGCCATTTGTTGATTTCCAGTGGCAGAAGATTGGGATTTCTAAACTGAGATTCAGATTTGGATCCAAGTCAAAGCAGCAGCTTCCAAATTGGTCTGAGCTGAAGCACGCTGTTTTCCAAATCAAGGTCCATACTGAATCTTGTGGCTGGTGCACACTCTTATGAAATACTATTTAGTTATGCAGTGCTTACTTTTAGAAACAGCAGCTGCTGTTACTGTTTTTTTGTTTTGTTTTGAGGGTTTTTTTTTTTTTTTTTTTTTGCAGTTGGCTAAAAGCTATGCTACCTACCTGACACTGATATTGATTCAAACTTTACTTGCACTTAAATTCATGCCTCGGTAAACCGTAATGACACAAGCAAGCTTCCTCTGGATTCTTCCTCCCATCCAGTGTGACATCCAAATATTTTCCTCCATCTGTAAGCTCCATCCATGAACCCATTCATTTTTGGGGGTGCTCTTGGATCCAGAACTGTCACTTGAGGCACAGGTGAACTCAGTGGCACGGAGCACTTTTTATCAGCTTAGGCTGGTATACCAACTACCCCCTTATCTGGACAGAGATAGCCTAGCTACAGTTATCCATGCTCTGATAACTTCTCGTCTGGATTACTGCAATGCGTTATACGTGGGGCTGCCTTTGAAAACGGTCCGGAAACTTCAGCTGGTCCAAAATAGGGTAGCAAGATTGTTAACAGGGACTGGCCTGCGAGCTCATATTACGCCAGTACTTTTCCAGCTGCACTGGCTGCCAGTCCATTTCCGGGCCCGATTCAAAGTGCTGGTGTTAACATTCAAAGCCCTTAACGGCTTGGGGCCAGGTTACCTGAAGGATCGCCTCCTCCCATATGTGCCTGCCCGGACCTTAAGATCATCATCAGCGGCCCTTCTCCGTGAGCCCCTGCCAAAGGAAGTGAGGCGGGTGGCTACTAGGAGGAGGGCTTTTTCTGTTGTGGCACCCCGACTCTGGAATGAGCTCCCTAGTGAGGTTCGCCTGGCGCCTACATTGTACTCCTTTCGGCGCCAGGTGAAGACCTTTTTATTTTCCCAGGCATTTTAGCTTTCTAAATTTTTATCTTTGCTGTTTTAAATCTATATTTTAAACTCCTGTACTGCTGCTAGGTTTTATTGTGGTTGTATTGTTATATTGTGGTTTTAATGTTCTGTATATTTTAAATTGTTTTATTGTGTGTTGTTTGGTTTTAGTTTTTGTGAACCGCCCAGAGAGCTTCGGCTATTGGGCGGTATAGAAATGAAATAAATAAATAAATAAATAAATAAATTCATCCACAGTTTTTCAGTGGGACTCTATTCTCTTAGATCCAAAAACTCAAGCTCAACTGCTTTGTGAATAGCACTGCATGCTTTCTACCAATCTGCTCCTCTCAGTGCTGCTGAACATTGCATAGACCTGTAGGTGGGGATGTACGAAAATCACTTACCTTTCGGGGATTATGCTGATGGTGTGGGGGGAGGCGTTCCGTCCCTCCCCCCAGAATCCTTGCCGGGGGGGAGGCGCTCTGTTCCTTCCCCCCCGGAATCCTGACCGGCCGGCTGTGCTCTGCAGCGATTCTGCGGAGCCGCTGGCTGGCTCTGCCAGCAGCCGGACATCCGGCCGCTGGCTAGCAGGGACGCAAATGGCGGCGGCCGTAGCTGCCGCCATTTGCGTCCCTGCAGTCAGCCGTGAGAGGCTACATAAATGTTTACGTAGCCTATCACGGCTGATTAAAAAACAAAAACAAAAAACGCGCATACGCAAATTTGCATTCCTTATTTTGGCACGTCTTAGGCTATGTAAACATTTACGTAGACTAAGACGTGCCAAAATAAGGAACGCAAATGGCAGCGCTCATGGGCGCCGCCATTTGCATACGCGCTTTTTTTGTTTTTTGTTTTAATCAGCTGTGATAGGCTACGTAAACATTTACGTAGCCTATCACGGTGTTTTTTTAAAATTTAGCCGTGATAGGCTATGTAAATCTTTATGTAGCCTATCAGGGTTTTTTTCCCCCCTTTTTTTTTAAACCTGGAAATGGCGGCGGTGGCAGCCGCTGCCGCCGAACCGCCGCCAGAGCTGCCGCCGGAGCCGCCGCCGGAGCTGCCGCTGGAGCCGCCGCCGGAGCCGCCGCCGCCACCAGGAAGATCTGCCCCAGGTAAGTCCCGTCCTGGGGGGGGGGTGGCGGGGGGGGTGGGCCATTCTGCCACCGATTTTGGGGGGCCGAATGTGCTGGCATTCGGCCTCCCCGAGATCCGTGGTGGAACTTTCATACATCCCTACCTGTAGGGTGTGTTTGCTGTGAAAACCAGTTGTGCTTCAGAGTATATGCACACCTTTGTATAGACTGATTCACAAACCACAGACCTTCTCGAAGTGAGACTGCATGTCCCAATCAATTGCTAACAGTGCAATCCAAGACACGTTTACTCAAAAGTAAGTCCCATTGTGTTCGAGGCTTACTCCTAGGTAAGAAGGTTTAGGACTGAAGCTGAAGTCATTGATGTTAAGGCACTGACATCCATGAAGCTGAGATGGTATTCTGTGCCTAGTATTCACTTCCAAGTAAGCATGTCTACAATTGGGCTGTAAGACTGTGACCGTATGCACAGTTACCTAGGAATAAATGTTACTGAGCTCACTGGAACTTCTGAGTAAACACACGTAGCATTTGGGGTGAATATTGCAATCCTATGCACAAGTTCAGTGGGGCTTATTCTGAAGTAAAGGTGCTGAAGAATCAGCAAAATGAATAAGTGAAACGGAGGTCGGGGGGGGGGGCATTTCATGAAACCATTTCTCCTCATATTACTGGTCAGTTTCATGATTGTTTGATTGAATCACTGTTTTTTGCCAGCTCTGGCCAAAGAGATAACATGCCAGGGAAAAGAATAGCAAAAGGCTTAGGCTTTGTGCCACAAGCAAGTGTAAATCTCCCCTCTTTTCCCCCTTTCTCAAAGGAACTCAATTTATATGTATATATGCCACGTCAAAAGGTTTGGCATTTTTTGCATAGCTGGACTGGTCAGCATGAACTGGACCGTATAAGCAGGACAATTCTGTATAAGACTGTTCTGCCCAACCTCATAAAAACTGCACAATGTGGAACTGGGTGCAGCATTCAGTTTCATTTTTGTTTTAAAGCAAGTTTCTAGCCCCTATTGCTAGGAAGGAATTCTTTCAATGCATGGTGAAAAATCCAAGAATCCTGTTGAGCTCCTGAATAAGATTTCCAGTTATCAAAGGAGAGGATGTCAAAGCCCTGCATAGTTCCTCGCCTCTTTAGGAGTAGGGATAAATTATACCATGTAGTACAAATTGACAGATTAAATTATGTAAAATAAGATAACTAATGTAAATTGGTCTGATTTGTGTAATTTATACAGTTTGCTGAGTTCAGGTTTGCATGGTGCAGGACTTTGCAGAAAACACTCAGCCCTGCCTATGATCTGACCCTTAGGACCATTTCACAGATTACATAGCAATGAATCTAGGTTTGCAACCGAGTATGCACTGAACAGGGGCTAAAGCCAAATTCGGTACTCTCCCGCAGTTGTTCCTGTATGACCCACATGCCTGCAAACATGTCTTTGTTTCATGTACATGTCACATTTCTTAAGTGTATACTTAATACAAAATATCTTCGATGTTCCCCTAAAGTAGGATATCATGTGTGAAACAGCCTTTATACAAATGCAAGCTGTTCTTTTTGCAAAGTTCAGCATGCTTGCTTTGGTCTTCTGGGAGCAGCGGCACGCAACGGCTCCAAACTGTAGAGCAACACGAGGAACTGAGCGTGCTCTAGAGAGCTGCTGTCATCTTCTGTGTGACAGAGGAAAGCGTATGGCTTTATAGGAAAATGAGCGTCTGCTTGCTATTTTTTCTCTTCTCTCTTTTTTTTTAAGTCACTAACTAATCTCTGATCTCTAAGTATTAAACATAGCTAGAGCTTGGTGCAGTTTAGATAAGCTGCCAGCAGCAGCAACACAAAACAAAACAGGCACAGAGACTGACCTGGATGA
Organism: Heloderma suspectum; assembly: GCF_057233095.1. Lineage (NCBI taxonomy): Eukaryota > Metazoa > Chordata > Lepidosauria > Squamata > Helodermatidae > Heloderma > Heloderma suspectum. The sequence goes on along the minus strand of NC_139461.1, from coordinate 303,442,473 downwards.
CAATCTTAAGCGTGGAAGCTGCCACTATCTGGGTACAGATCAGTGTGTTCGGGTCTTCCGGGGACTTGTATACCTCTCCCATCGTCATGATCATCGGAATGGCCAGCAGGAAGGAAGCAACCCAGATGCAGCTGATGAATTTTTTGGTCCTGCTTCTGGACATGATGCTCTTGGCTTTGAAAGGGTGGCAGATGGCCATGTACCTCTCGACGCTGAGGCTGGCAATGTTGAGGGCTGTGGCATAGGTGCAGGCGTCCCTCAGGAAGTAGTAGCCCTTGCAGATGTCATTCCCGAAAGCCCAGGGGTGATGCACCCAGATGAAGTTGTACAGTTCAATGGGCATGCAGAGGAGGAAAATGAGCAGGTCAGAGAACGCCAAGCTGGCCAGGTGATAATGCACGGTGCTTTGCAGGTTCTGCAGGGACTTCTTCTGCACCAGGGTATAGGCAGTGATGGAGTTGCCAATGGTTCCCACCAAGAAGAGCACCAAGTAGATGACAGTGACCATGACTTTGGAGTAGATGTCCGTATTGACATCAAGATCCTCCTCGTTGGGCACCTTGGACCCCGATTCGGAACTGTTGGAGATGTTCCCAACGGTAGGAAGCGCATCGTTGGTGGGCTGCAAGTGAAACGGACCCAAGAGGAATCCCAGCTGGTGCAGCGAAGAAGTTGTGTTCAGGTGCATCGTTTCCCTCGCAGGAAAGAAGGCTCCCTCGAGGGCTGCTGAGGATGGTTGCGTCAGGATGCTCCAGCCCCGAGTGGTACCCGGCTTTGAGGAAGGCTGCCTGGTGGAAGCAGCAGAGGCTGTGATGCGCACGTTGCTGCCACTAAAAAGCCAAAGTGGAAACTTGTCTTGTTTTAATGTGAATGTGATGGAGAGGAGGAGCTTGAGGACAAGCCTCGCTCTGTGTGTGTAAGTGAGGGGAAGGGAAGAGCAGTTTTAAGCAGGCTGGCACGGAGACAGCTCCAGAAAAAGCGGGCAGCAGTTTTCAGTTGTGAGTGCAGCTTGAGGCAGCAAGCCCCTCACCCCTGTGCCTTTCCCTGTGACACTCCCCCCTCCATCCCTTGCTCTTTGTGTGTGCCTCATTCTTTAGGCTCCTGCATTCTCCAGATGTGAATAGCACTAATGTGGTTTAGCAGGACAATAATCTCTCTCTCTCTCTCTCTCTCTCTCTCTCTCTCTTATTCCCCAGGATGAGCCAGAGAGAATCAGCTGTTCTCCCTATCATCTTTACCCCTCCCTCTATCCATCTTCAAGTTCCAAATATCTGGATTTTTATATAAGACAAATTCTACTTTAAATCCCCCCCACACACACACATATACACACATGCCGGTGTTTGCACAGTGTTTAGATAAATGGATGCAGTGAAGAGCTGAATATATTTATGCAGGTTATCTTGAGATCTGGGTGTCTCTGGGGCTCGGAAGGATCACCTGAGGAACTGAGGAGTGGAAACAGGGCAAGGTGAGATTGTACCCCAATACACGTTCTGTATATTTTTTCCCACACTCACTGATGGATCACTGTGTTGGGGGCATGAAAGAAATCTCCCCAGGAGCTAATGGAGTTTAGTGACAAAGAGACTGACTTCTGAACCAATGGGCCCTGAGTTCAAATCTTGCACTTGCCATGAAGTCACTAGCTAGCCTTAAGCAAGTCTCTATTCTCTCATCCTTGCACACACACACACACGCACGCGCACACACACTCCTCTTTTACATCGTTGTTGTCAGGGCCACTGTGATAAGACCTGGGAAGTGCTCTGAGCACTTAAAGTCCCAGATGAACACCACGCATTGCTGTTCTTGGGGTGAATCAACTTAGTGGCTGCAGAAGCTCCCTGGTTTTTGTGCACCTTGGCTCACTTTCTTGAGACTAATGATGGCTTAGGCCTCCTTCCCCTCCCCCCCCCCCGCCCCTTGCCTCAGTGGTTTGACTTCTATTCGGGCTCTGTAGAGTGAGTGACTTTTACACAGGCCTGGAAAATAGCCCAGTGTATTCTGAGCCCATGCACAAACCCCAATCCAAGCTCCTGGTCACTTTGCTGGGAGTGCAACGGGGGCTGAGCTGCCTTCTGCGATCTGCTGTGGGCCGCCAAACGCTGCCCCACAACCACAGATGGCAGTGGGGGAAGCAGCGTTGTGAGGAGGGGGCCGCTTTCTTAGCTTCCCCCTCCCTTCTCCTTTCCCTCTCTGTCTTGTGCCAAGGTGTTTCCTGCACCAGGAAGGGGAGAAGAAAGGAGGAAAGAGAGAGACGCTGCCCTCCTCTCCACTGCTGCCAGAGCAGCAACAGAAGCCGCCAGAGCAGGGCAGCCATGTGTCCCAAGCCACAGAAGGCAGTCCTCTCTTTGAAGATGTTCTCTGTCTGAAGGGCTGTTCAGTCCAAGTCTGGTTTAATGATGAAGAACCCTAAGGAAAGAGAGCAGGGGCCTGGATGGTCCCCATCAACCGGCGGAGGCTGGCGGCTCCGATTTCGGTGGGGCTGTGAATCCATCCTGGGTTTCAGCCAGAACCAGCCAGAACTCTAAAGGAGCTACCCAAGGTGCTGAACCTATGTTGGGGCTAGGGTTCAGCACATTGCATAGCTTTTTTCGAGTTCTGGCTGGCTCTGGCTGAAACCCAGAATGGATTCACAGCCCCACCGAAATGGCAGCCGCTGAGAGCAAAGGGCTGGATGCCCAATCTTGTCTGATCTTGTAAGCTAAGCAGGTCAGCCCTGTTTAGCACTTGGATGGGAGACCACCTGGGAAACAGGCTTCCTGCACTGAGCAGGGGGCTGGACTCGATGGTCTTGTGGGCCCCTTCCAACCCTATGATCCTATGATCCTCCACTGCCCTCAACCATTAGCACCTGGACAACAAGCCAGCCTGCTGAAAGCTCAGCTCCATCAGGCTCCCCCCTTAACCGTTACCACCAGCAGCCATTTCAGCAGGCTGCAGCCAAAGGAGAACAGTTGGGAAGGAAGGCCAGTCCATCAGCCCTCCTGAAAGACCAGCTCCATCAACCTCCTCCTCTGCCAGAATTGTTTCCAGCTGGTCATTACAGGAACTGCTATTTAACTTTACAAATTTGCTTTTCCTTCCTCCTCTTCCCTCCCCATCTCTTTTTCCTTTTGTATTGTGTCTTTTCAATTGTAAGCTTGCAGACAGAGTTGTTGTTGTTGTTTATTCGGTTAGTCGCTTCCGACTCTTCGTGACTTCATGGACCAGGCCACGCCAGAGCTTCCTGTCAGCTGTCACCACCCCCAGCTCCCTCAAGGTCAAGTCCGTCACCTCCAGAATATCATCCATCCATCTTGCCCTTGGTTGGCCCCTCTTCCTTTTGCCTTCCACTTTCCCTAGCATCAGCATCTTCTCCAGGGTATCCTGTCTTCTCATTATGTGGCCAAAGGACTTCAGTTTTGCCTTTAATGTCATTCCCTCAAGTGAGCAGTCTGGCTTTATTTCCTGAAGTATGGACTGGTTTGATATTGATTGGATGTAAGCCGTGCCGGGAGCCTTTTTGGCAGAGGAGTAGGGTAAAAATGCTATGGACAAACAAATAAATGACAGGCCAAGCAGGCACACAGGTCTCTTGGTCACAGGCTTCCCTACTGTGGCAAATGTATTGTATTTCCATGTAATTAGCATATGCAAATGTTATGCAAAATAGTACCATCTTTTGTTCTATTTCTCGATGATGCATAAGTGCCTACCCTACAACAGAACAGCATCCAGGTAAGTGGGCAGGAGGAATTCTTCTGAGTTCGAGAAGTAGTCACCAGGGCTTATTATGCCCCTTATATTTTAAGTAAAGCATGCTGGGGTTCATATTCCAAACCAAGGAATGACCTAGTCCAGCCATTTCACTACTTGGATCACCTAAAGCTATTGTTCGTCAAAGACTTCAAAGCACAGGAAACCTGAACTGAACCCTGTGGTCCCTGTGGCCATCCCATGAAGCTGATTGGTGGGAGATTCAGGACAGATCAAAGGAAGGGCTTCTTCACACAGTGCAGAGTCAAACTATGGAATTTGCTACCACAGGACGTAGTGATGGCCACCAATTTGGATGGCTTTAAAATGTAGTTAGACAAATTCCCGGAGGAGAAGGCTATCAGTGGTTACTAGTCCTGATGGCTCTATGCTGCTTCCAATATCAGAGGCAGTATATCAGAGGCAGTATGTACATAAGTTTCTGGGGAACTTGGACAGGAGGGTGTTGTTGCACTCATGTCCTGCTTGTGAATTATGAGCAGTTGGTTGGCCACTGTATGAACAGAATGCTGGACAGATGGACCCTTGGTCTGATCCATCATGGCTTTTCTTAGTGTTCTAATGTTCATATGCCCTCATTCTGTGGAAGGTCCCAAGATGTGGCTTCAGGAGACCTCAGAGGCTCACAACCAAATATGTTTAGATGTTTCCTAATGAGGCAGAGAATGAGACCATATGTCATTGCACTAACAGGATCACAGAGTGGCCATGTGTCCTACTTTGCAGAGGACAGTCATCTATTTGAAGGCATCCTTTATTTGAAGGGCTAACCGGTCCCAGTCTGATGTAAAGATAAAAAGCCCTAACAAGGGAGAGCAGGGAGGGACCTCGAAGTTGCCTGTCCAAAATTGCACCTGACCCTGGACAACAGTCTGAACAGGTGCACAGGTCACCTGGTCACAGTCTTTGCCACTAGGCTGCAGTGTATTGCATTTCTATTTAAGTTATAGTAATTGCTTCTCATTTTTCATCTACTGTAACACAGTGCCTCTGATACCCATCCCATGGAGTCAATCCAGGAGGGTACCATGGTCAATGGTATCAAAAGCCAATGAGAGATAGAGCAGAATTAATAGAGTTGCACTCCCCCTGTCCCTCTCTCAATAAAGGTCATCCATCAGGGCAACCAAGGCTCTTTCAGCCACGTTACCAGGACAAATCCCAGATTGGAATGGGTCCAGGTAATCAGTATCATCCAGGACTGCCTGCAGTTGTTCCACCACTACTCTCTCTAGAATCTTCCCTAAGAAAGGGATATTTGCAACTGGGCAGTAGTTGCCTAATACCATTGGGTCCAGGTTGGGCTTCTTCAGGAGTGGTTGCACTACTGCCTCCTTAAGGATGGCAGCAAAGGGCTGGATGTGCCTGATCTCATCTGATCTTGGAAGCTAGGCAGGGTCAGCCCTGGTTAGTACTTGGATGGGAGACCGCCTGGGAATCAGGCTGCCTGCACTGAGCAGGGGGTTGGACCTGATAGTCTTGTAGGCCCTTCCAACCCTATGATTCTATGATCTATGATCTAAGGGACCACGCCTTCCCGAAGAGAAGCATTCACCACACCCTGGACCCACCCAGTCATACCCCTCAGCTAGCTTCTATTAGCCAGGAGGGGCAAGGATCAAGAGGGCAAGCAGCTTGAACACATCATCAGGCTGCAGAAACTGAAACTGATCCCACAAAATCAGGCAGATGGTGGCATCAGACACCTCAAATGGAACTACTTGTGACTGTGAGATGGCAGCATAGAACGGGCAGGGGCATAGATCTGAAGGAATAAAGGCCTGCAGGAACATTCTAACAGTGGAGCTTAGGTTAGCATAATGTGCAAAGGGGACTGCCCAAGAAAGGGGGTCACCTTAGTTTTGAACCAGCCAGGCTGTCTGTGCTGAGTAGACCTCCTGCTGCATGCAGGAGTTGGCTGAGAAATTGACAAGGGCAGAAGAGAAGCAGTCAAGGAAAAGAAATTAGAGTGCTCCGTGTGTATGGTTTGTGTTTTACGTGCGTGCTTGCTATGGAAGGAAGCTGGAAAGTGCAAAGGTTGCTGCTTTAGGAATATAAACATAATAGTATTACAAACTTGTATGGGTTGTTACTAAAAGAAGTTAAGGTGTAAAAGAGGAAGTAAAGATTTACAGCACTGCAGCTCAAATAGGGAAGTTGGTACGTTCAGCGTGCATAAATTTGCCAATAATGTTATATTAAAAGCACACATGCACAAAACAAACAAAACCCCTAGATGAACAGTTGTATTCTGTGCCAAAACCGACCCTTTTGTGGGGAGCTATTTTGGGATTCACATGAAATCTTTTATTTACTGGCTAAGAACTCAGTTTTCTTTACTGAACCACCTTATTTACACATTTCCTCGGAGTGAACTCTTTGCCAGCCCTGGCAAGGTGCTTGGTAAGTCCCAGAGCTGGGTTTTGTAGTGGTGAAAGCAGTGGGGGCTGGGGGCTTTGATGTCAGGGGATAGCTCCTTCAGGGTTCTGACTGGTTCTGGCTAAAACCTGGAACGAATTCCCCACTCCACTGACAATGGAACCGCCAGCCTTCGGTGGGTAAAGCACAACTTGGTTTTACTCATGACTCTGGTGTCTGTCTGATTTTAAAAACTGAACAAAATATGAACATATGTGCTATCGAGAGCCCATTTTTCAGAAATCCAGGCATGACACCAAACTGCATGTTACGTGAATCATTTAGAGCGTAGCTGAGGTTTGTTGTCCTCTTTTGTAATAGTGCAGTGGAGGCTGGTGGCATGTCAGCAGAGTGTGAATCCTCTCTGGGTTTCAGTCAGACCCACTCTGAACGCTAAAGCAGCTATCCAAGGCACCGAACCCATCTTGTGGATAGGTTTCAGCACTTTGGATAGCTCCTTTAGAGTTCTGGCTGAAACCCAGAGTGGATTCACAGCCCTGCTGACATTGGAGCCACCATCCTCCACTGCTCTAGCATAAGTGCGCACAACCCCAGTTCAGATTGGGACCACCATGCTCCAAAAGGGGAGAGTTAAACCTTCCCTCCATTCCTGCTCCAAATCCCAGGGGTGGGGAAAGAAAGAAGGTCTCCATTGGAGTCCTCTTTTTTGGGTGGTGTATTTCCTCTTTTTTGATTATGTGTATGTGGCCACCTTAACAGGGGGGTGGGCAAGTTACAGCCCTAGGGCTATGCTACCTGGCTCCCTTGGCTTAATTTCAAGAGCCCTCTGCAAGGGATCAATTCAGGTCTCTCCCAGAATGAACTGGCCCATTTCCTCGCAGACTGCTGGGCAGGGAGAAGAAAGAGAGTGAGAGAGGGAAGGAGATTGAGAGAGAAAGAGAGGGTGGAAGGGGATGGCCAAAAGAGAGAGAAAGAGGATGGAAGGGGTGGCCGAAAGAGAAAGAGAGGGGAGAAGGGGTGGACAAAAGAGAGAGAAAGAGAGGGGGGAAGGAGTGGCCAAAAGAGAGAGAAAGAGAGGGGAGAAAGGGGTGGCTGAAAGAGAGAGAGAGAGGTTGCCCTGTCCACTACTGGCTTCAGTCCTGCTCAGCACCAGCATGTGGCCCCCAACAGGGAATGTGGCCCTCAGCAGAAAAAGGATTCCCCACCCCCATTTTAGGATGTGTTTTCTTCATCTCTCCTTGTGTGGCTGCTTGCCATCCTCACCCGTAGAAGTGTCTATTCCCATATTTTTTTCTATTGTCTTTTCTGCAACAGTCCTGAAAGTGGTTAAAACACAATTAAAGCCTCCTCCTCCCCCTCCTCCCCATCATCATCATCTTACACAGTGCCTAAAATTTGCTAGGCACTGTAAGAGATGAAAAAGAAGGCTGTTCCTGCCTGCAGCTGAATCGAAATAGCACAAAAGGAGAACGGGGGCAAGGAGGAGGAGGAGGAGGAGGAAAGGAAGCAGACATCAGGACAGTCAAGAAAGCCCCAGTTGCTTTCCTCCCGCGATCTCTCATGAAAGTGTTAGCGCGAAGAAGCAAGCAAGCAAGCAAGCAAGGATGGTGGCAGGCAGGAGTTTTTCAGCCTTGACAGTGTTGGAAGAAATAAACCTCGGGTCACATCTGTTTAAGCTGTGCGAGTCCAAACACTTTGGCAGAAGGTGTGTAAATAGCCAACATGGCTGACCGGGCCCATCATGGAGCACTTGGCAGAACACTGTCTGCGCTGAGACTGAGCCAGAAGATGAAGGCACTTCTGATTTTGACCGCTTCTTTTGGGGAAAGGATGCCTTTGGTTTGTATTGCCATGTGGTGTTTGCCTATGTATCTCAGCACTGCAAACCATCCGGCTAATTTCTCACTTGGCTTCCCCTCTGCCGCTCTCCAGCAAGGACCTTTGACTTCCTCCCTAGGCTGTCCCTGGCATCCTTGATTCATTCAGCACCAGACTTGTAGGGAAGGTGAAAGGAAGAAGGTATCAGAAGCAGCAGTTCTTTACCCAGTCTAATTTCATGCAGGAGACATAGCTACCATGGAGAGTATGGTTGGTTTCGCTTGTGCCTCTATTCCCAGTGACAGGAGAGAAAGCCTGGCTGAATAGCTGAGTCACAGATTATTTCCTTGATAGGCAAAAGAGTGAGGGGAAAAAAGAGTGGGGAAGAGACTCTTCAGTTCACTTTTATGGGGGATAACCAGTGCATGATGCAAACTGGTAGTAACACAGAAAGGAGCCCCTGGATAATTGAAGGGCCCTTGACTCATCTTTATGTAAGCAATGTTGAAGCATTTATCATGGTAATATAGAGGTGGCCGGAGTTCACAGTTCACTGTAGACACACAGTATCTTGAGAGCATTCCAGCCAGTGCTCAAATTATGGAAGGAAATATAGGGAAGCTTAATGAAATCTCCTGACTCCATTTTAAACAAGTCATGTGATCCCCGATAGCCTTCTAAAAGCAGCAAAGGGCCAGACTACATCATCTTTCCCCAACCTGGTGGCCTCCAGAAATTTTGGACTACAACTCCCAGACTTCCTGACCATTAGGCATACTGCATGTTGTTGATCAGAGATGTAGTCCAAAACATCTGGAGGGCTCCAGGTGGGGGAAGTTTGAAGTACATGTTACTTTAGCATGCAGCTCCATAGAGGGGTTTCCTTTACTTAAAAGCATGAGTGTGGGTGTGATCCTGATCAGGACTGCAGCATGTGGGGAGAGTTAATGCTTCTCTCTCCAGCTGCATCCCATCCCCCTCTGTGTGCTCTTTGGGGAGAGTAAAACAAAAAAAGCCTGATTGGCATCAAAGATAATCTTTTTTAACTCTTGCTATCTGCTGTGTGTGTCTCTGTCTCTGTGTGTGTGTACATGTGCGTGTGGGTGCGTGGTGGGGATCATGGCTGGGGGAGAAAGGTTAAACCTCCCCTCCCCAAGCACTGCACTCCTGATTAACATCACCCCCTTATTTATTTGTTACATTTTAATCCCCCTTTTCCTCCAAAGACTTGAAGATAACACATAAAAGAATGAAAGGCTCCAAGCATACAAACTATTTACAAACATTCACATATCAGGAAGACAAACTGACTCACTTGTTAGAATGCAACGGGTATCATTTACTCCAAATTCCCAGTCTCCTATGCTAAGTTCCCTCCAAGAGAAAATGCTGGGTATTGAAATACACAGAAAGTAATGAGAAACAGCTATTTTTCAAAGGAGCACTGCAAGGTTGAGAGACTTGTTAAGATCAAAAGGAGTGATTGTATTCCGCCTCAAAATCCACCTGGCTTCCCTTTCTAGAAGATTCTGGTTTGTCCTTTTCTCAATCATTTCTACACCCCAGAATGAGAGTTTTCATTTTCTATGGGAATTATCTTTCCCATGGTGGACTAACGGTGCTCCCACAATTTTCACAATCATGAAATGGCCCGATCTACATGGGAAATTTACTGTGGTGCAACTGTGTCTTACACAGAGATGTGACACATGATATTACCCCCAACCTGTGTCAGTCCCAGATTTTATTGCCATATAAACCACATTTTCGCAAAGCCGTTTTGTGATGGGTTTTCCCTTTACTGCAACTTCCCTGCATCTTGGGACTCATTGCATCCTAAACTTGTGGTACTATTCCTGGGGCGTGGGGGGAAGAGTAGTTTCAGCACTGGCTGTGGGGAGTGGTGCTGCTAAGAGGAACAGAAACTTGCATCAGCAAAGGTTGGATCTGACAGGAATGGGTTAACTCCTCTCATGGGAGAAAGGAGTTAACAACACATTCCTATCAGCTTCACCCTCTGCTGGCCAAGACTTGTCTGTTTGTTTTAAAAGAGTTTGCTAATGCATACCTGTGGAGGTGTGAATCTGTGAATAACTGGCATACATTTCTGCTGGCTTCTCTCCAGTTCCCTCTCTCTCTCTCTGCCCGGCCCATTGAACTGAAGAGAGATTGCTATGCTGCTTCCCCTCCCCTCTCTCCCTGACTCTGAAAAAAATAAAGTTTGGAATGTCTTTTCAAGCCTTCCCAATTCTCTCCTTAGTCCTTATTTCTTTGCCTCATGGAACAGCTAGCTGAAAACGCACCGATATACATGTCTGCTCAGAAGTAAATCACATTCTCTTCAATGAGGCTTACTCCTGAGAAAGTCAGCATGTTGCTTTTGGGATGACTTTTTTTTTTTAAAACTCTACTCCTTTGCACCATCGTACCTGTGCATAAGCTAAATGAACCTAAACACAAAAAGGAAGGAAACTTGTTGAAGTCCCGACTCCGGAGACTCTGCCTATGTAGCCAAATTAATGTGGTTTAAGATTACATTTGCCTCACAAAAGAGAGATTTATATCAAGTCCACACTGTGTTAATTGGCTACCTGTGCCAAGGGAGGATTAGACTCGAATTCAAGAAAATGTGTTTTTAAATTGCATGGGCTTGGAAGATGCCTCTGGGTAGATTGGGTCTGGGAAATACCTCCCTCTGAGGCCTTGGCAGAGTAGACGATGCAAGGTAAGATGGACCAATAGTCTCATTCAGTAGAGGGCAATTTCATACATTTGTAAGAAGAGTTTTTTTAAACCATTCAACACAGATCTTTCCCAGTCATGTAGAAAGATGGGGTGGGTTCAATTTTAACTGCAAAAAGAGCACATGAGTGTTGAGAACTTTCTCCCTGTCCCTGCAGTGTCCTACCCTAAGCTCGTTCAGCAGAGGTCACTTTCAGTATTAGAATAAAGTAAAAGAGAAGAGCATACAGGGAAGAAAGCTATGGGGAGGTGAGCCACAGGTGTGGAGGGCATTCAGTAACCCCTCTTCTTCTGTGACTGGGGTGGTTCCATATGTATTTATTACATTTTTTTATCCCACCCTTTCCCCAAGGATATGAGAGTGGCATACATGGGCCGCTACCATCTTATCCACAGAACAACCCTGTGAGGTAGTGACTGGCCCAAAGTCAGCAAGAGGCTGCATGGCTTAATGAGGGCTTGAACCTAAGACTCCAAAGTCATAATCCAATACTCTAACCACTACACCACATTGGCATGCATTTTAAGCTCATGGAACTGCCATTATAGTTTGGCCCTGTGAATCTGGGTAGTCCTAAAGAGGTGAAACAGAATAGGGCCAATTGTTCTCTCAAATCTGAACCAGGGATCGTGTGTGTGTGTGTGTGTGTTTTAAAAGCATGTACAATGGTTCCATCTTCTTTAGCGGGGATCAGATGTGACAGAAGGCAGGGCTCCTGCATCTTTAACTTCTATGTTGCATTTTATCATGTTGTATTTTATGGTTTTAATTGTGAACCACCCAGAGAGCTTCAGCTATTGAGTGGTATAGAAATGTAACAAATAAGATAAATAAATACACCACTATTTATTTAAGACATTTTTGTCCCACTTCTCACTTAAACATTTCCAGAGCACATGGTTCAAAAATACAAGATAATAACAATAGCATGGAACATTTTAAACAGGAAAATAGATACAGCAGAGCAAAAGAACCACCAACAATTAAAAGCAGCTTAGCACAGGACTGAGTTGAAAGGAGTTTTCCAAGCACTGAAAAGCTAATTATTTCATTATTATTATATGCTCTGGGGAGAACATTCCATAAATGAGGGGAGGGGGGACACAACTCACTTACCTATGATGGCAGAGGCACTGACAGGAGGGCATCAGATAAGGATGTCAGAGAAATCTGCAATAGATTCAAATGAGTTTGGATTTCTATGAATCCGACCTGAAGATCCTGCTGTGGGTTGGCTTTTCTTGAGTCACACAGATTCCACAGACTTGGGTGGGATTTATGCTAATTCACACTAGTACTAATGCACATCAGCACTAATTCGCACTGTGCAAGTGCACAGGTACTCATTAGTGCTAAGGCACACTTGCGCTAATGTGCTGATGAAAATTTTCATGAATGCAAATTGGTGCAACTAGAATGAAATTCTTGTAAAAAGGAATCTGATTCTATCAATGAGCAGGTGACAGAATGAAAGATGCCTGATGATCTGCAAAACACAGACAGAACAGATTTAATGAAATCTGTACATCACTTGCCTCAGATGAAGAACTTAATAATGAGGCAGGTACATGTGGGAGAACGTAGTCCTTTATATACTTGGGTTTCAAACTATATAGGAGGTCAAAGGTTAAAGGAGGCACTTTGAACTGTGCTCAGAAATGGCCCAGGAGGCAGTGCAGCTTCAGTTTCAAGTCTGGTGATTGATATATATATAACCATCCTCAGTCAGTAATCTAGCTGCTCTATATTGAACCAACTGAAGTTCCTGAATAATCTTCAAAGGCAGCTCCATATATGACGCACTGCAGTAGCTTAATCTGGAGCTTGTCAGAGCATGGATAACTGTGGCCAGGCTATCTCTGTCCAGGAGATACTCTTAGGGCACAATCCTATGCATGGATAGACAGAAAAAATGTCCTACAACTCCCAGCATTCCCTAGCCAACTGTGGCTGGGAAATTCCCTAGCTGGCTGGAGAATGGTGGGAGCTGTAGGACTTTTTTTCTGTCCAAACATGCATAGGATTGCATCTTAAGGCTCATCCTAAAAAGTAGACCTCCCAGAATCTGAATTCATCCCATTCTTTATTCAGAACCCTAGCCTCGAACATGTTCCCCTGTAAAGGTGACTAACATCAACAGCTTTTGCATGTTAAAATGGGAGGGCTTCTGCCCTAGAAGTTTGCCAAGAAATATAAATAAATAAATAAATAAATAAATAAATAAATACTAAAACGATTGGCATATTTTTCTCCCCACAGGAAGAAAATGTAATAGGAAAAGGCAAAACTTTGATTCAAAAATATCAAGGGTCTTTGAACCACACAGTTGTATCACAACCAAGCCTGTCAACACAAATTTTAAAAATTCTTACCTTCTTTACCTTTTCCTCTATCCTTAATCCATGCAATTTGTTTCTAATCTCAGTGGCCTTTGCGTTCAGCTTGACTTTTTAGGTGTTTGTGTATGTGGAGTTTTTTCAAAAAAAATCTCTATGAGGTAGAGAAAGCCAACCTCAAATGTTACACTGACTTCAAATCTTTTAGGAAAATGCCACTGGAAAGGCCTCACCTATTAATACTTGCAGGGCTTTAAATGAAGATTCACTGGAAACCTAAGAGGAAAGCTTATAGAATGTCAGTAAAAAGTATTTTCATAATGCCCTAATGCAGTACAGTCTGGAACATTTTATTCCAGTAAATGCAACAGTACTTTAATTTCCCTTGGCAGGGTAACTTCAAGGAACTCTGAAACCTTCAGTTGTAATGTAACTCCTGAGAGACACTTCTTTTTCCATGGAAGCAACTGCCTGAAAGCCAAAAATGTACTCTTGACACATTTCTCAAACACATGAGGCCTGCAATGGATTTATAGTTGGTCAAATAAATTGTCAGTAGATTCCCCTTTTTTTTCCTACTTCAAAGTACTGGCCTTGTGTTTTAAATTAACTTGGGAAGCTGCGTTGCTTTCCTGAGAGCAATAGGGTGCCTGTACAAATCGCCACTGCAATAATTGCATTCTTGGCTATGTTTTTCTCTTGCTTACAAATCACTGCTGTGTTAAGGCAGAAGTGTGAAAAATTAAAGAACTGGTTCCCGTGTGCTGTATTCCATTATTTACTACTACGACTCAAGTGGGATGTTTGAAGAGTGCACATATGTACGCATGCACACCAGCACGCACGCACACTGCGTGTGGCTAGTGCAATATTAATGGAACCTGAGGCTTGTGAATTCAGAACTTCTCTAAATAAATAGGATCACGTGGATGAAATTAGACTTGTGACTGAATTTCAACTAATGCGAAATTTTGCAGTGAATCTAAACACTGAGACATTCCGGACAGAGAAAAGGAAGTATTTCTTCACATGATGCGTAGTTAAACTGAGGGATTTGCTAACACAAGGTGGAGTGATCGCTGCCAACTTGGACAGCTTTAGAAGAGAATTAGATAAATTCATGGAGGGTCATGCCACCAATGCCTGCTAGTTAGGATGGCTATCTATTACCTCCAGTATCAGAGGTAGTATGCCTCTATATACCAGTTGCTGGGGAACATGAGTGGGAGGGTGTACAGTACTTATGCTCTGTTATGGGCTTCCCATAGGCATCTGGTTGGCTGTTGTGGGACCAGAATGCTGGACTAGATAGGCTTTTAGTCTGATCCAGCACAGCTCTTATTATGTTCTGTTTTTCTTGTGTTATGAGATTCTTGCTTGGCTGAAACATCCAAGGAATTTTGAGGAAGGGGAAAAAATAAAGAAGTAAAATTTCTCAGGTAGGTGGGTGGGTTTGCCATCCTAACCTATGAAAACATTAATGGAGGTTGTTAGATTGTGTGGTGCATGTCTTCTGCCTCTCAACAGCACTAGCTGTCCTGTTGACAATCAAAGGCTTGTGAAGGAGCTCTCCATGCAGTGGTCAATGCTAATAAGACTTGGGGCTACTGAACTTCACCTAATCTGAAAATTGAGACAAATCTGGGGGTTCCTGCATAAGAGCCTGGAAATCTTGAAAAGCCTTGAGTGCTTGGAGGGCAAGCAACAAGGTTGATCAACTCTTTCTATTTAAATTACAGTTGTTGTTGTTCAGTCGTTCAGTCATGTCTGACTCTTCGTGACCCCATGGACCATAGCACGCCAGGCCTTCCTGTCCTGCACTTTCTCCTGGAGCGTGTTCAAGTCCATATTCATTGCATCCGTGATGCTATCTAGCCATCTCATCCTCTGTCGTCCCCTTCTCCTTTTGCCTTCAGTCTTTCCCAGCATCAGGGTCTTTTCCAGGGAGTTTTCTCTTCGCATTAGGTGGCCAAAATATTTGAGCTTCAGCTTCAGTATCTGTCCTTCGAATGAGCACTCAGGGTTGATTTCCTTTAGGATGGACTGATTTGACCTCCTTGCAGTCCAGGGGACTCGTAAGAGTCTTCTCCAGCACCACAGTTCGAAAGCATCAATTCTTCGGCGCTCAGCCTTCCTTATAGTCCAGCTCTCACAGCCATACATTACTACTGGGAAAACCATAGCTTTGATTATACGGACCTTTGTCGACAAGGTGATGTCTCTGCTTCTTACTATGCTGTCTCGGTTTGCCATAGCTTTCCTCCCAAGGAGCTCGGGATGTCAGAGAATTCCACCATGGATCTCGGTGACGCCGAATGCCAGTGCATTCGGCCCCCAGAACTCCGTGGCAGAACGGCCTGCCCCCCCTGCCCCCCCGCGGATCCCCCCCGGGATGAGACTTACCTGGGGCGGATGTTCCGGACAGCAGTGGCTCCAGCGGTGGCAGCGGCAGCGGCAGCGACTGGTCTTCCGACCAGCTGCCACCGCCACCGCCATTTGCAGTCTGTTCCCCCCCCCCCATTCGTGATAGGCTATGTAAAGACTTATGTAGCCTATCATGTCTGGGTTAAAAAAAAAAGCGTACGCAAATGGCGGCGGCTACGGCTGCCGCCATTTGCGTTCCTGATTTTTGGCCGTCTTAGTCTACGTAAATATTTATGTAGACTAAGACGGCGAAAATAAGGGGGAACACAAATAGCGTAGCGGACGCTATTTGCGTTCCCCCTTATTTTCGCCGTCTTAGTCTACGTAAATATTTACGTAGACTAAGACGGTGAAAATAAAGGGGAACGCAAATAGCATCCACTACGCTATTTGTGTTCCCCTTTCTTATCTTCGTCTTAGTTTAGGTAAATATTTACGTAGACTAAGATGGCCAAAAATAAGGAACACAAATGGCAGTGGCCGTAGCCGCCGGCACTTGCATACGCGTTTTTTTTTAAAACCCAGACGTGATAGGCTATGTAAGTCTTTACGTAGCCTATCATGGCTGAATTCAGGGACACAAACGGCGGTGGCTATGGCCACCGTCATTTGCGTCCCTGCTAGCCAGTGGCCGGATGTACCGCTGCTGGCGGAGCCGGCTGGCGGCTCTGCGGAATCCCCACGGAGCGGAGCCGGCCGGCCAGGATACCGGGGGGAGGCGCAGAGTGCCTCCCCTCCTGGCGAGGATTCCAGGGGGAGGGACGGAGCGCCTCCCCCCCCAGTGGAACCTGGCGGAGCCAGGTAAGCGTGGTTTCGTACACCCCTACAAGGAGCAAGCGTCTTTTAATTTCATGGCTACAGTCACCGACCGTCTGCGGTGATCTTGGAGCCCAAGAAAATAAAATCTGTCACTGCTTCCATTTCTTCCCCTTCTATATGCCAGGAAGTGATGGGGCCAGATGCCATGCTCTTAGTTTTTTTTATGTTGTGTTTCAAACCAGCTTTTGCACTCTCCACTTTCACCCTCAACAAGAGGCTCTTTAGATCCTCTTCACTTTCTGCCATTAGGATGGTATCATCTGCGTATCTGACGTTGTTGATAATTCTCCCGGCAATCTTAATTCCGACCTGTGATTCATCCAGCCCGGCGTTTCTCATGATGCACTCTGCATATAAGTTAAATAAGCAGGGTGACAATATGCAGCCTTGTCATACTCCTTTCCCAATTTTGAACCAATTGGTTGTTCCATGTCTGGTTCTTACTGTTGCTTCTTGACCCTCATACAGGTTTCTCAGGAGACAGGTAAGGTGGTCTGGTACTCCCATCTCTTTAAGAATTTGCCACAGTTCGTTGTGATCCACACAATCAAAAGCTTTAGTGTAGTCAATGAAGTAGAAATAGACATTTTTCTGGAATTCTCTTGCTTTCTCCATGATCCAGCGAATGTTGGCGATTTGATCTCTAGTTCCTCTGCCTCTTCGAAACCCAGCTTGTACTTCTGGTAGTTCTCGGTTCGCATACTGCTGAAGCCTAGCTTGTAGGATTTTGAGCATCACCTTGCTGGCATGTGAAATGAGTGCAATTGTTCGGTAGTTTGAACACTCTTTGGCATTGCCCTTCTTTGGAATTGGAATGTAAACTGACCTTTTCCAGTCTTGTGGACACTGTTGAGTGTTCCAAATTTGTAAGCATATTGAGTGCAGCACTTTAACAGCATCATCTTTTAGGATTTTAAATAGCTCAGCTGGAATACTGTCATCTCCGCTAGCTTTGTTGTTAGTCATGCTTCCTAAGGCCCACTTGACTTCACTCTCGAGGATGTCCGGCTCAAGTTCAGTGACCGCACTATCATGGCTATTGGGGACATTAAGATCTTTCCTGTATAGTTCTTCTGTGTATTCTTTCCACCTCTTCTTAATCTCATCTGCTTCTGTTAGGTCCCTGCCTTCTTTGTCCTTTATCATGCCCGTCTTTCCACAAAACGTTCCCTTGAGATCTCCGATTTTCTTGAAGAGATCTCTAGGCTTTCCCATTCTGTTGTTTTCCTCGATTTCTTTGCATTGTTCATTTAAGAAGGCCTTCTTGTCTCTCCTTGCTATTCTCTGGAACTCTGCATTCGGTTGAATATATCTTCCCCTTTCTCCCTTGCTTTTGGCTTCCCTTCTTTCCTCAGCTACTTGTAAAGCCTCATCAGACAGCCACTTTGCTTTCTTGCATTTCTTTTTCTTTGGGATGGATTTCGTTGCTGCCTCATGAACAATGTTACAGACCTCAGTCCATAGTTCCTCAGGCACTTTGTCTATCAGGTCTAATCCCTGAAATCTATTCCTCACCTCCACTGTATATTCATAAGGGATATTATTTAGGTCATACCTGAATGGTTTAGTGGTTTTCCCTACGTTCTTCAATTTAAGCTGAAATTTTGCAACAAGAAGCTCATGATCTGAGCCACAGTCAGCTCCAGGTCTTGTTTTGACTGACTGTATAGAGCTTCTCCATCTTTGGCTGCAAAGGATATAATCAATCTGATTTTGATATTGACCATCTGGTGATGTCCATGTGTAGAGTTGCCTCTTGTGCTGTTGGAAAGAGTGTTTGCTATGATCAGCGTGTTTTCTTGGCAAAACTCTATTAGCCTTTGTCCTGCTTCATTTTGTACACCAAGGCCATGCTTGCCTGTTATCCCAGTTATTTCTTGACTTCCTACTTTAGCATTCCAATCCCCTGTGATGAAGAGGACATCTTTTTTTGGTGTTAGTTCTAGAAGGTGTTGTAGGTCTTCATAGAACCGATCAACCTCAGCTTTTTCGGCCTCAGTGGTTGGGGCATAGACTTGAATTACTGTGATGTTGAATGGTTTGCCTTGGATTCGTACCGAGATCATTCTATCGTTTTTGAGATTGTACCCCAGTGCTGCTTTTAATTTTTGAGATTGTACCCCAGTACTGCTTTTTTTGACTGTGAGTGCTACTCCATTTCTTCTAAGGCATTCTTGCCCACAGTAGTAGATATGATGGTCACCTGAATTAAATTCGCCCATGCTTGTCCATTTTAGTTCGCTGATTCCCAAGATGTCGATGTTCAATCTTGCCATCTCATGTCTGACCACCTCCAGCTTACCTTGATTAATTGATCTTACATTCCAGGTTCTGAAACAATATTGTCCTTTACAGCATCCGATTTTCTTTTCACCACCAGACACATCCACAGCTGAGTGTCCTTTCAGCTTTGGCCTAGCCACTTTACTCTTTCTGGCGCTAGTTGGAAATTCCCTCTGCTCTTCCCC
The DNA here is from genome assembly GCF_057233095.1 of Heloderma suspectum. NCBI lineage: Eukaryota > Metazoa > Chordata > Lepidosauria > Squamata > Helodermatidae > Heloderma > Heloderma suspectum. Next base: position 303,423,724 of record NC_139461.1, on the reverse strand, counting down.
AGTAGTATATTGGACACCTTCCGACCTGAGGGGCTCATCTTCTGGCATCATATCTTTTAGCCTTGTGATACGTTCCATGGGGTTTTCTTGGCAAGAATACTGGAGTGGGTTGCCATTTCCTTCTGCAGTGGACCACATTTTGTCAGAACTCTCTGCCATGACCTGTCCGTCTTGGGTGGCCCTGCACGGCATAGCTTATGGCTTCACTGAGTTACGCAAGCCCCTTCGCCACAACAAGGCAGTGATCCATGAAGGGGTAAATTATAGTAATTATTATACCCATTTTGCTGGAGGGAGTGGCGGGACATACAGTAATGTTCAACAAGTCTGCAGATAATTATGTTTTCCCGAAGAAATGTGTGTTTAGCGATGGGTGATCTCACCCCATCGCGTGCTGCTTGCCAGACCCCCGCCGGCCACCTGACCCTGTTTGGCTCATGCAGCCAGCCACCGGGCAGTCCACTGGCACCCAGCCACCTGCTCCCTTGCCAAGCTGCCATTTTGCATAACACAGTGTGTTCTTCTGTTGCTCTTGCAATGCATGGCATATGGAAGTCAGTGCAGAAAGATGAACAACCCCCCCCCCCAAATACAGTTTATTTTTATTTGCAAGCCAATTTTCAGGTATCTAACCATCACACTGAATGTCCCAAATGTGGTATATCTTGACATTCACACGCAGATGTTGTCAACCTCAGAGAAACGTGAATATGTGAAAACAGCAAAATAGCCTGGTGATGTTTTACACCAGTGGTGGATTCAGTGTCCCTGCCTTCCTGGCTGTGCTGATACCATAGATCATTCAGTGGTAGCCGACATATTTCCTATCATGTTATTCCATGTCCTCCTCCTGAAATGGCATGCTTTATTTCCCTTTGCTTGTACTTGTGAGATCACTTACTTGCTTGAAGATTGCCAATAGCACCACTTAGTGGCCAGATCCTTGTGGCTCACTGGCTAAAAATCATTCACATTTCAATGGCATGCTTGTTGTAGTTTAGTGGGGGCAATCCCCGGAAGGTTAGCCATAACTGAGTCCTAGGGTGAGTCCATTTGGGGAGGGCAGGGGAGGAGACCATGTCTCACTTCCCCACTCACCGTGTTTCAGATCATATCCAGTTTTGTCTTGGGAACACCTGTATTTCTGAGATAACCTCAACCCCAAATTACCCCAACAAATGCTCATGAAATGCATTGTTTTCAGAGTTTAAATACATCCAAGGCATAAAGGGGGGAGATTTCAAACAACCCCCCTATGGTGAAAGGTATGAAGAGGGTTGCAGTGCAGCATGTGCTGACTCTGACCCCTGCTGTCCATGTGTTCAGCTGGTGTGTGATGGGATTTAGGGATGTACGAAAGTCACTTACCGTTTCGTGGATCTGCTTCGCGGTGGGTGGGGAGGCGCTCCGTCCCTCCCACTGGAGTCCTGCCCGGCTTGCTCCCCTCCGCGGGGATTCTGCGGAGCTGCCGGCTGGCTCTGCCCGCAGCCAGACATCCGGCCGCTGGGCAGCAGGGACGCAAATGGTGACGGCTGCAGCCACCGCCATTTGCGTCCGTCTACTTAACCATGATAGGCTACATAAATATTTACGTAGCCTATCATGGCAAAGTAAAAAAAACCGCGTACGCAAATGGCAGCGCGTTCGCTATTTTTAGCCGTTCTAGCCTAGGTAAATATTTACATAGGCTATAACGGCGAAAAGTAGTGAACGCAAATGGCGGCCGCTGTATCCGCCGCCATTTGCGTACACTGCGCTCGGCCGCGGCCGGCCAGGGACCAGCTGCAGCCGCCACACTTGCTGCCACCCCCCCACGCCCACGCCGCCACCGCACCTGCCACTCCGCCGCCGCCCCCATCCCCACCGCCGCTGCCACCCCCACTGCCCCCTCCACTGCTGCCGCACCCACCGCCGCCGCCCCACCGCTGTCGCCCCTGCCGCCACTGCCCCCACCGCACCCACCGCACCCACTGCCGCTACACCCACCGCCACCACTGCACTCCGAATCCGCTGCCGCACGGCTACGGCGGCCGCCATTTGCATTCCTTATTTTTTGCTGTTTTAGTCTATGTAAATATTTATGTAGGCTAAAACGGTGAATAAAAAAGGAACGCAAATAGCGCCCACTACGCTATTTGCATTCCCCTTTTTTTTGCCTTAATAGTCTACATAAATATTTACGTAGACTAAAACGGTGAAAAATAAGGAATGCAAATGGCGGCCGCCGTAGCCACCGCCATTTGCATATGCCTTTTTTTTTTTTTACCCAGATGTGATAGGCTACGTAAAGACTTACGTAGCCTATCACAGCAAAGACCAGACTGCAAATGGCAGCTGCAGGAGCCGGTTGAAAGACCAGCCGCCGCCACCGCCGCAGCCGCTGCTGGAGCTGCCGCTGTCTGGAACATCCGCCCCAGGTAAGTCTCATCCCGGGGGGGATCCGTGGGGGGGTGGGGGGGTGGCAGGCCGTTCCACCACGGATTTCAGGGGGCCGAATGCCAGTGCATTTGGCCTCACTGAAATCCATGGCGGAATTCTCCACCATCCCTAGATGGGAGATCCTGGCCCAGTCAGGTTCCCTCCTTGCATGAGGAAGTCCTACATGTATGCATCTCTATGTGCCTAGAACCCCTTCACACACTGGCTGATTGTGCAGACAGCGGGGGGCACAGCTGCTTGGTTTGTAGTGGCAGGCTAGCCCCTATGGCCCTTGTGCATTCTTTCAAGATCTGTGCACATGTTGGGATGTGTCTGTCCCCTGTAAAGTAGGACACATGGCCACTCTGTTTGGGCAGGGGCACAGGATCACACCTATGATCCATATCCCCTCATATATCAATATGCCTACTGGCCACATTACCCAGAAACCATGTGTTTGGTTTTACTTTGAAAGGGGTCTACAGATGTAGCACCTGAAGATTCTCCATGACAGCAGGAGCTCTGTCAAATCAGGTTTATAGACTACAATTTCTGTGATCTCCCAGTGGAAAATCATGCTCTTCATGATACTTCCAACCAGACAGGCATCCCCCTTGGATCCTCCAGTCTTCACTGGAACCTTCCACTAGCTGCTATTCCATCCTACCTCCTTCCACTAGCTATTCCTTCCACTAGCTATTCCTTTCACCAGCAGCTATTCCTTCCCACCCTCTTCCACCAGCTGCTGTTGCTGTTGTTATTATTATTTATTATTATGGAATGGAGGATGGGGAAGCAGCCCGAGGAAGTTGGTATTTGTGCTTTTGAACACGAAGCTAAATGTTCAAAGAGCTCCTGAGACTTTTGGAGCATTTGGCTTTAATGCCTGAGGGTCACAAATACTACTGGAGAGAGCACATGGTTGCTCAGCCCCCTCTCTTGTTGGAGCATATAAGGTTTGGATCTGGCACCCCCACTGTCTTCTCAAAATGCATAGCCCATTATGCTCAATATACACAGGTGATTTTCTGCAGCTTTTCTTCTCAGGCTAAAGGCACCATAGAGGAACATCAGGAGCTGCCTTATACTGTGCCTTGACCATTGAGCCCTCCAGCTCAGTGTTGTCTACACTGGGGTGGGCAACTTCTGGGACTCCAGATGTTTTGGCCAACAACTCCCATCAGCCCTAGCCAGCGTAGCCAGTGGTGAGTCATGATAGCCACTGCAGGTCAAAACATCTGGAGGGCCACATGTTGCCCAGTCATGGTCTACACTGACTGGCAGTGGCTCCTCACTGGTATCAGACAGGAGTCTTTCCCAGCCCAGCTTGAAGATGCCAGGGATTGAACCAGAGACCTTCTGCATGCAAAGCAGGCACACCCTCCCACTGAGCTACAGCCCCTCCCAGTCATTCCCCAGGTTACTTCACCTATTCTCAAATTACCACCCAGTTTCCATCATAGCTCCCACCCTTATCTTTTTCCATTTATTTTCACTGCTTCTTTGGAGCTACTAGCCGCTATGGAAGTGCCTGACCCCTTCTAGGCCACGCTTCTAACTGCACGATAGGTAAGTGGAGTAGGGCTGTTTGTTGAGCCCTGGGAGAGCAGACGGTGCCCCCGACTGGTCTCGAAGCCAGGGGCAGGCAATATTTGGGGTTCGTGTGCACATTTGCCAATTGGAGAAACTGCCCTGGGCACCACCACAAAACAGACACACTGCAGATTAAAGCATCAGCCTGCAGTCACCTGCCATCTGCATTTCCAAAGAATGTCTGTGAGCCCCACGTGTGGCCCAGAGGCATCCATGGGAAAAGAAGATGGGAGAAGATAGGGGCTCGCAATTGGCTGTGAGGTGATCCCAGCTGCCCATAAGAAATTTTTGATTGAAAATAATAATAATAATAATAATAATAATAATAATAATAATAATGTAGGAGGGGTAGGACACCTCAGCAGGCACCACGGAAGTTGTTCTTCCCATGGTGGGATACCCATGGGTGCCATGTTCCCTATCCTTGCTCTAAGCAACCTATGCATCGGCTTGTCCTGGTCATGGTTAAATTCTTCTCAAAAGCTGCTAAAGCTCTCTGACAAAAAGGCTACACAAATGCAAAATGTCCTTCCCACTCATTGATCTTCAGGACTCTTACATCAGGGGGCAAGTCACAAAATCCCCGAGTACAAATCTTTTATTTGCATGTAAATGGCCAATAATGTCACTGTGACTGCACCGCCTTTTTATTTACTAAGAAGAATTTAATAAGATTTTATTAAACCACTCTGCATTCCAATAAAGTCACCTCTGTTTTCTCAGCCCAGCTTCTGGACTAAATGCAGCTGAATATATTGGCATCTGCACAAAGAAAGGGGAGTTTTAATAGACTGTGGCTGCCTCCAGACTGAACTGTTATAGGTAGGAGCTACTGTATTAGAGCGAACAAAAAGTTTGACTTGGAGGAAATGTTGTCACTTAAAAATCTTTTCTGAACCAATAAAACAAGCTCTGCCAATGTCAGTTTGGAAAGAGCATCTTGATGTTTCTGGAGAATGCTAGCTTTCATCCTTTTATGAAGAGTTTTTCTTACACAGCCCTCTTCAAGCATGCGCTAGAGAGAGATAAAATAGAATGGGAAGAAATGGTCTCAATTAAAGAAATTGGAATGGAGAGCTGAACTGCAATTTGCTGGGGTTCAATGGGGAAACCCTCCATTATTACACACACACACACACACACACACTGCCCCTGCAAAGGCTCAGTCACTTGCCTGATTGCATGCTGGTTTTGTAAAACAAAAAGTGACAAAACTCAGTTTTGCCAGAGAGACAAAACTAGTGGAGGAACAGAGGAGGAATGCAGGGGAGTGAAGCTCCAAGAACACTTTGGGTAGTATCCACTGTTAGTCCTATGTAGAGTAGATCCACTGAAATGAATGAGATTTAAGTTAGTCACAACTAAATTAAGTCCCATTCATTTCAGTGGGTCTACTCTACAAAGGATTAGCATTGGATTTTGTTCAGTTGTTAAGTCGTGTCTGACTCTTCGTGACCCCATGGACCATAGTACACCAGGCCTTCCTGTCCTCTGCTCTCTCCCGGAGTGTGCTCAAGTTCATGCATCGGCGATGCTTTCTAGCCATCTCATCCTCTGCTGTCCCCTTCTCCTTTTGCCTTCGATCTTTCCCAGCACCAGGGTCTTTTCCAGTGAGTTTTCTCTTCGCATTGGCCAAAATATTTGAGCTTCAGCTTCAGTATCTGTCCTTCCAATGAGCACTCAGGGTTGATTTGACCTCCTTGCAGTCCAGGGGATGCGTAAGAGTCTTCTCCAGCACCACAGTTCGAAAGCATCAATTCTTCGGTGCTCAGCCTTCCTTATAGTCCAGCTCTCACAGCCATACGTTACTACTGGGAAAACCGTAGCTTAGATTAGACGGACCTTTGTCGGCAAGGTGATGTCTCTGCTTCTTACTATGCTGTCTAGGTTGGCCATAGCTTTCCTCCCAAGGAGCAAGCATCTTTGAATTCCATGGCTGCAGTCACCATCTGTGGTGATCTTGGAGCCCAAGATTTTTCCAGAGCAGGTGCATGGACAAACAGAAGATGAGCTCAGCAGTGTCCTCCCGCTGGTGTTCCCCAGAAACTAGGCATCATAACTAGCAGCCACTGACCGTCTTCAGTTCCCCCTCATGAATTTGTCTAATCCCCTTTTAAGGCCATCGCTGCATCTTCTGGGAGCAAATTCCATAGTTCAACTGTACTCTGTGTGAAAAAGTACTTCCTCTTATCTGTCCTGAATCTGCCACTATTCCGCTTAATGGGAAGATGGCCAGGTTCTGGTATTATGAGAGAGGAAGAAAAAACATCTCTTTTCCCCACTTTCTCCACATCATGGATATCATTTTATACACCTCTGTCAATGTATACACCTTTTTTTAAAGCTAAACAGCCCCAAATATTGTAACCTTTCCTTGTAGGGGAGTTGCTCCAGCCCCTTGATCATTTTACGGTGCAATCCCATGCATGCTTCGACAGAAAAAAAGTCCTACAACTCCCAGCATGCCCCCATAGTTATCCTTTTCTGAACCTTCTCCAGCTCTACAATATCCTGTTTGAGGTGCAGTGACCAGAATTGTACATAGTGTTCCACGTGTGGTCACACCATAGAATTGGTGGTCACACTAAGTTGTGATCCTGATCTCACCCTTCCATGCATTCAATGAATATCTGCATAGGGCTTTTTCCATTCAAGAAAGAAAGAAACACCTGGTATTAGATTATTCACATGCCAGCTTTACAAATGGCAAATTGAGAACCATTCTGTTATCCAACAATGTTGGCGATGAATGATGAGCTCCAAAAAAGAGAGTTTGTAGTAGAGCTGAGTGGAAATTTCAGAGAAGACATTTTTCTGAGAATGTTTCTGAGGAGTTTCTTTGCTCATCCTCCAGGAAAAAGAAGGCCACTTTGCAGAATTTTCTACAAGTATTTTTCACCATGGCAGTTGCCATTCCCCCCCTGCCCCCACAATTACCCAGAATGATAATGCCCGGTCTGGAGCATTGTAGAGGATACAAAATGGTGGCCTGACTTCCAGCTAGAGTTGTATGGTATTTTGCAAAGTATGTTCCCTGTGTGTTTCATGGATTGTTGGGTGCCTTTCGTTCCGTCATCTGCTCATTGGCAGAAACAGATTTTTTTTCTAATTTTCTGAATTAGTGCAAATTCACATTTACACAAATTTATGTTTGCAAAATATAAACTTGTATAAACATAAATTTATGTTTGCAAAATATTCCCCCCCCAAATACACAACTCCCTCCACAATGTTCATTTTCATGCTTTAGCCTATGAGAAAAATGCATATTTCTGGCTGAAGGTTTTTATTTTACTTATTTGTCTATTACCAAACTTGCATAAAATTCTGGAAAGTTTAAAAAAATGGCCCACAAGTCCATGGAATCCATGTGGCTTGGGAAAAGCTGGTCTGCTGTGGAATGTACAGGTCGGATTCATAGAAATCCAAATGCATTTGATTCTGTTGTGTTGTGATGTTCTCCAACATCACTACTTCCAACACAGGAAAACCAACAACAACAACAAACCCTTAGGGGTGCACCTGCCACTGCAAATTGTAAACCCTACACCAAGAAACTGTTGGAGAATTTCAACTCCCCGGGAGAAATTCCATGACATCCCCCCCACCCACCCACATGCAGAGAGAGAGAGAGAGAGAGAGAAATTTCAGAGATCATTTCTGCACAGATCTAGTTTCTAGCAGCTATGTTCTCTAAGACAGCTCTCTAGCATATTTATATACGGCGTAAGATGGAGGAAAGGATTTGTGTGTGGTGTGTGTATGCGTGTGCGTGTGTGAACAATTGCTTCAGTAAGAATGTACTCCAAGGGAAAATATTACTTTCAGCTGCACAGTAACAGGTGCTAATGGGACAAATGGAGTTGTTTGTCCTTGAAATTCCAAATAGTAGCTTGTTTGTGCTGCAGGGAAACTTGAAGAAGACACTCCACTGGCTTGAGTAAACCAATTAACTATCTGTCTTTAGGGCCTAAACAAGCATGAGATTGGGAGATTTGTGATTAAATCTCACGGTGTGTTTGAAAAGTTTGAAAACAGCCACAGGAGGTGCAGAATCTGATCTGGACCATGATGTGTGTGTGTGTTTGTGTGTGCTTGTGTTGGGGGGGGGGCAGCAGGGGTGTGTGTGTGCTGTGGGGGCAGGTTAATGCTTTCCCATGTCATTTTCCCAATGAAAATTGCTTGTCCTGAAATTATCAGACTCATATTCAGAGGTGTAGGTTTTTGGGGGTGGGGTGGTGCTGGTGATGGAAATGCTACCTTACTGTTGCTGAGCGGTTCTTAGTATATTCTACAAGCCATTTGAATTGTCCTCAGGAGAAGGAGTGGGGTCTGTCTGCCACAGGTTGTGCACTCCTGCTGTATACTGATAGCAATCTGATCCTCTGAGTGAGGATCCATATGTAGTCAAAGTAGCACCATCCACACACGAATCAGCCCTTCAGGGCCCCTTCAGGGTTTGCAGAACAAATCTTGCCCAAAGAAAATTCTAAGGGAAGAAGGTACCCCCAAATAATCCATTTAACTCTGAACATTCTCCATGGCCATGGAATGCTGGTTGATTGATGGGGTGGTGGTAGAAAACTGATGGCAGGAATTAAATGGAGTACTCTAGGAAGAGACATGACTGGCTGGCTGGCTGGCTGGCTCCAACACTGAAAAGGGAGGAGGAAGTATTTTATGAAGGACAAGAAAGGGGATTGCAAGCTACCCCCCAGGTTTATCTTATGCTTCCCCCACCCACCACACACAGACACACAGACACTGCAGTAGCAGCCAGTATAGCTCTCACCCACAATCCACAAGCATTACTATCTCGGAAAGAAGGAAAAATTACAGAAAAGAAAGGAAAAATGACAGTAAAGAGAAAAGAAAGGAAAGAAAGGGGAAATGAGAGAAAAAGGAAGAGAGAGAACGGTATCTTGGAAAGGATGGGGGAGCAAGGGGAGGCATTTTCTTCTCCCCAAAGTTATGGGGATAGTCAGCTGCCTCCCAACTCAGGGGTGACCACCTATCCAATGCATGGCAGGAGGAGCGTGGAGGGGATCCCCTCCTCCACGCACCAGCCACCCCGTATTTGCGGCTAGACGGACAATTTTGGCTGTCTAGCCGCAGGACATCGGATCGCGGGGTGGAGAGGTCAGATGACACATAGGAAGCGTCATGCTGGCACTTACAAACTCCCCACCCTGCCTCACCCATGGGACCACCCCCTTTCCCCATGCCCCGCACTTCTCTTACGAGTGTGGAGCGTGGGGATGATCTGTCCTGCCTATGAGGCGACAGGGGAGAGGGTGGGGAGGCTGTTCTCCGGGAACTGACCAATCCTATGGCTGTCTAGCCGCTGTCTAGCAGCCAAAGGATTGCGCCCCAAGTATATTATTAGTATATTATATAAAGACTGAAAGGAAACAGCATTCTGACTTTTCTGTGTCGCCCCCATGTTTAAAGGAACAATTTAGCTTCTTATTAAAGCTCAACTGCACAAAGTGTGTCCAGCTGCATATTCGAATAAACTCTGCCTCTCCCTTTTCACATGCTGACCCACTGCTGTGGGAGTTGCTTCTCTGAGATGCCATCTCACACAGCTGAGGGGGCAGGGGTGTATTCCACAAGCACATGGACAAACCTGGCCACAGCACTCTTTCTCATCCTATCACCACTCAGTCTCTTGGTCGGGGTGTGATTACGAACGGTCAGATCTGTTATTTTTGGCTTCTCTCAGTTTCTCATTTTTCCAGTCCTCAGTTTGGTTCATCCCAAATGCTTCTTCTTCTTCTTCTTCTTCTTCTTCTTCTTCTTCTTCTTCTTCTTATTCTTATTCTTATTCTTATTCTTATTCTTATTATTTTAAAGTTTGCATGGAAATTCATATGCATTTTTGTATGTATTTCTCCAAACGCATGCATTTCTGTATGCAAGTTGGTATACTGTGCATGTTTTTTGCAAGCAGCTTTCCTAATATAATGCATTTTTGAATGTTAATGTCACTAATATCCACACTTATCTATGCATTTTTTTTTAAAAAAAAATGGAGAAGTCCATTACAAAATTTGGAGACGGGCAATTTTCAAAGGATAACTAGGTTTCAGTTTGCATTTTTGGTTCAAATGTACAAAATTAAGTAAATTCGCATTAAGAGGTGAACTCAACAAATGTCTCCCCCATCCCTAATGGTGATCAAGTGGGGAGGAGGAGGGGAAATAATCCAATTGGCCCTGCCCATGCCACCAATGAGGTGGTACAAAGAGATGGTATGAAGGAGTCCAGAGCATTCACCACCAGACTGTTTGCCCCACATTTAGGATGCAGTCCTATGGCTGGCTGGAGCATGCTGGGAGCTATAGGACTTTTTCTGTCTAAACATGCATAGGATTGCACCCGAAGTAAATCATTAAAGGCTCCTGTGAGCCCAAAGCATCCACCCCCAGGGGAGTGTGCCTGGCTGCATCTAGGCATGAGTCCCTGCTAGTGATGTACAAAAGTCACTTACCTTTTCGACGGGGTGATTCGCAGTGGGGGGGAGGCGCTCCTCACGTCCCCCCAAAATCCTGATCTGTCCGGCTCCGCTCCACAGGGATTCCACAGAGCCGCCGGCCAGGGCCGTCTGCAGCTGGACATCTGGCCGCTGGGCAGCCTTCTGAAAAAAAAACCACGTACGCAAATGGTGGCGGCTACAGTGGCCACCATTTGCATTCCCTTTTTTTCGCAGTTTTAGCCTACGTAAATATTTACGTAAGCTATTATGGAGAAAAAAAGGGGAACGCAAATAGCGTAGTGGGCACCATTTGCGTTCCTTTCCCCCCAGCCATTTTAGCCTATGTAAATATTTACAGTAAATATCTGCAGAGCTGCCGCGGAGCAGAGCTGGCCCAGGGAGGATTCCAGGGGGAGGGATGGAGTGCCTCCCCCCCACTGCGAATCCAAGCTGCGAAAAGGTAAGTGACTTTCGTACATCCCGATCAGCAGCCAGCCAAGAGACCAGCTGCCACTGCCGCTGGAGCTGCCACCGCCGTAACATCCACCCCAGGTAAGCTTAGTCCCCGGGGGGATTCCGCAGGGTGGGGGTGGGGGTGGGAGGCCGTTCCGCCATGGGTTTCGGGGGGGCCAAATGCCAGTGCATTCGGCCTCACTGAAATCTGTGGCGGAATTCTCTGCCATCCCTAGTCCCTGCTCCGCCTCATCTCTCCTCCCATCAGCCACGGTGTCCAAGGGGGTATGTTCTGCCACTTCTCTCTAATGGGTCTGTTTGGATCATTCAATCACTCCTGACAACAGATCTTCCTGCCCTCTGAAGAGTCTGTCCATTGCATCCCAGCACAAGTCACTGTACTGCCTCCTTTCACTCAAGGGAGACACTCAAAATACTGACATGCAGAGAATCAGAGAATGGGCTCCACAAAGGTTGGTTAATCCTTAGTCTTTTGCAATCTAAAATTAAACCTTTTCCTTGACTGTAAGAGTGAAGTGTGCTTTTAATTTTAATTCGGGGTGGGGCAGTGGTGGAATTGTCTTACGTTGGGGGAAATTCTGGGCTAGAGAAACGAGCAACACATTTGTCTTTTCTTCCACCAAACACATTAAGGGGCATTATTTCACGGCTGAGCCAACTTCAAAGCAGCTGGCGGGACAAATGGCAGCATGAAATGATGAGAAATGGAAGAGAAATAAGGTGTACATTTCCACTAGAGCTAAAGAAAAATGAATCAAGAGTTCAGTGGCAGGGAAGAAAGCTTTCTTGGAAATGCAGCTGGTGTGAATAATTTGCTCCGCTAATTGAGGCATCTGCTATACTTTCTCAAGCCTTCCTCAAGGGTGTTCCAAGAGTGGTACATTTAGGGCGCAATCTTAAGAAGATAGGCGGCTGCCTCCAACCTTGGAGGTGACTGCCTATCCAAAGCAAGGCAAGAGAGGCACAGGGGGATTGTTCCCTCTGTGCCTCTCCTGCCTTGCTCGTTTTTGCTGGACAGCCATTTTCGGCTATCTAGCCGCAGGAAGCGGGGGGAGGTGGATGGGAGAGAAAGCTGCCGTATGACACATAAGATGTGTCGGATGTGCAGCTCCACTCTCCCTGCTCCAGAATGCTTTCAATCGCTCTGTGCTCATCTTCCGAGCATGGAGGATGGGGCTTCTCCATGCTGCCTCCGAGGAAGCATGGATGAGGGGGGAGGTCGGATTTCTGGGAACCGACCTCTGAGCGCCGAGGTTGTTTCTAGGAATAGAGCATATCCTATGGCCCGCTAGACACTGTCAAGCAGGTCATAGGGTTTGCTTTCTTAGGTAATGTTAGACTGTGGACTGAATGGTCTTAAGGGGGTGGGGCAGCAGGATTGTTAGATGGTAATACGTATTACTTCACTTATTTCACATGGTATTAAGGCGAGCCCTTCTTTGGTTGATAATGCATATCAGTGGCTCCTCTTTTTAGTTGAAAATTTCTTTATTTCATTTATTTAATGTATTTTCAAATTGCCCCTCCACTCAATGAGGGCTCAAGGCAATTTACAATAAAACGGTAGAAGAATAAATCACAAGACTCATGGTTAAATTAGGGCACATAAATACAGACATTGCAATGAAACAGGAGAAAGGGTCTCAAATCAAAGAATGGCATTCATGACTGAAAGCTCAGTAAAATAATATTTTTACCAGCTGTCTAAAGGCTTATAGAGAGAGAGGCAACCATACCTCTCTGGGTAAGGAGGCCTCAGAAGATTAACAAATTGCAGGGGTTGGACTCAATGATCTTATAGGCCCCTTCCAACCCTCCTATCCTATGACTGTTCTATGAAATGCACCTCGTATGGGAGAAGCAGGTGTGTGGATTACTTCACTTACTTCAAAATGTGCTGTCTGTGTTTGCGGCAGTAGAAGCTGGTGACTCAGTTGTCAGTGGGGCTGTGAATCCGCTCAGGGTTTCAGTCAGAACCAGCCAGAACTCTAAAGGAGCTATCCAAGGTGCTGAATCCATTTTGAGGTTAGGGTTCAACACCATGGATAGTCCCTTTAGAGTTCTGGCTCATTCTGACGGAAACCCGGAGCAGATCCACAGCCCCACTGACATCGGAGCCACCAGCGACCACTGGTTTGCAGGCCCACCCTCCTGAGCGGGACCTGGGCGTCTGCTCCAAAGGACCACTTTGGATGGAGGTCGGATCCAGATCGAGTCATACTTAAAGCAGAACCCTTGAAATCAATGGGGGTTAGTTTGGTCATGACGAAGTTAAGCCCTATTGATTTCAATGGGTCTACTCTAAGTATGATTAACTCGGGATCAAAACCCTCGGGTTTCCAAAAAAAATGTATAATTCAGTCTTCCCCAACCTGATGTCCTCCACATATGTTAGACTACAACTCCCAGCATCCCCCAGCAAGCATGACTGGGTAGGGAATGCTGGGAGTTGTAGTGCAGCACTTCTGGAGGGCACCAGGCTGGGAGTGGCTGATATATAGAGTCTGATTAAATAAATGTGGCTAAAAGTCCACGGAGGCAACACTGCATGTGGATCAAAAAGATGTGGCACTCCGTGATACAATGAGTCAACACAGATTCTTTATGAGCGCTATTTTAGTTCTTGTCTTCCAGTATTAACATACAGATGTTTATATAAAGTTTTATTAAGGTTTCAACTTGTCTAACAGCTGTTTATTAGACAGTGTCTCCTTCACTTCCTGGAATGTCCTGCACTGTGATAAGCAGCTGGCAGGAAAGATGTCTTGATAGCGTGTGACACGGTTGGTATCGATGAAGCTCTTTGATCTAACTGCGAACACCAGCCAGGTTACCTTTGCCTTATCTTGGATGGTGTACGTTGGCCGGCAACCTCATTATTTCAGCTGCTTTTCTCCTTTGCATCCCAATGAGGCAGGGACAATGTAAGGCCCAGTGACATCAACTGTAGTTGCCATGGGGATTGCTCATAATGTCACCAATGGGCTTCTGAACACCAAAGGCAGATGCTTTTAATCTGAAGTGCTGGGGAAGGTTGGTAGCGAGAGGTGTATTTGCATTGCCCTGAGAAGAGACTGTGAAATCTCAAGGCACGGGTGGTGAACCTTTTTTGCCCCACAGGCTGAATCCCAGTTTGGGAAGGGTCTCAGGGGCTGCATTCCAGCAGCAGGCGGGGCTTAGGCCACAGGGCAGGGCCAAGGACAGATGTGATCCTTACCAATTTGGACATTTTCCCAGCAAGCATATGAAACACAGCTCAGTTCTCAGGAAGTCTACTCAGGAGCAAGCCCCAGCTCAATAGCTCCCAGTAGGGGTGTACGGATTGTACTCACCGTTGTCCACCCATGAGTCTGTGTGGGGGGGAAGCGATCCGGTCCTCCCCCCGGAATCCTCCCTGGCTGGTTCCTCTTCGCGGCGAGTCTGCAGAGCTGCCATCCAGCTCCGGACGCTGCCAGACTTCCAGCTGCAGCTGGTCTGCGGACGCAAATGGCATCTGGTGTAGCGGATGCCATTTGCATCCCTGCCTTTTGCCGTGATAGGCTACATAAATCTTTATGTAACCTATCACAGCAAAGAGGAGGGATGCAAGTGGTGTAGCGGATACTATTTGCGTCCCTGCTCTCTGCCGTGATAGGCTAAGTAACGATTTATGCAGCCTATCATGGCAAAAGGCAGGGGCGCAAATGGGGTCCGCTATGCCAGATGCCATTTGTGTCCGAAGACAGGCAGCAGTGGCCGGCAGCAGACGGCAGCGGACGGACGGCGGCAGGTAGGATCCAGCCAGCCAGATTCCCCCGGGTGGCGGAGGTGAGTCTTTCAATCCGCCGCAGACTCCAGGGGGCTGGATTCTTAGAATCTGGCCTCATTGGAGTCCGTGGCAGAATTCTCCGCCATCCCTAGCTCCCAGGCCTGCAAAAGCACAGCTATGCAACAGCTCTCAGGCCTGCAAAAGCCCTGTTTGATTCCATGTAGGATATTTAAAGTTTAATTGTCTTTAAATACCCTCTTACCTCTGTTCACTTGTGGGCTGGCTGGATGGGGAACCCCTTGGGGACCACATCTGACCCACAGGCCAGAGGTTCCCTGTCCCTGTCTTAAGGGAACCCTGTCATGATGATCAGGTCTAGAGTGAGGATGACTGAACAAGTAGTCCTTGCTATATAAGGAAGGAGCCTGGGGAAGAAGGACCAGCCAGCAGCTGCACCGGGTGATCCTGAGCCTGAGCCTGCTTCTGCCCCCGCCCACAGGTTCTTAAGGCGGGGCTGCCAGGGAAAGTGCCTTGGCGTCGCACCAAGTGCGACGCTAAGTGTGCACTTAGTGTCGCACTTGGAGTCGCGTAGGACCTGAAGACCTACCCACCTGCTTCTCCAGAGACACCAGCAGTAGGGGTTTCAGAGAATTTCTCGCCGAAACTTCGGGGGGCCGAGTGCTGCTGCCGCCGCCATTCCAAGAAAAGTAAAAAAAAACACACGCCCCCGTGATAGGCTACGTGACGATTAACGTAGCCTATCATGTCTAGATTTGCAAAGTCAGCCGTGATAGGCTACGTGATAGGCTACGCTATTTGCGTTGCCCTTATTTTCGCCGTAGTCTACGTAAATCTTTACGTAGACTACAGTGACCAAATAAGGAACGCGAATGGCGGCTCCCTATGGGGGCCGCCATTTGCGTACGCACTTTTTTTTTTTTTTTTAAGTCACCCGTGATAGGCTACGTGACGATTAACTTAGCCTATCACAGCTGACTTTGCAGATCTAGCCGTAGGCTACGTAAATCGTTACGTAGCCTATCACGGGGCGTTTTTTTTTTTTTTTACTTTTCTGTTGAAGTTCGCGGCCGGGGAGATGGGGCGCTCGCATGAACTTCGGGGGAGAAGCGAAGCGCCTCCCCCCCACCGCGAAAAAAGCTGCAGGACAAGGTAAGTCCCTTTCGTACATCCCTAACCAGCAGCCACAATACCAGCAGCAAATAGCGGCAGCAGAGGGCAGCAGCTTTAAAGACAAGGGGAAAGGGGCAAACGTGGACTTTATCTGCTCCTTCTTAGCTGCTGTTCTCTTTTATCTCTTTTATCTTTTATATTCTTTTAAACTGTTGTGCTATTTATATCTTAACATTTTAATATGTGCCTGGGCGGACTATTGGGCAACTCAGGGAGTCAGAGAGGTGCCACCATAACTGTGGTCACGGGCAGGGGGAGGTATGGCGTTGGGGGATTAACAGGCCAGATGAGGAGAAGGGGGGCTAGACACCTTACAGCTGTCCCCTCTTCTGGTTCTTCCCCCAACCTGATGGTTCCTGGCAGCCTTACCAGTCTGCCCTCGGGTCTGGTGGTGCTGCTGCTGAATGCCAGGTCGGCCCAAAATAAAATCTCCCTCATCCATGATTTGATTGTGGATGAGGGGGCTGACCTGGCATGTATTACTGAGACCTGGGTGGGGGAACTGGGAGGGGTCACTCTCTCCCAGCTGGGCCCTCCTGGGTACTCGGTGCACCACCAACACCGACTTGAGGGTCAGGGAGGGGGGGTTGCCGTGGTCTATAGGAATTCAATCTCCCTCTCCAGACTTCCTGCTCATTCGAGTGCAGATCTTGAGTGTTTGTACCTTGTGTTGGGTACCCGGGACAGATTGGGGATTCTGTTGGTGTACCGCCCACCCCGCTGCCCATCAGACTCCCTGCCTGAGCTGACGGAGGTGGTCTCGGACTTGGTGTTGAGGACCCCTAGGATGATGGTCCTGGGGGATCTCAACTTCCATGCCGAGGCCACTGTATCCGGGCCGGCTCAGGACTTCATGGCCGCCATGACAACCATGGGGCTGTCCCAACATGTCATCGGCCCAACACATACAGAAGGACACATGCTTGATCTGGTTTTCCCAACTGGGCAGGAGGATGGTGATCTGAAAGTGGAGGAATTAACATCTGTCCCTTTGTCACGGTGAGATCA
Source organism: Heloderma suspectum (assembly GCF_057233095.1). Taxonomy (NCBI): domain Eukaryota; kingdom Metazoa; phylum Chordata; class Lepidosauria; order Squamata; family Helodermatidae; genus Heloderma; species Heloderma suspectum. The sequence goes on along the minus strand of NC_139461.1, from coordinate 303,406,814 downwards.
CTTCCTGCTGAGGTTTAGACTCCTGGCAGCCTTTCCCCTCTGCAAGGGTGGGGGACCTATTAAAATGGTCTGTTCCCGGAGATTAATGGATTCCGATGGATTCCAGAGGGCTCTGGGGGATTTTCCTGCTGGTATGGCTGGTGCTCCTGTGGAAGCCCAGGTCGCTGTGTGGAATGCAGAGATGACTCGGGCGGTTGACACGATCGCGCCCAAGCGCCCTCTCCCTCTGAGCAGAGCCCGGCCACCTCCTTGGTATACACCTGAGCTGAGGGCAATGAAGCAAGAGGGGAGATGGCTAGAACGCAGGTGGAGGAAAACTCGTGCTGAGTCTGACCGAACACAGGTAAGAGCCCACTATCGAGCCTACTCTGTGGTGGTGAGGGTGGCAAAGAGACAGTTATTTTCCACCAGCATTGCATCTTCTCAGTGTCATCCAGCGGAGCTTTTCCGAGTGGTTCGCGGCCTGTTACATTCTGGGCCAGGGAGAGAGACGGTGGAACCCTCGGTAGCACGCTGTGACAAGTTTGCACGGCACTTTGAGGATAAAGTCGCTCAGATTCGTCATGAATTGGACACCACCATTAATGCAGTTCCATTGGTAGAGGCGTTCAGAGCACCGTCTGGTCCAGTTTTATTGGATGAGTTTCAGTTACTGAGGCCTGAGGATGCGGACAAGGTGCTTGGCCAAGTCCGATCGACCACTTGTGTGCTTGACCCTTGCCCTTCATGGCTTCTTAAATCAAACAAGGAAGGGATGTCCAGCTGGGTCCAGGAGGCTGTAAATTCCTCCTTGAGAGAGGGAGTGGTGCCTGCTGCTTTAAAAGAGGCAGTAACTAGACCACTCCTGAAAAAGCCTAACCTGGACCCAGAGGATGTTAACAATTATAGGCCAGTGGCCAACATCCCCTTCCTGGGCAAGGTGCTTGAGCGGGTGGTTGTAGGACAGCTCCAGGCACTCTTGAATGAAACGGATTATCTAGATCCATTTCAATCGGGCTTCAGGCCTGGTTTTGGAATGAAAACTGTCTTGGTCGCCCTGTGGGATGACCTCTGCCAGGAGAGGGACAGGGGGAGTGCGACCCTGTTGATTCTCCTGGACCTCTCAGCGGCTTTCGATACCATCGACCATGGTATCCTTCTGGATAGGTTGTCTGGGTTGGGAGTAGGAGGCACTGCACTACAGTGGTTCTGCTCCTACTTGGGTGGCTGATTCCAGAAGGTGGTGCTGGGGGATTACTGCTCTGTGCCATGGCAATTGTGCCATGGGGTTCCACAGGGCTCTATTTTATCCCCCATGCTGTTTAACATCTACATGAAACCGCTGGGGGAGGTTATCCGGAGGTGTGAGCTGAGGTGCCATCAATATGTGGATGACACCCAGCTCTACCTCTCTTTTACATCAAAACCAGGTGAGGCAGTGACTGTTCTGAATCAGTGCCTGGGCATGGTAATGGACTGGATGAGGGCTAATAAACTGAAACTCAATCCAGACAAGACGGAGGTACTGTTAGTGGGTGGTTCGTCTGCCCGGCTAGGTGGTATTCAACCTGTTCTGGAGGGGGTTGCACTCCCCCTAAAGGATCAGGTTCGTAGTTTGGGGGTGCTCTTGGATCCAGAACTGTCACTTGAGGCACAGGTGAACTCAGTGGCACGGAGCACTTTTTATCAGCTTAGGCTGGTATACCAACTACACCCTTATCTGGACAGAAATGGCCTTGCTACAGTTATTCATGCTCTGATAACTTCTCGTCTGGATTACTGCAATGCGTTATACGTGGGGCTGCCTTTGAAAACAGTCCGGAAACTTCAGCTGGTCCAAAATAGGGCAGCAAGATTGTTAACAGGGACTGGCCTGTGAGCTCATATTACTCCAGTACTTTTCCAGCTGCACTGGCTGCCAGTCCTTTTCCGGGCCCGATTCAAAGTGCTGGTGTTAACATTCAAAGCCCTTAACGGCTTGGGGCCAGGTTACCTGAAGGATCGCCTCCTCCCATATGTGCCTGCCCGGACCTTAAGATCATCATCAGCGGCCCTTCTCCGTGAGCCCCTGCCAAAGGAAGTGAGGCGGGTGGCTACTAGGAGGAGGGCTTTTTCTGCTGTGGCACCCCGGCTCTGGAATGAGCTCCCTAGTGAGGTTCGCCTGGCGCCTACATTGTATTCCTTTCGGTGCCAGGTGAAGACCTTTTTATTTTCCCAGGCATTTTAGCATTTTAGCTTTCTAAATTTTTAGCTTTGCTGTTTTAAATCTGTATTTTAAACTCCTGCACTGCTGCTAGGTTTTATTGTGGTTGTATTGTTTTATTGTGGTTTTAATGTTCTATATATTTTAAATTGTTTTATTGTGTGTTGCTTGGATTTAATTTTTGTGAACCGCCCAGAGAGCTTCGGCTATTGGGCGGTATAGAAATGAAATAAATAAATAAATAAAATAATATAAGAACAGCAGGTCACATGACCTGGGCTCAAGGGAGTGGGGCACAGGATGGTCCCCCAGGGGCATCAGAATATTGGGAGAGTGATGTCTTTTGCTGGTAGAGCACATGTTTTGCTAGCAGAAACTTCTAGGGTCAGTCCACAGCAACATCACTTGAAATATATCCGGAGCAGCACAGGACGGATCTTGAAGAGCCACTAGGAATTAGGGATGGCACAGGCGCCTGGTTCAGTCCAAGAGTCTGGGCAGAACTGGCCCTGCCCGCAACCCGAAGCCCCGCTTGCCAAGCCCCTGCCCCCTCTCAGCCCTGCCTGTGCTCAGCGAATGGCCTGCGGGAGGCCTCACCGAGCTTCACGGTCACTGGTTTTTGAGAAATAAAATGGCAATTGCAAAAATATTTGCAGATGTGTGAAAATGCGCATTTTGTAAATGTGCATATTTGCGTATGTGAAAATGCATATTTTGCAAAAAAGCACATTTCACACACACAAATATGCACTTTCACAAAATGTGCATTTTCGCGCATGTGACAACATGTGCATTTTTGCAATCACCGTGTTTTGTTTTGTTTTAAATCGCAACCATGGAGCTCGACGAGGCCACTGGTGTGAGTGTGGGCTGCTTGCTGAGCATGGGAGGGGCTCGAGCATGGTCTGGGGAGTGGCGAGTGGGGGCAGGGGCTGGGCAGGCATCCGGAGAACTGGACGGGGGTGAGTTCGCACATCCCTACTAGGACTAAGCCAGGCAACCTGGTGCCCTCTAGATATTCTGAACTACAACTCCCAACCGCTGCAGCCAGAATGCCCAATGGTCAGGGATGATGGGAGTTGTTGTCCTAAACATCCAATGGGCACCATGTTGGTGAAGGCTGAAACAAATGGTCCTGTGCTCCTAATCTCCAGAGGGGTAGGCTGCGTTAGTGGTTTGTAGCAAATGTAACCAAAAATATTCTGATGTAGCAGGCTGTAGTCCACAAGAATGTCTGGATCATGTTAAACCTGTTAGTGTTTGTGGTGCTGCAAGACTCTGCTCTTCATTGTGGGCTAGACAGGTGAATAGTCTGGCAGTAGGAGGTAGATTCATTAAGGGTGCAATTTGGGGTGGTGCAGGCGCCCAGCTCAGTCCAGGAGTTTGACAGACTCCCCACCCCTGCTCTTGCCTCCATGCTGTGCCCACCAAGCCTCTGCCCCCACTCGTGCCCCCCTGTGCTCACCAAACCACCCTCACCTACCCTGAGCTGTTCGCAACCACCCATTTCCATGGTTGCCATTTTGCAAAAAAAAAAAAAGTGACTTGGGAACTCCTATACATTGAATATTGTGCACATAGCAGCCATAAAGGCCCCGTCTATGCAATATTATAGGCGTAAATGGGCAGGTCTGGGGGCGCACAAGCAGGGTCAGTGGCTCAGTGGCACCCAGAGAAGCCAGATGGGGGGGTGTCCATTAATCCCTAGGGACAATGCTATGCATGATTAGACAGAAAAAGTTCCTACAACTCCCAGCATTCCCCAGCCAGCCATGCTGGGAGCTGTAGGACCTTTTTTCTGTCTAAACATAGCATTGCGCCCTAAGTTCCTATTTAAAGGCTGTTAGGCTGTGCATGTCCCAGGCACCTCTAAATGCCCACAAGAGAGCAGTTGATTGCAGAGGCGTGTGGTACTACTATGCAGGGGCTGTCACTCCACTAAGCTTTAGTTTATTTAAACAGAAGGGGCACTGAGCTAGTTTCAATGCCAGTTCAGGGAAGACAAGACGTGGGCTGTGTTACAGGGCTGGATCTGAACGATAAACAAATCTGGGGCTGGTTAACCTCACCTGGCCTGCCTTCCTGTAATTGTCCCCCCTTTTATACTGCAGTATATTCACCAGAGGGCAGTTGGCTGGGGCAGCAGCTTTGGAAGTGGAGGTTGGCAGACCGGGAGGAAGGAGGTGGCGTTCTTGTCACCTCTGTCACATGGGTTCCCTGGTTCCATCAGACTTTGCTCCCACAGCCCATGCCTGATCACTGGGCTCCCCCACCTGGATCTGTGGGGGCTTTATGCCAGATGGACCGGAAGTGCCTGTAATCAGCCCAGCCTCCTTGGCCCGTCCCCCTTTGAGCCTTTCCTGCACTGTATGAGCTTGACTTTGGGGGGCTATGGGGAGGATCGGGGCCTCATCAGGAAAGCGGATGTTTCCCTCTCTGGTTAAGGCAAGCACATGGCCTCCGGTCTTGTTGCCAGGGTGGCCTGACAACAAAGCCACTGACAGCAGGGATCCCCAACATTTTGGGACCCGTGGACACATTTGGGGATTTGAGAAAATGCTGTAGGCATCATCACAAAATGGCTCCCATGGAGGTTGTGGCTAGTCACATAATGGCTGTTGTAGGGGCCTGGATGGAGAGCTAAAGAGGGATGGGGGAGAGAAATCATGAGGCTAGAGTCCGGGGGGGGGGGGACAGCAAGGCAAAAGGGTGGAGGGAGAGAAAGAGTGAAGCCAGAGGCTAGAAAGGGAGAGCAAGAAGGCTGCCCTAACATTTTCTCAGGTTCTTCTTCAAACATTTTCTTTTTAAGGTGGTAGGTAGGTAGGGAAGAGCTTTGTGGGTGCCACTGGAGGCCTCTGTAGGTGCCACAGCACCCGTGAGTGCTGTATTGGGGGGCCCTGCCTTAGAGTTCAGTCCCATGGGATCGATGTTCATAGGATGGACATAGCCCTCCACGCATCCTAGCCCCTGACAGCGACAGCCCAGGAGGGCAAGAGGCTGTTTCACCTCCTGTTTCTCCTGAAATACACTGTTAATGTTAGACAGGCCTCTGAGCGCCTCTGACTCATTTACATCACTGGAAGTGGGGACGGGACCTGAGAGGACTGTGGATCCAGGAGATCCATGGTTTCTGCCTGCCCCACCCACTGGCCTGCCCCCAACCCACCCATTTCCTCCCCTCCCGACCTCAGAAGAAGGAATCACTGCAGAGCTTTCTGTGGCAACTGGGAGCGGGGAGGGGTGGGAAATCACTTGGATTTTCCCTTCCAAGGTCATAGCCGGGTCTACAACCCCAGAGGGGGGAACCCTCTCCATCCTATTGCCCATCAGACATTAGCTAAGGGCCATAGGGCTGCTCTCTTGATTTTCTAACCAACCAACCAACCAACCAACCAACCTATCTTTAGCTTGTGGAATTCAGTACCACAAGATCTGATGACAGCTGCTATTGGAAATGAATTAATGGAGGATCAGCCTGTCACAGCCCAACCCAACCTAATGCCTGCTTTCCAGGGTTGATGGAGGTAGTTGTACAACACATCTAGAGGGCATGAGGTTGGACAAGGCTGGTCTGTGGTTATTACCCAGGCAAGCCGAATGGGCCATCCATGTAAAAAAAGCAGTAGGATCTTCAGTACCGGTTGAAGATGAGGGAAAGCAACCGAGAAAAGATGGCTACCTCTGTCTGTCCTGCTTGTGATCTCCTCAAAGAGATCTGGCTGGCTGCTGGTAGAAATAAAACACTGGAATGGACGAGCCTTGGTCAGATCCAACAGGGCTCTCCTTATGTTCTCATTGTGTACAGGGAGTGTACAATCAGTGGAGGCTGGTGACTCAAATGCCAGTGGGGCAGTGAATCTGCTCCAGGTTTCAGTCAGAACCAATCAGAACTCTAAAGGAGCTATCCAAGGTGTGGAAGCACCTTGGATAGCTTCCCTAGAATTCTAACTGGTTCTGACTGAAACCTGGAGTGGATTCACAACCCCACTGACATGTGAGTCACCAGCCTCCACTGCCTGCAATAAACACATGAAGAAGAAATTCAGCTGAGAGTAGATTTTAAGAGACCTGCCTAGGGGTAGAGGAGAAATCCATTCACTTGGTATTTCAGTGCCAGCTTCCCTAATTTCACATTTCTGAACCAATTCATGAACCTGGAGCACTGGGCAGAAAATAACAGAATGACATTTAATAGGGATAAATGCCAAGTTCTGCACCTAGGAAAAAGAAACCAAAGGCACAGTTACAAGATGGGGGATACGTGGCTCAACAACATGACAAGCAAGAAGGATTTTGGAATTGTTGTCCATCACAAGCTGAATATGAGCCACCAACGTGATGTGGCTGCAAAAAAGGCAAATGCTCTTTTGGGCTGCATTAATAGAAGCATAGCTTCCAAATCCTGGGAAGTACTTGTTCCCCTCTACTCAGCACTGGTTAGGCCTCATCTGGAGTCCTGTGTGCAGTTCTGGGCACCACACTTTAAGAAGGATGCAGACAAACTGGAGAGGGTTCAGAGGAGGGCAACAAAGATGATCAGGGGACTGCAGACAAAGCCCTATGAGGAGAGACTGAAAGAACTCGGCATGTTTAGCCTTGAGAAGAGAAGACTGAGGGGATATAGGATAGCACTCTTCAATTACTTGAAAGATTGTCACAGAGAGGAAGGCCAGGATCTCTTCTCGATCATCCCAGAGTGCAAGACACGGAATAATAGGCTCAAGTTGCAGGAAGCCAGATTCTGGCTGAACATCAGGAAGAACGTCCTGACTGTTAGAGCAATATGACAATGGAACCAATTCCCCAGGGAGGTGGGGGGCTCTCCCACACTGGAGGCATTCAAGACGAGGCTGGACAGCCATCTGTCAGGGATGCTCTGACTTGGATTCCTGCATTGAGCAGGGGGTTGGACTCGATGGCCTTGTAGGCCCCTTACAACCCTACTATTCTATGATTCTATGAACTGCAACTCAGTTGTCCTTCAAAATTCGCACATCCCCAAATTTTGCAATGGAGTTCACCATTTAAAAAAAAAAATGTGTAGAAAAATGTGCACACAAAAATGTGTCTATTAGGGGAAATAACAAAAATGCATTGTATTAAGAAAATTGGTTGCAAACGTGTATATTAGGCAAACTTGCATAAAAGGGCATGTATTCAGAGAAATGTGCTAAAAGATGAGTTCAAATTTTCAAACTTAAAAAAAGAAAAATCTCAAGATTTAGGATTAACTGAACTTCGGATTGAAAAAATGAGAAATGCTTTAACCTGTGCCTGGATTGCCTAGGCGCCAGGAAGACATCGTGGGAAGCGGGGGGAGGAGAGGCAAGACCGTCTGAGGCTGCGTGCAAAAATGTTGCCAGAGAGGCAGATCTTATGGGGCAATATTAGTCTCTTTGGTTTTCAGCTACTGAATGAAGAGGACATTTGAGCGACCACATTTTTCAGCCTAAAGCCAATGGTTTGGGTCAGTGCGGCTTGTTTTTCGCTGCACATCATCACAGCCTTTTCTCTCTCACACGCTGCAACCGACGGCAGTCAGCACAGTCTGAGCCTTCATCCCATCTGTCTGGCCATTTGGGGGCATTCCTGCTACCACGATTTAGCACCCAGGAGTGGAGGCTGTCCGACGCCTGCATTTTGGGAGCTTGGAGAGCCAATCTCAGTGGTGGCATACCTCATGGCTTCCAGACAGACACCAAGGGTTTCCTCACTGGATTGGGCATGGGGTGGGGGGTGGGGGGGAACCACACAGTGAGGGCCGCCTTAGGCAACAGGCTGCGCGGACTTGATAATATAGATGGATCCATCTGTCCCTGCCTGAATCTAATCTCATAATGGATCTAATTGCAGAAATAGCTACAATTTTCAAACATATTGAATACCATTTACTATCTGGATAGGCCGCTATGGAGAATGGAAGGAAAGGTACTGCACATTTTTTTCTTTTTCTTTTCAAATTGATATCTCATCTTTCATTCCATTCTTTCCCAGACTCCCCCATTATCCTCACAATACCTCTGTAAAGCAGGCTGAGGAAATATGACTTCGCTCAAGCTCACCTAGTCATCTTCACGGTTGAGCCAGGATTTGAACCTGGGTCTCCCCAATCCTAGTCTCAGTCTAACCACTACACCACACTGCCACCACATGTGCAGTGTACACAGCAGTGGAATTATTGGTTTGTTTTTTTAAAGAGGTATCCCTTAATCTGCTTGCCCTGGTGGAAAGTGGCTGTGGAATATAATGAGAGACTGCTTTACTGGGGCAAATACAAGAAAACATGGACAGCTGGAGGATATGCCGACATCCCAACCTGCAATCCAGCAATGCAAACTAAGGGTGACATCCCAGCCTGTACCCACTTCCTTGGGGGTAAGCGCTTACATCTGAGTAGATATAAATAGGTTTGCACTGTAAGGCTATAATCGTGTACTCATATACCTGGGCCTATGCCCCATTGAACTCAGTGAGACTTACTTCTGAGTAGACACATACAGGGATTGCACTGAAATTAATAGGGCTATGCAGGGACCCACCGGTCAGACTCAGAATCCACTTTGTGGCTTCGGAGGTGGGCCCGATTCGGCTTGGGCTGATTCAGGGGGACCCTGACCCGACTCGGCCCTGAACCCAAAGCAGGATTCAGATGGCCAAATCCTACTTTGGGCCCCCCTTGACCCCTCAGCTCCTTACCTGGGCTGTTGCTGCCTCCTCCTCCTCCCTAATATAGGAGCCGGCGTATGTCCAGAGCTCAGGAGCTGGCGGCGGCAATGATAGTGGCGGCGGCAGCTTTGGCAGAGGTGATGCAGGCAGCGGCGACAAGGACAGTGACGGGCAGTGTAGGGAAGGACCTGGGCACCAGCACTGCTGGGCTGGGGTACCAAAGCTCTGAAGTGCACTGAAGCGCTTTGGAGAGCCCCTGACCTGCTCCGGGTTGCTTCATGCCCCCTCCACTTCGCCTTTGAAGGGGTCCGAAGCGGCCCGAAGTGGCCCGCTTCGACTCGGGCTTTGGGCCTCAGACTGAAGCAGTGTGCAGCCCTCATAATTAACTGAAAAGACGGCACTGAAAATGGACCATAAACCTGCAGAGGACTCCACCTCTTCACTATCAGTTCTCAGTGCCAAAACAGTTCACGGGATTCCTTGGCTGTAGGGATGGACGGGCCCATCTCTGTTGGGGGGGGCCTTGATGCGCTGCCCCTGCCCCCAGCTCACACGACCTGGACCCACTCAGCAGGCCTCCCTGCTCGTCCCACCCCCCACGGAGCTGTGCGAGCCACCCCTCCTCCCTGTGTCAAGGGCTGTGGTGGTCAAGCCCTTGTGCTTTATGCGCACAAGGCCTTGACTGCTGAGTCCTCAGCACGACCAGCCCCCAGAGCACTCACCCTGGCCTCTTCTCGAGGAGGCCAGGGAGAGAGCCCTGGGGTGCTGCCAAGGCCCTTCCTCCCCACGCCAGTTCTCAGGGGCTTCCTTCACAGCCGGTGCAGGGAGGAAGAGCCTCAGCATGGCCAGCCCCCAGGGCTCTTGCCCTGGCCTCCTGTAGAGCACTGGGGGCTGGCCACACCCAGGCCCTTCCTCCCCATGCTGGCTGTGAAGGCCCTTGACAGCCGGTGGAGGCAGGACCAGCCCGCAGAGCACTTGCCCTGGCCTTCTCTCAAGGAGGCTAGGGCGAGAGCATTGGAGTGCTACAGCACTACCAGCGGCTCGCCAAGCTCCGTGGTGCTTGGCAGCTGGGTCCGTCAGTGCCCCAGGGCTTGGCAAGCGGGGTCCAGAAGGCCAGATGGGGTGGAGTCTGTTGGACTCCACCCCCTTTTCAGACTCTCACGCCATCCCTACTTGGTTTTGTCCGTATAAGCTGCTCATTCTGTATTCACTTGGATGCCTTTGCAAGTTGAGAACAACCAGCAACATAGTAAATCAAGAAGACACTCATAAACATAATAGCACAAGCATATCCATATATATGCATTTTGGAGTGAAGGGCTTTTTCCCTCCCTCCCACAACTCTTTATAGTTTATAGTTTGCAATTCTTCTTTCTAATAGAACATTTGGTTATGATCCAGGATTCCCATAAAAGTGCCAGTTAAACTAAATGAGGGGTTTAGCGTATTAAAGCAAAAGGGTTCCTAGACAGAAAAAAAATATGGGTCCTTGATTTTGGTGTGTGTGTTTCTGTGCGTGTGTGTGTGTGTGTGTGGCGGGGGGCAGGGTGAGTTCATTTAAGGAAAACAAACAACAGAAGGGAGGCACCCAGGAAAGCAAAAATCCTCTATTAGCATTTACAATGTTTGGTTGTACGTGTGAAGTTATTTACTTGGTATAATTGCTACCTTCTCCAGATTGCCCCCTGAAGAAGGAGCCTCAGTCTCCGAAATGTGTTGGGCATAAATAAACAAGTTTCACTTTGGTATCTTTGAGAACTCGTTCTCTTTTGGTTTTCCGAGATCACGTCTTGATAATTCAGGTGGTTTTGAACCTGCCTTTTCAAGCAGCAGTGACTTGGAATTAGGGATGTACGAAAGTCACTTACCTGTTCGCGGATTATGCTGATGCTGGGGGGAGGCGCTCTGTCCCTCCCCCCCCCCGAATCCTGGCCGGCCGGCTCTGCTCCGCAGGGATTCTGCGGAGCCGCCAGCCAGCTCCGCCAGCGGCCAGTCATCTGGCTGCTGGCTAGCAGGGACGCAAATGGTGGCGGCCGTAGCCACTGCCGTTTGCGTCCCTGAAGTCAGCCGTGATAGGCTACGTAAATGTTTATGTAGCCTATCATGGCTGAGTAAAATAAAAAACAAAAAAAATGCGTGTATGCAAATGGCGGCGCCCATGGGTTCCTTATTTTGTTCCTTATTTTGGCACATCTTAGTCTACATAAACTAAGTTTTTTGTGAACCGCCCAGAGAGCTTCGGCTATTGGGCGGTATAGAAATGAAATAAATAAAAATAAAATAAATAAATATAAACATTTATGTAGACTATGGCGAAAATAAGGGGAACGCGAATAGCGTAGCATCTACGCTATTTGCGTTCCCCTTATTTTCGCCGTAGTCTACATAAATGTTTACGTAGACTAAGACATGCCAAAATAATGAACGCAAATGGCGGCGCCATACACGCGTTTTTGTTTTTGATTTTTTAATCAGCCGTGATAGGCTACGGAAACATTTACGTAGCCTATCACGGTGTTTTTAAAAATTTAGCCATGATAGGCTATGTAAATCTTTACGTAGCCTATCATGTTTTTTTGTTTTTTTGTTTTTTTAAAACTTGGAAATAGCGGCGGCGGCAGCCGGTCGGAAGACTGGCCGCTGCAGCCACCGCCGCTGCCGAACCGCCGCTGGAGCCGCTGCCAGGAAGATCTGCCCCAGGTAAGTCCCATCCCGGGGGGGCGGGGGGGCGTTCCGCCACCGATTTCGGGGGGCCGAATGCTCTGGCATTCGACCTCCCCGAGATCCGTGGCGGAATTTTCGTACCCTACTTGGAATGCAATCGTGGGTCGAGAGGTGGCCACCTCCAAACTTGGAGGAGCGCAGAGGGGATTGCCTCCTCCGTGCTCCAGCTGCCCTGCACTCATGGCTAGATGGCTGATTTCAGCTGTCTAAACTCGGGATGTCAGAGAATGGGATGGAGAGGCCAGACAACACATAGGAAGCATCATACCAGCACTTATGCACTTCCCACCCCTCCCTGCCCCCGGGAACACCCCCTTTTGCCCTGCTCCATGCTGCTCTTACGAGTGCAGATCCCAGGGACAATCCACACTCCCTATGAGACAGCAGGGGATGCGGCAGGGAGGCTGTTCTCCGGGAGCCGACCTCAGAGCGCAGGTTAGACAACCAAACCTATGGCTGTCTAGCAGCTGACTAGTGGCCGTAGGATTGCACCCTTAGTGAACTGCGTTCGAGGGGGAGGATGCTCTGGTTTCTCTCCATATCGTACAAGTCTTTCGCCTTTAACTCTGTTAGGGTGGATATTATTTCTTGCTTGAGGCAGAATGGGGGTCAAATCAGACACAATGTCTGATGTTTCTGTAATGTAAATTACATCAGCTGAGAGGATCAGAACATGCTTGGGGAGGGAATTCTCCCCTTTTCTCCCCTGCTGTTTTCCTGAGGAAGATTTCTCCCCTGAAGGCGCTATTTACAGTCACAGAAACTTCCCCATTGGCGCCAACAGAAGTACCAGCTTCAGAGGAAGGATTTTCCTTAGACACAAAAGGGTTGAATTCAGTTCCCATTACTATGTCAGCTCTGATCCCCTTCAGTTATTTGTATGTTGATTTGTTTCATGAAACCATTCATTTTTATCCCACTTCTCAGTCAAAAAGACTTCCAGAGCAGCATGCTATTAATAGAAATAAGACAATCCCTGCTCACAGGCTTATGGTCTAAAAAGACAACATTTGAGGAAAAAGGCAGGGAAGGGGAGGAAAAAGGAAAAAAGCAAGTGGTCTTAGCAGGGCTGGTGGAATGGCCCTGTGCAACATATGCATGTTATATTAATGTATGTGCTTGCATTGTGAAATGTGACCAGGTAAGATAGAGTTAACAGAGAGAGGATGAGTGAAAGGTGGGAGGGACTTGTGTGTGTGTGTGTGTGTGTGATTCTGAGGTTATAAAAGGAATGAACTGACAGTTGAGGAAGCTACATCTAGTGATTGGGGTCTGGGGAATAGGATTTAGAATGGATAGAGTAGGTAGGTAAGTTGGGACTAAGTATAGATTGATTATTACTACTACTACTAATTTATTCATTTATTTCTGTACTGTCTAATAGCCCAAGATCTCTGGGCAGTTCACAAAAATTAAAACCACAATGACATCTTCAGTAAAAGTTGAAAGATGTATATGATCTGAAGAGAAACCAGAGTATACTATAACTTTCATTTTATTAAATAAATTCTTTTTTGTTTTATTATGACTACAAAATACCAAATGTTGATTTGTTTTATTGTGCCACCATTAGAAAAACATATATCCGGCGAGGACAGTGGCGGCAGCGAGGACGGTGGTGGCAGCAAAGGTGGCGATGATGGTGGCAGCAGCGATGACGGCAGCGGTGGAGGCGGTGAGGGTAGTGGCAGTGAGGACAGCGGTGGTGGTGGTGGTGGCAATGGAGGTGGTGGTGGTGGCAGTGGCGGCTCAGGTAAGGACCTGGCATGGCTGGGCTGGGGGTGCCGAAGCTCCGAAGCACACTGAGTCCTTCAGAGAGCCCCTGACCCACTCTGGGTTGCTTCATGCCCCTTCTGCTTTGCCTCGGAAGGGGCTCAAAGTGACCCGAAGTGGCCCGCTTCGACTCGGGGTTTGGGCCTCGGGCCGAAGCGGTGCACAGCCCTAGTAAGAGCAGATGACATCACTATGCAGCAGGCCACATGAAAACAACCAAATAGAAAGGATCCACATATCACAGTGACACATGACATCATGCATGGTCATCCAGCATGGTCATTTTAAAAGGTTTTTTCTTTCTTTAAAACAGCATGGCTTTAAACAAATAGTTTATCACTCAGGCACACCTAAGACAACCTTCTTTTGGGAAGCCCCTAGGAAGAGGAAGCGTTTTGGCTGAAAGTAAATGGAGATGGAGGATTTCAGTTTAAAAAGAACACCCACAAACAAGGCAGTGAGCACAATTCATTTTTTAAAAAAACTTATTTATTATCGGAATATACTACACTGCGTTTTTATTTACGAAAATTCCGCAACTCTTTGTGGATGACAAAAAAAAGCCTCATGACTGCTGGCTCCGCAGGACCTTGTGGTGCTGTTCCGCAGAGAATTCCATGGCACAGACTGAAGGGAATTTGATCCCATTTCAGTCCGTGGCGGAATTCTCTGACATCCCTAGCAGAAAGCTATATACATGGAATGAGATTTTGTCTTAAAGGAGAACTCTTGTCCAAGCTCATACTGATACATGCATTCTGAGTAAATAGTGATTTCACTTGGGGGAAGTTCACCCATCACTGTTTACTACTTTGTGCTCCAGTTGGAACCTATTATTTTTACCCACAAAGTGGAGCAATTGTAGAAATGCAGCTTTGTGCGTTATGGTATATTTTAGATAAGATTATTAAGGGCTTGTCACCTAGCCTACTATGGCCCTCTTCTCAGGATCAGCTATCATTGCATTCTCTAGACACCAACCTCGCAAAGGAAAGGATATGAGTGGGTTAAGGTTAGCCTCTCCCCAGTGCCAATTTTAAAGCTGGAGATTGCTTGGAGTAATAGGATCTCTCTGTTGTGATAACAGGCATGTATGAACTGAAAGAGAGATAATATATTGCCTAGGGACAAAAAGATTTGACAGTGTGTCCCTCCCTCTCCACCGCTATTTTTTTTCCTTTTTCTGACGAGATAATAAGATGTGAAAGGAAGAGTTTTGCACAAATGATAATCTCGTTCCTTGGGGGAAAGTTTTCAGGCAGGTGTTTATTCTTTCCTTGAATGAAATACAATGCAATCAGCAGCAGCCAGCAGAAGAAAGGGAAAGTCAAAATAACAGTACAGCATGGATTCAAAGATAACAACGGTAGCACACGGAGGCATGGAATGTATTGACGTAAACCAACGTTCTTCAACCTGGTGCCCCCTAAATGTGGTGTTTGGGGCTTTTGAACTTAGGAAAAAGGTAAGTAAGAGGGGACCCAGTAGAAGTACATAAAGTTATGAGTAGTGTGAAGAGAGTAAATAAGATGCTTCCCCTTCTACACACCGCAGCATTTGCTGCCTGAAGCAGCTGCCTCACTCTACCTAATGACAAGGCTGGTCTTGTTCATCTACTATGAAAACCAATTGCTAGCTTTGAATCCCACTGCAGAACAGCTCAACATGAGTTTATTGTGGCATGTGAACCATCAGTCAGCTCTTGGCAGTTGGCGCACACAATTCAAATGACCTGCATGTCATAAGCCAGAAGTTAATTTTTGATGCTGAAGCAAAGCATTAAATAACCCACCAAGAGCCAAGGAATTGTGTGAATCAGGCCTCAGGCAAACAACACACGCCTTGCAACTGGCTAAAATGAGCTACAGTTAAGATACTGAACAATGAATTTGGAAAGTCTGATGGTGAAAGTAGAGCCTTTGAGTTGCACTCAGGCCAGATCTGGGATACATTTTCAATCCAAAATGTAAGGGCTACAATCCATTTTATTTTCCCAAGCTTTTTAGATATAATTTTAATATTGCTGGCAACTTTATGCAGATTTTGCGGCTTTTTAGTTTACTGCATTTTGTTTGCACTTACATTTTAACTGTTTTAGGGAGCAAGCCTATCACCCCTGGACAGCATCTGAGGGGCCAAAGGATACTTTGGATCCCCAGCTCCAAGGTCAGAGACAGCACTCTGACCTTGGAGCTGAGGATCAGAGCTCTGACCCCCCACCCCCTCACAGCCAGAATGGAAAGAGCTGTGGTTGGGAACATAACCTTGGAGAGGGTGGAAAAGGGGGTGTTTCAGTGGGTGGGGAGGGGAGGAGACTGGAGAGGCCAGGATAGAATTTATCCTGTGCCTCCTCTGGGCTCCTTCCCTCCCTTTCTGAAGTGCCCCACCTAGACAGGCAAAAAAGCCCATCTACTGCAAAATGCAGGGTGGGAGAATGGGAGGTGAAGAATATGGCAAAACAAATGAACTTACAATAGTACTTAAATTATCCTGCTACACTTTGTATCGTGTCTGGAGGTCAGATGAAGAAGTTTCTAAATCCTGAAATGGAGGAGGCTTGGCTTAACATAAAAATGCGTGAGAATTCTGTTACAACCCCATGAACTGGAATTTTTAAACAAGCTTTGTTAACTGTTTGTGTTTAGTCTATATGACTCAGGCTAAGTCAGAAGATAAATGATTATATTTATATTGGTTTATTCTCTTTTCTCTTTTATTTTTTCTTGCTTTTCTTTATATTTTTTATTTTAAAATAGATAATATATCTAGTATAAAATTTATTACTGATGATTGAAGGTTTATATTAAGTTTTATTATTATATAATGCTATATATATTTATTATTATTATTATTATTATTACTACTAATAATAATAATATAGGCTTTTAGGAATGAATTGTAGACCTGTTTTCTTGATATAAGATTGATGACATGATATAGAAATGTAAGGTTGTTTATTAAACTGTAAGATTGTTAAGGTTATAGATTTAAAATAGTTTTAAAAATAGAATGGCATCAGAGGCCGGGGGGTGTTGGAGTTTAAACTTAATTTTTAAAAGGGGAGGGAGAGGGAGAGGGGGAGGGAAGGGGAGGGATTTTTTTTCTTTTTTTCTTCACTTCCTTTCCTCCTCCCTTTCCCCCTTTTTCTCTTTTTTTTCCTCCCTCTCTTTTCTTCTCTCTTTGTTATTGTGGTGTCCTCATCAGAATATTGTACTGTTAGGAAATTGAACTATTGATTAGGTTGTTGGTAATTTTGGTATTATTTATTTCATTTATAAAAATAAAATAAATAAAAATATATTAAAAAAAAAGAAAAAAGAACTTGCCCCATTTGCAATCCCAAATGCAAATGTGAACAGGAGTGTATTTTTCGGATAAAGCTTGCACATCCTCGCACTTGTGTTCGCATTTGAAAAGTCTATATTGTTACACACTTTTCAAAATTTTGCAATGGAGTTCTCCAATCAAAAAAATACATACAAAAGGGTATACTTTAGAGGAAAGCACACCCATAAATGTGCATATTAATAAAAAACAACATTACAATTCATTGTATTAGGAAAACAGCTTGCAAAGAATATGTATATTAGAAAAATGCATGTATTTTGAGAAATGCGCACAAAAATGTGCATTTTTGTGAACTTTAAAAGAAGTTCTCAAATTTCAAGACAAAATGAACTTAAGAATGGAAAAATGAGAAATGGAGAGAAGCTGAAATTGACAGATTTGTCTATCCCTTGGTGAAAGGGAAGGAAGGAGTGTTAGCCTGAATTTCCATGCTCATCCTGCCACCTGGTACATAACAAGGAGGGACGTGCATGCTTTATCTCTAAGAAGGCTGCACTTTGGTTCAAAATATATCCAAGATTTTAAATATAGAACTTCATTTATCTAACACAGAATGGTTCCAATCTAATGGAGCCTGTGTAGAACTGCTGGAGCTATAAACATATAGTCCCCCCCCCCAAAAAAAAAGAAAAAGAAAAAAGAAAAAGCTAAAGTCTTTCTGATCCTCTAATTTGTGAAAGGGGAAGTGGATTTTGTGAGTCCACTCAAACAGCCAATTGGCAGGATTTCAGTGTTTTAACATGGGCTACTTGCATCCCCCCCGCCCGCTGTTATATTTGGGGATATCATGCCTCCAGGACCTATTTCCTCTTTCAGCTATGGATATGAATGGCAGAAGCCTGCTTCCAGGTGTGTATTGCCTCTTGCTGGATCAGGGCATATAAACACATGTGTCTAGTTTCAGGGGAGTAAACCATGGTGGAGGAGTGTTGCTTTCATGCCCTGCCTATAAACTTCCTGGAGGTATCTGGCTGACACCTGTTGGAAAGAAGATGTCAGCCTACATGGACCCACAGCCTGATCCAGTTGGGCTCCTATGTTATCATTCCCTCTAATAGCAAACTTAAATGGTGAGTGCCGATAGAAACTGAACCAAAAAGGCATCACTAAGAAGCAAGAGGGAGGTACAACATGCTCAGGGGAATCCTGAGGTTTGCAGAAGAGCTCCCCCCCCCCCAGAGGGGCAATACCTTCCTCAGAACACCCATTGAGGATTCAACATGCTCAGTAGCCATGGAATGTTGGGTGTCGGTTGGAAAAGAAAACTGGGAAACTGGCAGTGGGAGGGGGTGCAAAAGAACTATAGCATTTTGTCGCAACAAGGTCCCATCTGTGATCTTACATTATGCTTTTAAGGATATGTTCATTTTCATGGCAACATCTCCTTCTAAATTTGGGGAAAATATATCTTCCTTGTTCCCTCATCAGTACATAAAATCATGGCATTGGGCTTTCTGGACATCAGGTGGGACTTTACAGAACCTTTGTCAGTTAGTTGTAGGGAAGTCCTGACATGCTGTTGTGTTTTGTCAAACTCCCCTTCCACCTTCATTACAATTTCCCAGTTACTGCATATTATTAAATCTGACTGTTCTACAGTGAGGTAGTCATTAATTTGTCCTTCAAGGGCTTTCAGATTAAGAGATTTCTGTTTGGTATTATGATTCATTTAGGCTGCAATTCTATACAAACTTAACTGAAAGTAAGTCCCAATGAATTCAGTGGGGCTTACATCTGAGCAGACATGCACAGAATTGTATTGTAATGAAATTATGATTGCTACAGGGCTATCCACCAATTTTTCATACATTTTCTTCCCTTGCAAAGGAGACTTCCATTTTTCTGCCTCATTCTCAGGGCACTTTAGAATTTCTGTTGAATTTCTTTTTGTGATGTTTTTGAGCTTACCTTATCAAAGTGTAGTGTCCTAGGGCGTTATTTCTTTCTTTTTCATTCTATTGCATGTCTCTCCAGTGCTCTGCAACTTCCCTAGCTGCCCACACTTCCCAATCTGAAAAAGCTCCCTGGGAGGAGTTGATTCATGACATCTTCCCTTGGGCTTTAATTGAAGTGTGGGAAGCCAGGGAGGCTGCAACCCACTAGAGAAGATTGTACAATTAAAGACAGGACACTCACCCCCTCCACACCCTGCCTACGAACATTTCACCAAAAAAAATTCTCCTTTGAATTTTTTTCAAAGCAATTTCCTTTCCATTAAATTGAATGAGAGCAGTCCAAAAATGCAGAAGAGATTTTTGGCACTGATACAGTGCTACTAGAGCTACTGCCTGCCAACAGAACCATGTGGAAGGGCAAAAACAAAATAATTAAGAACACAGACCCTAATGAAAGTTGTTATCTTCCAAACTGATGGAGGGAGAAATCCTATGGCCGCTAGTCAGTGGCTAGATGGCCATAGGAGGATATGTGGTTTTCTGGGAACCGACTTCAGAGCCTATGCTCTGAGGTTGGTTCCAGGAGAACCGACCTTCCCCCCTTTCCACGCTGCCTTGCAGGCAGTGCAGAACAGCCCCGCTTCCGCGCTTGGAAGAGGAGCATGGAGCAGCCAAAACGGGGCATTCTGGGGGGCTTTCCAGGGCGAGGAAGGCAGAAAAGCTGGTACGGCACATCCAACATGTCACCCAGCAGCCTCCTCCCCCGCCTGGCCTTCCTGCGGCTAGACAGCTGAAATTGGCTGTCTAGCCGCAAATGCAGGGCGGAAGAAGCACGGAGGGAATGATCCCCTCCATGCTTCTCCTGCCCTGCATTGGATAGGCAGTCGCGTCCGAATTCGGAGGCAGCCACCTATCCCCATAGAATTGTGCCCTTAGAGCTGTTAAGGTGAGGCTACTACAGTCCAGAGTTGTAGTATCCACCAGCAGGTTCTTGTGAAGGCAGAAATGGTGACAGAATCTCTAGTTATACAACACTAGTGTGCAGTGGGGGCTGGTGGCCCCAGTTTTGGTGGGGCTGTTCTTCCATTCTGGATTCAGAACCAGCCAGAACTCTAGAGGGGCTATCCGAGGTGCTGAACCCATTTTGGAGGACAGAGTTCAGCATCTTGGATAGCTTCTTTACAGTTCTGGCTCATTCTGACTGAAACCCAGAATGGATCCACAGCCCCGCCAAATTTGGAGCCACCAGCCTCCACTGTCAGTGTGGGTGTGTGTGTGTGTGTGTGTGTGTGAGAGAGAGAGGGAGAGAGAGAGAGAGAAAGGAATCCTTTTTCCTGCCCAGAACTGTGTGCCTCCATGGTTTATTTTTTTCTTTCTGAAGTATATGAAGCAAAAATGAATGAACAAGAAAGTGACAATTGTTTTCCCTGTTTGTGCTATTTCTGCTGTCGTCCAGGCAAGCTGACCACTTGCTTGGTGCAGGTTTGATATAGTTGTCACACTTATGACTAAATAAGCTATATAATTCTAAATTACCGCTAGACCTTTGTACACATTAACAGAAATCCTGCCTTGTCTTTTTTGAGAGAGAGAGAGAGAGAGAGAGAGAGAGAGAGAGAGAGAAATGGGCTTTCCATGGGTATATGTCAGCTTTTGCCTCTCTTGTCATATCTATATCCTGTGAAAAATGTGGAGGACAAAGATAAGAAGTATCCACTGGGATACATATTGCAAAGGATGAAAGATGTTGATAAATATAATCGGAAATACTGCAAGATATTATGGCTCTTGGTATACTAATGATAGTGTTCATCATAACCTGTCTCTGGAGATTTCCTGGAAAAGAAATATAAGGAGGGATGCATGTGTGGGTGTTTACGGATGATACAAAACTGGTAGGAGCTGCGAACAATTTGGAAGACAGGGCTGAAATTCAGTAGGACCATGAAGTTCAGCTCTAGATTCACCTGCCATTATGAAGAACTTGGGGGTAAGAGTGGTCCTGGATCACAAAATAGCAGATCTGGATCCCCAAACCATGGGAATTGGTGGGACTCTCTAATTTAGGAAATTTGCATAGTAAATGGTCTCCAATGTATGTCCAATTATGGCAAGTAATATACACATTTGTATTCTGTAAATGAATGGTTGGAAGTTCCCAGAATCTCATATGCATTGCTAGAAGGGACATTTGAGCAGAAATTAGTAATGGGTAAACTTACCTTGTCAATCCTAAAGGAAATCAACCCTGACTGCTCATTGGAAGGACAGATACTGAGGCTGAAGCTCAAATATTCTGGCCACCTAATGCGAAGAGAAAACTCCCTGGAAAAGACCCTGATGCTGGGAAAGATCAAAGGCAAAAGGAGAAGGGGACGGCAGAGGATGAGATGGCTAGATAGCCTCACCGATGCAATGAATATGAACTTGAGCACGCTCCGGGAGAGAGCGGGGGACAGGAAGGCCTGGCGTGCTATGGTCCATGGGGTCACGAAGAGTCGGACACGACTTAACGACTGAACAACAACGACAACAAACTTACCTTGAGTGAATTCATTATTTATTCAGAAAGTAATGAATCCATCCATGTGAGCTTGGATGAGAGTTCTCCTTTAGTACAAAATCTCATTCTGTGCATATGAGTTTTTTTGTGCATGCACAATATCAAGGTGCATCTTGGGAGCTATAGTTTGGAATCTCTTAGCACACATCATGTCATATGTCACCACACTATGTGGCCCCTTTTGGGTGGTTTTCACATGGCCAGCCTGTCATGCCATGTTTACTCACCAGTGCTGATCGCTCATATGAAGGTGGACCCTCACAGTCCTTCTCCTCCTTGTGAAGGAAGCAGCTAAGGGGTTTTTTTTTGGGGGGGGGGATGTAAGTGGTATGATGACTGAAAATCTAGGGGTGGGGGGATCTGTCTACTACTTTACTGCACATGCTTCGAACCTCGCAATCAATTCAAACCAGGCTCACTACAAAGGTAAGCATTACGAATGGATGAGTTTTGACCAGCATGCCAACTAATTACAAAATTCAGCAGCGTCACTAGCAGAAACAACTTTACTTCTTCCTGATCTTCCCACGGTAAGGTGCAGGGAAGTTGTATCCTAGATACCTGGAGGTGTGTGCACAGGACTTCTGCATCAATCAAATGAACAGCACTGTTGCTATCATGTTCAGACATCTCTCAGTCTATTCATTGTGTATTTTTAAATAGTTTCTACAGGCATTCATAGAATAGTAGGGTTGGAAGGGTCCTATAAGACCGTCGAGTCCAACCCCCCCGTCGAGTCCAACCCCTATACATTTGTTGGCAGGAGATATGTTTAGCTGCATATTTTCCCCTGCTGTTCCCATTATTAGAATTCTTTTCTTCATTGTTACCTTGCATTTGAGAAAGAGTAGATCACTGCCTTGTTGTGGCGAAGGGGCTTGCGTAACTCAGTGAAGCCATAAGCTATGCCGTGCAGGGCCACCCAAGACGGACAGGTCATGGCAGAGAGTTCTGACAAAATGTGGTCCACTGGAGAAGGAAATGGCAACCCACTCCAGTATTCTTGCCAAGAAAACCCCATGGAACGTATCACAAGGCTAAATATGAATATGAACTTGAGCACGCTCCGGGAAAGAGCGCAGGACAGGAAGGCCTGGCGTGCTATGGTCCATGGGGTCACGAAGAGTTGGACACGACTGAACGACTGAACAACAACAACAAGAAGAAAAACGTAAGTGTCATGAGTTTGGGTGATGGGGTCGGTATTAACTCCAAGATCAGGCTGTATACCTAGAATCAGAAGGTCTTATCTCTAGGGATGGGCGAATCACCCTGCGCCTGCCCTGCACACCGCTTGGCAGACCCCCACCACTTATCCTCCCCTGTTCAGCTCCCTGATCAAGCTGGTGGATGGTCTGTGGGTGGTCTGCGGGTGCTCGGCGAGCAGCTGCTCGACTCCTCAGAGAGCTGCCATTTTGTGTAAAAATGGCAGCTCATTCTTTTACATAAAAGACATTTTATGTAAATGGCAATCATAAAGCTGCCTTTATGCAAGATTACAGGCATGGATTCATGCCTGTAACCTTACATAAATGGCCACTTTATGGCCCTCACGTACGTAAAAAATATTTTCTGTAAAATGACAAGCTGCCATTTTTACACAAAATGGTGGTTCACCGAGGAGTCGGGCGGCTGCTCTCTGCTTACTGGGCACCCACAGACTCCACTGTATCAACCAGGGAGCTGAACATGCTGGGTGAGTGGCAGCAGTTTGAGGATGGTTGTCCAGGAGGCCGAGCATGGGGGGGGGAGTCCACCAGACTCTACCCCCCTCTTGGACTCCTGTGAGATCCCTACTCATCTCATCAGTCATCAGAGAGCCAGTGTGGTGTAGTGGCAAGAGTGTTGGACTAGGAGCTGGGAGATCTGGGTTCTAGTCCCCACTCGGCCATGGAAGCTCACTGGGTGACTTTGGGCCAGTCACAGACTCTCAGCCCAACCCACCTCACAGGGTTGTTGTTGTGAGGATAAAATGGAGAGGAGGAGGATAATGTAAGCCGCCTTGGGTTCCTTGCAAGAGGAAAAAAGGCAGGGTATAAATGCAATAAATAAATAAATAATAAATAAGCAATTGGACTCCTTTCTAGCTGAAGCTCCTCACCAGCCCTCCATGGTTTCTCATGCTGTCTATGGGTAGGCTCTGCTGTGGCCTGCTGATTCTTCTTTTCTTGCTGGCTTGCTTCCCAACTCTCCAAAGAGTGTGACTGGTGGAGGTCTCTGGCAGGGAATCAGGGATCTATGAGAATTTTGTTTCTGTTTGCCAATCATGCGCCCATGTTCCATTCACAAAGCCATCTATGAATGTGAGCAGGAGCGCTTTGGGGTTGGGGGGAGGGGAGAGAAATGTTCACAAATTCCTGACTTTGCAATCACATCCAAAAATGTGTATTTTTTTTTTTAAATGTGCACTTTGAAATGCATATCCTCCACCCCCCAATACACATTTTCAGACTTCAGCCAGTGGGGAAGAAGTGCACACTTTTGAAAAACGTGCGCAGAAATTTGCAACTTTTCCCATTCAGATAAGGCCACAATGAACATGGAAGCATGCTGAAATGAGTTTTGAAGTGATTTGTGGAGAATTTAGGCAAGCTTGAAAATTTCTGCTTCGCCCATCCTTAGTCTCTGAAAATGGGGTTCTGGCTTTACCCCAATGGGCAAGAAGAGTGTAACCAGAGCAGAGGGTATTTAAAAGTTCATTATGTTTGAATATAGATTTTAAAACCTAAGCAGGAAAACAGTGAATGCCCTTCCACTTGTTAAACAAATGAAAACATGCCACACAAGAAGTCTTAAGATATAAATGACTTAAAGAGAAAAGTAAATACTAAGGACCATCCCATGCAGAAGTAAAATGTGAAAATGTAATGATTACAGGGAAAATACAATTGTAACCATGAATTATAAAGCAGTGTGACTGTTACATATGAAAAATTACATCAGGCAAAGTAAACTAAAGTTTAATGTTTGCTGACGGTTATTAGAAAACAGTATTAGGAAAACTGTATTAGAGCATGAAATGCAATAGCTAAGACATACACAAAAGTTATAGTAGGCCAAAGTAGCGGTTTGAATTGTTAGCACCACTTAAAGTCTAGACTAGTTCAATACCGTTTTTAAAGCTGCCAGCTAGATAACAGTGTAGTCCAAACCTTTACGGAAAAGGAAGGGGGAAATGAATGGAAATTATAGCTGCCTATTTCAAGCAGAGGCCTGAGAACAGGCGCCTGTGCAGCCAGATGTAGATTGGAGGAGACCCCTCCCAGAGTTCAAGGTGTAAGACCCAGCAAACTCCAGGCTGAAAAGTTAATCCAGGTAGGAAGTGAAGAAAATGTTTTTAAAATGAAAACGGTGGTGAAGCCTGAACACCACCAATGAGTAAAATAAAACAGTGGGAGGAAACTGAGCTAAGCTGCTCAGGAGCTAAGCATCTAGGCCCCAAAAGCTAGCTCAGAAGCAATGGCCAGCTGCAGCCTGAAACACTGAAGGACACGGTCAAAGTAGGACATTCCTTGTTCTCCCAAAAAGAAAGCAAACATGCAAACTATGGTCCCAAAGGCCTCCAAACTAGCAAAATTCTGGTAGCAAAAACTGGAGCCGCACAAAAAGGAAAACAACAACCAAAGTGTTAGAAAAAAAGGGAGACTCCATAACCATTGGCGTCTCAAGTTACGTAAGAGCCCGAGTGGCGGGAAAATATAGGCGGAGCAAAAAGGGAATCATACTGACGCACTCATGACTAACGGCTTGGTAAGCTGATAGTGACTGTTTATTGGATATTAACTTAGTGAGCCGATGTACTAACTGTTTCATTGGTTACTGGTAAGAACAATAGAAGCGATATGATATAAAGGGCTTTTGCACACGTGTCTCGGGGTCCAAACTGCTCTGCACCCGTTTTGCAAAACGTTCAATAAAATAGTGTTGGATCCACTGCTGCCTGCCTGGCATTCTTTTCTTCTAAACCGAAAGCAAGGACTTTTTATCTAACAATTTGGTGCCGTGACTCGGATCCTGCTTCGGGGCGCGTCCCCTTCGCGCTGAGCCAAGGGGCCGCGGAGGAGAAGTGGCCACAGGCGGTTGTTTTATACTGCCTTCTCCTCACGACGGTGGCGGCAGAAGTGCCTGGGGACCAACGCCAGAGGAAGAGGGAGACGTGATCACTCCTTTTAGGCACCGGCAGTGGATCAATAAGCAGCTGGACGCAGCTGCGGGTGGGACAGAAGAGGCTTTTGGGGTAAGTGAAACAGCTTACATTAGGGGATAAACGCGGGACGGTGGTGTGTTTGTGATTGTGTGAGATGCCTACGGGCGAAGCGAGTGAGGAGCCCCGATCTGCATTTCCTTACCCCGGAGACGGGCTAGGTCAGAGGAGGGCGAAGCGCAAGAATTGCTGACTGAAATTCCCACCGTCATGGGCGGGTCCCAATCTAAGTCTGCGAAGAAGTCCCATACGCCCTTGGAGTGTTGTTTGCGCAATTGGTCACATTTTAAGCAGGATTATGGAACTAAGATGACAAAGGATCGTCTTGTCTTTTTTTGCACCCGGGAATGGCCAATATTAGAACCCAAATGGCCACCCGAGGGGTCTTTTGACCCAACCTTGGTATCTGATGTGCGAACAATAGTAGCACAGAGGGGAAGTTGGGACCAGTTCCCTTATATTGATTCGTGGGCAACTTGTGTGCCCCTTGGCGGCAGGCCTGCTCCGTGGCTTGTTAAATGCATGTCCCTTGCCCTTCCCATGGTGGTCAAAAGGAAACCACCAAAAGAAGGACCACCCAGGGTCTTGGCCACGGCACCGGAGGACCTACTGCTTCCTCCTCCCTATGGGACAGCCGTCGCAGGGCGCTCGTTGCAACCACCACCCTCTCCTGAGGGGCCCGCCCAGCGGTTAGATGCCCCCGAGAAGGACCCCTCTCATGAAATAGTACCAGAGGACCCCACCCCTCTAGTTGAACGCCAGGACACTCTCCAAGATCGTCTATATTCCCTAGAGGAAAGATTGGAGGTCCTACAGAGAGAGGCAAAAGGGGGACCTAACTACAACCTGCGAAAGGACCCCCAACCACCGGTGAAGTTCACCTTCCCCATCAGAGAAGTCCCCGACCCTACCGCCCAACATCCTCAAGGGACGATGTTTGTTTATGTCCCATTCACAACATCTGATTTGTATAATTGGAAACAATTTAACCCCTCCTTTGAAGAGGATCCCGGGCCACTCCTGTCTCTGATGGAGAATGTGAGGCTTACTCACAACCCCACATGGGACGATACACAAATGCTATTGAACACCTGTTTTCTCAGCCAAAAGCCAACCATCCTTGCGGGGGCACGAGCCAAGTATAGGGAGGAAAATCCCCAAGCAACTGAGGAGGAGACAGTGGAGGTTCTGCCCACAGGGCGACCCAATTGGGGGGTGGCCACAGCGGCACATAGACGCTTACATGCTGACTATTTTCGACTCATTTTAGCAGGCATGAAGCAAGCCGCGAGAAGGGCCCCCAATTTGCAAAAAGTCCTGACTCTAAAGCAAGACAAAAACGAACCTCCTGCTGTGTTCCTCCAAAGGCTGAGGGAAGCCTTCGCTAAATATACTGACATTGACTTGAATGATCCAAATAATTTAAGGATCCTCACGACTCAGTTCGTGGGAAATAGCTGCCAGGACATCAGAAAGAAGTTGCAAAAAGTTGAAGGAGGGTTGGCAGCTGACTTAGGAGTTTTAGTTGAAGTAGCTCAAAAGGTTTATGAGAGGTGAGAAGAAGAAGGAAAAGAAAAAGACAAGAGGCAGGCCAAGCTCCTTGCTGCGGTTCTTAAACCTGACAAGGAGGGAGCTAGGAAGGGGAGGAAAGGGGGAAGGAAAGGATCTCCCCTGGGGAAAGATCAATGTGCCTTTTGTAAGAAAATGGGGCACTGGAAGCGTGACTGTGAGGCTTTGAAGCAGAAAGAGAGAGGGGAAAATACGGGAGAAGCGCAGAGAGTTCTGTATGAACAGGAAAGAGATTAGGACAGACCGGGGCCCGGCCCCCTCTTAGCCGTCTCTGAGGCAAGATGGGACCCCATGGTCAAAATAAAGGTTGGGGGCCGCTCCTACAAAGCCCTTGTGGACACAGGGGCCGCCCTGTCCGTCCTCCCCCTCAGTGAGCCCCCAACGGGAGGTGGGGGGTTCACCACCATAATGGGGGTTGAGGGAAGGGCAACCCAAGTGCCCCTCTCTCGTCCCCTGTTCACCAAGGTTGGGAAAACACACCTAGAACATGCATTTGTCTGTACCCCCTCCTGTCCGGTGGCATTGCTAGGGAGGGACTTATTGAGTAAACTCCAAATTGAGATTACTTTTACTCCTGACGGAAGGATGGAGATACGGCTCCCTAAACAGCAGAGTAGTAACTACCAAATGGCCCTTTTGAAGGTTGCAGAAGAATCCACCCCAGAGGCCACCGAGGACTGGAGCTTAATAGAAAACAGAGTCAACCCTCTAGCTTGGGCCGGGATTGGAGGGGCCTCTCGTGCCAAGTCGGCAGCACCATACAAAATTCCCCTCAAGGAGGGAGCAAGGCCTGTTCATGTGAAACAGTATCCCCTTTCCCGCCAAGGAAAGGAGGGCCTACAACCAGTAATAACAAAGCTCCGAGAAGAAGGCCGGCTCATTGAGATAATGTCCCCCTATAACACGCCCATCATCGCTGTGCCAAAAAGGGGAGGGGGGGGCAAGGGCTTTCGCTTAGTGCAAGACCTCCGGCTCATTAATCAGCAGATCGAGGCCCCCCATCCTGTGGTCCCCAACCCACACACCCTCCTTGTAGGAATTCCGGAAGAGCACGCCTGGTTCACTGTCATAGACCTAAAAGACGCCTTTTTCAGCATCCCCCTCCACCCTGATTCAAGGCCTTTGTTCGCCTTTGAATGGGAAAGCCCGGGGGGGGGGTCAAAAGTTCAATTAGCATGGACAGTCATCCCTCAGGGGCTGAATCTCTCACCGGTGGTCTTTGGCCAGCAGCTCCAAAAGGATCTCGAACCCTGGGTCCAGCAGCACTCAGAGGTGCATCTCCTCCAGTACTGTGACGACCTCCTGATTTCAGCCAAGGCCAAGAATGCGTGCCTGAGTGGGACGGTTTCCCTCCTCAACTATCTAGCAGGGGGGGGGTATAAAGTGTCAAAAGAAAAAGTACAGTTGGCCCAACCAACTGTAAAATTCCTAGGCTACCACATAACTAAAGGGACTCGGAGCCTAGGGCAAGAAAGAGTTGAAGTCATCCGTGACACTCCTGTCCCTAAGTCCCCCCGCGAATTGAGGGCCTACCTGGGGTTGACCGGATTCTGCCGACTATGGATAGCAAACTATGGGGAGACAGCGCGGCCGCTGTATGAGGCGCTGCAGAAAGATAGACTGGATAAATGGAAATGGACTAAGGAAATGAATAAGTCTTTTCTCAGTCTTAAAGCTGCTCTTGTGTCACCATCTGCTCTAGCCATACCAAATCCCAGCCGGCCATTTAGACTTTATGTGCATGAAAATAAGGGCATAGCTTCGGGAGTGCTTTGCCAGCGAAAAGGGCCCTCTTGGAGACCAGTGGGATATTACTCCAAGGTCCTAGATGTCGTAGCGCGAGGATGGCCAAGTTGCCTGAGGGCAGTAGCGGCAACGGCTCTGGTTTGCGCTGAAGCGGAGAAAATGACAATGGGAGGACCCATTGAAGTTTAGGTGCCGCATGGAGTGCCACAAATTTTGGGATCAGGAGGAGGAAGCAAATTTCTCAACCCAGCCCGGCATTCCCGATATGAAATAGGTTTACTAACAAACGAAAACCTCACTTTTAAGGCTTGCTCCAGCTTTAATATCGCCACACTACTGCCAACATTACTGGGCACAAACGGATCAGGACTCCCAGATCATGACTGCCTTGAAGTATTAGACCTAGACACCAAAGGCCGACCGGACCTTGAGGATGAACCAATAGAGGGAGCCAGAGATCTGTTTGTAGATGGATCTAGCTATATGCTGGATGGAAGGCACTACACAGGCGCGGCTGTCGTTACTCTAGAGGAGAGTGTGCGTGAGGAAAGGCTGCCTCCTCATTTCTCCGCCCAATCCGCTGAACTGGTAGCCCTGACAAGAGCCCTGCAAGCCAGCAAGGGAAAGCGAGTAAATATTTATACCGATAGCAAAAATGCCTTCGCCGTTGTGCATGCTCATGGGCAACTGTGGAAAGAGAGGGGATTCCTTACAGCAAACAGATCTCCAGTGGCTAATGGCGGCCTAATAGTGGATCTTCTGGATGCCCTCCAGCTACCCTCACAAGTAGCTGTTGTCCACGTCCGAGCCCATGGGAAAGAAAAAGAGGAAAAATGGAGACAGGGAAACCAGAAGGCAGATGAGGCCGCAAAAAGAGCAGCCAGAGAGGGAATCCAAGGAACATTCCTCATTCTACCCAAAAGAAAAGAGCACCCCACATACTCCCCTGCTGAGTTACAGATGGCACAAGAACACGGAATAAGTCCCTGCGATGACGGATGGATCCAGATGACAGATGGAAGACTGCTTCTTCCACAGACCCTGCAGAGGGTTGTTCTAGAGCAAGTTCACCATTCTCTTGGACACCCTGGAGCATCAGCCATGATCGACTATTGCAAGAGGCTGTTTGTCTCCCCTGGCTTAACTGTATGCGCCCACCGACTAGCCGCAACCTGTGAAGTCTGCCAGAAAACCAACCCTCCCAGGGCACCCCCTCCTCCAAAAGGAGGGCGACCATGGGCCTACTATCCTTTCCAGAGGGCGCAGATTGATTTTGCTGAGATGCCACCATGTAGGGGTTACAGGTATTTGCTTGTAATAGTATGTCAAATGACAGGGTGGGTAGAGGCGTTTCCATGAAGGAACTGCCAAGCTAAAACTGTTGTTGCTAAATTGTTACAGGAGGTGGTGCCCCGGTTCTCCCTGCCCGAAGTTATAGAGTCCGATCAGGGCTCACATTTCACCTCAGTTATTACATGGGGGCTGGCACAAGCTCTGGGAGTAGAGTGGCATTTACATTGCCCCTGGAGGCCCCAGGCAAGTGGACAGGTTGAAAGAATCAATCGGAGCCTCAAGGAGACTTTAACCAAACTCCAACGAGGGGTGAAGCTCACTTGGGTTGAGGCTCTGCCAATAGCTTTAACGAAGCTTCGAAGGATGCCAAGAAAGGACATAAAATTGTCCCCCTTTGAACTGATGTTTGGGTTCCCGCCTCGGGTACACTGCGGAAGGAGGGAGGAAGTCAAGTGGGAGGTGGGTGATCAGATGCTAAGGGATCAGTTGACTTCTTTACAGTCTGTTCTTTCACAGCTACGAGCTTATTCTGTTCCGTTTCAGAGACTGCCGTTAGATGCACCTATCCATCTCTTCCAGACGGGAGACGAGGTGTTGCTGAAAAAGTGGAATAAAGAAGCTTTAAAGGAAGGGTGGGAGGGGCCTTATTTGGTGGGACCAACCAGCCACTCGTGTGTAAAGCTTGTGGGTTCTAGTAAATGGACACATTGCAGCCGGATAAAGCCATTTAAGCGACCCTCGCTTCCTTCTGTCACTTGGAAAGAACAGGAGGACACAGGCAACGGTCCTTTGCTCCCTGGCACCCCTCTGGAAGCTGCCAAAGACACAGGCGAAGAAGCCATCCAGGAGCCACAATCGCCTGTAATATACAAGTCACAACATCTGGGAAAAGCTCGGGTTCGAATTACAAAAAACTTGTAATATGAAGCAAGTATTGTGGGTGGTGTTGGTAATGTTGGTTAAAGAAATATTAACGTGGATGGTGATACCTCAAGGACTTGGGCTTGACAGCTTTAAGATAAAACCCCGAAATGTCACACCAACACCCCTCAGACCACTTCTGGTACAGATCCCTGAGAAAGAGAGGCGTCCCTGGAGAACCAGGTTAGGGATCCCAATAACAGAGGAAACTGATAATGTGTGGTTAGAGTGGATAAAGTATACAGCCAAGTCTTTAAATAAGTCTGACTGTTTTGTTTGTGCCACAGGGAGATCTGTAGCAAAGGTGCTGCCCTTTCCACTGGGATGGGACACTCCTTCCCTCTTCACCTGCGTGATCCGTTTGTTCCAACACCCTGATGCATGGGGAGAGGAGGAATGCCAAACCCTCAATAAATTATACCCCCCACTCAAATCAAAGGATCGTGTCAGACCTTCCACAGTCTTCCTGCAAAGAAGAAACCATACCGGATGCATACACCGAAACCTTGCAGACACAGAGGGGCGTATAGGGAACCTGACAAGTAAAGTAAGATGTGTTAATTCTACCCGCTTTAGGAATAATTCCCTTTCAATCCCACGAGCTGATCTCTGGTGGTATTGTGGTGGCCTAGAGTTGTATGAGGTATTGCCCTCCAATTGGTCCGGAGCTTGTGGGTTAGTTCAGTTGGCAGTCCCCTTTTCAATTGCATACCATCCAGCAGAGAAGACTGGCGAACCCCGGCAGAAACGATCAGTAACCCCTTTTGATGATCAAATATATATTGACTCCATAGGAGTACCAAGGGGAGTGCCAGATGAGTTCAAAGGAAGAAATCAAATTTCTGCAGGATTTGAATCTACCCTGTTTTGGTGGGTGACCATTAACAAAAATGTAGATTGGATCAATTACGTTTATTATAATCAGCAGAGGTTTATAAACTATACTCGAGATGCTGTAAAAGGATTGGCTGAGCAGCTAGATGCCACCAGCCAAATGGCTTGGGAAAATCGGCGTGTTCTTGATATGATGTTAGCAGAAAAAGGAGGGGTTTGTGTCATGCTATGTGGACGGTGTTGCACTTTCATCCCTAACAACACTGCCCCAGATGGCACGGTAACAAGGGCTTTGCAGGGTCTCACCGCCTTGTCTGAAAAATTAGCCGAGAATTCAGGGATTAACAACCCCGTGACTGACTGGTTGGAGAGATGGTTTGGAAAATGGAAACACCTAGCAGCCTCAATCCTTATTTCGCTTGTAGTGATGATAGGAGTTTTAGTGTTATTTGGTTGTTGCATTATCCCCTGCGCTAGAGGCTTATCCCAGCGGTTAATTGAAACCACTCTGTCAAAACAGATGCTCTTGCTCTATTGTGCTGATAAAGAAACTCCGTTTTAAATGCTTTAAGACGTGAATAAAGACTTAAAGGAGGGAATTGTTAGAAAAAAAGGGAGACTCCATAACCATTGGCGTCTCAAGTTACGTAAGAGCCCGAGTGGTGGGAAAATATAGGCGGAGCAAAAAGGGAATCATACTGACGCACTCATGACTAACGGCTTGGTAAGCTGATAGTGACTGTTTATTGGATATTAACTTAGTGAGCCGATGTACTAACTGTTTCATTGGTTACTGGTAAGAACAATAGAAGCGATATGATATAAAGGGCTTTTGCACACGTGTCTCGGGGTCCAGACTGCTCTGCACCCGTTTTGCAAAACGTTCAATAAAATAGTGTTGGATCCACTGCTGCCTGCCTGGCATTCTTTTCTTCTAAACCGAAAGCAAGGACTTTTTATCTAACAAAAGGAATAAGTGAACGAAGTCCCTCTCCTAGGGTGCAATTCTTTTTTGATTCTTTGACTCCCCTAAACTGTCCTGCCTTCTGATTGGCCTTTTTTCTTCATTCCAGTTGCCAACTGTAAATGTGGCTCTGGATTGGTGAATGACATGTTGGTGGGCAAAAATCTCCAAAAAAGCAATATTTTTCCATCGTTTTACACAGCTGATGTCACCGTAGGCCTTATCAAGGTACATGGGACCACTCCGGACTTATGGAGCTGCTAGCTGCAGAGAGTTACAAACATTGTAACTTCTCATGTTGGTCCATTGTTTCACAGTTTGACCACAGCTTTGTCAGCATAACTGTCTGCATCTCAGACTCCAGGCAGCACAAACATTCTCCCCTCCAGGAAAGTCAGGCCTGCCGGTGAACCAAAGTTTGACTCCCATTCCATTCCATGGCTCCCTTTTAAACCCTTTGTTCCCAGCATCTGAACCCCATCTGATCTGAGCTGCTGACTAACTGGCTGGCTGGAGTTTGAGTGCCCCCTGGAGCTGCATCGGACACTTGCATCCAGGCGATGGTGGCACTGCAGCATTTCTGGCTCAGCTTTGTTGAGCCAGAAGTGCCACACAAGTTGAGTTGAGCTCCTTGTTCTATAGAATTATTGGGAGGCCATTCATTTCTGTGGCTCCCAACGGTAACGTTGAAACCGGGATACAAACAGCCTCCAGGCCAACTAGATAGGGGAACTTTGCTTTCCAGAAGGTAGCTTTCGTTTTCTTCCTTTCTCTATATTTTAGCCCATAAATGACTCAAATAGACCTGAGCAGACAGGATAGTAAAAGCTTGTCTGTGCTTGGATACTTTTCTGGATTGATTTGCAAGGCAGATTTAAATGTACCCTTCCAATTTAGAGCAAATAGTTGTTTTTCTAAAACATCCGCTGCCATTTTTCATCCATACGAGGCCTTTGCGCCAGATGCTCTTTTTGCCTTTCATCTCTTTTGATTATGTTGGTGGTCATTAGCAAAATGAAGGGAAGGAGCAAAAGATGTGACTTCTCATAACTTAGACAAATCCACTGATTGAAGAAAAGTATGCAAGGGACTGATCTCAGTAACTAATATTAGTGGGCGATGCTTAAATCTTGAGAATGCTTTGCTGGAGTACATCAGAGGGCATTGGGAACTGCCCACCTCTTCCAGGTCATTTCAGGAATTCTAATTGGTATATACAGTTGTCAAGATTTAATCTGCCTCAGAGATAATTTGATATGTAAGGGCACAATCCTATGTATGTTTAAACAGAAAAAAGTCCTACAGCTACCCACACAATACTAAAACTTCAGTGCTAATTATTGTTGCTTTCCCTCACTTGCCTTCAAAGTGTTTTTAAGTTTTCTACTTCTGGTTCCCAATGCCCCTTCCCAGGACTTAAAAAACAACAACACCCACATGCGTAGCCAAAATCTGCCTTTGTTTTAAAATGGACACTAATGTACTGTAACAAAGGTTTGACTTCTTGGTTGTGAATGATTGTGCTGTCACCAATGTCGTTTTGACACAGGCAACATGTAAAAAAATATATGGATCTTTGCAATATTTTGCTTGCTCTGCTCTGTAAAGAAATGGCTTTTAGATACATGCAAAAAATCAGAATCATCATGGACTTCCCCTGCCCTTCCGCCTGGGAGTTAATGTTAAACTAAATGCCTGTCAAAATAATATGAGGGAGAGTTAACTGGGAACTCCAAAGCCTCCGCGCAGAAGGAGCTCCCATTCTTTCCCCACCTCCCTAGCATTCCAGCTTTTAGTGAGCCCATGGACACCAGAAATGGAGTTCTAAGCTGACTTTACATGCACAGAAGTGACTGACAAAACACAGATAAATTTAATTTGGTTAAAAGCACAATCCTATGCATGTTTAGACGGAAAAATTCCTACAACTAGCATTCCCCAGGTAGCATGGCCGGCTGGGGAATGCTAGGAGTTGTAGGACTTTTTTCTGTCTAAATATGCATAGGGTTGTGCTCTCAACCACCTTACATTTAGAAGCCCTCCTATCACCATACCTCTTAGAATCAGGGCTGGCCCAAGGCGTTTTGTTGTCTGAGGCAAAGAAAAAGATGGTGCCCCCTCCTATTCCATGTCCAAAAGCCAACTTGACTGGCAGATCAGTCTGTCCAACTTTGATGATGGGACTGCATCCTCCACAGCACCTGAAGGGGACAGGCTAACTTAGGGGATGCAGAGCAGGCCACATGGCACACAGGTCACTCCTCCAATATCCTAATGCCACCTCACAGCAGCTGTTGCCTGAGGCAGCTTCTTCACTCTACCGAATGCTAAGGCTGGCCTTGCTCTGAATACTTGTATTCAGTACTTATGTTTGCAGTTCGCCTGTCATGGCCCCCCTTGAGAAATCTTCTGAGGAGGACGAACTGCATCTGGGGCCATGATGTAGATTCGGGCCTACCAACAGCCCTGCTATAATGGTCAGAATAGGCTGGGTTGGGAAACCAAATAAATAAGCCATGCTCCAATTGATCAAGCTTTGTTGGAATTCCAATCCTGAAATATTAGCAGTTCTTCTCATATTTGTATCATTTGTGAGCCAAATTGTGCTGTTAAAATTAATCTTCAAGAATTAAACTAGTGTTGTGCTGAAACCCCACCTGCCCTTTCACAACTTCTTCATTTCACCGTGAAAGAAGCAGTTGTTTTTCTGCCTCTTTCACAGAGATTTTCAGAGCCACAACCTGATAAGAATTATTTGGTAATAATGCCTACTATTAAAAAGGAAGTTAGTAGAGAGCGGGAAAAGGCGGAACAGCATGAACATTTACATGCACACAAGGCAAGAAAAAAAAAGTGGGGGGGGGGGAGACCACACCTGTCTTTAGTGAAGAAAAGATAAAATAGTTTACTCATTTCTTTGTGTTCTATAACACCTGTGGGAGCAAGAGAGCACAATTTACAATATTCCCTGCATAACCTTGCTTTACATTTCAGTGATCTGATCAAACTGGGCTGGTTGTTGCTCTAAAATAGTTTTATTTATATATTTATTCCTAGTATTTTCAAAACTGCTTTTGGGGGCTGCACCTCAAAAAAAGTCATTTGTATCAAGAAATGTCTATGTTACGTTTTATATGCAAGCTGTGTGAATAATGGGTATTTTACTACCCTAGCATCTCAGTTCTTGTATCTGGTTATGGAGGGATGACCCCTTCTCCCTCTGTCCCTCCCTCCCCTCCCTTTTGTTTGCACAAGCAAGCAGGTTCTCATCTTAACTATTCTGTGCTACTGGGAATAAGTGAGGAGAACCTAGTGGTTCAGTTCAGTAATTTTAGATTTTAGACATAATGGTCCTAGAGAGACGCCCCGCCCCGCCCAACTCGATAGATAGTAATATGCAGTGGAGGCTGGTGGCTCCAATGTTAGTGGGGTGGTGAATCCGCTCTGGGTTTCATTCAGAACCAGTCAGCACTCTAAAGGAGCTCTCCAAGGTGCTCTGCCACCAGGCTTTACTGGTAATATGTATTACTTCATTTCCATCAAAAAGTGGTAAACCAGTCCTGCTGCATTTGGGCACCCTCCTGTATATTCTGCTGAGTGCGGCCCTGGCCCTTCCCTGATAGCACCACTGGAAGAAACTGTAGTGACAAAGGAGAGCTGGGCTCTCTGATGCCTTCGGTCATTGTGCAGTGGAATGCACAGCTTTCCTCACTTCTGCGTAACAAGCTGCAGCTGCCAAAGTCTCCCTTCTGCACAACCATAAAGGGCCCAGAGGCGTGTACTCTCTTTACATCTGTTCTCCGTAGGAGGAAAACCGTAGGTGGTGGAGAAGAATGCACATTCTGGAAAACACAGTGGCAGTTCAAGAAATCTGCCACAATGCTAATGAAGTTGTTGTTGCAGGAAGGAAAAGCTTAAATGAGTGATCTCTCTCCTGTGTTTTGTTAAATGCCTCCTTCACACATTAGCATGTGATGTGCTGCAGAAGAGAGGAGATGGATTGATTTCCCTTCCTTACAAACAGCTGCTCCCGGCTTTAATTATGGGTGGTATGCAAACATCATCTCAAATCAAAATGGGTTTCTTCGGGGGAGAGGGAAGGGAAGAATTATTCCCTCTTCGAAACTCCAATTTGTGCATAGATTTATCTCCATAAACAGGATGTTAGAGCCACCAATGTGATGATCACACTTACTTTAATGAGTGCTTCAGACTTAATCCATTTTAATCTTGGGATGTTCTCAGCTGCCTTTTGCATAATTACATTTCTGTTATCTTCAATTCACAATACACCCCTTCATGCTAAACAATCTCTTCTCCCCCCTACCCTCCACTCCTTTTTGGCATGTGCTTGCATTTGTATTCAGCACAGAGAGCAAGAGAAAAGAGTTGAGAGAGACCGAACATTTTAAGAGGAGAAGCGTAGTTGGAAAGCACTTCTCTGGGGATCTCTGCACCTCAAGTTTATTGTGCATTCATGGTTGCTGACTCATGGAATTGTGTGGGTCCATTACATGATGTCATCATTGTCCAGTCATTATTCCACTATTTCCTCCCACCTAGCCCGTGTTTTCCTCAAACGGGAAAACTTGGGCATTTTTCCAGATACGCGCAAATGGAGCACCATGTCCTCCCCGTGTATTTCTCCCCTAGCGTGAATGAAGCACAGAGTGTGGTTGTTGGGGGCGTGGTCATGATGTCGAAGGTGGTGACGAAGGTCTGATGGGTGTTCAGCCTTCCCACTCCTGAGCCATTTTGGCTCCTTGCCATTTTCAGCCTGCCGGTTCAAAACAGAGCGGCAGAGCGGCACAGCAGTAGAGCAGCAGAGCAGCAGTGAGGGGTGTGTGGCAGAGCGGAGGAGCAGCAGAGGGGCTGAGCAGCAGGGACTGGCCAAAAGCATGGAAGAAGGAGGTGGGGCCAGGGCAGATCGGTGGGGGGCTGTCCACGTGTCAGTCCCCATCCACCAGTAATGTGCAAGGGGAAGGAAAGGGGCAGGAACCCAGGAGCAAGTATTGCTGAACCTGGAGCGTGTGCAGTGCCTCTTCACGGAAACATAACACTATGGGAACGGCCATCTACAGAGAAGGAAGTGCGTGTAAAGAGAATCAGTTGTGATCCTGCATTTAAAACAGAAGCGGAAAGCCCCGTTTTAAATGCAGGATTGTAGGCTGGTGTAGAAATCCCCTCTGTCTCCTATGCAAGCATATATTGTCCTCTCCAGAGCTGAGCTCTGATAATGCACTTCTGGAAGTTTGCAGCACTCTGGATGGCACCAGTTGGCTAGCATCAATGAAATCACTGACACCTCCCACTGTCCCCTGAGCAGTTTTCAAGCTGCTTTTAAAACATTTCCGTTTTTAAGAAGGCAGGCAATGAATATATAGAGCTGTGTGCCAATTCTCCAAACTATTTGTGGGCAGAGAAATTGGGGGGACAACTGCACCAACTTTCTCCAAGGGGAGGAGAAATTCTCCGACAGTTTCTCAGAGATAGGACTCACTGTTGGCAGGGGTTGTAGCACACCTAGGGATGGTGAGAGAGTCCAAGGAGGGCGGTAGAGTCCAACCCGACCACCCAGACCCTGCTCATTGGGCCACGGGGGGCTCGTTTTCCTGCTCAGCCATTGGGGGGTGGAATTGCTGCAAGCCTGTCCGTCACCTTATCAAGTCACCATTGTGTGCAGAAACTGTGGCTTGGCTACTTCCACAGATGTAATATTGTGTCTATGGCTGCTTAAAGGGGCATAAAGGGCCCCCTGTAATGTTGAGTGATCGTACCTTTAAGGCAGCCGTCAATGCAACATGAGATTTGTGGAAATAGCTGAGCCACGATTTCCGCACACAATGGCGACTCGGTAAGGTGACAGCTGGCCCCGCAGCGCTTCCCAAGGGTTGCTGAGCCATCCTGTAGCTCTTACGGCCTGGCTCGCAGGGGCAGGTGGGTAGTGACGGTGGCTTGTCGATGAGTCCATCCCAGTGGTGTTGTGGTGGCAGGGCTCGCACGGATGCAGCCCCGGCACTTTTTCATGAGCAGGGACTCTGATGTCATCTGCCGCCCCCCTCAGAATTCCCTGTTCCCTCTGAGCTTAGCTGCGATCCTCACTGTAGCTGTGGGGAGAATGAATTTTCCAAGCAACAATATATTGTTCCATGTTGGAATGCAAAGTATTTGGGATGACTTGGTCTGCAATGGGAAATTAAGCCCTATTCACTTTACCGAAGACGTGCTCCTGGTGGAGATGAAAACTCCTAGAACTGGTGTGCTGATATGGATCGACACAGCGGCCTGAAATTTTTGGACTGCTCTTAGAGACTGTCACAATGAGCTCCTGCATTTCCAAATTTACCACTACGCCACTGTGTGTGTGTGTGTGTAGTTCAATCCAGCTGGGTGTGTGGACGTTTCTGTTGGAGCGGGAGGGGGAGATAGAATGAAGGAAGGCCATCTGTATGACTTCAGTTGTGAAGCACTCAATTAACATTTCTCTTCTCTGCCACCACTGACATTCCATACTTTATAACTTCTTCATGATATGTTAGCGCAACTGCCCCTCCCCCCCCAAACCCCCACTCTAAGTATGTGTAGCTTGGCATTTAAAATTCATTTAAATCATGGCACCACCGTGACTGCAGGGAGATAATGGAGTTTTCTTCTGGTGCCCTGATGATGTTCAACCCATTCACGGGAGAATAAGCAATATTTGGTTGTAGAAAAAGGTCATGTTTTTTAATTGTTTTAAAATAATAATACGTGCCCATGCCAGACCAGCTTTGAGCCAGTTTGGCACAGCCCCAATCACCTGCCACTCTCTGGGTGGCCATTCGGGGGGACCCTGGGCAGTGGAGGCTGGTGGCTCCGATTTCAGTAGAGCTTTGACTCCATTCTGGGTTTCAGTCAGAACCAGCCAGAACTCTAAAGAAGCTACCAAGGTGCTGAACCCCATCCCCCAAATAGATTCAGCACCTTGAATAGCTCCATTAGAGTTCTGGCTGGTTCTGACTGAAACCCGGAATGGATTTACAGCCCCACCAAAATTGGAGACAACAGCCTCTGCTGCCCCTGGACTTCGGGGCTGGAACTTGGGGCCAAAGTCTTTGGCCCCAAGGTCCAGCCCAAGATGCACCTTTGGACCCCCTCTCCTGTCACCCAGCAGATGGGGGACAGAGGGATGAGTGATGGGAACGGGGAAGAGACTGAACGGGATGTACAACAGCAGCAATCCTTGCCACTGTGTATGCATAGAATCATAGAATAGTAGGGTTGGAAGGGGCCTATGAGACCATCGAGTCCAACCCCTTGCTCAATGCAGGAATCTAAGTCAAAGCATCCCTGACAGATGGCTGTTCAGCCTCACCTTGGATGCCTCCCATGCATTCCTAAAGGAAAAGGTGTGATCTCCAGATCGCAGCTGTCCAACCCAATTCAGGACCGAGAACAGGAGGCTAAGAATTATTTTTCCTTATTATGATGGAACGATGTGGTGGATTGCTTTATTGTCTGCAGCCACAAACAACACTCTCTCAGTAGCAGCACGATGCGGGTTTCCATTTGGAAGTGGTGTCGAGCACAGATTGTGCCAGGACAGTGTGCATCACTGAAAAAAACATCCAGGAAGAATTCACCCCACAACTCCATGCCAGCAGAGAACATCATCTCACTCACGGAGGAGGAACCACTCAGGACTTTTGCTATGGTGATGTGAATGAGATGTAGTGCTTCCCCCTGGCTGTGTGTAGTTCTGTTTTACAAGATCAAAAGTCCTAGCATATATTACAGCAGATGAGTAAGACACAGTTTTAAATGGGCAGATACCATATTGCAGCAATCCCCAATGGCCATTATATACATTTTGCAGCACACGGGTGAGGAACCAATATAATAAGAACTGAGCCAGAACTTTACCCATGCCACTAAGGAAATAGCCACAATATTGTGAGAAATCTTTGGATATCCAGGCTCTCTCCTTTATGTGTGTGAGCCGCTTGAAAAAAGAATTAAGGAGTTTTCATTGGAGATGGGCCAGAAGGAAAGGGGATGTTTAACCCTTCCCCTGCCAATTGTTTCCCCTGAAAACTCTTCCCCAGCTTCTTCCTGGTATTTCATATCAAGTGTTCCATACCCTGTCTATCGTGCTAACTATGGGTTTTTAGAAGGGGATACAGAGAGTACTTCCCCGCCCAACTGGCCTGCCCTGCCCTGCCTCCAGACCCAATGTCCCTGGCCATCTGCATGGGGATATAATGTTTGAATAGGGCCCCTGTCCATAAAGCACAATGCACATAGGACCAAAATACATGGCTGATTCCTGGGTTATTTTTCTGAGATATTGACTCTGCAAAGTGGACCTACACATGTTGGATTGTATGCATGTATATATAAATATTTTGCCTCTGCACAGGTATCTGGGAAAGCTGGGAGTAGTGCAGGCATACTTTGTGGGTGGGGAGGAAGGCACAATCTTATTCCTCACTGAATATATCATCTGGGATATATAGGGACATACAGGGTATCTGATCTGGTCCTGCCCTGTTCAGGCTTGAGCCCCAGGGAAAGCAGGTTACAGCAGAGGCATATCAGCTAAGGCAGAGTCATGTCAGGTTGTCAGGGTTCCCCTTATGACCTGGACTCCCTGAGCAACTCCTTAAGGATCTCTTGCCTCCTTAAGAGTCCCACCTTCCTTCTTTTGAACTTCCCCTTTCCAGTAATGGGGAGATTAGGCTGTAGATGTGGGGTGATTAACACTCTAGACACAGGGTTTAACCACAACAGTTTACTAGTAAACTAAAACAAGCAAATCACAACTAAAGGTATTTACACAATAGGGCTGGGTGATACAAAAGGCATTAAAAGAAAATAAAAGTGGCAAAACTCAAGTTCCTTTACCCGAGCTGTCCTTAGACTTTCCTAGGCTGCTTCTTCCTGCTCACTTTTCAGACTCTGCTCTCACTTCAGGCTCTGGCTGTCTCTCCCTCTCTTGCTCTTGCTCTGGCTGCAACCTGGTCTTTCTGACTCTTACTGGCTCTGTCCCTCTCTTTATATACCCTCCTTCCTCAAAACTGAAAGTACTGCTTCAGACCTGAAGAAATGAAATTCAAACGGAGAAATGAAACTGACACATAACCAGAGAAATGAAACTACTCCTCTCAGGGTTACCCCCTCCCAACAGAAAACTCCAGGCCTCCCAGCCTGACCTTTTGTCCCTTTGCCTCTGTAGGCCTGAAACCTCCACACACAGGTAAAACAAGGCAAGGTCATGACAGGCAAGACGGTGCTATCAGGACCTTAGATACCACCCTGCAAAAGGTGCTGGCATAAGCGTTCTCCCACAACAAGAGCTGTTGTCTCAGCAGAATGCAGAGGTCTTTGAGGCCTTCTGATGGCTGACTCATCTGGGGAAGCTATTGGCACCACCCCTTCTGAAGATCTCTCTCTGTTCTTCAAAGAACCATTGCCTGGTTCTGTAGCTTTTAATTTGAGCAGCATGGGGGTGGTGGAGACTGCACTGAGTGTGCCTCTTCTGACTCTGAAGAGTCTGTCAAGACCAGATCCTCTGGTCCACAGCAGACCAACCCCACTGACCTCCGGATCCAACAGATTTGCCATGGGATGGCTCTCCTCCATTTTAAATGGTACGATCGGCTAGTGGCAGCTGCCATTAGCCAACTGCAGAAAAAATATGGCTGCAAATTGCATAGTTTGTGGCATTTTCCACAATTTACATAGAAGGAAGTGCTTTATGGCTGCAAATGCCATAAACTGAACAATCTATGGCTGTATTTTTCCCGGGATTGGCTACTGGCAGCCACCATTAGCTGATTGCGCCATTTATAATGGAGGAGAGCCACCCTGTGAAATCTGATGGACACGGTAAGGCTCTGGGGAAATCTGTGGGGCCCCAAGTGGCCTGGATTTCCCCACTGTGGACCCCCTCCAAAATGGAGGTTGAGAGATTCATCCATCCCTAGTTGTAACTAAAACCCAAAATGGAATCACTGCCCCTCTAAAACTGGAGTCACCAGCAGCCACTCGCTTGAGAAATAATTAATGGACTGTAAGTGGATTTGAAGTGGATTTGATGTGCATCTGATTGGCTGTTGATGGAAACAGAATGCTAAGTGGAACTTGATCTAGCAGGGCAGTTTTATGTGCATATGATTTTGAATCTTGGCATGTGATTGTAGAGTCTTAGGTACACACACTGATTATAAATGAGCTCTTTGTTTATGATCACCATTGGCTATATGAAAGCAACCTATACAACAAAGTCAGTGAAGTGATTAATAGTATTATGATGCAGTCCTGTGCATGTTTAAATGGTAAAATGTGCCACTGAATTCAGTGGGTCTTATCTTCAACTACATGTGCATGGGACTGAAGTGTTAAGATAATGAAATCTGCTTTAAGATCAGCAACCTCTCCACAGAGCATCGAGGTGAGTTAGTTCAGCTGCAATAAACATGCATATGGATGGCATGCACAAAGAATCAGGGTCTTTGGTTGTTGGAAAAATTCTGGTGCTGAATCTGAGTCTGCAGGAAGATAAACAGAACCTGCAGCCATAGCAGCAGATGGGAAGATATATATCAACAGAAAAAGACAAAGGTCAAATTTAATTTATTCTTAGTAGAGCACTGCTGGTTTCCACAGTAACCAATGTGATTGCTTTACAACATACCAATGTCAGTGAGGTTTACTGCCCCTTTCTGTGCTTGAACTGAAGAATGGGAAAAGCATGGCTGGTTTCCCACAAAAGAAATCCAATATCTGACCTGACACTTGCCCACCAAGAAGTGAAGCCGAGTGTGTGTGTGTGTGTGTTGTGCCCATATTGACAGCTGAATGTGTTCACTGCAATCCCCAAATGGGCATAAGTGACTTCAGGTACAGCCCTTTTCACATGTTCAGCAACTGTGCGGGAGCAGAAGGACTGGGTTTGGAGGTCTTAAATGAGTCTGCATGTGTACAACTGCAGAAGCAAATGTCGACTATGGTGTTCCTGCCTGGGTCCCACCTTTTCCGCAGCCGCCACTTCTGAAACTGAGAAACAAACCCCTCAGGAAATGCCTGCTTATACCTGGATCACTTGTTCCCACTGACACCCAAACTCCAGCCCTTTTACCCTCTCTGGGTTCCAGCGAAACTCAGTATGCCCAGTTGTTGCTCTCAACCCACTACAGGAGAAGTATTTTACTCATTCATTCATTCATTCATTCATTCATTCCAGTTAGATCCCACCTTCTTTCCTTCAAGTAACCTGAAGTGGCATACATAATCCTCCTCCTCTCCATTTTATCCTCACAACAACAACCCTGTGAGGCAGGTTGGGCTGAGAGTCTGTGACTGGCCCAAAGTCACCCAGTGACAAGGAAGTATACTTAATAATGGTAGCGTAGCAATTCAATCAACACATGGGAGTCTGTATGTCAAAAAGCAAATAAAGATGTATTTGTTACAGAAAGAGTTATATGTTGTTATTATTATTATTTAATGTTTGGTCCTAACTTGTTTGGTATCTACTCTACCCTTTCTAAAATCCTATACACAATACCCCCTACTGGATGTTGCTTCCACAACCCTAAATCCCTATCTGACTGACTATGAGCTCATTCTTTTTATAACCTCAGGATCCTCACACACACGCAAGCCCCTCACACCTTTCACTCACTCACTACTAAAATGGTAACCCTGGCTTACCTGGGTTACATAAAACATCGTAAGCACATACATTACAGTAAGAGGCATGTGTTGCAGGGATCATGACTTTTTCAGGATTCCCAATCACCTGGACATTTTCATATTTATTTAAAGTATTTTTATCCCACTTCCAAGCCAAAAAGGCCCCCAGAGTGGCTTATAAAATATAAA
Source organism: Heloderma suspectum (assembly GCF_057233095.1). NCBI lineage: Eukaryota > Metazoa > Chordata > Lepidosauria > Squamata > Helodermatidae > Heloderma > Heloderma suspectum. Next base: position 303,362,267 of record NC_139461.1, on the reverse strand, counting down.
ACAAGACAGTCCCTGCCCTGTCTTGTTAAATTATATATTATAATTTAAATAGAGATGCAGTCCATCTCACCATAGTAGAGACGACTATGAGCCTTTCGCCACAAGGCTTTTATTGTACAGTCCTGATTGCTCACTCATGGTAGTTTACGGGCCCTTAACATGCCGTTGTCATCCTCCAGGGCCTCTACTGTGCTTTGCAACCATTATCACCCTCTTTTTTCTAAAGAAGAAAGTCTGATATATCCTGAATGGCGCTATGGTAATTGTGCAATTCCATACTGCCATCTAGTGGTTCTATAATGAAATGTATAGAAAGGCAGAGAAAGACACACACCCCTCCCCCCATTGGAAAAAAGCACATGTAAAGGAGCCGAGCTCAATCCCATAAAGAATCTGGAAGCAGAAGCCTCAGTAAAGGTGCAGTAAAGGTGCAGGATAAAAGCCCCATGTAGAAATGCCCTATGGCCAGGTGTGCCTGCCTGCTCAGTCTGCTGTCCATGCGCTAACTGTTGATGGGCAGCAGCTCTTCCGCTTCTGTATCTTTAAACCAGACTTTGAAGTCCCTTTGAAGGGACTGGACAGCCCTTCAAACAGAGGGTGGTCCTCTATAAAAGAAGACACATGGCCACCCTATCTTCTTTCCTTTTTCTTTCCTTGGCCTAGAAGAAATTCAGCTCCAGGCCTGTATTAAGAGACCTGCCAGGGAACTGTATACAATCCTGTTTAATAAATCAGTTATATTATCAACACCGTGTGCGGATTGTGAGTTCGGTAATCAAAGGCTGACAGCCAATATACTCAAAGTGGGAGGCTGCAGCAGGTAAATATACCCTATTGTCTGTCTGTTATAATCACAGAAGCTGGCCTTAAACCGGAGATACGTTTGCTCCAGGGACAAGATCCTCTCATATCCAGGAAAGCTATTATCGTATCCAGGGGTGGCGAGACCACAGCTTGAGAAACAGACACATTTCCTACCAAACCCTGAGTGGATATGTTGCGTTGTTACTGGTAGGATTAATCATGAGGACTGTGGGGAAAGATGCTTCTCCAGTTCTGAAACAATTTAAAGATGTCAGCAGAAGAATTACTGCTTGTTTCTGTGCTGTAGCAGAACTCCCCTTGCACTTGTCAAAGAGAAGAGCCTGTTCAGGAGCGAGCTGGTTGTGGAGTCACCATGGTATGTAATTTAGGAAGCTTGGGTAGCCCAAATGACTCCCTGGAAGAAGTGTGTGTGTGTGTGTGTGTAAGCCCTATTCCAGCCTTCCCCAAAGTACCTTCCAGAAGTGCTGGACTGCATCTTCCATCATTAGGGAACCAGCTTGGGGAAGTCTGCCCTATAACATATACTCCCTGGCCCTACTTATCAGAGGCAGTTCTTATTTCCTGGTAACTGCCCCAGGTGAATCATTGTTCTGATATATATATATATATTTATTTATTTTGCTATAGGGGGAGACTTGGGAGACTTTTTAGACATGTTAAGTTTATTTTTTAATTGTTACAGTATGTCCCACCTTTTTTTCTCTTTCGAGGAACCCAAGGTGGCTCACATCCTCCCCCTCCTCTCAATTTCATCCTCACCAAAACCCTGTGAGGTAGATTAGGCTGAGAGTCAGTGGTTGGCCCAAAGTCACCCAGTGAGTTTCATGGCCAAGTGGGGACTAGAACCAGGACCTACTGTGTCTCAGTCCAACACCCTAACCATTACACCGCACTGGCTCTCACGTACATGGTTAGGCCTTCCTCAACCTGGTGCCCTCTAGATGTTTTGGACCTCAGCTCCCATCAGCCCTGACTAGCATGGTCAATAGTCAGGCATGATGGTATCTGCAGTCCAAAACATCCAGTAGGCACCAGTTCTGATTGACAGTAGCTCCACAGGGTCTCTAAAAGTCTTAACACTTTGCTGCCTGATCCTTAAAAAAGGAAGGAGAGAGAGAGAGAGAGAGAGAGAGAGAGAGAGAGAGGCCAAAAGAGGCCAGGGATTAACCATAAGAATGTAAGAAGAGCCCTGCTGGATCAGACCAAGGGTCCATCTAGTCCAGAATTCTGTTCACACAGTGGCCAACTAGCTGCCCACAGGAAACCCACAAGCAGGACATGAGTGCAACAGCACCCTCCCACCCATGTTCCCCTGCAACTGGTGTACATAGGCTAAACCAATGCCGGACTGGTGCCTGGATTTGGTAATAGGCTGGATGAAGGCCAATAAAGTGAAGCTTAATCCTTGCAAGGTGGATGTCCTGTGAGTAGGTGTCTTTAGTTCAGGAAGATAGAATGCAAGCAGTTCTGAACAAACTCCAAGAACAAACTCCAAGCTAGACAAGAACTTTATTGCCTCTCTTAAATAAGAACAGCTACAGGGAATTCCTGACTTCACCCAGCCACAACTAAGTCCAGTGCCATCTAGTGACTGAACTGTAAGGTGATGCTATCTGCACAGTCATAGATGAGCATCTCAGCCATTCTGTCTGATCAACACAGGCAGCATTCAGCTCAGAGCGCTCCACAGCAACTCATACTCCATCTGGCCCATTAAGCAAACAAAGTCTGCTGTTGTTGTGTTTGGAGGCAAATGTTCAAAGAAGTCCCTGTTGGCAAAGATTATGCAGAACAAACTCCTGGTGCCTTGTGTGTCCCTGATGTAAACACAGAATTCAAATCCATCTAGCTATAAGAGCTCTTGTGTCTTTTTCTCCTTCAACTAACACATTCCTATATATGAAACTATGTTGGGACAGTGGTTCATCTTTGCATGACTTCTATTGTGTGCCAAACCAAAGAACCCGAGTCTGTCCGTGGGGCCTGTATAGTGCAGTTGACGGAATGACATTCTCACATTTCCATTGCTCATTTTTATCTGCATGTCAGTGTCAGTTCAGATCAAGCATGCCCCACTGTCAACCATGCCTCCCCCAGGAACACACAGCCAAAGGGACCACCATTAAGAGTTCTCAGTTGGTCCCCAGGCATCCTTTTGGTGCACAGGGACAGAAACTGTCTCAAGGGAAGATTCCCTAGCCATATGGATAGAATGTGGGGAGGAAGCAAAGGGACTACATTTGAATTCAGTTAATCTAATTAGACAAACAACATTCTGCATGTCTAATTCATTATCATCACCATTAAACAGAAAACTGCTCATTAAAAAGAAGCCTTTTCCATATGGTTTTTGTTTAAGATATGTTGGGTTTTAGTGTAAGATATATTTATAAAGACTAGCTAAAAGCCCATCAGAACAGTAGGTTGGGAATACCTGACCTCTGTCCTGAAGTGACAGTGGGTCAGATCCAGACTTAGTTATGAGCAGACCCACTGAGATTAGTGGGACTTAAGTGGGACTTGAGTTAGTCATGACTAAGTTCAGTCATATTGATTTCAATGAGTCTGCTCTGAGTATGACTAAATCTGGATCCAGCCCACTAACTAGTGTTTAGGATTGCAGCTTTAGTGGTCTACTATGACCATGGTTTTCAAGTTTGTTATCTTCATGAAGCTCTTTCTATGCTGAGTAATTTGCCACAGAACTCCACGGTGTTGCAGAGGACACTGGGACATGTTTGGGATGGGGGAGCACAGTCAGTCTATACAGGGCATTGGCCAGATCTGTTGGGTTTCAGTGTTGAGCTGCATGGATTAAGAGCATCGCAATGAACACACCCAACCCTCCCTATTACTGTAGATTGCAGGGAAAGATTGGTTGTGGTTTCCTGGCTGTTTTTTGTAGGGATATTTTCTGCCACATTCTTACTGAATAATACTGATAAGCTGCAGAGGAAATCCCATTATCTCCTGGACACAGTTTAAAAACCATTTAGGTTACAATCCTCTGCTCCCTGGAAGAGATCCCCAAAACTGGTATCCCCTCAAGACCTGGGCTAAGGTTTTGTGCTAGTTTTGTGCTGTTTAGTGCCACAGACCCCAAGTCTTGTATTGCAACTTCTTAATTTGTAAAGACATATCCAGTCGGGGTTCCTAGTTAACACCCCAAAACCTCAACTCTGAAGACCAACACCTGTTATCCTCTCAAAACCCGTGCCAACGTCTTGTGCTGGTTTTGTACTGTTGTGTACCACACAACCCCAGTTTTGTACTGCCACCTCTCAGTGTGTACTAACATATGCAGTCAGGGTTCTGAAAGAATGTCCCCCAAACCCAGCTTTAAAAACCAAAGTCTAGTATTCCCTCAAAAACTATGCCAATGTTTTGTGCTAGTTTCTGGCACAAAACAGCACACAATCTTAGCATAGGTTTTGAGGGGATACCAAACTGCAGGGTTCATAGTTAACAGAGTTCCATGGGAGGGCATCCCCAGTGCCAGATCAGTGATGCCACCAAATTTTGTAATTACTCAGCTCAGTAGTTGAAACTCATCTGTTTGTAATGCTCACCTTTGTAGCAAGCCTGGATCGATGTATTATGAATGCGCTATTAAGGTCATACCTGATTGTGAGCTTCAGAGCATGCATGGTAAAATAATACACAGATTTCCCCCTAAATGTTCAGGTGTCCTACCAGCAGTGGAGGGTGGCTCTGATGTCAGTGGAACTGTGAATCCACTGTGGGTTTCAGTCAGAACCAGCTAGAAGGCTAAAGGAGCTATCCACGGTGCTGAATCCATTTTGGGGATAGGGTTCAGCACCATGGATAGCCCCTTTAGAGTTCTGGCTGGTTCAGACTGAAACCCAGAGCAGATTCACAGCCCCACTGACATCAGAGACACCAGCCTCCATGTTCTACCACCTAGAACCCCCCAAATGCACTTTAATCAGTTTCATTAACTGCTTCCCTTGTTGCCGTTGCTGCCACTGCAGCTCTCACTCAAAGGAAGGGGGGGAGGAGGACTCTGCGTCCATCTTCATACCAGTGATTGACAATGGCATGTAAACATCATATGACATCATCAAGCAGGCAGGCTCCATGGAAACAACCAATCAGGGCCACATAAAGTGGTGAAGCGTAATGTCATGCCACATTATGCCATTTCAGACTACAAGATGCACTGTGATATTGCGCATCCACAAAAACTCATACACGCAGAATGAGATTTCATCTTAAAGGAGAACTCTCTTCTGAGCTCACATGGATGAATTCAATACTTTCCAAGTAACTGGGAATTCACTGAGGATGAGTTCAACCATCACTACATAGGATACAGCAGGTCTCTACCCTCACTTGCCTCCCTACTGCAGGTGCAGAAACTAGAGCTGTGCTGAAAATGTTGATTCTTCCATTTTCGGTATTCGGGGGGGGGGAAGGATGAAAACTCTGGTGAAAGAGGCTGGGAGAGGTGAGATTTCTTTCAAATAACCTTCTCCTTGGGGAGGAGGACAGGATTTCAGCTTGCCTTTTTAAGTGTAGGCGGTGGCTGAGGGGTCTTCTTTCTATTTTTTTTTTTAACCCTGCACTTGCTGGAGCCCAGGTCTCTTCTCCAGCTGGGCACCTCTTTCTGAGCTCCCAGGAGACCACATGACCTTGCCCTCTCCAATAGGAATGCAGGAAAGGCTCCAGGGCTGCAGAAGCTTCTTTGCAAAGCATGAGCAATTACGGCTTTAGAAAAACTCTGCTCTTCCTCCGGGGATCCGCAGTGGGGGGGAGGCGATCCGTCCCTCCCCCCGGAATCCTCCCTAGCCGGCTCCATTCTGCGGCGAGTCCGTGGAGCCACCAGCCGGGGCCGCCTGCAGCCTTGCAGCCTGCAGGCTGCGGCTGCAAATGGCGGCTGCCACAGCGGCCGCCATTTGTGTCCCTGCATTGCCGTGATAGGCTACATAAATATATACGTAACCTATCACGGCAACACGGGGACACAAATGGCGTAGCGGCCGCCATTTGCATCCCTGCATTAGCCATGATAGGCTATGTATATATAACACTTTATTGCTTTCTAGCCAATCAGACCATCTGCACACAAAAACAAATAGAATTCTCATATCAACCAAAAGGGAAACCGACGCACAAATTATTAATAAAATAACTAACAAGAACAAGTTAAAAACATTTAAAATCCTAAAACAATATTTGCCAGAATGTTATTACCGTGTTTACAGATTTAGTTTTTTTATAACAGTCAATGACTTTCGCCTCTCCAGGGCTCGACTGACAAACTTAGCAGTCCTATATGATGTATAATGATCTGTTCCAGCTAATAATAATCAAGTTATGCTTGCACGGGAAGTATCCTCAAGCACAACTAATAGGGGCTCAAGGTACTGCTTCCTCAAATCGATGTACAATGGGCATTCTGCTAGAAAGTGTACCATGTCCTCTACCTTGGGGCAACCAGCTGGGCAATCTGCACTCATGCCATGATGGGTCCTATAACGTGCCTTCACCTCCATCAATTGCAGTGAGTTCAGTCTGCACCTAGTCATGAGCCATCTCAATTCATGTGAGGTGATGGAAATCAAATATGGGGGAACCTTCCCCGGAGAGGTAATGATGCTTTTATAGATCTTGTTAGAGCGACTTTCAGCAGCCACAGCCATTGTTGTTTGAATATCAACATCTTGTAACCTCTTTGAAATCTCATCCCTAGCTCTATCATAGCCCCTCGCAAGCAAATATGATTGTGAAAAGCTCAACTCAGAGATAGATGTGGTTATCTTGTCTGCCCATGAGCCCCTTCCCATAGCTTCATATGCTAATAAGACCAAGGGGGAGGCCAGTTGGAACACTATCTTTAACCAGAAGAAAGTGGCAGCATTTTGGACAAGCATTCCCACTGAGTGACAAGCTGTTTCTAGTCAGACAATGGCCTTAGAAGTGGAGCTGGGAAGCCCGCGTACTCTGGATAGAAATTTATGCTGCACTGACTCCAATGAAACAATGTTAGCATGGGTCCAGGCAGGTGCCCCATATAATATTCGGGGAAGTAATTTGCCCTTGTATAGCTCTATTAAAGTGGCCACCATCTTACCACCTGGTCCAGCAGCAAAATGAAGAATGGCATTACTAGTTGCATTAGTTGTCAGGGCTATAGCTTTCAAGTGCTCAGACCAAGATCCTGAGCTTTGAAATGTCACTCCTAGGTATTTATACTTGTTAACCTGATCAAGCAGGTGGTTATCCAGCTGCCATCAGTATTTTTTCCTCCTTTTGCCAAGGACTAAGATTTTAGTTTTTTCATAGTTGACCTGAAGGGATTCTCTCACACAATATGAGCTTAGGGCTCTTAAAAGCCTACGCATGCCCACCTGGGTGTATGACAGGAGAACAGCATCATCTGCATATAATAACACTGAAATACTCCTGTCCTTTAAAAAAGGTGGGAAGAAGTCTGGACTAGATAAGTAGGGAACTATATCATTAAGATATAGATTGAATAGAAGAGGTGCAAGCAAACATCCCTGGCGCAATCCTTTGTTAACAATAATGGGGTTTGAAAGATCACCTGAAGACACTCTCACAGACAAGATAGAATTCTCATACAGCCCCTGTATTCTTCTGAGCAATTTATGATCCACATTTAAAAATGTAAGCTTCTGCCAAAGGCAGGGTCTAGACATAGAATCAAAGGCTGCTCGAAGGTCTACAAATGCAGCAAAAAGTGAGTGATAAGGGGGAGATGTATATTCCCCAGCCAAATATTTTAGTAGAAAACAATGGTCTACTGTAGTTCTGCCACATCGGAAGCCTGCTTGTTCTTCATCTAGGAGATTCTCCCCGAGCACCCAGTTTTCCAGCTTATCTAAAAGATGTCTTGCATACAACTTACTTATAACATCCAGTAGGCTTATAGGGCGATAATTCTTAGGGTCTGACCGATTGCCTTTTTTATAAATAGGCACTACAATAGCCACTGCCCAATCTTGGGGAAATTTCCCAGTTCTATCAATAAGTGTAAATAAGGTTGCTAACATTGGGATCCACCAATGAGGATAATCAATCAAGAAATCTGGTGAAATGCCACTCCTTCCAGGGGCCTTTCCATGCTTCAACTTCCGTATCAGCATAGCTATTTCCTCACAGGTGACTGGGGGCCAACTAGGTGATTCTGGGTCTTCCTCCTGCAATGGGGGAAGACAGGCCATCTCATCATAAAAGAGGGAATGGAAGTGTCGTTCCCATTCATGTGTCGTGATAACAGAGTCAATGGATGGAGTCCCAGAGTATCTTAAATCTGAAGTAAGGTGCCAAAATCTAGGTCTATCATTTCTTTCGAGTGCTAATGCTAGTTCCACCCATTGCAACCTGGCATGCTCTTGCTTTTTTTCTTTAATTGTATTTTTATAAATACAAAGTAAAGTAAAGGGACTATACTTCTGTCTCTTATGAATTTATGTTGTCTTTTGATTTCCTGCTTAAGTTCCCTACAGTCCACGTCAAACCATGGATTGCCCTCTTTTGGCCTCTGGTTCTTTGACGGGCCTTTCCAAAATAAGAGAGGTTCGACTGCTGCTAAAATCTGGGCATAATATTCTAGTACTACTTCCGTCTCTTTGGAAGAGAACAGGGTATTCAGCAAGAGTTGTACATTCTCAGAATGCCATAAGCATTCCAAAGCATTTAAATTCACATTTGCCCATTTACAACTGTATGTTGCAACCCTTGTGCTTGGGACTGGGAGCCTATTTTCTTGATTTGCCTGGACATTTTTAAGACATTCCAACTGGACAATCAGTGGTTGGTGATCACTACATGGATATGAATCTACTCTAAAGAGCATAATCAGCCCAAACACAGCTGGGGGGACTGCAATATAATCAACTACGCTAGCCCCAAGATGGTTGATAAAGGTTAATTCCCCTGTCAAATCCTCAGACAGAGAGCCATTCAGAATGAGAAGTCCAGATTGAAAGATCATTTGAATAAACAGCTTCCCTTGGGTGTTAATTGTGTGATCCTTTGACTGTCTATCCTCTATCAGTAGGAAGTCATCCAGGGAAAAATAGGAGACTGGCTCTATTGCATTCCAGTTTGGGCCAATCCAGGCATTAAAACCACCAATTAATATCAAGTGAGCTTCAGATAGTTGGGTCTGCAGGCCAAGTATATAATCTGTAAGGCTTTCCCAAACATTCTTGCTGTGATGAGTTGATTTCCAAGGAGGAATATATACATTTACCATGATATATGACTTTGAATTAATTTTGAAAAATATAGCCAAAGCCCAGGACTGCAAATTACTGATGAGATAACTTTCCCCTTTCAATGAAGTTGATATATAACAGGCTAATACCCCCCACGGGCGTCCCATGCCTCTGGGGTTGCTTGCAGGGACTTCATAGGTTTTATAAACACTCAAAAGAATTTCCCCCGTGCACCATGTTTCCTGTAGGAATATGATATCAAAAGATCTAAGGTACCTTCTGAATGAACCATCTGCCCTTTTATTAAACTATCCAGAGATGTTCTAGGAGACACACTTAAGTGAGCTCCCAAAAGCCTTATTTTGTCAGGAGGATCAATCTAATGTAATTTGATCTATTGAGGGGTCAAGCTCCACTTTCCATTTAAGTGGAAAGTGGAGTTCTGGATCATGTGTTTCCTTTGAGAATTATTTGCTATTGTATTGGGACTACTGTGGTGTTGATTTCAGCCATCACTGTTTTCTGGTTTATTTGCGGTATCAACTGAAAGTTATCAATATTAGAATTAATTGCAGTATTGGTTAAGAGAATTTCAGTGTCTAGCAAAACATCACTTTTGAGTGGGGGACTAGAAGGACGTAGAGTCCTAAAGTTTGTTCTCTGTAGGTCCTGATCAGTGGACTCTATATCAGTGGTCCCAACATCCATCTCCTGAGTTGTAAAATCAATGAGCATTTCAGTGTTAGACTGTTCTAAAACATTGTGTAGTCTACTTGCTTCTGGGGCATACAGATCTATGGGTTTCCTTCTGGATATCTGCTTAAATAGTGGTGTTAATGAAGAAGTTTTAAAGACCCTTCTAGCCCTTACTCCATATTTACCCAGTTGGAGCCTCGCAGCAAAGATTTCTTTAACCAGCATTGGTGAGTTGAAAGTTATTATACATCTCTGTAAATATAGAGAGCCTGGAAGTGTGTGTACAGATCTAATATTTCTTATATGAATTCTTAAGTTCAACAATGCATTAAGATTATACACAACTCTGGTTTTCCCCCACCAACTTGGCAGAACCCCATTTGATAATGGTGATATTTCAAAGGCCACCTGGTCTGGGACTAAAATTAAGTTCCCCTTAAAGTCCCAGTTCTTCAGTTCTACAAGTTCTCCACAGTCTGCAAGGTTCAAGAAATTTGAATGTTGGGATATAGTTGGAGGAACCAAAGCCTGTATAGGTTGTAAATCTGGAAGTGTCACGTCTTTCTGATTTACTTCTGGATTCGCTTCTTTTTTCTGATATCCTGATACTTGAGAAGTTGTATAATTTCATCAAGTTGCTTTGTATATCCAGAGATAGGGGCTAGTTTATCATTTATAGCTCTGATTGTCCCAAAAATACTAATTAGAGTTTTAAAAATTAACAAGCACTGCTCTGCCATGGTATCAATATAATTGCCATGTTCACATCTTCAGGCTTCAGCCCGGTAGTTGCCTGCTTCTCCTCATTTCTCCATTCCTGGGACTCCTCATTTTTTCCTTCCTGGCACTTATCATTTTCCCCCAAAGGGGAGGCCAGGATTGAATATTGATTAGTAGTAAGGATTGGGAGTCCTCCTGGGGTATGAGAGCCACCGAACATGAAGCTATCAATTTTAGATTGCTTTGAAACAGGGAAAGTTGGAGACCCTAGTTGGTCTCTCTGCCTCTTTTTCTTACTACACATTGCAAACAGAGGGTAGAAGAATCAGGTAGCACCACTCCGCAACCTCCTCCACTTGATAAATGCTTCTAGAAGTCAGCAAAATTGGCAAAGCAATTAGGCAGGCATTCACATATTCCTCTATGGCTTGTGTGTGTATGTAAGGTCTTTATCAGAAGAATTCAAAACATAGTCCAAACACTGAGAGCTCTCTCATTGCCTCCTCACAGCTAGTAAAAACAAACAGATTAAACCTTAGGGCAGCCAAAACATTACAGTTGCCTGGCATGCACTACAATAATAAAGGTTTAAACTGGCAAATTAAAACTTAAAACACATTGTGACAATTTAAAACAATTAAAATTTAAAACAAACAAACCGAGAAGCCATGAAATCTGCTGCTGCTTGTGCTGACCAGAACCACTACGTATATATTTACGTAGCCTATCACGAAAAGAGCAGGGACGCAAATGGTGTAGTGGCTACCATTTGCATCCCTGCTCTTTGCCGTGATAGGATACGTAAATACTTTCGTAGCCTATCACAGCTAATGTAGCGAGGGAAATGGCGGCTGCAGATCAGGGCTGCCATTCGCACCCACAGATGAGGGCAGCGGACAGCTGACAAAAGGTAGGGTCCATCCCAGGGAGGTTTCACAGAGTGGTGGTGGGGATTGCTCCGTTCTGCCACGGACGCCATGATGTACGGAAGTCACTTACTTTTTCGCAGCTTGGATTCGCGGTGGGAGGGAGCCGCTCCATCCCTCCCCCCCGGAATCCTCCCTGGGCCAGCTCCACTCCGCGGCGGCTCTGCAGTGCCACCCGCCAGGGCCGTCCGCAGCCAGAGTTCCGGCTGCGGACGGGCTGCTGCGGACGCAAATGGCGGCCGCCATAGCGGCCGCCATTTGCATCCAGCAAAGCTGCTGTGATAGGCTAGGTAAGTATTTACGTAGCCTATCACGGCAAGCCCCCCCCCCCAAACCAGCATGTGCAAATGGCGGCGGCTACAGCCGCCGCCATTTGCGTTCCCTATTTTTAGTAGGGATGGTGGAGAATTCCACTGTCAAGGGCTCCTTGGAGGTCTCTCTCAGTCTAATCTAGTAGCCAAGTCCAGACGCAGACAAAGGGATTCTTTTCAAAGCTTTATTCTTCTTTTACAACTTACAACTCTACAGGTAGCAACTAGATCTGAGCAGCAGCATCCCTATGCCCTAAGTTGAAACAGTTGGTCCCCGTTTGAAAGGCAATTACTGGCAGACCCCTGAATATAAAGACTAGGGAGAATCCCTCCCCTTTTCCCTTGGATCCTCTGGGCGCAACCATTCTTTGAGCGCCAACTGGGCGCTATGCTTCCTTTCTGTGCCCTCTATCTGGCGCCGCTCTCTGCGTCTGCGCCACGCATCCACCCAGTCTGCTATCTGTGCTGGGCCTGGACCGCTTTATAATCTAGGAATGTTGGTGGGAGGAATCTCTGTCAGCTGAGGGCCCTGGGAAAAAGGGGCGCACTCCTCTCCCAGGAGCGACTGCTCTTCCTCCGAATCAGAACTACTCTGGGATTCTATGGTCCACCCTGACATCCGCCACGGATTCCAGTGAGGCCAGATTCTTTAGAATCCAGCCCCCCAGAATCCGTGGCGGAACGGCCCCCTCCCCCCTGCCCCCCGTAGAATCCCCCTGGGACAGCACTTACCTGGGGCGGATGCGGTGGTTCCGGCGGCAGCTCTGGAGGCTCCGGCGGTGGCGGCGGCTGGTCTCCTGGCCGGCTGTGGCCGGGCTGCTGCTGCCGCCATTCCCATCCTTGCAGCCGTGATAGGCTACGTAAGAATTTACAGAGCCTATCACGGCTAACCAAAACAAAAAAAACAAAAAAACCCAGAGTAGGCAAATGGGGGCAGCTACAGCGGCCGCCATTTGCATTCCCTATTTTTGGCTGATTTATCTTATGTAAATATTTACATAAGATAAAACGGCGAAAAAAAGGGGAACGCAAATAGCGTAGTGGGCGCTATTTGCTTTCCTTTATTTTTCACCGTTCTAGCCTACGTAAATATTTATGTAAGCTATTACGGTGAAAAAAGGGGAATGCAAATAGCGTAATGGGTGCTATTTGCGTTCCCTTTTTTTCCCGCCATAATAGCTTACGTAAATATTTACGTAGGCTAAAACGGCGGGAAAAAAAGGAAGGCAAATGGCTCCCACTACGCTATTTGCATTCCCTTTTTTTCCTGCCATAATAACCTACGTAAATATTTACGTAGGCTAAAACAGCTAAAAATAGGGAACGCAAATGGCGGCCACTGTAGCCACCGCCATTTGCGTACGCTGTTTTTTTTTGGCTTGCCGTGATAGGCTATGTAAATACTTACGTAGCCTATCACAGCTGTGATGAAGAAGTGAATGGCAGCCACAGGGCGGCCGCCATTTGCAAGTCAGCGCGGACGGCAGCAGGTCCGTCTCGCACGCCTTTCGTGGGTTGGGGGCGCGGGGGCTTTGTTCCGCCACAGATTTCGGGGGGCCGAATGCACTGGCATTCGGCCTCACCGGGATCCATGGCGGAATTCTCTGACATCCCTAATCTGGCCTCACTGGAGTCTGTGGTGGAATTCTCTAACATCCCTACTTGAAGCAAAACAGATCAAGCAAGGTAAACATTTTTCTAAAGCTCCCAAAGTTCTATTTGTTCTTTGCAAAGAAGCTTCTGCAACCAGTGGGTTCTTCCTGAATGCCTATTAGAGAAGGTGAGGTTATGTGATCCCATAGGAATTCAAGAAGTGCTGCAGGGTGGAGAAGCCTTTTTGTAAAGAGTCTCATGCTGCGGGCATTTTTCAAGTAAAATACAAATAAAAAAAGAATAGAAAGAAGATCCTTCAGCCACCTCCCCAACTTAAAAAGGTATGTGAAAACCCTGTCACCCTCTGCAAGGTGAAAATTATCTGAAATTCTCCCCCTCTCCACAAAAGAGGCAGAAAAAAACAATGCCTCTTTTGCAGGGAGAGAAAAAATCCCCCCAAATAGGGGGCAAGATTTGGCACCGCACTAGCAGAAACCTCCACCACCTTTGCTGCCCAGAGAAAAGAAAATCCCTGCTGCCCCCTTCTGCCCTGCTGGCAAGAGTCCAGCAGGGTTCTAGATTTGATTCTGTATTCCTCCACCTCAGATTTGTTCTCTCTGGCTGCCAAAAGATTGTTCTATCAGTCTTGAAAAATTTCTTCTGTCATATCCTTTCCTGGACTGCAGTCCACTTCATCAGATGCAACAAAAATGTTTTGCCAGAAAATATCTGTTCATCTTTAAGGTGCCACAAGGCCCTTTCTTGTTTTTGCTGCAATAGACTACCATAGCTACCCCTCTGAAAAGTCTTTCCGATTACAATTCAGGCACTTGTCCTCATTCTTTAAAACTGCACAATAAAAGCCCTTCCTCTTTGTTGGTTGAGATCTCGTAAGTAAAGTTGCTTTGCAAATTTCCTTCTGGCAAATTTAATAAGGTAGTCTGGGTGGGAGTGATTTTATTGGTGATATTTTACTTTCTGAGATGACAGTTCTAAACTTTGCAGAGTTTCCATTCTTCTGCTTTGTTTAATCTTTGAATTCACATGTATTCATAGAAACACTGCTATCATACTGACATTTTTTAAAGGCCTGCTATTCTGGAAGAAACACAAGAAAAATTGGACATGGACTTTTTAATGGAATCTGGAATGATTGCCATGTTAGAGCACATGCAGGTAATCAAATTGACCTCAGTGGGTGCTCTTAAACCCTACAGTAGCTGCCATCTGTATTAATCTGCTAAGCAGCACGGGGAATTTTACCACACATCGTGTACACGTGTGATTGTATGTGTATGGGCTCTGACGCTCTGAAAGGAATACAGTCTCTACAGTTACATACTGTGCTTGTGCTCTCTTCTCCTGGGTTAGTCCTTTTCTTGATGAGCATTTAAAATGAAACAAAGCACAGAGTGTGCACTGCCCAAAGCTGTTGCCTCATTTAATCTCATTTATGCATGAACCATCTTGATTTTGCAGAATTGGACTTTGGTTTCAGAGCAGTTTAAAAGAACAGAAATGCCCTTTGCTTGGAATACAGCATGGCCATCTGCAACATGGCAGATTCCCAATATGGTGGCATGGATGGTTAAAGTAAAGTGCATACAACAGGGCATGCCTCGGAAATTAGAGTCAGTTATTGGGGCAAGGAGCCATTACTTTGCATTGTGTCCCCAACAAGGCCATGTTGACTGGACCAATGATCCAAGCCAACAACAGTCGATCCTGTGCTAGCTTATCAGTGTAATCATTATCTTTGTTGTTGTTGTTCAGTCGTTCAGTTGTGTCTGACTCTTTGTGACCCCATGGACCACAAGGTTTGCAGAAACCAAAAAATCCGATGACCTTCTAGACAGTGTCTAGTGCCCATAGGAATGCTCCCTTAAGAGCTTAACAGGAAATAGTATTTCCTAAACATTTCTTGTTCTTAGACTTCTAGTACTAGTAGCTTAAAAAGGAGAGATCTCATTCTAAGTACCACATTTCCCATTCAGTTCTGTCAGCTAGCTGACAGCTACACAGGCCTGGTGAACTTCTAATAAGAACCTCCCTTGTTACAAAATCAACACATATTTATATCTTTTTTGTGTATGGATTACCCCATAGCTAATTCTAACTATTGACTATAGAGCCTTACTTTAGGGCTCTCAGTCTTAATTATTGTTACTAAACATTCCTATAAAAGTAAAACATAGAAGAAAAGGCTTACACATACACCTTTCGAGCTAGATACACTCAATTCTGAATCATATCTTTTAGAAGATAACTCCTTACTCAAAATGAACTAATTAAACCTAAGTCTATAAATGTTTCTAGAGATCTGTCTATAAGATTTTTGATGCGTAAACCTTATGAAGTTTTTTTTTTTGCTCACTAATCGATAAGTGAAAACTTTCGAGTACATTCTTTTCCTGGATAATGCAGTTTCAAACCTGCTCATTACTCAAATAACCTTTTGGCCCAAATGATAAGGCTTTAACTAAGTATTTTCTCTTTGGATACTATCCAGGTCATCTTGGCAATTGTTTATTTTTAATGCCAGTTACCCAAAATTCATTGTAACCCTGCCTGGAACTTTCAGGCTCAGAGTCAGCTTGGGTGGGCAGCTGCCAAGGGCCCAGTGGGTCAGGAGGGCCCATCCCTGCTGAAGCTACCACCATGTTCCTCTTTGCCTTCCTGTCCTTCCCCTCTGGAGAAAGGAAGTGCCATAGCCAAGTGTGTAGGCTCCATGGTGCTCCATTTTAGAAGGGGAAAAAATGTATATTTTGAGTAGCAGCACACTGAACCAATTAGATGCTGCCTTTAGGTGGGGGACTCAGTTGATGAGGGCTCAAGAGAGATATAAAGACAACTCTGTGTTCTCATTGGCCACCTCCCCTCACAAAGGCAGCATCTCATTGGTTTAGAGTGCAGTTTCTCAAAATGTACTTTCTTTTTAAAAGTGTGTGTGTGGGGGGGGGGCGCGCTGCAGACTTAGCTGGCCAGGTGCTACAGCACTTTGCGAGTGAGGCTGGCCCAGCCGGGTGAATAGTATAAGTAGAAGGAAGAACAGCAACTCCCTACTAGGTAAACAAACAAACGGAAGGGAGGGAGGGAGCTTCTGTGGGTGGTTGTGGGTGGGTTGTGGGTTTCTGCAGGTGAGTGGTTGGGCATGCTGGCAGGTGGGATTTGGTAGCAGCAGCAGGCAGTTTGGGCTTTGGCACTGCCAGGGGGGTGTCCATGGGTGGGAGGACTTCAGAGGGCAGGCAGTGGGTCAGGGTCTTTGGAATGTGGGCAGGTGATAGGCAGTTGGGTTTCTTCAACAGGTTTGGGTAAGTGACCATGTGGGAGGTTTTAGTGGTTATGCCAAGGGCCCACTGGGATCTGGGGGCAGGCCCTGGTGTCTTTGGGCATCTCTACACCAGCCTAAAATCTTGCATTCAAAACGGGGCTTTCTGCTTCTGTTTTAAATGCAGGATTACAACTCACTCCCTTTACACGCGCTTCCTTTCCCCGCTCCTTCTCCCCGTATCTGAGTCTTCCATTGTCTTTCATTGATCTTGCTCCTCTTCTTCCCGCTTTTCCTCTTTTCATGGAGGGAACTGAAGTGGAACACAATGGGGTAATTTGATAGCTCATTACCTGTGATCTATTTAAAAATGGAACAAGGGGCACTTAGTGCAGGAGACGCCCTGGAGGGTCACGGGGTCATGTAAAGGGCTCACAAACTTCCACGAAGGAGCAATCTCAATCACAGGATAAAAGCTCCGTGTGAAGGAGCCCCTAGTGTGTCTTCCCTTTAATACAATTACTACTTCTTAGTTATTTCAATCTTCAAATTCTTAAATATTTATCATTTAAAATTTGGCATTTGCATTACATAAATAAGACATCCTCTATTGTTTTGAGAAAGGTGGGTTAGCAACTCCTCAATAGCCTTTCCAGTATTATACTACATTCCAATAAAGTAAAATCATCCATTTCCTAAAAATCCAGGATGTGTTTGTTGGGGAGGAATGGACTAAATTGTGTGCAAAACTGTCTGGCAGAGGATTAATGTTGTAGGCCATCTGCCTCTCCAACTAAGAGTATCTAGGAAGTAGCATCTGCTGGAGCTGTTCTTTCCGTTTCGATGCTCTGGGTTTAGATGTAGATGATAACAAAGGCACAGAATTCCTGTGTTCATACCTTAGGGAATGCCTTTCTTTGCTTGGAAATGCCCTTTGTCTGGAAATAGATCACGGCAGCTTGGTTGTGCAGCATGGATGGTTCTAGAAAAGTGCATACAGAATGGTGTTATGTGGAAATTAGAATTAGTTATGGGGGGCAAGGAAAGAATGACTGTGTGGTACCTGTAAAGACCACAGGGAGATGCAACTTGACATTGTGTTCCCAGCAAGACCATCTCAAGGCAATGTTGAGACTTCACACACTATCACAATGGTTTGTATGATCTGTCTCAGTGCTAAGGAGAAAATCTGAAATTCTGTCAATATTGAATGCTTCTGGAATAGGGGTGGGGAACCTTTCTCAGTCCAAGAGCCAAATTCCAATCTGGGAAAGATCTTGGGGCTCACATTCCATCTGTGGGTGGGGCCAAAATGCAATTCTTATCCATTTAAGGTCTACTCAGAAGTAAGCAGGACAAGCTTCTGCACATCTACTCAGAAGTACGTATGAGCAGCATGTCTACTGACAAATAACCAGACAAGCCTCAGGCTTGACTCGCTCAGCAAGTTCTTCCCCAGTGCTCAGCAAGGAAAAGCTTTTATCTTTGATTAGCTATTGATTGGAGATAAGAGCTTTTCCCTGCCAGGAGACAGAGTGGGCGTTGGGGAAGAAGCTGGTGAGCTAGATGTGGAACCCTGCTAGGGTAGCTGGTCTACTGGCCATAGGTTGCCCATGCCTCTTTTAGTTCATTACTGTTCTGTTGATTTGATTGATTGACTGGATGAACTTCTCTGTAAAATACTTGAAGAGACATACAATGCAACAAATGAAATTCAACTCGGGAAAAATGGAACCAACTGTCAAACCCGCATTTGCTGAAATATCATGAATACGGGGGCTGTTCAACAACCCTGTGGGGTAGGTGAGGCTGAGAGAAAGTGACTGGCTCAAGCTTACCCCATATGCTCTGTGGCTGAGTAAGGATTTGAACCGAGATCTCCCTGGTCTAAGCTCATAGGTATAAGTATGTATCCCTATAGGTATTAGATATAGGCATCTTAAGAAAAGCATAGTAGAAATATAAGCTTGGCTAAAAATCTTTGTTACTGCTAGGAAAACACCTTTTCAATATTTAACAAGAAATCGTTCCCTACAATGTAGGAATGTATTAGAAATTTCTATGACTCCAATTATTTGTGAGATGCTGTTACTCATTCAACAGGGACTTTTACTGATACATAGTTTTAAAATCCATAGTCAGGCAATACCTTTATTCAAACCAACCAAACATGCACTGAATTGTGGGCAAGCTTTCAAGGTCCCTGTGGTTGTCTTTCATTACTGCAAGTAGATGGAATCAAGTAGATAATGCAAGTAGATGGAATCAAGTAGATAATACTGCAAGTAGATGGAATCAGTGGATAATGTGAGAGACATGCTTTCTATGGTTTCATTGTGACAAATGCTCTTTATGGAATGGGATATCCATGTAGATAGTCAGGCAGTGCAATCCTTCTGTAGTGGTGGGGGAGCTCTGATGATGGAGGTTCTGAAAAACCCAAAGCCCTGCTGGGTTTACAGTAGGAGTGCATGAAAGCCACTTACCTGGTCTCGCAGCTTGCTTCGCGGTGGGGGGGAGGCGCTTCGCTGCTCCCCCCGAAGTTCAGGCCGGGGGGGGAGGCTTCCCGCCTTGCCCGGCCGAAATTCAGGCCTCGCCTTGCCCGGCCACGAAATAAAAAGTTAAAAAAAAAAAAACGCCCCCGTGATAGGCTACATGACGATTAACGTAGCCTATCATGGCTAGATCTGCAAAGTCAGCCGTGATAGGCTACGTTAATCGTCACGTAGCCTATCACGGGTGACTTTAAAAAAAAAAAAAAGCACGTACGCAAATGGCGGCCCCCATAGGGAGCCGCCATTCGCATTTCTTATTTGGTCGCTGTAGTCTATGTAAATCTTTACGTAGACTACGGCGAAAATAAGGGCAATGCAAATAGCGTTGCCCTTATTTTCGCCGTAGTCTACATAATCTTTACGTAGACTACAGCAACCAAATAACGAACGTGAATGGCGGCTCCCTATGGGGGCCGCCATTAGCCGTACGCGCTTTTTTTTTTTTTTTTTAAGTCACCCGTGATAGGCTACGTGATGATTTACGTAGCCTATCACGGCTGACTTTGCAAATCTAGCCATGATAGGCTACGTTAATTGTCACGTAGCCTATCATGGGGGCGTTGTTTTTTTTTAACTTTTATTGGAATGGCAGCGGCGGCAGCCGGTTGAAAGACGGGCTGCCGCCTCTGCCCCTGTCGAAGACCTGACGAACCGCCGCCGGGACGTGCCGCCGGGAGGGACATTCGGGAAAGTTAAGTCCTGTCCCGGGGGGGGGGTGCCGGGGGCGGGTGTGTGTGGAGAATTTCTCCCCGAAACTACTTCGGAGGGGCCAAACACGTTGGCACTCGGCCCCCCGAAGTTTCGGGGAGAAATTCTCCCCCATCCCTAGTTTACAGTGACAGGGTAAAAAGGGAGGGAGGGATGCCACTTGCCCTCCTTTCTCTTCATGTATTGGGGTTCTCTTTTCTTTTATGTTTCCCTTCCATTGGAATCAATGGGATGAAAATTATGGAAGTCAGTTCCAGGGCTGGTAAACATTTTCCCCATCTCAGAGGCTGTGTTTCCACCAGCGATTTACTCCAGCCTGGCTGCACGTTGAGGTCTCTGTGTTTCCATGACATTGTGGCCATTCAGCACCAGCCCCACAGTTTATTGTGGGAAAACCACTTCTTCTGGCTATAGTCCGACTTTTCCTGCTTACTTGGGCTCCATGGCTGACCTGTTTCCACAACCGCACTGGGTTTGGTATCATAGTCCTGCCCATGGGACATGTAGCCTGGCCCCTGTGGGTGTGTCACTCACCTGCCTATGACCTCACAGGAAGCAGCATGTGAAGGAGAGGGGGAGATGGTACTGGAAGGAGCAGTCAGGCAGAGAGGAAGAGATGCACACATAAGCACCCCTGACATACAAGTGCAGTGTCCGCCCACCCTAGGTATCCCTATGAAGTTCCCAGTCAAAGTGGTGGCAGGGAAATCAGGATTGCTGCAAAGACGGCTTCACAGAGAGTTGTTGGGTGCATCCCCAGTTTAGGGGAAGAAAGGGTTTAAAAGGTGGGGGGGGATGCTGCACACACAACTTATCATTTTCACTCCTTCGTTAAAGCAAAATTGCGCTTTAAAACTCATGTTAAAGGAAAAAACAAAAGGGCTAGGAAGGCAGGGAGGAGACTGGCCAGAGTGGGAAACTGGAGCGGAGCAGAAGGGGATGAGGGAGGCAAAGATGAAGAGATGCACAACTAGTATATCATCCACTGGCTGTCTTCGCCATTTCCTCCCTGTGTATTTCCCCTTTAGCGCTTTGTCCTGCTTTGTGTGGGTGTGTGCTAGGGGGTGTTACTTCTGAGTAAACTCATTGGCTGTCAGGCTTTCCTTTCCTGGGAGTAAGTTCCATTGAAATCTGTGTGGCTTGCTTCTGAGTAGGCATGCATAGGAGTGCATTGTAAGTCTACTTAGAGTAGCAGTCTTAAGGTCTCCCATCCCCTTCAATGCATTTAGTTGGAACTTCCCCCTCTCATTGACTTCACTGACTGCTTCTTCTCCCTTTTGCTCACCAGTTTGATGGACTTCTTTCCTCCCAGGTGATGGGGAAGTCTCCCTTCTCAGTCATGCAGGAGAAAGGCTTGACAGTTAGGATTTCAATGGGTATTAAAAGTGCCTTCAATTGGGAAGCCAGCCAGCCACTACCTCTTGTCCTAGCCCACCTTGCAGGATCATAGGGAAGCCAGAATAAGGGGGAAGAGCAACAATTGCACTGGGGGAGGGGAGAGAGCCAGCCACTACCTTTTCTCCTAGCCCACCTTGCAGGGTTGTTGGGAAGCTAGAATAAGGGGGAAGAGCAACAACAGCACGAGGGCGGGGGGGGGGAACAAGCCATGTCTAATGAAGAAGGTGTCCCTGTGAAGTGGTCACCTGGGGGGGAGGGGCACTAGGGATGGGGATGCTGCACACACAACTTTGCTTTTTCGGTTGTCATTAAAGCAAAATTGTGCTTTAAGTCCCTGTTTTTTGTGGGGGGGGGAAGGGGTTTAAAAGGGGGGATATTGCACACACGACTTTGCTTAAAGGGAAAAAAACAAAAGGGCTTGGAAGGCAGGGAGGAGACTGGCCAGAGCGGGAAACTGGAGTGGAGCAGAAGGGGGCAAGGGAGGGGGGAATCGGCAAGAGGAGGAGGCAGGAACACTTATGAGGTAATCAGACCCAGCCCAGACTCCACTCAGACATCAAGAAAATAATTTGATTAGAACAGAGAGCTTCGGCTATTGGGCGGTATAGAAATGAAATAAATAAAATAAATAATAAATAATAAATAAACTCAGTGGAAACAGCACAGAGCCCCAGGCTACAGCAATGATAAGCCGAGTCTTTAAGGACAATGGAAACAGGAAAAGGAGAAGATACAATGGGGAAACATCACAACAAAACTTGCAAAGAAAGTGAAGCCAATAGCATGGAAACATGCCCAAGGATGCCTCTGGGAATTGAAGCGCTGTGGAACCAAAGCCTCCCCTGATCTGCCCATGATATACCCCTGATATGCCCCCTGTTCGCCTCCACTGACATTGGTGCCCTGATGCAAGAGGGGCAAGGGCTTTGGAGGTTTCCATGGGGGTAGATGGGAACACCTGAAGTCAGATCTCTCCATTCAAGGGCAGGTCTTTCCATCCTCAGATCTGAACAAGCTTATGACACCTGGGATGCTCTCCCAGGGACCATAGAATTGTAGCTTCGTGAATGTTTTAAAAAAGCAATCAGGTTAAATTTGAAAATGCAATAACTAATGCCATTTTAATGTATATTGTTGCACATGCCCCACTTTTCCAACGGATGAGACACTTTCAGGCCGGGTACCACAACTCAAGTTCTGGCTGCCTCTGGATCAGAGAAAACACCAGAGCCTTATTTGTAATTTCTGCATCGTTTGCAAACATACAAGTAAAGCATAAATGGGGGCAAACTGCAGGCATTTCTACAAGGCAGCAGATCTATAACAACCCCTCTCTGCCCTACCTATGCACCCACATCAGATTCTCAGAGAATGGCCCTTCACCCTCAAGGTGCCTTCAGCTAATGCTCAGCTGTCTCTGTTCCTCTGTCTCTATCTTTTCCAAATTGCAAACCTGTAGTTTCTCTTTGTGTGTCTATTAAAATCATTGCCTGTCTGTCTCCCCACTGTTCTATTCTTATGTTTTCCCATTTGTAAATTAATTTTGAAGCTTTAGATAATTATAATCACATTCATTCTGTCCCAAGTAGCAAATACTGATGGCCAAGCTTCCGGGCAGGGAGGAAGCTAGCCTGTTCTGGCTTCTTTTCTTTTTTTTCACTCCCTTTAAAATAAAACAGTTTGAGCCAGGGCAGCTGTGCCCAGTTATTGGCAGGTGCAGCATGTCTCTTGTCCAAATTGCAAGAGACTGACTCTTGTACTTTTATCTGCCTTATAATTTCAAAGTCCCCTTTTCCCTTTGGCATTTGAGGTAAGGCCAAAATGGGGTTGTCAGCAAAGGTGCTATTTGCCAGACTGTGTAAATGACAAGCTCGTGGACCAAGTCTCATAGATGTTGAATAGGGCCTGGAGGCTGGGAACCTCAGGCAAAATGTTGTTATGTTGAGTGGGGGTGGGGTGTGGGAATCCCTGTTGAATAGAACAGTACAGCCTTCACCAACCTGGTGCCCCCCTAGAAGTGTTGGATTACAACTCCAATCATCCCAAGTCAGGAGGTGATGGGATTATAGGATTTGTAGTCCATCACCTCTGGATGGTTTGGGAAGACTGGAGTAGAACATATTCTGGAAATGTTATTCGAATCATAGACTTGTAGATGCTGAAAAGAAACCAAAGGTCATCCAGTCCAACCCCATGTAATAAAGTAAGATCTTTGATTTGCTGACTTTCGTCTGTATAGATAGAAGGGGGCATTCATGGTTATCGTCCAGATTGCTATGGAGTGAACATGGAGTAGAGCTGTATTACTATGAACATAAGAAAGTAAGGGCCATGCTGGATCAGACCAAAGGTCCATCTGGTACAGCATTCTGTTCATACAGTGCCCAATCAGCTGCCTGTGGGAAAACTACAAGTAGGTTGTGAGTCCAATAACACTCTCCCACTCATGTTCCCTAGCAATTGGTGTACATATACACACTGCCTCTGATAGTGGAAGTAGCATATAGCCATCAGAATTAGTAGCCATTGATAGCCTTATCCTCCATGAATTTGCCTAATTTCTTTTAAAGCCATCCAAATTGGTGTCCACCACTACATCACATGGCACGTGGGAGTGAATTCCATAGTTTAACTATGCACTATGTGAAGAAATCCTTCCTTTTATCTGTCCTGAATCTCCCACCAATCAGATTCATGGGATGACCCCACTGGGTTCTAGTATTATGAGAGAGGAAGAAAAATGTCTCCCTATCCACTTTTTCCACACCATGGATAAATTTGTAAACCTCTATGGGTGGTGGTGGTGAGGGGTAGTGGAATAATGTCAAGTGGAGGCTAACTGTTAAAGAAGCAGGGATCACTAATGATTAACCAGTCATATAGAGGGTAGTACCAGAGTTTGGTGCTGTTGTAGAGTTAGGTGAATGGTTCCAGTGTCTCTGTGAATTCTTCACATAATTCCATGATGGCACTGTGGCGCAGTGAGTAAGGAATTTAGGATCCATCAACATATTTGGAGTAGTGATGTCCCCAAAGTTTGTAATTACCTGGTTCAGAATGCAAACTTGTCCAGCTTGTAATGCTCAGACGTATTATGAATCGAACATCACTTCCCTGAGATGTTCTTCCCGGTCTTGGAATATGAAATGAGAATTCTGAACATGCGCAACAGCATTTGGGTTGATGAGGCTGCTTTGTAGATCCTCGTGAAAAAGGTCTTTAATGGTAATCCTTAGTTCTTGATTTACCCTCACTGAGAATCTTGCTGGTTGTTGTAAATTACCAGACCATCCAACCATGCAGCTTTTTGTTTGGTGATTATGTTGGAGAGATGAATGCTTGTTTGAAGATCCGGTGTGGTGTAGTGGTTAGAGTGTTGGACTAATACCTGGGATACCCAGGCTCAAATCTCAACTCAGTCATGAAGCCCACTGGGTGACACTGGATTAGTCAATGGGCCTATTCACATAAGTACGGGGGGAGGGTTAGTAGGGGCCCATCACATGACTGGGAACCACGTGGCAACGCATGGGTTCTGCTAACCCTCCCCTCTCTGTAGATACTGGGCGAGCTTACCTGAGTAGTTTGTGCACATCCTGATTTCCTCTACAGCATGCACAGACTCCTGGTGGCTGCTGTATCATCCTGAATGGCCACATGACCATAAAGTCCATGGCGACTAAAGTGTTGCCTGTGTCAAGGGCTCCTTGGAGGCCTCTCCCAGTCTAATCCAGTAGCCAAGTCCAGACACAGACAAATGGATTCTTTTCAAAACTTTATTCCTCTTTTACAACTTAACAACTCTACTGTTAGCAACTAGATATGAGCAGCAGAGTACCTATGCCCTACGTTGGAACAGTTCCCCATTTGAAAAGGAATTACTGGTAGACCCTTGAACTTAAGGACTAGGGAGAGTCCTTCCCCTTTTCCCTTGGATCCTCTGGGCGCAGCCGTTGTTTGCGCACCAACCGGGCACTACGCCTCCTTTCTGCGCCCTCCATTTGGCGCCGCTCTCTGCGTCGGCGTTGCGCGTCCATCAAGGCTGCTTCCCATGCTCTGTCACTCCCAGGACTGCTATCTAAGCTAGGAATGCTGGTGGGAGGAATCTCCGTCAGCTGTTGGCCCTGGGAAAGAGGAGCGTGCTCCTCTCCCAGGAGCGACTGCTCTTCCTCAGAATCAGAACTACTCTGGGATTCTATGGGCTCAGTGTCCATCCTGACAGCCTGCAGTAATAGATGCTCTAGCTGGCAGACTTTATGGTCATGGCCTGGAAGTCCTCCAGAGCCCAACACTGTAAGCCTCCCCAGGGCCCCTTAACCCTTTTGCAGGGGGTGGTTACCTAGGGTGGTTTAACTACACAGTACATGGTTTTCTCCCCACGCACAACACAATAAGCTACCGTGGTTAGCAAAAAAAGCCTAACCACCATAGCTTAGCATTAGGTGTGAACAGGGCCAATAGTTTTTAGATTAATCTACCTTGCAGTGTTGTTTTGAGGATAAAATGAGGGGATGGGGTGAGCCATGTATCCCATGCCTTGAGTTCCTTGGATGAAAGGTGTGATGTAAATGTAACAAATAAATAACTTCTCTATTTGGGTCAATTCTCTGGGTTGTTAGTCACTGTTTGTCTAAAATCCCTCACTTGCTCCCATGTGCATTGCTTTTGGAGGGGTAGTTGTTAAATACTATGATTCCCATGGACCAACATGAGAAAATGCATGTATAAGACCACCATCAATGTGTATGTGCCAACATTATAAGTTGCAAGAGAACTCTCAGAAAATGGAGAGCTGTTTTTCCTGAGAATTTTCCAAGAGTGTGGGTAAATACTGAGCTGAATCCAAGCTAATTTGCAGAGCTGCAGCAAAATCACCAAATGACAAATTCTGATGTTGAATATTAAGAACACCAGAGGAGAACATTTGAATAATATTTCTTATCAAAATTATCAGAGGAAGAGTTAGTAGAGTGAATCATCCATTTAAAGCAGTTGTGACAAACCCTTATATTCTGATGTAGCTCAGTAGTGCTTCCTAGAGTGTCTGGTAAGTTGGTACCATGCCAGGATGGCCTAGCTCAACTCTTCCTTCCCTAATATGCATCCAAAATTTAAGCTCTGTTTTATAATAGTCCACCTAATTCAAAGTGGGTGAATCTTTTGAGATATATGTTTACGGTCATTACAAAAGTGGGCCCAGACACTAAATAATTTCCCAATTTTCTGGCTAGACCACTAATATCACAAATTGAGGGTATTGTACTACTGGACAAAATAACACCCAGTCTCCACTCAGGGACCAGCTTTTACTGAACTCAGATTCCCATAAAAGTGAGAGTTTGCTCACTCACTGTCTTCCTAGTAACAACTGATCAGGAGGTCAAGATGCGCTCTCTCAGACCATCCTCTCTTCAAAGAACTCTGCATATGCTCCAAAACCCAAGATTGTACTCAAGTAGTAACATGTAACTAGCTACATTAGGTTGACTTTGTCATGTATTTGATTATTTCTGCCAGAGATTTATCAGCTGATTGATTGACGCTTCTTTCAAAATTTAGAAGGACTGGGATCCTCTGTAATCTCAAATCGAAGAGTCCCCTGCCAAAATTAACCAATAGGACTCAGTGCTTGAAATGTTTCTCTGAACCCCTGCATTGAATCAAATTGCAAACAGCCTTGCCTGTTTGATCAGGTGCTTGATGACAGTTGAAAAGTCTGAAATGGAAATTTCTTTGATTGCCTGCATTATGGTAAGTCACTGTAAGTGGTTCTCACAGTTGAAAGCAGCATTGAATTTTCCTACATCTGCTCCTTTCCAGGTTTCTGGCATCTTGTGGGGAGGATTCACGAGGCCATTGTTTTTCATGTGTTCACAATGTCGTATCATAGCCTCATAGTTCTGAACACCCATCTTGTGTCAATGGTGACAGACAGAGACTTGTGACAAGGAGTAATTCTTGTTTACAAGGCAGGAAGTTAGCATGGTAACTGGCTTCAAAATTGCCCTCTGTGAAGGATGGAAAGAGCTCTCTTGAGCCTCGTATGCCAAACAGGTACAATGACATCCTCTCTGTTGTGCCCAGCTTCTCCCTCAGTGATGTTCAGGCAGTCAGCTGAATTATGGAGCTTGGTACATGGAAGGGCAGCTCAGGTTTAGAGGTAGCCCTACCATGAGGTAAGGCAAGGAAATTACCTCAGGCAGTGGATTTTGTGTGACATTATGAGTAGCAAAGTGAGAAGCCTACAGGTCTCGTCTGTGAGACACGATTCACCAGTGAGTTCTCCTGCACAAGCTCCACTTAAAATAACATTAAATGATAGGGGCTCTTGGCACAGCTCTGTCTAACTTCAAGGGGGCTTCCACAGGAGTGGAAGGGAGGTGCCATTTGGGTTTTCTCCTCTGGCACCAAATGCTTAGGATATGCCCAGCCCCCTCCCCCTGAAGCTGGCCATGAAGGAATTTTGATTCAAAATAATGATGCCTGTTGTGCCCTTCTGTCATAGTGCTGTGACCCAAAGTATAATGCTGTGACAAGGAACCACTTGCTCTCATGTAAGCCTGCCCAGTTCCTAAGGGGGCTGTCTCTTCTGCATTCTTTTTAGGATGGTCACCAAGGTTAGCCCTTTTTCAGTGATGGCCCATGGTTACGGAACTCACTTCCCAAAGATGTCCATCTAACGTCCACCATCCTTTTGTTCAGGAAATAGGTTACAGGGTTACTGTTGCACAGATATTTTGAGAGAAATAGGGAGGGGTGTGAAGAATGTTGTACTGCTGAGGGTTGCTTTTTATTAAATCTTGCTGCTGTGTTTGTTTATTAGTAGTACTTGTATACCACTTAATATGTTGTTGTTGTTTATTCGTTCAGTCGCTTCTGAGTCTTCATGACTTCATGGACCAACCCATGCCAGAGCTCCCTGTCGGCCGTCGCCACCCCCAGCTCTCCCAAGGTCGAGTCCATCACCTCCAGAATATCATCCATCCATCTTGCCCTTGGTCGGCCCCTCTTCCTTTTGCCTTCCACTTTCCCTAGCATCAGCATCTTCTCCAGGGTATCCTGTCTTCTCATTATGTGGCCAAAGTACTTTGCCTTTAATATCATTCCCTCAAGTGAGCAGTTTGGCTTTATTTCTTGGAGGATGGACTGGTTTGATCTTCTTGCAGTCCAAGGCACTCTCAGAATTTTCCTCCAGCACCACAGTTCAAAAGCATCTATCTTCCTTCGCTCAGCCTTCCTTATGGTCCAGCTCTCACAGCCATAGGTTACTACAGGGAATACCACTGCTTTAACTATGCGGACATTTGTTATCAGTGTGATGTCTACCACTTAATATAATAACATCTAAATGGTTGCTAGGCAAAAATATTATATTATTTATAGTAGTTATTAAAATATTATATATTATTTATATATACTATATAAAAGTATATATAGTATATTATAACTCAGAGGGAGCAAACTTCCTGACTGTTAGAGCAATATGACAATGGTACCAATGACCTGGGGAGGTGGTGGGCTCTCCCACACTGGAGGCATTCAAGACAAGGCTGGACAGCCATCTGTCAGGGATGCTCTGACTTGGATTCCTGCACTGAGCAGGGGGTTGGACTCGATGGTCTTATAGGCCCCTTCCAAGCCTACTATTCTATGATTCTATGCCCCCTAGACAGAGTCACAGTGCGGGGTGATAGGATATTTTAAGTTCCTGGATCGGAGGCCGGAGACAGCAGTCCAACCTCAGATCCAGGAATCTGCACTCCCCCTCCCCCACTTGCAGCCGGTGTGGAGAGGACCACACCAGCTGCCTCCCCAAGGTCACAAAAGTGACCTTGGAGGGGAGGTAAAGGGGGCATTTCTATGGAAGGGGAGGGGACTGGAGAGGCTGGCTTATGAAGTATCCCCATTCCTCTCCAGGTTCCTGCCCCCCTCCCCCTCCACACAGCACCCCAGCTAGCTGGGTGAAAAAGACTTTCTAGAGAAAATCCAGAGTGGAACGAGCACGGAGGCAAAGATCACCTCCACTGCCCCTCCTGCTCTGCATTGGATGCCTGTAAACTTCTGAGTTCAGGGGTTTATGAGCACTGGAATAGGATTGCTCCCTAAAAAAATTCAATGTACAAGAACAAAGGTAAGGTAAAAAAAAAAAAAATACAAAGAGATAGGGAATTGGAGCTTATAATTTTCCTGTTTTTTATGTTGGATTGGTGGATTGTGTTCTTTGCATTTTTCTTATTATTAGCCACCTTGGGACACTTTTTCAAGTTGAGAGAGTATACATACTTCTTTTAAATTAATTAATAAAAGAGAAGAGAATGACATGTTTGGGGAGCCACTCAGTTCACAATTAGAACAGGTTATTGGTTCAACCACCCCCAAAGGCCTTCTTGAAAAGCCATGCCTCTACCAGGTGCTGGGAGGCATATAGTGATGGGGAAAGGCAAAAGGATTGTAAGCTATGCTATCCAAGACTGCACAAAATCTGTGTCCATGCCCCCCCTCCACACACACACACAATGGTGGTGTCAACATCACAGGGGCTGGAAGAGAAGATACTCCTGCATAAATGGAGGACCTCTTCTGCCAACAACCCTGAATGAGAGGGAGAAAATTGCCATTTTGTCACCAGAGCAACGGTGGCCAGAGCAGCCAAGGTGCTAACTGCAGCCACAACAGAGCAGGAGAAGCAGCTGCCTGGTTGCCGTGGTGACAGGGCAGCAGAAATCCTCCCAGAAAGCCTTGAATGCCCTGTAAGGGGCTAGACTGCCCTGGAATAGAATCATAGAATAGTAGGGTTGGAAGGGGCCTACAAGACCATCAAGTCCAACCCCCTGCTCAGTGCAGGAATCCAAGTCAGAGCATCCCTGACAGATGGCTGTCCAGCCTCATCTTGAATGCCTCCAGTGTGGGAGAGCCCACCACCTCTCTAGGTCATTGGTTCCATTGTCGTATTGCTCTAACAGTCAGGACATTTTTCCTGATGTTCAGCCGGAACCTGGCTTCCTGTAGCTTGAGCCCATTATTCTGTGTCCTGCACTCTGGGATGATTGAGAAGAGATCCCGGCCTTCCCCTCTGTGACAACCTTTCAGGTACGTGAACAGCGCTATCCTATCTCCCTTCAGTCTTCTCAAGGCTAAACATGCCCAGTTCTTTCAGTCTCTCCTCATAGGGCTCTGTTTCCAGTCCTCTGATCATCTTTGTTGCCCTCCTCTGAACCCTCTCCAGTTTGTGTGCATCCTTCTTAAAATGTGGTGCCCAGAACTGGACACAGTACTCCAGATGAGACCTAACCAGTGCTGAGTAGAGGGGAACTAGTACTTCCCGGGATTTGGAAGCTATACTTCTATTAATGCTGCCCAAAATAGCATTAATAGGATTTGCCTTTTTTGCAGCCACATCCCATTGTTGGCTCATATTCAGCTTGTGATCGACAACAATTCCAAGATCCTTCTTGCTTGTTGAAGAACCTTTTTTAAAGGCTGGATGGGAAGGGTCAAGGAGCTACCCCTTATAGCTCAGCGGAGGATTGGGGAGCTGAATGAAGAGATGAGGAGGAAATGGATTGCAGATGAGGTTTACCCCTTTCCTCTCCAACATTCAGGCCCAGGACACTGTTCCTTCAAATCTTACCCAGATGCTCTGACTTGGATTGATGCTCTGACTCAGATTCCTGCATTGAGCAGGGGGTTGGACTCGATGGCTTTGTAGGCCCCTTCCAACCCAACTATTCTATGATTCTACCACATCTTGCAGTTTATTTCCTGTTTCCTGTGTGACTCTGGCCCCCTTCATGTGTTAGCTGTGTGAAAGTTTAAATTGTGCAGAAAGTTGCTGGCAGGGCTGCATCTATAGCCCTGCTCCTGATGACATGTGGCTCTCCCAACCCTGCTTCCACCATCCATGCTTTCGTATGGTCTGAGGCAGGGAAGCATTTATGCAGAGATCCCCTGGAACCTATGCAAGAATCCTACACAATGAAGGTTCAAGAACCTGAGGAAGCCTACCCACTTAGAGGTCTTGGCTTAAATCCTTTCTCATCTCAGATGTCCAAACGAATGCATGCATGGCAACATGGATTTCAACGTCTAGGATTGTTTAGCTTAGGAAAGAGGCGAGTAAGGGCAGGAATGATAGAGGTGTACAGAATTATGTGTGGTGTGGAGAAAATGGATGCAGAGACATTTTTCTCCATCTCTCACAACACCAGAACCCAAGGTCATCTCATGAAGCTGATTGGTGGGAGTTTCAGGACAGATGAAAGAAAGTACTTCTTCATAGTTAAACTGTGGAATTTGCTTCTACAAGATGTAATTATGGCCACAGATAATTATGGCCATGGATGTAATTATGGCCATGGCCCATGGGTGTCCTGTGGGCAGCTGGTTGACTACTGTGTGAACAGAATGCTGGACTGGATAGACTTTGGGCCTGATCCAGCATTGTTCTTATTCACAACTTAACGACTGAACAACAACAAATGTTCTTGTGGCTGGGATGGGTGTGGAAGGAGTGGTGTGTCATCAGAGGAAAGCTCAGAGGCCCCACACTTTGCCCAGACAGGAGTAATGTCTGAAGGGGGCTTCTCAGCTGAGTAAAAAATGGCTATTTGGGTCCTGTGACTTCCCTTAAGTCTGCTTGTGAGTTCTCAGTCAAGAACTGGTTGGCCACTGTGTGAACAGAATGCTGGACTGGATGGAGTCTTCGTCTGATCCAGCAAGGCTCTTCTTATGTACATACATAAGTAACATTTCCCCAGACAGAGAAGCAGGAGTAGCTGGAACCATTTCTGACCATCTAAATTGTTACATCCTGAATTTCAGGACCAAAAAGACATCCTACCAACAGAACAAATCCTTCAGAGGATTGTGAGGTCAGTAGAGCACACCCCGAGTGATCCAGAGCACAAGCAGGTGGCTGGCACCAGGTCTGAAGCCACTAGGATGAAAAGAGACACAAGGCGACAGGCACGTCGCTGACCTGCTTGCTCGTTAAAAGACCATTTTGCAGGACATTAATGGATCACTGCCTTGTTGTGGCGAAGGGGCTTGCGTAACTCAGTGAAGCCATAAGCTATGCCGTGCAGGGCCACCCAAGACGGACAGGTCATGGCAGAGAGTTCTGACAAAATGTGGTCCACTGGAGAAGGAAATGGCAACCCACTCCAGTATTCTTGCCAAGAAAACCCCATGGAACGTATCACAAGGCTAAAAGATATGACGCCGGAAGATGAGCCCCTCAGGTCGGAAGGTGTCCAATATGCTACTGGGGAAGAGCAGAGGGTATTTCCAAGTAGCGCCAGAAAGAGTGAAGCGGCTGGGCCAAAGCCGAAAGGACACTCAGCTGTGGATGTGTCTGGTGGTGAAAAGAAAATCCGATGCTGTAAAGAACAATATTGTTTAGGAACCTGGAATGTCAGATCAATGAATCAAGGTAAGCTGGAGGTGGTCAAACATGAGATGGCAAGATTGAACATCGACATCTTGGGAATCAGCGAACTAAAATGGACAGGCATGGGTGAATTTAATTCAGGTGACCATCATATCTACTATTGTGGGCAAGAATCCCTTAGAAGAAATGGAGTAGCACTCATAGTCAACAAAAGGGTGGGAAAAGCAGTACTGGGGTACAATCTTAAAAATGATAGAATGATCTCAGTACGAATCCAAGGCAAACCATTCAACATCACAGTAATTCAAGTCTATGCCCCAACCACTGAGGCCGAAGAAGCTGAGGTTGATCGGTTCTATGAAGACCTACAACACCTTCTAGAACTAACACCAAAAAAAGATGTCCTCTTCATCATAGGGGATTGGAATGCTAAAGTAGGAAATCAAGAAATCACTGGGATAACAGGCAGGCATGGCCTTGGTGTACAAAATGAAGCAGGACAAAAGCTAATAGAGTTTTGCCAAGAGAACACGCTGATCATAGCAAACACTCTTTTCCAACAGCACAAGAGGCGACTCTACACATGGACGTCACCAGATGGTCAATATCGAAATCAGATTGATTATGTCCTTTGCAGCCAAAGATGGAGAAGCTCCATACAGTCAGTAAAAACAAGACCTGGAGCTGACTGTGGCTCAGATCATGAGCTCCTTCTTGCAAAATTTCGTCTTAAATTGAAGAACGTCGGGAAAACCACTAAATCGTTCTGGTATGACCTAAATCATATCCCTGATGAATATACAGTGGAGGTGAGGAATAGATTTCAGGGATTAGACCTGATAGACAGAGTGCCTGAGGAACTATGGATGGAGGTCCGTAACATTGTTCAGGAGGCAGCAACTCAATCCATCCCAAAGAAAAAGAAATGCAAGAAAGCCAAGTGGCTGTCTGATGAGGCTTTACAAGTAGCTCACGAAAGAAGGGAAGCGAAAAGCAAGGGAGAAAGGGGAAGATATACCCAACTGAACGCAGAGTTCCAGAGAATAGCAAGGAGAGACAAGAAGGCCTTCTTAAATGAACAATGCAAAGAAATCGAGGAAAACAACAGAATGGGAAAGACTAGAGATCTCTTCAAGAAAATTGGAGATCTCAAGGGAACGTTTTGTGCAAAGACGGGCATGATAAAGGACAAAGAAGGCAGGGACCTAACAGAAGCAGATGAGATTAAGAAGAGGTGGCAAGAATACACAGAAGAACTATACAGGAAAGATCTGAATGTCCCTGATAGCCATGATAGTGCGGTCACTGAACTTGAGCCGGACATCCTCGAGAGTGAAGTCAAGTGGGCCTTAGGAAGCATTAGTAACAACAAAGCTAGCGGAGATGACAGTATTCCAGCCGAACTATTTAAAATCCTAAAAGATGATGCTGTTAAAGTGCTGCATTCAATATGTCAGCAAATCTGGAACACTCAACAGTGGCCACAAGACTGGAAAAGGTCAGTTTACATTCCAATTCCAAAGAAGGGCAACGCCAAAGAGTGTTCAAACTACCGCACCATTGCGCTCATTTCACCTGCCAGCAAGGTGATGCTCAAAATCCTACAAGCTAGGCTTCAGCAGTACGCGAACCGAGAACTACCGGAAGTACAAGCTGGGTTTCGAAGAGGCAGAGGAACTAGAGATCAAATCGCCAACATTCGCTGCATCATGGAGAAAGCAAGAGAATTCCAGAAAAACATCTATTTCTGCTTCATTGACTACGCTAAAGCCTTTGATTGTGTGGATCACAACAAACTGTGGCAAATTCTTAAAGTGATGGGAGTACCAGACCACCTTACCTGTCTCCTGAGAAACCTGTACGAGGGTCAAGAAGCAACAGTAAGAACCAGACATGGAACAACCGATTGGTTCAAAATTGGGAAAGGAGTACGACAAGGCTGCATATTGTCACCCTGCTTATTTAACTTATATGCAGAGTACATCACGAGAAATGCTGGGTTGGATGAATCAGAGGTCGGAATTAAGATTGCTGGGAGAATTATCAACAACCTCCGATATGCAGACGATACCACCCTAATGGCAGAAAGCGAAGAGGATCTCAAGAGCCTCTTGTTGAGGGTGAAAGAGGAGAGTGCAAAAGCTGGTTTGAAACTCAACATTAAAAAAACGAAGATCATGGCATCTGGCCCCATCACTTCCTGGCATATAGAAGGGGAAGAAATGGAAGCAGTGACAGATTTTACTTTCTTGGGCTCCAAGATCACCGCAGATGGTGACTGTAGCCATGAAATTAAAAGACGCTTGCTCCTGGGGAGGAAAGCTGTGGCCAACCTAGACAGCATAGTAAGAAGCAGAGACATCACCTTGCCGACAAAGGTCCGTCTAATCAAAGCTATGGTTTTCCCAGTAGTAATGTATGGGTGTGAGAGCTGGACTATAAGGAAGGCTGAGCGCCGAAGAATTGATGCTTTCGAACTGTGGTGCTGGAGAAGACTCTTACGAGTCCCCTGGACTGCAAGGAGGTCAAATCAGTCCATCCTAAAGGAAATCAACCCTGAGTGCTCATTGGAAGGACAGATAATGAAGCTGAAGCTCCAATATTTTGGCCACCTAATGCGAAGAGAAAACTCCCTGGAAAAGACCCTGATGCTGGGAAAGACTGAAGGCAAAAGGAGAAGGGGACGGCAGAGGATGAGATGGCTAGATAGCATCACGGATGCAATGAATATGAACTTGAGCACGCTCCGGGAGAGAGCGCAGGACAGGAAGGCCTGGCGTGCTATGGTCCATGGGGTCACGAAGAGTCGGACACGACTGAACGACTGAACAACAACAACAATGCTCTTTACTGTTGACCTCCGTTTGGCAGAGTTCCCTCAGTCCCCCCCCCTCCCCGCACAACTTGCGGTAATTAAATGCTCTGTATAGTGCTCACATTGGATATTATGGTAATCCGTGCTTTCCACTTCAGTTTCAACCAAATCTCTTCCATTATGTCAATGAATTGGTAATACAAATTTTGTTCTGCAAGCAACTTCTTTTCTTCTTCTCCAGCATACCCCTTAGTACAGAAGCAAGTTGCAAAATCACAGTTGCAATGTTGCTCTAAAATGCTACACTGCCTTATTGCAGAGTCTGTCTCTGTCTCTCCTGCCTATCTACCATACTGAATATGCATGTCTTATATTATTATTCAGTGATGAGAATTTTCTGCATGTGTTGGTGGATGTCTTGAACAGGAAAAGACCATGCAGCCCTGATGTGGTGGTAGAGTTATGATTTCACCCTCCTGTCTGTCCATTTGTTTATTACTACTTATATACTGCTTAATATAATAAAATTTCTAGGTGGTTTACGTATAATAATAAAAGCACAGCTTAAAATACACTAATAAAAACAGTTACAATTACAATAAAAGCAATACAAAATAACAGTAAAATGAGTCATTGCAGCAGCAATGAATTACAAGCCAGAGAAAGCCTGCTTAAACAAGTGCATTTTCAGGAGGCATTTAAAACATACCACACTTCTGCCTCCTGAACTGCAAGGGGAGGGTATTCCAGAGGGTGGAGGCCGCTACTGAGAAGGCCCAGTTCTGAGATCTTATGTGGTGACATTCTTTTGGTCATGGGATTGACCAACAAGGCCTCCCTTGGAGATCTCAAAGGTCTGCTGCGTATATATAGGGGAAGGCTGTCTCAGAGAAGGCTGGTGGCTCCTATTTCAGTGGGGCAGTAAACCCTCTCTGGTTTTCAGTCAGAACCAGTCCAAACTCTAAAGGAGCTATCCAAAGTGCTGAACCTTATCCCCTAAATGGGTTCAGCATATTGGAGAGCTCCGTTAGAGTTCTGGCTGGTTCTGGCTGGAACCCAGAGCAAATCCACCACCTGCTGAAATAGGAGTCACCAGCCTCCACTGGGCTGTCTTTGTATGTCAGCAGCATAACCTTGAACCTGGATCAGTAGGTAATAGGCAGCCAGTGCAGTTCTTTTAGCACGGGTGCAGTATGAACATGGGTGCCTGCCCTACGAAGCACCCAGCTGCTAGCCCGTCAAAGCTGCAGCTTCAAAACCAGATGGAAGGGCAGCTCCACATAGCCTGCTTTACAGTAATTTAGTTGTGATGTTACCAGTGTGTGAACCACAGTGGTTAAGCTATCCCTGTCCAAGAACGAACGAGTGTAGTTATCACATCAGCTGAAGCTGGTAACGGGCGGTCTGAGCCAATGAGACAGAGATGGATCCAGGAGCACCCCCAAACTATGGACCTGTTTCTTCTGAGGGAATGCAACACCATCCAGAACAGAGAAACAACCCAATCCCCAGGCCTGACAACCACCCACCCACCCATAGGGTTTCTGTGTGAACAGGATTCAATTTATTGGCCCTCATCCAGCCCATGACTGCATCAAGGCACTGGTTCAAAATATGCATGGTGCCCCTGACTTAGACATTACAATGAAATGGAACAGCCCCGAATCTCCTAATGACTGCTCCCAATGACTTCATATAGATCAGGGATGCAGAACTACTTTGGGGTGTCATATTATCACACCCATCTGACATCATTTGTTTTCTGGCCCAAGTGCTGGCTGGATCTTCCACCTGGCACTTGGGCCAGGGGCCAGGCCTCATTGCATGCTGGGTTTTCCAGTTAGGGAAGCCCTGTGCACAGCTCCCATCACATCTCCGATGGGGAGCAATCGAGACTAGCTTGGCTCCACCCCATCCTCCTGCACCCTGCCTCCTTCCTGGGGGGAGGAGGTGGGGTGTACAAAGGAGAAGCGGCTGAGTCCATTTCACTTCTGGGGTCAAGGAACTCAGCCAGATTCGTATCCCCCACATCCTTCCTGCAGTGGGAGAAGGAGGTGGGATGTGAGAAGGAGCAGCAGCTGAGCCCCCTTTGCTTCTCCAAAGGAGGAGCAAAGGGGGCTCAGCTGCTTTATGCTATCTGCCTCCTTCCCCCATTGCAGGAAGGAGGCGGGGTGCATGAAGGAGAAGAGGGCTCGCCCGCCTCCAGGGAGAGTAGCCACTTATCCCAATGCGGTCAGGTCCCAGTGCCTGCGGCCCCTCATTCTTCCATGGCTATCTCCAAATTGAGACTGGAGATCATGGCAAGGGAATACTCACTGTTATCTTGGGTCAGAGTAGCAGTGAAGGGATGCCCTCCGAGCTTTAGCCATGTCCCCTGGAGGAACCCAAGCTGCACTGTGGTGCTCCACAGGCCAGATTAGGGCTATGGGCCAAAGGTTCTGAACTCTCAATAGATGCTGAACAACACTGGGGACAAAATTGTGCCCTGTGTTACCCCACAGTTCCAACTGCCTGGGGGATGAGGCACAGTCACCCAATGCTATTTTCTGGAGCCGACCCCATGAATAAGACCCAAACCACTGTGAACAACTACAAAACAGTGCTCCCAACTGACAGGGAGGGTCCAAGAGGATACCATGGTCAATGGTATCAAAAGCTGCTGAGAGACTGAGAAGAAGCAACAGGCTCCAGATTTTGGGAAAGTGGCTTACAAAAGTTATGAAGTATTTTCCCCTTGTGGCCCCATAATTGAAGTGGGTTGATTGGCCTGACCCACAGTGGCCATTGTCACATCATCATAGGGGTGCTGGCTAGGTGGCTGAATCACTCGATGGTGGTTCATACATATGGAAAACCCACAGTAGGGTATCCTGGATCAATCTTCAAAAGAACTTCAGTGGGCTTCAGTTGGTCCACCCTCCCCCTCTCCATAACCATTCTGACTAGCAGAGTTAGTGGCAACACCAAGAAAACCTTCAGCTGAGAGAAGCTCATGAGCAATCCTTCCTACATGTTAGGCATAATTAGAAAAGGAACTGAGAATAAAACTGCCAATATCATACTGCCGCTATACAATACAGGTGTGATCACAATTGGAATACTGTGTACAGTTCTGGTCAGCACAAGATATTGTAGAGTGGGAAAAAGTGCAGAAAAGGGCAACTTGGTTCCTTGCAAGAGGAAAAAGGCAAGGTATAAATGCAATAAATAAAATAAATAATAAATAACTAAATAACTAAAATGATCCAAGGGCTGGAGCATCTCCCTTATGAGGAAAGATTACAACAGTTGGGATTGTTTAGCCTGGAAAAAAGGAGCATAAGGGGAGACATGATAGAGATGTACAAAATTATGCATGGTATGGAGAAAGGGATAGGGAGACATCTTTTTTCTCCCTCTCACAAAATACCAGAACCCAGTGGGGTCCCTTGAAGCTGATTGGTGGGAGATTCAGGACGGATAAAAGGAAGGACTTCTTCATACTGTGCATAGTTAAACTATGGAACTCGCTACCACAAGATGTAGTGATGGCCACCAATTTGGATGGCTTTAAAAGGGGGTTGGACAGATTCCTGGAGGAAAAGGTTATAAATGGCTACTAGTCCTTATGTGCTGTGCTACCTCCAGTACCAGAGGCAGTGAGCCTATGTACACCAGTTGCTGGGGAACATGGGTGGGAGGATGCTGTTGCCCTCATGCCCTGCTTGTGGGTTCCTGGTCAACAGCTGGTTGGCCACTGTGTGAACAGAATGCTGGACTAGA
Organism: Heloderma suspectum; assembly: GCF_057233095.1. Taxonomy (NCBI): domain Eukaryota; kingdom Metazoa; phylum Chordata; class Lepidosauria; order Squamata; family Helodermatidae; genus Heloderma; species Heloderma suspectum. The sequence continues at coordinate 303,323,094 of NC_139461.1, read as the reverse complement.
TGGACCCTTGGTCTGATCCAGCAGGGCTCTTCTTGTGTTCTTATGTCCATATATATAGGAAATGTGTCATGTGTAAAATGGCTGTTAGATTCCCAGTTCATCATTTGCTAGTTCATCACTGGTAAGGTAAGTTGTTTTAAAAACAAGTCTGAATCAATTCGAACTGAGAATTGGGTTAGATGATCTCTTAGGTTTCTTCCAACCCTATGATTCTAACTAATCACTATATCCAAGGCCACGAAGGAATAAAGCCAGCCTCATTAGTATCCAACCACACTCCCCACCCTGATATCCCATATAGATGTGGCATGGCTCACGTGCCTGAGTTGTCTTGAAATACCTGTGTTTAGGGATGGCGGAGAATTCCTCCACAGACCCCAGTGAGGCTGGATTCAAAAGAATCCAGCCTCCAGAATCTGTGGAGGAATGGAATACTTACCTTTGCCTCCCTGAGGAATCGAATCCTCCCTGGCCGGATCCTCCTCACTGCTGTCTCTGGAGCGCCAGCGATACGGCTGCCATTGCCGTATCGCTGGCTGAGGCTGACTGACTCCAGACACAGATGGCATCCACTACGCCATTTGCAGCCATAAAGCCCTTAGTTTAAGCTAAATGCAGCCATTTACGGGGGCAGAGCATAGATTTACAAATCCGTTCTGGTTTATGATTCCATGATTCTGTTCCTAATGAGGAGGAATTTTGTCCAGTACCCATTCAATTGCCTGAATATAGGACCATGTTATGAAAGGATTGCCTTGGCTGCCATCTAGTGGCAGTATGGAAACAAAAGAAAGTCTATTCTTTTGAAAGGTTTGGTGGAAGCTCTTATATTTGCTTCCAAACGATGGCTGATTTAGCACTGCGGCACTAAACTTAGGGGTGTTTCCAAAATTCTCCCCATCTGAATTTCCCCCTAGATTTTGGAGATCTGAATACCTTGTCTTGTTTCTGAAGTGGAACTGATTCATGAGAAATCCTTTCTTCTTCTTCATCTTCGTCTTCTTCATCTTCTTCAACAAAGTGCTTTGTTTTTACAACTGCTGTGCTGGATGTCACCTCCCTTCATGGGACCTTTGTCTCCCATGAAGGTGGAGTGGGGGAGAATTCCCTTGACTTTCAGAGAGCCTGTGAAAATAGCAGCTTTTTCTGGTGGGGAGTTGGCCGGATGGTCTTTCTTCTTTCTTCCTTTAAAACTGGACCCTCAAATGCCTTCTGGAACCAAATATGTCACAATGTACCATTGTCCTTAGGGGCATTTGAGGCTCCAACTTTATGTGGCAGTACAGCTGCCAAACTGCTGCATACCTTTGAAATTCATTTTTTTTTTTAAGAGAAAATGCATGAGTAAGACCATCTTCCTGATCTTTGGAAAGGGTATTTTCTAGGGCTGTGCAGGGACCTCCCGATCCGACTCAGAAGCCGCTTGGTGGCTTCAGAGGTGGGCTCGATTTGGCTTGGGCTGATTCGGGGGGGGCCTGACCCGACTCAGCCCCAAACCTGAAGCGGGAATCGAATACCGAACCCTGTTTCGGATCCCCCCCTGATGCCCCCGCACAAACCCACAGCTCTTTACCTGGGCCACCTCCTCCTCCTCCTCCTCTGCCACCGCCTCCTCTGCTGCCACTGCTCCCTTCTCCTCACCACTGCTGCCTTCTCTGCCACCACCATGCTGCCATCACCTTCTCCGCCTTCTCCGCCACTGCTCCTGCATTCTCCTTGCTGGTGCTGCTGCCTTCTCTGTCACTGCCCACCGCCGCTGCCAGCTCCTGAAGCCTGGATGCACGACGACTCTTCTTGCAGGGAGTCGCCATTTTTAAATGGCGGGTGGCTACAGAGGAGGCAAGGAGGAGGCAGCAGCAGTGGCAGCAGCGAGGAGAAGGTGGTGTCGGCAGTGTGGAGAAGGTGGCAGTGGCGGAGAAGGCAGCAGCGGGTGGTGGCGGAGAAGGCGGCAGTGGCCGTGGCAGTGGAGAAAGCGGGTCAGGTAAGGACCTGGAGGTGTTGGCATGGGTGGGCTGGGGGGGGGGCTGGGCCAGGGGTGCTGAAGCTCTGAAGTGCACCAAGTGCTTCAGAGAGCCCCCAACCCACTTCATGCCCCCTCCACTTCACCTTGGAAGGTGTCCAAAGTGACCTGAAGCAGCCCGTTTCGACTCGGAGCCTCGGGCCGAAGCAGTGCACAGCCCTAGTATTTTCCCCCTACCCAAAGCCTCCAAAGTTTGGCTGAAAGTTTGGTGCAGCTCTAGCACATGCACAGTTTGCTGTAGCTTTCAATTCATTCTTTTCTTCTCCCCTCTACGTTAGCAAAGTGTACATATGCATCAGTATAACACCATGTAGTATGCATAGTTTGCTGCAGCTTCCAGTGCGTCTGGTTCCTTTGCATAGTTTTCCCTCTGACTTACTGATGCAAACCTGGCATTGGTAAAACACAGCAAAAAAGCTATCTCGACATTTTCCTATCTAAAGTTGTATCGACCTTCCTGTGTGTGGTGGTTTACAAGTGCGTAGGACCACACGTCAGTATCAGTAGAACACTGCACAAAAATAAACCTGATGCAGTCATACATACGATTATATCACACTTGCTTTTGAGGGGGGCAGTATTTTATCATTGCAAAGTCAGAGGGAAAACTATGCAAAGGAACCAGAGGTACTAGAATCAACAGCAAAATATGCATGTATTAACTCCAGAATTAATGGTGTCTTTTTTTTCTGTCTAACCAGAATTCAGAAGGGGCCTGTGGAAGCGAGCCCCTTCATGTGTTTGCCAAATGCATGGAAAGGGTGGCCGTACTGCTGCCCCTGCTCACGACTTTGGTGCACTCACTGGCCCCAACTCTCAGACAAATATTAGGGAGGGTTGTTGTTGTTGTTATTATTATGACTTTTATATCCCACCTTTTTCTTCTCACAAGGTGGCTCACATAGTCCCCCTCCTCTCCATATTATCCTCACAACAGCCCTGTGAGGTAGGTTAGGCTGAGAGTCAGTGACTGGCCCAAAGTCTACACCACGCTGGCTGTCAGCACTATGCCACACTGGGTTGGTTGTAAAAGAGGCCACTTAATTTTTTTTTTTCTAACTCACTGGCCCAGTGGCTACTATTCCCGCCTTAGTCCCCATGCCGCATCACTCCAATGGGGCCTTTTGAGTAAGGTCCCATTGTAAGGCCCCCCTTTTTTTTTTACCCAGAAGCCCCTGTCAGAGCAATAATGTGTCATCATGTAGACTCAGTCTCAGGGGCTTTCAACGTGGGAATGGTGACTGCTGGGAAGAGTACCACATTGGACAGGTGAATTTTGCCCCCAACCCTGAAAAGTCCTTGAAATGGCCTGCACTTCTACAGATTGCACAGGGGGCTTAAAATGGGGAGGGGGTATTTCAGGTTGGCTGTACATTATTGCTCATTCTAAGTAGGAACTATACTGTAGCCACTATAGCATAGTGGAGGCTGGTGGCTCCGATGTCAATGGGGCGCTGAATCTGCTCCGGGTTTCAGTCAGAACTGGTCAGAACTCTAAAGGAGCTATCCAAGGTTGGTTCTGACTGGTTCTGATTGAAACCTGGAGTGGATTCACCACCCCATTGTCATCAGCGCTTGAAAGCATTCTCTGAAGAGCTGTCCACTCCAGGTCAGGTTTAAAAATAAAGAAGCGTAAGAATGGGGAGCAGCAGGGACTGTGAACTTGTCCATCAACAGGTAGCATCTGGACAGTCAACGGAGCAGACACAAGCAGACAGTTTCCCTCGCTATGGACAGACGTTTTGTATTTTTCTAAATTGTAGCAATTATTACTAAATTTGGATCTACACATATAAATTAGCATATGCAAAATTTATGCAAAACTGTGTACTGTTTTCTGTTTTGTGTGATGCATTTCCTTTTTGGCATTGGCTTAAGTGGCCAACCATACCTGTCACTCCTTTCCGCCAGCCTCCAAAGATACACAAATTACCTTTCAGAGCTGAATTAAAACCATCTACTATCAATTCTGGGTTGTGTTATTGTGACTACAGGTGTTGAACCACTTGTACTTATTCTTAGGGAAACGTTCGCCTTCAAGAGCAGAATGACTGGAAAAACCTATCACATTAAACTGAACACAACCTGTAAGTCCAAGAATGTAATATATGGGATAGAATGCAAACTTGCTGGGTCCAGTACACTGGGAAAACATCTCCCCATTTCTGAAATTTAGCCATCATAACAACAACATCAAAGCTATAATGCAGTTGCCAGGCATTTTACCTTAAATGGCTACAACCTTTCAGACCTGGGAACATTTCAGAAGGGGTGGGGGAATCACCAACTGATCCTGGCAAGAGATAACTCCTTGATATTCAGACTAGAGATGGTGTGTGTCAGGTTCCTGGCTGACCCAGGCTCAGAAGCACCTCTTTGGAGGAGGAAGAGCTTGATCTCCCAGCACAACCCTCTCCTATAATAAACCTGGAGCAATAGATCTGGCACCAGAGGCTTTCAAGAACCCCTTCAACCAGTGGAGGCTGGTGGCTCCCATGTCAGTGGGGCAGTGAATCCACTCTGGGTTTCAGTTAGAACTCTAAAGGAGCTATCCAAGGTGCTTTACCACACCCCACTGACATGGGAGTCACCAGCTTCCACTGCCTTCAACCCTGTCCCAAGCCCAGCTGTGTTTCCAGACTCTTCTCCCACCACCCAAAACTCATTAGAGCACAGATAGCAGTGGACCAAGTGGGACACTCAGAGCCATCATCTGAGTGCCCACCAGGCTTCCAGAAGACCCTTTCACCCAAGATCTACTCAGGAGCAAGGGTTTACTCATGAGGAGGAAGACCCAGCTGTGTGACTAATCAAGTGAACTCTGGTGCAACTGCTGAACTAGGTTCAGCCAGCACATAAGCTCAGTCTTGACCAGACCTGGATTAACATCCCCCATAGAGCTCTTCTGCTCCAGCTATCAGCTCAGGACAATGTGAGACTTCCCAGAGAGTCCATCCACCTGATGCCTGGGCAAAGGGAAAGTCCATTCGCCCACCTGAGGAGTCCTCAAAGTGAGGCATCAGGTGGGTGGCACTCCAGAGAGCTCTGCCAGCTGCTCCCGTGTCATGGCATTTGCTACTGCAAGAGAGCAGGTAGCGTGGCTTTCTGGAGTGCTGGGCAGGCTGTTGCCTCGCTCTGAAGACTCCTCAGAGCACGGCATCAGGTGGATGGACTCTCTGGGAAACCTTGCTGGCTCTGAGGACGTGCCAGAGCGAGGCAACATTCTGGAGAGTCACATCAGCCACTTTCTTGCTGTGGCAGGGGACCAACCAGTGCAGCCCTCCAGAGCAGCTGCCCACCGGATGCTTGACTGAGAGGGCCTTGGTTAGGCATAGGGAGGGTGGGTAGCAGTGGCTGCTCCAAAGAGCTGTGCTGGCTGCTTTCCTGTTGCAACATTTTCTGGAATAGGAGAGCTCCCAGCAGGGCTCTCTGGAGCAGCCACCCACCCCATGCCTCATTCTGAGAAGTCCACAGAGTGAGCCATCGATTGGCAGCAGGGTGTGCAGCTCGCCCAGCAGTGGCAGCAGGGCACATGGGATTCACTACCCTTCAGCTGACATAGGGGATTCACTCCTCCTCATGGGAGGGCTGACCCTTACAAGCTCCCCCTTCTGCAAAGCAATCCTGTTTTGCTTGGGGAAGTGAGGGGGGGATTGGAGGTTTTTGAGCCTCCACCAGGAATGCATATAGTATCCACAGAGGGATTTTTGGCTGGGGGGGGGGGAGCCAGCATTGCAGCCTGTCATTAATAGACTGACAACCTGAGCACCCCATGGCTTTAACTTGGAAAACGAAGGTGGAAGTCAAAACATCAAACAATCCTATGCATGTTTAGACAGAAAAAAGTCCCACAACTGCCAGCGTTCCCCAGCCACTCATGCTTTCTGGAGAACACTGGGAGTTGTGGGATTTTTTTTCTGTCTAAACATGCATAGGATTACACTCACAACCACCTTAAATGTATCTCTGTTTTGTCAGTCACTTATTATGTGCATGTAAAGAACATTTGTCTCTTGGTCACCCACAAAGACAAAGAATGCTGTATGAGTTGAAAGCGGAAAGAGGACTCCATTTCTGGTGTCCATGGGCCCACTAAGAGATGGAACCTTAGGGAGGTGGGGAAAGAATGGGAGCTCCAACAGTTCTGCAGGGAGGCTTTGGAGTTCCTAGTTAACTCTCCCTTGTATCATTGTGACAGGCATTAAAATTTTTGTTTAAAATTAACTCCCAGTGGGGGAAAAAAGTCCATGATCATTCTGATTTTTTGCATGTATCTAAAAACAGTTTCTTTACAGAGCAGAGCAAGCAAAACATTGCATAGATCCATATTTTTTTTTTACACGTTTCCCACGACAAAACATCATCGGTGACAGCATGATCATTCACAGCCAAGAAGTCAGACCTTTGTGACAGTACATTAAAAAAGGTGTCCATTTTAAAACAGTAGGACAAAAGCAGATTGTTTTCAGAGTCCTGGGAAAGGGGATTGGAAACCAGAAGTAGCAAATCTAAATCACTTTTTAGGCAAGTTGGGGAAAATACCAACAATTAGCATTCAAGCATCAGTATGGCTGCACTCTGATGGACTTGCCATATCTCCCTTCCCCTTCTGTCACACTTCTCCCATTGCAAAGTATTATGAAGTGATCACATTTGTATGTACAATATAAACAAAGAGCTTAACACTGGTGGAGGAAAGACAAAGAATGCTGTATGCGCTGAAAGCAGAAAGAGGACATGGGAGGTGGTTTCATTCATCACTTTGCATACTGTAGACAGAAGTGCTGGACATCTGCTTTGCAATTCAGATTGTTAACCAGGACATGGGAGACTTCCCAGATCTAAAATTGTCTGGACAGAGTGGTATATAGGCTCTACTGTTGCAAGAGCATAACTGCTTCAGCCAGCACATAAGCTCATTGTTGCTTCATAGGTCATCAGGAGTAGGGCTGTGAGAAATCCTTTTCAGTTCATTTTTGATCAGGATTTGCCCAGTTTGCACCTTACAGACTGAACATGGACTCCGACACAGTCTGCGGTTGAAGTCTGTACATTTCCAAGCTTGCAAGTGTTATCTGTGGACCCCAAAATTCCATTTGTCAGCATGCGTACATTTGAAAAATGTGCATGACAAAAATGTGTACTTTTGAAAGATGCACACATACTTTAATTGATAGGAGAATGCAGGGATTCCAAAGATGTGCACACAAGTGGTGCATACATTGGAGAAAACATGAATTTTCATGCAAAAAGAAAAAAAGGAGGACCACAATCTGATTCAAGTTGAGACGGAACAAGCTTCAAGGTGGATTTCGGAGAACTTTGATGAACTTGAGTTTTGCTTTTATGTACATGTCTAATCAGGAGTCTTAAACTGGTGCATTTTAATCTATGGTCCAATTGACAAAATCAGTAGAATCATGTGATAAAACAGCCCGGTATTGTCTATTCTGGTTGACAGTGGTTCTCCAGGGTCTCAGGTTTTCTGCTACCTAATTCTTTTGAGGGGATGTTTTCAGGGGTTGAGCTTGAGACCTTTTCCATTCAAGTCCAAGAAATGTTTCACCACATCATTTTGCTGATAGTGTGAAGTAAACTACAGCAAGCCTTCAACCCCAGTTAAACAAGATAAGGAATAACCAACAAAGAGATCCCCCCCCCACACACACACACATATATTTTGGGTAGGGGTTGTTGTTTTTTGAGGCGGCAGGGCTTGGGTAGAAATCAATAAGATCACCTTTTCTCACCAAATTCTGACTCTTCATTGAAACAGGTTGGGCCCCATATCCCTTGTTTTTAACTTCACTGAGTTTCAGCATTGCAAAGTACAATTCCCATGTGTTCCCTTACAAAATTTTGTGTGGTGGAAAAGCCAGTGGGGTGTGTGTGTGCCCCCTCCCCAGCTTACTTTAGAACTCATCACAAAACAATATTCTTCATTGTATTCTGCTTTTTCTTGAGAGATTTCATGGGTGTTTGTGTCATTTCACAAAACAAGGGCAGCTCCAGGTTTGAGAGGGCCCTCAGCAAAATGTCCTCCTATATCACTGGGGTTCCTGGTGGACTTACTTAGCAGCTGGCTGCGGAAACCCTCTGATCACTACTGAGCAGAAGGGTCTTGGAGCTGCTCTTTTAATTTCCCACTATTCCCCAGAGTAATGCTAGATCATTGGTAATTGAAATGGTGACTCTCAGACCCAGCCGCCTGATATTGATTGGAGCATTGGGGGAAAAACATTTACAGACGGGTTCAGAGCAGGCATCAAAAAGCAGGCCCTGCCAAGGTTCAGGCAAGGCGCCCAAGATGCCACATGATGGTTCTGGGCCTGTTTAGGAACACAGCCTGTTTCAAAATCGGGGTACTACTTTGGTAGTGGTGGGAGCCCAAAATCCCAGAGGAATGAAAAGGCATAAATATGACTGCAGAAATGTGAGAGGAAGGGATTTGTCCTAGCATTTCTTGGCAGCACCAACAGCTGTAGAGTCCAAGCCTGAAGAGAGTCCTCCAACATGGGCAGATTCTAGAGCCTACCACTCACATACCAGGGGGTGGGCTCTGTGTTAATCACAACAGCAGATGAACATTATTAGTACTTCCATTGCAGAAGAAATAAGGATGCTCCCAATTGGAGCTGTGTGCAAATGGCCTCTTGAAATTCTCTACCTTCCTTGAGGAGAGAGAAATTTGGGAGATAATTTCATTGAATTTCTCCAGGGGGAGGAGAAATTCTCAACAGTTTCTCCCGGGTAGGACTTCCCATTGGCAGGGCTTGTAGAACAGCTTCTTTCTTTTTGGTAAGGGTTTTGCAGGGTTTTGTGCTGCAACAGCATCAGCTGTTTGGGAGGCTGATCCCCGGGTTGCATCCACTGCAATGCAGGTGGGGGCAGTGTTGTGTCTAGCTCCAGGGATGAGGTGGAGTATGTGCTCTGCTAAAATCTGTCCTCCACTTTTGTAAAAGTTCCCCCCCCCCATGAAAGAGGTTTCCATTGTTCTGCCTCATGCAGGATGTTTTATCATGTATTTTTGTGGTGTTTTAGAACTTACCTAATCAAGGCTAGCCTCCCAGGCTGCCTGCACATCTGGATTTGAAAAAGCCCTGTGGGAGGAATTACCTCATGGTGCCTTACACTGGGCTTTAATTGAAGTGTGGGAAGCTGAGGAGGCTACAGGCGGCCAGAGAGATGATTGAGCAATGAAAAACAGGACACTTGTGCTCACTCCTCGGCCACCTCCTAAGTAAAGTAAGCCCAAGAAACCCAAACCCAACCCATGAGAATTTCTCCAAAATTTCATCACTGTTGAATTTCTTTTCGAAAGCAATTTCTTTTCTATCAAATTGAATGGGAATAGTTGGAAAAACTGTGGGAGAAACTTTTGGCACAGCGCTACTCCCAATGGAAACAGGATACCAACTCTAACCACCCAGACAATGTCGCAGTGGACAACCTGTCTAAGACATTCCCTTGCATACTGAGCAGTTTGGGAGATATGCCTTGGCTGGGGTGCTTCTTGTGCTTCTGGATGAGCATTACAGTTTGAGAAGCCACTATCTGAAGGAGCACAAAGAACAAAATCGATATAACAAATGAAGAGCTGGAAGAAGAAACAGAGGACAGGAGTTGTGCTGGCAAGAGGCTTGTCAAAGGTCAAAAAGGGCTGATTCACACATGCATGTTCATCACTTGATGAGTTATCACTCACTGATTCACAGCTGAATACAAGAATAATGGTTTCCATCATTTGAGATGGAGTGTGGAGTGGTGTTTGAGCTGTGATGGTTGATTCACAAATACGAGTCATCACAATGCTGCAGCCATCAAGTGATGAACAGGAAGAAAAGGAAACAGGACCCAAGAAAGACCTCAGAATGTCCTGGCAAGGAGCAACAATGGACCAGCCTAATCTTATTTACTCTAGAGAACTGCTTGTGCAAGCTTGAATACATGGCCACTGGCTGGTTGCCTTTTTAAGTGCTTTATACAGGAATGGTCTGAAGCTATGTTTAGCCCTTCTTTAAATGAATAAACTGTGATGTTGGTAAAGTAGATGCCACAAACCTTTGTGGTATTCTGAGGTCAGGTTGAAACGGTGTCTAAATGCAAGATCATGACACCTCAATAAGTGATTGTCCCTCACTTAGGCAAAGCAGGAAAAACACTTCCCCGTGCCCCTTTGATGCTGCTGTCGTGATTTAAAAAAAAAAACCATTCCAAGAAGGTGGCACCCCACTTGAAAATGGCAGTACCTACATATGGACACAATTCAAGATGTGGCGATGTCAGGGTGGAAACTGAGCCCATAGAGCCACAGAGCAGTTCTGATTCTGAGGAAGAGCAACAACCCATGGGATAGGAGCTCGCTCGTCATCTCTCACAGGCACAGCGGCAGGGAGAGATTCCTCCTGCCTGCATTCCTGAGAAAGATAGTGACCCTGGCAGCGGGGGAGGGGGCCTTGCTGGATGCTCGGCGCAGACGCAGGGAGCGGCGCCAGATGGAGGGCGCCAAGAGGAGGTGCTCTGCTCGCTTGGCACTACAACAACGGTCACGTCCCGAGGACCCAAGGGTAAGAGGGAGGACCTCTCCATAGCCCATAAGTTCAGAGTCTTCCCACCCTCCTCCTTCAAATGGGGACCAACTGCCTTACCTGGAGCTTAGGCTGCTCCACTAACTACCCCAGTGCAGTTCCTTGCTTAGTCGCTGATGATTAGCATCTGAAAGAGTCATTAAGTTGTAAAAGGAATAAAGCCTTGGAAAGAATTCTTTTCGTCTGTGTCTTGAGGTGGCTATTGGAGGGGACTGTAAGAGGCAGCTAGGGTGCTCCTGACAGGCATCTGTCTCTCCGAGATCCTTGCATTTCCATCCATCTCTTTGGAAAAAGGCTCCAAAGATCAGGTGACACCCTTATTTTGAGGTGGAAAGGCCATTGCACAGGTTTTTCAGTGTGCTTTTGCTGCTCATAAAATACTAAATTATATCAGAACTTCGTTAAATCATTCTCCCTGGAAAGGGAAAAGGGAACAAAATAATATCGATAATTAACAGGAAGAGACTAATACATATTGTTTTGACACAGTATCTTGGAGGCTGTGTGAAAGTCACTTGTCACATCCAAAGTGCTATATATTGTCTTGAGATTGATGTGGACATTTTTTCTCCTGTAGGTCACAGTTGCCATTTTCAGAGGCATCAGAGCTTCCTGGGAGGGATTCTGGTGGAGGTGGTTTGTAGAGCATGCAGGCAAGCAGGAAGAAGAATGATCCCATCACCTGCAAGACACCAAGATGTTGGGTTTGTGAACCTTACAGCTATGCACAGTTTCCACTTGTCCTGGGCAGGACCAAAAATAAAGATCACCTGACCTGTGTGATCTGTTGCCCCCTTTGGTTGGCACCCAAGGCTGTAAAGAATTAGATTACTCCCCCAGCTTTCACTATACAACCACCCTCTGGTTCCTCCTGGTCAAGCTTCTTAGGGATGTACGAATCCCTTACCTTGTTCCGTTGTGGGGCTTCCCCGGTGGGGGGGAGGCATTCCGTCCCTCCCCACAGAATCCTCCCTGGCCAGTTCCGCTTCGCGGTGGCTCCACGGAGCCGCTGGCCAGGGCTGTCCGCAGCCAGACATCCGGCCGCTGGGCAGCCTTCTGGGAAAAAAACCCCCACGTACGCAAATGGCGGCGGCTACGGCGGCCGCCATTTGCGTTCCCTTTTTTTCGCCGTTTTAGCCTATGTAAACATTTATGTAAGCTATTATGGTGAAAAAAAGGGAAACGCAAATAGCGTAGTGGCCGCCATTTGCATTCCTTTCCCCCACCACCATTTTAGCCTACATAAATATTTACGTAAGCTATTATAGTGGGGGAAAAAAAGGAACGCAAATAGCGCCCACAACGCTATTTGTGTTCCCCTTTTTTTCGCCGTAATAGCTTACGTAAATATTTACGTAGGCTAAAACAACGAAAAAAATGGAATGCAAATGGTGGCCACTGTAGCTGCCTCCATTTGCGTACACTTTTTTTTTTGCTTGCCATGGTAGGCTACGTAAGTATTTACGTAGCCTATCATGGCAAAGGCAGCTACGCAAATAGCATGGTGGCCGCCATTTGAGTCCTCAGCAGCCGGCTGAGAGACCAGCTGCCGCTGCTGCCAGAGCTGCCAGAGCTGCCGCTGGAGCCACCGCCACTGGAACATCTGAAATCCATGGCGGAATTCTCCACCATCCCTAGCTTCAGTATAAACTCTTCCAAGTCAGGTCTGGCTCATTCTGGCCTTGACTGTTTGGCTGTCTCAATACCTTCCAAGTATTTGTTGTCTCCAGAATTCCTGCATATTCTCCAGTCTCACTGTCTTTTTGCCTGACTTCTCTGTTCTGCCAAAGCCTCCTGAAAATTCTGCCACTGCAGAATTCTTTCCAAGCTCTAGTCCGATTCCACTGAGCCTTACAACTCTAGCATCCTACACCCACCCCTATCCTTGTGCTAGGACAATTGTGCCAGTCCCCATAGTCATCACTGTTAGTTCAGAGGAAGCGAACCTCTGGGTACCACATGCTGGGGACAAAAACAGGAGGCAGCCATCACTTTCTGGCTCCACTTGCCAGATACTTTCTAGAAGTATCTAACTGGCCACTATTGTAATGGCTGTGGTTTAATCCACCAAGGGCATTTGTGTCTCCTTAAGCTCCAGGGTGTGGTGTGGCTTTTAATATTTCAGCTATAGGACCAGATATGATGGAGGGGCCCTTCTCCATGTCCCTCCTATTGCAGAAATATGGCTGAGTAGAAGAAGAAAGAGAGCGCCTTCTCAGTGACCACAGCTGGGTTATGGAACACCTTACCCCATGAAGTAAAGCACCCCCTCCCTTGCCTTTTTTCATTAGTCATTAAGATTTTCTTATTCTGGCAGGCTTTTCCCTTGTGAAGTAGACAAAGGTTTTATATGGCAAATTTGATTTTAACCTTTGCCAGCCTTTGCCAACCAGGTGCCCTTCAGATGTTTGGGACTACAACTCCAATTATCCCTAACCATTGGCCATGCTGGCTGAGGTTGATGGGAGTTGGAGTCCAAACGATCTAGGGGGCGGGGGAACCAGGTTGGGGAAGCTGTTTTGACCTGTCTCTTTTAAGACATTAGTTTTAGCTGTTGTAAGCAGCTTTGATTAGCCCATTTGCACTAGAAAGCTGGGATATAAATCTCTAAATGAACAAATCAGCATGTGAAGGTGCACCTAGGCTTCTAGCTTGTTGGCTGGTCAAGTCTTGAAGCAGAATCTCCTTCCAACGAACCTTGTTGGTGTCCCATTTATCATAGAAACCATGGTGCATTACTTGGGCTTGGTAGTCACTTTGGTTATAAACCATGTTTGGGCTTTACCACCTCAGATTGCAGCTGGGATTTACATTACTGAATGCTCTGTCATACTCAAAAAATTCTTGCACACAGAAAACTAGCATGTCAGTGAGGCTAGACTAGGGCCTATGTAGTTTTCTACCTGTATACTTTTTTATATATATGGAGGAACAATCAGTCATGTGAGCCCAAGAGCAGTGTGAATTAGTACAGTCCAGGTATGGATTCACCACCCCAGTGAGAAACGGGCCCTAATTTTTGGCCAGGGGGCTTAGTGTTCAACTAGACTAAGTAACCAGTCCACATGGCCTCTGCCAATTGGAACAGATTGCTGGAAAGGCCCTCAGCTAAAGTTACCTGAGAAGGGGAGACAGATATAAAAAGGGGTTACTTTGTATGTAAGTCCAGCGATCAGGGTGGATCGACTCATGGCAAAGTTCTGGTAGACATAGCAAGACCCTTGTTCACCACACTGGTTCTGCCAGAGGAGACACGACTTGTCAATCATTGACCCAAAAGCAATTGGTCCTGGAATGCCACCTAAACCAATACAGAAATGAGAGAGATTTGCTGCCAAAAAGATCTATCTCACACTAATTATGTCCCTCCCAAAACACATCTAGAAAATCTGAAAATCCTGGTTCCATGGAACTCAGTGGGACCCTTCCCACTGTATTTGTTGGAGGTCGATTTGTTTGGAAAGCCCTGTCATTGGAGGTTAAGTGAGCTCCAGTAATTACATGGAAATTATTACTAGCGAACACTTAGACAATACCGGCTTAGATCGTTTTATGCTATCTTCATAAATACAGTTCCGAGATTAATGTTTTATATACACACAAGCACACTCCCTTGAATAATAGAACACTTTGTATTGCTTGGATGAACAAAAGTTTCTAGTCTGTTCATCTTTAACCCAACACAGGGAACTCTGTTCAGCATTTTAAGATGTCTAACACATCAGAATGCTATCATGCTCACCAAAAATACAGTGAAAGTAAAGCATCCTGAACTCTAGATTCGAGTAATCCAATTTATGGAAATCTCCATGGCTTAGCCTTTTCACAATAGTGGATGGTACACTAGGACAACTACTGATATGTTCAGCTGTGCATGGTCACAATGCATCAAACATTGCTGTTGTACACCCATCATTCACTACAAGATGAGTTGTGCAGAACCCACATGGGTTGAAAGGATTGGACCCAAAGGAGAATGTGCAGCAGTGCCTGGTGGAAGTCACATAATGCTTGAGAGGGAGTTACTACAGCTTGGAGCTATAGTAACTCCTAAGCATCATTCAGCTGCTAAACATAATTCAACTGTGTTTTAGCTTCGTAACTGAGCATATGGAATCCTTGCCCTGCCTTGTCTACTGCTGTGCCTGCCCATACAGACATACACACAAGTAGGGATGTCCTTCACTGGGAAATCCAGTTCCTTTTTGGATCGACGGAGTTTTGTGGTGTGTACGACTCACTTTGCATCTGCAAATCGAGATGCAGGCCATTCCCTGAACTCTGGGGACATTTTAGTACATTTTTTGGAAGGTTCTGCAATTTGCGCAAATTTCTGGACAATTTGCTCAAATTAAGGCTGAATTTGCATGAATTGTGCAAATTCAGCCATAATTTGCACAAATTGCTTAGAAATTTTGAAAATTGCAGAACCTTCCAAAAACAATGTACAAAATTCCTGAAAAATCTGTGAACTGGCCCAACTCACTGTAGATCAAGTCGGGCATGACAGCAGGAACCAAAATGAAGTCTGGGGGGCCGAGCCTAGGAAAACCCATTGAACTCCATCTCCCCACACCAATGGATTTCTCCTACATTTCTACACACAAGTCTGGTATCCATGACAGCAGCAGGGCAGGATGCTAGGGATGAATGCAGGGGTGGAGCCAACCTCTGGCAGTGTGGTCTGAGTCTGGAACAAAGACTCCCATAATGGCTTTTTGACTTGGTATGCCGGTATCGTTGGAAGATGAAGAGCAAACTAGTGAAACAGAGCCTGTTTTCAGGCATCCACGGACCAGGCCTACCATTAGGCAGATTGAGGTGACTAATGCTGGGGGTTGGGGTGGGATGGTAGTAACTGCTGGGTGTGCCATGTGGCCTGCTCTGCACCCCCTAAGCTATCCTGCTGCCCTCAGGTACAGTCAAGGATGTTATCCTCTTGCCAATGTTGAAGTAAAATTCAAGTGCTGGCTTGTGTACATAGAATGGGGGATGTGGGGGACACACACACCATTTTATCCTTTGAGTCAAAGAGCAAAATGTCTTGGGCCAGCCCTGGGCGTTCAAGACAATTGTCTATAACCCACATTATAAACTTACTCCATCTCCACCTGATAGTTCCTAACTGGAGGAGAAAGATGTGTGAAATAATGATACACTGAATGCATTAATGCACAAAGCATTTTGTGTAGGGACACCATTTTCCTGACACCCTCCCCCCCACCCCGTGACTGTACTTTACTATTGCTTGCAGCTGGTGTTTCACCCTCTCTGCTGCTGCTCTGGCAACATCCCCTTCCCCTTCAGCCAGGTTTTCTGGTTCCCTGGCTGACCCCAGCCAGTCAGGGATCACATAATGAATGTAATGATACCACAAGGTTATGTAGCTGATCAAATTTCACTACATGGTGTCACAACACTAGTTCAGAGTCATTCAGAGCGGTGGAGGCTGGTGGCTCCGATGTCAGTGGGGTGGTGAATCCACTCTGGGTTTCAGTCAGAACCAGTCAGAACTCTAAAGGAGCTATCCGTATAGCCCCTGTTTAGCCACTGATTCACAATCAGTGGAGGCTGGTGGCTCCAGAGTAAGGGCAATGCTTTCTGCCCTCATGTGGAATTAGATTTGGCCATGTGATGATTTAATGAAACCAGTTCATTAAGCCTTTGATCTATCTGTTGCTGCCTCCCTCTGGAACGAAGAGCCTAGAATCTGGTCTATGTCCTGATGTCCCAGTTTAGAAGGAATCTCTGCAAGTGACTGAGTTTATCTGATCAAGTATGCTGTTACATATGAAAGGTCAAGCCACAATATGCTAGTTGGTCCCTAAGGTCCTAATGGTGCAATCCTATGCATGTTTAGACAGAAACGAAGTCCTACAACTCTATGCTGGCTGGGGCATGTTAGGAGTTGTAGGACTTTTTTCTGTCTAAACATGCATAGGATTGCATCCTGAGGCACTTTCTGGTGGTCTTTCCATGGCTACAGACTTCTACAACCTATCCACAAACTATGTGGATTTATGCTGAGGAAGAATTATGCCAATAAATGCTGTATATAAAGAGTAGATTATCAGCTCCTGGCTGTATACCATACCTAGTGTCCTCACTAAAATCCACTGGATTCCTAGAGCAAATGACCGCTGCCTGTCTGAGACACACCTAGGATGCATAAAATAAACATTTAGAAATGGTGGACAGCAGAGCAATCCGTAATTCTGCATGCTATGATAACATCAGATTGTGGGCCTCAGCAATTTAGGACACAATTATCTGGTTCATGTTAAATATACAAATACAATTGAATTTTTTAAAAAGTTATTATTATTTCCATTTCTATAGTGCTGCATAGTCAAAGCTCTCTGGGCGGTTTGCAAAGGTTAAAACATTAAAAACACAACATGCAAAATATAAAACTCACACAAACAAACAGTATACACAAAGACAACATATATCTAAAAACAACTTTGAGCAATCACCCAAACCATAAAACAGATCCAGGATCAACTAAAACTCAGCACATGCTGCCACAGGCCTGGGAAAAGAGAAAAGTCCATGATTGATCAAAGTCATGGTAGCCATGCCAGTCCACCACAACAAAAGAAACACAAATCATTTGTCCAAGACATGTTCAAAATTCTGAAAGTTGCATCTTTCAAATTAAGGCTGAATCTACACATAGCAGTTATGCTATTATCATACCGTTATCATAACTATTGGTACACATGACACCAATGGGCAACAATAGTTATGATAACGGTATAAACATCTATGTGTAGATTAGAACTCAAACATGACCATGCTAGATCTCTCTGGCTTGACACACCTGGAGCTAATATTAAAGTGGAATGTTAAGTAATGAGCATGTGAACTTGATCTCAGCAAAGCCGTTGGGGCATTGTGGTTCAGATGGTAAGCAAACTGGTCTTCTTTGAGGAATGAAGTCTTGTATCTGTGGCTTACCGTAAAGTAGCTGTCAGAGCAGGAATACTGCTTAGGAATGTGAAGAGAATGACAATGAACATGAAAAGCAGGAGGAGGGTCCTTTTTTCACATGATGATGTACACTTTCCTGCTGTTGCCGAGCCAGATGTGGGAGAAGCAGGTTCCAGAATGCAGCTGCACTCATGGTAAACCTTGTCAAGCAAACAACAAAAGCAGTTCCAATTCAGAAGAGGTCCACACACTGCCAAAACACAACACTATCTACACACACCCCAGAGCCCTGCACAACAAACCACCAATATAGATGGCAGGGAGAAAGTGCATCAGAAAAATGTATCTAGCAAAGAACTCTAGGAGATGAAGCTAAGCAAGAAAGGGAGATTCCTCAACTTCCCCAGGAAATACATACAGCAGAATGAGGCATTTCCACTTGGGGGTTGGAAAGACTCCTGTCTGAAACCTTGGAGAACCTCCTTAAGTAAGTATAGATTTGGGGTGGACAACCTCCAGCCCTCGGGTCACATGCAGTTCTCAGACTAATTTCAAAAGCCCCAAGTGGTCAATTCAGACAGCAGGCAAAAAAAATCTGTCCTTCCTCCAGTAGCCCACTGGGTGGGGAAGAAGGGAAAGAGGGAGAGAAGTGGGTGGCAGAAAGAGAAGAGGTGAACACACCTACTTTTGGATCTAGCCAAACCCACCATTGGCTTTGGTCCCATCCACCACTGGCATGGCCCCTGACAGATTACCCCGAAGGCAATGTGGCCCTCGACAGAAAAAAAAAAAGGTTCACTGCCCCTGGAGCAGACAAAAGAGCTAGATAGTCTGATGGTCTGACTCAGTACAGAGCCATTTCCTATGTTCCTATGAGAATTTCATCCCACACGTGTGCCAAGACTTAAAAGTCCCTGAATCCAACAGCATCTATTATTGGAAATGTTAACAAAACTAATAAGAAAATACATATTCAAAGGACAATTTGCTTTAAGACTTCCCCCATCCCACAGATCATTTTAGCTCATTTTCAAGCCTGGCTAAACATCAAAAGGGCTTTTGCGCCAGCACAACAGAACACTGGTGAAGATGGAGGTTCTCCCCAGAACACACCTTTTTCCCACTATCATGACTGGTTGATACGTTCTTGCATCCAGCATGGCAGGGAGAGTAATACATGATGCCATCGTTTCCACACACCGGACTGTATGACTCTCGCTGACAATCACATTCTGCATTGCAGGGGGCAGACAGGTTGAGGTGGCCTTGTAGCAAGACGCTGAACAAAACATAAATCGGCAAAGTAATAGTCTTCCTAGTACTATGAGATTTGGGCTCTTAAAAACTCTATGGAAGGCTCAACTTTGTGTCCACAGAATGTTGAGGAGAATTTCATGCAATGCTGCAAGGCATAAAACAGACTCACAGAACTAGAAGCTATGTACTGTATACAGTCAGGGCCAGAAATATTGGAACAAGGATAACTGTTTTGGCAGTTGGCCTCTGTACACCACCACATTGAAGTTGAAAGGAAACACACCCAGATGGGAGCAAAGTCAGGACTTTCAGCTGTAATTCAAGGGGTTTGACAATAGTGGGGCACTAACCATTCAGGAAGGACAGCCAGTGGCATACACACACACCTATCATTGGTGTCTCATAAGTAATGGAACAAACCAACATCATTTCAAACTTAAGGATCGCCTTTAATACCTGGATGAAAATCCTTTGCAGTCAATGACTGCCTGAAGTCTGGAACCCATGGACATGCCCAAATGCGGAGTTTCCTCCCTCGAGATGCTTTGCCAGGCCTTTACTGCAGCTGCCTTCAGCTGCTGCTTGTTTGTGGGTCTTTCTGCCTTCAGTCTTGTCTTCAGTAAGTCAAAAGCATGCTCTATTGGGTTGAGATCAGGTGACTGACTTGGCCATTGAAGAACATCCCACTTCTTTGCCTTGAGAAACTCTTGGGTAGCTTTTGCTGTATGTTTGGGGTCATTATCCATCTGCAATATGAAGTGGCGTCCTATCAGTTTGGCAGCATTCGGCTGAATCTGAGCAGAAAGTATAGCCATATACATTTCAGAATTCATCCTGCTGCTTTTACCAGCAGTCAGGTCATCAATAAACACCAGTGACCCGGTTCCCTTGGCAGCCATACATGCCCACGCCATACCACTGCCTCCACCATGTTTGACAGATGATGTGGTATGCTTTGGATCATGAGCTGTTCCTTTCCTTCTCCATACTCTTCCCATCATTCTGGTACAAGTTAATCTTGGTTTCATCAGCCCAAAGAATCTTATTCCAGAACTGGGCAGCTTTTTGAGGTGTTTGCTGGCAAAGGCTAATCTGGCCTGTCGGTTCTTGAGCATTACCGGTGGTTTGAACCTTGTTGTGAAGCCTCTGTATTTACATTCATAAAGCCGTCTCTTGACTGTAGATGTTGATAATGACATGCCTACCTCCTCAAGAGCGTTCTTGACCTGGCTAGATGTTGTGAAATGGTTCCTCTTCACCATGAGCAGAATTCTGCAGTCATCCATTTTAGTTGTCTTCCGTGGTCTGCCAGGCCTTTTGCTGTTGCTGAGCTTGCCAGTTAATTCCTTCTTTTTCAGGATGTTCAAAACTGTTGTACTGGCCACTCTCACTGTTTTTGCTATCTCTCTGATGGGTTTATTTTGTTTCCTCAGCCTAATGACGGCCTCCTTCCCTCGCATGGACACCTCTTTGGACCTCATGTTGGGAGTTCCAGTGAACAGCTACCAAATGCAAATGTAACACTCAGAACCACCTCCAGGCCTTTGATCTGCTTGATTGGTCATGGGGTACCCAGGAAACAGGCCACACGTGGCCATGCAGCTGCTTGTCAGCCATTCGTTTCATTACCTATGAACCACCAATGATGGGTGTGTGTATATGCCACTGGCTGTCCTTCCTGAATGGGTAGTGCGGTGCCCCACCTTTGTCAGACCCCTTGAATTACAGCTGACAGTCCTGACTTGGCTCCCATCTGAGTGTGTTTCCTTTCAACTTCAATGTGGTGGTGTACAGAGGCCAACTGCCAAAACAGTTATCCTTGTTCCAATATTTCTGGGCCTGACTGTATACCTGGGTCAACCCAGGACTGTTGTTAGCATGTGACATCCTTGGAGAGCGAGCACCCACCACTGACACCTGCCCTGGGACAACTTATACCATTTTCCCCACTGCTCAGCATTAGGCGGCCACCATTTTAAATTCCCACAATGCCCCAGATGTAGCATTGCTCTGGGGCATTGTAAATAAGTTTAAAGTGGTGGCTGTCAAGCACCAATTGGAGGACCACCACCACTGGGTAAATCCACCAGGGCCCCCGCTGGCATAGGAGGGGATCCAATCCTGACCATGACTCCAAGCCTGGGGCCAGCCCTTAGGTGGGTGTCACCAGTGGCACCACCATTACCATTTCCTTTTTTGCTGATCTTTTGAAGGAGTGAAAAAGAATGATCAGTTGCAAAGAAGGAGGAGCAGGTTCCTGCGTTACGCCAGCCCTCCAAAATTCCAGCCCAATTCTAAACATGTTTACTCAGACATACATTCCACTGTGTTTGATAGGACTTCTTAGTAAGTATTTCAGTTTAATGTGCTAAATATTAAGGAATATTAAATGGGATATTAAATACGATATGGATTATTAGCAACAAGAAAACTGTAGCAGAAATGTGAGACGCTACATCAGGGGATGCAGCACCTCAGATATGGGGTCCCGATCTGGCCCTCCAGGCTTCCCATCCCTTTCCCCCCAACTACTGATTGTTCAGTGGTTTCCTGGCTTTTGTGCAGTTTTTTCCTTCTCCTAAAGGCTTAGTTATGGCAGCAAGAGCTTTAAGCTAAAATATGCTGGTATTGTTTTATATATTGGCCATTCCCACCACTGGAATGCAGCCCTCAAGAACTTCTCCAAAATGGAATTTGGCCCTTGAGCTGAAAGAGGTTCAACACCCCGCTCTACATTACTCAGGATCATGTTTTGGGTAGCTTTTGCCCTGCGTGTCTTAACAATGGCTAGAGTTAATACCCAGTTTCTCCTTTGCTCCATCCTCTGGTGGACTAGCTTGAGCAAAAAGAGATAGCTATGAGGTTGCTTACCTTCTGTCATACATCTGCGTTACTCCAGCCATGGGCATATTGGGGCAATCAATAAAAAAGATGAAAATCGCTAGCAGACTTGACATGGTGCAAAACAAGCAGAACTTGATGATTCCTGAGCAACGCAGCTTAAATTTGTTCACAATGAACCCGCCAAGGAATGTGCCTCCTCCTCCTGCCGGAACCACAAGATAGCCTTCCAGAGAAGAAGAAACAGACAAATTCACAGATGTGATTAAGGTGGATACTTTTCTGTTTGTAATCACCAACCTAAGAACATGGAGGAGGATATTGGCAGCTCAGATTATGCTTCTTGTTTAGAATCACTTTGAGGTAGAACAGGTTTCCCTTTTCCCTTGTACCCACACCACAACGGATTGCCAAAATACTGGGGAGCAGTGGGGAATGAATAAACTGTTCAAGAAAGCCAAATTGCCCAGAAGTCTTGCAGTGTCGTTATGTTTCTAAAGCTAAGTGGGGCCGGCCAATATCATCACCTTCTTCTTTGTCTTCGTCTTCCTCCTCCTCTTCCTCCTCCTCCATTTATATCCCACATTTTTGCTTACTGTTCACGTTTATGCAATGTTATGAGTGTGCATGTTAAGTTATTCTCAATTCTTTGTTAATAATTCTTTACAAAGAGCAAGTTGTTTTCAAAAGTGGCCAGGAGAACGCATCCCATTCCTTTGTCAGCCTGCCTCACAGGATGGGAATGGGGTGTGTTCTCCTGGTCATCTGACAGATCTGAATCCTTATCTCTGAGATGGACAGATTTTGTTAAATCCATTCCATCTCTGTTTCGTGGATTGTCAGGTGTCTTTCATTCTGTCATCCGCTCATTAATGGAATTGGATTTTTCTTAATTTCCCAAACTTGCGTTTGTGTTGTAAAGTGCACACTTGCACAAAAATATGTACTTCCAGAAATGTGCATTTGGGCAAATGTGCAAATCCCCCCCCCCCATATCCGCATTTTCATGTTTTAGCCTATGGGCGGAGGGAATGCACATTTTCAGTTGGTATTATTAAATTTTTCATATTTTTGTACAACTACATTTGTGTACAATTCTGGAAAGTTTTTTTTTTTTTTTAATGGTCCACAAGTAGTCAAGTACACAGAATCTACACAACTCAGAAAATATGGCTGCTGCAGAATATGGGGGCTGGATTCATAGAAACCTGAACTCATTTGAATCCATTGCGGATTTCTCTGACATCCCTACTTGTCCCTAAACATCTCAGTATAAGAAACTGAGATTGAATGACACAACGCAGGGGTGCAGAACCTTATGCCGAGGTGCCAAATCTGGCCTGCATGGGGTCTCCATCCACCCCTTTAGGGTTCCCCCAGATGGCCTGACCACACCCCCTTTCCCCTGACCACTGATGATTTGGTGGTGTCCCCCCCCCAATTCTGCAAAGTTGAAATGACTGTCCTAAGCCTTTACAGGCTTTAAGAGCTTTCAGCTAAAATATGCAGGTATTTTTCTTGGCTCCACCCCTGTTGACTTTGGCACTGCCCACCATTGGAATGCAGTCCCCAAGAATCTCTCTGAAATGGAATCTTGCCTTCAGGCTGGAAGAGGTTCAACACCCCTGTCACAAGGGGATCCTTCATTCATTCATTGCCCAGCACCTTCCTTTGAATGATTAGTAGTTATTTTGAATGGGAAAAAAATAGTGATAAAGAACTGCAGTCAATAATCACATCCCAAAGTTCAAGAAGCTGTAAGCCACTCAAAACATCACTCAGTGAAGGTTTTCTTACCAAACAAGGTCGCTGCTTCTGAGGCACTTAAGCTAAACTGGGATTCAAGAAACTTGGGACCAAAGGTGGACATCCCAGCAATGAGTGTAGCCTCTGTTGCTCCAGCTAAGCAAAGGAAGATAAAGGTTGGGTTCTTCAATAGCAGCAGTACTGACCTGAAGGATCCAAAAACAGAAGGAGACAAGAATGTTGACGAGTGAACTGAAACAATCCCATCTTTCAGTAATGTGAAGTTCATTCTACTCCTATATTTCTTTTATTGTAGTCTTTTCATCGATGCATGTCCTGATCATTCTAGTCTCTCTCTTTCATGGTCACCTGATGTTCCCCAATTTCTTGTAATAATAGCCCCCCCCCCATTTATTACAATGTTTAATCCTGTCTTTCCTCTGAGGAGCTTAGGGTGGTGCTCATGCCCCCCCCCACCTTTATCCTCACTACAGCCTTGTGAAGTAGGTGAGGCTGGAAGCAGTGGAGGCTGGTGGCTCCGATTTCGGTGGGGCTGAATCCCTTCTGGGTTTCAGTCAGAACCAGCCAGAGCTCTAAAGGAGCTACCCAAGGTACTGAAACTAGAATGGATTCACAGCCCCACTGAAATCAGAGCCACAAGCATCCACTGGCTGGAAGACAGTAATTGGCCCAAGGTGACTCCATGGAGTTTTCATGACTGAACAGCAATCTGAACCTGAAACTCCTCAATCATAGTCCAACACTCCAGGTCAGGGGTGCAGAACCTCATGCCTAGGGGGTAAATCCAGCCCATCTGGGTCCCAATTTGGCCCTTTGGGGTTCCTCAGATGGCCATGATCCCTTCCTCTGGTGACACCCCTTTCCACCAATCCCTGACCATTTGATGGTTTCCTGGCTTGTTTGATTTTTTTTTTAATTATTGGCAGTAACAGCTTTAAGCTGCAATATGCTGGTATTTCTGGCATTTCAGACCCTCCTTTTTGCCTTCTCCCTTGCCCAGCACTGGAATGCAGCCCCCGAGAGTGACTGCAAAATGGATTGTGGCCTTCAGGCTGAAAGAGGTTCTGCACCCCTGCTCTAGGTCAGCCTTCCCTGATGCAGTACCCTCCAGATGTTCTGGACTACAATTCCCATCATCCCTGACCACTGACCATACTGGCCGGGAGTTATGTGCAAATCAGCAAAACTTGAGCTTGCTGAAGTTCTCCAAATCCCATCTTGAAGCTTGTTCCGACTTGAGTCCCTATCAGATTACGAACTTTTTTTCTTTTCTTTTCTCATGAAAATCTATGCATAATTTCATGTGTATTTTTCCAGATGCGCACATCAGCTGTGTGCATTTTTGAAACGTAGGCATTTTTCTCCCATGGATTTGAAGCACATTTCTGCACATTTTTCAGAAGTATACATTTTTTCATGTACATTTTTCAAATGTACATATGCTGTCGAACACATGTTTTAGGGGGTCTGCAAATCACATTGCAAACTGAGAAATGTATGGACTTCGACAGCAAATTGTGTCTGAGTCTGTGTTTGGTCTGGAAGGTGTGAACTGGGGTAAAGTCCTGATCAAAAATGAAATGAAATGAATGTCTCCTACATCCCTAGTTATAATCCAAAACATCTGGAGGTTACCCCATGGAGGAAGGCTATGCTACACCACACGGGTTATCCATCCCTATTCTTTTCCAGCCTCCGCTCTGTGTCACGACTGTGTTCTATCAGTTTTATATTGGGATATCTCAGAATCCCTGGCACTTTTATATGAGAGTTCACAAAATACTAGTGTTATACCAGAAAACTGGAGCATGGTGAATATCATTCCTGTTATTAAAGAAAGAAAGGAAGAAGAAGAAAACCCACAGAATTACTGACCAGTTAGCTTGACATCAATACCTGTGGAAATATTGGCACAAATGAGTAAACAGTACCTCATCAACATACTGCACGGATAAACCCTGAACCGGGTGGGTGCCAAAAAATATTTCAGCATATCTGACATGTGGCAATCATTTGTGTATTTTCCTTCAGAAAATGGCTCCAGTTGTGGCTCTTTCTTCTGGGTACAGAAAGGGCCTTGGGGAGCCAAGATGATCCCAATTATCTGTCCCTCTCTCAGATATCAAGACCAGTCAGATTTACACAGATTCAATGGGATTTCTTCTGGGCTGAGTTTAAACTTTTGCTTATACAATTACACAGAAACCTTTGCCCACCTCCACCCCATCAGCAATGAAATCAGCAACGCAGGCCCAGATCAATGAAGGCTTGTTGCATCAGCAAACTGATCCACAGAATGAGGCCAACTGCCTTTTGAGCCAGCACAGTAATACATACCAAGACATTGCACCGAGCTACATATGTCAACTTTTTCTCAGACCTGCCATGCCCTGAAGTGTAGGTTTCCCTGAGGTCACTTGAGGTTCCCTAGCTCCACCTTCCCAGAAGCCCTTATGAAAGGAAGCAGGAAGACACAACTGGCAAGCTAGTCAACAGCTCCAGGTAGAGTTCAGGACTGATGCCAAGAATAGGAATGATTGGGCACCTGCGAAAGGCTCACATCCCAGCAGGGGTTCACTGACAAGAGTGCATGGACTTGTTCTTTCTCTTCATTACTGCAACCTGCTTGTTAACTTGCCTCTCAGTCTGGCCCAGACAATGGTGGTGGTGAGATGAAGGAAGACTAGATACCATGGCCTGTTTGCTACCAGGCTCAGTGCCTGCTAAGCAAACAAGTGAGAGCAATGACAAGAAAGAGGATGAGGAGCAAGAACAGCTAGTGATAATGGTGGATACTCCTAGCTCAACGGCCTTGTGTTTTCCACTTCTCCTTCCTCTACTCTGCTTTGACCCACCCTGGGACTACACTGTAAATCTGTCTGTGAATGGTGCATGCGTGGATGTATATGTGCGTATGGATGTGTGTGTGTGTGAATGGTATGTGTGTGCAGCTTTAGCTCTTCCCAATTTTCGTTCACAGCCCCCAGAAAGTTATCCTTGAGGAAATGCAGCCCTTGGGCTGAAAAACCTTCCCTATTCCCAATGTAGTAGAATGGCCAAAGAAGTGATATACAGGATGGATTGGATCCTCTTGGACAAATATAGATTTTTTTAAAAGGAAAATGCCATCATTTCATAACAAATCTTAATAGCATTGGGCATTATATTGGGCGCATTCCATAAAATTTTGGAAGGGTACAACCCCCCCTTCCCAATCAAGCACTTTAAGATTTCAGTAGAAATGATGCATGGAAATGGCTAACTTGGAAATGTTTGGTTTTGGCTACATTTTGTCATTTGTTATTGTTTCCTCTATTTCCAATGTTCAGGCTGTGAGTGCCATTGCTTAGGGAGCCAAAATGGCACTGCCCATGCACAAGAGGGAGCTGTTAGCAGGCTTGGGGGAACCCTGGAATTTGCAGAAGTGCCATTTATATATATGATTCCCTTTACTATTTTTCCCATGGTGTGTGTGTGTGTGTGTGTGTGTGTGTGTATGGGAAAAACACTAAAGGGAATTACTGCCCAATTCCCCAACAAAAAACAAACATAACAACTCAGGCCAATAATGAGGACTGGACATTCCCCCGTGGCTGTCAAATGCAGACTGACTGTTGGAGAGGTGATGGAAAATGGAATGGAGTGGTTGGAACCCTCAACAGAAGCATCCCACACTGCAACTTTTGGTTGCAGCTGCCCCTTGTTTGTGTATAAATGATCAGCACTGGATTTCTTATGTGCAGTTTCATCAGCTGCATTAGACGCTCCATGCCATGAAAAGAAAGACAGTGTCAAATTTTTGGTCATCAGCTGAGAAAAAACTGATTGGGACTGTCACTGACCTCGTCCTGGACTTCTTACAATGTTCTCTAACAATAACAGTTGTTTCTCAGAGATGTGTGTGATGCAGGAAAGCACTAGCTGGTGAGAATCATTCATCTCTACCCAGTTAAATCCACCGAAAACTAATCTTGTTCTAAAATGTTACTTGTGAAGCTTTGTGCAATTGTGCTTATTATTGTTTCAGTTCTCCCTCCATTCAACAAAAGAAACTAGCACTATAAGATACATTATACAATAGTCATTTCAATCTGAATAGTGAAGGTTATCAGAGAGTGGACTTTAACCCTTAATAGGTAAAACATGGCAAGTTACCACTAGCGCAAAGCCGTGATGTTCAAATTGGGTTCTGTGGGATTCCTCAGTGGGATGATCTGTAATGGTGGACAGGTTTACTTAAGGGAGAACTTGCCTACCCCTCTCAATGTTCCCTTGCAACCTGCACATGCGTGGGAGTGGTGCGTGCATTCTTCTAGCGTTCTTCTTCTTTAGTGCGTTCTTCTTCTTTATGAGGGATGTCAGCAAGGCCCAAAGAACCAGTCAGGGGCCTGCATGATTTGAATGTATAATTCTAGAACATCTGTCAAAAGTCCATCAGACTACTGAGCAGGAGAGAACAGGAACAAGGCTATTCCATTGCCATTGCTGAGAAATCAGCTGCCTTTGGTCCTTCCCTCCCCTGTCATCTTGTGGTTGCCATTCCATCAGGTTACCTAAATCATTTCCATCCCAGGCGGTTGTTATAAGAACCATATCTTTAAGAACTGGTGCTTCTCTGAGCTTCCTTTTTTCTTTCTCCCTCCCCATCGTGTTTTTTCCTGGTGTGTCATGTATTTTAGATCATAAGCCTGAGGGCACTGCGGATATTCGTAAGCCACTCAGGGACTCTGTTTGGCTAAAGAGCAGAGCAAAAATGCTTTAAATAAGTAAATAATAAACAAAATCTTTGGCAACACACAGCAGGCAAGTCATTGAGGGGGAAAAAAGTTCCTTGGAGCTAGAAAGTTTGCAAATCCCTGTTGTGATGGAAGCTGAATTAACGCTTGAAGTAAACCTGAAGTGAAAAGTAAAACAAACACTGAGCTTAATGCTCGGCTTTCTTCGCGTCCTTGTTAGGTTGTTCAGACCCTGACCAGCATTCAAATGCTATTTTGGAATTTAATTTCCTTATGGCAGAACTGAGTCATAATCTTGGAAAGTGGCACACAGTCAAGAATTTCACTCAGTAACTAGGCTGAAATGTCTTCAATGCACCATTCTGCATAAGTCATACATATCTCCCAGCCAACCAAGACATGAGGGCCACAATCCAACACAGGCATACATGTGCTTAAGCCCACTGGAATCAGTGTGCATAACACACACTTGACTCTGCATTGGACTGTGACTGTGATCTCAAAGAACTTCCTGTAGGCTTCAAAATAGCTCTCTGTAAACATCTGTTTAAACTTGCCTAGTCTCTAAGGCACGGTTTTCAGTGATGCCATTGTGTTTCAGGCATTAGGGGCCGTGCTGGTATAAAACCCTCTCAACGTTTGGCACCACTTGGCCACTAACAATGAAATATGATTAATGGGCAATTGAGGGGATGGTGGTGTGTTATTGGGGCTCCTATCAGCCAGGCTCCAATACCTTACCTTCTCCTCTTCTAGCACTCTATTTCCATTGCAAATCTGGCTGACTGAGCTCTGTGCTTCAAGGGCACCATCTAGGCTGCAGCACCAGCCTGCTTGAGCACTCCGTCAGCTGACCCTGAGGGCCAATCCCTATCCACCGGGGCCTATAGAACCATAGCTTCAGAAGGTTCTCCTCAGCCTGAGTAACTTGGAACTGATGTAAGGATGCTCTCTAGGTGTGCTGGTTCTTGGTCCCTTTCCCATTGCAGCCTTGGATCTTCTTGACCTATGCCAGTTTCTTACTCCATCCCTGCTTCTGGCATACACTTGGACTGTTGGCCATCTATCCCTGCTGAGGGAAGCTAGGCCAGCCCCCTCTGTGTTGTCCTTCTGCTGGCAGGCAAAGACATTTTTATTCAGGCAGGCCCTTTGGCATGTAAGAGCCAGTGTGGTGGAGTGATAATAGTGTCGGACTGGGACTTGGGAGATTGGGTTCTAGTCCCCACTCTGCCATGAAGCTCACTGCATGACTTTGGGCCAGTCACTGACTCTCAGCCTAGCCTACTTCACAGGGTTGCTGTGAGGATGAAATGGCAAGGAGGGGGAGGATTATGTATGCCACTTTGGGTTCCTTGCAAGAGGAAAAAGGTGGGATATAAATGTAATAATACATAAAATAAATAAATAAGCTGGTCTGTTGCTGGGGAGGGGGTGGCTTTTAATTGGTTGGTGCCATTCACTTCTTTTATTGTTGTGGTTTTTAATTAATGTATTTGTTTTTATGCTATGTTTTAACTAAGACTTTGTTAACCTGGAATGTATTGTTGGCTGCCTTGACTGGCATTATTTTTGGCAGAAAGGCAGGATAGAAATAAATAAATAAATCCTTGCTGAGACCTGATAGCCAGTTAAATATGTCATGTAGGTGGGAGGTTTGGACTGTGATAACTGGAGAGAGAGAGAGAGAGAGAGAGAGAGAGAGAGAGAGAGAGAAGGTGGTATTGAATTTGGCCATGCATTTGGAGAATTTGGTTTGGAGCCAGCTGCTAATGGATCCTAAGTGATTTCTGGGATTATAGAGCAAGCTTTAAGGATCCAACATTGCTGGACTGATTAAACTTCAGCTCTGACTGCCTGTGTGCTTGCTTGTTTCCCACCTCCTCTGCCTGTATATTTCTAAAGAGACATGACAGATAACAGAACCATAATACAGCCAATCCATAATACTTCCTCACACATGCTGTGATATATCCTCTTATCTTTATGAACTACGAAGTGGGAAGTTCTACAACTGAAGATGAATTTCTCAGCCATCTTACAATGCTTTGAGTGAAACATAAAGGAGCACTTGAATTGGGCTCAAAACATCTAAAGAAGGATGCATTCATTGATCCATTTTCTCAATAAGACCAGCCAGCATCACTTTTGATTAGGCTGGAGATCCACATGGATGGAATGAGGCTATTACTACGTTATGGATGGAGATGGTTAAAAAACTTCAGTGTTAGAATAATCCCTCCCGTATCACCTCCAGGTTTCCGTGAGTGACAGAGGTACAAGAAATCTTACCGTGGCAGGTCTTTCATTGTCTTTCCAAAATCAGGGTCGGAGGCTGTTTTCTGGCTGCCATCTTTGAGCTGATGGGCTTCTGAAACCCTCATGACGATGTAGCGTTGAGATCCTGAAATCATACATTTCATGACGAAAGTCAGTTTGTGCCTTGCCACCAGCCAGAGGCTTGACCAAATGGTTCATGCTTGTGTCAAGAGGCATTCGGAAATCCCTTCCACCCTTTCACTGAACACATGCGGGGTCTGGGGAGAATGGGGCCCTGCCCACCAGTGGAGGCAGTGCCAATGCTTTGCACTTTGTATAGCTCCTTTAGCTCCTTTATACTTTTTGTATAGCTCCTTTAGAGTTCATAGAATCATAGAATCACAGAATATGATTGGAAGGGGCCTATAAGACCATCCAACCCCCTGCTCAGTGCAGGAATCCAAGTCAGAGCATCCCTGACGGATGGCTGTCCAGTTCTGACTGGTCCTGACTGAAACCCAGAGCGGATTCACCACCACACTGACATTGGAGTCACTAGCCTCTAATGCTGCCCACTGATGCTTCCAATCCTTGGCTCTTGTGCATCTGGCAGAAGTTCTGAATGGGAAACGTACATGCCTAAGCCGTACTATGTAGGCTTCCTGTTCGATGTGCGAAAAGTCCAAGGCATATGACGTATACCTTGAAAGGTAGAATACCTTTCAGTCTTCTTTGGAAGAAGTAAGGGAGAGGGAAGCCTCCACAAGAGTCTCTAAGCATCTTTTCCCCTGATAAAGTCCTGTGTCGAAACGCATTGGGAATTCAGTTGGTGCAGCTGTTCCTTTTTTGGTTTTGATGAGGATTAAACTCCCCCCACCATTTGCTTCCTGAAATTCTGCCACCCTGTATGAGGATTAAAATGAAAAAAAAGGAAAAAGCCTCCATTGACTCCAATGGATGCTTTTTACATTCTTTTTAATCCCCATGAGAGGGGGTGGAATTTAGGGAAGCAAACAGGTGGGGGATGGTTTAATCCTCCCCCCCCCAGTGCATGCTAGTCCGATTCTGAAGTGGGGCAACACACAGTTGCTCTAAACTTTAGAGTATGCCCCCTGCCACCACAGGAAAGAATATCATGATTTTTAGCGCTACGGAGAATACTAAAAGGTCAAATTTAGCTTGAGTGTGCTCTATATTTAAATTCGACCCTTTTAACACTTCGTAACAGTTTGCCACTGAAATCTGGCAGTAACCTGCCAGTTTTTCTCCCGGGGGAGGGATCCCCATGGGGAGAGAGATCTAGGGGGTAAAAATGACTCCTGCCCGCCCAGAGTTGCCCACCCCAGCTCTAAAGAGAAAAAAAAAAGCTCAGCTACACACTACACAATTAGCATAATGTGTAGTTTGCCCCTCAATGAACGTATGGAAGGTGTTTCTGAACAGGGCTGTTCCAACTCTGGAACTGATCAGTTTGCCATAGTTTTTAGTTTGCTGCTGCTGCTTCTCTCCCCACTCCAATCAACACCAATTGATGAACACCACACAAAAAAGGAATCACTCATGCCATAATGACACCAAAACTGAAAATTTCAGCATGTGCAGAAATCTGAACAAAGTCCAGAAATCAAAAACAGACAAATAGTCCATTCCTAATATAATGGTGAGTCTCCACAAACACGAGTCCATCAGGTAATTTGGAACCCCCAAATCCAGGCAGAAATTCAGATAGTGAGAATGTAATAAGCATGCCCAGTTTGGGTTTATCATTTGATTGGAACCCTTTGCATTTATCCTCATGTTTTCATCCACATTCTCCAGTGTCGGATTCCTAATAAATCTTCCTCTCATGCATTGTTCATCCAGCCTATGGCATGCGATTGCCACCCTCTGGTTCTTTTTTCGAAACTTTTAAAATATTTCATTTGCAATTAGAACAAAGCAAAACAAAAAAGAGGGAAAAACAACAAACAGCAACACCAAAAACAACAACAACCCCATAACAAAAACAACATATCCATTCACAATAACTATTCACCACACTGTTAATTAAAAAAACATGGGGGGGGAATCAATCCTTCTGTTTCAAATATATGCATTAATATAAGCAGTCCATATATAATAAGCTGAGTAAGCTCTTTCTGAATGGTTGTCTTCCCTTTCAGAAAAGTTAGTGTGGGAATAATGCTTTCATGAGTTGGCACCTCCGATTTCCAAATTAATCTCACTTCTTTATTAAGTATTGGAATAATCCTTCTTCATGGCAGTTGGCCAGTCCAATAATGTTTCCAAGGCTTCGGAATAGCCTTGGATTAGACGAGGGGTGGGGAACCTTGTTTCAATCATAGGACATTGACCCACAGGGAAAAAAGAAAAAAAAACCAGGATCCAAATGCAAGTAGAAAGTGGGCCACCTTTGAACACACACAGCAGGCCAGCTGACGAAGGTGAAAGCATGGAAAGAGTTGGCTCTTAGCCAACTTGATCTGCACTTTCAAAGCCCTCCTTGGGCAGGAGGCAGCTGTGGTATAATATCTCTATTCTCCATCACACTGGTTTAAAAAGGGAAAGGTCTAGCCAAAAGTTAAGTGCTTTTAAGTCTGATTATTCCACTGAGTTGGGGGCATGGTTTGCTCTTCCATGGAAACCAAATCTAGGTGATCCCACCTACTCTGAACATGCTGTTTACTCTTTTGAACAGATCTCATTTTCATTTGTGCTCTAGATAGTGATCACTTGCTCTGGTTGGTCTTTTGGCCTCCGTTTGTAAAGACACACACACACCACCATCACCACTCCCAGTCCCCAAATGTTCAAGCCATAATAAATCTTTACGGTGTCACAGGAATCTTGGGGTTGCTTCTAATGGTTGTGTGAACAGAATGCAGCTTGCGCAACCCATATTTATCTGCTCATCCTCCCCCTCTGCAGTTCCCAGTACCCCTAAAAACCCTCTGCAGATGGCTGTGGGCTCTCTTGGACTGTGGGGGCTCTAACATACAGAGTTGCCGTGGGAGGGGGGATTGCCTCATTTGGGCAGAGGGATCTTGCACCAGTGGAACTCCTGCTGGCAGAAGATGCCTCTGTCAGCTGTGAGCAACTCCCCCCCACTCCTTACACACAACACACACTCACACACACCACTGCAACCCTGTACAACACAGTCCACATTGTTCAGGAGGCCCCCACCTTCTGTTTGCACAACCATTGGATACAGCTAGACTTTGCTGGTTTTGCTGTAATGATAGGATTGTTCTGCAAGCTACCAGTGATACATGCCCCCCACTCCCATGGCTTCAATATTCCTCCGGGTTTTGCTGCCTGCCTGGGACTGCAGAAAATGTAGAGGGGTGTGTGTGTAAAACACAAGGCAAGCTACGGTACAGGAGATTCAGGAGAGAGAAAAGGAAGTATTCGTCACACATCCAACATAGTTAGACTATAGAAATTGCTATATGGGGGGTCGTCATGACGGTCCCCATAGCCACACCCCAAAGGGCAGAACAAACATTCTGGCATCAGCATTGATTCATATCGACAAACCCAGGCATTCACCTGTACCAGAAGCAGGTCTTGTGTAAAGCCAATGGGTCTTAATCGCTCCTTCAAGACCAGGCCACCCCAAATAACTTTGCATTACAACAGGGATAGCTCACAACTCTACATTGCTGCTGAGGAAATTGATCCCCCTGCCTCCTCAGCTTTTGTGAGGATTGGAGCTAAGCTCAAAGGGAACAGGGAATTCTGAGGGGGGTTGCAAATGACATCAGCATCTCTGTTGATCGAAAAGGGCCAGCGCTGCGTCCCGGTGAGCCCTGGCTCCACGACGCCACTGTATCCTGCTTCTGGGCTCCCCATATGCATCTGGTTGGCCAGCAGTGTGGGAATCAAACACTGGACTAGGCTGGCCTTCGGTGTGTTCTAGCAAAGCTCTCCTTATATTCTTAGACATTGCTGGAGGGATACGTTTGACTTAGTGGGTCACAAATCAAGCAGCCCTAGGCTGGACTGTGTTTCAAGATGATGCCTTTCTCCTTGTGCACCTTTTTGTGCGTGTGAAGCAAATCGACATCCTCCAGTCCCCTGGGAAGGCCACAGACTGCTCAGCTGAATTAATTTGGTTGGGAAATTCCTGACATACCTGGCAGGCGGTGAGGATAACCCAAGATGGGGATAGCAATCAAAAGGGAACCAGCCCCTGCGCCCAGGAACCCGATCCACCAAGCTCCAACCCATAGAGTGTTGTCCGGCGTAAGATCAATTCTGCGAGTAAAAGAGAGGAGGAGGAAGGCCATTTAGTTCCGGAAATCAAGTCATACGGTTCTCTCCTGGGCTTCTCACACACTGGGATGAATCAAGGGCACACCAGGGCTGATCCACACCAATATATAATAGCTCTCCAACTTCTTTGGCTGGAAGGAACCTTTGAAAAGGGAGCAGCCTTTTGTAATAGCTACAAATTGGGTACACATGCACACAAACCTATTTACATATTCAAATGTGTTGCTCTACTCAGTTTCAGGCAGGCCCCTGCCTGAAACTACATTTCTTCTTCTGCATTTTCTTCTTCTTCTTTTGTTCCCAAATAGGACAAAGAACAAATAGGGAGTCTTACAACCTGCTGCTATTGCCATCGATTCTTCTGATAGGCTCTTTTACAAAAACTAAGAACAAAACAGAAGCTCCCTGCAATAGACACTGTCCTACGAACACAAGACATCGCTGTCTCTGGACGGTCAGTCGCATTAGCAAAGCCAGAAATGTGAGCTCTGTAGCTTGATCCTATGCAGGTCAACTCTGAGGTGTGAGTGCACAAGTGTGTGTTCCTTGCCTTACTCCCCCAAGAAGTGTGTGCTTGGGATAGCAGCCTTGCTGTCCAACCCGAAGTGTGTTTGCTCGGAAGTAAATCCCACAGACTTCAGTTCAGCGGAGGCTGATGGCTCCGATGTCCATGGGGTGGTGAAGCCACTCCAGGTTTCAGTCAGAACCAGTCTGCTTCCGCACCTTGGATAGCTCCTTTATAGTTCTGACTGGTTCTGACTGAAACCCAGAGCAGATTCATCACCCCACTAACATTGGTGCCACCAGCCTCCACTGCTTCAGTTGGGTTTACTCCCTAGTAAGTATGCTTAGGACTGAAGCCGTCGGCCAAGGGTGCAGAACCTGTTTAGCTTGGAAAAAAGGAGGGTAAGGGGAGACATGAGAGAGGTCTACAAAATTATGCATGGTGTGGAGAAAGTGGATAGGGAGACCTTTTTTTCCCTCTCTCAGAATACTAGAACCCAGGGTCATCCCATAAAGCTGACTGGTGGGAGATTCAGGGAACATAAAAGGCAGGACTTCTTCACACAGAACATAGTTAAACTATGGAACTCGCTACCACAGGATGTAGTGAAGGCCACCAATTTGGATAGCTTTAAAAGGAGGTTGCACAAATTCCTGGAGGAAAAGGCTATCAATGGCTACTAGTCCAGTATCAGAGGCAGTGAGCCTATGTATACCAGTTGCTGGGGAACATGGGTGGGAGGGTGTTATTGCACTCATGTCCTGCTTGTGGCTTCCTGGTTGAGAGCTGGTTGGCTGGCCCTTGTCTGAACAGAATGCTGGACTAGATGGACCCTTGGTCTGATCCAGCAGGGCTCTTCTTATGTTCTTAGGTCTGAGACCAAATCCAGCCTGCCTGGGATCCCAATCCAGTCCTCTGGGGTTCTCCAGATGGCCACGCCCCCTTCCCTCGCCCCTGTCAGGGTGGACACTGAGCCCATAGAATCCCAGAGTAGTTCTGATTCTGAGGAAGAGCAGCCGCTCCTGGGAGAGGAGCGCACTCCTCTTTCCCAGGACCAACAGCTGACGGAGATTCCTCCCACCAGCATTCCTAGTTTAGTTAGCAGTCCAGGGAGAGACCGAGCACAGATAGCAGACTTGGTGGATGCGCGACGCAGATTCAGAGAGCGGTGCCAGATGGAGGGCGCGGAAAGGAGGCATAGTGCCAGGTTGGCGCGCAAACAACGGCTGCGCCCAGAGGATCCAAGGGAAAAGGGGAGGGACTCTCCCTAGTCCTTAAGTTCAGGGGTCTGCCAGTAATTCCCTTTCAAATGGGGACCAACTGTTTCAACTTAGGGCATAGGTACTGTGCTGCTCAGAACTAGTTGCAAACGGTATAGTTGTTAAGTTGTAAAAGAAGAATAAAGCTTTGAAAGGAATCCCTTTGTCTGTGTCTGGACTTG
The DNA here is from genome assembly GCF_057233095.1 of Heloderma suspectum. Classification (NCBI taxonomy): domain Eukaryota; kingdom Metazoa; phylum Chordata; class Lepidosauria; order Squamata; family Helodermatidae; genus Heloderma; species Heloderma suspectum. Next base: position 303,286,472 of record NC_139461.1, on the reverse strand, counting down.
GCTACTGGATTAGACTGAGAGAGGCCCCCAAGGAGCCCTTGACAGCCCCACCCCTTCCCCCAACCATTGATTGGTTGGCAGTTTCCTGGCTTTTGCAAAGTCCCCCCTCCAGTTCTCAAAGCCTGAAATGCCTCCCCTAATGCTTAGTTACTGGCAGGAGCTGGTATTTTGGCCTTGCCCTTTTTGCCTTTGGCCCCCAGCTAAGGATGGATGAAAGTTCCTTACCTGGTCCCGCAGCTTGCTTCGCGGTGGGGGGGAGGCGCTCCGTTTCTCCCCCCGAAATTCTTGGCAGGGGGGAGGTGCCCTGCCCCTCCTGGCCGAAATTCAGGCCGGGGGGGAGGCGCCCCATCCCTCGCCTCCGAAATTCAGGCTGGGGGGAGTGCCCCGTCTCCCCGGCCACGAAATAAAAAAAGTAAATTGAAAAAACAAAACAAAACGTGATAGGCTACATAATGATTTACATAGCCTATCACGGCTAGATTTTCAAAGTCAGCCATGATAGGCTACGTAAATCGTTACGTAGCCTATCACGTCTGACTTGGGAAAAAAAAAATGCGCGTACGCAAATGGCGGCCCCCATGAAAATAGCGTTGCCCTTATTTTCGCCGTAGTCTACGTAAATCTTTACGTAGACTACCCGTGCCCAAATAAGGAACACAAATGGCGGCGCCCATGGGCGCCGCCATTTCCATACGCGCTTTTTTTCCCCCCCCAAAGTCAGCTGTGATAGGCTACGTAACGATTTACGTAGTCTATCACGGCTGACTTTGAAAATCTAGCCGTGATAGGCTAAGTAAATTGTTACGTAGCCTATCACGTTTTTTTTTTTTTTTTTTACTTCACTGGGAAATGGCAGCGGCGGCAGCCGGTCGGAAGACCGGCTGCTGCCCCCGCTGCCGCCAAACCGCCGCTGGGACCCACCGCCGAGAGGGACATTCGACAGAGGTAAGTCCCATCCCGGGGGGGGGCAGGGGGGCGGAGAATTTCCTCACCAATTTCGGGGGGCCGAATGCGTTGGCATTCGGCCTCCCAGAGATTCATGGAAATTTCTCCGCCATCCCTACCCCCAGCTGTCACTGGAATGTGGCCTCCAAGAGCTTCCCCAAAACGGATTGCGGCCCTCAGACTGAAAGAGATTCAGCATCCCTGCTTCAGGCTCTTCCTGCCAGCCTTGTCATTTTCAGTCCATCCCAGCTATTTGGTAGTGCTGTGCTGAAAATTTCTCCCACATTTTTTTCCAGCCATTCTCATTCAATTTGATAGAAGAGGAATTGCTTTTGAAAAGAAATTCAATGGTGACAAAATTTTGGAAAAATTCTCATGGATTGGGCTTTGGGTTTCTTGGGCTTCCCTTACTTGGGAGGTGGCCAAGGAGTGAGCACAAGCATCCTGCTTTTCATTGTGCATTCATCTCTCAAGACGCCTGCAGCCTCCTCAGCTTCCCACACTTCAGTTAAAGCTCAGTTTAAGGCACCATGAGGTGATTCCTCCCTTAGGGCTTTTTCAGATCTAGATGTGCAGGCAGCCTGGGAGACTAGCTGTGATTAGGTAAGCTCAGAAACACCACAAAACTACATTATGAAACATCCTGAATGAGGCAGAACAACAGAAGCCTCTTTCACGGAGGGAGAAAACTTTCAGGAAATTGGAGGACAGATTTTGGCAGAGCACTAACTCCACCTCATCCCTGGAGTTGAACACAACACTGCCCCCCGCCCCAGCATTGCAGTGGATGCAAACTGGGGGCCAGCCTGCCGAGACTGTTGATGCTCTTGCAGCACGAAACACCCAAAAACCATTAGAGAAAAAAGAAAGAAGCTGTGCTACAAGCCTTGCCAATGGGGAGCCCTACCTGGGAGAAACAGTTGAGAATTTCTCCTCCCCCTGGAGAAATTCACTGAAATTGTGAAATTCACTGAAATTGTCTCCTAAATTTTCTGCCCAAAAGAAGGTGGAGAATTTCAAGAGGCCACTTCTGCACAGCTCTACTCTTTGGTCCATGATAAAAGAACACTAAGGAACCCAAGACAGACATGTTAACAGACTGGCATTGATTCCGATCGCATCCCCAATTATATGATAAAAGGAAAACCTCAGCTGTAAATTTTAGCTTAGACATCAGCTATTCTGTTTGCAAGTTGTTATGCAGAAGTCACATGAAACCTCTTAAAAGACCTGCTTGCTGGATCTTGGATCTTGCCATTCATGTTTAGCCATTGTATCAACTGGCAGTAGCAGATGAGGTCTTGCAGAGGCTTCTGACTTGAAACGAGTAGCTCAGGTTCTGCCGTGCTTACAGAACCTGAGCTACTAGAATTAGCTAGAATTAATGAATTCAGCAGAATTAGTTTGCAAGGAGCTCACAGTCACAACGTGAAAACGGAACAAGAAGGGAAGGAGAGAGTACTTCTGTTAAAAAATGAACAAAAAGAGTGTCTTCCAGAGGATAAGAACACAACGAATTACCAATGTCATCATGATCAAGAACATATGAAATGGGCTGGCTGAACAGTGACCTGTGAGTCAGTGGGAGAATTTAATGGATGCATTTAGATCTCTTGTAAGATACTGCAGACTATTTTTATACTTTATTATCAGCAGTTGATATCTTTGTACTACAGATGATATGCTGATTTTTTTTTCACATTCCCCATTGTTTTAATTGAATCTTACCACATATTTGCAATACATTTTTTTTTCTCACATTACTATTTTTAGTCTCAAGGCTGCAGAAGCAATAATGTGCTTGCTAGGAGGAAGATTGGATCCAATGAAAGAAACATAGATTTTGGCAAGTCTCCCCGCAAGGTCAGGGTACAATTCTGTCATAGCAGAACCACAAACCCCACCCTGAATTCCACTTTAGGATAGGTGGAATTCAGCAACCACCCTATGCAAGGGGCCCCAATTCAGATTGATTGGGCAGGGGGGAGGCTTCAAAGCTCAAAGGGATTCAATATTAAGCTTAGCTGCTTAAATTAATTCAAGATTAAAGCTTCTATTCAAGATTAAAGTGCAAAAAGCAGGGGGCAGTTAAGAGCGCTGGCTGAAGTTATTTTTTAATACCTCCCACAAACCAGCAAAGTTATCAACACAGGTCAGACAGTTTCCCTTCCTTGTTAACAAAAATGGAAACATTAGTCCTCCGACCCCAAGACTCTCTACTTTGAGTAGCGGTAGCTCTCCAGGAGCTTGAAAAGGGTCTTTTATAGCCCTGCTAGCTGAAAATTCCAGGGATTATATATATATATATGTATGTATGTATGAATGTACGTACTGGAGTAGGCAGAAAATATGTACTGGAGTAGGCAGAAGGTAGATCTCCAGATGATTTGGACTTCAACTCCCAGAAGCCCCTGCCAGCATGGCCAATAGTCAGGAATGTTGGGAGTTGATGTCCTGAACATCCGGAGATCTTCTTTCTGCCCATCCCTGGCATATGGGACCTTCTGCATCCAACTCATGTGCTCTACTGCTGAACTATGGTCCCTCCTGTAGCATCCAGAATGCTAAGATTCCACTGTAATCCTTAGGATCTCATAGTAGCTGTAGTGGCTAGATAGTAGAGATGGGGGAAAATCTGTTCAGTTCACGTTTTAATACAAATTTACTGAATTTCGCCTTTTCAGGCTAATGGGTAAAATTAAGTAATCCATCAAAACTCACACTTCACCAAATTTCTGATTGAAGAATGGAGTTATCCAATCATATATATATATATATATATATATATCCCCTTCATGGATCACTGCCTTGTTGTAGCAAAGGGGCTTGCGTAACTCAGTGAAGCCATAAGCTATGCTGTGCAGGGCCACCCAAGACGGACAGGTCATGGTGGAGAATTCTGACAAAATGTGGTCCACTGGAAAAGGAAATGGCAACTCACTCCAATATTCTTGCCAAGAAAACCCCATGGAACATATCACAAGGCTAAAAGATATGACGCCGGAAGATGAGCCCCTCAGGTCGGAAGGTGTCCAATATACTACTGGGGAAGAGCAGAGGAAATTTCCAAGTAGCACCAGAAAGAGTGAAGCGGCTGGGCCAAAGCCGAAAGGACACTCAGCTGTGGATGTGTCTGGTGGTGAAAAGAAAGTCCGACGCTGTAAAGAACAATATTGTTTAGGTACCTGGAATGTCAGATCAATGAATCAAGGTAAGCTGGAGGTGGTCAAACATGAGATGGCAAGATTGAACATCGACATCTTGGGAATCAGTGAACTAAAATGGACAAGCATGGGCGAATTTAATTCAGGTGACCCTTATATCTACTACTGTGGGCAAGAATCCCTTAGAAGAAATGGATTAGCACTCATAGTCAACAAAAGGGTGGGAAAAGCAGTACTGGGGTACAATCTCAAAAATGATAGGATGATCTCAATACGAATCCAAGGCAAACCATTCAACATCGCAGTAATTCAAGTCTATGCCCCAACCACTGATGCCGAAGAAGCTGAGGTTGATCGGTTCTGTGAAGACCTACAACACCTTCTAGAACTAACACCAAAAAAAGATGTCCTCTTCAGCATAGGGGATTGGAATGCTAAAGTAGGAAGTCAAGAAATCACCAGGATAACAGGCAAGCAAGGTCTTGGTGTACAAAATGAAGCAGGACAAAGACTAATAGAGTTTTGCCAAGAGAATATGCTGATCATAGCAAACACTCTTTTCCAACAGCACAAGAGGCGACTCTACACATGGACATCACCAGATGGTCAATAGTGAAACCAGATTGATTATGTCCTTTGCAGCCAAAGATGGAGAAGCTCTATACAGTCAGTCAAAACAAGACCTGGAGCTGACTGTGGCTCAGATCATGAGCTTCTTGTTGCAAAATTTCAGCTTAAATTGAAGAACATAGGGAAAACCACTAAACCATTCAGGTATGACCTCAATCATATCCCTTATGAATATACAGTGGAGGTGAGGAATAGATTTCAGGGATTAGACCTGATAGATAGAGTGCCTGAGGAACTATGGATGGAGGTCCGTAACATTGTTCAGGAGGCAGCAACTAAATCCCTCCCAAAGAAAAAGAAATGCAAGAAAGCAAAGTGGCTGTCTGAGGAGGGTTTACAAGTAGCTGAGGAAAGGAGGAAGCGAAAAGCAAGGGAGAAAGGGGAAGATATACCCAACTGAATGCAGAGTTCCAGAGAATAGCAAGGAGAGACAAGAAGGCCTTCTTAAATGAACAATGCAAAGAAATTGAGGAAAACAAAGAAGAACTATACAGGAAGAACTATACACAGAAGAACTATACAGGAAAGATCTGAATGTCCCCGATAGCCATGATAGTGTGGTCACTGAACTTGAGCCGGACATCCTAGGGAGTGAAGTCAAGTGGGCCTTAGGAAGCATTACTAACAACAAAGCTAGTGGAGATGACAGTATTCCAGCTGAGCTATTTAAGTTCCTAAAAGATGATGCTGTTAAAGTGCTGCACTCAATATGCCAACAAATTTGGAACACTCAACAATGGCCACAAGACTGGAAAAGGTCAGTTTACATTCCAATTCCAATACCAAAGAAGGACAACCCCAAAGAGTGTTCAAACTACCGTACAATTGCACTCATTTCACATGTCAGCAAGGTTATGCTCAAAATCCTACAAGCTAGGCTTCAGCAGTATGTGAACCAAAAACTACTGGAAGTACAAGCTGGGTTTCAAAGAGGCAGAGGAACTAGAGATCAAATCGCCAACATTCGCTGGATCATGGAGAAAGCAAGAGAATTCCAGAAAAACTAAGATCATGGCATCTGGCCCCATCACTTCCTGGCATATAGAAGGGGAAGAAATGGAAGCAGTGAGAGATTTTATTTTCTTAGGCTCCAAGATCACCGCAGACGGTGACTGTAGCCATGAAATTAAAAGACGCTTGCTCCTTGGGAGGAAAGCTATGGCAAACCTAGACAGCATACTAAGAAGCAGAGACATCACCTTGCCGACAAAGGTCTGCATAATCAAAGCTATGGTTTTCCCAGTAGCAACGTATGACTGTGAGAGCTGGACTATAAGGAAGGCTGAGCGCTGAAGAATCGATGCTTTCGAACTGTGGTGCTGGAGAAGACTCTTACGAGTCCCTTGGACTGCAAGGAGGTCAAATCAGTCAATCCTAAAGGAAATCAACCCTGAGTGCTCATTAGAAGGACAGATACTGAAGCTGAAGCTCAAATATTTTGGCCACCTAATGTGAAGAGAAAACTCCCTGGAAAAGACCCTGATGCTGGGAAAGACTGAAGGCAAAAGGAGAAGGGGATGGCAGAGGATGAGATGGCTAGATAGCATCACCGATGCAATGAATATGGACTTCTTGAGAACACTCCGGGAGAGAGCGCAGGACAGGAAGGCCTGGCATGCTATGGTCCATGGGGTCACGAAGAGTCGGACACGACTGAACGACTGAACAACAACAACATATATATATATATATATATATATATATGTGTGTGTGTGTGTGTGTGTGTGTGTGTGTGTATGAGAGAGAGAGAGAGAGAGAGAGATGTGTGCACACAAAAATGCATATACTGGTGAAAGTAACGTTCCAAAATACTCTGCAGTCAACTGTGTCACTCTGCTTGCGCAACTGATGCTGCACCAGCGAAAACTAGGTTCTGAACTATGTGCAAGAGGAGAATCCAGCTAAAGTTACATTTGTGCAAGTGAGGTTGTGCAAGCATTTGCACAATCCATTGCACAACTGGTTGTACATTATTCTTGCGCAACCCATTGTGCAATGGTTGTGCATTACACTTGCGCAACCAGTTCCACAACTGATTGCACAATGGCTATGGCAAGTGTAATGAACAATGCAAAGATCTGACAGGGTTCCGGTGGCACTATATGAGTTTGTGAGATGACAGCGTTGAATGCTATCCTGTATTAGGAAAATGGCTTGCAACAAATTTGTATATAAGGTAGAATTGTGTTCAAAAACATATGTATAAGGAGAAATACACTCAAAAACACATACCAATTTTTATGAGAATGTTTTCATGAGAAAATAAATCTAAAAGTTTGGGATGAAGCAAACTTAGTACTGGAAAAATGAGAAAATGAGAGAAACTGAAATAGACTGATTTGTCCGTCCCTACTAGATTGCATCAGACTGGAAGTTAAAAGACGCTTTATGTACAGAGAAACCATCAGACAGAGAGTTCCAAGTTGGCCTTATGTTCTAAACATCAGCATTACTCACCAATGAAGTATATTTGATCCATTGTGACAGCAGCAGAGTAGAGCTCAGGGTTTGAGCTTCACACTCAGATCACAGGACTTTTTTGTCAAATCACCATTTCCCACCAGCAATAAGAGAGGTATGCAGGAAGCTACCTTATAGCAGGTCAGAGCATCTGCCCATCTAGCTCAGTACTACAGAGTTGCAGCCAATTGTACCTGCTGGATGTGTGTACCTGTGTGATAGCTGTCCTTATATTTTTAGATTTGCATTTAAACATCTTGAGTAAAAACATAATGCATGAAGTGACCCTCTGAAAATGCTCAGGTTTAGGTTCTTTTGTACTTGAGACTAACCTGTTTTAACCCCGGCGGGATGTAAGCATGCTGCAATTCATCTGCCCCCCCCCACTCCCCCAAAGAGATAAAAGGTTTAACAAGAATTTGCTGTGCAGCAGATAAGGGGAGATAACGGGTTGTTAACTTACTGTCTCCCAATTTCAGTGTAAATATTTAGAAAGATTCCTCCAACCAGATAGCCAGCTGCAGGACCCAATATGGCAGCAGTGTAGAAAATAGCTGAAAAAGAAAGACACCAACAACAATTGAAAAGGTTCTAATTCAGTCCCCCCCCCCCCGAACTCTAAAGTTTGCTGATTAGATTCATGCAAAAGGCAACACACACAAACACACACACACACACAAACACACAAACACATCCTTATCAGTTGCTCCAGCTGTTTTGATGCTTCTGTTGTACCATTATAACTTTTGCCTGGAATCTGCAGATCATTTTGTAAATATTAAATAATTCCTAATTAAGCAGTGGCATGTCTCCGATTGTGCCTGCTGTTTTCAAAACATGGTATGCATTCAGGCTCCACGTGGATGTTCGAGTGGTCCCTTACACATTACCCCAAATGGTAAAATGCATTACCAAAAAAGGAGACAAAAAGAGGGCAGAAACTTGTGTAAAATGTGGATCAGCTAATTCATATGCATAGATGCACATTTAGAAACAATTACTATGGTTTAAATAGAAATACAGTACATCTGAAAGTGTTGGATTGGGACTTGGGAGATCCAGGTTCTAGTCCCCACAATGCCACGAAGCTCACTGGGTGACTTTGGGCCAGTCACTGACTCTCAGCCTAGCCTACCTGACAGGGTTGTTGCGAGGATAAAATGGAGAGGAGGAGGAGATCAATGTAAGCTGCCCTGGGTTCCTTGCAAGAGGAAAAAAAGTGGGATATAAATTCAACAATAATAAAACGAATAAAATCTGACATTGTCATAGTGGGGAAGACTGTGACCGGTGACCTCTGTCCTTGCTCTGTCTGGGTGCTAACTGTTCATGGCCAACTTCAAGGCCCCTGGGCTCTCCCTTCTTAGGGTTCTTTATCTTTAAACCAGACATGGACTGGAAAGCCTGCCAAGGAGAGGATTGTCTTCTGTAAAGTAGAACACGTGGCCTCCCTAACAGGTGTTGGTAACTGAAATGGTGCAGTTCACATATCACGACAACCTGCCATTTATGGTGGCTTGTCCTGAATGAAGCAGCGTGCTGGTGCATGCTGCAGGGTCATTCCTGCTACAAACAAGACTGGCTAAAAATCCCAGGGATGCTCTGTCCCTGGGCTGTTTAATGTTCCATCTGAACAGAGACTTCTGGCTTGTCTTTCCACTGACAAGTCAGAGAAAGAACCCATGGTTTGTTCAACGGATATTTCTCTGGCTTTCAGGGGAGAGACAAGCCAGAAGTTCAGGTTCAGACAGAACGCTGCAAGCAGGAGTGGCTAAAACACCCAGGGACACTGTGTCCCTCACAGGGCTAGCACTAGGCTTCTTGGTGCTTTCGGATATGCCTCTGGCCTCTGCCACTCTTCCTCTTCCCTGCTTTTTCTGCTCACTCTCCCACTGCTGCCATTGCTTCACTCGCCCTCCCCCTCCCCGCTCCACTCACTCATGCCACAGTTGACTGCCACCCCCTTGCCTCCCTGCCCCCTCTTCTCCCCTCCCCTTCCCCCCACTCAGACCCTCCCCGCCCCCATCCACTCATCAGTGCCAGCACCACTACTACCTCTTCTGCTCACCCACGCTGCCGATCCATCCCGTTCACCGCTGTTCATCGTAGGGATGTATGGACAGTGTAAAATCCGCTCCGTCTGTGTTTTGCGGATTGTCAGGCGCCTTTCGTTCCGTCATCCGCCCGCAGACGGATGCGGATACTTTTTTTCATCATGTGGCAAAATACAGAAATAATTACGTAAATATTGACATAAGCATTTATGTAAGTATTTACATAATTTACCTCAGGACGTAACATTTAGTGTATTGTCCCCCATTCCAGTCAACGTTTCCTCAGCAGAAACGTACGTATTGTTCTACGGAGTTATATGTGTAAATTTCAGGAAAGTAAAAAAATCATCCGAATGTCCACAGACTCCGCACGGCCTGAGGGGGTCACTCCGCAGCGGATTATGCAGGTCGGATTCTTAGAAATCCAAGCTCATTTTAATCCATCTCGAATTTCTCCAGCATCCCTAATTCATCATCAAATGCTGGGCTCTGATGGGTTCCTTCCTGAAAGCCAGGCATCCTTGCTAGCATCTGACACTGGCCCTGGCCCCTGGCTTGGTTAGCATTGCATCTGAACCCAGAACTCTGGCTTGTCTTCCCTACAGCAAGCTAGAGAAAGAACCCATGGTTTGTTGCAGGGTTGTTTCTCTGACTTGTTGTGGAAGAGGCAAGCCAGAGGTCTGGGTTTGGATACAATGCTGCAAGCTGGAGTGGGTAAACAACTCAGGGATGCTCTTTCCCTGGGTCATTTAGTGTAGCATCCGAACTTGGACTTTGGGCTTGTCTTTCCCCCGACAAGCCAGAAAAAGAAGCCATGGTTTGTTCTCACACTGTTTCTCTGGCTTGTCATGGGGGAAGGCACGACAGAGGTCTGGATCTGTATGCGACACTAAAGAACCCAGGGACAGAGCATCCCTGGGTTGTTTAGCCGCTCATGCTTTCAGCGGGAGCACCTGTACTGCATGGATCGGCACCCTGCCTCATTCACGACAACCCACTTTTAAAAAAAAATAATGGTGAGATGTCATGACATGCAAACCTGGCCAATGATTTATTCACAAAGATACTTGCAGCTCCTGGATAGGGCTCCAAACCACAGGCCTGCGGCAGGGTTTCTGGTAGCCCTAGTCCAAGGGTAGAGGGAGGGTGACGGCTAGGCTGTTATTAAGGGGACCGTGCACAGTTACTTCACTGTGCCTAAGCACAACACGGGGTTTGCCCTCTCTGCAGATAAGGAGAGATGTTTCTTGTCAACATGAGCTGGTGAATGAAGCGGAGGCAGATGTTCGTATTAGAGAAGGAAGCCATTAACTACTTTGCATTCAGCACTCAAGCTGGCTAATAGCTGCATCTGCGACTAATGCTTTCTTTTGTGTGCAGCGTAATTAACTGAGATGAATAAGAGCTGTGTGCGGCAGGACTGTAAGGTCCAGGTGTACATTTCCTTGCGGAGGTAGTGACACAGGCTACTTGATATCAGACAGTGCATTCACACCAGCTAGCAGTGTGGGATTTATCTGGTGAGTGCCCAGCCTGGTGTCAAGGGTAGGCATGGCCGGGCACCTGCTGAGGGCCCACACCCCAGCACGGGCCCACTGACAACAGCGCCATGGATTCGCTTCCCCTCTTCACCCTGGCAACCTGCTTGGTCTCTTGCCTCTCACTCCGGCCTAGACAACTTTGTTGGTGAGAAGGCAGAGCAGTAGAAGCCACTGCTGACTTGCTCACTGGCTGTGTCAAGCAAACAAGAGGTAGCAGTGATGAAAAAGACGAAGAGGAGCACAAGCAGCTGGTGACAATGGCAATGAGAACACAGATTCACTGACGGAGGGGCCCTATTGAGGGGGTCTTGCAAAAGGGCCTTCATAAGCCTTGGCACTGTGAGCGCCTTTAGTTCATGCCTGCTCTCCCCTTCCAGTAGATCTCTTTCCTGTAGTATTTTAAATCTCTAATCAGCTTCCAAGGATCAGACCTAGCCATTGCCTGCCTGCCTCCTCCCACTGTATCCATGGCAGAGTGGCTGAAATTTCACCTAAAGTGAAATTCAGCATCCAGGGAGGGCTTCCTCCCCAGAAGAACTACCCAGGAGATTTTGAAGTAAGAGCTGAAAAAGCTTAGATGAGATGAGCAACGTTTCTCAGTGGGATTTCGCACATCCCTAAAATAGACACGATATTTATATAATGAGTGTCTCGTAATTAGTCAAAGAACAAAGAGATTGGGAGGACAAATCAAGGCTCATCCTCACACCTTCACTTAGCACTTTCAAATGTTCAAAGATACATGCTCTTTATAACCACCCTTTAAAATTGGCCACCCTGTTGTTCTCCTCATATCGCTGATGGGAAGCTGAGAGGGTAGCATCTTATCTACAGCCATACAGAGAGTTTGAGGCTGAGGTGATATTTGAACCAGGCACTTCTTGGCCCACAGATCATACTTAAAAAAGGTAAAGGTAAAGGTGTCCCTAACCAGTCGTGTCCGACTCTAGGGTGTGGTGCTCATCTCCATTTCTAAGCCAAAGAGCCAGCATTGTCCGAAGACACTTCCGTGGTCATGTGGCCAGCATGACTGAACACCGAGGTGCACGGAACGCTGTTACCTTTCCCGCCAAAGCGGTACCTATTTATCTACTTGCAATTTCTTGCTTTCGAACTGCTAGGTTGGCAGGAGCTGGGACTGAAGACGGGAGCTCACTCCGTCACGCGGCACTCGGGTCTCGAACTGCTGTCCTGCCGACCTTCCGGTCTGCAATTCAGCGTCTTAACCACTAAGCCACCGTGGCCCCACAGATCATACTTAGTAAGCCTGATGGAGCTCAGTGGGATTTATAGCTAAGTAAACATGCTTAGAATTGCACAGATCATACTTATTCAGTGCAATTCTAAGCATGTTTACTTAGCTATAAATCCCACTGAGCTCCATCAGGCTTACTCCCTGCTAAGTGTGCTAAGGCTGCAATCTTAACCACACTTAGGGTGCAATTTTATGCACGTTTAGGGAGAAAAACCGAGTTGCAGGACATTTCTCTCTCTAAAAGTACATAGGATTGTGCCCTTAAGGTGCAAACCTATGCATGTTTAGACAGAAAAAAAGCCTAACCGTGCATAGGATTGCACCCTTACTTGGGGAGTAAACCCTATTGAAGATAGGGATGTCAGAGGAATCTGTTTGGGTGGTGAAGCTTGGCAAGTTTTCACCAGCTTGCCCCCCCCCACTCCCCAGACTCCAGCTCAGTCTTCTGTGAGTTGGCCCAACTTGGCACACAACAAGTCAGGCCCATTTGTGGATTGGGGGTTTGCGTGTGCAAACTGATTTGGACAGAATTGCAGTAAATAGAGCAATTTGCACAAAATTCTGGCTGTAAATGGTCGAATTTGTGTAAATTAGACCTTTTATGGCCACGGGTTCACGTAAGTTGGCCTGCGATTTTGCACAAAAATATTCATAAAATTTCCAGGTTTCGGGAACTATCATGCAGGTCAGCTTGCAAATGTAAGCTGAGCTGGGTCCATCACGAGGATGCCTCAGGCCCTAAAAATAACCGGATTTCACTGTGATAGACAACGCTAAGATGGTGAGACTTCTTTCTGAGTAAATGTGTGCAGGATTGAGGTGGACATCAGTGTGCTACACATGTCCTCTCACCATCTTGTTTCATGTGAAGCAGAAATCATACAGCTTAGACCCAGGGCCGATCTACATTGCACCTGCCATTGCAGTGAATTTGGTGTCCTGTTGGGTTAAACACTCTTGCATTAAAACGTGATTATTGACACTCACCCATTTTCTCCATTCCGGTGCTTCATCAAATGCACAAGCTCGGTTCACACTCGAGCACTGTGCTGTTTTCCTGCTGTTTTCCTGCGTGCGCTTGTCTGATCTCGGATGCTAAGCAGGGTTGGCCCTGGTCAGTAGTTGGATGGGCGACTGCCTGGGAATCAGGCTTCCTGCATTGAGCAGGGGGTTGTTGTATCCTTTCAAATGAGACTAGGTTTTGCCCCCTCCTATCCCCCTCTCCAGATGTGTTTTTTTAAAAAAAATTAAGGCGTTATCCTCGCAGAATTGGGGCTTCTCCGTGATTTTTTTTTCCTAATTGAGGCATGATCTTTGAAGCTTCGAAGTTGTGAAGCTTCACAACTCCTTATTGCAACCTCCTAAAAAGGCTGCAATAAGCAAATAACTGAGAAAATCTACATTTCCACATAACAGACTGTCTGATCTTGAGTGACTATGATGAAAAGTAGGTCTGCGATACAAACTAATTTTCGTATTTGGGATCAATTACTTTGCTAAGGACGTTTCTGTGTTTCTCCTTTGAAATACGTCAAGTGAATCCTATGGGGAAAGTTGTAATACAATAACATTGTCAATAGAAGCATTTTTCCCCCAAAAGGAGAAGGTTGGAACAAAAATGAGAAGAAAGGAAAGAATGTTTAGAGCAGACGCCTAGACAGAACTAATACACTCCATGTCTATGTATTGTTGTTGGGGAAAAGGCCAGATAGAATGGATCACTCTCCAGGCTAGTGAATTGAAAGCATTCACTTTGTTGAATGTTCCAATTGTTAACAACTGAGATAACTTTCTGTTCTGTCTCAAAGCCACAAGGATGGCAAGGCTGGGTGCAAATACATTTTGCAAATATTTGTATGATGGCATTTCAATACTTCTGAAAAGTTGCAAAAATGCTGCATGCTAAGAAACCTTCAGAACCCCCACCCCTCCAAGTATAGGTGCAGAGAGGGATACAAATGCTGGCTCAGGCAGTGGCTGGGGATGCACAATCCCAGCTGCATTCTAAAGTAGATGGAAATTGGAACATAAGTATCTGCCTTATACCAAGTCAGACCATTGCTTCATCTAACTTGGCATGGAGCTTTTCTACATGAGACATTTATTGTGCACTCATCATATATTGTGCACTCATCAAGCTTCACAACTTAGAATCTTCGAAGATCATGCCTCAATTAGAAAAAAAAATCATGGAGAAGCCCCGATTCTGCGAGGATAATGCCTTAGTTTTTAAAAAACACATCCGGAACGGGGGATAGAAGGGGGTAAAACTTAATCTCATTTGAAGGGATACAACCCCTTCTCAGTGCAGGAAGCCTGATTCCCGGGCGGTCTCCCATCCAAGCACTGACCGGGACCGACCCCGCTTAGCTTCCGAGATCAGACAAGCGCGCAAACATCCAGTCCTTTGCTTGTTGCTGAGGAAATGGGGGCTGCTGAGGAAGCTATGCGATCAGTAGCCAGAAGAAGACATGGGGCTGTTGAGAGCTGTGATTGGACAGGACGGAAATACAAACACCCCTGCATATGGACAGGCAGGGGAGGGGACTACGACTGGATATGGTAGCGAAGGCGGAAAATCAGAGCACATTAAGGGGAAATACCAGGATATTAGGGTATTGAAAGCAGGAGCATGGAAGTGGGAAATTCCGGTTCCAATTCGAGGCGGCTACTGCGTAGTGTGAAAGGCGGGCAGTGAAACCTCACTGGAAGTGAAAAAAGGTGGTAAGTGTAGATCTAGCCCAAATCTGCCATATTTTTGCCAGTATTTAAAACCTTTCCAAGGAAAGCAATTCTCCATTGTGTGGATCAATTCACAATTTCCCCTCTCATTTTCATCCCTAGCTGACTCCATTAGGGAAACCAAATTGAACTTGCATGCATGGAACCTGTCACCCAAGTGCTTTGACATACATCTAGACTGCCAAGCCATCTATGTTGAGTTGACTAAGAGAGCAATCCTATGGCCACTAGACATTGTCTAGAGGGCCATAAGATTTCTCACTTCCCAGGAACTGAGGCTGGAGCCCATGCTGCAGTGACTGTGGTGCCCAAGCACTGCACCACATGCCCACACTACCTCACAGGCAGTGAGGCTCTTGCCCATCTCTGTGCTTAGAAACAGAGTGTAGAGTGGGTGTATAGGGGGCATTCCAGGGGCGGGGCGGGGAGGAGAGTGACAAAGCTGCTTATGCAGCTTCCTATGTGCCACGCAGCCTCTGCCCTCCTGCTCTGGCATGACCCAGTTAGACACCCAAAATTGGCTGTCTAGCCACAAAAGCAGGCTGGGTGGATTGCGGAGGAGAGATCCCCTCGGTGCTCTACCCGCCCAGCACAGGATAGTCAGCCACCTCCAACTTCAGAGGCAGCTGACTATCCCGACAGGATTGCGCCCTAAATGTCTCCAGCTCTTTTCCAACGTCAGCTGGCCAGCAACAGCAACGTATGTTAAAATACCCAGATAACTGGGCTGAACAGAAAAAGTTTGGCAGGGGGAGTATGAAAATGCTGTTATATATTGTGTGAGATGTGTATATATCTTTAAGAAGCCTGCAGCTGTTAGTTTCTCTTTCCTTTCCCAAGGCTTGGGCAGGGCGCCTTTTCTGTTCTCTTTGTGTATGCTTTGGAGCCAAGCAGTCTGTGTGTGGCTCCTTGGGAGTTAGTCTCTTCTGGTGTATGCATCAATAAAGAATGCTGTCAGAGTCAGAAGTGGAGTCAGAAATGTATTACCTGCAGAGCAAGGCCTGGAAGTGGACCGCAAGCTGAGCAGGTAAGCTCATACCCACATTAACTACGCCCAAGGGACATTATGTGGTGTTAGAAGGGGGGTGTTCCTCTCACAAAGCCACCTGGAGTGGGGTTTTCCAGTGCACACCCCTATATTAATAGAAAAGGATGGAGCATTTTAAACCTCCTTCTGGGCTAGGCTTTACTGGGAACCTAGAAGAAAATGGGGACAGATACTATAAGTATATCTAACCATTACAAAAGCTGAAGAAGAGTCAGACAACTACAAAACTGCTACAATGCTGCACAGCATAGGAGAAAAGGCTTTAGAAACGTATAACTACCTTCCTTATCTGCATTCAGAAATTATTGTGAGCCCAGGAGAATTCCCTGTTTTTGAACGGTTCCAGTTCTGGCAATTTCCTTACAAAGAGGGAGCAGGCATAGACTATTTTGTCACATCACTTGGAGAAAAATCACAGCGCTGTGAATTTGGGGCCTCCACAGCTCTACTGCTGAGAGACCACATTGTATTCCATATTTCAGACAGCAAGCTCAAAGAGAAACTAACAGCTGCAGGGTTCTTAAAGATACACACACACACACACACACACACACACACACACAAATCACACATTGGCCTTTATTCCCTGTTAATTTTACCCACTGAGCCATTTTACATGATCCAGTTGGCTCGGTATGGCGGCTGAGTGGCTCAGTGCCAAGTTCTGTATATGGCCAATTGTTATGTGATACGCTCAACCCACATTTTTTGCACAACCATAAAATTAAATAAACATTACAGTGATCCTACCTCATAGGGTTGTTGTGAGGATAAATGCAAGAAAGCCTGTCAGGAGCTGTGCAACAGAAAATTACAAGTACTGATGGAAGAAAAAAACCCGATCGCCAAATGTGGATGATTGGTACTCTAGGAAATGGGACACTGAACGATGTCAAAGTTATGAAGATTGTGTATCAGGAGCTCATCTGGAACATCAGTGGAATAGGTTCATTGAAAATTTGAAAATTGGAATGAAAAAATATCATGATAATGTTGACTCTTACTCAATATTTGCCTTGATTGGAATGGTAAGATCTTTTCATTCATCAGATTGAATTTGTGAAGTCATATGAACCTATTGCAGTGGTGAGCAACTAATCACCCTCCGGATATGTCGGCCTACACTTCCCATCAGTCCTAGCCAGCATAGCCAATGGTGAGGGACCATGGGAGTTGGAAGCCAACATATCTGTAGTGCCACAAGTTGCCCTCCACTTTTATTGAGCCCCTACCTATGTTCCCCCTTCATGGATCACTGCCTTGTTGTGGCGAAGGGGCTTGCGTAACTCAGTGAAGCCATAAGCTATGCCATGCAGGGCCACCCAAGACGGACAGGTCATGGCAGAGAGTTCTGACAAAATGTGGTCCACTGGAGAAGGAAACGGCAACCCACTCCAGTATTCTTGCCAAGAAAACCCCATGGAACGTATCACAAGGCTAAAAGATATGACGCCGGAAGATGAGCCCCTCAGGTCGGAAGGTGTCCAATATACTACTGGGGAAGAGCAGAGGGAATTTCCAAGTAGCGCCAGAAAGAGTGAAGCGGCTGGGCCAAAGCCGAAAGGACACTCAGCTGTGGATGTGTCTGGTGGTGAAAAGAAAATCCGATGCTGTAAAGAACAATATTGTTTAGGAACCTGGAATGTCAGATCAATGAATCAAGGTAAGCTGGAGGTGGTCAAACATGAGATGGCAAGACTGAACGTCGACATCTTGGGAGTCAGCGAACTCAAATGGACAGGCATGGGCGAATTTAATTCAGGTGACCATCATATCTACTACTGTGGGCAAGAATCCCTTAGAAGAAATGGAGTAGCACTCATAGTCAACAAAAGGGTGGGAAAAGCAGTACTGGGGTACAATCTTAAAAACGATAGAATGATCTCAGTACGAATCCAAGGCAAACCATTCAACATCACAGTAATTCAGGTCTATGCCCCAACCACTGATGCTGAAGAAGCTGAGGTTGATCGGTTCTGTGAAGACCTACAACACCTTCTAGAACTAACACCAAAAAAAGATGTCCTCTTCATCATAGGGGATTGGAATGCTAAAGTAGGAAGTCAAGAAATCACTGGGATAACAGGCAGGCATGGCCTTGGTGTACAAAATGAAGCAGGTCAAAAGCTAATAGAGTTTTGCCAAGAGAACACGCTGATCATAGCAAACACTCTTTTCCAACAACATAAGAGACGACTCTACACATGGACATCACCAGATGGTCAATATCGAAACCAGATTGATTATGTCCTTTGCAGCCAAAGATGGAGAAGCTCTATACAGTCAGTAAAAACAAGACCTGGAGCTGACTGTGGCTCAGATCATGAGCTTCTTGTTGCAAAATTTCAGCTTAAATTGAAGAACGTCGGGAAAACCACTAAACCATTCAGGTATGACCTAAATCATATCCCTCATGAATATACAGTGGAGGTGAGGAATAGATTTCAGGGATTAGACCTGATAGACAGAGTGCCTGAGGAACTATGGATGGAGGTCCGTAACATTGTTCAGGAGGCAGCAACTCAATCCATCCCAAAGAAAAAGAAATGCAAGAAAGCCAAGTTGCTGTCTGATGAGGCTTTACAAGTAGCTGAGGAAAGAAGGGAAGCGAAAAGCAAGGGAGAAAGGGGAAGATATACCCAACTGAACGCAGAGTTCCAGAGGATAGCAAGGAGAGACAAGAAGGCCTTCTTAAATGAACAATGCAAAGAAATCGAGGAAAACAACAGAATGGGAAAGACTAGAGATCTCTTCAAGAAAATCGGAGATATCAAGGGAGCGTTTTGTGCAAAGACGGGCATGATAAAGGACAAAGAAGGCAGGGACCTAACAGAAGCAGATGAGATTAAGAAGAGGTGGCAAGAATACACAGAAGAACTATACAGGAAAGATCTGAATGTCCCTGATAGCCATGATAGTGCAGTCACTGAACTTGAGCCGGATATCCTCGAGAGTGAAGTCAAGTGGGCCTTAGGAAGCATTACTAACAACAAAGCTAGCGGAGATGACAGTATTCCAGCTGAGCTATTTAAAATCCTAAAAGATGATGCTGTTAAAGTGCTGCATTCAATATGCCAACAAATCTGGAACACTCAACAGTGGCCACAAGACTGGAAAAGGTCAGTTTACATTCCAATTCCAATTCCAAAGAAGGACAACGCCAAAGAGTGTTCAAACTACCGCACAATTGTGCTCATTTCACATGCCAGCAAGGTGATGCTCAAAATCCTACAAGCTAGGCTTCAGCAGTATGCGAACCGAGAACTACCGGAAGTACAAGCTGGGTTTCGAAGAGGCAGAGGAACTAGAGATCAAATCGCCAACGTTCGCTGGATCATGGAGAAAGCAAGAGAATTCCAGAAAAATGTCTATTTCTGCTTCATTGACTATGCTAAAGCTTTTGATTGTGTGGATCACAACAAACTGTGGCAAATTCTGAAAGTGATGGGAGTACCAGACCACCTTACCTGTCTCCTGAGAAACCTGTACGAGGGTCAAGAATAGGAGTGCATGAAAGCCACTTACCTGGTCTCGCAGCTTGCTTACCGGTGGGGGGAGGCGCTTCGCTGCTCCCCCAGAAGTTCAGGCCGGGGGGGGAGGCTTCCCGCCTCGCCCGGCCGAAATTCAGGCCAGGGGGGAGGCTTCCTGCCTCGCCCGGCCGAAATTTAGGCCGGGGAGGAGGTGCCTCACCTCGCCCGGCCGCAAAATAAAAAGAAAAAAAAAACACGCCCCCGTGATAGGCTACATGACGATTAACGTAGCCTATCACGGCTAGATCTGCAAAGTCAGCCGTGATAGGCTACGTTAATTGTCACGTAGCCTATCACGGGTGACTTTGAAAAAAAAAAAAAAAGCGCGTACGCAAATGGCAGCCCCCATAGGGAGCTGCCATTCGCGTTCCTTATTTGGTCGCTGTAGTCTACGTAAAGATTTACGTAGACTACGGCGAAAATAAGGGCAACGCAAATAGAGTACATCATGAGAAACTCCATGTTGGATGAATCACAGGTCGGAATTAAGATTGCCGGGAGAATTATCAACAACCTCAGATATGCAGACGATACCACCCTAATGGCAGAAAGCGAAGAGGATCTAAAGAGCCTGTTGTTGAGGGTGAAAGAGGAGAGTGCAAAAGCTGGTTTGAAACTCAACATTAAAAAAACAAAGCATCTGGCCCCATCACTTCCTGGCATATAGAAGGGGAAGAAATGGAAGCAGTGACAGATTTTACGTTCTTGGGCTCCAAGATCACCGCAGACGGTGACTGTAGCCATGAAATTAAAAGACGCTTGCTCCTTGGGAGGAAAGCTATGGCAAACCTAGACAGCATAGTAAGAAGCAGAGACATCACCTTGCTGACAAAGGTCCGTCTAATCAAAACTATGGTTTTTCCAGTAGTAATGTATGGCTGTGAGAGCTGGACTATAAGGAAGGCTGAGCGCCGAAGAATTGATGCTTTCGAACTGTGGTGCTGGAGAAGACTCTTACGAGTCCCCTGGACTGCAAGGAGGTCAAATCAGTCAATCCTAAAGGAAATCAACCCTGAGTGCTCATTGGAAGGACAGATACTGAAGCTGAAGCTCAAATATTTTGGCCACCTAATGCGACGAGAAAACTCTCTGGAAAAGACCCTGATGCTGGGAAAGACTGAAGGCAAAAGGAGAAGGGGACGACAGAGGATGAGATGGCTAGATAGCATCACCGATGCAATGAGTATGAACTTGAGCACACTCCGGGAGAGAGCGCAGGACAGGAAGGCCTGGCGTGCTGTGGTTCATGGGGTCACGAAGAGTCGGACACGACTGAATGACTGAACAACAACAACCTATGTTCCTTTCTTCTTACTTTAGGGTCTTTGAATGGAGAGACAAGTGATAAAATCTAGGACCTTTTCATGCTCTGCCATTGAGCCATAGACCCTCTCACAGTCCTACATCTGCTAGAAAGAAGAATTGTACAATAAAAAATACTATATAACAAAGTGCTGTTGCAATAAACACTACTACTAACCAATTCTATACAACTGATTTATGACCCATGTTTTTGCAGTTCAAAGCACTGATAGAAAGAAAAAAAGAGTGAAACTATTCCTGATGCAGGCAATACAACTTACCAATATACACAGGGGAATAGTTGGACTTTACATTTTCATCCAAATAGGTCACTCCAAGAGTATAAAGTGGCGTCGCCCCTATCCCATGTAGGAACTGTCCGAGCATGAAGACAAACCGGTAATTAGAGAGACTGGAGACGCTTTCCGAGCACCTCACGCTCTGATTGGAGGAGCACATGCCAGTCTCCTCTGAGAAATGTACTTCATATTGGCTGGTGGTGAACTGAGGCAGTGCAAAGACGATGGACCCAATCCCCATGATCAACACTCCCCACCCAAGCCACCGTGGTTTATGCCCATTCCCCCCAAAGTAACTGACAAACGTCAAGCACACACAGGCTGCGATGTCATAGGAGCTGGCAATCAGCCCGCTCTCGTAGCTCCGCAGGTCGAACCGCCGCTCGATCGAGGTGATGACAGTATTAATAAAACCGTTCACTGTCATCCCTTGCAGGAAAGAAGCCACACAGAGGAAGAACAAGACCCCTTTGGGTGTATTGAAAAACTGTAAACAACTCGGAGTGAAGCCCCCCCACCCACACACAAGAGCCTCTCCTTCTGAGGAGATGTACGTAATGCCTGCCTTGAACTGGCTTCCGCTTTCAGAGCCTGCGTCGCAGAGCGGTTGGATGCAAGAGTCTTCAGGACTGTTTGCACTGGAGTAGAAAGTGCCATTGCTCAGAGGGGTCTGACAAGATTCCTTGGGACTGGGCATATCAAAAGTAAGGCTGTTCTCTGCTGGGTTGGATGTGCTAGAAAAAATAAGTTTCTGGGTACACTTGAAGCCATTTTCTCCCACCAACTTGTGAGGCATTTCCGTCAAAGAGGGGCCAATTGGCGTGTTCTTCTTTCTCTCTCTCTTCCCGTTTTTCCTCCCCTCTGGTTTGGATCCTTGTGGTTCGAGGTCTTGGTTTTCAGAGGGAGAGAATTTGTGGCGAGTGAGTAAATGAGCAGATGAGCAAAAGAGAGACCCTCAACCACTTCATTCTGTGAAAAGAACATTGAGAGGAATTAGCAGGTAATATTACTTGTTTATTATAACAAGACTTGGCTTTGCATGGGTTGGAATAGACTTTGTAGAGTGATATGGCGAAGCCTTCAAGCAAACCTACACATCGTACCTGAGCCATCTGTGGGAAGGCACACACAATGGTTCTGTCTGCGTTTTAGGATTGTCAGGTGCCTTTCATTCCATCATCTGCTCATTGACAGAATCAGATTTTTTTCCAGTTCCGCAAGTTTGTGCAAATTCGCATTTGCACAAATGGGAAAATCCCCCCCGCCCCCCGGTGCAAATCCGTCCCAAAATGCACATTTTCATATTTTAGCCTGTGGGGGAAATGCACATTTTTGGCCAGTGGTTTTTTTTTTTAATTTCATGTATTTTTCTACATAAAAATTTGCATAAAATTCTGGAAAGTAAAAAAAAAAGCCAGTCAATAGAATCCATGTGATTTGGGAAAAGCTGGTCCACAGGTCAAATTCATAGAAATCCGAACTAATTTGGTTCTGTTGCGGACTTCTCTGACATCGTTTGTACCTATAGGCATGTTCCCTACCATGGTGCATCCTTATAGCCCCCAAAGGGAGGAGTCTGTCCACTCTATTCCCCTGAGGGGAGAGGCTGCCCCATAGCACAGTAAAGGGGCTTCAGACTGTATGGACTCCAAAGCTATATGCTTGTTGGCCTTCCAACCCTATGATTCTATGAAGTTACCCACTCCTGTTTTAAAGAGATTCTCATGTTCAACTGCTAGAATCATAGAATCATAGGGCTGGAAGGGGCCTACAAGACCATCGAGTCCAACCACCTTCTCAATGCAGGAAGCCTGATTCCCAGGCGGTCTCCCATCCAAGTACTAACCAGGGCTGACCCTGCTTAGCTTTCGAGATCAGGTGAGATCAGGCATATCCAGCCCTTGGCTTGTGTCAATATTTTTAAGTTTCATTTCTCTCTGTTGCCTACCTACTGTAGGACAACTCTGGAAAGGAGATGAATATGAATCCATCAACACTCAGGCCTAGACTTTAGCTGACCTCCAAGGGCAGAGAATTCTCAACCTAAGCTGAAAGAATCAGTCTCTCTATTTCTGATGTTTAGGTTGCGAGTGCCATTGCTTATGTAGCCAAAACAGCACAGCCCACGTACAAGAGGGAGACATCTGCAGGCTTGTGGTAAGCCCCAAATTTGCAGAAGTTAAACAAATATATATTTAGGAGAAAAACCCTAAAGGGAGGGAACCCCAAACCAGCCCATTTAGGGACCCAGCATGCTTAGTGCTCATGGAATGTTGATTGTCTGTTAGGAAACAAAATGGAAAATGGAGGGGGGCATGGAATGGAGTGGATAGAATACTCAGTGGGGAGCATGCCACACTGCAACATTTTATTGTAGGTCCCACTTGTGCCTCTCCTAATAGGCCTCTCTCCTTTCCTTTCAAAGAACCCCACATTTCCAAAGTTTTTAGTGGCCCCCATGCTGTTCGTTCTCTCTCTCTCTCTCTGGATTAAGAACTGCTTATAATTGTCACAAGATGTACCCTACTGTCAGAATAATTTTATTCCGGGCCTTCAAGCCTGTCTACCACAATTCAGCGCAAGCTTGTCAGTAGCTAATTGTACTGTGTGCACTCTATAGGAAAATCTGCTTGGGGGCAAAGACAGATGCATGTTAAAGAAAGAAAAAGGTTTCTTAGCCTTTCTTCCCTTTTCTTTTTTAAAGATGTCCCTGCATAATAGAGGTTGTGCAAGGTCCAGGATCTCAGTCTGCAGGAAGCTGTAAGAGTTGAGTGATCTACTATTCATTTTCTACCAACAATGCATGAGGGGATATAGGTACAAAAGCTGTGTCCTTTTACAGGGGTCAGGCCTTGAAGCTTCTATAAGGGCCATGTGGCTTGCCCAAGACATTTTGCTGCCCGAGGCAAGGTGTGTAGTCCCACTGTCCCAGCCACATTAGTCTGACACTTAAGGCATGAAATCTCACAAGCACCTCTCCCCATCCCTGGCAGGAAAATGTTGTTGTTTTTATTGTTGTTATTTGCTGCGTTTTTACTGGACCTAAAAATCAGATGCCTGGGAAGACCACCTCACTCTGTCTAATGGTAGGCCCTGCCCTCAAGGGCTGGGCTTTACCCCATGACCTCTTTCAACACATGTTGTTCTGGAAAGTTCTTTGCTGCTCTGACAGTTTATTCTTATTTGATGTATGAGAATTTCGTCGCAGTTCAGTTTTGATAAGAATTTACCAAAATAAGCAACCTTCTCCCTATATGGGACAAAAAGAACTTGGGATTAAAACAAAAACTGAACATGGGAGAAACTGAAACTGACGGATTTGCCCAACCAGGCCAAGGGCTTTGAGTGTTTTGCTCTTAAAAATCTGGGTTGGTTACACATAAACTTCAGTAAAAGCAGACCAGATATCCAAATAAAAGTCCATTTGCAAGTTACGCCTATATACCACTCTTTCAAATGTTGCTAGCATTGTTAAGTTTGCAGTCCATTGCATTATACACGGTGAGCTTTTATCCTTCCAGTATCGTTTATGTGTAACCCTTTTTTTTCCTCTTTTTTCCCCTTTTTTTCTAGAATATTGTAATATTTGAAACTGAGGATTTTAGAATATGTTGTTATATTTTTATTTTATTTTATTTTTTAGTTTAGTTTGGTTTGTTAAAATTCACAATAAAAAATTATTTTAAAAATCTGGGTTGGAATTCCTGTGTATTCAGCCATGTTTGTGGGGCAGAATTTTGGTTGCCACCTTTTTTTCTGGCAGGCTCCTTATCTTTAACAACTAGATGCCAGGCAGGTATATCACAGTCCTCTCCACGCTGGGAATACTTGTACCTGTGCCTTGTACTCAGTCTTTGGGGCAGGTCACTTGTCCTTTACCATGGCTCCCATGGCAGCCATTTTGTGATGATGCCCAGGACAGTTTCTTGAACTGTCCAATGTACTCACCTCCTAAAAAGGTTGCAATTAGCAAACAACTGAGAAAATCTACATTTCCACACAACAGACTGTCTGATCATGAGTGACTATGATGAAAAGTAGGTCTGCGATACAAAACTAATTTTCATATTTGGGATAAATTACTTTGCTAAGGACGTTTCTGTGTTTCTCCTTTGAAATAGGTCAAGTGAATCCTATGGGGAAAGTTGTAAGGTTGGAACAAACCTGAGAAGAAAGGAAAGAATGTTTAGAGCAGACGCCTAGACAGAACTAATACACTCCATGTCTATGTATTGTTGTTGGGGAAAAGGCCAGATAGAATGGATCACTCTTCAGGCTAGTGAATTGAAAGCATTCACTTTGTTGAATGTTCCAATTGTTAACAACTGAGATAACTTTCTGTTCTGTCTCAAAGCCACAAGGATGGCAAGACTGGGTACAAATACATTTTATAATTATTTGCATGATGGCATTTCAATACTTCTGAAAAGTTGCAAAAATGTTGCATGCTAAGAAACCTTCACAACCCCCCCCCCCTCCAAATATAGGTGCAGAGAGGGATACAAATGCTGGCTCAGGCAGTGGCTGGGGATGCACAATCCCAGCTGCATTCTAAAGTAGATGGAAATTGGAACATAGGTATCTGTCTTATACCAAATCAGACCATTGCTTCATCTAACTTGGCATGGAGCTTTTCTACATGAGACATTTATTGTGCACTCATCATTCCCTATTCACAGGTGCTTACAGGTTCTTTAGATGACATTGTGTCCCTCTAGTTTCACTTCTGTTTTTAAACAACACTTTTGGCGAGTATTTTTAGAGCAGAGAAAATGTATTAATTGTGAGAGCAAAATAAAATGCTTTTTCCACTTGTGTAATTGCACAATTCTGCTATACCACAGTGCCACTGAGAGGTTATATAGTGGAAAAGCAGGAAAGAAAATGCTCTTTGTGTAGTGCTCGGATCTCAATTCTGTGATGAAACCGAAAGTAGATAAAGCAGATTAACAGTCTCTTGTAGAGTAGTTCTAACTCTTCACTGCCTGGCCGCCACTCTCCAGGGATTTAGACAGCAGTCTTTCCCAGCCTTATCTGGAGATGCCAGGGCTTGAACCTGGGACCTTCTGCTTAGAGTACAGGCACTTTCCCACTGAGCTGCAGCTCTTCCCCAAATGAGTGCCCACAAAGAGTAGTTATTCTCTGCAAAAATTGTAATTAAAAATTATTCCAGAACATTCTCAATACATAGGAAGGAACTGGAAATCATACCACCATCCTCACAGGATGGCCTTCATCGTGTGCCTTTGCCTATTTATCTTGCTCATTGCCAGGTTGGCAGACTTACTACTGACATTTCTCCTAAAGCAACTGTGAAGGTTCTTTCTCAGTGAAAACACCATGAAGAATTTTGAGGGAGGCCAAAAGTAGTGATGCAATTTCTTTCTTTCTTTTTGCAATTTCTTTTTTTGCAATGTCTGTTGCATTTTTTTTTCAATTGCAATTCTTTTCAATTTCTTTTTTCTCTTTTTTAAAATTGTTTTTATTGAGTTTTAAATCCCATGTTTTCAGTGTAATTAATTTATATAAAATGCTACAACTTTTTCAACTAACAAAACACATACATTACATAGGAAATCCAATTAAAGTTAATAGAAATCACAGGGGTTTCAATATATTAATAATTTCTAATGAGGGTTCCACTAGGAGCAGGGGTGCAGAACCACTTTGGGGGGGCAGATGACCCCCCAACCCAGCCCTTCACAGTCAGTAGGATGTCAGGCGAGTGTGACTGTGCCCTTGACATCAGTGGGCATTGCCACACCCACCTGACGTCATTTGCTCCCTTGATCCTCCACCCGGCACTTTTGCTGGAACCAGGCTTCCCTGTACATGGGCTTTCCTGGCCAGGTCAGAGGAGCAAAGGGGGCTGGGTTGGCTCAGCTTCATTTTTCCTGGTCTTTCCCTTGTGCGCAAACCCTGGGACTTGGCTGGCCGAGTCTTCCTTCGCACGCCTCTTCCCATCCCTGATAGGAACACCAGGAGGGTCCGCTGTCCTTCCTGGGGAGCCCAATGGGCTGGATTAGGCCAGGGGGCTGGGAGTCCTGCACCCCTGCATGAGAGTTTCCAAAATCTGGTGGGGGGGAATCCCAATGGGGCTGGCTCCTGTAACTTTAGCAACAGTTTGCTCTGCGTAAATTAACATATAGAGCTTTTCATGGCATGGAAATGTGCATAATCAACTGCTAATGTCTACAGATCAAGCTGTTGTTAAAGCCATAGGGGCAGTAACCAGTGGAGGTGGTGAATCTGGTCCGGGTTTCAGTCAGAACCAGTCAGAACTACGGCTGTACAAACCCACGAATGTCTGGTCTGGGGGGTGTCTACCATGGGGCAGTCGGGCCACTTGGGGCCCTGTGGAGTCCTCTGGAGCCCTGCCATGTCCAGCAGATATGGTGGAGCAGCTCTCCAGCGTTTTAAAAAATGCGATATGCTAATGGAGGCTGCCATTAGCCTACTGTGGGAAAATTACAGCCATAAATGGTGTATTTAATGCCATTTGCGGCCGTAAAGCACTTACTTTTACCTAAATTGCAGCTGTTACAGCTGTATTTAGGTAAAAGTAAGTGCTTTACGGCTGCAAATGGCGTACAAGACGCCATTGATGGCTGTAATATTTCTATAAGTTAATGGCAGCCGCCATTAGCGTATTGCATTTTTTTTAGAAAATTGGAAAGCCACCTGTGGGAACTCTTCTGGATGCGGAGGTGAGTGCAGCCAGTCTGCTGCGGACTCTAGAGGTCAGATTCTTTGTAATCCAGCCTCATTTGAGTCCACAGCAGATTTTTCCAGCATCCCTAATCAGAACTCTAAAGGAACTTTCCAAGTTGCCTTCTGACTGGTTCTGACTGAAACCTGGAGCGGATGCACCGCCCCACTGACATCCGAGCCCCCAGCCTCCACTGGCAGTAACTGATTTTTTTAAACAAGGGCAACTCTAGTCTTCATACATCCCTACATATTAGTAAACAGTGGTGCCCTCGGCAAAGGACTTAGGAGTGGACATCCAGGTCCCTATCAACAGAACATGCACGAGGGCCCACAAATGCAACAGACTCTCCATCTGTCTTACTACATTTTGAAGTGTGAAGTAATGCACATTACTCTCTAAAGAACACACCTGAGCGTGCGCGCATGCGCGTGCGCGCACACACACACACACACACAGAATAAGAACATTAAATCCAGAGTTTAAAATGACTGAACTATTTATTTAAGCAATGTCTTAGCCGCTTTTCATTATAAAATAACCCCAAAGTGGGTTGCACAGCAAAACAAATACAACGCAAATGCAAAACAAAGCAAAATAATACCACACTGACAAGGAATGTAATCAGTCAGGAAGAACAGTAATGGATAAATATCCAGTTTATACAATGCAGCAAAAGAAAAGAGGAAAATTCAGTCAAAAACATAGGTAAATAGGTCTTTGGCTGGTGGCAAAAGCTGATAAGACTATTCACCACCCATATATGCGGAGAGGGGAGTTCAACCCATCTGGGTGCCTGTATTGAGAACACCCCCTCTTCAGGGGGAGTTATTGTTAGTAACTCTTTGTTTACTGTTCATGTACAACAAGCGTCATCCTCTTTCTTTCTCAAATGTTGGTGGGATTATTTTAGGAAGGTTGTGTGAGACTAACGGACTGAAGTATATGCATAAAGATGATCGTAACATTGTTGCAGAGTAGGCTAAAAGATTAAAAAAACATTCATTGGGTTTTTCAAAGTACAATTTGCTCCCAGTCCCCTACCCCATGTAACAAAATGAGAAAAGAAACCAAAGTCGTGACTTCTCACTTCATGGTGTGATCTGTAAAAAAAACCTTTGGCCTCAAAACCAAACGTTTAAGATACAATATGATAGAGCTTTTCATCAGATTCTCAATTTAATCAGCATAACAAGTCATAGAGCCAATTAAAAGCACTCTGTGGAAACTCAGCTGCAACGACTCGGTGAGATGAATGTTATGACTTAGCTGCCAAATGGCACGTAAAATAATCCGATTTCCCAAGGCATTCCTCGGCGTTAGGTAATCTTCTCTTTTCACTCTCACTGGCTTTGTGATAAGGAATTACTCTAGCAAATGAGATTCACTCTTATCTCACGTTTTCTCATAGCCGGGAGAAGCTTATGCCATGCGAAGTGGAATTAGTTGACGGTCCTTTATAATACCGCAGAATAGGAAGGGAGGCATGAGGAGAAACTTGAGACATAATTATCTGCAATGGTATCACAGGCCCGACTCAAATTTTATATTTGGCCCTTGGTAACAAACAAAAACATGGCATGACATGGCCCAGGGATGGCCCAAGACATTTTGCTGCCTGAGGCAAAGGACAAGATGATCCCACACACCCCATCCCACCTGCAGAAGCCAACTTGACTGGCAGTTGAATCTTATTTCAGAACTGGTGGTGGGCCAGCACAGCTTACAGGGTGCAGGAGAGACCAGGGCTGGCCCAAGACATTTTGCTGCCTGAGGCAAAGAAGACGTCCTTCCCATTCCACCTACAAAAGCCGACTGGACAAAAGTTGCCATAGCTGAGATGAGTCAATTCTGTGGTTGTTGTATTACATAATTCACTTAAGGAGATATCTCTCCAGTCTCCCACCAGCATTCTCCTACCCGGTGCCCTCCAGATGTTTTGACAGCAACTTCCATAATCTCCAACCATCACCCATGCTGAATGGGACTGATGGGAGTTGTAGTCCAAACCATATGTAGGCCATCATCTTGCAGAAGGCTGTCCTGACCTTTAGCAACTTTTTGTTGCTGTTGTTTTAAGGGGTGATCCGTGGATTCTATTCTCTTGCAAATTGCTAAGTCAACAGAGAAAAGGAGCCAGTGTGGTGTAGTGGCAAGAGTGTTGGACTAGGAGCCGGGAGATCCGGGTTCTAGTTCCCACTCGGCCATGGAAGCTCACTGGGTGACTTTGGGCCAGTCACAGACTTTCAGCCCAACCCACCTCACAGGGTTGTTGTTGTGAGGATAAAATGGAGAGGAGGAGGAGAAGGTAAGCCTCCTTGGGTTCCTTGCAAGAGAAAAAAAGGTGGGGTATAAATGCAATAAATAAATAAATAAACAAACAAACCTGCACAGGCTGCCAGTGCCAAATCCTACGTGTCACCAGCCCAACTCTTGGAAAAGGCCCATTTCAACCCCAGCGGCCACCCATCCTTGACAAAATGGCCCAATTCATCCAACCCCATCTGCTCCCATTATGTTCGTATACAGTGTCTTGTATTTGTTCATGGGCTATGCGGATTATCCATATTATTTCTGTCACAGATGATAAATTCCATATGGAAAGATGTAATCCCATCTTTCATTTATGAAAGGAGGACGGCTAGGGGGAGAGAGAAGGCTTCTCAGGAATGTCACAAGTCCACAACAAAAGAGAGTGAATGGAATTTTTACATTCAGATCTCCAGTAGAAGTGGATTAACATATCGGAAGTGTGTGGTGTAGTGTGCTTAATTTCCAAACATGAACATGAGAGTGATACAAATAAGGGTTTCTTTATATATTTGGAACAAAAACATTAATACCTCCTATTAAGTTTGGTGTGTCCATTTAGCAGGACTTTGGGCTTGCTTAGTGGACTGTTGGGGAGGAGCTGTAGGTCAGTGGTAGAGCCCCTGCTTTGCATGCAGAAGGTGCCCGGCTGAATCCTCGGCATCTCCAGTTAGGGCTGGGAAAACCCCTGCCTGAAACACTGGAGAGCCACTGCCAGTCAGTGTCAACAGTATTGGTCTAGATGGACCAAGGGTCTAACTCAGTATAAGGCAGCTTCCTATATTCCTATATAGCAGGACTATTTTTTATATTTTCCATGTGCCACATCAGAGATTGTTCCATATTCTCTCAATTTCTGGAATGGCTTTTTAGGGGACAGAAGGGGCTATAATGAGAAGGCACTCCATGTTTGGGTGGAAATGTTGCTCTTGACTCTTTTTAAAAATGTTTTTTATTAACTAGAATTATTAGCCTTTATGTAGCCTTTATTAAATGTTATTTTCATTTTCCCGCACTCCCAAATCCGAAGGCCTGAACTGGATGGACATTCATGATGTCCATTCATTGTTTAAATAAATCATGAATGATTTATTTAAACAAGTTTTATATTCCACTTTTTTTTCTGCAAAAGAAATAGATATAGGGCTGCCACTCAGTTAAAGAAATCATAGTTGATTAATCAGCTGATCAAATCTACATATATTTGCTTAGGAATACAATAATAAGTCTAAAGAAAAAATCCTTTGTTTTTAGATTATGTCCCTACATGGCCCAGAGGTAGATTCTTAGAAAAGACAGCCCATCCTGTGTGAGAGAGATACCTCTTCTAAAAAGTTGTGTTAAAATAATTAATTTAAATGTTGATTACGCATGTTGTGTTAAAATAATTAATAGTTTTTAAAAAATCTGAAGACCAATTAGACTGGAACACTTTTTTAGTTAATCAAAAGGCTTTTAATTGATTAGTCTTGCCGATTAATCAACTAACGTTTGCAGCCCTAAATAGATTTTCAAAAAGACTTTTGATACACAGAATTGTGGAATTAGAGAGGCTCTTGTAAGTCAGGAGTGAGCAAGTAGTGAGATCAACTTTGTTTTTTACTACAATAGAACACTCGAGATCCACCAACCAGAGCCTGCTGCAAAAGACATGCACTTAGAATCAAAGACTCTATTTTGAGTTTGGGTTTGTTTTGAATATTCCTTTCATACAAAATTCTACTCCTGGTTACCCCAAGCTTTCTTCATTTCAGCAGCATAACCATAGGGTGGCTTGTGTGTGTCATTTTTGGAGTCGATATTGGGTGCCAGAGATCCATGCCAATCTAGTGAGATCTAATCACACAGAGATCTCATAGTAGATCCAGATCTGCCCCGCCCTGTGGTAGTCCATCAAGTCCAAGCCATCTGCTTAGTACAGGAAATCCAGAGCTAGCCTCTGCATGAAGGCCTCCAGTGAGAGAGAGACTACCATTCCTCTAGTTCAGGTGAGTGGAACCTCAGGCCCTTGGACCAAATCTGGCCCTTCTGGGATCCCAATCCAGCTCTCTGGGGTTTGCCAGATGGCCCCACCCTCTTTTCCCTGACCATGGATCATGTTTTCTTGACTTATGTGACGCTCCCCCTCCCCCACCATTCCAAAAGATTGAAGTACCTCTCCTACAGCTCAGTTAGAGACAGTAAGAGCTTCAAATTAAAACACACTGGTATTTTAAAGTATTTTTGGCCCTGCCCCTTTTGCCTTTGCCCCCACCCACCACTGGAACGTGGACCCTGAAAGTTTCTCCAAAATGGAATTTGGCCCTCCAGTGGAAGAGGTTCTGCACCCCTGCTCTACCTAATTGGTTCCATTGTCAAACTGCTGTTATCATCAAGAAGTTTCATGGTCTACCAAAACCTGCTGTCCTGGAACCTAAGTCCTTGAACTTAAGGTCATCTAGTCCTGCCCTTTGGGGGTAGCACATAATAGGTGTTTGCTCTCTTCTGGACCTTTCATGTAATTGAAGAGAGCTATCATGTTCCCCTGCTGTCTTCTGTTCTCCAGGCTAAATGCATCCCTAGTTCTTTTGGTCTTTCCTCATAGAACTTGTTTTCCATACTGCTATCCATCTTAGGGTGCAATCCTATGGCTGCTAGTCAGCAGCTAGACAGCCATAGGATTGGTCGGTTCCTGGGAACTGACCTTGGAGCCCACGGGGCAGGGAGTGTGGAAGTGCTGGTACGATGCTTCCTATGTGTTGTCTGGTCTCCCCACCCCACATGCCAACGTCTCGCAGCTAGACAGCTGAAATGGGCCATCTAGCCCCTCCATGCTCCTCCCACCGTGCATTGGATAGGCGGTCGCCTCTGAGTTCAGAGGTGGCCACCTCTCCACATAGGATTGCTCCCTTAGTTGCCCTCCTCTGAACCCATTCCAATTTCTCTATATCTGTCTCAAAGTGTAGTGCCCAGGTCTACTCTGAAGTAAGTCCCATAGAGTTCAGTGGGGCTTATTCCCAGGTAAGCGGGTATAGGAAGGGAGCTGAAATTATTTTTTTGAAAGTGGATTTCTTTTTGTTAGATGCTCTCCAGGCTGCTTCTTAGGAGGCAATGCCAAACAGGCTCCCCCCCCCCCAATATGCTTGTGAAGATCCTGAGTGTGACCTGTGAGAATTTACAGCCTGCTCTTGCTGAATCAAGGGCTATGATTTGATTTGACAGATTCATTAGCATCCAGTCATGGTTTGGGACAACTTAATTCACTTTTGCTGGAAAAACCTAAGATTTATTAGTAACCTGTTGGGAGATGCAAATGAAGCTTTTTTTTTTTTTTTAATTGACAACTAGCTTAAAGTCTCCTTGTTTATTTTTGGTCATAACTTTCAGCTGAAATCCTATACACCAGCTTTCCCAGACATGGCTCCCTTCTAATGCTACATCCCCCACCAGCACTCCCAACTAGGGATGTCAGAGAAATCTGCAATGGAATCAAAGGACATTGGGTTTCTATGAATCTGACCCATGGATTCCATAGCAGACTGGTTTTTCCTGAGCTGCGCAGATTCCATGGACTTGCAGACCATTTTTTTCCACTTTCCAGACTTGTATGCAAATGCAGTCATAGAAAAAGACCTTAAAACAACAACAACAACAACAACACCATCTGAAAATGCGCATTTCCCCCATAGGCTAAAGCATTAACCCCCCCCCAAATGAGCATTTGGGGGCGAGGTGCCACTTTGGGAGGAATTTGCGCATGGTGGGATTTGTACAGTTTCACGAGTGCAAATTTGTGCAGATTGAATTTCCGCAAATGCAAATTTGCACAATTTTGGGAAATTGGTCAAAATTTAATTCCATTAATGAGCAGACGATGGAACAAAAGACATCTGACAATCCGCGAAACGCAGACGGAATGGATTTTATAAAATCCAAACATCCCTACTCCCAAGACATCTGGAGGGTAACAGGGAAGGCTGCTATACAGACTTACACGAGACCAAGGCTCGCTGAACTCAATGGGACATCCTCCATTTGAAGGGAGGGGGGGCCTTAAAGTTGTCCATCAACAGGCAACAACTAGGCAGCAGACTGAGCAGGCACACAGGTCATGTGATCACCCTCTTCCCTATGGTGAAATGTACTGCATTTCTCTTTAAATTGTAGTAATTATTCCTAAATTTGCATCCATATATATGTTAGCTTATGTAAATCTGTGTCCTCTTTTGTCCCGTTTTGGTGATGCATAAGTGGCCATTTCGCCTGGATGTGAGAAGAGATGCTGGGGCTAAATCCTAGTCAGCTTCAGCTCAGATTACGATGTGGGTGTCTAGGGGTGCTGGAGAAATCCACTGCAGACCCCAATGAGGCCAGATTCCCAAAAATCCAACCTGCAGAGTCCACAATGGACCAGCCCCTCTCACCAGTGCGTCCTCTGGATTTCAGGCAGGGCAACATTCCAGCTTTAAACAAGGCGAGGTATGCTAATGGCGGCTGCTATTAGCCTATCTTGGGAAAATCACGACTGTAATTATGACATTTGCAGCCTTAAAGGACTTATTTCTACATAAATTGTGTCCATAAAGCACTTACGGCTACAATTTACATAGAAGTAAGCACTTTACGGCTGCAAATGGCTACGGCTGTAATTTTCCCAAGATAGACTAATGGCAGCTGCTATGAGCGTTATCTTGCCTTGTTTAAAGCCGGAAAGGCGCCCAGCGAAATCCAGCAGATGCACCAGGGCTCCGAGGAAATCTGGTAAGGCCCAAGCAGCCCGGATGTCCCCGCAGGGACCCCACCCAGACCGGACATTGGAGGGTTCGCCCATTCCTATAGGTGCCTAGAGGCTAGAGCACAGGAATGGCCTTGCCAGTAATGTTTGCTAAATACTGGAATGCTAACTTGAGCCCAGCAAAAGCAAAATAGAATACTTCAATTCAAGAGCCACTGGGGCCAAATGGACTGTTTCAACCGGACTAGCCCAAGACATTTTGCCTCCTGAAGTAAAGGCACTGGTGCCACCAGGGCTGGGGCTGGCCGCTTGAAGGTGGCGCTGGCACTGATGGTGTTGTGGTGACACAGATTGGTTCCGATCGCTGCTCCTCAGAAGTTAAGAAAGAAAAAAAAGAGGTTAATTTAAAATGGCGTGCCATGGTGCTACAGAGTCACCCAGCATTTCCTTTTGCCAGCAGTGGGCAAGGATGTTGCTTTGCTACACTTGCGATGAATGGTCCATTTTTTCTTCTTTTGTAAGTGTAGGATATTTGTGGCTTTTGCCTTTATGTTGTATGAATGACTCGTATGAAATGTGAAATAAGCTTGCTTTATAAGCATGGTTATCAGTTGTGCTATGTAATGTCTTCATAAAAATATGTAATAAAAAAACTAGTGGTAAGACCTAGGTGGATATCTAGGACAACACGATGTAAGGGGCAACTTTCCTTTCTTGATCCTACCTCGATGCATGCGTTCCTACTGTTCTGGAATAGCAGCGCATGAAAGAAAGGCCTGTTATGGATCTGCTCCATAGGATGTGGATTTGAGGGCCGAGGAAGGAAAACCTTTCCTGTCCCAACATTTGCAATATGTGCAGCTTTCTTAGCCTCCCCGCCCCCGCCCCACCCCTTTGCTGGTTAAAGCAAAACCTGCTGAATTTCTGCCAGTGTTGTAGGATCTGAAACCCCAATGACCCTTGTCAGAAAGAAAAAAAGTGACTGCTCCAAAAAACAAAACCAGCCAGGACTGGGAAAAGCCAATTAAAACCACTGAGTTTGTTATGCATATTGAAGATCCAATAGATAGAAGCAAAAATAAGGTAAATCCATCTGTAAGATGTAGGCACTATATCAACACTGATTAGAAAGTAGGGAGTGACATTTCTGACTCTCGGGCTTAATGAATCAAAAGGAAGTCTACACTCCTGTAATGGTGTATTTGATACCTTTGTTACAAATCACGACTTGAGCTGGCCCAAAATATTTTGCTATCTGAGGTATAGCAGCACGTGGTACCTCTCCCCCCCAAATCAAGGTGCATAGCACTCAGGGCCACAAATCTCACAGGCACCTCTCCCCTTCCCTAGCTGTGGTGCAGCAAGGCAATTTTAGACCCTGGACGTAAGGGGGGGGGGCGGCTTTTGATAGGCATGGGCATTACTTCAGTTGTGACGCACACAACTAACCTTCCTCTTCTCCCCTCCTGGCCATTCCATGCTTCACAACTGGTTCTACATTCCTGATGAACAAAACAAAAACCTGTTTGCCAACCCCAATTAAAAGAAGAAGAAGAAGAAGAAGGAGAAGGAGAAAGACTCGCAGCATGTGCAGTTCTGCATTTTAGACTCACCTAAAATGTAATGCCATTATGACTACACAAATAAAATGGAGTTTTGCCTCGGCTGCCCTTAGGATAAACATATTTAAGCACCATGGGGATGCAGAAAAAATAATCATTTATTCTGAAAGTAAAAATAATAAAATGAGCATCTGTAACCATGGTCATCCCCAGACGCCTGCTCCCTCACCCTAAAATGTTTGAAGATAAGATGGATGCTACGGCAAGCATTTTCAACCCTGGTGTCATTGATCTGCCACAAAAGATTGGTGGCACAGTTCTCAGCGTGATCAAAATGATTACTGAAGAAAAAAGGAGAGATCTCGTTTTATTAGGATTAAAAGTCTAAGAACAAGCAATGTTTAAGAAATTCTATTTCCTCTTAAGCTATTAAGATCTAAGAATCTTTAACAAAGCTCTGTTTAACAACATAAATGTTTTATGCCATTTTATGTGTTATGTTTTGATGTGATGCTACAAGTATATTTCTTTTCTTCTTTTTTTTCCTTTTAATTTTTTAAAAATCTTAACGAGCAGCCCTGCAGAAAATGTGCTGCATTCAGACAATACAATAACCCACAGTTCAACAATAACCCATGCTGGGTGGGTTAGCATGTTGTGTGAACCCAGCCACAGTCTTTCTCAGATAATCATGATTCATGATGAAGAACCAAAGCAACAGGGCTTTTTAATTTTATTTTTAAGATTGCAAGATTCCCTACATAATGGAAAAATGATCTATCTAGTTTACTTTCAGTCAATTCTTGTAAGCTTATTTCCCCCTAAAAATGTTTATGTACTTGTACTCATATAAAGGGAAGAAATGGAAGCAGTGACAGATTTTATTTTCTTAGGCTCCAAGATCACCGCAGATGGTGACTGTAGCCATGAAATTAAAAGACGCTTGCTCCTTGGGAGGAAAGCTATGGCAAACCTAGACAGCATACTAAGAAGCAGAGACATCACCTTGCCGACAAAGATTCGTATAATCAAAGCTATGGTTTTCCCAGTAGCAACGTATGGCTGTGAGAGCTGGACTATAAGGAAGGCTGAGTGCCGAAGAATCGATGCTTTTGAACTGTGGTGCTGGAGAAGACTCTTACGAGTCCCCTGGACTAAAAGGAGGTCAAATCAGTCCATTCTAAAGGAAATCAACCCTGAGTGCTCATTGGAAGGACAGATACTGAAGCTGAAGCTCAAATATTTTGGCCACCAAATGCGAAGAAAAAACTCCCTGGAAAAGATCCTGATGCTGGGAAAGACTGAAGGCAAAAGGAGAAGGGGACGGCAGAGGATGAGATGGCTAGATAGCATCACCGATGCAATGAATATGAACTTGAGCATGCTCTGGGAGAGAGCGGAGGACAGGAAGGCCTGGCGTGCTATGGTCCATGGGGTCACAAAGAGTCAGACACGACATGACGACTGAACAACAACAACTCTACTACACAAAATATTTATAACAAGTATGGTTTTGGCTATTTGTGAGGTTCTCTGTATTAAACTAGAGGCCAGCTTGCTTGACCCCCTGAATTTATACATTCCCTGCTCCCCTCACTGTGGTTCAGAAGACTAAACTGGGCATTTAATTGAAGAGGTGAAGTCTCAAGAGTGGGTCTATTATAATCCTGTTCTAGTGAAAGAAACTTATCTACTGTGCAGTAGCACCATATGGCTCAGAATTAGTATGCCCCTTTGCCATACGTAAGTTATGAGTTAGGTTTCCATCAGGGTAAGCTTGCATACCAGATCTCTAAAGTAAAATCTGAAGATATCCACCCCCCACTACTGAAGGTCAAGCTGCTGTTAAAAGAAACATTATAAGTTCCCTTTGTAATAAATTTGTATCTATAAATTGGGAATGGAGTGTGAGTACTGGGGTTTGGGGAATTAATTATTTAGTAATAATAGAAATCTGATTAAAAATGTGATCCCAGAAATTTAATACACAGGGGCAAAGCCACCACATGTGAAAGAAGGACCTGCATTCCGTGCATTCTCTCCAACAATTAAGGGGAAAAGAAGAGTTCATAAAATTCAGTTTCACCAGAGTAAGATACGATCTGTGAAGCAACTGTAAGATTGCTTCCTGTACTGAAGAGGAAACAGATTTAATGGATGTGATGACCACATGTTTTTCCATGCTGGGTCAGAGATAGTCAAGCCTAGGTCTGCCTCCCAAACAGACCTGAGTCCAGAAAATTGGCCAAATTTTGCATCTATCATGTGATATAGAATGGAGATCAGACCCTTTCTCTGGCTTGGAGATTCCAAGCACATTTTCTCAAACAGGGTGATATCCCTAGTCGTGTCATAAGAGTGATTTAATTTTTTAGCAAAACTTTGGACTTGGGAGACTTTCAACCATTGCATAGAAGTGGGAAGTGCTGACAACAGACCGGTATAAGATCTCGGGCAACCATTTTCATACACAATTTTCATACACTTGATCCCAGCTTCTTCCCAGTCTTTAAATTGACTGTAACCTTCTGTCCTCTTAAAATCCAGATGATCTAGAATGGGATAGAGAGAAGAAGGCGGGGGTGTAAAAACTTTTCACCATCTTTTCCATGCCGTTAGTGGTCTTCAAAAATGGGTTCTGTAGATTGCCCAACACTTGATGCGAAAGCTGGCCAAATGGAAGTGCCTGAAACCTAGTAGCCATTTGTCCTTCTAATCTAATCTGACCCATGGCAGTTCAATATTTCTTTGAATAATAGGAATTAATTGGCAGATTTGACAGGCTTCCAAATATATTCTTAAATTGGGTACACCCATGCTTCCGTCTTTCCTATGTCTATAAAGAACTTTTTTGTTCACCCTGGCCTGTTTGCCTTTGTGGCAAAACCTCTCAATACTCCAGTGTATGTTTACTCAGATGTAATTTCCATTGTGTTCAATGGGGCTTACTTCCTAGTAAGTATGTTTAGACTTGCAGCATTTGTCAATAACGCTGCAAGCCTATACTTCCTTACCCAGGAGTGAGTCCCATTGAACTCACTGAGGTTTACTTCTGAGTGGACTTGTATGGGGTTGCACCGTCAACTGGATGTTTGATTAAAACACATCCCCGATTAACTGGGCAGCAGCTTTTCAAAAATACCGTAGACCCACTGAAGTCCTTGAAACTTAAGTTAGTCAGGTCCATTCTAAGGATGAGTAAATCTGAACCCAATCACCAGTGAAAAACTGTATGTGGCAGGTGGCATCTTAGAAAAGACTTTCCCAGTAGTGGGAATGCCTCTTTGAAGATGATGCCTGCTGTGACACATATGCAAATCATCCAAAAGCAAAGACACAAATGCTCCTCCCCTTCTGAATAACAGTTGCATCGATATACAAATATATGCAGACTTAAGCAACTAATTCATCAGTTAAACATCATATCATTAACCATCTACAATTTCTTTAATCATGCAACAACCTTGATAAAGATACCGACCACACGTACTGAAGATGCAAAATCTCTATTGGACAGAAGTGCCTACTCAAATATATATCATGCACTTAATGGCACAGAGAAACGTTTAAGGTTTATTCTATGCCTGCCCTTGCTAGAGATAAGAGTAATAAAAGTGCACTCCAGAGCAATCTCTAGGCTATAGATTGCAAAGATGTTGAATGTTCTCTGGATAAGTGGTGGCTGGTATCCAGGTTGACTTACAGGAAGCCATTTGTTTTCGTAGCCATTAGCTTGGCTTGACAAGAATGTAACTGTAGAGTTTAAATACTCGAGAATTAATGACACTTTGGGTCTTATTTAATGGTGTTTTACCTGGGAATGCTGGACTCAATAATACTTAACTTGTGTGCTTGTACCTAGCCTATTAATATCCGTCCAACTCAGATAAGTATCTGGCCCTCGTTATGAAAGTACCACAAAGATAAATTTATCTACACAGCTCTCTAGAGAGCTAAAACTAAACCAAATCTTGGTTAGGGAAGTGAAACAAAAGACTAAAGACTCGTTAATTTTTATGGGTTACTTTTGAGTGAGGGTTCCATCAGCCTGATTCTTGGGTGTAAATCTGTAGCAGTGCAAATGTATTACGAGAAATAATTCTCTGTGTAAGGTTTGTCGAATTCCAAAGGGATTGAGGCAGAGACACATTTCAAGTTCTTCCTGGATCACAGAGGTGGATCTAGAAATTTTTTTGCTATGTAACACCCCCCACCCCCATTCGAGAAGTCATAGGTGTCCTTAAGAATGCCAGATGGAAAGAGCTGATGCTAAAACACATGGGGTAAAATCCAACGTAAGTCCTATTTAGAGTAGACCCATTGAAATGAGTGGGACTTCAGTTAGTCACGACTAACTACAAGGTATTGACAGTCTTGACACAAAGATGGCAAGCAAGATTCAGTAGGGCATGATGGAGGAGTGAGGAGTTATCACTCACAAGTCAATTCTAGTGTTCTTTCATTTCTCAAATCATGCCATCATTCCCTGGCTGGAATAGGACTGCTTTAAGGTTTGCGGAAGCTGGCTTAAGTGATTCATAGGCTGCATTCACCTGTAATGCTAAACCACAGTCTAATGTAGGGGTGGACAACTTCAGGGGTCAATTTCAACTCCTCAGAATGCCCTGGGGGCCCGCGCCCCTGCCACCCATCAGTGGCGGCAGCAGCAAAACAGTTGGCGGCTTTCTACCAAATTTCAGTGACAAACTGCGATGGTGGCCTAAAAAAACAAAATTTAGTGTAAACCAAGGCTTTAAAGCTAATTTCCAGCCACCGTTGTGGTTTGCTTCTGAAATTAGGTGGCAAACTGCCAATTGTTTTGCCACTGCTGCCATCACCACAACAAGGACAGGCCTCTAAAAGCCTTGGACGCATCTTCTCTCCTCCTCCAGAATGGGGTTGAGAAGATGATTGGAAGCTTTCATTCCTGCTTTTGATTAGCCACAGTTCAGCGCTGCATCCAAACCCTCAGTGTAGTTAATATTAACCAGGGTTTACTTCAGGGGTGGGGAAGAACTTTCTGGCTGGGGACCAAATTGCAAAATGGGAAAGGTCTCCAGGGGTTGGGGCACAGTCCATCTTTGGATCAGGCCAAAGGCATACTATTACCACTTTAAGTCTACTCAGAAATAAGCCGGACAAGGCTTCTGCATATCTACTCAGATGTAAGCAGGGCAGAGTTACTTGGCAGCACTGTCAAATAGCATCCCAAATGCCAAGCCTCTGCATATTTACTCACAAGTAAGCAGATCTCCTGCCTGCAAAATGCACAGCTCAAAATCTTTGCAACGCCTCAATTATTTGCAGGATATTTAAAGGTTAATTGCATTGAAATACCCTCTTATCTTCTCCAGTGTTGGGAGATAACAGGAAAAGAAGCTTGCTGGAGAAGCAGGGAACCCAGGGAACCCATCAACGTTCCCCATACCTGATTTACTTAAACAAGCCAGCTTCATAAACAAGGGTCTGAAGCTGACTGCTTTTAGTAAACCTTATTACCAAAGCACAGTTTGTCCAGGTTCAGATGTCATGACAGGCTGCGGTTACAGTCTAAAATGGAAGCAAAAGCTTCCTGAACTCCTCACAGCCATGCTGGAGGAGACAGCAGAACCCATTAGTCCAAGGTTTGTCCAAGCTTTATCCTCTTAATACCAAGCCATTACATATGAACGCAGCCATAAAGTCTGGGATGAAGCTCAGCCATTTAAAAATACTACTCTCCCTTAGGCTGGGGTACTTTGCTGATCATCACTGCCTTAGATGGTGGAAGTGTGGAATAGTAAGCACTTTTCATGGCAGAAAACTCTAAAACAATTACACCATACCATAGCCCCAAACTGAACTGTGACCATTTCCTATACATTGCTTTGCATCACAATTACGGCTATGTCTTACCAGTGGGAGGCTTGCATTGGTGGCTAAAGGCCAGTTTAGTCAGCGAAGTGACTCAGCAGTAAACAACACAGTTGTTGTTGTTCAGTCGTTAAGTCATGTCCGACCCTTCGTGACCCCATGGACCACAGCACGCCAGGCCTTCCTGTCCTCCGCTCA
This sequence comes from Heloderma suspectum, assembly GCF_057233095.1. Lineage (NCBI taxonomy): Eukaryota > Metazoa > Chordata > Lepidosauria > Squamata > Helodermatidae > Heloderma > Heloderma suspectum. The sequence goes on along the minus strand of NC_139461.1, from coordinate 303,244,156 downwards.
GTCCCGGAGCGTGCGCAAGTTCATCTTCATTGCATCAGTGATGCTATCTACCGTCCCCTTCTCCTTTTGCCTTCAGTCTTTCCCAGCATCAGGGTCTTTTCCAGGGAGTTTTCTCTTCGCATTAGGTGGCCAAAATAGTTGAGCTTCAGCTTCAGTATCTGTCCTTCCAATGAGCACTCAGGGTTGATTTCCTTTAGGATTGACTGATTTGACCTCTTTGCAGTCCAGGGGACTCGTAAGAGTCTTCTCCAGCACCACAGTTCGAAAGCATCAATTTTCCTGCGCTCAGCCTTCCTTATAGTCCAGCTCTCACAGCCATACATTACTACTGGAAAACCATAGCTTTGATTATACAGACCTTTGTCGGCAAGGTGATGTCTCTGCTTCTTACTATGCTGTCTAGGTTTGCCATAGCTTTCCTCCCAAGGAGCAAGCGTCTTTTAATTTCATGGCTACAGTCACCGTCTGCAGTGATCTTGGAGCCCAAGAAAATGCAGGCCTCCATCAAGAGTCTTTCTAGGGATCTCTATGGAGCCCTGTTAAATAAGTCTGTTTATTTACCAAGGTGTCTGAATAACTCTGAATAATACTCTAAAAGCACGTGCAAATGCTAATTGTGCTTATATTTGAGCATCAATGCTCCCTACGAGGGTAACTAGGAAACACAACAACATCAACAACAGAATTTTTATGCCGCCTTTCATTGGGAACAGCTTAAAAGCATCTTACAAGAATAAAACAATAGTACAATTCTAAACAAACATCACCCAAATAAAAAGATTTAAGAACAACAGTTAAAAGGACACCGACGGATCCTAACTACAGCTAAAGCATAAGAGAAATTAATGTGCCAATTGTCAGCAACCATGATGTTTTGTTTTAATATATTGGGGAAGCACAGAGTCAAATGACACTCCGGTCCTCCTCTTCAGTTTCTTTCCTATTCATGATCAATAGATGTATTTTGGCAGCTTGTAATGGAAATGAATTCAGAATCCATTTCTGGTTTCATTCCATGTGACAGAAGCAGCAGAGTTTAAGTCAAGTTGTGTACCTGCACCTATCAATACAAAAGTCTGTTTTGGCTTTAAAGAGGCGGCACCTTAAAAAGCATGATATTGCATTTCGTGGAGACTGAAAAATCAGGAAGCATCAGCCCTCTTTTGATCTTAGCAAAAGGAGAAGGGGACGGCAGAGGATGAGATGGCTAAATAGCATCACCGATGCAATGAATATGAACTTGAGCACGCTCCGGGAGAGAGCGGAGGACTGGAAGGCCTGGCGTGCTATGGTCCATGGGGTCACGAAGAGTCGGACACGACTTAACGACTGGACAACAACAACAACCTTCTCTTTGCTTAAAGAAATATTATTATACATTTGAAAAATATGGAGAAAAGACAGACATTATTTGAATCATTATTTTTGGGTCAGCTCCCAGAACAAAGCAAATTAAAGGGTAATGATTCACCATCTTCATGTAAATAACGCACCAGTTTTGGGGGGAACATTTGCATACTTTCCAACTAGTATCAGATGGGAAATAAGTACATGTATTTTAAATTGCATGGCACATTGGCTTCAATTCAGACAAACCCCGGCTAAGAAAACCTAACTATGCTTTAGTGTGCTGTCTGAATTGTCTAACCCCCTTGACACAGGCTTTCCCTGAAATGTGGCCCAACTAGCTATACTATGTAGCACACAGCAGATTGTGCAGTTTTATTGCTGATGAATTTGTGTTGTGTTGTTTTTATTGTTAAATTTATTATTGTTTTGATGGCATTGTATTTTATATTCACTGCTTTAATACCTCTATGGAAAGCGGTATATAAGTATGAATAATACTTTGGGCGGTTGACATGATTGCGCCCAACTGCACTCTCCCTCTGAGCAGAGCCCAGCCAGCTCCTTGGTATACACCTGAGCTGAGGGCAATGAAGCAAGAGGGGAGATGGCTAGAACTCAAGTGGAGGAAAACTTGTGCTGAGTCCGACTAAACACAGGCAAGAGCTCATTATTGAGCCTACTCTGTGGTGGTGAAGGTGGCAAAGAGACGGTTCTTTTCCACCAGCATTGCATCTGCTCAGTGTCATCCAGAGGAGCTCTTCTGAGTGGTTCATGGCCTGTTACATTCTGGGCCAGGGAGAGAGACTGTGGAACCCTTGGTTGCATGCTGTGATGAGTTTGCACGGCACTTTGAAGACAAAGTCACTCAGATTCGTCATGAATTGGACACCATGATTAATGCAGTTCCATTGGTAGAGGCGTTCAGAGCACCATCTGATCCAGTTTTATTGGATGAGTTTCAGTTATTGAGGCCTGAGGATGCGGACAAGGTGCTTGGCCAAGTCTGATCGACCACTTGTGTGCTTGACCCTTGCCCTTCATGGCTTATTAAATCAAACAAGGAGGGGATGTCAGGCTGGGTCCAGGAGGTTGTAAATTCCTCCTTGAGAGAGGGAGTGGTACCGGCCACTTTAAAAGAGGTGGTAATTAGTCCACTCCTGAAAAAGCTTAACCTGGACCCAGAGGATGTTAACAATTATAGGCCAGTGGCCAACATCCCCTTCCTGGGCAAGGTGCTTGAGCGGGTGGTTGCAGGACAGCTCCAGGCACTGTTGAATGAAATGGATTATCTAGATCCATTTCAGTTGGGCTTCAGACCTGGTTTTGGAATAGAAACTGCCTTGGTCACCCTGTGGGATGACCTCTGCCAGGAGAGGGACAGGGGGAGTGTGACCCTGTTGATTCTCAGCAGCATTCAATACCATCAACCATGGTATCCTTCTGGACAGGTTGTTTGGATGGGGAGTTGGAGGCACTAGACTGCAGTGGTTCCGCTCCTACTTGGATGGCCGACTCCAGAAGGTGGTGCTGGGGGATTACTGCTCTGTGCCATGACAATTATGCCATGGGGTTCCACAGGGCTCTATTTTATCCCCCATGCTGTTTAACATCTATATGAAACCTCTGAGGGAGGTGTGGGCTGAGGGGTCATCAATATGCGGATGACACCCAGCTCTACCTTTCTTTCTCATCAAACCCAGGTGAGGCAATGGCTGTTCTGAATCAGTGCCTGGGCACGGTAATGGACTGGATGAGGGCCAATAAACTGAAACTCAATCCAGACAAGATGGAGGTACTGTTAGTGGGTGGTTCGTCTGCCCGGCTAGGTGATATTCAACCTGTTCTGGAGGGGGTTGCACTCCCCCTAAAGGATCACGTTCGTAGTTTGGGGGTACTCTTGGATCCAGAACTGTCACTTGAGGCACAGGTGAACTCAGTGGCATGGGGCACTTTTTATCAGCTTAGGCTGGTATACCAACTACACCCTTATCTGGACAGAGATAGCCTAGTTACGGTTATCCATGCTCTGATAACTTCTCATCTGGATTACTGCAATGCGTTATATGTGGGGCTGCCTTTGAAAATGGTTCAGAAACTTCAGCTGGTCCAAAATAGGGCAGCAAGGTGGTTAACAAGGACTGGCCAACGAGCTCATATTATGCCAGTACTTTTCCAGCTGCACTGGCTGCCAGTCCATTTCCAGGCCCGATTCACAGTGCTGGTATTAACATTCAAAGCCCTTAACGGCTTGGGGCCAGGTTATCTGAAGGATCGCCTCCTCCCATATGTGCCTGCTCATAACTTAAGATCATCCTCAGCGGCCTTCCTCCATGATCCCCTGCCAAAGGAAGTGAGGCAGGTGGCTACAAGAAGGAGGGCTTTTTCTGCTGTGGCACCCCGGCTGTGGAATGAGCTCCCTAGAGAGGTTCGCCTGGCACCTACATTGTATTCCTTCCGGCACCAGGTGGAGACCTTTTTATTTTCCCAGGCATTTTAGGATTTTAGCTTTCTAGTCTTTTAGCTTTGCTGTTTTAAATCTGTATTTTAAATCCCTGCATTGCTGCTAGGTTTTATTCTGGTTGTATTGTTATACTGTGGTTTTATGGTCCATGGGGTCACGAAGAGTCGGACACGACTGAACAACAACAACGTTTTATATATTTTATACTTATTTATTTATTGCATTTATATCCTGCCTTTTTTCCTCTTGCAAAGAACCCAAGGTGGCTTACATTACCATCCTCCTCTCCATTTTATCCCCACAACAACAACCCTGTGAGGTAGGTTGGGCTGAGAGTGTGTGACTGGCCCAAAGTCACCCAGTGAGCTTCCATGGCTGAGTGGGGACTAGAACCCGGATCTCCCGGCTCCCAGTCCAACTCTCTACCCACTACACCACACTGGCTCCATACTGTTTTATTGTGTGCTCTTTGGTTTTAATTTTTGTGAACCGCCCAGAGAGCGTCAGCTATTGAGCGGTATAGAAATGAAATGAAATAAATAAATAATCCTTTGTACCCTGACAGCACTGAGAAAAAAAAATGATTAAAAGCTTCTGTGTCTGCCTTCTATAATTCCATGCTCCAGGTGTTCCTGAACATGATGAGGTGTGAATTGGCATGTGGTGTTTCAGGGTCTCCCCTCCTAAATCTCGTGAAAAATCATTCATTTTATTCTTACCAATTTGGGGGTAAGATGGACCCTAGGACCAGCATGGCTGTTCTTATGGGGACAATTCCACCCCTATTGGAATGACTGAGAAAACTGAGAAACAATGCAGATAAGGTACTAGGCGGTCAAAGTGACCCAATAAAATGCTATTTACATTTATTAGTTATTTATGATGTCTACAGATACTTGGACCAGAACCTGTTATTTCCATTTTTTGAGAGAAAAGAGCATATAGGGTGAAAAAAAAGAACCATTTTGTCTATTATCATAATACAAATGACTCACTTTTCTTCATATTATAAAAACAGTATTAGGGGAGGACAAATCCAAACCTGAGACCATTCGTTGTTATGATAAGAATGACTTAAGGCTGTGACCACACCCACTTCCAAATGCATTTACTTATTTATTTACTTCTCTATTAACAACAATTTGTGTGCTACTCCATGGCTCACAAGCTTTGCATGCAGAAGTTCCCAAGTTCAATCCCTGGCCCCTCCAGGTAGGACTGGAAAAATACCTTGCCCCAAATCCTGGAGAACTACTGCCACTCGGTGTCATCAAGATTGGGTTCCATGGAGCTTCCTAGGTTCTGAGAATGTTCTCTGAGTGGCTTACAGTAAATATAAAGCAGGGGTCACTCCTGGATTTTTCAAATATAGTAGAAATTCCCTGTTTAAATCCCTATGTTGTTTGGAAGCTGAACAGCCCATGACGGTCGACCTGAATCGAACCAACGTCAAGAATAGGCATAGTCGGGCAGCTGCTGAGGGCCCACACCCTAGCAGGGGCCCACTGACAAGAGTCCCCTGGACTTGCTCCTCCTCTTCACCTTTGCAGCCTGCTTGTTCTCCTGCATCTTGCTGTGACCGGTTAACAGTGGTGGTGGTGGTGAGAAGGAGCAGTAGATGCCGCTGCCTACATGCTCCCTGGCTCTCTGCTTGTCAAGCAAGCAAACGGTAGCGATGATGAGGAAGGGGATGAAGAGCAAGAGCAGCTGTTGACAATGGTAATGCAAAGGTAGACTCATTGTGGTGTCTTGCCATCAAAACCCTGGAGCCAGCACTGGATGCGAATTATCCCCAAAGATGTCTCTTCCGAGTTGAGCCGGGTCTAGAACTGATCAGACCCTGGGTTGCGTTGAGGGACCTGGCCAGCTTGCCTGGGACATTGAGAGAGGGAGGCTGAGGCCTGGCAGGGCCTGCCACTTCTGACACCAAGCACAAAGGCTGCTGTTATCTCTGCAGGGGACACGATGATGGAGAATCGCAGCAACAACGCCCTTCACGTAACTGAGTTGTCTGTCTGACTCACACAGTTGTGAAATGTCGTATTTGCGCAAAGTGCTGCTTCCCTAGCATGGGCTGTGGTTGCAAATGCTGTGGAATTTGTCGTTCTTACGGGTAACTTTCAACTCGTGATGATTGCACGATAGTTATGCAACGTGCGCAGTAATTATGTCATGTGGACATTAATAGCTCAGTACGTCTCATGCTTTAAAAACTGTGAGGTCAGTTACGTACACAACACACACACTGTTCTTGTAGCTTTATGCACTTACATTGTGGAGGATACTTGAATGAAGTCTTTGTACCTTTCCTGTTTTACTTAAAAGGGAAGCTCTCAATGAAAGCATAATTTTTTAACATGCAAATGGTGTCATGCTTAAGTTAAGAGTATCCTGCAGGTATTTTTATTTGAATGATACAGCTATTTTTTCCATTAATGGAGGATTAAAAGAACTCTTATGTTAACCTAAATGTTCTGTGCAAGTTCACAGGAAGAAGCCTCCCCACCAAACAAGAAGAAACCTATCTAAGCCTTGCTGAGTGCAAGACTAACCCAAACGTTTTTGCCACAAACATTACCAGCGGGCCTGATAACGGAGAATTTTGCCTATCAGCAAACTAAACAGTCCACTCATAGCATGACATCTTCCACCCCTCTCAGTAGCAACGATCTCTGTGAAAAACTAAACTTTTGTTAGCTGAATGGGCATGGGAGAATGATAACTGACACGCAAAGCTTATGCGCTGGGAATATTTTTGCCACAAACATCTCTCAGATGGTGACCATTGCAACCCTTTCCTGGCCAAGCTCTTGAGTTGTATCCGGTTTTATTATTCTGGTGGTGAAAAGCATCCGCCACTTGCAGTAGCCCCATTTCCATCCTTGCACAAGTATTACTGTATATCCAATACTTTGCTTCCGCTTGCACAAGCGGTTGTGCCAGCAGATGCGCAACTCAGTGCAACATCATTCGGCTACGTGTTGTTTGTGCGAATTGTGCTTGTTGTTCTGCTGGTGGCTGTAGTTCTTGTACCTTTTCAGACAGCATCACGTTGGATACAACCCACTGCTTTTATGTGCTCAATATTTTTGTCTGCTTATTTGCTTGCAATTTGGGCTATTAACCTGAAGTGACCAAAACCAATCACACGACAGAGTCACTTTGCCCTCTTTGTACATGAGAATTAGCTAGGCTTTCATCATTCCATGCACAGAGATATATCAACTTTTAGGGATGCCTGGATTCTGCCTTCATTTGCTGCCTAACTCTCTCTGGGGCACTGACTGAGGCTCCAGATGCTGCAGTACTTTCACTGGTACCTCTCACCCTGCCTGCAAGACCCTAGTTTTCCCACTCAGCATGCAAGGGAGGAACTAGTCTAGGGAGAGATCTGGGTTCAAATCCCCACTCAGCTATGAAGCTCTCTGGGTGAATTTGGGCCAGTCACTCACTCTCAGTCTAACTTACATCACAGGGTGCTTGTGAGGTTGAAACGAGAGCCAGTATGGTATAGGAGATAGAGTATTGGCCTGGGACTCGGGAGATCCAGGTTCTAGTCTTCACTCGGCCATGAAGCTCACTGGATGATGTTGGGCCAAACGCTGATTCTCAATCTAACCTACCTCACAGGGTTGTTGCGAGGATAAAATGGACAGGAGGAGGAGATCAATGTAAGCTGCCTTGGGTTCCTTGCAAGAGGAAAAAAGGCGGGATATAAATGTAATAATAAAAAGATAAAAAAATGGGGTGAGGGGAACCCTGTAAGCTACTAAGACCTCCTTGGAAGAAAGGCTGGATAAACATGTAAAGAAACAAACAAACACGACAGAGACACAACACCTTGCTCAGAGTCTCAGAAGATTAAAAGCTGCAGACACCAGCAAGCAGTTGACAACACTACAGGCTCTTGCATTCATCTTCTACCCAGAAATTTAACATCAAACTGGGGAGCATGGGGCTTTTTTATATATCAGCATTGTTATCTAAGCAAGTGTAAGTGCTGTGCACTGGGGCAAGAGATCCTAAGAACATAAGAAGAGCCTTGCTGGATCAGGCCAGGGGTACATCCAGTCCAGCATTCTGTTCCCACAGTGGCCAAACAGCTGCCCACGGGAAACCCACAAGCAGGAAACAAGTGCAACAGCACCCTCCTGCCCATGTTCCCCAGTAACTGCTGGACATAGGCACACTGCCTCTGATACTGGAGATAGCACAGGGCCATCAGGACTAGTAGCCACTGATAGCCTTCCCCTCCAGGAATTAGTCCAATCTTAGTGTTATTTGTCCAAATGTTACCTGTTGATGGGCAACTTCAAGGCCCCTGCACCCCCTTCTCATGGTTCATAAGCTTTCAACCAGACTTGGACTGGACAGTCCTTCAAATAGAGACCACCTTCAACTAGAGGACTGTCCTCTGACAGCCCTTCAAATAGAGGCTTCTCATCTGTGAAGTAGGGCACCTGGCCACCCTAGAACCACTGCCACTCAGACTAGACCAGGGGTAGGCCACTTGTGGCCCTCCAGGTGTTATGGCCTACAACTCCCTAGCCAGCATAGCCAATAGCGAGGGTTCATGGGAGTTGCAGGCCAAAATGTCTAGCATGCCACCAGTTTCCCCACCCCTGGAGTAGACAATGCTGGGCTGGATGAACAGACAGTCTGCTCATGAGGCCACTTCCTGTGTTCCTTTTTGAAAGTAAGGTTAAAGAAACCAAATGCAACCACAGATCCACAGCCTTCGGGGCTTGGGGAAGGAAGGGGGGCATACCCAAAGCAAGAGAGTGCTTAGGAAAGAGGCAAAGGCTCGGGGGCAGGGCCTGTGAAACTTCTTTCTTCCCAGGATGCCCTTTTGAAACAAAGCAAGGTTGATGGGGCCACAAATTCATTCCCAGAGCCAAGGAGCAAACAAACAAATAAACAACACCGCCAATAATGGATGTGATGTTTCTCTCCAAGATAAAGGCAAAGCAGAGTGGATAACGTTCCCATTGTCACGCTCAAACATCTGTTGGCATTCCGAATGGCTCATTTTCCAGCAGTGGGAGAGACAGTAGTCGAGCAAATCAGCTCCCATTCTCCTGAGAAACATCAGCATTGCACAGCAGCTGTCACGGGGGCTGGGTTGCCTTGGAAATCGCAAATCCTTCAAAGGGATTTTGCATACCATGAAACGGCAGCATATTTTGCCATTCTGATCTCTGATCGAAGAACTCTTTTTCTCCCCCCCACACACACTTTCTTTTAATTGCAAGGAGTTGCCTCGCCTTTCCCTGGCCACTTCCAACCTCCGCTTCCTTCTCTGCCCTCGCCAGGCTAGGATGAGAGCTGAAATGACCTGGCCTGGTCAAGCAGTTCTGTTTGGGTGGAGGAAGGAAGCACAAGAACCCACCTTTCAGACCAACTAGGAAACTGTGGGGCAAAGAATGGATGGAAGCTAGAGACGCCCTTGCAAAAGTGGAAGGCACTTTTGCTAATACAAGGTTCCCTGCCCACCGACCCACCCCCCAAAACATTTAAATTGCCTTAGAAAGTGACGTCCCTGGGCGCCAAGTTAAAGGGATGTGTTTTGGGGGGTCTGGGGCATACTTCTCACTTTCCCCAACCCCACAGCACTTTCTCATGGGCACCAACTCCAGTCATGATGTCTTAAAGTTGCAATCTCCTCTCCCCCTCCCCAGGGACATGGGAGTTTTAAATGAGACCAGTGGTGTAATGAAGCCAGGGCTCAGGGGGTCGAAGCCCTGGGACATTTTGACTAGCAGGGATGATGGTATCTTCTGCCACCCTTGTCCGGCTACCCTGTTCCCTCTGAGCTTAACTGCAATCTTCACAATAAGGGGGGGGGGGGCAGGATGGATTTTCCCAGCAAAAAAAATATATGGTGTTGTTTATCCCTGTAGAAGTACTTGTAGTAGTAGTAACTTTATTGCTTGGAGCCATAGGCTGCCACAATGTATATAAAGAAAGAAAGAAAAGAAAAAAACAGTACAGCCACATATTAATATATACACATATCCAACAGAAACATTCTCCCTAAACCTTTTGGGATTTGGCACGTATTTCCTCGCTGCCAAGGCAAATTTTGCTACCTAGACAGTAGTAAAAACATTAATGCCAGAAAGAAGAACACGTATCTGCTCTAAGAGGGATCTATTTGACAAGGACCAGAGAATAATAGCAAGAAATTTATGCCTAGGATCGTCATAGAGGAAACATCTTAGTAAATAGTGGGAAACAACCTCATTGTTCCCAGACCCACAAATACAAAGTCTTTGGTGGGCTGGAGAGGTGCTGTTGCACTCATGTCTTGTCTGTGGGTCTCCTGTCAACAGCTGTTGACCACTGTGTGAATAGAATGCTGGACTAGATAGACCCTTGGTCTGATCTAGCAGGGCTCTTCTTATGTTCTTACCAAATCTCCCTTCCCAAAAGGTAATGGGCCTACATTGGAAGTGTAATGCTGTGAATGATTTTCTTAAGGGAGCCATCTATCCCTGTTGGAATGGAAAGCAATTTGGGGTGGCGTAGTCCTGAATGGGTACTTAAGACCCATTTGCTTTATAAAAGACAGAGAGAGGGATGGATCAACACAGCTGTTTGCTGTTATGGACTCTCCTTGGAGGCGTGGCCATGTGGACTGTCATGATGAGTGTCTGCACTTCAAAATTTACCATTACACCACTGAATGGGACTGCATGTATAGAACTGCCACTTTGTTTCCAACACCTCCTTGGGGAAAAAACAATAACACAGATTTTTATGGGAGAATGTCAGCTCCTGCCAGCTGACCGCAGATGGTAGCGATAAATCACTGGCTGATAACAGGGTTGTAAACTTGTCCAAGGCTGCGAGAGAGAAAAAGGAGGCTGAAGCGGGAAACTTTACCAGGGCAGTCAATCCAAGGTGATGTGGCAAAGAGAAGTCCATTTTCTAGAAGTCCAAAACACAAGGGAACATGAGCAAGGTGGTGGTTCAGGTCCAGGGTTGAGGCTGAGATCCAGCATGTGATAATGGTGTTGTTCTCAAGCGACCTTGCTCCTACCTGCTTCCTGCTTTTAACTGCTGCGTCCTGAACCAGCTGCATACAATCTAGGGATGTCAGAGAATTTCGCCACGAATCCTGGGGAGGCCGAATGCCAGTGCATTCGGCCCCCTGAAATTGGTGGCGAAACGGTCTGCCCCCGCCCCCCCCCCAGGATGGGACTTAACTTGGGCAAATCTCCCTGGTGGCGGCTTGGCGGCGGCTGTGGCAGCCGGTCTTCTGACCGGCTGCCACCACCGCCATTTCCAGTAAAAAAAAAAAAGTGATAGGCTACGTAAAGATTTACGTAGCCTATCACGACTAGATTTTAAAAAAATACCGTGATAGGCTACATAAATGTTTACGTAGCCTATCATGGCTGAGTAAAAAAAACACAAAAAACTGTGCGTACGCAAATGGCGGCGCCCATGGGCACCGCCATTTGCATTCCTTATTTTGGCATGTCTCGTCTACGTAAACATTTATATAGACTACGGCAAAATTAAGGGGAACGCAAATAGCTCCCCTTATTTTCCCCTTATTTTTGCCGTAGACTACGTAAATGTTTACGTAGACTAGACGTGCCAAAATAAGGAACGCAAATGGCGGCGCCCATGGGCACCGCCATTTGCATATGTGCGGTTTTTTTTTTACTCAGCGGTGATAGGCTACGTAAACATTTACGTAGCCTATCACGGCTGACTGCAGGGACGCAAATGGCGGCGGCTACGGCCGCCGCCATTTGCAGACCCGGCCGGCCAGGATTCGCAGCGAGAGGGATGGGGCACCTCCCCCCCGGCCAGAATTTGGGGGGGGGAGGAATGGGGCGCCTCCCCCTGGCCAGAATTTCGAGGGGAGGGATGTAGCGCCTCCCCCCCAGCCAGAATTTCGAGGGGAGGGATGGAGCACATCCCCCCCACCGCGAATCAATTTCGTCATAAGGTAAGTGACTTTTGTACATCCCTAAATCAGTCCTCTTGTTTCCAAGAGCCTTTCTGTCTTAAACAGACAGAGGTACGCCTATATTGTTCTCTTACATACAACCGCCTTCACTCTGTAGGGGTCAGTGGCATTTCGCCCTCCAAATCCTCTGGAGGGGCTGCAGCCAGGCCTGGAGCATCCACAGGAGGTGAGGTGGCTTGGGCGCCTTCTGCGCTGATCCCTTCCCCTGGGTCTGGAGCCTGCCATTCCCCTTCATCCTCAGAGGAGTCCGAGGGAGGCATGACAGAGAAGATGAAACAGCAGCAATCAGGCATACCACCTGGGTATGGGGTGGTGGTGTGCCCCATACCCAGTGGTGTATGGTGTATGGGGGAGAATGCTCCTATGTTCCCACACGGTGGAGACCAAGGTGGATTTCTGTTGTGTGCATTTTCTCTGGAAGAGAGACCAGATGGTACCAGGAGCCCAAATTAACCATGAGACATGCCCCTGAACTGGCATATGAAAACAACATTAACCGAAAGTGAACCACTTTCCCTTATGCCCCAAGTCAACACAGATCAGCTCAATCCATCTGGCATTACAACAGTTTGGTTGTCAGAGTCAGTCCTAATGTAAGATGAACTCTGCGTGTTACCAGATTCTTGAAGATTCATAAGCTGTGGCTTGAGGAACACTCGAATAACAGCAGGGCTTGAGGGATTTGGGAGATTACGCAAATCAATGTCCTTTTTTGTCCTCTTCTTTTGCAATGCATAATTGCCCATCCCAATCTGGATGAAGTTGCACAACCCCTGAAGGAGCAGGTCCATAGCTTGGGGTCCTCCTGGAACCATCTTTGTCACTTGAAGCTCAGGTGGCCTCAATGGAATGGAGTGCCTTCTACCAGCTTCAGTTGGTGGCCCAGCTACGCCCCTATCTGGACAGGGATAACCTGGCTTCAGTTGTCTATGCTCTGGTAACCTCCAAGTTAGATTACTGCAATGCGCTCTACGTGGGGCTGCCTTTGAAGACGGTTCGGAAGCTGCAGTTCATGCAAAATGCAGCAAGATGGATAACTGGGACTAGAAGGTCTGAACATAGAAGACCGACTCTGGCCCGCTTGCACTGGCTGCCTATATGCTTCCAAGCTCAATTCAAGGTGCTGGTTTTAACCTATAAAGCTCTACATGGCTTGGGACCACAATACCTGACAGCACGCCTCTCCCGAAATGAACCTACCTGTACTCTACATTCAACATTTAAGGTCCTCCTCCGAGTGCCTCCTCCAAGGGAAGCTCAGAAGGTGGCAACGAGGCCTTCTCAGTGGTGGCCCCCCATCTGTGGAACAAGCTCCCCAATGAGGTCCACCTGGCACCAACACTGTTGTCTTTTTGTTGCCAGGTTAAGACTGATCTCTTTTCTCAGGCATTGGGTAGCACATTATGAGTTTTAATCAGTCCTGGATGTATCTGTAGTTCTGACTGACTGTTCAAAGTTGGTTTTAGTATGTATGTATGTATGTATGTATGTATTTATTGCATTTATATCCCGCCTTTTTTCCTCTTGCAAGGAACCCAAGGCGGCTTACATTCTCCTCCTCCTCCTCCGCTCCATTTTATCCTCACAACAACCCTGTGAGGTAGAGGTTGGGCTGAGAGTCTGTGACTGGCCCAAAGTCACCCAGTGAGCTTCCATGGCCGAGTGGGGACTAGAACCTGGATCTCCCAGCTCCCAGTCCAGCACTCTCACCACTACACCACGCTGGCTCTTAGTTATATGTTGTTTGTGTATATTGTCTGTCTGCTTTTATGTAAATCGCTTTTAAACTTCGTATATTGTATTTAATATTTTAACTTCTGTAAACTGCCCAGAGAGCTTCGGCTATGGGGCAGTATAGAAATGTAATAAATAAATAAAGGAGCTGCTTGGGATTTTTAAAGGGTTTTTTTCTTAAGATTTGGTTGCATATCTGCAAACCTCAGGGTTACCCTGAGTGTGCTGCTGATGCCTCTCACTTATGCAGGGGATGGTGCACTTTTGGCTCCAGCTCTGTAAGGATGGGAAGACTTGACCCGGTATTAGTATATAAAGGGCTTATCTGCAGCAGGTCAGAGATCAGCCCTTTCCCCGACTCCAGTGCTGAGGTACCCTCACTCAGTGCTGGGGCTCGAATCTGCTGCAGATAGAAGAGAAGGCCATTTCATTGGGGACCTTTTTCCTGGGGAGAGGGGCCTGGGAGACAAGCTGGCAGGTCAGATGGGGAAATCATCACAGCCATATCTGGCCCATGGCCTGGATGTTCCCCATGCCTGGTATATGATGATGATTTATTTATTTAAAACAGTTCTTGGCCACCTTTCAGGGCAAGCCCTCCCAAGGTGGCTTACAGCAATAAAATACATAAAACAGTTAAAATATTAAAAGCAATAAAAACAACAATAAAAGCCAACAATAAAACCGGCAACAGTGATAACAGCAGTAACAGCAACAACAGCAGTCATTTCAAGAGAAGGCCACGGTAAAATAATATGTTTTCAAGGCCTTCTTAAAAGCCTGCAGTGACGAAGCATGGTGGACCTCTGATGGCAACTTGTTCCAAAGGTGTGAGGCCACCACAGAGAAGGCCCTCTCATGTGTGGTAACACACCTGACTGTTCTCACAGGTGGGGAAGTGAGAAGGGCCTTCCTTTCTGTTCTTAAAGTTCAGGCAGGCTGATAATGGGTGAAGGTGGTCTCCACGTTGTGCATCTCTGACAAAAACCTGAGTTTCTTTGGATTGAAGAAACATGCTGCTTGCACCTGTGGTTTGAGACTGACCCGACTGAGCTGTCTAGAAATTTTATAAACATTCAGGAGTTGCCCCCAGGAGTCACTGTGTTCCTTGGTCAAGTTGTGCAGCTGTCAATAAAATGTTTACGTACAGTCCCATATTAAACTTCTTTCCTGAGGGAAGTGTATGTGTGGGTATGTAGGGGGTACAGCAGATGGCCATTACTTCCATAGCCCGCTCCATCTCCCTGCCACTTTGGAAACTGAATGCAGGAATGGATGGCTCTTAGGGATGGACGGACTCACGAGAGACCATGCTTGGCAGGCTCGGAGAGCTGTCTAGGAGCGTGCCATTCCGAGCTACCATCTATATTTTCTAGGGGTGTACGAAACACACCAGTCCGCTGGGGGGTCTGCAGGGGGGAGGAGATCCGTCCCTCCCCCCAGAATCCTCAGCCGGCTCCACTCCGCAGCGAGTCCGCGGAGCCGCTGACTGGGCCCATCCACAGCTGGACTTCCGGCTAACGATGGCGGAGAATTTCTGAGAATTTCTCCACGAATCTTGGTGAGGCCGAATGCCAACACATTCGGCCCCCCAAAATTGGCAGTGAAATTCTCCCCCCCACCCCACCCCCCGGGATGGGACTTACCTCCTGTGAATGTCCCTCTCAGCGGTGGGTCCCGGCGGCGGTTCGGCAGCGGTTCGGTGGGGGCGGGGGCAGCGGCCGGTCTTCCAACCGGCTGCCGCCGCCGCCATTACAAAATAAAGTAAAAAAAAAATAAAAAACCGTGATAGGCTACGTAACGATTAATGTAGCCTATCACGGCTAGATTTCCAAAGTCAGCCGTGATAGGCTACGTTAATCGTCACGTAGCCTATCACGGGTGACTTTGAAAAAAAAAAAGCGCGTACGCAAATGGCGGCGGCCCATGGGCGCAGCCATTTGCATTCCCTATTTTGGCACGTCTAGTCTACGTAAAGATTTACGTAGACTATGGCGAAAATAAGGGCAACGCTATTTGCATTGCCCTTATTTTCGCCATAGTCTACGTAAATCTTTACGTAGACTACCCGGGCCCAAATAAGGAAAGCAAATGGCGGCGCCCATGGGCCACCGCCATTTGCGTACGTGCTTTTTTTCCCCCCAAAGTCACCCGTGATAGGCTACGTGATGATTAACGTAGCCTATCACAGCCGACTTTGGAAATCTAGCCGTGATAGGCTACATTAATCGTTACGTAGCCTATCACGGGTTGTTTTTTTTCCCACTTTTTGTTTCGCGGCCGGGGAGACGGGGCACTTCTCCCCGGCCTGAATTTCGGCCGGGCGAGGTGGGATGCCTCCCCCCCCTCGCCTGAACTTCGCCTCCCCCCCACCGCGAAAAAAGCTGCGGGACAAGGTAAGTCCTTTTCGTACATCCCTACGTCCGGCCGCTGCCACGCAAATGGCGTCCAGTGTAGCAGACGCCATTTGCGTCCCTGCCTTTTGCTGTGATAGGCTACGTAAATCTTCACATAACCTCTCACGGCAAAGAGCAGGGACGCAAATGGCGTAGCGGACGCTATTTGCGTCCCTGCTCTTTGCCATGATAGGCTACGTAAATCTTTACGTAGCCTATCATGGCAAAAGGCCGGGACGCCATTTGTGTCCAAAGACAGGCAGCAGCGGCCAGCAGCAGACTCGTTCCGCTGCGGACTCCAGGGAGCCGGATTCTTAGAATCCGGCCTCATTGGAGTCCGTGGCGGAATTCTCCGCCATCCCTGATATTTTCATGTATTTACTGTTGCACACAACAGTGGCCATATAGGGCCATTTCCACAACATTAGAGGCCTCTAATGCTGTGGAAATGGTCCTATATGGCTGTCATTGTGTGCAACAGTAATGAAATGAAAATATACAGTCCCATCTTGCGTAAAAGATGGTGGCTTGAAAGGAGGATGGGCAGCTGCCAGGCATGAGCGGATGGGTCTAGTAAGTCCTGGCCACTCACCAAGCAGGAATGGGGAGGAGGCGAGCGGAGGGGAGTCTGACAGACTCCTGGACCCAGTTGGGAGCCCACACTAACCCTAGAGGCTCTTCAGGTTTCTCCAATAGGGTGTTCTATCAAGACTGTTTTGGAACCTAGCAGGGGGGGAAAGCTGCTTTGGGGGAGCAATTCTGAGTGACGAAACAGTAAGCAAGGAAAGAGCTAGCACTCCTTCTCTTCTCCACCATTTCCTGTTCTAAATTCCTTCCTTCCATCCCGCAAAATAAATAAATTGTAAAGGTCCAGCCGACATCAATTTGCATGCCATGTATAATTGTTCCTCAGGATATTTAACAACACGCCTTTCAGGTATCTCAAAATAAAACAACGATGAAATGAAGTAAATTAAGAGTGTGTTGGGGGAACTGCTGGATCCACAAGCCTCTCAGCTCCCACCCATGCTCATGCTAGACGGGGTCAGAGAAAATAGGAGAAAGGAGGATAGAGGGGCTAAAAAGCCTCCATCGCTTCTTCCACCCTGCCAGCAAGATTCTTATGGAGCATTGATATTTGGAAGCCTCCGATCTTGGAGCTTCCATCCAGCAGGTGTCAGTTCAAAGGGATTGCACCATAAGAGAGCAATCGCTCAGAGATAATAATAATAATAATAATAATAATAATAATAATAACAACAACAACAACAATAATAATAATAATAGGTCAGGCAAACAATAATACATTAAAAACAGTAGAGCAACCACAGTCTCTCAGTGTTAAGAGCCAGCTAAAGCCAAAACTCCTGAAAAGTTTAAGCTAATACAAAGGTCTTTGCATGGCACCAAAAAGACATCGGACAATGCCACGTAAGTCTCCCAGGAATCAGCATTCCAGATCCAGGGCACCACAACCAAAAAGGCCCTGTCCCCAGTCACCACACATTGTGACTCAGAAAGTCTTGAAAAAGAGCTCTGATAATGATCTTAATACTCAGAGAGATTTAATAACAGCCTCATATATTATGTTTGTTTTTACATGCCGCACTGAACTGAAACAACAGTGAGCTCACAACATCTCTGAAAAATGGCTTTACTTGAGTCCAGTTCATTTTTTAATATTTTGTTGGTTACATGACCTTTTATTAGACGAAAAGAGCAGTTTGACAGTGAAACCAGTTACCTAGAGCGGTGTCAGGCTCTCCCTGGAGATCTAAGCAGAGGTTAGGTAGCTATGTGTTGGCGATCCTGTAGCCCCAGGTTTCCTGTTTCAACTCTCTGTGCCCTTTCTTTAAACCCACAAAGTTCCTAGAGTGGCACAGGAAGTACTGACCTTGCTCTGTGGCTTTAGAATGATGTTACATACTTCCTGCACTTACTCCAGAGGCATTGTGGGTAAAAAAAAAAGGCAGCCATCAGCTGCCCAAATGGCAAGGAGCATTGTCACCGCAAATCAGGCAGCAGCAAATCAAACCAACAAAGGAGCTCAGAGTAGTATTGGAGACTTTCCTCACCTCCCAAATTTGAGCTGAGAGTTCTCTCAAGAAGACCTTGGCCCCAGAACAATACTAAGGATATGTCCACAGATGTGCAATCTAATTAAAGGGCAAGAAATGAAAACTGTGCATTTTAATCAGTTTGAATCATAGATTATTCACCTACAGTTTTAGTTGACTCATGGGTACAGGCCATCTTTAATTGGCAGGGGCACATTCTAATCAGTTCAGCTGAGTTAAGGGCACTGTTGGTGACTGATTGTGGCTGTTTTGATCCTGGTGTGCTGCTCCCAGAGGGTACAAAAGAGAAACTATTATAGGAACGCAGGAAGCTGCCTTATACTGAGTCAGACCATCCATCTAGTTCAGCATTGAACTCATATTACGAGCTCATATTACACCAGTACTTTTCCAGCTGCACTGGCTGCCAGTCCATTTCCGCGGCCAATTCAAAGTGCTGGTGTTAACATTCAAAGCCCTTAACGGCTTGGGGCCAGGTTACCTGAAGGATCGCCTCCTCCCATATGTGCCTGCCCGGACCTTAAGATCATCATCAGTGGCCCTTCTCCGTGAGCCCCTGCCAAAGGAAGTGAGGCGGGTGGCTACTAGGAGGTGGGCTTTTTCTGCTGTGGCACCCTGGCTCTGGAATGAGCTCCCTAGTGAGGTTCGGCTGGCGCCTACATTGTATTCCTTTCGGCGCCAGGTGAAGACCTTTTTATTTTCCCAGGCATTTTAGCATTTTAGCTTTCTAAATTTTTATCTTTGCTGTTTTAAATCTGTATTTTAAACTCCTGTACTGCTGCTAGGTTTTATTGTGGTTGCATTGTTATATTGTGGTTTTAATGTTCTGTATATTTTAAATTGTTTTATTGTGTGTTGTTTGGTTTTAATTTTTGTGAACCACCCAGAGAGCTTCGGCTATTGGGCGGTATAGAAATAAATAAATAAATAAATAAATAAATAAATAAATAATAAGCATTGTCAACACCAGGGGTGCAGAACTTCAGGCCCCGGGGCCACATCCAGCCCTCTGTTTTTCCCCCAGATGGTCAAACACCCTTTCTTCCAGCCACCAATTGTTCAATTTTGTGCAGTCTCCCCCCCATTCTAAAAGGCTGAAATGCTTCTCCTAAAGCTTCATGACTGACAATAAGAGCTTTAGGGCACAATCCTATCTGGATGCCTGTCAGCCTCTGAACTTGGCAGCTGATGGGCATACTATGCAGAGCGGGAGGAGCGTGGAGGAAATCTTTGCCTCTGCACTTCTCCAGCGCTGCATTTTTGCTAGACAGGTATCTTTGCCCACCTAGCTAGGGCTCTGTGGGGGGGGGGAGGAGACTGGAGGATTCTTCATAAGCCTCCCCCCCCAAGTCCCCTCCCCTTCTCACCCACATTACCAGCCCCTTTCCCTTCTGTCTGAGGTTGCTTTTGTGATCATGGAGTTGGCCAGCGTGGTTCTCTCTGGGGGAGAGGGAGGGAGTAGGGAGCTCGGACTCCAGGCTGTGACATCAGAGTGCTGTCTCCGACCTCAGATCCAGGAATCCGAAGTGTCCTATCCCCCCCACCCCCAGATACTGTCTAGGGACCAGAGGATTGCTCTCCGAGGCTAAAATGTGCTGGTATTTCCCCCCCCCCTTTTCCTTTTGGCTCCGCCCACCACTGGAATGCAGTCCCCTGAGAGCTTCTCTGACATGGCATTAGGCCCTCGAGCTGAAAGAGGTTCTGCACCCCAGGTCTGCACTGTCCGGCACCTGCCCTCCAGACTTTCAAAGAGAGATCCCTCAGCCCAACCTGGATATGCCAGGGACTCAACCCAAGACCTTTTGCATGGAAAGCATGTCCTCTGCTACTGAGCTTTGGCATTGCCAGCCTTTCCTTTTAACAATATGGTTATTTTTAAGCTGCGGGTTATCTTTTTTAAAATGTAATTTTTGCAATATGTCAATTTGTTTGCATTTTACCCATTTATTGTCTGTTGTAAGAGAATATTGGGGACGTATTGTCTTTGGCCTAGGGATGCTCTGATAACTTCTCATCTGGATTACTGCAATGCATTATACATGGGGCTGCCTTTGAAAAAATCCGGAAACGTCAGCTGGTCCAAAATAGGGCAGCAAGGTTGTTAACAGGGACTGGCCAACGAGCTCATGTTACGCCAGTACTTTTCCAGCTGCACTGGCTGCCAGTCCATTTCCAGGCCCGATTCAAAGTGCTGGTATGAATATTCAAAGCCCTTATCGGCTTGGAGCCAGGTTATCTGAACTATCGCCTCCTCCTGCCTGCCCAGACCTTAAGATCATCCTCAGCGGCCCTTTTCTGTGAGTCCCTGCCAAAGGAAGTGAGGCAGGTGGCTACTAGGAGGAGGGCCTTTTCTGCTGTGGCACCCCAGCTGTGGAATGAGCTCCCTAGTGAGGTTCGCCTGGCACCTACATTGTATTCTTTCCAGCACCTATGTGTAGTGGGCCATAGGATTGCTCTCTTAACGTTGTGTTTTTAATATGGCATTTTAATATTGTGAAACGCTGAGAGATTTTATTATATTCAATGGTATATAAATACTCTAATAGTCTTGATGGCTACTAGTCTTGATGGCTATGTGTTCCTTCTAGTACCAGAGGCAGTGAGCCTATGAACACCAGTTGCTGAGGAACATGGGTGGGAGGATGCTGTTGCCCTCAGGCTCTGCTTGTGGGATCCCGGTCGACAGCTGGTTGGCCACTGTGTGAACAGAATGCTGGACTAGATGGACCCTTGGTCTGATCCAGCAGGGCTCTTCTTATGTTCTTACCCAAATAAATAAATAAAAATAAATAAAATAAATCCTCTGGGCCCCCTAACTTAGCCTGCTGCCTTCAAGTTCAGTGGAGAATGTTGTCTCTTAATTAATGTTGGAGACAGGCTCACCTGTCAGTCCAGTCAGCTTTTGTACATGGAATGGGAGGCAGTGCCATCTTGCCCTTCGCCTCAGGCAGCAAAATGTCTTGGGCCAGCCCTGCGCTTAACTCAGGCTGAGGGCCAAATTCTATTTCGGAGAAGCTCTTGAGGGCCACTTTCCAGTGGAGGGAGGGGCTAAGGCAAAGGGGCAGAGCCCAACCCCCCTAAAATACTGGCATGTTTTAGCTTAAAGCTTTTGGTGCCAGTAACTAAACTTTAGGAGAGGCATTTGCACTTTTTAGAATGGGGAAACTGTGCAAAAGCCAGGAAACCACCAAACTATGCCTTGCCTGAAGTAGTGACTCATCTCCAGGCTCTCTTCTCTTCCCTTAGATTAGGAGAAACTCTGCTGCAGGTCCGTGATAGGAGTCCTGGCAGGGATCTATGTATATATTCATCAGCAAAGAGACCAAGTAAAGATACCTGCATGGAATCTGAATTGAATCATCATAATTCAGCACAAATGTGACAGTGGCTTGGGCAGAATGAATGCTGCAGTCCACTGGAATTTCACCTCAAGCAAAATTCAAAATGGATTTGGGAATTCCCATGTATGCAAAATGTGAGAGGAATTGGGAGGAATGCCAGGAGACTTTCCATAAGGCTAGTGAAAGGTTTCATAGTGCAAACCTATAGAGGTCTACTCAGAAGTAAACCCTATTGAGTTCAATGGGACCCACTCCCAGGTAAGTGTGTGTAAAGCTGAGTCCTCCCACATGGTGCCCTGGAGACACCCCTCTTGGTGCCTGCCAGGCTCCCTGCCCCTCCTGATTTTAATTTTATTTCTATTATACGTTTTATTTTGTTTTTTTAATCCCACTGGGAAGCTGGCATGCTGCAAACTGAAGGGCTGCCTTCCAGTCCCATCTTTATTTGTGGTCTTGTGTTTTGGAGCTCAAACCCTACTTTTGCCTTGTACTTAAGTTTTTGGGCAAGTGACTTTTCTTTTAGTCTCACCACTGCCTTCTGGGAAATTGTTGTTTTGTGACCCCCAATGCCTACCACTGTGTGAATGAGCAAGCCTCCCCATGGCAGCCATTTTGTGAGGGCACCCATGACACTGTCCCAAAAATCCAAATGTGCCGATCAAACCAAAGAGGTTGGGGAACCCTGGTACATAGCATTGCAGACTCAATCTTGATCTTCTCCAGTGCAACCTTCCTATTTATTTATTTATTTATTAAATTTCTTAATCACCCATCTGGCCAGTCACCCAGCCACTCTGGGCGATGTACGGCAGTACAAACAGTCTAAAACAGTAAAATTAAACAGTAAAACATCATTTTCTAAAAATACGCTAACCCACCTCAAATGCCTGCCTGAACAACCAAGTTTTCAATGTGTGGTGGAAGCTCATTGAAGAGGAGGCATGGCAGAGTTCCCTAGGGAAGGAGTTCCACAGAGTGGGGACCATCACAGAGAAGGCCCTCTCCCTTGTCCTCACCAGCCTAGCTATCCTGGCTGATGGGACAGAGAGAAGGCCATCCAAGGCTGATCTTGTTGAGTGGCCTATCTGGTGTTGCTGGAGGCACTCCTTGAGATAGGCTGGGCCAGAACCATATATGGTTTTAAAGGTCAAAACCAACACATTGAATTTGGCCCAGAAAACAGCTGGTAGCCAGTGCAACTCCTTCAGCACTGGAGTGCTGTGATCACGCCGGCGGTTGCCTTTAATCAGGCGAGCCACCGTGTTCTGTACCAGCTGCAGCTTCCGAATCATATTCAAGGGTAACCCACGTAGAGCACATTACAGTAGTCTAGATGAGAGGAGACCAGGGCATGAACTACTGATGGGAGCAGATGATTGGGAAGGTAGGGGAGCAGTCGCTGTACCAGATGGAGTTGGTACAGCGCTGTCAGGCTCACAGCTGACACCTGAGCCTCCATGGACAGCTGGGAGTCTAAAATGACCCCCAGGCTGTGGACCTGGTCTTTCAAGGGTAACCGTACCCCATTCAACACCAGGTCAACATCCCCCAACCTCCTCATGTCTCCCACCAAAAGTACCTCGGTCTTGTACCTCGGTTCAGCTTCAGCTTATTCTTCCCCATCCAGCCACTCACTGTCTCCAGACATTAGACAGGGATTCTACGGCCAACCTTGGTGAAGATTTGAACGAGAGGTAGAGCTGCGTGTCATCTGCATATTGATGACACTGCACCCCAAACCTCCTGATGATAACCCCCAGCAGCTTCACATAGATGTTAAATAGCATCGGGGAGAGGATGGAACCCTGTGGCACCCCACACATGAGTGGCCATGGGTCTGACACCTCCTCTCCCACTGCTACCCTCTGGTACCTGCTGGAGAGGAAGGACTGGAACCACCATAATATGGTGTCTCCAATGCCCAGCCCCTCCAGGTGGTCCAGGAGGATACCGTGGTCAACGGTATCAAAAGCCGCTGAGAGGTTGAGGAGAACAAAGATGGAGCATTCACCCCTATCCAAAGCCCTCCCCATATCATCCACCAAGGCCGTTTCTGTCCCATGCCCAGGCCTGAAGCCCGACTGAAATGGATCTAGATAATCAGCTTCTTCCAACTGTGCCTTGAACTGCATCGCCACCACCCGCTCAATTATCTTGCCCCAAAATGGAAGATTCGAGACCAGGCAAACGTTGTTCAGGACTTGGGGATCCAAGGAGGGCATCTTTAAGAGCAGTCTTATCACTGCCTCCTTGAGGGCTGTTGGCATCACTCCCTCCTCAAGGGAGGCATTCACCACCGCCCTGATCCCCTCACCCAGTCTCTCTCTGTAGCTCATAATGAGCCAAGATGGGCAGGGATCAAGTAAGCAGGTGGGCGGCTTTACAGATGAAAGCACCTTGTCCATCAGAAGGAAGAAGCCGGAACCGATCCCACAGAACCGGTTTGCCACAGGCTGCCTCTCGCTCGCTAACTGTATCCATGGCGCATGGAATAACACTCCTGATCTGATCAATTTTATCCACAAGGTGCCTTGCCAAGGCCTCACAGGAGGCCTTAGAATGCTCCAGTGGTTCCGGAGCAACTGAATCAATCAAGCTCTGGACCACTTGGAACAGCCTCCTGGGACAGCACTCTGCAGACGCAATAGAGGCAGCATAATATTCCTTTTTTGCTGCCTCCATCACCACGTGATAGGCTGAAGATACAGCTCTAGCCTGTGTCTGATCGTCTTTGGAGCGAGACTTCCACCACTGGCGCTCTAGCCGTCAATGCCACCCAATGCTGCCTGTAGTGAATTTCCTAGAGGATTTGAAGGTTCTTCCTCATACTGTTTATAAATTGCTGTTCCTATTTAAATTGTTTTGTATTTCACTTTTGTTATTAGTGGATTGTTTAATTATGGTGTATATATACTGTGAGATCTTTAGCCTATTTGTATGATTATTTAAATATTGTTATGATCTGTAATTGTTAGTTATCTGGAACTGTGCTGTATCTTATGTATTTTTCTTGATGTTGCTGTAAGCTGCTTTGAGCATGGTTTTACCATGGAAAAGCGGCATACAAATAAAATGGTGGTGGTGGTGATGATGATTTATAAGGAGGGGTGAGAGGTGGATGAGCCAGGAGAGTTTCATCGAGACAGGCAAAATTTCCCAGAAGGGTATCACACATCCCTCAATCCATCCATCCCATCTCTACAAGGTAATGTAGAAGATAACTAGAAGGTGTGTCTCCATTTGGAGTGGATGGATAAGATAAAGCTTGAGCCACTCAGGCCGACATTGTAACTAAGGTCAAGCAGATGACAGAAGGTCACATGTCAGCTGCCAATGCTCATGACCACCAGCAATCATGAGACTCTGGATGGAAACGGATAGTGATTTCTCCAAAGCCCTAAGCCTGTTTCTATTTGAGGCTTGCTAGTATAATTCTTTGAGAGAGAGGGGGGGGGAGGAGGAGGAGGAGGCAAAGGACCACAAAACCTTGCTATAAACAGACAGAAATGCATCATGTTGCATTAGTATTGTTCACTGTTTCAGGTAAGTGCTTTCACACCCATAGACAATGATGTCTAGAAATTTTATCTTTTGTTGTAAAGAAAGCGTTTACTGCACAGGTAGTTAGTAGTATTTATTTATTTCATTTCTATACCGCCCAATAGCTAAAGCTCTCTTATCCATTAACTTTATGATCATTGCATCTCAGGCACACTTCTCATGCCTTTTAATGTCCCCACTTACTACTATATGGCTGAACACACACCACATCTGAATTACTCACTGTTTTTTCCAGGTAAATAAACTGATCTAATTCAAGGTTCTCTGCTTTCAATCTGAATGAGAAGGCGGCTTCTCCTGAGCCTTCTCTCTGGCTGCTACCTAGCCACTGGCAATTAGTGTTAACAATAAGGGATGTATACAGGGGAAACTCCAGGTGACTATGTGAGGAGGTTGTCTGATGAGCCTCACAACTCTTTCTTCAAGTGGGGTCAGTAAAATCCAACCCTATGAGTCAGTTGCATGTCCCTGCCTAACCACATCAGTTTAAAGGGCTTATGCATTCCTAACTCTGCAGAAGATCCATTTGTTAGTTGCTGTCAAATGGCAAAATAGGTTGCAAGGCTAAACTTGACTAGGGTTGCCAACTTTCTTTTCTAGCAGGGCTTCTGGATCATAGGCAGACATTTAGAAAGTGAAACTTTCCCTTGCAAGGAATTAAAATGCTGGGAGGGGAGCAGTGAACCCGCTACATATCTGTGCATATCAGTAGCTCTTAAAAGACACAGTAGCCCTGCTGGGGGGGGAAGCTGGCAACCTTAACTTAGTCTCTTTTACATTGGAGGTGATATATGTAAACAGTGAAATATGGAACCCTCCAACTGCAGATGGGGCTCTTCCCCAGCCTGGTGACCTGCAGTTGTTTTGGATTACAACTCTCATAATGCCCAGCCAGCATGGCCAATGGTTAGGGATGATGGGAATTGTAGTCCATACTATTTGGATGGCGCCAGCATACCATGTTTCATTTCTACAGAGCTGCATGGGCTTTTTCTTCAGGAACGGGATCCATCTGGCAATTTCTTCACTGCACATCCAAATACTACTTTAAGGGACAAAACAGATCCATATCTAGCAGCCACATTTTTTAAAAAAACCCTCTATTGAGGGACTGATGCCAAGGTTATGCTCAAAATTCTACAAGCTAGGCTTCAGCAGCATGTGAACAGAGAACTACCAGAAGTACAAGCTGGGTTTTGAAGAGGCAGAGGAACTAGAGATCAAATCGCCAACATTCGCTGCATCATGGAGAAAGCAAGAGAATTCCAGGAAAATGTCTATTTCTGCTTCATTGACTACACTAAAGCCTTTGATTGTGTGGATCACAACAAAATGTGGCAAATTCTTAAAGAGATGGAAGTACCAGACCACCTTATCTGTCTCCTGAGAAACCTGTACGAGGGTCAAGAAGCAACAGTAAGAACCGGACATGGAACAACCGATTGGTTCAAAATTGGGAAAGGAGTACAACAAGGCTGCATACTGTCGCCCTGCTTATTTAACTTATATGCAGAGTACATCATGAGAAATGCCAGGTTGGATGAATCACAGGTCGGAATTAAGATTGCCGGGAGAATTCTCAACAACCTCAGATATGCAGACGATACCACCCTAATGGCAGAAAGCGAAGAGGATCTAAAGAGCCTCTTGTTGAGGGTGAAAGAAGAGAGTGCAAAAGCTGATTTGAAACTCAACATTAAAAAAACCCCAAGATCATGGCATCTGGCCCCATCACTTCCTGGCATATAGAAGGGGAAGAAATGGAAGCAGTGACAGATTTTACTTTCTTGGGCTCCAAGATCACCACAGACGGTGACTGTAGCCATGAAATTAAAAGACGCTTGCTCCTTGGGAGGAAAGCTATGGCCAACCTAGACAGCATAGTAAGAAGCAGAGACATCACCTTGCCGACAAAGGTCCGTCTAATCAAAGCTATGGTTTTCCCAGTAGTAATGTATGGCTGTGAGAGCTGGACTATAAGGAAGGCTGAGCGCCGAAGAATTGATGCTGGAGAAGACTCTTACGAGTCCTCTGGACTGCAAGGAGGTCAAATCAGTCAATCCTAAAGGAAATCAACCCTGAGTGCTCATTGGAAGGACAGATACTGAAGCTGAAGCTGAAATATTTTGGCCACGTAATGCGAAGAGAAAACTTTCTGGAAAAGACCCTGATGCTGGGAAAGACTGAAGGCCAAAGGAGAAGGGGACGGTAGAGGATGAGATGGCTAGATAGCATCACCGATGCAGGATAGCATCACGGATGCAATGAATATGAACTTGAGCACGCTCCGGGAGAGAGCGGGGGACAGGAAGGCCTGGCGTGCTCTGGTCCATGGGGTCACGAAGAGTCGGACACGACTAATGACTGAACAACAACAACCCCCCACAATAGGGTTGTGATCTGGATCTGACCCGCTGTGCTTACTATTGAGTAAAAAGAAAAGTACACAACTATGCATTGTGTACTTCTTGACACAGTGCAGAGTTAAACTATGGAATTCACTGCCATAAGATGGCCACCAATAGAAGCGGCCACCAATGTGGATGGATTTAAAGGGGGTTGGACAGATTCCTGGAGGAGAAGGCTCTGAATGGCCACTGGTCCTGATCAGAGGCAGCAGTATATGCTGCCTCAAGCATCAGAGGCACTGTGCCTATGTGCACCAGTTGCTGGGGAAGATGGGCGGGAGGGTGCTGTTGCGCTCATGTCCTGCTTGTGGGTTTCCCATGGGCAGCTGGTTGGACACTGTGTGAACAGAAAGCTGGGCCCTGAGTCTTCTTGTGTTTTTAAGAGTAAAAAAAAAAAAAAGAGGAGGTGGGGTGGGGAAAGACGTAGCTGCTAGACACGGATTTAAAGTCGTGTCGGCTTCAGCCCTCAGTGTGATTCAAGCCGGGCCGGGCGGGCGGCAGAGAACCGAGCCACGAGCGCCACGAGCCCAGGCGAAGGTCGCGCGCTTTCGGTGTCCCCCGAACGCCTCTTTCTTTCACAGAAATGGCCCACGCGGCTCCAGATCGTGGGTTGACTCCGCGACGTCAGGAGGCAGTTTCCGATCTCCTCCCCCGCCCGAGCAGCGCGGGGAAGCAGCGGCGGCGGCGGCGGCGGCAAGGCGCCGTTTCCTTCGCGCGGCGGCCGCAGCCAGGCGGTCTCCGAAGGAAGCGCAGGTGGATGACCGAACGTAACCCCAGGCAGGAGCCCGGCGCGCCTCCCTCCGCCTCCTCCCCTCAATTCCATTGAGCCATTAATAAGAACCCCCCCCCGCGCTTCGCTCCCCGTCCCTCGCTCCAAATAATAATAATGACGATGATGTGATACAGATCTTCCCAGGCAGCTGCGCCCGGCAGCTCCCAAATGAGACGGGGGCGTCCACTCTGCAGAAAGTGCGTGTGGGGCGGTGTTTGCTTTCCGCGCTCCCACGTGGGGCGGGCAGCCGCAGTGAATTCGGATTCTCTGTGCCGGCAGAGCCTCCACCTGAACGCAGCCTTCGGAGCAGGAGGAGCGGGGGTCTCTTCTCCCCCGGCCCGGCCTCATTGAGGGCGTGCTTGTCAATTTCCTTGTCAATTTCCAAAAAAAAAAAAAAACGACCGGGGAAAGAGAGAGCGAGCTCCTCCAGTTACAGATTTCTGTCTCTGGGAATCTCTCCTGACGCTCGCAGCTAGCGACCGATCAGCGCGGGTCTCATTTAACGAGTCCTCTCATTTTAAAAGCAACGCTCCTTTTTTCTTCTTTTCTTTTCTCAGCCGTGGTGTCTTCCAAAACACGGGCCCTCACATAAGAACCTAGGAAGAGCCCTGCTGGATCAACCAGCTGCCCACGGGAAACCCACAAGCAGGACAGGAGTGCGACAGCACCCTCCCGCCCATGTTCCCCAGCAACTGGTGCACCTGGGCTTACTGCCTGTGATGCTGGGGGCAGCATAGATACATCAGGAGTACTAGCCACTGAGAGCTTTATCAGCCATGAAGTTGTCCAATCCCCCCTTAAAGCCATCCAAAGCGGTGGCCATCAGTCGCCACGTCTTGTGGATTCCATAGTTCAACTATGCGCTGTGTGAAGAAGTCCTGCCTTTAATCTCTCCTGGATCTCCCACGCTGTGGAGAGAAACATAGTGCTATGGCCATTCTTCCCTTTTTTCCCCAGACAGGCAGCGGTTCTTGTTTTCAGAATGATGCTCAAGGATTTAAACCCTAGGACCTCTTTCCTTTTTCTTTCCGGCTCGCGTCTCAGCCCTCGAAGGAGCGAAGCCCCGATGAAACGCGACTGCATTTTTCAGCATGTACAGAGTGCATCTCGCCCAGTATAGCCTGACCCAGCCCTCACCTCTGTAAAGATTAGGGAGAAGGGCAAGAGGTGTGACTTTCAAGGTAGATGTTTAGAACGTAAGGACAGGCAGAAACGGGGGGAGAGGGTTCGCACGAGCAGCGGCTTGATTTGGCTCGGCCTCCCCAGATATGTTAGCTGCGCAAAGGAAGATCGGGAATATGCTTTGGCCACAAACGGCCTTAAGAAAAACGCTCATCGCCTCCCCCCCCCTCCACTCCGTTCATTCATTTCCCCATTCACCCTGTATCTTTCGATCATTCACCACATGGCCAGCCACAGCAGCTCCGGACTTAATGCTGAATCATTTCAGGACTTCTTGATTTTCCGTACAGATGTGTGGCTCCACCCCAGCCCACTTCCTCTCCATGGTTCCGCACATTCCCAGACATACCAAGATTCCCATCATCGGCAACTGATGCTCATCATGACAAAAGAAGAGACTGAGGAATTCCTAAGACGCATTATTTCGTCTCCCGCCGCAGTCATGGGGGGAGGGAAGGATCTCGTGTGAATGTCCTCCAGATCATTGCAAACCCCAGTCCCATTGCTTGCCAGGGGCACCCTTTGGATTCTAATACTACTTCCCCATTCAGCTTACACCTTGCTTCTATTCGTCTCTCTTTGGACATTCAAATGCACTGTCCGCTATGTGTGTGGGGTATGGGCTTCACACCTTTGACCCTTTCAAAACTAGTAGGAAGAAAGGCTGGTCAACATACAGCTCATTATTATTATTATTATTATTATTAACGCATGTTCAAAGAATTGTACGCAAATATGCGGTGGCGTTGTACCTCCCATTCCTTACAACACAAATTTCCTTTTATTCTGCTAAATATTCCCCATTGCTTGGACACACACACATCCCCCTGCAGTCTCACATGTACCTGTTTTTTGTGCCCTGGAGATGCTGCGCCTCTCTCTCTTAATCCGTGTTCCGTCTTTCTCTCATTCTCCCCTCCCTCCCATTCAACCCTCGGTGATTCCACCCACCCGGCCTGACTGATGTTTTACCAAGCCAATCCGGAGCGCCTCCGAAGTGGTGGCCTTATCTCGCCAAGCCAATCGCAGAAAAGGCGGCGCACACCTTTGAATCGAAAGTGACAGCGGCGAGATGGAACAAGGGGGACGTGCGCCGGAAGCGAGGAGAGCAGGACGGGGAAGGGGTTAAAAAGGCGAGCAAGGGCGGAGTGGCGATGGGTGATGGGATAGGGAGGCAAGAGAGAAAAATAGGAAGGGCAGGAGACGGAAAGGCACGAGAGGAAGAAAATGCTGGGGCAGTACATTCGAGGCAGGCAAAGGAAAGCATAGGTTGCATCCAATGGGGGTCCTACTTAGAGTAGACCCATTGAAATGAATGGGGCTTCCGTTAGAGTCAGTGGAGGCTGGTGGCTCCGATGTCACTGGGGCTGTGCATCCGCTCTGGGTTTCAGGCAGAACGCGTCAGAACTCTAAAGGAGCTATCCAAGGTGCTGTGCAACCCCCAAAATGGGTTCAGTACCTTGGATAGCTTCTTTAGAGTTCTGAGTCGTTCTGCCTGAAACCCAGAGTAGATGCACAACCCCACTGAAATCGGAGCCAACAGCCTCCACTGGTTAGTGTTTAACCGAAGTCCCATTCATTCAGTAGGTCTACTCTAACAATGGATACAGCCCTATTTCTTCACACTACCCATAATTTATTTGTTCACTTTATTAATAACATTTATATACCTCTTAATACACTAACAATCTCTATGTAGTTAACTTAGTGAGTTCCGTAATCAACGTAGGGAACACCCTGTCACAAGGTGTGGTGACTTCCTCTGGCTGAATGCCTTCAAAAGAGAGGTGAGATGCCTTCAAAGAGGTCTGTCGAGCCATATGAGCTAAGCAAAACCTCCACTTTCAGAGGCAGTAAGCAATTGAATTCCAGGTTCTGGGAGGTGACCACAAGGGAAGACAGATGACTTTTTCTCTGGTTATGTGCTCCTGGGATTTATTTTGCTGTCCACTGTTGGGAACAGGATGCCTTTGGTTTGATCCAAGGCCTTTTTTAATGGATAATTCACATACAGAATTCACTGCTGTAGGATGTGGTGCTGGGCACAAGTTAAGACAGCTTTATGGATTAAGAAATAGGAAAGGACTACCAATCTGCAGCAAAATTAAGTGGAATCACATCCAAAGGGAATTAGAAATTTGGCCACAAATATGGTATTTTGTGAAAATACCCCTGAAAAAAAGCAGCAAGTTTGAAATGACTTATATATCCTGTGTTAACTATACAGTACCTTTGGAGTACCGTCAGTTTAATGTTCCTCTCATTTTTTCTTGAAAAATAATAAGATTAAACAAATGGATGAATATTAGCCATGATAGCTAAATGAAACCTCCATGCTCAAGAGCAGTATAACTTTGCATACCAGATATTGGGGACAAATAGATAGAGACCATTACCTTGATGCCTTGCCTATAAGCCTCCCAGATACATGTGTTTGGCCACTCTTGTGGAGAGCCTTAGTCTTATCAAGCCAGGCTCTGAAAAAATAATAGCATTTATATCAAATTTTTGAATGTTCAAGCAGTTTGCATACCTTATCTCGGCAACCTTAAAACAACCCTGCAAGGTAGATCAGTGGTATGATTTTCATATTGCAGTTTGGGGGGAGCTGAAGTAGAGAGAAACCCAATTCCACCCCATGCTGTGAGCCATCGCAGGGGAGGAAAGTCATCACAGGGAAGGCGTGCATCTCCATCTTGTGTCAGCACGCCGATGACGTGGGGCAGGAGCATCTTGGGCTATATAAGCCAGCCCCACTTCATAGGAACAGAGGACGCTGCCTTATACTGAGGCAGACTATTGGTCCATCTAACCCAGTATTGTTGACACTGACTGGCAGTGGCTCTCCAGGGTTTCAGGCAGGAGTTTTTCCAGCCCTACCTGGAGATGCTGGGAATCGAACCTGGGACCTTCTGAATGCAAAGCAGGGGCTCTGTCACACTGAGCTATGGCCCCTCCTCAACCTCACTGCAATCCCACCCAGGGCGCATATGGGGCTAGTAGGATATTTTTTGCCAAGCAGCCTGATTGCCTGGGGGTTGGTTATTTGGTTTGCTTTTTCACCTATTCCATACTAACTGCTAGGGTGGCCAATGTCTGTATAGGAATGACATGCTCCAAAAGGTTGTTTGGTCTTGGTAAAGTGGGCAGTGTGGCTATGAAATTTGTGGGTGAGTCATCCATGAGCATTCAGAAGTGTCTTTATGGGTGAAAGGGGGTCTCTCGGCATGTACCAACTTGGGACCTGGTGTAGGGAAAGGAACTCACACCCCCATTGGGGCCTGCACCTACAGCCTTGGAATGTGGGGGGGGGGCAGTGGCCCAGGAAGACACCCCTCCACACTTCAAAGTGTGGCCAAGGTGCATGGGCTGGCTGTTTCCATCCTAGGATCCAATTTCACTCGCCTGTGAGAGTTAGCATTAACAGCCATGCTGCTTTCCCTGTGGCACATCTTGATTGTTTTTAATTGAATAAACTGCAGCTTCTAGTTTACCCAACTCTGTGTGGCCCTCTTTACTTTCAGGTATAAACAGAATACGTGATGAAGATCAGTGAATGGCTAAGAGAGGGAACAGTTATGCACCCTATCTTACAGCATCATCACTTTGCCAATCTTCAAAGCAGCCCCCATGGGACTGCAAATTAGTGAAATATAAACCAAACAACAGGAGACCCTAATCACCGATATTCTGCTTAACATCTAGGTTGACCCTGAGAGATTGTGCTCTACTAGTGAGAGATAAGGGGAATATTTGGGCTGGGGGGAGGGAGGAGGAGAGATTCAAGCAGTGGAGGCGGGTGGTGCAGATGTCAGCGGGGTGGTGAAACGGTGGGGCTCTGACTTTGAGAACCAGTCAGAACTCTAAAAGAGCTATCCAAGGTGCAAGAGTTCTGACTGAACCCTAGAGTGGATTCACCACTCCACTGACATCAGAGCCACCAACCTCCAATGGATTCAAGACTAAAATATGACCCAGGGTTTAGCCCCAGAATGTGTGGCAGAATGTATGGGTTTAGCCCTAGAGTGTGTGAGTTCTTCCACCCCAGAGCTTATTTTCATTGACAGTTCTCAACTTTGGGACATTTGAAGTAATAATAACAAAGATGGCACCTCTGAGAATGCACACTGTCATTGATTGATTTTTACGTACAGTATTTTTATTCCACTCCTCAGCCAAAAAGGCTCCCAGAACAGCTTACAAATAATCAGTAAAATGAGACAGTCCCTGCCTGCAGTCTTACATTTTAAAGAAACAGAGCACACAAGGAAAAAGGAATGGAGAGGGAAGGGGAACGGAAATTAAGTCTTTCTGCAGGGCTGGTGGAATGGCCCTCTTCCCCCTCCCATCTCCCTCAGCACAGTCTGCTGCAGTACAGTACAGCCTTTTCTTCATAGCACTGGCCCAGCTCCATAGATCCAGAACTTACCCCCAGAGATAGGACTAGGGTAGTGTTATGAAGTACCCCCAAATTTTGCTGATTGGGGAAGATGTGGCCTGTGTCTGTATCTGTGTCTGTGTCTAAACTAGGGGGTTTTTTGGACTTGGAGCAGGGCGGAAAAGCAGGTCCCATAGGTTATTGAGGCCTTGCATGACCCAAGAGGAGCTGAGCTGCAGACTGCTTGCATAAACTCTCTGTCCAGCCACTGTGCTCTGATGGTCTTAATTCCTCTGTGTTAACATTTGCAAATGTCAGATCTTGCCTCAGGACAACAACCACAGAAGCCACCACCATGAAAATTTTTCATGCCGATTTCTAACCTTGTTGTTTAAGCTGAATAGAAGGAAAAATAAAGAATTCAATGTCTTTTAAAGCTGTAAGACCCTGACAACCGATATTGTGTAAGCAAGGGTGCCTACATGACTCTTTTGTCACCTTTGTTTAAGTCCATCATCCAAATCCACCTGGCTATCTCGCTCACCTGGACCTGTGAAAACCAGAGATATGCACCCATCAAATCCCATTGTCTACTTTCTTCCCTTAATGTCTGACACCTAAAAATCCATTTTCCAACATCCATGAGTAATCTTGGAAGAAAGTCTTGTTTTGTTTTGATTACTAATCCTGAGAGAAGGATAAAACAGCAACCCAAATTCATAAACACACAGCGCGTAAGAGAAGGAAAGAGGATGCCTTCCATCCTTTCTGCTCAGAAGAGCAATCCCTCCCTTTCCTCCCCTCTTTCTCCCCTTCTTTCCCAGAGAAGGAACTCAACAGAGCTTCCCATCACTTCACAAGTCAGCAGATAAGGAGAGGTGAATCTTTGCATCATCTTCTATTTCCTTCTCTCCTTTCCTCCCTTTTCTTAATATTTCACCCCATGCTAAATTCCCAAACCTCTTGGCTTTAAAGCTCCCTGTTGCTCTTTATTCCTCTCCATCCACTTTCTCCCCAAACCATACATTTGCTTTAAAACTCACTCACAACCCCCACCCAAACAGTCTGTTACTCCCCCATTCAAAAAGATCAAGCTGAATGTTCCTTCTTTTCCCCCACTTTCTCTCCATTTCTCCATGATCAACTTCTCTCTCTCTCTGTCTCTCTCACACACACACTCTCTCACCCATGCATGTGCGTGCACGCGTGTGCACCCCCACAGACACACGATTTTCTATGCATCCAAGTGTACCTTTTTTCACTATTGACTTTAAATGCTTATCTTCAACCTTCCGAGAATTAATGTAGGACTCTAATTCCCCAAATATATGTATAGTTCTAATTCCCCTGATGTGTGATTTTTATTCATTTTATATTCTTCTTTAATAAATCAAAAAATTGCTTTCAAATACCTTTTAGTGGTCTCTGACTCTCTCAACTTTCAGTGGGGGGTATCAAGTTTTACTAAGCACCCGGAGTTCAACGCCAAAAGATCCCTTGGGCATGTGTTTGCTTTACATGTATGTGATATGCACGCCCATGTAAATTAAAGCATACTTCATAAGAATAGGTACCTTGTTGTGGGTGTGGGGGAGGACTCCTGGACCTTTAATATTCACATGTGAAAATGGACTGTGCCACTTCAGGCTCTGTGTGTGTGTATGGGGGGGGGGGCTTTTTGAATGTTTCCCCATGTAAAAGCTCCCTGCAAGGAGGAGAAAAACAGAACATAGAGGAGAAAATTCTAGCCCAGCCCTTCCCCTGATGTGCCAGCTGTCTATTTGCAGGGAGGCTCTCTCCCCATTTGGGGAGCTTTCAAAATAAATGGTATAGTCCATTTTGCCACTTCTTGTCTCTTATCATTTCAGTCTGCTGTTTGATGGAAGTAGATGCAACTGTGTGCATCGCACAAATCAAGAATGGGGGGCAGGGGGGACACCTATTTATCTGTTCCTCCATCCCATTATGGACAATATAGACACAACTATACTAGTAAATACAGCTTGTATTTTGTAACTTAAGCATGTTCCTGGATGCTAACCTTGTACGTTCCAGATGTCTTCAAGTTGTGGTTCAACACATCTGGAGAGGAGCAGGTTGGGGGAAGGCTGATATGTTTCCCCCTCCTTTAATCTGTGGATGTTTAAAGTACAGGCAAGGGAAAACCCTGAAGCCCATCTGTTCCACCGTATGTGTGGCATGCCTTGCTCTAACTTGGGTTGCTGGCTGCTGTTTGGGGGTATGTTTTTCACCCTGAGTTTAAAAATGGTAGCCTCCCATTTTCAGATTTTACTAATACAGCATCTTGGACTAGACCTTCACTGTTTTCCCCCCAGATTTCTATCCGTTGTGGAATTATACTGCTGTGCAGAGAATTCCTTTGTCTTGACACATGCTTCTGAACACCCCCCAATTCACCCTGAAAGTTGTGTGCACTTATGTGTGTGGGGCTGTGGTTCCACCTACTTATGGACGGGCATGCATATGCTTGGACATCCGTTACATATGGCAAAAGAGAAAATAAAAGAAGCAAAATAGATAATTTCCTGTTCCAGCCAAGAACAAAACTGAATTGTGCCCAAGGGCATCTGTGAAGGAAACTGTGCAGCTGCTTTAATCTATCTCAGGCTGATGGGGGAAGAAGGGGAGAAAACAATGGCACTATCATGCCAAGGCTGAGAAAAGGACACACTGCAATTCTGGGCCTTGGAGGAGTCATCCTTTGTTTGTCAATAGCAGAGACGGGAGCAGCTCCCATTAACGCACATGAACAGGGCTGCCATCTGCGTTCCTGCCCCAGGTCCTCAGTGGTCCATGTACTGGCTATGAAAGAGGGTGTGCACAGGACTCCTTTGAGCAGATTAGCTGCTCGCTCCTCATTAGAGTGGCCACTTGCGAAATGCATTTCCAGAAGGGCAGACAAAAGCCCTTATTTTATGCCTATTTGCATAAAATGTCCATGTGCTAATTTGTACGTGCAGATGCAAATTTGGAAATAATTACTATAATTTAAATAGAAATGCCATCCATCTCACTATACTGGAGAAGGCTATGACCAGGTGGCCTGGGCACCTGCTCAGTCCACTATCCAAGTACTGACTGTTGATGGACAACTGCTAGGCCCCCTGCTGCTCTCACATCTTATGCTTATTTATCTTTAGACTAGACTAGGGACGGTGCAGGCACCCAATTCCTTTCAGGAATTCAGCTGACCCCCCCGCCTGCACCCCCAAGCCCCGCTTGCTGAACCCCTGCCCCTGCTCACCCCCTGCCCATGCTCGGCAAGCGGCCCGCACTCACCCCGGTGGCCTCGTTGAACTCCGCGGCCGCCGTTCTTTGAAAAATAAAATGGCGATCGCAAAAACGTGCATATTTGTGTGTGTGCAGAAATGCACATTTTTGCTAATGCACATATTTGTGTATGTGCAAAATGCGCATTTTTGCAAAATGCACATTTTTGTACACATGCAAATTTGTGCGTTTTTGCGATCGCCATTTTATTTTTCAAAAAATGGTGACCGTGGAGCTCAACGAGGCCCCTGGGGTGAGTGTGGGCTGCTCACTGAGTGCAGGATGGTCTTGATGGTCCGGGGACCAGTGAGTGGGGGCAGGGATTGAGCAGGCGCCTGGAGAACCTGGACGGGTCTGGGTTCGCACATCCCTAGACTAGGCTTAGGACTGGACAACTAGGGATGGACGGATGCCCCACAGTTTGGGTCCTCTGGGCACCCACTGAGCTGCTGATGCAGCCCCCCCCACATCCATACTCAACCCCCCAAACACTTACTGAGCCACACACACTCACCCTGGACCCATCTGTGAGTGCTGCAAATGCCTTTTGCGAAAGAAAATGTCGATCGCAAATATGCGCACATCTAGTCTTACCCAAAATGGTGCCATGAATGGCCAATATACACAAGATTATGGGTGTAAATGGTGAAGGGGGACTCGAGTGGGGGCAGGGGCTTGGCAGGCGGGGCTCAGGGGCATGGGCAGGGGGGAATCCGCCAGACTCCTGGACCCAATCAGGTGCCCACACCATCCCTATGGACAATCCTTCAAATAAAGGAGGCTTCAAACAGAGGCTGGTCCTCTATAAAGTAGGACACATGGTCACCCTCTGTTATTCTGCTTGAATCACGACTACAGCAGCACTGTATTATGCTAGGTGTGTGCTAGGCTCTGTACAGAACACAGACATAGCAAGCATCCATGCAGTGAGACAAGGCTCATCATTGTCATCACAGACACCAGGAGTGGACTGCACGTGGCCCTCAGTCAAATGTCATGTGGCCCTCAGACTAATTTCAAGAGTGCTCTGCTCACAATCAGCTCAGACCTCTGGCAAAAGCAATATGTTCCTGGCAGCCCCCTGTGTGGGATAGAAGAGGGGGAGAAAGAGAAGGTAGTGGTAAAAACAGAGAGAAAAGGAAGTGGCAGGAAGAGAAAAGGGAGGCCAGCCACTTTTGGCTTCGGCCCTGCTCACCACCAGCATGTGGCCCCTGAGCCCTCAGCAGAAAAAAGGTTGCTCGTCTCTGATATACTTTAATAAGGTTTCAGTTTTCTGAATGCTGAGCCTTCTGTAGCCAAAAAAGCAACATCCATAGTATCAGCAGGCTTCTGCATACCCCCAAAGTATGCAGAAGATTTAAGTGGCAATCTACATTACAACTTTAAACTGGTTTCAAACTGGTTTATCTAAAGGGATCCTGCAGTTTCATGAGGGCATTGAGAATTCCTTGCTAGAGACCCCTGTCCCCTGCCCAAGTGGCCCCTCTTCCTAGAGCTACAATTCCCAGAATTTCTGTATTTGGTAGCCATAATTGCTAAAAACAGGTTTGAAACCAGTTTAAAGTTGTAATGTAGATTGCCGTTTAAAAAAATCCTTTTGCGTGGCAGGGGATGCAGAGTGGGGAAAATGTTGTGGGAGGGGAAGAGGGCTCTTTTCCCTCTGGTGACAATAGTTGTGTAAGACAGCATTTTGGCAGGGCCCCTTTTCTTTCCTCTTCCACACCTAGCAAAATACCTATCAACACAGATCTGTCAGCAGCACACAGATCGTGTCCTGTTTTACATCTGGTCCCCTCCCCTCACCCTGCTTGCGTGCGGAGGGGAGGGGAGGGGAGCGGGGCTGTGAACATGGAACTTTCCATTCTGGGAGGGGGGCTGGGCTAACACTGTGAGGTGAAGGAAATAGATGCCCCATGAATCTAAGGAAGCACTTTGTCCTGGTCTCACTCTGGTAGGACCAAGAGACAGGACAGGGCTATGCAGAGGGGTTTACTGCTTTGCATTTTAAGCAGCTACATTAGTTTGGGAGATGGGATGGTGCAAAGGACAGTTTTCTCTTGATTCAGTAAAATATACATCTCGGTGGCAAGCAGCTGTTAGAACTAAGCTACAGCTCAGTGGTAGAGCACATACTTTGTATGCACTTAAGATTCCAGGTTTATTTCTTTGTTACAATGAACTTCCACCTTTCCCCCCCAAGAGCTCAGGGTACACTGTTTTCTCTCCCCCTCCCCTATTTTAATCTGTGAGATAGTTTTGGTCAGCCTCCCCGAAACGGGGGCCCTCTGGATGTTTTGGACATTTATTTATTTATTTATTCATTCATTCCATTTCACTTCACTTCACTTCACTTCATTTCTATACTGCCCAATAGCCAAAGCTCTCTGGGTGGTTCACAAAAACTAACACCAAAAAGCACAGGATAAAACAATATAAAAGCATTAAAACCACAATATAACAATACAACCAGAGAGCTTCGGCTATTGGGCAGTATAGAAATGAAATCAATCAATCAATCAATCAATCCAGAATAAAACCTAGCAGCAATGCAGAGATTTAAAATACAGATTTAAAACACTGAAACTACAACTCCCATCAGCCCCTGCCTGTACGGACAACGGTCGGGGATGATGGAGGTCATTGTCCAAAACATCTGGAGGACACCAGGTTGCAGAAAGCTGGTTTAAGCTGAGAGATAATGACTGCCCCAAGGTGAACGTCTTGGCTGAGTTCGGATTTGAACCTGGATGTCCCCGGTCGTAGTCACATGACTTTTGCACTTGATTGGTGAGCTTTTGCATGAACAGGCATTTTTGTGGGGCTGGGATTGCCAAGCAATCAGAAAAAAGAAAAGAAAGACAGAGACTGGAGCCCCTCCTCCCCTACGTCCCAGTCTGCCACCGAAGATCCTCTGAGGGCTCTCTGCTGCAGCTGTCTGATGTGAGACTGGCAGCCACACGCAAGAGGACCTTTCCCTTTGCTGCCCCATAGCTGTGGAATGACCTGTCGGTTGAAATGCACCTGCTGACCTCATTGAAGGTTTTTAAGCAGTCATTAAAGACTCTGTTATCCCGGCAGGCCTCCCCTTTTGAGAACTCCTGTTCCTTTTGCTGACTTTTGTATACTGTTTTTAAGCTCTATGGTTTTAAAGTGGGTTGTTCTGTTGTTGGATTTTTTAATTTATTTTTGTTAAATTGTTTTGAGTTCAAAATTGTTTTAGTTATATGTTTTTTGTGTATATTGTCTGTCTGCTTTTATGTAAATGGCTTTTAAACTTTGTATATTGTATTTAATATTTTAACTTCTGTAAACTGCCCAGAGAGCTTCGGCTATGGGGCGGTATAGAAATGAAATAAATAAATAAATGGCTCAGCTAGTTTTTATTTCTTCTTCTTCTTCTTCTTCTTCTTCTTCTTCTTCTTCTTCTTCTTCTTCTTCTTCTTCTTCTTCTTCTTCTTCTCCTCCTCCTCCTCCTCCTCATTATCATTATTTCTTTCCACCCCATAGCTGAAGCTCTCTGGGCAGTTTACAGATTAAAACATTACAATTCAACATACAAAGTTTAAAAGCTGTTTACGTAACACAGAGAGACAATATACACAAAGACAACAGCGACAAAAAATAACTTTGAAAAGTCAGTCATAACCAAAGAGAGATCCAGGGCTGACTGAATAAACACTCATCATGTGCTGCCAAATGCCTGAGAGAAGAGATCGGTCTTAACCCGGCACCAAAAAAAACAACGATCTTGGTGCCAAGCGGGCCTCG
Source organism: Heloderma suspectum (assembly GCF_057233095.1). Classification (NCBI taxonomy): domain Eukaryota; kingdom Metazoa; phylum Chordata; class Lepidosauria; order Squamata; family Helodermatidae; genus Heloderma; species Heloderma suspectum. The sequence continues at coordinate 303,203,452 of NC_139461.1, read as the reverse complement.
TCAAGGAGGTGTGGTTGCAAGTGTGGTCAAATACAAAAATAGATTGGTATACAGTCATTACGACACTGGTGGTGGGGGGGTGTTTTTGTTTTTGCAAATTATTCCTTTCCTGATGCTCCCCTAAAATGGATTTTGCCTTTTTTTTTTTTACAGCAGCCGCTGCACACAGGGTTGACATTTTCACAGGGGCCACCACAACGAGGCCCCTTTCCTCCTGAGCCACAGCCAGTTCAGAGACCCCATCAGTGTATGTGTGAACGTGGGATTTTGTTTTTGCCCCAATGCACAAAATGACTTTGGGGCTGAGCCATGGCACAAACTAAGCCGTTTATATAAACACAGAACATTTTGCTGCACAAGTGTGAGTATGCCGAGGTCAGCAAATTGCCTTCCTGATAATGCTCGTGCGTTCTGCCTGGCGCATTCCATTTCCTGTGCTGGCAGCTTGTAAAATTGGTCCAGCTTAACCAGATACCTGTGTAAGCTGCCCAGAGGGTGTAAAGAGGCCAACATTCATTTCTAACACCTGTTGCAAGTTCTTTCTAGCTTTGGGTTGCATGCATGCTAAGTTTTGAGCTGGGGAGATGAGCAAACAGTTACTTTCAGCATTGGCTTTTGGGGGCAGGGAAAGCCTTCAGCTGTGATTCACCAAACAATTATAAAAGTTAAGGGAAAGAACAGCTATTACAGTTTCTTTTGTGGAGGTCTTACTACTCCATCCAGTGGAGGAAAAGAGAAAAAGAACAACAACAAAAAAGTACATCAAACATTAAGAACACAAGAAGAGTCCTGCTGGATCGGACCAAGGATCTATTTAGCCCAGCATTCTGTTCACATTCCGACCAGCTGCCTCTATAAAGAATTTATTTCCTGTGATCACTTTTAGCAGTTTAACTGCCATGGCTTCCTCCCCAATAGATCCATGGAATTGGAGATTGCTGATGGTGATTAGAATGCTGTTAGAGATCTCTGCTCTCTCACAGAGAGCCAATTCGCTGGTGAAGATGGAATGCCTGTTAAACATTGTTTTTACGGTTACGGTTTTTACTGGTATTGTGTTTTTAAGCAAGTAGAATTTTAATGTGATGTTTTTAATCTTTTTACGCTTTTGTGTGCACCACTCCAAAATCTGTTCTAGAAATGGAGCGGTACATAAATATTGTAAAATAAATAAATAAATAAATAAATGGTGCACACATGCCCTATATTTGCCTTCTGCAACCTGGTCCCCTTCCAAGTGTTGGGACTACAACTCCCACCATCCTCTGCAACTCCCCCATCCACCTCTCTCATATCCCAACCTTCTGCCATCTCCCCGCCACTCCCCAAAGCTTCCCAAGGGGCAGTGGTGCTTTCTGAAGGGGGGCAGAGTTGGCGCTTAGCACCGCACCACACCGGCTGCTGTGCCCCCTCTCAAGGTGTTGGGCATTGCAGCTGGGACCATCTAAGATGGCAGTTGGCAGGCACAGAGTGGGGTTGAGTGCTGGCTCTGCTCCCCTTCAAAAGCACCACTGCCCCCCCCACCCCAGGAAACATTTTGGAGAGTGGGGAGGCAGGTGAGGGAAATAGAGGAGGAGAAGGAGGTGATGGAGGTGGCCAGCAGGTGAGGGGGGGGGAACGGGAGGGGTGCCATTGGCAGCACCCTACCCAATGGCCCCCTGATGTCTGCCACCGTCCCTGCAATGTGAAATCATTATGCATTGCATTGCTGCCTGGGGAAAAGGGCAAGATGGTGTGTGTGTGTGTGTGTGAACACTAGTGCTGTGCCAGAAATTTCTCTCACATTTTTTTCGACCATTCTCATTCAGTTTAGTAGAAGAGAAATTGCTTTCGAAAAGAAATTCAATGGTGACGAAATTTGAGAGAAATTCTCATGAGTTGGGTTTGGGTTTGGGTTTCTTGGGCTTCCTTTACTTGGGAGGTGGCCAAGGAGTGAGCACAAGCATCCTGCTTTTCATTGTGCATTCATCTCTCAGGCTGCCTACAGCCTCCTCAGCTTCCCACACTTCAATGAAAGCCCAGTTTAAGGCACCATGAGGGGATTCCTCCCATAGGGCTTTTTCAGATCAGGACATGCAGGCAGCCTGGGAGGCTACTTGTGATTAGGGAAGCTCAAAAACACCACAAAAATACACTATAAAACATCCTGAATGAGGCAGAACAATGGAAGCCTCTTTCATGGGGGGAGAAAACTTTCAGGAAATTGGAGGACAGATTTTGGCAGAGCACTAACTCCTGGAGCTAGACACAAAACTTCCCCCACCTGCATTGTGGTGGATGAAAAGTGGGGGCCAGCCTGCCAAGACAGTTGATGCCGTTGCAGCATGAAACCCCTCACAACCCTTAGGGAAAAAAAGAAAGAAGCTGTGCTACAAGCCCTGCCAATGGGGAGCCTACCTGGGAGAAAGTGTTGAGAATTTCTCCTCCCCCTGGAGAAATTCAGAGAAATTGTCTCCCAAATTTCTCTGCCCAAAAGGAAGGTGGGGAATTTCAAGAGCCCATTTGTGTGCAACTCTAGCATGCACACATGTCCATGTACTGATGCTGGCCAGATTGGCAGTTGAATCTTACTTCAGCACTGGCAACAGGGCAACATCCTTCACCACAGCTGAGAGCGGAAGGGTAGCTCAGGGGGCACACCGCTCTCTTCTCTAGCACCTCTCCACCACTGCCCACCCCCTAGCATCTGTCTCCAAAGGCGGCTACCTCACTTTGCCTAAGGGCAGGGCTGGCCTTCACCCCAGCTGCCCTTAGTGTATGATATGAGGCAGCGGCTGAGCACTGAGCAGCACGAATGACAGTCTACCATATCTTGCATTCAGTTAGATGTTAAGAGGAAGAGGGGGCCGAGAGATTCAGAGGTATTTGGACATTCCTGCTCAGGTAAAGCATCTGTAAAAATTTTGAAGGATGTAGGGATTGTGCGATCTCCCCTCTGCTCTTGAGAATTTTCAGGACTTTGAGCAAAAGTCCTTTGGCTTCCCTTAAATTCTCATGGATTCTTTGCAAGAGCAGGATGTCACAGGATCTCTGAGTAAAGAATCCTCCTGGCCCTTTAAAAACAACCATGCTCACCTTTCTGGGTGACTGACATTCTGTCTTTAATGAAATGGATGGACAGGTCTACAAGGCTTCCCGCAGCACCCTTTTGGAACAGGCAGCAATAGAACAGAGTTCTGCCCATGATAACGAAATGGAAGTATGGAAGCCCTAAACAACTTCGGACCAGGATACCTGAGACAGTGCCTTCTCCCTTGCCAACCTGCTTGGTCACTGAGGTCATCAGACGACTCACTCCTGATGGTTCCACATGGACCTATGGCCCGATTGGAGTCCACCAGAAGAGCCTTCAGTGTGATGGCCCCCTTTCTTTGGAATTCCCTGCCCCTGGAGGTCAGACAGGAACCAACACTGTCTTGATTCCAGAGCCTCCTGAAAACTGCACTGTTCCAGGAGGCGTTTCTTAATTGACGTAATTGACCAGTCACTGTTTCTTTTGGCATTGTGTGTGCGTGTTTAAGTATAATGTTTATGTGGTGTTTTAATCTTTTACTCTTTTACTGTTTCATCTGTTATGTTCACCACTCCGAAATCTGTTCTAGATGTGGAGTGGAATAGAAATAGTATAAATAAATAAATAAATAAATAAAATAAGAGCCCAGCAAAATTAATAGACTCAACATGCACAGCTTTGAGGAAAAAGCTGTGAGGTTGGTTGTCCTTCCACACTAGGGTAGGTTTGTCTCAGCATCATGCTTACTTACACATTGCCCCCCCCCCAAAGAAAGAAGAGGAAACACATCATCCAAAAAGACAAAAGAGGTAATAGGTTTGCATTTAAAAAGCTGAAGAATTTATATGTAAATGTGTCTATAATTGTTGTTGTTGTTCAGTCGCTAAGTCGTGTCCGACTCTTCGTGACCCCATGGACCATAGCACGCCAGGCCTTCCTGTCCTGCACTCTCTCCTGGAGCGTGCTCAAGTCCATATTCATTGCATCGGTGATGCTATCTAGCCATCTCATCCTCTGCCGTCCCCTTCTGCTTTTGCCTTCAAACTTTCCCAGCATCAGGGTCTTTTCCAGTGAGTTTTCTCTTCGCATTAGGTGGCCAAAATATTTGAGCTTCAGCTTCAGTATCTGTCCTTCCAATGAGCACTCAGGGTTGATTTCCTTTAGGATTGACTGATCTGACCTCCTTGCAGTTCTCCAGCACCACAGTTCGAGTGTCTATAATTGCTGCAATTTAAATAGAAATACAAATAGAAAATCTCACTATGGGGGAAAACTGTGACCAGATGACCTGTGTGCCTTGCTCAGTCTGCTGTCCAGGTGCAGTTGATGGGCAATTTCAAAGCCCAGCTCTTCTTTCTGATGCAGCATGGGATGCAGCATGTCCCTGGCGGCGGCGGCTGTGGCGGCAGTTGGGCGGCGGCGGCTGTGGCGGCCGGTCTTCCGACCGGCTGCCACCGCCACCATTTCCAAGTTAAAAAAAACAAAAACGTGATAGGCTATGTAAAGATTTACGTAGCCTATCACGGCTAGATTTTTAAAAAACACCGTGATAGGCTACATAAATGTTTACGTAGCCTATCACGGCTGAGTGGGGGGAAAAAAAACCCTGCGCGTACGCAAATGGTGGCGCCGATGGGTGCCACCATTTCTGTTCCTTATTTTGGCACGTGTAGTCTACGTAAACATTTATGTAGACTACGGTGAAAATAAGGGGAACGCAAATAGCATAGCATCTATGCTATTTGTGTTCCCCTTATTTTCGGTATAGTCTACGTAAATGTTTACGTAGACTAGACGTGCCAAAATAAGGAACGCAAATGGCGGCGCCCATGGGTGCTGCCATTTGCGTATGCGCGTTGTTGTTGTTGTTTTACTCAGCCGTGATAGGCTACGTAAACATTTACGTAGCCTATCACGGTATTTTTTAAAAATCTAGCCATGATAGGCTACGTAAATCTTTACATAGCCTATCACGTTTGTTTGTTTTTACTGGAAATGGCGGCATTGGCAGCTGGTCAGAAGACCGGCCGCCGCCGCCGAATTGCCACCAAACTGCCGCCGGAGCCACCGCCGCAGCCAGGGAGATTCGCCCAAGGTAAGTCCTGTCCCGGGGGGTGCGGGGGGGCAGACCATTTCGCCACCGATTTTGGGGGGCCGAATGCGCTGGCATTCGGCCTCCCCGAGATTCGTGGCAAAATTCTCTGACATCCCTACTGCTTATAGCATAGTACTCTGCTGTATGACTGCCACCTACTGGGCAAGGAACTAATTGCAGCTCCAGAATCTATACTGGATATATTACAGTGCTCGAGCTCAAAACACATGTACCATTAACCCCCCCCACACACACACATGCACACACTTTAAACCAGGGATGTCATCCATTTGAGGGCTGAAGCTTGGTGAGTTTTTGCCAGCTCCCCTTCCATCCAGACTCCGGCTTGATCATCCGTGAGTTGGCTTGACTTGGCATGTGATGATTCGGGCCACCTCACAAACTTTTGGGGTTGGGTTCATGTGTGTGTGTGTGTGTGTGTGTGTGTGCGTGTGCGTACGTGCAGATCATGTTTTGCATAAAATCACAGCCATAAATAGTGCAATTTGCACAAAATCACCACCTTAAATGGTCTAATTTGCATATATTAGACCATTTATGGCCGCTATCTACAGTCACGATTTTGCACAAATTGCCCCACAATTTTGTGCAATCCCCTCCCCAGTAATGTTCCCAGGGTTCAGGAGCTGTCGTTGGAACTGTCAGGTCCATTGTGGAGATTTCCCTGTGATGGACAACTCTACTTTAAACCAAAAGCAGTCTGAGATAGGCTACAACATCTGAGTGAAAGAATGGCATGTGGACAGAGGCTGCTTAACACTCTCCCCATCTGGTCCTGTTCTTTGTTTCCAGTGACTCCAAGGGCAGGTCCAGGCCCAGAATCCCATGGCTGATGGCTTCCTTGACTACCCTACCAAATATCTCATGGTCCACCATCACTACATAAACTGTTACCTAAGAAGCAACCCCACCCCTCAATATACCCATACAATTAATTTGAGATTACCAAAACCAGATCTCATTCTCTGGACAACTGCTCTGCTTAAGATGCCAAATTTTAGGGAGTCATGGATCAGTTTATTTCCAGTCCATCTTACCTTTGTATGTGTTCATCCATAAGTCTGTTCTATTCTGTTTCCAACTTGCAAAGCAACATTACCGGCTGCAACAGGAAGATCCAAAGATGGATGAACTGCCTCCTCCAGTCTTGCTGGTGTTGTACTGACAGGGGGTAACAGAGCTCTCTCAGGCTGTGGCCTTGCTGTCCTCAGGCCACCACTTCCTGGTTCCTCCCAGGAAGCACAACTAGGGATGTACGAAATACTTACCTCCAGGTTCTGGGGGGCTTCCGCGCGGGGGGGAGGTGATCTGTCCCTCCCCCTGGAATCTTCCCCGGTCGGCTCTGCTCCACAGCGAGTCTACTGAGCCACCGTCCGGGCCCATCCGCAGCCGGACTTCCATTCACTGCTGGGCTGCAGCCGCAAATGGCATCCGGTGTAGCAGACGCCACTTGCATCCCTGCTCTTTGCCGTGATAGGCTACGTAAATATTTACATAGCCTATCATGGCTAAAGCAGGGACGCAAATGGCGTCTGCTATGCCGGACACCATTTGTGCCCGCAGACCGGAGCAGCGGATGGCAGCGGACGGACCGGACTGGCTGGTGGCAGGTAGGGCCCGTCCAGGGGGGATTTTGGGGGGGTGGCTGGGGGGGTAGTCCATTCTGTCATGGACTCCAGGGGGCAGATTCTTTAGAAGATTCTTTATTCTTTCAAAATGCATTTTAAAAATTCATATTTTAAGATAAAATGCATGAATAAATGCATATTTTGAGATAAATACGTTTAGAAACATGCATTTTGAGAGAAAATATGTGTACAACTGTGTATTTAAGCATATTTGTGTGTGTGTGGATTAGAAAAAAATGCAGATTAAGGCTGCACTCCTATGGTCCCTGGGAGTCTTTCTTCTAAAGAATCCGGCATCATTGGAGTCCATGGCGGATTTCTCCGCCATCCCTAACCCACTCAGGCCAAATCCAGTACTACTTTCATATTGTTACAGGGGTGGTCTTTTCCTCCCTCCCTATTCTGTTTTATTTCTTATTTGAAGCATTTCCTTCCCAGAGACACCCTCCCAGGGAACATAGGAGTGCAGCCTTAATCTGCATTTTTTTCTAATCCACACACACAAAAATATGCTTAAATACACAGTTGCACACGTATTTTCTCTCAAAATGCATGTTTCTAAATGTATTTATCTCAAAATATGCATTTATTCATGCATTTTATCTTACAATTTGAAATTTTAAAATGCATTTTGATACCGGGGGGGGGGGGGGTGCTGCATTGCAAAATTCAGAAAAGTGCAAAATCCAGTGGATAACTACATTCTGTTCCACACTTTACTCCAGGAGGTGTGAATCAGGTCAGTTTACGTATATCAGAATGTGCAACTATCAAATTCCGCAAGCATTCCTCGTGCCCAATAAGCCTGGCAACTTATGAACTCAGCCCTCTAGCTATCCTTTTAATAGCAGTCTGACTGGCAGCAATTAGCAAGTGCACATATTTAGCTCCACAATATTTTTGTATATCAAATGTCTTATTCCCCACAACCCAGACATTGAGCCTGAGAAAGAACTACTGGTCTCTTCAGTCACACATCCTGATCCTCTGATCTGGCAAGTTTGTTTTCTTCTGGATTGTGGCCCAGAGGTGACCACCACAGCATCTGGTGTTGAATGGGCAGCTGGGGACACACACACACACACAAGCCACAAACTGAACTGAGAAGCATGTGTGCACAGACACACATCTCCTGCAGATCATTGGGGAGGAGTCTTTAAACTCACCCCCATGCCGCTCTATATCACTGGGTGGGAATACCCCCCCCCACCACAATGATGCTACTGAAAATCAGTGAGGCGGGCATCTTACTGGGAAACATCGTACTAAGATCCCCATCACAATGATCTCACTGGGAAACAAGGTACATGGGGACAACTGTCCTCACATGCCCTCTTTTCCAGAACTCCCGGTTCTGCTGGAAACAGGACCCGGCATGCCCTGTTTCCCAGCAGAATTGGGAAACAAAGTGCATAGAGATGACTCCCCACATGCACCCTGTGTAGCAGTGGCAGAGGGGAAATGGGTGACCCGTGCATTTGTGGCAGGCTGCAAAGGTGGTCTGTGGCATGTGGCCCATGGCCTGTGTGTTACCCCTCTGGTTGTAGATTTTGATTGGTTCTCAGTAACAGAACACACCTGTATACTTCCTTTGCCACCCCAAAAAGAACCCTCAGATATGATTCTCCAAATAGTGGTTTTATTGCATGACATACACATGTTCTTCAGTACACACCCCTTTCATGTTCTGTTGAGATCATGGCCATCTTTTCATGCTTACACAGAAGCAAGGTTGCCAGCTTTCTGACCAGCCCCTGCAGATGTGCCTTTTACAGCAGTCAACTGAGCTGCAGTGATCAACTGCTGAAGCTCTCTTTCTCTCTCTCTCTCTCTCATAGCTTGGGGCGAAACATGATCACTTGCTAAGCACTGCAGATGGAATCTCTGTTAGAGGCATGGTTGAAGGGACCAGTTCAAAACCTGGCACCCCTATTCAGAAGACATCTCACAGAAGCCAGTATTTCACAGAAAACATGGACAACTACTAGTTTATCCAGTTACCTGGGATTACAGGGTTGCCAATATTTTTACTGGCTCTTGCTCCTGTGCCTTTAACAACAGCTTGATCTGCATATATTACAGAGTGATAATGCTGACCTCTAAGCCATGCAAAGTATTGCCTGTGAATTTCTGTTGGAAAGCTGCTGTTAACAGTCATGAGAGGAGGGCAGGTCAGTTGGCAATCCTACACAAGAGCCACCAAATTCATCTCACATCTCATTTTAGGTAAATGTTGGTGGTAACTCTAGAGATAAGCTAAACTAAATTTGATAAGAGAAATTCAGTTTCTCCTTTGCATCACACCTTTCTTCAATTTTTTTTTAAAAAAAAACCTAGCAGATCCTGGTGCTTCTAACATCACTCACTCTATTAACTTGAGTGAGACTGATCCAATCCTGAAAGATAAATTCAAGAGCCAGTCATTAGCAGCCTGGTTCTGAAAAGGTCCTTTCCCTCCATTCTGTAGCTGGATGAATTTTCATATTTATTTACAAGGCTGCTGTACCTGTGTAAAAGAAATGAAATACCCCAGTGCACCAGAAGAGGGCATGCTTGACCATTACCTAAGTACATTGCATTTAGAAACAGGATGGAACTCAAGGGCAGGCTGAGGACAGATATGCCTTTGACAGAACATAGACTGAGGGTCAAAGTAGATGTGACATAGTATTAGTAACAAGAACAATCTCAGTCACAGAAAGAGGGAGATGGGTGGGCGGGATCCAATTTTAAAGCAATATGGCTGCATGGGAGAGGAGTGCAAACCCTTCCCCCTGGACTATCTCCCCATACATTCTTCTCCCAAGGTCTTTTCCCCCAGGTGGGGCTCCAGTACTGGACATGATGCTGGCTGGAAGAAAAGCATTTGGGGAGAGGGACTGCAGGGAAGTAAACCAACAAGATGGGGGCAGGGAGGATTCAGCTTCCCTCACTTGCACACCCCTTTTGCTCTTAAAATCTGGTTCCCCCAACTCCTCTTTCTTTGGGACTGGGGGGGTTCCATGCTTAAAATATGTGGATTTGCTGCTGTCTAGTTCTGCTGCAATTGTTTTATTGCCATGTTGAACTGAAGGGCAGTCTAGAAACAAAGTAAAATAAACCAGTAGGCATAACCAGTTGGTCATACATTTTGGAAATTGTAGCTTGGTTAATGCTGGGTTGAAAGATCTCGATGGAGAAATTTCAGGGGTAGGGGCAAAAGGAATCCACCCCCAACAAAACTCACTGCTTCCCTCATATTGCCTCCACCCCCAGAGCTAGGGATGTTAGAGAAATCCCCCATGGGTTCAAATGAGGCCGGATTCTTTGGAATCTGGCCTCCAGAATCCGTGGTGGGATGGCCCCACTTACCTCCGCTCCAGGAGGATTCTGTGAGGAATGGCTCTCGGCTGCTTGCTTAACCAGAGCCGTTCGCCTCCATGCCGATCACCATTTTCTTTTTAAAAAAATGGTGATCAGCAGGATGTGCCCATAGACTTATATGCAAAATAGAGCCGTGAATCTTGCACATAAGTCTATGTGTCCATAGACTTATACGCAAGATTCACGGCTCTATTTTGTGTATAAGTCTATGGGCACATCTTGCCGATCACCATTTTTTTAAGCAACATGGTGATTGGTGCAGAGGTGAACAGGTCAGGTAAGCAGCCCTCAAGCCAGGTGGCTCTGCAGAATCCTCGTAGAGTGGAACTGCTCCAGAGGATTCCGGGGAGGGGGGGATCGCCTCCCCCGCTGGGTGGATTTCCCTCCGGAAAAGACAGTGGGGAATCTGTACATCCCTTGTTGTTGTTGTTCAGTCGTTCAGTCGTGTCCGACTCTTCGTGACCCCATGGACCATAGCATGCCAGGCCTTCCTGTCCTGCGCTCTCTCCCGGAGCGTGCTCAAGTTCATATTCATTGCATCCGTGATGCTATCTAGCCATCTCATCCTCTGCCGTCCCCTTCTCCTTTTGCCTTCAGTCTTTCCCAGCATCAGGGTCTTTTCCAGGGAGTTTTCTCTTCGCATTAGGTGGCCAAAATATTGGAGCTTCAGCTTCATTATCTGTCCTTCCAATGAGCACTCAGGGTTGATTTCCTTTAGGATGGACTGATTGGACCTCCTTGCAGTCCAGGGGACTCGTAAGAGTCTTCTCCAGCACCACAGTTCGAAAGCATCAATTCTTCGGCGCTCAGCCTTCCTTATAGTCCAGCTCTCACAGCCATACATTACTACTGGGAAAACCATAGCTTTGATTAGACGGACCTTTGTCGGCAAGGTGATGTCTCTGCTTCTTACTATGCTGTCTAGGTTGGCCATAGCTTTCCTCCCAAGGAGCAAGCGTCTTTTAATTTCATGGCTACAGTCACCGTCTGCGGTGATCTTGGAGCCCAAGAAAGTAAAATCTGTCACTGCTTCCATTTCTTGCCCTTCTATATGCCAGGAAGTGATGGGGCCAGATGCCATGATCTTCGTTTTTTTAATGTTGAGTTTCAAACCAGCTTTTGCACTCTCCTCTTTCACCCTCAACAAGAGGCTCTTGAGATCCTCTTTGCTTTCTGCCATTAGGGTGGTATCGTCTGCATATCGGAGGTTGTTGATAATTCTCCCGGCAATCTTAATTCTGACCTGTGATTCATCCAACCCGGTGTTTCTCATGATGTACTCTGCATATAAGTTAAATAAGCAGGGTGACAATATGCAGCCTTGTCGTACTCCTTTCCCAATTTTGAACCAATCGGTTGTTCCATGTCTGGTTCTTACTGTTGCTTCTTGACCCTCGTACAGGTTTCTCAGGAGACAGGTAAGGTGGTCTGGTACTCCCATCACTTTAAGAATTTGCCACAGTTTGTTGTGATCCACACAATCAAAGGCTTTAGCGTAGTCAATGAAGCAGAAATAGACATTTTCCTGGAATTCTCTTGCTTTCTCCATGATGCAGCGAATGTTGGCAATTTGATCTCTAGTTCCTCTGCCTCTTCGAAACCCAGCTTGTACTTCCGGTAGTTCTCGGTTCGCATACTGCTGAAGCCTAGCTTGTAGGATTTTGAGCATCACCTTGCTGGCATGTGAAATGAGCGCAATTGTGCGGTAGTTTGAACACTCTTTGGCATTGCCCTTCTTTGGAATTGGAATGTAAACTGACCTTTTCCAGTCTTGTGGCCACTGTTGAGTGTTCCAGATTTGTTGGCATATTGAATGCAGCACTTTAACAGCATCATCTTTTAGGATTTTAAATAGCTCGGCTGGAATACTGTCATCTCCGCTAGCTTTGTTGTTACTAATGCTTCCTAAGGCCCACTTGACTTCACTCTCGAGGATGTCCGGCTCAAGTTCAGTGACCGCACTATCATGGCTATCAGGGACATTCAGATCTTTCCTGTATAGTTCTTCTGTGTATTCTTGCCACCTCTTCTTAATCTCATCTGCTTCTGTTAGGTCCCTGCCTTCTTTGTCCTTTATCATGCCCGTCTTTGCACAAAACGTTCCCTTGAGATCTCCAATTTTCTTGAAGAGATCTCTAGTCTTTCCCATTCTCTTGTTTTCCTCGATTTCTTTGCATTGTTCATTTAAGAAGGCCTTCTTGTCTCTCCTTGCTATTCTCTGGAACTCTGCGTTCAGTTGGGTATATCTTCCCCTTTCTCCCTTGCTTTTCGCTTCCCTTCTTTCGTGAGCTACTTGTAAAGCCTCATCAGACAGCCACTTGGCTTTCTTGCATTTCTTTTTCTTTGGGATGGATTGAGTTGCTGCCTCCTGAACAATGTTACGGACCTCCGTCCATAGTTCCTCAGGCACTCTATCTATCAGGTCTAATCCCTGAAATCTATTCCTCACCTCCACTGTATATTCATCAGGGATATGATTTAGGTCATACCTGAACAGTTTAGTGGTTTTCCCGACGTTCTTCAATTTAAGCCGAAATTTTGCAAGAAGCAGCTCATGATCTGAGCCACAGTCAGCTCCAGGTCTTGTTTTTACTGACTGTATGGAGCTTCTCCATCTTTGGCTGCAAAGGACATAATCCATCTGATTTCGATATTGACCATCTGGTGACGTCCATGTGTAGAGTCACCTCTTGTGCTGTTGGAAAAGAGTGTTTGCTATGATCAGCATGTTCTCTTGGCAAAACTCTATTAGCTTTTGTCCTGCTTCCTTTTGTACACCAAGGCCATGCCTGCCTGTTATCCCGGTGATTTCTTGACTTCCTACTTTAGCATTCCAATCCCCTATGATGAAGAGGACATCTTTTTTTGGTGTTAGTTCTAGAAGGTGTTGTAGGTCTTCATAGAACCGATCAACCTCAGCTTCTTCGGCCTCAGTGGTTGGGGCATAGACTTGAATTATTGTGATGTTGAATGGTTTGCCTTGGATTCGTACTGAGATCATTCTATCATTTTTAAGATTGTACCCCAGTACTGCTTTTCCCACCCTTTTGTTGACTATGAGTGCTACTCCATTTCTTCTAAGGGATTCTTGCCCACAATAGTAGATATGATGGTCACCTGAATTAAATTCGCCCATGCCTGTCCATTTGAGTTCGCTGATTCCCAAGATATCGATGTTCAATCTTGCCATCTCATGTTTGACCACCTCCAGCTTACCTTGATTCATTGATCTGACATTCCAGGTTCCTAAACAATATTGTTCTTTACAGCATCGGACTTTCTTTTCACCACCAGACACATCCACAGCTGAGTGTCCTTTCGGCTTTGGCCCAGACGCTTCACTCTTTCTGGCGCTACTTGGAAATACCCTCTGCTCTTCCCCAGTAGTATATTGGACACCTTCCGACCTGAGGGGCTCATCTTCCGGCGTCATATCTTTTAGCCTTGTGATACGTTCCATGGGGTTTTCTTGGCAAGAATCCTGGAGTGGGTTGCCATTTCCTTCTCCAGTGGACCACATTTTGTCAGAACTCTCTGCCATGACCTGTCCGTCTTGGGTGGCCCTGCACGGCATAGCTTATGGCTTCACTGAGTTACGCAAGCCCCTTCGCCACAACAAGGCAGTGATCCATGAAGGGGTGTACATCCCTACCCAGAGCTCTTTCTGATGGTCCTCCTGCCAAAGGGATGCTATGCAAACATATAACCTCATGCCAGTGGGGCTTTTTCAGAAAAAAATGGTGGCTGAAGGCCCATGGCCATTAGGAATGTGTGGGCAGCATGAGGGCTGTGAATTTCTATCACCCCTGAACAGGGATGCTGGAGAAATCTGTAATGGAACCAAATTAGTTCAAATTTTGATGAATCCAACCAGCAGATTCAGCAGCAGACCAGCATCTGCCCTGTTGGGTGGATTCCACTGATGTGTGGACCATTTTTCTAACTTTCCCAACTTTGCACAATTTTTGTCATCAGAAAAATGGACAAATTAATTTTATAATGGCCAAAGATGCACATTTCCCCATAGGCTAAAGTGTGAAAATGCACATTTGGGAGGGATTTTGTGGATTTGGGTGGTATTTGCACATTTTCACACATGTAAATTTGTGCAAATGTGAATTTGTGCAAATTTGTGCAAAATCAGGAACTAAACAAAATCTGATTCCATCAATGGGTGGACTGTGGAATGAAAAGCACCTGACAATCCTGAAACACAGACAGAATGGATTTTACACAATCTGTACATCACTAACCCTGAATGTTGACCCTGCTTCTCAATTTTGCCACCCTTTAATTGGATGAAGAATGGAGATGCCCATGTCACTGAGGCCAAGGCTAGCTGCTAGCACAAAATGCTTCTTCCTGGAGAAGATGCTGCATGAAATTGCCGAAGGTGTAGTTTTCAGGAACATCGCTGGCATGTGGCTTGGGAAGATCAGGTCCAGGGCAGACGGCTTCCTGGAACAATATTTATCCCTGATCCAGCCCATGCATCTGCTCGTCACCCCGCATTGCATGTCTGCTCCACTTCCAGCATCTCTGCCTGACCATGCAGGGCCTTAATGTCCAAACACAGTCTATGCATGCAAAATCCAATGTGTTGGCCAACATCACACAACTGATTGCCAGATTTTATTGAGGAAATAGACCACATGATGTGTCCCACTCCATTGGATTTTAGGCATGGAGGCTGTATTCAAGTGTTACCCCTTGCGTGTATGTCAGGGAATGTAGAGGTGCCCTGAATAGGTGCAGAGGGGACATACGCTTTGATTGCCCCCTTCATATCTGGCTGGATGATTACAGGCATCATCTGACCTGCTCCAGAATCTGGTGGAAACAGAAGACAAAACATGATCTGATTGAAAGCAGAGGTGAGGCAGGACTGGGCCCAGGAATATGAAGTCATATTTAGATGAAGAGGCTTATTTACATATTGCCAGATTGGCATGGTTTTTCTTCCATGTAGTTCTGGGATCCAGTAATCACATGGGATGGGCAGAGCCTGTAGGATGTGACAATTGCTGCTGTAGCCTGATCATCAGGAGTAGCAGAGCTGCCCTTCATTCCTTCAAGTGCTGTTCTTTAAAGCCAGGTTGACATCCCCCAAATAGGGATGTGCGAATCAGCCAAACTGGAGATCGCCAAAGTTCTCCTAATTCCATCTCGAAGCTCATTCTGACTTGAGTCCATATCAGATGGAGAGCTTTTTTTTTAATGCATAAAAACCTGCACATAGTTTTGTGTGCATTTTTCTAATGTACACATCAGTCGCATGCATCTTTGAAATGTACGCATTCTTCTTCCATTTATTAAAGTAGGGCTGTGCACTGCTTTGGTTCCAGATTCAAATTCCAAACCAAAGTGTGGTGATTTGGACCGAATCAGTCAGGATCTGAAGCAGGTCCAGATCTGTCCAAAGTGGTCTGAAGTGGGTCGGATCAATCTGAAGAGCTTCAGATTGATCTGGACGATTCTGAAGCTCAGACAGCCTGTCTGGGAAATGTAACAATTTGCGTACGATTACGGAGGGGGAGAGGAGGAGTTGGGAGGGGGGAACTGAGCCTTTGCAAATGACGTCTCTAGGTGCCAATAGGATGAACTTTTAACCCAGCAATCTCCAATCACAGTGGTGGAGGAGGAGCTGTATATAAGAGGAGAATTTGCTTTCATTTCCCATTGTGAGAGACAGTTGGTAGAAGGAGGAGGGTTCTTTATTAATGGATTGTGATAGTGCAGCTTTATTGTTTGTTCTTCTCCAGTACCTACCCAGCCTTCTCAATTCCATTTCTTATTGGTTTCCCTTTTTCCTTAAATCCTTCTCCTCAATTATACACACACACACGCCCCCCCGTGCTCACACACACACATACACACACACATGCCTGTCTCTTCTAGTTGTTAGGCTTCAGTTTGTTCCCTTGCTTTGTTTACTATTGTTCATTGGCTGCCCCTCCCCCATCCTTCTCAGTTGCTATTCCTTTTCTTCCCATTTTTCTTCCTCTATATTCTTATAAAAAACAAAACTCATCACTAAAAAACAAAACTCCTTTTCTCTTTGGTTAGGCTTTAGATAGATAGTGTTAGTGTCCCCTTGCCCCCTCCCCTTAGCTTGTATAGGCAGTTTTTTCCCCTTCTATTTTCTGTATCTACTTTTCTTTTGGTCTTGTGTATGTGAGAGAGAGCTGTGTGAGTGCAGGATACACATTATTGTGCACAAGCAAACCATGTGTGGCCAAAGCAGTACACTAATACATGCATGGTTCAATATATACTGTGGGGCAAAGCACTACACAATACATATATGGAGTAGAGAAAATGGAGCAGTGCAATAAATAAGCTCTACTGAGTTCAGTGTGACTTATTCCTGGGTAATGTGCATTGCAGCCAAAGAGAGGTTTAACTTTTTTCTTCCCTTAATGCGAAGAGCCTCAGGTCATCCAGTGAAGCTGAATAGTGGTAGATTCAGGACAGACAAAAGGAAAGTACTAGGGGAGAGGGGTTATTTTACACTTCAGAAAAACCTACAACAGAGATGAGGGATAGTGACCTCCTAACTATCACCTTAAACAACTGATTAGGATCTCTAATCCCCTGTGTGGCTTGACAGGGTTTTTTTTAACCTTTTGTTTTAGTTTTTGAGAAAAGGAAGTGTTTGCATGGCTAGCACAAAACCCACTGGACCTAACTGTCTGAAATGTGGCAGGTTCAGTCACCTCCATAGGGGCTGCTGGATCCCCAAATCCCATGCCCTTATGTGGAAGCACACACACACACAACAACAATCATAGCTCTTTGCTTCGACAGATTTTCTTGAAAAAAACAAATTTTACCTGTGGCTAGCACAAAAGCCAGTGGACCTAACTGTCTGAAATTCGGCAGGTTCAATCACCTTCATAGGAGCTGCCAGGTCTCCAAATTTCATGTATTTACCATGAAAACTAAAAAAAAGTTATGGCCATTTCTGTTTTCCAATGCAAGTCAATGGGAAAATGTAAAATCCAAATAATTTGGATTTCTGAACCTTGCTTCAAATTTGGAGTCCAAAGCGGGTTGGATTGGGTCCAAATTGGTCCAAAGCAGATCAAGGCTAAATCTGAAGCTCCAAATTGGCCTCTGAAGTGGGTTGGGGGTCTGTGAACAGCCATAGATTAAAGCGCATTTGTGCACATTTTTCAAAAGTACACATGCTGTCAAATGCATTGTTTTTGGTCTGCAGATCACATGGTAAGCTCAGAATGGACTTTGACCTCAGATTACATCCAAGCACATGTTTAGTCTGGAAGGTGCAAATTGGGTAAATCCCGATCCAAAATTAACTGAAGCAAATTTCTCATACATCGCTACCCCCAACAGCTGCCATCCAGGCAAGATTCCTTCACCTGAATATAACTGTCAAAGATACAGAAACCATAGTGCTGTTGGCTATTTCCAATGCTATCATGATGGCACTCTTCACATCAAGCTCATTCACACAAAGGGTTAATGTAGGAGAACCTGCCCAAGGCCCCCTTGGATGCCCAATCCTTGGGGAAGATTATTCTGGGCTTCTACTAAGGATGGAGAAGTTTGATTATTTCTTCAAATATGAATTTACCTAATTTCACACTTTTGAACCACTATGTGAACTGAAACACAGTTATAATTCAAAATGTGCACATCTCTGCATTTTGTAATGGAGTTCTCCATTCAACTATGCATACAAAAACATGCATATTAGGTGGAAGGGTACACAGAAATGCTTCTATTACTGAAAATCATTTTAAAAATGCGCTATATTAGGAAACTTGCTTGCAAAATGTGCATATTAGGGGAAATTGCATGGAAAAATGAATGTGTGCAGACACAGTTGCAAAAAATGTGTACAAATATTCATGCTTTAAAAAAAATATCTCACAATTTGGGACAAACTTAAGTTTGGAAAAACTGAGAAACTGAGAGAAACCAAAATCGACAGATGTGTCTATCCATAGGTCCTACTACCCTAATTTGTTCAATTAAGAGATACCCCCCCACACACACACATACACACACACACGACACATGCACACACACTTTGCAGTTGCGGGATGTACCTAGATGCAGCCATGGCATCATTAATGAGGTTCGGAAACAACCAGAAAATATGAAAGGAAAAATGATCATTGAAAATGTTCCAAAATTGCTTGAGACAATGCAAATCTCTCTCTCTTTCTACTTTCTGGCCTTCCAAACATGCAAAGCAATGTGAATATTTCAGCCTCCTCCCATCATCAACAATAAATTGAAGCAGAAGTGGGTTTTTTTTAAAAAAAATTGATAATTAAGGTTATGCAATTGTGATCAATAATGAGCAAAAATATATAGCTCAGGGCTCATTCTGTATTGGGATAAACCTATTACAACAGAGAAGACAACAGATTACAACAGAGCAGAAATAATTCTGGTGAACTAGAAGACCTATGGCAGCCTTCCACAAACTGGTGCCCTCCAGATGTGTTGGACTACAAATCCCATCACTGGCCATGTGGTCTGGGTGTGAGGAGAGTTGTAGTCCAACACTTCGGGGGGGGGGGCGCCAGGCTGGGGGAAGGCTAAGCTATAGCAATAACTGTCACACATAATGTTGACAGATGGGCTGCGCTTACACACACACACACACACACACACTTTTTAAAATTAATTAATTAATTATTTAAAATTGGAGGCACTTGTCACACCCCGACAAGTTTACTTTTAGATTTTGCAAGAGTACAAAGAATTAACGAGACCCGAAGGAGCTGCCCCCATCCCGTTTTTGTTTTTTCATGATTTGGGTGCGACGCCTGATGGGAAAAAGCCACAGTGAGAGCAGGACATTGTGCAGAGATGCAACAGGGAGGAGAACGACTGGCCCCCAGAAGAGGGCACCAGGTTGTGGAAGGCTGCTATAGCGACTGGCCCCCAGAAGAGGGCACCAGGTTGTGGAAGGCTGCTATAGCGACTGGCCCCCAGAAGAGGGCACCAGGTTGTGGAAGGCTGCTATAGCGACTGGCCCCCAGAAGAGGGCACCAGGTTGTGGAAGGCTGCTACAGCGACTGGCCCCCAGAAGAGGGCACCAGGTTGTGGAGGGCTGCTATAGCGACTGGCCCCCAGAAGAGGGCACCAGGTTGTGGAAGGCTGCTATAGCGACTGGCCCCCAGAAGAGGGCACCAGGTTGTGGAAGGCTGCTATAGCGACTGGCCCCCAGAAGAGGGCACCAGGTTGTGGAAGGCTGCTATAGCGACTGGTCCCCAGAAGAGGGCACCAGGTTGTGGAAGGCTGCTACAGCTATTGGCCGCCTTTCAAGGCAGAAACCTGGCCAGGGTGGCATACAGCAATAAAACAGATGAAACCAGTATGATATTTAAAGCAATAAAAACACAATAAAAACAGTAAGAACACAATAACAACAGCAATAACAACAGCAATAAAAACCATCTCCCTCTGAGCCTCTATGTGCCAGGAATAGCTGTACCTGTTGAATTTGTCTGGTGAAGAAGAGTGAGAATTTCAGTTCAGCTAGGCTTTAATAAGAATGTATCACAAAATTCACATTTTTTCCCCCCATATATAGGATGGAAAGAACTTGGGATTTGAAAATTCAAATGTGGGAGAAAGCAAAACTGACAGATCTGCCCATCCATACTCCAGGTTTCAGGTAGGATTCCTTTTTAGCCCTGCCTGGAGATGCTGGGGATTAAATCTGGGACCTTTGCATCCAAAACATGTGTCCTACCACTGAGCTATGATTACTCCTCTGCAGGCAGGCAGCCTCCTTGGCTGGTGGATGCTTTGGGATGACGGGATCCAGTGGAGGCTGATGGCTCCGATGTCAGCGGGTTGGTGAATCCGCTCCGGGTTTCAGAGAGAACCAGCCAGAGCTCAAAAGGAGGTCTAAAGGAATTTCACACCTTGGATAGCAACTTTAGAGTTCTGACTGGTTCAAACAGAAACCCAGAGCGGATTCACCCAACCCACATTGGGAACCAGGAGCTTAATGCATCCTGGTTAAATGTGAGATCTCGAAGGCCAGGGCCAAAATGCAAAGAGCCAGCAGGGAGACAGCTTTAACGGTCACCATTCCAAAGGGAACACTGGTGCTTATGTATTTTATCGCTCACGGTGCAGACTTATTTCATCCAGCCCCGGTAGGGTAGGTCATTGCTAATTACTTGGGATGAAATCCAACTGTAGTCTTGCCTTTCTTTTTCTCATTAATAAGAAATGAATATGAACATTCATTCCAGGAAGATTTCACCCATGCTCACATTCCTATGGTTTATTTAGAACTCACTGCAAGATGTAAATGTTTGAGCTGTTAACATGTTGTTCATAATCCTTCCCTGGAGAACGTGGTGCTCCAGTCTCATGACAAGTGAGTTAGGGTTATTCATTAGGAGAGGCCTCTTTGTATTAAGGCGGCATTTGCAGGCAACAAAACTGCTTCCAAAAACCAGCAGTTCTTGGCAAATACCCACGCTGAAATTTGAATTAGGGCCAAACTGCATGTTACATTATTCACACTTTGAAAAAAGCAAGTTTAAGCAGTCCACTTTTATTTTGAAGAAAAAGGAGCGATGGAGGCCCAGTCCAGATAAGGGGCCCACACCAATTTCCTCCTGACGTTTTCAGGGCTATTTACAGCAATACGCAGCCACTGTTTTCTAGTGCTGCTTCAGCTGCCATCTCCCCCCTATCTCATCAGGGATCACATACTGGATGTGATGCCATCAGAACACTATGTAATGCAGCTAATCAACTTTATCTATATGCTGACAGCACATGATACCCACTCAGCTGAAGGCAATGGTTTCTGCTCTAGTCATATGGGTGATCCTAGCTAATCAGGGATCACTCTAAGAATTAAACAGTTCCTCAGCCCTTTCTTGGTGGTCCCTCAAAATTAATGGAAGGGATGTTCTTTTGATTCTGATAAAGTTTGTCATTAAGCTTATCCTCCCCCCTCCATTTCAACTCAACTCTAACGAAAACTAAATGTCCAAGAGAAGGCTATTGGCAAATGGTGTGTAATATGTCTTTCATTCAAAATATCTCCACTATTATTTGCTTGGATCATCTTTTCTATTTTTTAGTCCACTACCTATCCCCCTTCCCCAACCCCCAGTGCACCAGTCACTGTAAGAGGCAGACCATTTCTCTTTGTTAACATCAGCTGTGTGGGAGTTTCGAACAATGTATTTCATTCTTAAATTAAGAAGCAACCACTTGAAGTGTTAGAGGCTGGAAAACAAACATGCCATGGGCTGTGATGATAGGTTAAACACATTGGCTGTGTGACAAAAATAATCTATTCAACAACATTGTAAAAAGAGGATCACAATAAGTGGCAAGTGCCTGCCTGTCAGCTTCCATTGAAGGGATCCAAAATTGCTTAGCTGCATCCACAAGGTATCATTTGAAAGTCCATATCACCATGGAGGTAGGACTTATGCTGTTTTCTGTACCGAAATTGCTTGCTGGTCTTAGAATTTAAATTTTAAGGTCCACCCAGTCAGCCTTCCTTAGCTGCCTTGCCATAGGCTCTGTAACTCCTCCGCAACATTAAGGGTGCAATCCTATTCTGACTTACCTGGGAGTAGGGATGCTGGAGAAATTCAAGATGGACTAAAAGGAGCTAGTCTTTCTAAGAATCTGACCTGTGGAATCTGCTACAGAGTGACCTCCTCAGACCATGCTGAGTCTGTGGACATTCAGATCTTCTTCTTTTTTTACTTCCTCGAAATGTATGAATATTTATTTGTAGGAAAATATGCAAGTTTCTTCTGAGACTGGTAAATATACCCAGGAGAAATTTGAATGTAATGGGGGACAGTACACTAAATGTTAGTACTAAGGTAAATTATGTAAGTTGTTGTGAATCCTCTTTCGGAAAAAAATGCATATTTTTCTTCATAACCCAAAAGAATCAAATCTGTCTGTGAATGGACAATGGAATAAAGTGATGGCATCAAGAGAAAGAAGGCAGGTGGATTGGGTCCAGAGGTACATTACAGTGCTGAACACTGTAATGGACAGTGCTGAACACTGGCGAGGAGATGGACCCACTTAGCTAAGGGATGTGCCCAAAAGCTTCCCCAAATCCTGCACCTAGGCCCAGGTCCTTGGAACCACAGAGAGAGAGAGACTGGTCATTATACCAGAGGTGCCCCACAGTCCAGATGGATTAAAAATGTCAGTCCATTTAGACAATTAAGCAGTGAGTTAGATCATCAAGGAACATGGGAATCTATGCTGGGCCTGAATGAAAACTAGATCTGAATTGAAATGACTCAAAAGACATTTTTCCTGAGAAACTTTCTGATCTCTCTCTCTCTCTCTCTCTCTCTCTCTCGCACGCACGCACGCACATGCACGCACACACACACCCTTAGAAAAAGAAGGCCAGTTTGCAGAATTTTCTTTGAAAATTTATCCATCATTTTGTTATGGTGGTCACCATTTTTCTAGTTCTGGGGCATTGTGAAGGATACAAAATGATAGGCAGGCTACAAGCAACAAAAATCTTAGGAAAAAAGAATGAAGCTGTGCTACTGCATGTGGTGAGCCCCATCCCCAAGAAATATTTGAAGGATTTCTCCTTGCACCCCCATCCTGCATGGGGAAATGTGGTGAAATTATCCGCTCACAGATTGCATGGAGAGTTTTGAGAGAACATTTGTGCCTAGCTCTAGTGCAGGAGTGAGCAACCTTTTTTTCTGTTGAGGGCCACATCTCCTTGTGGATAATGTGCTGGGGGCCTCTGTCGGCAGTGGGTGAGGCAGAAGCAAGTGGTGAGTAGGACCAGAGCCAAAAGTGGGTGGGTCAACCCCTTTTCTCTTCTTGATTCCCCCATTTCCCTCTCTCCCTCTTTCTTCCCATGCAGCAGGCTGTCAGGGAAGGCACAGATCACTCTTGCCAGAGGTCTGAACTGAAGCTTTTGAAATTAGGGCAAGGCCTTTTGAAATTACCCCTGCTTTAATGAAAACTGCTCAAAGCTTGGGACAGAGTTTGGGACAAAGATAGGAAAAATTCTCCAAGTTCGAGATAAACCAAACTTATGATTGGAAAAATGAGAAACGGAGAGGAACTGAAATGGACATATCCGTCCTGAAGAGCTCACCTTTTGTTTGAGGATGGCTTTCCTAAGCAATCAAAGCCTGTTTCTGAGCCTGGCTCAGGAAAACATCACTGGCACCCCTAGAATACACCACCATCTTAATCCCTATGCATACCAATAATGATGAAAAAGGATCTTAAAGTGAGCTTCTCCGTTGCTATTTGCCATTCATTTACTTCCATCCTTCCTGGTAAACTAGGTAGTTTAATCATTTTCCTCTCACCAATTTTACATCACTTAGGACAAACTTTATTACACTACACCTCTCTTCTATGTATTTCTAATTATTTTCCACCCCTCTGATTGCACCAATTAGGAAGCTGCGTTCTGATGGCTCTGCGGTAGCCAGGGATTCTCATTCATCACAGCATTTGCTTTGCCTAGTTAGAGTTTGCAATTTCTTTTGCATTATGCTTTGAAATAATTCAATACAAAAGTAATCTGAAGTGGGCAAGAATCAATAAGGATAGACATTGTATTAGTCAGCAGGGCAGCTGAGCGGCTCTCAAATCTACTTAGAAATGGCCTGCTGTATGAGGAGAGGCTGCCACTAAATTAGAAGTTGTAATGAGGGCAGTAGAGGCTGGTGGCTCCGATGTCGATGGGGTGGTGAATCCTCTCCAGGCTTCAGTCAGAACCAGTCAGGACTCCAAAGGAGCTGTCCTTTAGAGTTCTGACTGGTTCTGACTGAAACCTGGAGCAGATTCACCACCCCACCGACATCAGAGCCAGCTGCTGCCACTGAATGAGTATAAGCCTGAAGATTGCAATGAGGGGATGCTGCGAAGCTGCACCAAAGGGATATGCAATTTGATCCTGGACGGGCTTTTCTTTTGAGCCTTGGCAATGGCAGCCTCCCTGCGAGTCTTACAAATATTTTATGCACCAGGTGAATTTGAAATGAATTTTCGTAAAACTTCAAGTGCACGTGTCTGTTTTCTCATGTCGAATGTGATTTTTTAACTGTCGAAATGGGAGTACTGTGCAGCCTGATCCTATGCATATTTTACTCTGAAGTAAGTCCCACGCTCCCACAGTAAAAACATCCTCTGTACCAGAGGACTAGAAGATAGCCAATGTAACACCAATTTTTAAAAAGGGATCCAGTGGGCATCTGGGAAATTACAGGCCAGTAAGCTTAGTGGTTAAGATGCTGAAGTGCAGACCGGAAGGTTGGCAGGACAGCAGTTCAAGACCCGAGTGCTGTGTGACGGAGTGAGCTCCCGTCTTCAGTCCCAGCTTCTGCCAACCTAGCAGTTCGAAAGCAAGAAATTGCAAGTAGATAAATAGGTACCGCTTCGGCGGGAAAGGTAACAGCGTTCTGTGCACCTCGGTGTTCAGTCATGCCGGCCACATGACCACGGAAGCATCTTCGGACAGCGCTGGCTCTTCGGCTTAGAAATAGAGATGAGCACCACACCCTAGAGTCAGACATGACTGGTTGGGGACACCTTTACCTTTACCTTTAAGCTTAATGGGTAAATTGGTTGAAAGCATTCTTAAAGATAAAATTAGTAAGCATATAGATGGACAAGCCCTGCTGAGAAAAGAAGCAACATGGCTTCCACAAAGTTAAGTCTTGTCTCTCTAACCTTTTAGAGTTCTTGGATAGTGTCAATAAACATGCAGACATGTACATGTTTAATAATATATGATAATGTCAATAAACGTGTAAACATGTGTTCTGGTAGACATTGTCTACTTGGACTTCCAAAAGGCTTTTGACAAAGTCCCTCACCAAAGACTCCTGGGCAAACTTAGCAGTCATGGAATATGAGAACAGGTCCACTTATGGATCAGTAACTGGTTAAAGAACAGAAAGCAGACAGTAGGAATAAATGGTTAATTCTCCCAATGGAGGGATGTGAACTGTAGGTCCCACAGGGATCTGTATTAGGACCAATGCTTTTCAACTTGTTCATAAATGACCTGGAATTAGGAGTGAGCAGTGAAGTAGCCATGTTTGCTACAAATTACTTAGGGTAGTTAAAACAAAAAGGGATTCACTCCAAACTGGTAGAATGGGCATCTAAATGGCAAATGAAGTTCAATGTAAGCAAGGGTAAAGCGATGCACATTGGGACAAAAAAATCCCAAGTTCTCTGATGGGATCTGACCAACCAAGAGAGAGATCTTGGGGTTGTGGTAGACAGCTTGAAGAAAATGTCAACCTAGTGTGCAGCTGCTGTAAAAAAGGCAAACTCCATGTTGGGCATAATTAGGAAAGGAATTGTGAATAAAACTGCCAATATCGTATTGCCTTTACATAAATCTGTGGTGCAACCACACTTAGAATACTGTATACAGTTCTGGTCACTGCACCTAAGAAACAATATTGTACAGTTATAAAAAGTGCAGAAGAAGGCAACTGAAATGATCAAGGGTCTGGAGCATCTCCCTTGTGAGGAAAGGTTACAGCAGCTGGGATTGTTTAGCTTGGAAAAAAGGAGAGTAAGGGGAGACATGATAGAAGTATACAAAACAGTGCAAGACATGGAGAATGTGGATAGGGAGACATTTTTCTCCCTCTCTCAAAATACTAGAACCTGGGGTCATCCTATGAAGCTGATTGGTGAGAGATTCAGGACACATAAAAGGAAGTCCATCACACAGCACAAAGTCAAATATGGAATTCACTACCACAAGACATAGTGATGGCCATCAATTTGGATGGCTTTAAAAGGGGATTAGACAAATTCCTGGAGAAGACTTTTAGTGGCTACTAGTCCTGATAGCTATATCCTACCTCCAGTATCAGAGGCAGTATGCCTATGTACCCCCGTTGCTGGGGAACATGGGTGGGAGGGTGCTGTGGCACTCATGTCCTGCTTGTGGCTTTCTAAGTCAACAGCTGGTCAGCTATTGTGTGAACGGAATGCTGGACTAGATGGACCCTTGGTCTGATCAAGCATGGCTCTTCTTATGTTCTACAGTTAACTTTATCTGTGCCGCTGGAATTTGGGTTTTTTTTGGGTTTTTTGGTTAAAATCCAGTAAGACTGCAAGCTAGCTCTCGCAGTGGTGAAGTCCTTCCTAGCACATGGTTAGTGTGATCCCAAGATCTCTTTATGTCCATTTACACACAGCTCACTTGCTGTAGGGGAGATGCCTCAGTGCTCTCAAACAACCTCCCTCTTAGAAGGTTATGTCCTGTCATTCCACTGGCCTGGAAAATATCTGACTCTGGATGCCCATCTACAGCCCAGGCCACTATGCAATCCAATCTACAGCCACTCTAGATGCAAGGCTGAACAGCAGCTCAAGCACCATTCATTTAATAGGCTGCCGTGATGCTAAACAGAAGATTAGTTTTCAACAAAAATGCTGACATGCAGGACTAGCTTGGTTTGGGGAGAAGGGCGGGGGGGGGGGAGAGAAGAAAGGGGGGGAAAGAAAACAGAAAGTGAGTGAGTGTTCACTCTACAAATCTATAATATCTCTCATGGTCCAGAGTTTAATCAATTTCCAACCCTTAGAACTAAAATAGCCTTGATTAATGTAAGACTCCACTATTTTTCTCCCCATCCCCTCTCACTGTATGCCTCCACTGACTTCTGAAGAACTCAGAGGTTTTGCATTTTTTACGATTATTCCCCCGAAGTCTGAATATTTATGAGTCAACCCATCCCTTACCCCCACCAAAAAAACACAAAGTTGCTGCCAAATTCCATATAAAGTAGGATGTGGGGCCAGTTCAAGTGTTGTACTTGGCTGGAATATGGGATAGAAATCTAGGGGGACTTACAGGAGACCACAATGCTCCTTGTGGATTCCAGCTAGCTTCCTTGTGTTGAAATGGCTGCAGGGGGTGATGTTAGAAAGGCTTCAAACATCTTCATGCATGTCCAGTTTGGTCACAGCCACACTGCATCATGGGTGTTCTAGTTCATAGTTGATATGCGATGGTTTGCACTGTATGGTTCCCCTGAAGGGTCATTTTGCATGCACATAATATACACTATCTATGAATGTAGCAACCTAGACCACTCTGACCCCAACTATGTGGAATCCGCTGCCAAGATCAACTTCCTACCCACATCAATTTCCTACTTTACTGCTTGCAAGAGTTTTTGCAAATTATTTATATTGCTGCACTTTTTGCTGCAACTCCTAAATGTGTGTGTGTGCTTGGGATGGCCATTGTGGGGAAATCCAGCTCTTTTTAGGCTCACCAGATTTCCCTGAAGCCCCCGGCTGGCTTGCATTTGTCAGCCAAGCCATCAGTTTTTTCCTGAAATCTGGGAACTCTTCTCCGTTCCCCCACTTAAATCAACATGTATGCAAATTGCACCTGCAGATTGTGCAAATTACACAAATTACACCAGCCTCTACTGCCCCTGTACAGAGGCCTGAACCCCGAGTTGAAGCAGGCTGCTTCGGGTCATGTTGAGCCCCTTCCGAGCTGAAGTGGAGGGGGCACAAAGCGACCCGAGGGGGTCAGGGGCTCTCCAAAGCACTTGGTGTGCTTTGCAGCTTCGGCACCCCTGGCCCAGCTGCACCAGGTCCTTACCTGAGCAGCTGCCGCTGCCTCCTCCACCTCTGCTACTTCTGCTGCTGCCTCCGTTGCTGCCCCCGCCTCTGTCCTTGCTGCCACCGCCGCCGTGCTCTCCACCTCCACCAACAGCAGTGGTGAAGGCGGTGAGGATGGCAGCAGAGACGGCAGTGGTGGTGGAGGCGGCAGCAGTGGCAGTGGTGGTGAGGGCAGTGGTGGTGGCGGCCATGAGGATGATGGCGGTGGCAGCGAGGATGGTGATAGCAGTGGAGGTGGCGGCAGAGGTGGCAGCAAGGATGACAGCAGCAGTGATGGAGGCGGCGGCAGAGGTGGCAGTGAGGATGACAGCGGCGGTGGCAAGGGTGGTGGTGGCGGCAGCAGTGGCAGCAGTGGCAGTGGCAGAGGTGGTGGCAAAGTAAGGGGTTTGCACAGGGGTGTGTGGGGGACCCGAAGTGGGTTTCGACATTCAAATCCCACTTAGGTTTGGGGCCGAGTCGGGTTGGTGGCCCCTGAATCGAGCCTGCCTTCGAAGCCATGAAGCGGCTTCCGAGTCTGATCGAGGGGTCGCTGCACAGCCCTACTCTGACATCCCTAGTGTGCGCGCACACGTGAGGAAGTGCTGAACTTCACTGCCCCGTGTGGTGAGGTGCTTAACTGCAGCTCCTCAGTGAAGTGTCAGGAAGTGCACGTAACAGCTCCATGTGGCGAATCTGCTACTCAAGAAAGAACTTTCCAGACCCAGACTGGCTCCACCCACTCAGGCTGTCCACTGGATCCTTCTCAGCAGGAAGGGGTATAAAGTTTACAGTTGCGCCTTACTTGAGCAAGAAGGTTTCCCTGAGGCCTGGCATGTCATGTGTTTCTAGTCTGACTCGTTGGTCCTGACTCCTGGCTTCTTCTACAATCCAGCCTTCTGGTTTGCTGTTCAGACTCATGGTTCCTGGTTCTTGACCCACTCTGGACTGCTGTCCACACCACAGCCCAGCCCTAACAGTGTGTGTGAGTGAGAGAGTGAGTGGTGGTGGCAGGGAGGAATGCATGCTTGTTGGAACTCTCCTTTAGAAATGGCTATGACGTGCATACTTGAAATAAGGCCCATCTCTGGTTCCATCTTTATGCAGTTATCGCTAAAACAGTGTCAAGTGACCCTAAGATGAGGTCACTGGCATTTCTTACCAATGATGATCAAGATATATTTCTATTCTTCATTGTCTTCTTCGAATATGCATGAGTCTGTCTGAATTGAATCTATTGCCTCAATTAATATGATTGAATCTATTATCCTGTACACATCAGATTGTGGTACTTGAACATTTTCTTTCTATCTCATTTTCTTTTTCAGTGGGCAGTATCCAAACCTACCCTTGCGCTAATGGGAATGACTGTGAGGGCAAGGGGAAGCTAGCAGCCAGAAAGTAGCCGAAACTAGCATTGCCAGAACAGAACAAGTCAGTAGTTTGGGCCAGTTTCCGGGGTTGCTCTAGGATGTGTTATCTTCCTGTCTCACTTGCAGGCATTCCCAATAATGGAACCTAATGAACACTGGTGGACAGCTTTGGATACTGTCCTTACCCCCACCCTGCTTGCTTCCCCTTTCTCTTTCTGTCTTCTTTCTTTCTTTCTTTCTTTCTTTCTTTCTTAGTTCATAGTTTAGTAAAACTTCAGGGAAATATCCAAAGCACATGAGTTCTACATTCTTTATGTAAATCGAACAATTTGGGAAGACATGGAGATAATTTTCAGAGACTTACATTATTGTATTACACTGCTTTTCAACTTCAAACAAAACAAAAAATGGCAAGCGAACATTGAAGCCCCTACACATAGGTTATAACTGTTCTAACAAAGAGGGTTGAAATTATACACATTTTCCCCCAAATAATGTGTAGACATTTGGTATCCAAGGGATGTTGAACTTTGCTGGATTATTTCACCAACGTCTCATAGTCAATTCTGGCAGGTGAAGATGACCTTTAGCCTAAATGAGAACTAGCTGCACTCAACATGTCTCCTTTTGAAAACCATGTCGGATCTTTTCCTTTTTCCATACAGTCAAAGAATTGAAAGCATCTTGTGAAATGGGAAGGAATGGGAAAGCCGGATGTAATAGCAAGCAGTATACATGAGAAGGTGCTTCTTTTCTTCTTCCCTCAGTCCTGCAATGTCATTACTTTTCCTAATATCATCATTATCATCATCATTTCAGGCAACTAGAATGCCCCAGGAGAAATGGATCATTCTCTCTCAGTTGTCCATGTGGAAGTTGAATGCGACTTTCTGAATTGCTAATCCATAGTGCAAGCACACAACACACACACACACACACACACACACACGAGCATAAAACCTGGGGTCAGTTTGCCTGGGATTGAAGTACCACAATAGGGTCATATTGAAAAATATGAGACAATCTGCTCCTGCTTTATCCTGAGTTGCATCATTGTCCCATCTAGCTAATACTGACTCCTTAACAGCGGTTCTCTGAGACTCAAACTGCACATTACGCCAATCCAGTGAAGGCTGGTGTCTCTGATTTCGTGGGGCTGTAAATCCATTCTGGTTTTCAGTCAGAACCAGCCAGAGCTCCAAAGGAGCTATCCAAAGTGCTGAACCCTATCCCCCAAATGGGTTCAGCACCTTGAATGGCTCCTTTAGAATTCAAGCTGGTTCTGACTGAAACCCAGAATGGACTCACAGCCCCACTGAAATCAGAGCCACCAGCCTCCACAGCACTAATCACATAGTATGTGGCTGGGGTTAGCTTTGGGGGGCAAATTTGGGGAGTCCAGGGGTCCTTTGTGACCCCCATGGAACCCCTGCTGCTGCTGTGCTACCAAATTTGGCAGCAGCCCCAAAATTGACATTTTGGTGCTGAATAGCAGCAGCAAACTGTTGGAGAGGGGGTAAAAAGGATACATTTAGTTTGAAAACACATTTAGCTTGTTTTCAAGCCAGCTTTGTCCTTTTTACCTCTCTGTAGTGGTTTGCTACTGAAATTTGGTGGCAAACCACTGATTGGGGGGGCTGCCACCATGAAATTCAACGGTTGGGGGGCAACAGGGGCAACATGGCTCACATGTGGCTTGCGGGCTGCATATTGACCATACAATAGAATCATAGAAGGGTAGGGTTGGAAGGGGCCTACAAGGCCATCGAGTCCAACCCCCTGCTCAATGCTACCCCTGCCCTAGTATAAGCCCGTGTGGCCCCAGGTTGGATCAGGACCACTGCAAACTGGAAGGGGAGGATTAAACCTTCTTCCCCCCACCATTTGCTTCCTGAAGTTCCCTCTCCACTGGGGGTGGGGTGGGGGCCATTAACACAAGAAATAAAATACCTTCATTGAAGCCAATGGAGACTTTTTTCTTTTGTTAGCCCCCCTTGGGGGGGGGATCAGGAAGCAAACAGTGGGGGAGAAGGTTTAATTTTCCCTTCCTGGTATGCAGTGATCCCAATCCAAATGGGGCCATGTATGCTTATCCTAGAGTACATAAGAACATAAGAATATAAGAAGAGCCCTGCTGGATCAGACCAAGGGTCCATCTAGTCTGGAATTCTGTTCACACAGTGGCCAACCAGCTGTCGAACAGGAACTGACAAGCATGACACGAGTGCGACTGCTCGCTCTTGCCCATGTTCCCCAGCAACTGGTGTATATAAGGTTACTGTCCCTGATACTGGAGGCAATATAGCCATCATGACAAGTAGCCATCAATAGCCTTATCCTCCATGAATTGGTCTAACACCCCCCCCCCCTTAAAAGGTATCCAGGTTGGTGGCCATCTTTACATCTTGTGGAAGTGAATTCCATAGTTTAATGATGTGCTGTGTGAAGAAGTCCTTCCTTTCATCTGTCCTCAATTTCCCACCCATCACCTTCATGGGATGACCCTATCGGGTTCTAGTATTATGAGAAAGGGAGAAAAATGTCTCCCTGTCCACATTCTCCACAACATGCATCATTTTATACACCTCTCTCATGTCTCCCTTTACCCTCCTTTTTTCCAAGCTAAACTCTCCCAGCTGTGGTAACCTTCCCTCATAGGGGAGTTGCTCCAAGCCCCTCCATCATTTTAGTTGACCATTCCTGCACTTTTTCCAAAGATAACCCCCAGCTACATGAGATGTGATTAGTATCATGTGTAGTTTAGCTCCAAGATTCCAGCCATACTCTCAGATCCTTTAAACGGGAGGTTCTGGGGTCTGGATCTGGGGCCCCTAAGCATGCAGGACTCTGCCACTGACTGTTAGTTCCTCCCCTAATGTTAAAGAACTCAGCAATGCTCCCAGACCAAGCCTTGAATTAGCAACCCTTTCTACAGCACTTGCGGTATATAGCCACCGCACCATGCAACAATGGCTGAAATGTACTGGTCGCTTCATATGTCTTTGATCCTTGGCTGGTGCTCATCCGGAGTAGATTTCCCAATTTTATTAGGTGCCTACCATCCCAGTTTTTGGATTGCATTTTTCTTTTTACCCTAATCCATGGGTGGGGAGTGTGTAGCCTTCCAGATGGCATTGGACTACAACACCCATCAGCCATAATCAACGTAGCCCATTGGTGAGGGATGATGGAAGTTGCAGTCCAACACCATCTGGAGGGCCATACTTTCCCTATCCCTGCCCTAATCCAAGGGGCTGGGGCAAATGCTCCATTATTAACGACTTGGAGGAGGAGGTGCAGGGAATGCTGATCAGATTTGCAGATGACACAAAATTGGGCAGGATAGCTAATACTTCGGAAGACAGAAACAAAATTCAAAGTGATCTTGATAGACTGGAGCGCTGGGCAGAAAACAACAGAATGACATTGAATAGGGATAAATGCCAAGTTCTGCACAAAGGAAAAAGAAACCAAATGCGCAGTTACAAGAAGGGGGATACGTGGCTCAACAACACTACAAGTGAGAAGGATCTTGGAATTGTTGTAGATCACAAGCTGAATATGAGCCAACAATGGGATGTGGCTGCAAAAAAGGCCAATGCTCTTTTGGGCTGCATTCATAGAAGCATAGCTTCCAAATCCCGGGAAATACTAGTTCCCCTCTACTCAGCACTGCTTAGGCCTCATCTGGAGTACTGTGTCCAGTTGTGGGCACCACATTTTAAGAAGGATGCACACAAACTGGAGAGGGTTCAGAAAGGGCAACAAAGATGATCAGGGGACTGGAAACAAAGCCCTATGAAGAGAGACTGAAAGAACTGGGCATGTTTAGCCTTGAAAAGAGAAGACTGAGGGGAGAGATGATAGTGCTCTTCAAGTACTTGAAAGGTTGTCACACAGGGGAAGGCCAGGATCTCTTCTTGATCATCCCAGAGTGCAGGACACGGAATAATGGGCTCAAGCGACAGGAAGCCAGATTCCGGCTGAACATCAGAAAAAACTTCCTGACTGTTAGAGCAATATGACAATGGAACCAATTACCTAGGGAGGTAGTGGGCTCTCCGACACTGGTGGCATTCAAGATGAGGGTGGACAGCCATCTGTCAGGGATGCTCTGACTTGGATTCCTGCATTGAGCAGTGGGTTGGACTCGATGGTCTTGTAGGCCCCTTCCAACCCTACTATTCTATGATTCTATGACTCTATGAAATCAACAGTCTATTCTGTAGCTGTGCATATGGAGGAGGAAGACACATCTGCAACTGGAAGGGGGCTGGTATGATTACTGATAGATGCTTCTGGGAAGTGGTGGAGGATGGGATAAGCCAAGACTGAATGAAACAAATGGTGCAGACACTGCTGTACAATGCCGAGGAAGTGGCCAGGGGAGCCATTGCTCAGGATGTGCATACAAGCATCTTGAGCTCATTGAAGTTCTCCAAATTCTATCTCAAAGCATGTTCCATCTCATGTCTGTGTCACATTGCGATCTTTGTTTTTCCTTTTTGTATGAAAATCCATGAGTATTCTTTCCAAATGTATGCACCAATTGTGCGCATCTTTGTGCAGTTGTGCGTACACATTCTTCTCCCATTGATTAAAGCACATTTGTGTGCATTTTTCAGAAGTACTCATTTTTCTATGCACATTTTTCAAATGTGCACCTGCTGTCATATGCATCTTCTTTAGTCCACAAACCAGATTGCAAGCTCAGAAATGTACAGACCTTGGCTGCAGATTGCGTTCAAGTCCATGTTCAGTCTGGGAGGTACAAACTGGGTAAATCTGGATCAAAATCAAACTGAAATGTATTGTCCATACATCCCTATGGTAAGTAGCATTAGCTACTGTTTAATGGTAGCACACAAGCTTTGTATGCTGGAGGTCCCAGATTTAATGCTTGACATCTTCCATTCAAAGATCTCAGCGAGCCAGTGGTGCTGGGAAACAGCTGGAGACACTCTGGAAATCTGCTCCAGTGACAGCAGATGGTACTGAGCTTGATGAACCAATAGTCTGACCTGATATAAAGTGTTATACAGTCATATTGCCAGGACTGTGGGCTGATAAGTACAGAAATATGAATCAGCAAATTCGAGCTTGTCAAGGGTCCACCTTGAAGCTCATTCACACTCATGTCTAGATTGCAAGCTTTGAGTTTTCCCCTTCTTTTCACACAAACATTCATGTGCATCGATTGTGCACATTTTTGAAACGTACATATTTTATCCCATTGATTATAGCGTGCTTGTGTGCTTTCTTCAAACATACACCTTTTTCATGCACATTTTCCAACCGACACATTTTTCAAATGCATCACTCCCCCCCCCCTTTTTTTTTTTTTTTTTTGCGAATTGTATCACACAAGCTTGGAAATGTACGGACTTTGACCACTTTCAGGTCCAGGAGATGCAAACTGAGTCAGTTCCTCATACATCCCTATTGATAAGTAGCATCTGCTACTGCTTGGCATGGTTGAGCACTTAGTATCTCCTGGGCATAAAGAGTTGGGTATAGTAGTCCATCATGCAGTCTCAGCCAGCAGTGCCATCTTCAGACCCCCACCCCACCCCATGCATCAGTTTACTAAAGTGTGTGAGAGAAAGAGAGTAAGGCAGACAAGGCAGAGAAAGAAGGAGAGGGAGAGGGAAGGAAAGAGATAGAAGGTAAGCAAGCAACCCTCAGGCTGTTTGATAATATGGTCCTTAGAGTCTCTCTCTACAGCTAGCTACCAAGTAAGGGGGGGGGGGAAGAGGAGTTTTGTTGTTGCTCTTTGAACAGGTTGAATATGATAATTCCCAGTGTTTTCCTTTTGCTGGTGGGTCATATATTTTGCAAGGATTTTTATGCACTGTGTGGGATTAGAGAGGTTTAACTGCCTGTGACTGAGCAGTATGGTGTTTGGGTATTGCATAGTGTTGCATAGTATCACAAAGCAAATATCATCGTACACCAAAGATGTGATTACTTTGCACTTTGCATATTCCCTCTGTGCATGGGGCTGGGATTTTTTTTTTAAACTTTTCATTCCATGCATAATTCATAGCCTGCAGCAGGCTGTTCCACGAAGCTGGTACAGACCTTTCAACTGGAAATGAAACGAAACAAAACAAACCTACAGTGCAAACACACAAACCTACACTCATCTGATGCGAAGTCAGAAAACAATATTCCATGTAAGTCAACAATTTCATCTTCCCCCGCCCTGCCCCATACATTCATTTTCTGATGTGTTATAAATCCATGTCCATTTTTGTTTAAAACCCACTTCTTTTTGCTATATCCACAGTATGGCTGTTGAGACATTTTATAAAGTGGTATAGTGTTGCTTCAGAATTTAGTAGTTTAGTATCTCGTGTAAGGCTGAGTGAACTCCTTCTGGGGGCACATTTTGCAGATGCTTTCACAAGGTATGAAAACAGTCCTCTCTTCCAACATTTTCGCTTGGGGTGTGTGCTGTGATCAGGGCCAAAGGCCTTTGCTTATTCAGAGTAAAGGCAGGAGGTTTTGCCTTTCTGCTGAACTGGCTTCATGGGCTTATCATGTTGGCCAAATCTAGTTGGCTACATGTCATCATTGTGCCATAGTGATGTCATCATGCTGACTATGTGATCCCTGATTTGCTGGGATCACATTGTTAGTGTGAAGAAGTTTGTGAGTGTGTATGCACACATGTGTGTAAATGACACTGATGAAGCTGATGATTGAGGAGCAAGCAACACCCAATCAGCAATGAAAGAGGTGAGCAAAAGGGAGTTGGGGTGTCCTTTCTGGCTCAGCTTCAGGTTCCCAGAGAAGCTGATTTGAAGCAGTTACACTTACTAGAAGGGTGAGGCAGAGTCAAGTCCAATAAAGCAGAATGGCAAGGCAGGGTCTGCCAGGACCCTGGGCAGCTCTATGCTGGCTGGTGCTCACTCAGGAAGAGGTCTTCTGCATGTTGCTAGCTGATTTAGGCCAGCTGATTTAGGCCTGCTGTTAACCGCCACCCCTTCTGAGGAGATGTCTGCCTCTTAAAGGACCATTCCCTGATTCTGCAGCCAATGGCGCCTCCAGTATGGGAGCGGTGACAATTGCATCAATGGGAGTTCCCTCTGAGTCCAAAGAGTAAAGCCTTCCTCTGGCTGGGAAAGCCCCAGGGTAACAGACAATGGCTGACTGGATGATGCCTCCTCCTCCTCCTGCCAAAGAAGTAGGGATGTCAGAGAAATCCACTGAGGATTCAAACGAGGCCAGATTCTTTGGAATCCGGCCTCAGGAATCCACAGTGGATCAGGACCACTTACCTCTGCTCCAGGAGGACTGGAGGTGGAATGGCACTTGGCTGCCTCTTGCCAGCCAGAGCCATTCGCCTTCTCCCTGTCCCTGCCGATTGCCATGTCTTAAAAAAAAGAAAAGAAAGGTGATCGGGAGGATGTGCCCATAGACTTATGACAATGGAACCAAATGACAATGGAACCAATTACCTGACAATGGAACCAATGACCTAGGAAGGTGGTGGGCTCTCCCACACTGGAGGCATTCAAGACAAGGCTGGACAGCCATCTGTCAGGGATGCTCTGACTTGGCTTCCTGCACTGAGCATGTTGCAGAACCCAGAGTCAGAGAGACCACGGAGTGAAGGAAAAAGAGATTCTTTATTTAACGCGCGGGCTTAAGGCTGGAATCGTTTCCAAAGAGCCAGAAGCCCCGATTTACATTAGCACATTGGTTTTATAGACATTGTGACACATATGAAACAGCTCCTCCTCCCCCTCCCGCATGGGGTTGCAATCCTCAACATTTTTCCTCCTAGCACTATTGTTTATAATACAAGAACTGGGTTATAGGGTAGCCATGATAAGGAGAGAACAGAAGAGAACAGCAGAGAACAAGATATACAACTGTATGACCTTTGACAAGATAAGGAATTCCTGTGTCTCGTCAGCTTACAACAATATATTCAAGGGAGAAAGAGCTCAGCAAGAACATGAAGCATGAGACTGCATGAGGCTACTTAGTCTGATCCCCGATATGGCTGCTACATTCCCCCCTTAAATGCATAATTTCATTACAATTATAGCATTTCTGATAACTATACAAAGCTTTTTGTGACATACATATTACTTAGCCTCTTGTTGGGCTATTAGAGCATAGAGGGCAGCAGTTTTACTAGCTGAGACATAAACCAGATTGGTTAAACAGCGCATAAGACAAGGAACGCAGAGACATAACAGAACTTTTATGAACAATACTGGTAGAATTAGGATGAACAATGCTTCAAGCCAGCTAAGATCTGGAAGCCAAAGGGTCAACTAATTGAGCTAATTGTTTTGTTTTATTGTTTTGTTAGCTACTATATTGTGCAGCTTGTTGATCTGTTCATCTACAGCATTGCCATTATTAGTTAAGTTAAAACAACAGAGCTTTTGGTGTGTCTCACAACTTAAATGATGAAGAAGGAAGAGGTAATCTATACCAGCTCTGTTTTCTAGAACTGCACCTTTTAGATCACGCAGCTTTTTTTTTAACAATGACAATGCTCGTGAGGTGGCATTTATGCTTTTGGCTAAGCTGCAAGCTAACCGGTTGATTTCCAGACCATCAGCCAAGGCTAAACCTGGAACCTTAACCAGTGACATTGCTAAGGCCAATTTTTCTGAGTCAGAATATAACTGCACATGACTATTACAATTTTTAGTTAGTTGGAGTGCTCGAGGCTGCCGTTGACGGATTTTCTCGGGCTACAGGGGAAGAATTGGCACCAGTTCAATTGGCGGCTGAGGCAACATGGGTGGTTATCAGACAAGTTGGCAGGAATGAATGACCAAGTGCGGGAATTACATGTCTAAAACCATCCATGAGGCAAAAGTATGTGGGCATCATTAAAAGATATGTTTTGAATTTTATTACAGTGGAAGGGGGCCAGGGATAGCTTTGTATTTTCTGGAAAAATTTTTGACAATTAAGCATTTGTGCACACGTAGCATTTGTTTCAGCAATGATGGGGGTGCGTAGAGTGAACTCTGTAGGGGGTAGGATCTTTGCAACCACGCCCCAATTAGCATTTTGGGAATAAGTTAAACTTACACCATAAACTCTTAACATGGTATCTTTTTGAATTTTCCCAGGATGTCTACAGACAGGTATTAGGCAAGAGCTAATAAGCCTGTTTGCAGGTATACCTCTTGGCAAACAAAAATGTTTTACTCTCATGATGTTAGCCAGGTGAAGCCAGTAATTATCAGCAAATCACTGGGACAAACTTCTTTTTCCAGGGGCAGACCCCCCTTTTTGCACCTTATTAAGGAAACACAATGCAACACTACTAACACTACAACACGCATGTTTGATCTTCTTTGGGATCTGACCGTACGCTGGGCAGCTATTCACCTGGCAAGCTGCAGTAGGGTCTAGTCCCCTTCTTCAATTCTCCAGTTGCAGGTCTGACCGTACGCAGGGGGACAGTTTCCCGGTGTGTCCACAGTAAGGTCTAGCCTGAGTCTTCTTACTGCTTTTTCA
The DNA here is from genome assembly GCF_057233095.1 of Heloderma suspectum. NCBI lineage: Eukaryota > Metazoa > Chordata > Lepidosauria > Squamata > Helodermatidae > Heloderma > Heloderma suspectum. The sequence continues at coordinate 303,164,839 of NC_139461.1, read as the reverse complement.
GAATGATTTTTAAAGGATTTTCAGGATTTCTGTTTACAGTCTACTCTCCCCCTCTCGCTCTCTTGACTCGTGTCCAATGTATCTAGGGTTTAACTCTAGCTGCTTTCATAGCTGCAGGGGTGGAAAGTATGACAGTTCTGAGTTCTTTCTATCTGGGAGTCAAAGGGTTATTTTTCCCTCTTTAACTCATACTTTAACTCTTGGTTGGAAAGGATGAACTTCTGTGATGGGAATGGCTTATTTTTTTAAGACAAAGCGACGCTGGGCTTGAAGACCTTTGCTCAGTGTTTGGACTTCTTGTTTAAGGCTAACGTTTGCTTGCTCTTGATGCCACTCCAGTGTCAATCATGAAGTCAATGTCACTGCCCCTCACAGTCAATGTCACGGCCCCTCTTAAGCTGTCTCCCTTTTCGCCCATTCTGGCCCCTTTGGTTTTCTCCTTTGTGTATTTGATTTATTTTATTTGGGCATTCATGCCACTAATGTCCATCTTGTCCACACTGGGCACACTGGTTCTTTTTTAAGAATCTTCTGCCTCTGCCGGGTCTTCTTTTTTTTTCTTTCGTCCACGTCTTTTTGGGCCTCTGGGCTGAGGGAGGTGTACTGGCGATAGGCATTTGAAAGATGCTCCAAGTACGCTCTGGGGCCTTGGTGGCACCTTGCAGCACTTTAGACACTTTGGTCATATTAATTGACTTCTTTATACCTGCCTTTCATGGCTTCTAACAGCAGGGTTTGATACTGGGTGAGGCGCTCTAGCCCAACTTGTGTTTTGGGATTCCAGCAGGGGGGGGTTACTTACAAGGAGACTTTATTGGGTAACTTACAGCACACAGGCGTACTTAATTTTTGGATCAGACAGCTTCTCTGAACCACGAGCTATTGCACTAAATGGGTTTTTATACTATACATGTTACCCATAACACTAGCAAGCATTTTCAGCATAGGCTAGAAGTGTTTGGTTCTCAGGCACAGCTTCCTGTAAACAACTTCGCTTCCCAAAGTGCTTGATAACACTTTTTATTTATTAGTATGGGAAGACAAATTTTTTCTCTTTCTTTTGCTTTCTTTTTCTTTGCTGATCTGCCTGTATTGCAGATCATGTTTCAAACTTTTTATATAAAACTTTCTGCTCCATGCACCAGCCTTGTCTCTTTATTTGTCTTTTTCAAGTTAAACTTACTTAAACTTTTCTGCCTTACACTAGTCCCACTGACACACATTTGGGATAGGCTCTTCTTCTCCTTCTAGTTACATTTTCTTCATTTTAAAGAACTATTACATTATTGTGGCTACTTTACCCCAGGTAATAAGCTCCAGGCACAATCAGCTGCTTTTAATTTACCCTGGGGGCAACTATGGCCACGCTTCTTTTTTTACAAATTTTTTTTTCTTTGCCTCTTGCCTTTTCTTTCTTCTTTTTTCCTCCCTCTTCTCTATCTGTCTGCTACTTTCTCTATTTTTTTTTTCTACTTGCTTTTGTCTTTTCTCTTCGTCATCCATTGGGAACCACACTTAGTATCATTTGGAGTTGCAACTAACACTAATCTGCAAATATCACATATATTTTATGATATTTAAGAAATCATAAAATATACACCACAAACTTTTTCTGCAATTTAACACAATGAATGGAAAACACTTCTTGCATGGTAAGGCATGATGGAGCAGATCCAGCAATCATACTGCTCTTCTGGCTGAAAGCTCAGGGCTCATTAAAATCAAGGGACGGGCATACCCACACACGCAGAGTTCTAGGTCACCATTTTTGCATCGGCAACTCTATGCTGCATGAGTTCTGGCAGAAGGAAATCTAAAAGTCACAGATCAAACTCAGCCTGCTGTACACTGAGCTGACTACAAACACAGACACATGGTCTACAGCGATGAGAGTTCAAGTTTATCCAAAGCTTCACAGCACTGTCCATGGCAAGTCTTTGACAATTTAAAATTTTAGTTCATGTGCAGAGTGTCTCTAAAAAGCCCAGACATTGATGGAGGCAAACAGAGAAGGCTCTGGGCAATGAAGATGCGATGTTTCCAGCAAAGGCTCTCCACTTTTGCATCAGTTTAAAAAGGGAAAGTGTGGCCCTACACCCCTTCTGACAGACAAGGGCCTTTAACTTTTTTAGCAAGGCCTCTATCTAAACAGAGCGGCACAGCTCAGCTCTCTAGCCGTGACGCTTTAACCTGGGCAACTCCTCTGTAAATTTTATTTTACTTCTGTCAGGTTCTCTCACAGACATTTTAAAAACTTACTCTTTTTTTTTCTCTTCTAACCTGGTACACGAAAGCACTGAAACACTGAGTGCCGAAACTCAGGACGCTGGGGGGTGATGGGCATCGCTTTATACTTGCATTTTTCAGGCAGCCATTAATCTTCGGGGAGGCGGTGGGGTGATTTGCAGGACTTCAAAGGCAAGCTTCTCAGTTTGTTTGTATTTGTAAATCCCAAGCTCAAAACAGGACACGATGAGGTACAGGGCAGCCAAATCTTTGCTTTGGCAGGGGCAACAAATAACTCGGTTCAGCTTTCTTCGCTGGGGTCTCAAACAGGAAAACAGTCTTAATTTAAAGTTGTAACATCACTGACAGCGTCAGCCAGCCAGCTACACAGATCTCATTGTTTTTCAAGACAGTTGCTCCAATATCTTCTTTTCTTCTCAATCAGGTTGGGTCTCCCAGCTTACACAGTTTATTGCAGCTTCCAGGAGCATGGCAGTAGCATGATTTTGGCTTGGCCAGGAACATGCTGTCTGGTTTCTCGGTCTCTTTAGCACACACACTTAGGCAGTGTAACACTGGACACTCAAATCAGTGAGATTTCTTCATTGCAGGGAATCCCACGGCAAAAGCTTAATGGTTACGCTCTTCAGAAATCATATAGCTGATGGTCAGTAGCTACAGGCTCTATGCAATTTTAACACAGTTCAAAGCTAAACACGGTTACCTTGACAGAGATCTTCAACGTGGTCTTTCCGCTTCATTCTGCTTTGGGACAGTCTTATGGCACACTTTTCATTAGAAGAGGGGTCTAGCCTGTGCTCTGGGGGCTGATTCTTCACCTTTATTTTCTATTTTGCCTTCATCTTCTGGGTCTTCATTTTCAGTTTCCATTTCTTAGGGATTTCATCTCAATTAGGCGAGGTGATGATGTTGCACAACTCAGAACGTTGTGGGCAATTTTCCTGCCCCCCCTCTCTCGGCGCGCTAGGCTAACAGCTACTTCTTCGGCCTTACACTCTCACGCTCCCACGCTTTGTTAAAGGCCAGACTGTCCTGCAACATTTTTCTAATTAACAGCCTCAGATCTTGTTCTTTTTTTCCTCTCAGCTCGACCTTGAGCTTTTTGCTGTTTTCTCTTTCTATTCTGAATCTTTTTAAAAAAACCTTTTTCTTTCTTTGTTTGACATACATCTCAAGGGGGTGCAAGGTTTGCTTCCCCCACCACTCATAGCCTCCCTCCTAAATTGAAGACAGACACAATTAGGGAATGGGAATTGGTCAGTGAGTAAGGGGTCTCACTGGCCGACACAAGAGGATTTTTCACACCACGCACTTTGCTACTGGCCTGGGCACCTGGACGGTCAACGGTATGCGTCAGAAACCGCAGTAGCCACTCACACAATCATTCTCTCCACTGCATCCATATGTCCCTGCCACCCACTTTTCCCACTTTTTACCAGAGCGGAAAACGGCTTCCCCAGCTTCCTCAGCTTCCTACTGAGTACTGGCGTGCTAGGTACTGGCGCCCACTCGGGGGTGTGATCAGGCCCCCCTTCTACCCGCAAGGAGTAGGTTCTTTTGTATACGTATACCACCAACACTGACCTTCTTCATAAGGCGGGGCCCTCTTTTTTTCTGCCCAGTGGCCTTTCTCCCTAAAGGCGGGGCCCTCTTTTTCCCATATACTTGCCTTTCTCCTGAAGGCTTCCAATGTGGGTTTCAACTCAATTGCAGCTGCGATACAGGCAGGGCTCAAGTTCCTTCCTCCGCTTCCCAAGGTTCTCTTGCTGCTCGCTGCCGTTTGGGCGATCCCGGTGCAGGCTTTCTCCCATTCACTCGACAAAAAGGTCGGTGGCGCCAAGAAAGGGAGGCATGCGCCGAGCTCGTCTTCCTGGTGCGGCGATCAAGAGCAGGCAACTGCCACCTGTCTGGCTCAGAGCCTGCCACATCCGAGTCACGGCACCATTTATGTTGCAGAACCCAGAGTCAGAGAGACCACGGAGTGAAGGAAAAAGAGATTCTTTATTTAACGCGCGGGCTTAAGGCTGGAATCATTTCCAAAGAGCCAGAAGCCCCGATTTACATTAGCACATTGGTTTTATAGACATTGTGACACATATGAAACGGCTCCTCCTCCCCCTCCCGCATGGGGTTGCAATCCTCAACATTTTTCCTCCTAGCACTATTGTTTATAATACAAGAACTGGGTTATAGGGTAGCCATGATAAGGAGAGAACAGAAGAGAACAGCAGAGAACAAGATATACAACTGTATGACCTTTGACAAGATAAGGAATTCCTGTGTCTCGTCAGCTTACAACAATATATTCAAGGGAGAAAGAGCTCAGCAAGAACATGAAGCATGAGACTGCATGAGGCTACTTAGTCTGATCCCCGATATGGCTGCTACAAGCAGGGGGTTGGACTCGATGGTCTTAAAAGCCCCTTCCAACCCTACTATTCTGTGATTCTATGATTCTATGATTCTAACATTTTGATCAGTGAAGGATTTGCACTGCAGGGTGCAGCCATAGCATCCCTGACAGGTTGCCCCCCCCCCCACATTTGCTTAAATACCTCCAGCAAAGAAGAACCCGCCACCTCCCTAGGCCATCTGTTCAACTGCTGAACAATGTTCACCAGTAGGGAGTTTCTCCTAATGTTTATCTGAAATCTGCATCCCTGCAGTTCTACCCACCGGTTCTAGTCCTGTCCTCTGGAGCAATTGAGAACAAGTTCTGCACCATCTTCTGCATGACTGCCTTTTAAATATTTGAATACTATCATGTCTCCCCTTAATCTTCTCTTCTCCATGCTAAACATATCCAGTTCTTTCAACCGTTCCATCATAGAACTTGGTTTACAGAACCCTCACCATCCTGGTTGCTCTTCCCTGGATGCACCTCAACTTGTCAATGTCATTCTTAAAATGAGGTGCCCAGAACTGGACACAGTACTCCAAATGTGGCCTGACTAATGCAGAATAGAACTGAAGAATTACTTCCCATGATATGGCCAGTATGCAGCCCATTAATACAGCCCAAGATTGCATTAGCTTTAGAAATCGCATGTGCAAAACTTCATTCAGGAAATGTCACCTTTTTTTTTCCCTGCCCTCAACATTCCTCAGACGTTTTGCCTGAGGTGAAACCTCCAAATTCACTTTGGAAGAGGTCATCAAGGGTTGAAATCTAATCACATATTAGAGGCGTGTGGATGCTTCCTAGCTCCCCCCACCCTCTGAGGAACGTTGCTAGTCTTTTTGGTTTCCTGCAAAGCTCCCCAGATGTTCTGGCTAAGAAGAACCTCAACATTCACTCACAATTTTGTTTTAGATGTATTTTCAGTGGCAAGTCATGTTAAGTTAGCCAGACCATGGGCATGATCCAACGTGGCAATTCTTATGTTCTTCTGCCCTTAAGTAGCACTCTGGTTTAATCTAACAATCTGGTTTAATCTAAGCAAACTGATCATCTGAATGTCCAGGACAGAGCTCCTCTATTGGATCACTTGAGGCTGCATGATATTGGCCAATGTAACTTCTAAATGTTCTCTTGTAACACTAAGCACCAAATATATGGTGCCATGTTCAAACCTTCACTTCCCATATTATTTCCATGAAACAACCTGCTTTCCAGTGTATTTGCATCAAGGGTTTTCTTCCGCAATCCAAAGCACCACCTTTCCCCCTCCCTCCCCAGCCTTTCCTTCCATAACATACACCCAAGAAAACTCACCTTGTCAGAAACTAAGTTGGGGGGGGGGGCTTGGGGGAAAGATTAAAATGTAAATGGTTATGCTCCACTTTTCAAATGGATGTTTTATGCTTCACTTCGGATGGTGGGAGAAATAGCATTTTTATAACCCCCATGAAATGGCTGCTACACAAGGTGCTTCAGCAAGTTGCTAAAAAACCTTGATAAATAAATCCTGTGTCAGTGGGGACTGCAAAGGAAGGTTGCTCCCCATTTACAGGGATATCTTGAATTTCAAAGCAGTGTCATGCAAAAGGGGATTTTGAAATTGCACAAGGGCCTGCCCGCTCTCAGCTTTGAAGTGGAGAAAAGAGTCTACACAAACTCTCTTTCAGCAGAACTGGAAATAATCACTACAAAAATAATGTTCTTGCTGCATTTGCGGATTAAAAAAAAACACCACCACCATTGGACATTAATTTTCAGTGTTTAGTTTTGAGCATCAAGTGAAGCTGCACAGACAAATCTTCAAAGGGCGGAAAGAAGCATGAAAGTAATGTAAGCCTAATATGTGGCAACATTAAAAATAACTGATAAGATACACTAGGTGACAGCACATCTGTGGGGGAATAAATGAAGCTTCTGGCCTGGGTGCTGGAGATGGGGATGTTGGAGAAGTCTGCAATGGATTTAAATGAGTTCAGATCTCTATGAATCCAACCCATGGATTCTATAGCAAGCAGACCAGCTTTATCCGAATTGCACGGATACCAGGGACTTGCGGACCATTTTTTGTTTTTGTTTTTGTTTTTTTACATTCTGGGAATTGTATGCAAATTTAGTGATACAAAAATACTAAGAAGAAAAAACACCAACCAAAAATGTGCATCCCCCCCCCCCCATTATGCTAAAGATTGGAAATTGGCGTTTGGGAGGATTCACACATTTTTCTTTTTTTCACTTTTGGGGAGACTTGCACAAATTCACAGTAACTTGCACTAGTGCTGATGTGCATTAGTTCACATGCAAATGAGCACAAGATGACCTTCCCCCCTGGCACTCTAATTAAAGCTTTATCTATGCGGCTCACTTTCCTTTTGCATCAAGCTGTAGTCCATTTGTCTATCTGCATAGTGCTTCCTATAGCCAGATACCTTGAATTAGACCCCAGGCAATCAAGAACATGGCTGTATATGCTAGTAACCCACCAGCTGTAGCACAATATGCTAAAATGTAAATTAGTACTGAGCATCTTATCTCTTGAAAGTTTTCTTCCCGCACTAGAGAGGCTTCCATTTTTCTGCCTCACTCCCCAAGCACGCTAGAATTTCTTTTGGTGATGTTTTTGAGCTTACCTTACTGTGGTGAGGTGGCTGAGGGTGTTCTCTCCATGTGTTTATATTACACATCTCTCTGTCACCCTGGCGCCTCCCCAACTGCCCACATTTTCTGATCTGAAAAAAAGCCCCATGGCAGGAGTTACCTCAATTGTCTTTTCCTGGGTTTTAATTGAAGTGTGGGAGGCCTGGGCGGCTGCAGACTGCTGGAGAGATTACTGTACAGGTCTCCCCCCCGCCCTGTCTCTCTCTCTCTCTCTCTCTCTCTCTCTCTCATTCTCTCTCTCTCACACACACACACACTTTGGCTACCTCATGACTATGGTAAATGCAACCCCCACCCCACCCATGAGAATTACACCTACTTTTTTATCCCCTTTGAATTTTTTTTTAACGCAGTTTCTTTGGCTTGAATGAGAATGATTGAAAAAGATGAAGAAGACATTTTTGGCACCTCATTAAAATGTTATAGCCTCACTTATTTTTCAAGAATGGTGTAGATCGGGGTAGGTAACTTCTAGAGTTCTGGGGGACATTTTTGCCCCCTGGACCCCTGGCATGGGCTGCATTTTGCAAGGTGCCACGTAGACCATGGGGCACTTCCACCCACCAAAGAAGAAACAATGGTCTGAAATTGCTGGCTTGCTGCCAAAATGTGGCAGCTACAGGAGCTACAGTGGGCAAATTTAGCTTCATTGCAAACTAAGTTCAACCCATTTTATGTTCTGTAGTGGCTATGGAGCACCAAAAGGGCCAAATTTAGCTTGCAAACAAGTTAATTTAGTTGTCTGGGCACTCTGCAGATGCTATCGCTATTAGACTACTGGAATACACTCTGTGTGGAGCTGCCCTTCTGCCTGGTTCAGAAACTGCAGCTAGTGCAGAATGCAGCAGCTAGGGTGCTCACTGGGACACCCAGCTATGCTCACATAAGAATCTGCATTAAAAGAACTGCACTGCCTGCCTATTAGCTACTGAATCATGTTCTCAGTTATGTTATTGTCATACCAAGCCCTAATCACATGGGACCAGGATGTCTAGCAGACCGCCTTTCCTTATATATAACCAGCTGACCTTTAAGATTATCAGAGGAGGCCTTGCTGGTCATTGCACAACCAACAGAAGGTCACCACATAATACGTCAATGGTGGACCTTCTCACCACCCTCTAGAAAACCCTCCCCCGTGCAGTTTGGGAGGCAGAAAATGTGGTACATTTCAAACGCCTCCTGAAAATGCACTTGTTCAGCCAGGCTTCCTTTGGCTTCTAATTAATAGTAATTAACCATGCTGCTCCATCTTACTGCACCTTGCATTGTTCTGTACTATTATTGGAATTGTTTGTAATAATGTCTTTTAAATGTGTTTTTAATGTTTATATGTGAACTGCTTAGGGATTGTATTATATTAAGGAGTATAGAAGTATCACTAAATAAATAAATAAATAAATATTCTTTTAATAAAATTTCCTCCAAATTTGGGGTGGGGCACCAGGGGTGTGGCAACAGGGAGCAGCAGGGGCTGCATGCAGTCTCTGGCTGTGCGTTGCCCATCCCTACTCTAAATCTTTGGAAACACATCAGGGCATGATGATAAAGGGAAGAGTGAGAGGCTCTGGAATTGTCATAGAATTTGGAGCTGGATGCTTAGATCTGAGCTTCACTTCAGATTAGGAATGTCCAGATTTTGTGAAATCCGTCCCATGTGGGATGGCGCAGGTGCCCGATTCCATCTGGGAATCTGGAGGAATCCCTGCTGCCCGCACCCCCAAGCCCTGCTCGCTGAGCCCCTGCCCCCACTCGCCACTTGCCTGCACTCAGCAAGTGGCCCACACTCAGCCCAGTGGCCTTGTCAAGCTCTGCAGTCAACATATTTTGAAATATAAAATGGAGATCACAAAAATGCCCATATTTGCGTATGCGCGAAAGTGTGCATTTTGGCAGAGATGTGCATTCTCCCTCATATGCAAATATGCATATTCACAAAAATGTGATTTTCGCGCACATACAACTATGCACTTTTTTTGTGATCACCATTTTATTTTTCAAAAAATAGTGACTGCAGAGGCTGCTGGGGTGAGTGTGGGCTGCTCACCAAGCACAGGAGGGGCTTGAGCGAGGTCCAGGGACTGGCAAGCGGGTACAGGGGTTGGGCGGGCACCCAGAGAACCCAGACTGGGGTGGGTTCGCACATCCCTAGTCCCATGTGTGTTTTGTGGATTGTGAGTTGTTGTTTGTTCCAGTGTCCATTCACAGATGGATCTGAATCCCCCTGCTCATTATGGGGAAAAATACATAAATAATTCCATAAGAGGGTTCGCAACAATGTTTGTAATTATGTTCGTACGTATCTTTTAGCATATTGTCCCCCATTCCATTCAACTTTTCCCTGCATATGTATTCTAGGATGGCATATGTCTCAGCAGAAATGTGTGTATTCTCCTATGAATAAATTTGTGTAAGTTTTGTGAAAGTAAAAACAACAACACCCCAAGCTGAAAGTCCACGGACTCTGCACAGGCCAAGGAGGCTGGTCCGTGGCAGATCCTGAAGGTCGGATTCTTAGGAATCCAAACTCATTTTAGTCTGTCTTGAATTTCTCCAGCAACCCTACTCATAAGTAGGACAGTTCTCCAGCTCTTGATAGTAGGCCACCACCACCCAATCAGTGCATGTTCCCTACTTGTCATGGTAGGCATCTCCAGAACTTTGCAATTTTGCCCATAATTAATTTTATGGCATGCTGAGTATCCTTACAATGTTGTACTGCTTGCAGCCAATTAATTGGGAATGATCTGCAAATTAGTAATAATTAGTAGAAATTACAAGGTGAACCATCTTAACAGAACATCAGGCTAATAAGTCTCTGACGGGCAATTTGCATTCAGGTGGAAGCTGTGATTTTGTTTCGTTTATTGTGAGTTGCTTCTTTATTTCCTCCCTCTATTATTGAGGGTTTTGATGGTTATTTTTAACTATTTATGTAGTAATTTTAAGATATGTACTTCTCACAATTCTGTAAGCAGGTTTTGCTGAACAACAGCATTTTCAGATGAGACGCTTAGGTTGGACTTACATGTTATAATAAACACAGGGATTTATAACAGCTACACATTGCATTGCCCTCCTGTAATGTGTAGTACATCTGATATCATGATGCTGTGTTCTTCCCTTAACTGCCCCTGTTCCACATCATCAGCTGTTGCTTGTTGTGGTAGTTGGAGAGGAATGCAGAATGGGTTGGCATTGGTACACCAGGTAATATCAGGACTAGGGATGTGTGAATCTCCAAATCTTGAGCTCACCAAAATTCTCCAAATTCCATCTCAATGTTCATTCCAACTTGAATCCATATCAGATTGCAAGCTTTGTTTTTTATCTTTTCACATGAAAATCTGTGCATATTTTCATGTGTATTTTTCCAAATGTATATATCTTTCTAATGTGCACATGCTTCTTCTATTGATTAAAGCATATTTGTGTGCACCTTTCAGGAGTATGCAATTTTTCATGCCTGTTTTTCAAATCTATGCATGCAGTCAAACACTTTTTTTTTTTTTTTGGTCTGTGAATCACATTGCAAGTTTGGACATCTACATACTTGAACTGTGGATTGTGTCCAAATCTCTGTTTTTTGTCCAGATGGTGTGAAGTCAGTAAATTCTGATTAAAAACAAACAGAAACAAATTTCTCATACTTCCCTAATCAGGACCTTAGACATTTTGCCTGAGGAGAACTGCTCAAATCTTATATAAGAATACAGTAGTGAAAGGCTATGTACTAGACATCTACCAGACTGATTTTGTTCATTTCTGTTTTAAATTGAAGGTTGAGCAGTCCAGACATGCAGAAAATTTTGAAACTTCAAAAAAGTTCAAAGCTTGAGCTCTGGGGAGCTCAGAAAGGGAGAAGGGAGAGGGATGGGGCAAAGGGGAGTTTAATGCCTGGGCTGTGCCCCAACTGTGCATGTAATGTATGTAAGGTGTGACAAAATGTGTGTCTGCATGTGTAATAATGCTTACTCCTGTGAGTTCTTAGAATGCTGGGCGAAAGAAAGGACAGGCACAGAATGCTGGGAAAGTGGTTGAAGAAAAGTCAGTTGGTGATGATAGAGTAGGAGGAAGAGAAGCTGAGGAGAAAGCTGAAAGGACACCAGAGGGAGAAGAGAGAGAAAAATCTTACATTGTGTGTTTTTGACTTCAAACTCCAAGAAATGGTAAAATGGTCATTTTAAAAATAACATCTTTTTTTGTTTTCACCTTTGTTGGTGTGTTCGTAGTACATTTATTTTAAAAGTGTACAGTTGTTCCAGTAATGAGGGAAATGGCCAAACATATTTTTATCCAATCATTGTCGTACTCCTAGTCGACGCGCGACAAAGGATTTGCACTAGTTGCATAGAATGTTGCTTCTGGTGAAATTTCATTGGAAGCACCTGATTTTTAAAATAAAGGTTTCCTATGTCCAGAACCATCCATCACATCACCAGTAAGAATACAGCATTTTAAATAGAGCTGAGCTGAAATTTCACAGATGGCATTTTTTTTAAAGAACATTTCTAAGATTTTTCTTTTTCTAACACCACCTCCCCAGACAAAGAAGGCCACTTTACAGAGTTTTTCTCCAAAAATTCTCCTCCTTTATGTGTGCATGGTGGCTGAGATCCCTTCCCCATAATGCCCTGGAACAATGACAGTTCCAGGGCATTGTGGAGGATGTAGCCTGGTGGCCAGGCTGCCACCATAGTTGCTGACATTGACACTTACCCTGGCAAGAAAAAAGGAAAAGAAAGAAGCCACTGTGTATAGCAGATGTAGGCAAAAGGGAGATCTCCAGATTTTTGGACTTTAACTCCAAGAAGCCCTGCCAGAATAGCCAATGGCCAGGAATGTTGGGAGATGAGGTCCAAGACATTCTGACCAGCCCTGTTGTAAAGAAGTGAAGGTTTGGGGGGCAGGATAGGAAAGGAAAAACACACACACAGAAGAATTCAGGGTGGGCCCCCTCCCCAATTTCCAAAAAATTCCTGGGCAGGGGGAGTGGATTCTTTTTTCTTTTTTTCATTTTCTTCTTTTTCTGGTCCCCCTCCCCATTTTTGCAGGGTTCTCCTCTCCCAGCCTTCACATCTCTACCACTGCCACTACTAATGATGAGCCCCACCCCTGGCAAACTTTTAGAGAATCTCTCTCTCTCTCTCTCTCTCTCTCTGCCCCCCATGGAGAAATTCAGTGAAATAGTCCACTCCACAATTTCTTTGATGTCACATAGGGTGTAGAATTTAAAGAAGCCATTTGTACACAGCCTTAAGTGTAAGATAATACAAATATCCCACCATCACCTACATAGTCACTGTTAAGAAAATGATGCCAACCAGAAAAGTGGGACTCAGTCCATGAAAGACTGCTGCTTCATGATTTCCTTTCATATCCATGGAGTTTCCTTGGGGATCCACACACAAGCCCCATTGATATGAATGGAAACCGTGCAGTGCTGGGGGGATTGTTCCCTTGGTGAATAATCCATTTGATAATGACTTGTAAGTGGAAACACAACTGGGGGAGGGTGGACTGAGGATAGTGCTTTGTTGGCCTCAGTCCATGTTTTAAGGTCACTGTCTGGGACACTGTGCAGCCTCCTGACATCCCTCAGCATCTTTAAATAGTCCACCACTGCCCCACACCTGGAACATGACTGGTCATGTTTTGCTGCCATTTGCTTTTTCTCCTCCATCATCGTCCTGTGATATATTCTTCCCTTAATGATGCAATGCTCATAAACTGCCTTGGCCCCATTCACTCTGCAATGCTTTCTATGGGATTTGCAAATTGCATATCGCCTTTTGCATTAAAACCAAATGAGTTCATTGCCATGTTTAAATAAGGGTATCATTTGTAAATGCTTTATTCATAATTAATGGAATTATTACTGGATGCCACCACATTTTTCATCTCTCCAATATCGGATATGTTGTAAAACGCATTAGTGTGAAGTGTACTCCCAGCCACCCACCCCGCTTCCCCGACTCATGCTAGGACAACTCTACTGCAAAATGCATTATGCAATTTTCTGACATTGATCCTATTCTTAGAACAATGTACATGCACAGTTATCATTCTGGCAATGAAATGATAAATGCTGGCAAAGGTAGTCACCGTTGGACAAGGCTGAAAACATGCGAGTCAGCATTTTGACAAATAGTGAGCTTTTTTGAATAATTACAGGCACAATCCTATGGCCATTAGACAGAGGCTAGATGGCCATAGGATTTTTCAGTTTTGGAGGACCGACCTTGGAGCCCATACTCCGAGGTCAGTTCCCTGAAAACCATCACCCTTTCCTTGCCCTCACCACCTCTTAAGAAGCATAGTTTGTCCTGGGCTCCATGCTCATAAAATCAGCTCTGAGTAGGCAAAAAGGGGGCATTCCTGAGGACAGGACAGGGAGGACAGAAGCGTCGTTATGAAGCTTCCATTGTGCCATCCGGCCACCCACTCCCCGTGCTCCGATCAGCCATCTAGCTGCTAATGCAGGGCAGCCACAATGCAGAGGAGAAGATCCTCTCCTCACTCCACCCACCCTGCATTGGATAGGAAGTTGCCTCCGAGTTCGGAGGTGGCCACCTATCCCTATAGGATTGCTGCCTTCAAGTAGTGTTGCTGCTCAATGCCAATTCCACTAAAACATGTATGTGTTGGGGGGGGGGAGTTATATGTGTTTGGATGTTTTGGGAATGCAATACCATGGGGGAGTTCTGTATAACACCCCTCCAGTCTTCCAAAGTAGACTACAAAACTTGCCAAAGGTGAGGCACCAAGTTAAAGATGGGAGCATTCATGTTTACACTCCAGGAGGTCCTCTGCATAGATCAGGGGTGAAAAACCTCAGGCTCAGGATCCAAACCCGGTCCTCTAAGGTGACGCAGGAGGCCATGCCTGCTTCCCAATGCCCCACCCTCTTTCTTCTGACCACCAATCGTTGCGTGGTTTCCCAGCTTTTGTGCATTTCCCCCTCGCCTTTGGCCTTTGGCCCTGCTCACCATCAGAATGCGGCCCCCAAGGGCTTCGGCAAAGTGGAATTCAGCCCTTCAGCTGAAGTAGGTTCTGCACCCCGGTATTGATAATACACAGAAACCAAAAGGGAGGCACCAAAGCCAGAGTGAGTGTGAAAAGAGAAGCAAATTCTCAAAGGTGTGAATGATGAAAAATTAATACAGCCCAATGCGTTTTGGGATAAGCGGCTTCTTCGAGGACAATCTGGTGCATCCGAATGCTGAAAACAAGGTAGCGTACAAAAATAATGCTGCTTCTCTTGCACCATCAGGAAAGAATACCTTTGAACTGTTTCTTGTCTTTTTGCATTCTTCCACAGTATAGATATGCATCCCAAATGGTGCTGCATCTAGGGAGGACTTTCGCAGTGTTTGAACGACAGGTCTGGTGAGCCCTTACCTTTGGACATAGCCCTTTACTAGCTACTGTTTTTTTAAGAATGTGGGGTGTCATGATTTGGCTAAACTGGAGCAAGGCATTGGGTGGGGCTTGTGGATTTCATAAAAACCTCAGCCTCTAGATTTTCTGCCATAATTTGACCCCAAACTTTCAGGTTGTAATATGGATGCAAATCCAAAATAGTGCCACCCATAAGTGGGGTGTATGTGTCTTGTAGGGAGCAACTGAAACATCCTCACCACCTTGACTATTCTCTCTACCACTGTTAACACTAGCATCAAGATTTTTACACACAGCAATAGGAACATAAGAAGAGCCATGCTGGATCAGACCAAGGGTCCATCTAGTCCAGCATTCTGTTCACACAGTGGCCAACCAGCTGTTGACCAGGGACCCACTAGCAGGGCATGAGCCCAACAGCACCCTCCCACCCATGTTCCCCAACAACTGGTGTACATAGGCTCACTGCCTCTGGTATTGGAGGTACCACATAGCCATCAAGACTAGTAGCCACTGATAGCCTTTTCCTCCAGGAATTTGTCTAACCCCCTTTTAAAGCCATCCAAACTGGTGGCCATCACTACATCCTGTGGTAGCAAGTTCCATAGTTTAACTATGCACACTATAAAGAAGTCCTTTCTTTTCTCTGTCCTGAATCTCCCACCGATCTGCTTCATGGGATGACCCTGGGTTCTAGCATTTTGAGAGAGGGAGAAAAGTGTCTCCCTATCCACATTCTCCACACCATGCATAATTCTGTAGACCTCTATCTTGTCTCCCCTTACCCTCCTTTTTTCCAAGCTAAACCATCCCAGCTGTAGTAACCTATATGTAACTGTGATAGAAAGAAAGTATGAGATAGATGGAACAAGGGATGTCACGAGCGTCCAGTTGGGGCTCGAAGCCCAGCGAGAAGTTGCTGGTTCAGCCCCCCGGACACCAGGTCACGGACTTCAGCTCTTGCCAGACTCACCTGAGTTGGGCAACAGCTTGGGCATCCGCTCCCTCGGCAAGGAGAGGGGAAGAAGGCAGCGCCTCTCCTCCTTCCCCCCTCCTTGCTACAGTGGCAGTGATGCAGAAAGGCTGGTCATTTTCCATAAGTTTTCCTGGCCTTACGGAAAATGAGCAGCTTGTCCCTAGTCTCCGCTGCTGTAGCAGGTGGGGATGGAGGGAAGAAGGAAGCACCTATCCTCTTCTCCCCCACTCCCACCTGCTGGAGGCCAGGGCAAGAGGCTGGCCACCCAGGCCCTTTTTCCCTCTCCGTCTCCGGCCCTTGACAGCCAGTGAAAGGAAGAAGGGCAACAGTGGCATCCTACCCCCTCGGTCTGGCGTTCTCTAGAGAAGGCCAGGGAGAGCAGGTGGGGTCTGGACACTGTCGCCCTTCTTCCCCGTGCCAGCTGTCAAGGGCCTGCGCGGGGAAGGAGGGTGATGGCAGCACCCCAACGCTCTTGCCCTGGCCTCCTCTAGAGAAGGCCAGGGTGAGAGGCTGGGGGGTGGCTGCGTCGAGGCCTTCCTTCCCCGCACCAGCCTTTGACAGCCAGTGTGCAGACGAGGAGTGATGGCGGCACCCCAGTGCTCTCTCCTTGGCCTCCTCTAGAGAAAGCCAGAGTGAGGGGCTAGGGGGTGGCTGCACTGAGACCCTCCTTCCCCATGCTGACCTTTGACAGCTGACGTGAGGAAGAAGGGAAGTTCGAGCAGCTTGCAGGCAGGCAGGGCGAGCAAGGAAGCTCATGGAGCAGGCCCAGGCTGTGCGAGCTGCAGGGGGGGGGCAGTTCAGCAAGGTCCCTGATCCCAGATGGAGATGGGCTCGTCCATCCCTAGTTGGAACATTCAGATTGCTCCTTACAAAGTATGGATGGCACCATATTGAATTTACATCCATAAGGAAGACTGTGGTGTATCACCACACCTCCTATTTTTACAAGAGCAAGTACTGATTCTAGCTCCAGAATTTCAGTACCTCTATAATCTCAATGAAGCCATAAGCTATGCCATGCAGGGCCACCCAAGACGGACAGGTCATGGCGGAGAGTTCTGACAAAATGTGGTTCACTGGAGAAGGAAATGGCAACCCACTCCAGTATTCTTGCCAAGAAAACCCCATGGAACGTATCACAAGGCTAAAAGATATGACGCCAGAAGATGAGCCCCTCAGGTTGGAAGGTGTCCAATACGCTACTGGGGAAGAGCAGAGGGTATTTCCAAGTAGCACCAGAAAGAGTGAAGCGGCTGGGCCAAACCCGAAAGGACACTCAGCTGTGGATGTGTCTGGTGGTGAAAAGAAAATCCGATGCTGTAAAGAACAATATTGTTTTGGAACCTGGAATGTCAGATCAATGAATCAAGGTAAGCTGGAGGTGGTCAAACATGAGATGGCAAGATTGAACATCGACATCTTGGGAATCAGCGAACTAAAATGGACAGGCATGGGCGAATTTAATTCAGGTGACCATCATATCTACTATTGTGGGCAAGAATCCCTTAGAAGAAATGGAGTAGCACTCATAGTCAACAAAAGGGTGGGAAAAGCAGTACTGGGGTACAATCTTAAAAATGATAGAATGATCTCAGTATGAATCCAAGGCAAACCATTCAACATCACAGTAATTCAAGTCTATGCCCCAACCACTGAGGCCGAAGAAGCTGAGGTTGATCGGTTCTATGAAGACCTACAACACCTTCTAGAACTAACACCAAAAAAAGATGTCCTCTTCATCATAGGGGATTGGAATGCTAAAGTAGGAAGTCAAGAAATCACCGGGATAACAGGCAGGCATGGCCTTGGTGTACAAAATGAAGCAGGACAAAAGCTAATAGAGTTTTGCCAAGAGAACATGCTGATCATAGCAAACACTCTTTTCCAACAGCACAAGAGGCGACTCTACACATGGACGTCACCAGATGGTCAATATCGAAATCAGATGGATTATGTCCTTTGCAGCCAAAGATGGAGAAGCTCCATACAGTCAGTCAAAACAAGACCTGGAGCTGACTGTGGCTCAGATCATGAGCTGCTTCTTGCAAAATTTCGGCTTAAATTGAAGAACGTCGGGAAAACCACTAAACCGTTCAGGTATGACCTAAATCATATCCCTCATGAATATACAGTGGAGGTGAGGAATAGATTTCAGGGATTAGACCTGATAGACAGAGTGCCTGAGGAACTATGGACGGAGGTCCGTAACATTGTTCAGGAGGCAGCAACTCAATCCATCCCAAAGAAAAAGAAATGCAAGAAAGCCAAGTGGCTGTCTGATGAGGCTTTACAAGTAGCTGAGGAAAGAAGGGAAGCGAAAAGCAAGAGAGAAAGGGGAAGATATACCCAACTGAATGCAGAGTTCCAGAGAATAGCAAGGAGAGACAAGAAGGCCTTCTTAAATGAACAATGCAAAGAAATCGAGGAAAACAACAGAATGGGAAAGACTACAGATCTCTTCAAGAAAATCGGAGATCTCAAGGGAACGTTTTGTGCAAAGCCAAAGACAGGCATGATAAAGGACAAAGAAGGCAGGGACCTAACAGAAGCAGATGAGATTAAGAAGAGGTGGCAAGAATACACAGAAGAACTATACAGGAAAGATCTGAATGTCCCTGATAGCCATGATAGTGCGGTCACTGAACTTGAGCCGGACATCCTCGAGAGTGAAGTCAAGTGGGCCTTAGGAAGCATTAGTAACAACAAAGCTAGCGGAGATGACAGTATTCCAGCTGAGCTATTTAAAATCCTGAAAGATGATGCTGTTAAAGTGCTGCATTCAATATGTCAACAAATCTGGAACACTCAACAGTGGCCACAAGACTGGAAAAGGTCAGTTTACATTCCAATTCCAAAGAAGGGCAACGCCAAAGAGTGTTCAAACTACCGCACAATTGCGCTCATTTCACATGCCAGCAAGGTGATGCTCAAAATCCTACAAGCTAGGCTTCAGCAATATGCGAACCAAGAACTACCGGAAGTACAAGCTGGGTTTCGAAGAGGCAGAGGAACTAGAGATCAAATCGCCAACATTCGCTGGATCATGGAGAAAGCAAGAGAATTCCAGAAAAACGTCTATTTCTGCTTCATTGACTACGCGAAAGCCTTTGATTGTGTGGATCACAACAAACTGTGGCAAATTCTGAAAGTGATGGGAGTACCAGACCACCTTACCTGTCTCCTGAGAAACCTGTACGAGGGTCAAGAAGCAACAGTAAGAACCAGAGATGGAACAACCGATTGGTTCAAAATTGGGAAAGGAGTACCACAAGGCTGCATATTGTCACCCTGCTTATTTAACTTATATGCAGAGTACATCATGAGAAATGCGGGGTTGGATGAATCAGAGGTCGGAATTAAGATTGCTGGGAGAATTATCAACAACCTCCGATATGCAGACGATACCACCCTAATGGCAGAAAGCGAAAAGGATCTAAAGAGCCTCTTTTTGAGGGTGAAAGAGGAGAGTGCAAAAGCTGGTTTGAAACTCAACATTAAAAAAACGAAGATCATGGCATCTGGCCCCATCACTTCCTGGCATATAGAAGGGGAAGAAATGGAAGCAGTGACAGATTTTACTTTCTTGGGCTCCAAGATCACCGCAGACGGTGACTGTAGCCATGAAATTAAAAGACGCTTGCTCCTTGGGAGGAAAGCTATGGCAAACCTAGACAGCATAGTAAGAAGCAGAGACATCACCTTGCCGACAAAGGTCCGTCTAATCAAAGCTATGGTTTTCCCAGTAGTAATGTATGGGTGTGAGAGCTGGACTATAAGGAAGGCTGAGTGCCGAAGAATTGATGCTTTCGAACTGCGGTGCTGGAGAAGACTCTTACGAGTCCCCTGGACTGCAAGGAGGTCAAATCAGTCCATCCTAAAGGAAATCAACCCTGAGTGCTCATTGGAAGGACAGATAATGAAGCTGAAGCTCCAATATTTTGGCCACCTAATGCGAAGAGAAAACTCCCTGGAAAAGACCCTGATGCTGGGAAAGACTGAAGGCAAAAGGAGAAGGGAATGGCAGAGGATGAGATGGCTAGATAGCATCACGGATGCAATGAATATGAACTTGAGCACGCTCCGGGAGAGAGCGCAGGACAGGAAGGCCTGGCGTGCTATGGTCCATGGGGTCACGAAGAGTCGGACATGACTGAACGACTGAACAACAACAAATAATCTCACAACCTCTTTCTTGAGGTGATTCCTTAGAGTGAGTGTGAGTGTGTGTGTGTGTGTGTGTGTGAGGAATACATCAACTATAACCTAAACAACCACTTTATTAGGATGCTGCCACCACCCTCCACCTCATGAGGAGTTGTTTTGTGTTGTTTATTCATTCAGTAACTTCCGACTCTTCGTGACTTCATGGACCAGCCCACGCCAGAGTTTCCTGTTGGCCGTCGCCACCCCCAGCTCCCCCAAGGTCAAGTCCATCACCTCCAGAATATCATCCATCCATCTTGCCCTTGGTCAGCCCCACTACCCTTTGCCTTCCACTTTCCCTAGCATCAGCATCTTCTCCAGGGTGTCCTGTCTTCTCATTATGTGGCCAAAGGACTGCAGTTTTGCCTTTAATATCATCCCCTCAAGTGAGCAGTCTGACTTTATTTCCTGGAGTATGGACTGGTTTGATCTTCTTGCAGTCCAAGGCACTCTCAGAATTTTCCTCCAGCACCACAGTTCAAAAGTATCTATCTTCCTTCGCTCAGCCTTCCTTATGGTCCAGCTCTCGCAGCCATAGGTTACTATGGGGAATACCATTGCTTTAACTATGCGGACCTTTGTCTGTGGGAGTTTTGGGAGTTCCACAGAGTGGGGGCCACCACAGAGAAGGCCCTCTCCCTTGTCCTCACCAGCCTAGCTGTCCTGGCTGATGGGACAGAGAGAAGGCCATCCGAGGCTGATCTATCTGGTGTTGCTGGAGGTGCTCCTTGAAATAGACTGGGCTGGAGCCATATAGGGTTTTAAAGGTCAAAACCAACACCTTGAATTTGGCCCGGAAAACTACTGGTAGCCAGTGCAACTCCTTCAGCACTGGAGTGATGTGATCTTGCCGGCGGCTGCCTTTAATCAGGTGAGCCACTGCGTTCTGTACCAGCTGCAGCTTCTGAACCATCTTCAAGGGTAACCCCACGTAGAGCGCATTACAGTAGTCTAAACGAGAGGAGACCAGGGCATGTACTACCGATGGGAGCAGATGGTCAGGAAGGTAGGGGCGCAGCCGCCATATCAGATGGAGTTGGTACAGCGCTGTCCAGCTCACAGCTGACACCTGAGCCTCCATGGACAGCTGGGAGTCTAAGATGACCCCCAAGCTGTGGACCTGGTCTTTCAAGGGTAGCTGTACCCCATTCAACACCAGGTCAACATCCCTCAACCTCCCCTTGTATCCCACCAAAAGTACCTCGGTCTTATCAGGGTTCAGCTTCAGCTTATTCCTCCCCATCCAGACACTCACCGTCTCCAGACATTTGGACAGGGATTCTACGGCCAACCTTGGTGAAGATTTGAATGAGAGGTAGAGCTGCGTGTCATCCACATACTGATGAGACCGCACCTCAAACCTCCTGATGATAGCCCCCAGCGGCTTCACATAGATTTTAAATAGCATCGGGGAGAGGATGGAACCCTGTGGCACCCCACAAGTGAGCGGCCATGGGTCCGAAACCTCCTCTCCCAGTGCTGCCCTCTGGTACCTGCTGGAGAGGAAGGACCGGAACCACTATAATATTTTGTCTCCAATGCCCAACCCCTCCAGGCAGTCCAGGAGGATACCGTGGTCAATGGTATCAAGAGCCGCTGAGAGGTCAAGGAGAACAAGGGAGAAGCATTCACCCCTATCCAGAGCCCTCCTCATATCATCCACCAAGGTGACCAAGGCCATTTCTGTCCCATGCCCAGGCCTGAAGCCCGACTGAAATGGATCTAAATAATCGTCTTCTTTCAAGTGTGCCTTCAACTGCATCGCCACCACCTGCTCAATCACCTTGCCCAAAAAAGGCGGATTTGAGACTGGGTGAAAGTTGTTCAGAACTTGGGGATCCAAGGAGGGCTTCTTTAAGAGCGGTCTTATCACTGCCTCCTTGAGGGCTGATAGCATCACTCCATCCTCAAGGGAGGCGTTCACCACCGCCTTGATCCCCTCACCCACCCTCTCTCTGTAGCCCATAATGAACCAAGATGGGCAAAGATCCAGTAAGCAGGTGGTCGGCCTTACAGATGAAAGCACCTTGTCCACTTCATCAGAAGGAAGAAGCTGGAACCAATTCCACAAAACCGGTGTGCCGCCCGCAGACCACCTCCTGCTCACTAACTGTATCCACAGCGCACGGAATAACACTCCAAATCCGATCAATTTTATCTGCAGTGCCTTGCCAAGGCCTCCCAGGAGGCCTTAGAATGCTCCAGCAGTTCTGGAGCAACTGGACCGACCAGGCTCCAGACCACTTGGAACAGCCTCCTGGGACAGCACTCTGCAGACGCGATAGAAAATAGTTTTTGCTCAGCCTTAATAAACACTATTTCTAACTACAACCCCCTCAATGCTAGGTGGTACCCTTTGGGAGGGCTTGGGGTTTATGGCAAAATACATGTCCTCCTCCCAAACTGCTGAATAAAGTAACCCCTAAGAACTGTTCTCCCTTATCTAGCCTTGTACTTCTATGGTTACATGGAGGGGGAGGGAAAAATCAGTGCTGTTAATAATAAATCTGGAGATGCAGAAACTCCATTAGGCTCTTGCTTTGCCATCACAGTTCTCTTTGCCTCCACTGTCACTTATGTATGTCTTTTTCCTTCCGGCCTTGCATAGAAGATCACTTGTTTCAAAAACAACAACAAAACAAAACACTGCCCGATCCCAGATACATGGGTTTCTGCTATATTTTTCCCCTTGCAAGTGGAAAGATTGAGGAGGAAGCTGGGAGATGCTGATTGATGTCGGTACAGTGGCTTATATATTATTATGAGAACACTGACAAGTCGTTTGACTGGGGGAACATGAATTAGTCAGATCTGTCATCCTCACTATGGACTGTGACAAGAAGCCAATGCACTGAAGTGGCCTCCATGAGGAAATGCGTTAAACGCAGAAATTGCCTTCATACATTTTATTGGCAGCCTGCCGCATTCATGGGCTTCTCTCCCCCCACTGCCAGTTTTCACTGCTTGTTCCTCTGGAAAGGAACAACTTCTCATACTGATACGATTATTTGCAATACTAAGGGGACCAGTCACAGACTGTCTGTGCCTGTGGAGCCCCCTTGGCCCTGGTCCAGTTGTAGTGCACACGATTTGCATGTAGAAGATCCTGGGTTCAGCTCCTGGCAACTCAGGCTGTGAGGTTGAGAAAGACCCTGACCTCAGTCTTTGGAGTCAAAGTAATGGGCCCAATGGACAGAGGCACTATAAGGCAGCTTCGTAGAGTAGTGAAGGAGCATCTTCCCCAGTACTAACTAGGGATGCTGGAGAAATTCAAGATGGACTAAAATGAGCTTGGATTTCTAAGGATCTGACCTGCAGAATCCGCTGCAGAGTGACCCCCTCAGGCTGCGCAGAGTCCGTGGGCTTTCAGATGATTTTTTTTTTACTTTCCCAAAATGTATGCATATAAATTCAATAAAAAATACATAGGTTTCTGCTGAGCAAATGTCAAGTGGAATGGGGGACAATATGCTAAATGTTATGTACTAAGGCAAATTATCATGGAAATACTTAGGTAAATACTGATGCAATTATTTGCATATTTTTCCACATGATGAAAAAAAATATTTGCATCCATTTGTGAGTGGACAACAGAACAAAAGACACCTGACAATCCACGAAACGCAGACGGAGAGGATTTTACACAGTCTATACTTCCCCACCCCAGTACTAACCAAGGTGGCATTGAAAATTGCCTGGGGAGGCTTGGCTTGCAGTGTCCTCTTGGTGGTGGCACCCTGACTCGGGATGGACAGACTCACCTCCACCTGGCTTTGTCAGCTGCTTTCAAGCCGCTGCCCACCTCTCCTTGCAATGCCACACAAGCTTCTCAGTGGCTCAGCAAGTGGCCGATGAGGCCATGGGGCCATCCGTCCTCATTGCGAGCCATTGCCATTCTGGGCAAAATGGCAGCTGCCAGAGTCCTTGACACTGCGTGCAAACCACTCACCCTCTCCTCCTTCTTGCAAGGAGGAGAGGACAACAAGAGGTTGGCGTGCGGCAACGGCGACTCTTGCCCCTGCTGGCTCTGAAACCCTTGCAAGGAAGGAGACATGAGGGCTTGCAAGGAGGAGAGGGGTGAGCGGTTGGTGCATGGCTACAGGACTCCAGCATCCCCCATGGCTGCCAATGAGGGCAGGCTACTCCCAGCCGCTAGCAACCAGGTCCATCAGCGCCCGGCGGCTCAGCGAGTTGCATCCAGGGAGACAGATGTGGGGGAGTCTACCGGACTCCCAGATGCAGGCAGGCGCTCTCAACTCCCCAGCTCTGACTATGCAACTCATTTTCAGTGGAGTTCCAGCTTTCCCCCACACTTTTGTCATTAAGGCACCAGGTAAAGATGCATTTATTTGTACAAGCTATTTGCGGCATAAGCAAGTCTTTTATCTATTTTCTGGAATTGTGGTGATGGTTTTATTGTAATTTATTGTGTCTTTGTAATTTTGGAGTGATGATTTTAATGGCCTGCCTGTCTGTGTTATACTGTTTCTGTATGGGCTGTTAGCCACCTTGGGTTCCTTGTGAGGAAGGGTGAGATATACCTATAAATTAATAAGTATTTCTCCAGTGGTTGCACACCGTACAGGGCCAGCTTCCCACTGGCCCTGTAATTCTCTTCATCCGGTGTGTTGGCAAGTGAAAGGGGATGGGGTACGAATGCTGCCACAACATATTGAGCATGGCCATTTTGCCCATGCAGTTATGGTGATAGGAAGAGATTTGTACACTCAATGGGGCAAAAGGGTGTGGCCATCTGGAGAGAACTATGTTGGGACCCTAGGAGAGCTGGATTTGGCCCAGGGACCTGAGATCCAACACCCCTGTTTTAGAGGGTACACCTATATCATGACACATGTGACAGATGCCTCAAGCTCTACTCTTAACAGCATGTGAACTGGGCACACTGTGCCTAGGTCAATATGCACAAAAGGTTGATTCACACAAATCTCCACCCCCCACCCACCCCCATTTCCCCTCAGCTGGATGAGCTTGTGAACAAGTCCATAGTCAACCAAGATGTTCGTGACAATCTGCCCAGAGGATACATGGTAGCTAGAGCATTCTCTCCTGAAACCAGCAAGCTGGCCATCCCTGGAATGGCTGACCCTTCCCCTTTGTGGGTAGGAGTTAGATAATGCTGTAACAAGCGTACTGAAATACCCTCAGCCCTAGGGGAAAATAGAATAGAAATAAAATAAAATAAAATAAAAATGATGTTTGGCCAATTCCTATGAGACCAGGAGATGGGCTGTTTGAAAGTGGCGTATTTAGGGCAGCTGCCAAAATTCATTAGTCTGACATTTTGGAGATAAACTGCAGGAGTGTCTTACATTATTGAAGAGTGCCCAACATTTCTCCTCACCTATTTGTAATCCACATCAGAAAGGAGCAGTCAGCATTACAGAGAAAAATAGACACAATGAGCACATAAGAGACTCACACTTACCGTGCAGTAGTGTACAAGCCAGGAGAATCCCTTTAAAGTCCCAACCAGTTTGAGACAAGATTATCTGAAGGGCTGACTGCATCCATATGAGTTTGCTAGGCTATTAAGATGGGCCTCTGAGGCTCTGGTTATGGGGCTGCTGGTAAAGTCTATTAAACTAGAGGAGATAAGAGAACAGGGCCTTCTTGGGAGTGGCCCCATCACCGCCAGCACTGTCTCCCACAGGCAGTCCACTTAGCTGCTTTCCTGCATGTTTTAAACAGGCTTTAAAGACCCAGTCATTCACATTTGCTTCTACCTGATTAATTTGAAGTTGTCCCAGGTATTAAATAGGAAAAGAAGAATTGATTGTTGCTACTTTTTTATTATTGTCTTTTTGGTTTTACATAGTATTGTCAAATTGCTGGTATGTTATTGATTTTTAGAGATCTGTTTCAGGATGCTTTTAGTGTGTAATCTGCCTGGAAAGGGCTGCATTGCCCTGGGCATAAAGGCAGTATATACTTATTTAAGATCAATAGTATTGTGAGTGACCAAGAAGGAGATCTTGGGGATTCTTTATTTACAATATTTGTATACCACTCCATATCTAAAACAGATTTCGGAGCAGTGAACACAAACAATAAAACAGTAAATTAAAAGATTAAAACACCACATTACAATTATGCTTAACAACCCCCCCCCCCCAGCACAGAATACCAATAGGAGCTGCGACTGGTCAATTAAGGAATGCCTCCTGTAACTGGGCTGTTTTCAGGAGGCGCCGGAAACAACAGTGTTGGTGTCTATCTGACCATCAGGGGCAGAGAATTCCAAAGAAAGGAGGCCATCACACTGAAGGCTGTTTTCCTGGTGGACTCCAATAGGGCCATAGGGCCATGTGGAACCACCTGGAGCAAGCCCTCTGATGACCTCAGTGACTGGGCAGGTTGGTAAGGGAGAAGGCGCTCTCTCAGGTATCCTGGTCCCAAGTTGGTTAGGGCTTTGTACCCTAGTACTGAAGCCTTAAACCTGGCCTGATAGCAGATAGGCAGCCAGTGCAGTTCCCTCAGCAAAGGAGTTGCATGCTGAAAGGGGGCAGCTCCTGACAAGAGCCAAGCTACTGCATTCTGCACTGGCTCCAGCTTCTGGAGCAGCCTTAAGGGCAGCCCCACAGGGAGTGCATTGCAGTCATCCAGTCTTGAGGTTACCAGTGCCTGTTCCACTGTGGCCAAGCTATCTCTGTCCAGGAGAGGCCATAATTGGCAAACCAGATGAAGCTGGTAAAAGGCACTCAGAGCCGCCATGGCTGCTTGGGCCTCCAGCGACAGTGGTGGATCTAGGAATATCCCCAAACTACAGACCTGGTCTTTCAGAGGTAGTGCAACCCCATCCAGAACAGACAATGAGCCTCTCTCCCAGACTCAGAAACCACCCACCCACAGGGCTTCCATCTTGCCAAGATTCAGTTTCAGTTTATTGGCCCCCATCCAGCCCATTACTGAGTTCAGGCTTGTGCAGCCTCTCTTGATTCAGATGTCACAAGGAGACAGATCTGTGTGTCATCAGCATACTGATGACAGTTGGCTCTAAATCCCATAATGACAGCTCTCAGCAACTTCATATAGATGTTAAACAACATTGGGGACAAGACGGTACCCTTTGGGACCCTGTAGCTTAATTGCCAAGGGGCCGAGGAATAGTCACTCAATGTTACTCACTGAAATCAGCCCCATAGGTAGGATCAGAACCACTGTAACACAGTGCCTTTGCTACCCATCCCACAGAGTCGATCCAAGAGAATGCCATGGTCAATGGTATCAAAAGGCAATGAAAGGTCAAGCAGAATTAACAGGGTTGCACTCCCCCTGTCCCTCTCTCAATAAAGGTCATCCATCAGGGTGACCAAGGCTGATTCAATCTCGTAACCAAGATGAAACCCAGATTGCAATGGGTCTAGATGATCAGTATCCTCCAAGAGTGCCTGCAGTTGGCCCACCACGACCCTCTCAAGTATTTTCCCTAAGAAAGGGGTATTTTCAACTGGGCGGCCGGTAGTTGCCTAATACCATTGGGTCCAGAGTGGGTTTCTTCAGGAGTGGTCACCCTACTGCCTCCTTAAGGACAGCAGGGACTACCCCTTCCTGAAAGGAAGCATTCACCACACCTTTGACCCACCTGGTCATACCCCCTCAGCTCGCTTTTATCAGCCAGGAGGGACAAGGATCGAGAGGGCACATGGTTGGTCGCATTGCTGCCAGCACCTTTTCCACATCATCAGGCTGCAGCAAGTGAAAGTGATCCCACAAAATTGGGCAGATGGTGGCATCAGACACCTTGACTGGAACTGCACTAACAATAGCATCAAGTCCACTGCGGAGACAAGCAATTTTGTCTTCAAAGTGCGATGCAAAAAGGTCACAGTGGGTCCTTGAGGGGACCAGGGCCCCATTTGCTGGGGAGAGTGTTAACAGCCATCAGACCACCTGAAAGAGCTCCACTAGATGGCTACTTGAAGACGCAGTGGAGGCAGCAAAGTAAGCCTTATTTGCGGTTGTACCACCATACAATAGGCACTATTATGTGCTCTACAGTGTGCTCAGTCATCTTCGCTTCGAGACTTGCATCATTTGCACTCTTGCCAACATCCAGCCTGTTTCATTGCCAGTATACCAGGGAGCAGAATGGGCTCCACAGCACCAGAGAGGGCACTTAGGTGCAATCATGTCAATAGCCCTCTGCATCTCACTGCTCCACAGTGAGGCTAGGGCCCTAGTTGGATCACCAGCTTCCTCCACTGGGAAATCCCCAAGAACCTTCAGAAATCCATTGGATTCCATCAGTCTCCTGGGGTGGACTATCTGAATGGGTCCCCCACCCCTGCTGGAGGAAAGTAACGCCATGAGTTCAAATCTCACCAGGAAATGATCTGACCACGATAGTGGGGTTACTTGGAAGCCTCCCACCCCATTTTCAGATTACTCACCTCACAGCTTGGAACAAAAACCAAATCAAGGGTCTGCCCTGCTTCATGCGCTGGGCTGATGACAAACCAAGACAGCCCCATGATTGTCATGGAGGCCATGAAGCCCTGAGCTGGAGCTCCAGAGATAGCCTCAGTGTGGAAGTGGAAGTCACCCAGAACTACCATCCTGGGTTCCTCCAACACCACACTTGAGATCACTTCTGCCAGTTCGGTCGGGGAGGCTGCTGGGTAGCAGGGCAGGCGGTACACCAACCATATCCTGTGGTGGCCAGCTCAGTGAAGATGTCAACCCAGTGTGCCGCTGCTGTGAAAAAGGCAAGTTCTGTGTTATTTTATTTATTTAATTAATTTCTTAACTGCCCATCTGGTGATTATGTTAGGCATAATTAGGAAAGGAACTGAGCATAAGACTGCCAATATCAACCTGCCCTTATACAAATCTGCAGTGCAACCACATGTGAAATATGGTGTACAGTTCTAGTCACCACATCTATAAAATGATAGTGTAGAGTTAGAAATGGACAGGGAAGCACAACTAAAATTATCAGGGGCATGGAGCAATTGCCTTATGGGGAAGGTTACCACAACTGGAATTATTTAGCTTAGAAAAAAGGCAAGTGAGGGGAGACATGATAGTGGTGTACAACGTTATGCATGATGTGGAGAAAGTGGATAAGGAGACATCTTCCTCCCCCTCTGGTATGACTAGAACCCAGGGTCATCCTATGAAGCTGATTGGTGGGACATTCAGAACAGATAAAAGGAAGGACTTCTTCACAAAGCATGTAGTTAAACTGTGGAATTCACTTCCACAGGATGTAGTGATGGCAACCAATTTGGATGGCTTCAAAAGGGGATAGACAAATTCATGGAGGAGAAAGCGATCAACAGCTACTAGTCCTGATGTCTACCACTATCAGAGGCAGTATGCCTATGTACACCAGTTGCTGCAGAACATGGCAGGAGGGGTCTGTTGCACTCATGTCTTGCTTGTGGGTTTCCCCATGGGCAGCTGGTTTTCTGCTTTGTGAACCGAATGCTGGACTCTGCTCTAGCCTGAATGCCCTCTGCTCAAGAGCTTTTTCAAAGCCAGATGAAAGGCTGGTACCTTCTCTGTGGTCTGGTCCAAGCTTCAAGAGAACAATTTATGATTAGAAAACTCAAATAGAAAGCTGTGCATCATTATTGAACAGGTTCATCTACTTCAGAGGATCATGAACTAGAGCAGAATACCATTTCCATAAGTTATTGTTGAGAATAGTTTCCCCCGAGGAAGAATAAATAAGTTCTAAACACACTGGGAAATTTAAAAGTCAGTTTGACTATGTTTTGCCAAGTGGTACAGCTTTCTTTCTGAATGATGGTGCTATGTGCCCCAAAAGGATCTTGGAATTATTAATTGAAAGCTTAAACTTCTATAACCCAGGAAAGCAAAATTAGGTGTAATAAATTCACTGTTTAAAATTGACACATGATAGTTTCACTCCCCCACCCCCCACCACTGATTCAGGACATTCAAAAGAGAGTTCTCTTTCTCAAGTAAGTCATACGTTTATATCAGCCCAGTAAATACAATCGTCAGGTAAAATTCAGTACTATTAAGCATACATTAATGACAAACCTGGAAATGGTACAACCTGATGAGAAAAGTCGAATTGTACCCATTAAATACTTCCCACTTAGAGATTATGTTGCTTTGCTTCCAATTTATATTTTTGGTAAGAGATTTTCATATACACTTTTTGGATCCAATACTTCCCCAATGTTTTATTCACAAAGGGTATTCTCATCAAATTCTGTCTTTGGTTCCAGACTTTAGCCATTCTGCATGTTATTTCTGCATTATTATTGATCTGTGCACTCACTCAGCCATTCCAGACACAACTTATCAAAGTTATGGCAGGGTTATATAATGACATCATAGAGGTGCATCAGACTTCCAGTTTTTATATTCATTGGGAGCTATACTCAGTTCATGTGGCAGAGAACCAAGCTTGCCACTCTATCTTCCACCACAGGAGGAAAAAGTAGGTGAATTGCAGGGATGGGTAAGAAAATCACTGGGTTTACATTTTAATATGAGATTACCCAATTTGCATCTTCTGGAACTGAACATGAACATGAAGGCCATTTGCAGTCAGAAATCTCCGTATTTCTGAGCTTGCAATTTGTTCCACAAAACATTGTATTCAGCAACATGTGTACATTTCTGAAAAGCACATGAACAGGCTTTAGTCAATGAGTGCATATATACAAAATGTGTACATTTGAAGTACATGCACATTTTGAACACACACAGAGATACATACAAATCTCTGTGCAGAGTGGAAAAAGCTAGTATAGAACTGGACAGAATGAGCCTGGTGGAAAATACAGTATCACAAAACACAGTATAAAGCTTTTAAAAGTTTAAAACTACAGCATAAAACTGAAGTAAAAAAACAGTAGCCATGTGAAGACCTAAAAATTCTATCTTAGATTTAAAACAATAAAAAGTGAAGTAGGTTTATGGGAGCTGCTTTCCAAACATCTGGTGGACATCAGGTTGACTGCTGCTGTAGTGAGCTCATTACCATTCAAGATGGGAAAGTAAATCTAAGATATAGGGCTACTGATGAGCTATGCATCACATGAGCTTAATGTACAAGAGACCCAGAAGAGCATGGATAATGCTAAGCTCAATGGACCAGGGTTCCAGTTCAGCAAAATGGAGATCTTGATGAGATGTATTGTAGAAGCTAAGAGACAAAGAACTTGAGCACGCTCCGGGAGAGAGCGCAGGACAGGAAGGCCTGTCGTGCTATGGTCCATGGGGTCACGAAGAGTCGGACACGACTGAACGACTGAACAACAACAACAACAAAGAGACAAAGCTAGGGTCTCTCTCCTCTGCCATGAATAAACTAACTGCATGGCCTTAGAGAAATCACTGTCTCTCATTCCTTTACTTCCAATACTGACCTATCTTCTTAGAATTTTGCTAAGGTTTATCACCATCAGTGCAAACATATGCATATATGCATGCATGCACACGCACACACACACATGCACACGCACGCACACACAGAGAAGCTTGCAATCTAATTTCATTTTGTTGTTTATTCGGTCAGTCGCTTCCGACTCTTCATGACTTCATGGACCAGCCCATGCCAGAGCTTCCTGTCGGCCATTGCCACCCCCAGCTCCCCCCAGGTCGAGTCTGTCACCTCCAGAATATCATCCATCCATCTTGCCCTTGGTCAGCCCCTCTTCCTTTTGCCTTCCACATTAGAGGGAGGTAAAACAGAGTGGGGAGCCAAAGTCAAGTGTCACAGGGGAAGAATGTGTGGAAATGATGCACTAAGGTTCCATTTCCATATGAGATTAGGACCAACTTCCCTCTAGTTGAAGGTAAATGTTCCCTATTAAGATAGAAAATTGGTGAAGAGTTTGAAGCAACAGTGCACCAGAACCTCTTTTCCAGTGGCTCCCCCAAGACTGGACAACAGGCAGCATCGCAGTTAACAAAAAGGCTTTTGTGACATCTCAAGACGATGCCAAGATCAGTGTTTATGAATCACTTCTTAAGTACCAGAGTGACGGAAGGAGAGAACAAGCAAGAGAGGGAGAGGGAGTAAGCTCTTCAGAAGACAGCATGTCCTTTTAAAACAAGACAATGTTTTCACATTTTTCAGCTGACATTACACTTCCTGAGATTTGATATATGGAGCTGCATCAATCCAAGCATTACATCACATTGAGTGGAATGCACGTACATTTGCCCTTGGGTGTAGGTGGCTGCTTCTCTGGAACAGATGGCTGCATGTCAATATATATGCAGACTCCTGGATCTCAGGCATTGGTGGAGAAGCGGCGACGTCCTGTGGTAAGAGGCACTCCCTTCTACATGGTGGGTCACAGCTAGCTGTAAAGCCATGCCTATCATTAGCTAAGGCAGGGCTGTGTACATAATATTTAGCTCTCTCCTCACCTAGATTCAATGCAGGGCTGGGCCTCCTGGATCCACCACCAGAATCGCAGTTGTGCCCCCTGTTCTCCCCCCCAATAGGCAGACATTGCACAGGGCAGCTGCAAAGGGCATCTAAGTGTGAGCAGCTGCAGTCTGGGGGGCAGCACCGGGAAAAAGGAGTTCCATCTTGCACAGATTTTGGTGAAACACTTGCTTGGGGCAGCTCGGGGCCAAGTTGGACATTATGGAGGCAATGTGCATGATACAATGTGTTGGGGGTGTTAACTGAAGAGCAGCTGCAGAAGGAAGACAGTTTGAGCAGAGGCATGCTGGGGGAGCAGCTTTGTAATCTGTTCCATTCCTGTCATTTGACCATTCGGAAACAAGCTACACTTTTTCCCATTGGAAGAAACAATATAGGCCCCCTGTATATTTTCTCAGATTGGTGAGAAAACAGCTGGGGGGGGGGGGCTGTCCTACTATGGCTGGGTAAGGCTGTAAGGGTACAATCCTATGCATGTTTAGACACAAAAAAGTCCTACAACTCCCAGCATGCCCCAGCCAACCATGCTGGCTGGGGAATGCTGGGAGTTGTAGGACTTTTTTTCTGTCTAAGCCTGCATAGGATTGCACCCTAAGTTAAGCAAATACAGGGACAAACCCAATAGGCAAGTCAGTTAAGCAGGCAAATGATCAAACACAAAAGTTTCATTGAAGGATGGGAGCAGGCTAAGGCAGGTATGGTCAAGATACAGGCAGTACTCAAAACACAGTATTACCAGGAAAGTAGGTTGCTTCCAGAAGAGAGGTCTGAGGTGTGGCCAAGGTCAGAAAAAGGAGAGTAGTCAAGCATAAACACAGTCCAAAAAGCAGAGTCAGGCAGGAGTTCAGAGATCAGCAGCACGAAGGTTCAGTCACAAGGTAAGGTCAGTGAAGCAGGATACAAGGCACTGAAGCTGGTAGAACAATGTTGTTCCAGGAATGGTTTGAAACTGAAGGCTTATATAGCCAGAGCTTCCTGAGCCCCACCTAGGGCTCACCGGCAATTCATTACAGGTCTTCTGGCAAAAAGTCCTACTCAAGTGGAGGGCCTTGCTCCTGAGGAGTCCTTTCCTCTTAAGAGTCCTCCTTTGTAATTGAGCAGTTCTTCTCAAAGGGGCCCTACTGTCCTTCCTCTTGAGGTGACAACTCTCTCGGAGGCTTGACAGTCGCTTGACATCCCCCTTTGTCTCTGAAGCTGAGCTCTCTGCCTCTCAAAGAGGCAGATCTGAGGCCATCACCCCTGAGGGGCCAGGACAATGTAGGTCCTGCTAGGGTCCTCTGAGACAACCTGTTCCCTGCATATATCTGGCTCTGAAGGCTCACACTCTTCCCCTCAGGAGGAGTCTCCCAGGGGAGTCATGACAGGGGTACATTTTGAGCTGACAAATGGCAAGTCAAGTACCCCCTTCTTTTGTTCTCCCCCCCTTTTTTTGCTGTTCCCCCATCCTCAGTTCATTCTTCACTCCCAACTGCAGAATCCAGAACTGCTTTTAATTTTTTTTTTTTACAAAAAAGTCAGTTCACATATTTCCTGTGTGGCATCTATCTTGTCTTGAAGCCTGCTGCATTCATCACACTGAGCATTTATAGGGTACATGTCAAATATTCAAAGGGCTTCACCTAGATGATTAGTTCAACCATCCTGCATCACTGCGGATGGGAAGCTGAGGAAACGAGATGACTTGCTGGGCTGAAGTGAGATCTGAATCAGGGACTGTGAGGTCCACAGTTCACATACTTAACCACTCCACTAACCCAACTGTCCTGTCCCATCAGAGTGTGAGGTTCACATGGAAAGCTAACTGCACAATGTAATCTGTAATACATAAACTGTGGCCGCAATTTATGTATAGCTAAGTACTTTACAGCTGCAAATGGCATAACATACTCCAATTATGGCTGTCATTTGCCCAAGATAGGCTAACTGCAGCCACAATTGGAGTGTCTTGCCCTGCTTACAGAGAGAGAGAAAACTGCCAAAATCTGGATAACATGCCAGGGCCTCCGGGGAAATCTGCTGAGCCCCAAGAGGGCCATATTTCCCTGCCATGGATCCCCCCTCCCCCCATGAACAGAATTCACACATCCCTGATCAGAGCCACAGCAAAGAAACTTGCAGGCATTCTTTCACTCTTCTCTCCTCCCAACTCTGAGATAAGTCCAGGGGGAAAAAGCTCCATACTCTTTGTGGTGATGACTGGGATATGGGGAGGAGGACAGAAAGTGAAAGCTGTTTTCAGAAGTGACCTCTCCCAAGCCACTTCATTAACCCTGCCCCTATCTAACCCCTTTTACTGTTCTATCATCCTAACTCTTCATTTTGTTCATAAAACTGAACCAGATCAATTGCCTTTTCCTCTGAGTCCTCTAAGATGGCTGAGTTTCCTGCCACAGCTATGATGCAAATGAAGAGATACAAGTCCAAAGAATATCTAGCACACATGCAAATGTGGGAAGATGATTGAGTGCCCATTCTGATTTTACTGAAGCAGCTTGGGAGTAACAAGCTGCTGGAGTATCAGCCAAAGTTCTAGAAATTAAGGATGTGCATCAAATATTGACAAAGACCAAGTAAAATTGGGCTCCTTCAGTCTGGTTTTGTTGCTTCCTGAGGTGAAGCAGGCTTCCCTCCAAAGCCAATAGAACCAAAGCTGAAGCCAAACAAGGGTTTCTTACTGACGTGTGTTTCAGAGCTCCAAATAGTGTCTTTCAGGACACAATCCTATGGCTGCTAGACAGTGGCTAGGGGGCCATAGGATTTTTCATTTTCTGGGAACCAACCTTGGAGCCAGCACTCCGAGGTCAGTTCCCAGAAAGCTGCCTCCTTACCCCCTCCCCTGTCACCTTGTAGGTGGCACAGTTCATCCTCAGCTCCATGCTCAGAAGAGCAGCATGGAGTGGGGGGAAAGAGGGCATTCCTTGGGGGCAGGGAGGGGAGGGCATGGTGGAAGCATCAGTACAACACTTCCTATGCACTGTCTGGCCTCCCCCACCCAGCTCCAAGCTGCC
Source organism: Heloderma suspectum (assembly GCF_057233095.1). Taxonomy (NCBI): domain Eukaryota; kingdom Metazoa; phylum Chordata; class Lepidosauria; order Squamata; family Helodermatidae; genus Heloderma; species Heloderma suspectum. Next base: position 303,129,545 of record NC_139461.1, on the reverse strand, counting down.
CCAGCCAGACAGCCAAAATCGGCTATCTAGCCACAAATGCAGGGTGGTCGGAGGACAGAGAAGAAAATCCCCTCCGTGCTCTGCCCACTTGTACTGGATAGTTGGTCGCCTTGGAGTTTGGAGGCGGCCAACTATCCCCATAGGATTGTGTCCTTAGTTTCATTTCTCTGAACACTGATTATGAACAGGGAGACAGGGGGAGGGAGTACAGTTGAGTGACTGACAGGCCCACCTTCTAATCCTAGGGTATGTTTTACCAGAAGCACCAATCACTGTGCTTTGGGGGAGGGCAAGGATGGGACTATGAGATGGACATTCTTCCAATGCCACCAGGCTTCACTATGGAAAGAGCCTCAGACTGGTTTCCAATCATCATAACACCTATCCCCCACACTTATCCTTCTGTAACTTTGGGGGTTCCTTGCCTGGGCTCCTTTCCATTATGATGGATGCCAGAAGGGGCTACTACACTTGCAGATATCATCCAATTATGACAAAGAGAAATAAAGTTATAGCCGTTTTAAAAATTCCCCAAGATAGTCAATGGCAGGCAAAAAACCTCAGATTTCCAAATCTCAATTTGAGTTTGATCTTTGAGTCAAATTGGATGGTGTCTGAATTTGTCCATGCTGATTTGGGCCGTTTTCTCAAGTGTCAAATTGGGATCTGGGTAGAATCTTGAGGATGGTGTAGACCTCTATCTGCCATTCCCCAGTGGAGACAAGAACCATTGCCATCACTCTTGATTGGCTTTGTGATGATTCTACATCATCACAAGGATCACCATGAAGCCAGTCAGAATGGGAGCATTGCTTCCTATCCTCATTTTAGGGAATTCTGGGCATGTGTGTGGAAAATGGTGACAGCCATTGAGACTCTGGGGGCCACTGGCAGTATGCCCACTGCTGCCTTGACCCCCTTTTATGGCATCTCCTAAATGCCACTCGCAATTTTGCCCTACCTCAAAAGGGTGGTGAAGTTGGGAGAAGCATTTGGGGTCATCTTTAAGCAATGCTGGCATGGAAAGGAGCTGCATTGTGGATTCCTTTCACATGGCTCAGATCTTCTGTTGTTATCCCATGGGTGTGAGAAGGAGCTACACTGCAGCAAACATCGGTCACAGAGTCATCTTCACAGAAATGAAAGATCAGCCTGCTTTCTATTCTCTGCCAAATTCTGCAGATCTCAAGTGACTTATTTCAAAGCAATCAATGGGGCTGTTCTGAAATAAGTGGTCTAACAATTGCATCCAAAGACTTACAGGTCAATCTGTTGCATTTTCTGAGGCTTACGGGCAGACAGTTTGAGGGGCAAGATAAATGGGTATCTTCCAGAAATATACCTTTAGCTGGGATGGATGAGATGGTACCTGGAGACAAAGGCTGAAAACCTATACACACAGACTTGGGAGTAAGTCCTATTAAATGCGATTGAATTTATTTCCCAGCAATGATGTATAGGATCAGGCAATAAGAGTAAAAATGAGACTTATGTAGCAATCACATGCAGATCTACTCAGAAGTAAGTGTTACTCTCAGGCCAATCTGCATAGAATTGCAGCCTTAGACGGGGGACAATTTCTAAGAGAGTTAAAAATGGCTCGGTTTGAGAGAGGCTTTGCTTCCCGTGGTGGGGAAAACTATCCTTTGACCTCCTGTTGCCTCCCATGACATAGGCTGTTCAGTTTTTTGTAACAATACAAAATCCAGAAACACCTGGTTACTGCAGAAAAAACTACAGAGAAACGTGGGAGGGAGCGATGCAGCACTCCCATAGTGACCCTCCTTTCAAATTGCCTTGAAGTATCTGAAGAAAATATGGCCAGCCTCTATATTTAATCACATCTGACCTTTCTTGCTCTGTGATATGAATATTTGATCACTATTCTTGCAGAAGGGAGTGTGGGGGAGAGACATTTGTAATGCAAATGAGCACTGTGGCCAATTATGTTACATCCTCATCACCGTTGTTGTTTTAAAGTTCTACCTGCTGCCTTTTACAGGTAAAACTCTCATGTTCACATTACATTAACTGAAGTGAGAACTGATTTCGACATCATGTGTGAAAACACTCTATGGCACAGTGGCAGGATTTATTACTCTCCAAAGTTAAGGTGGTTGGTGAAGCTGAAGTACAGATCTGGATGGGAGAAAGGATCAAAAAGAAAATAGGGAAGAACAGGAGGGATGCAAATGGATAGTGGGGTGGATAAAGCTCCCAGGAGATCCACACACAACAAAAATTGAAGGTAGCCCATGCTGACCCATTAGAAAAAATTCCCATGGTAGGAATTTTTGCAAACTAAAACTAAAATTTGCAAAACTATGATCAAACCTCCAAGTTTTGGGGAACTTTTTATCAGGCTTTCTATTATACAAAATGAGGGTGGGGGAGAGAAGGGTGGCATGATGTTCTTGCCTTAAAGTCCTCAGTTAATTACAGTTTTACGATGCTGTATAGGAGGAGTTATGCAGACATGATTGAATTAACCTCAATAGGTACATGCAACACAGCATGGTCCCTGTCCAAGGTGCTGAAACAGTGGAGCCTTGAATGAATGTGCCCATGCCCTCTGTGGGATTTAAATATTAGTTTCCAAAATGAGTTCTCTTGGGCCACCTCTGTCACGGAGCAAACTTTGTCCACATGCAAACGAGCACCTCTCTTATGGCTCAAGGTGAGATATTTGATGATTCAAAATTATATAAGTTGCAGCTGATTGTTCACAGCTTCACAGATTGCTGCAATTAGTGTTATGTTGTGTTTGCCGTGTGTGAATACAGTTGGTATCTTTGGAGGGCATCAGGCATGCTGGAGAAAGGCAGGGAAAGAAGGAAGTCTTTATCTGCATTAATCAAAAACATCTTCACTCCAAGGCACCGCTTCTCTCCATATTAGCATCTACATGTAAACCCTTCACTATTAGCCCATCACATCATTAAAAAATTCTCTTTGCTTCTTAGTCCAGCTATAACACTTGCTTTCATTGTACATTGTTTCTGCCAGATCCTATGGAGCATGCTAGTGCTTATTAATAATATCTGGTACTCTCCCTTCAGAATGGATATTGTTTTGCTCATGCCCCACTTTCAATGTTCATCTTCAAATGCAAGCAACAAACCTGGATCCCACATGTGTACAATACAGCACCTTTCTTCTCTTTTAGTCATTTAAAGAAATATAGTGTCAGTGTCACCAACAACTAAACAAAGGACCAAACAATCTGATCACCTCCAGGCAGAGCTGATTAACACTAGACTGAATACCTGTTCTATAGTGTAGCCCCTCTGAAATGTAAAGGAACTCACCTACCTAAAATATCATGGCATTGCTGTACATTGAGTAAAGCTATAGATTCCCTATTTGTCATTGAGAAGGTAGGTCTGACCATCAGGTGCTATTTTGCCAAGTGAGAGTTTTCTTTGGTCCCTAATTCTGAATTTTCATCCTCACTTCTCATTTGATCTTGCAAAACAAACAAACAGCCTTCCAAAAGCTGTTCCAGTTGGGGAACTGGTTGGGTAGAAACTGCAATGAAGAGTTTCTATGGACAGGAGCTCATTAGAGGGTGGTGAGTGAGTATTTGGGGAAAGGTGCTGCCTCCTAGATGCTAAATAAAGCTAAATGGTGTGAGATTCAAAGGGAAGTACTTCTTCACATGGCACATAGTTAAACTATGGAATTTGCTACAACAAGGTGTTGTGATGGCCACCAACTTGGATGGCTTTAAAAGGGGATTAGGAAGATTCATGGAGGGTATCAGTGGCTTCTTGTTGTGATGGCTATATATTATTTCTAGTATCAGCAGCAGTATGCCTCTCAGTACCAGTTGCTGGGGAACATGAGTGGGAGGGTGCTATTGCATTCATGTCCTGCAGCCTGTGAACTTCACATGGTGGGAACAGAATACTGGACAGACTGGCCTTTGGTCTAATCCAGTATGGCTCTTCTCATGTTCTTATGCTCTTCCATTCTGCAAGCTTCAGTCTAGCTCTCCATACTCCCATTCATAGTACTCCTACTCTCTACATTTAGAGATTCAGGGATTGAGGGAGGCACACAATATATTCACAAAGACAAAACTAATTTACCATCTGAAGTACAGAGCTGTGACTGAATTATGTTACTGGTATCTGTTCATTCTGGTCCTGTGCTCTCTCTTTTATTCTGTGGGGCAGGGGGTGGGATTGTGATTATTTGGCCAGTATCTGGAGTGGAGCAATAGGTGATCAGCTATAGCCTTATGCCACAAATTGCTGGGCAAATGAGAATACATCATAGAGAATCTGAAACCACTGACTGAATAGAACACTTTCTGCTGGGATTAATAGGGCCTTTGTACCTTGTAAACAGGACACACTCCTTAAAGCCTGCTCCTTTACATTAGACCCTCCTGCTGAAATAAATGGAGTTGGCCACCATTGCAATCAGTGATTTAATGCTCTTGGAGACTCAGTATGAGAAAGCGTATTTGAATTTTTGAAATCACAAGTTCTTTGCTTATCAATGGAACCTTCTCAAACTGGGAAGAGGTAATGAGGGGGGTACCGCAGGGCTTAGTCCTGGGCCCAGTGCTCATCAACATTTTTGTTAATGACTTGGAGGAGGAGGTGCAGGGAATGCTGATCAAATTCGCAGATGACACAAAATTGGGTGGGATAGCTAATACTTTGGAAGACAGAAACAAAATTCAAACTGATCTTGATAGACTGGAGTGCAGGGCAGAAAACAACAGAATGACATTTAATAGGGATAAATGCCAAGTTCTGCACCTAGGAAAAAGAAACCAAATGCACAGTTACAAGATGGGGGATACATGGCTCAACAACACTACAAGTGAGAAGGATCTTGGAATTGTTGTCGATCACAAGCTGAATATGAGCCAACAATGTGATGTGGCTGCAAAAAAGGCCAATGTAGGGATGTACGAATTGTGTACCTTCCATGCCGCTTGACTTCTGCAGTTTGCGGCCAGTGCTCCATACCATCATTCACAAGCCCCTGGAATTCTCCTCCTTTTTCTTCTGCTCCAAAAATAAAATTATGAAGATAAATCCGTACCCACAACTGTAATTCCGGTGCCAAGCCATCTCCATGAGTCTGCATAACTTCCATAAGAAAGGCTATTTTTCGTAGATATTTACGTATTTTTTCCCCTGCCCTGAGACATGCAGTAATTACTTTCAGCCAAAACACTGCCGCCGCCTCAGGGCTTCCCCAGACAAGGCTGTCCTAGGTGTGCCTGAGTGATGCACTGTGTTTAAAGCAATGCTGTTTGAAAGAAAGAAAGAAAAAACCCTTTAAAATGACCCTGCCAGTCTGGAGCCCTGCACTAGGTATTATTCTCCCTGCTAAGCATTATATTTCCACATCCAGCTTTGTTGTTGACGTTGTGAGGCTAAAATGGAGAGGAGAACCAACTCTGTGCATTTCTACTCAGAAATCCAGCACATTAGCAAAAGTCCTGTTAGTTATCTCACTGGGTGACTTTGGGCTGGACTCCAACCACTACACCATACTTCTGTTATGAAACTCATGAAGAAAAAGAGATAGTATAATGGAAAGTTCTTTCTGAAGCAGTCACACTTGTACAAATGCAGCATGAAGGGAAAGATCAGCAACCTTCTCTTTGTTTGAATAAAGAGCACACTCTGCACATGCTCAGGGAATGGACAAAATGAGGAATAAACATACCAGGGAATATGAAGAACTATATTCTTCCATTATGTGTGTGTGGGGGGGAATCTCCCTCCATCCAGCTGTTCCCTGGGAAACCCCCCCCCATTCACCCAAGGGTCTTCTGAGATAATTAACAGGAGGTTTGATAATGAGCTGGATGTGGATATACAAAGCTGAGCTGGGGGCAAGTGGGGTGCTGACATGTGTAGGAGTAAGTCGCATTGAACTCAGTAAGACTTACTTCTGAGTAGACATGCACAGAGTTGGTTCTCCTCTCCATTTTAGCCTCACAACGTCAACAACAACGCTGGATGTGGAAATATAAAGCTTAGCAGGGAGAATAATACCTCGTGCAGGACTCCAGACCGGCATGGTCATTTTAAAAGGGTTTTTCTTTCTTTCAAACAGTGTTGCTTTAAACAAAGAGTGCATCGCTCAGGCACACCTAGGACAGCCTTGTTTTGGGAAGCCCTTAGGAGGAGGAAGTGTTTTGGCTGAAAGTAAATGGAGGAGGATTTCAATTGAAAAAGAACACCCACAAACAAGGCGGTGAGCACAATACATTTAAAAAAAAAAAAAAAACTTACGTATTTACTATTGGAATATACTACCTTGCATTTTTATTTACAAAAATTTTGTGACTCTGTGCAGATGACCAAAAAAAGCTGCATGACTGCTGGCTCCGCAGGACCTCATGGTGCCATTCTGCAGAGGATTCCGTGGCACGGACTGAAGGGAATTCAATCCCATTTCAGTCCGTGGTGGAATTCTCTGATATCCCTAGGCCAATGCCATTTTGGGCTGCATTAATAGAAGCATAGCTTCCAAATCCTGGGAAATACTATTTCCCCTCTACTCAGCACTGCTTAGGCCTCATCTGGAGTACTGTGTCCAGTTCTGGGCACCGCATTTTAAGAAGGATGCAAACAGACTGGAGAGGGTTCAGAGGAGGGCAACAAAGATGATCAGGGGACTGGAAACAAAGCCCTATGAACAGAGACTGAAAGAACTGGGCATGTTTAGCCTTGAGAAGACTGAGGGGAGATAGGATAGCACTCTTCAAGTACTTGAAAGGTTGTCACAGAGAGGAAGGTCAGGATCTCTTCTTGATCATCCCAGAGTGCAAGACATGGAATCATGGGCTCAAGTTACAGGAAGCCAGATTCCGGCTGAACATCAGGAAAAACTTCCTGACTGTTAGAGCAATACAACAATGGAACTAATTCCCTAGGGAGGTGGTGGGCTCTCCCACACTGGAGGCATTCAGGATGAGGCTGGACAGCCATCTGTCAGGGATGCTCTGACTTGGATTCCTGCATTGAGCAGGGGGTTGGACTCAATGGCCTTGTAGGCCCCTTCCAACCCTACTATTCTATGATTCTATGATTTTCATCCCAAATACGAAGAACCTGGCAAATTTTGGTAAATTCTTATAACAACAAATTGAAACAAAATTATCTATCACCCATCCATATATGAACCTACCTAATTATACTGGGTCACACCATTAGTCTATCTAACCCAGTATTATCTCCTCTGACCAGCAGCACTTTCCCAAGGTTTCAGACATATATTTTCCCCTGGCCTATGGTCAGAGATTCTATTCTCCCATCATCCTTGACCACTAGCCATGATGGCTGGGGATGGTGGGAGCAATAGTCCAACAACACTTGTGAACACTAGGTTGGCACCACTGTCCTGTAAGGTAGGCTAGCCTGAGAGACAGTGACTAGCCCAGACCACCTGAGGAGCTTCAGAGCTGACTGGAGACTTGAATCCACATTTTCACTGAATGTGAAAGAAGAACTGGAGAAGAAACAGATCTATAAGAGAGAGAATGACTAATCTGAGTCAATCAGGGAAAGGATCCCAGAAATATCATTATTTATTTTATTTATTATATTTCTTTACTGCCCATTAGCTGAAGCCCTCCAAGTGGTTTACAAGACAAAGCTTAAAATCATAAAATACAATAACCTAGTAAAATATAAAAAGCCGTAAGTTTAAAACAGAATAAAGCCAAAGCAGTAACCTTCATGTTTCAAGCACATGCCTTTAGTTACCGTCAGACAGAATTCTTACCATGTGCTCCACGTGGGACTACCTTTGCAGAGTCCCCAGAAAATTCAGTTGGTCTATAATAGGGATTTTGAGGGCATCCAGCTGGGGCTTGTGGCCTGGTGAGAAATTGCCTGCTTAGCCTCCCAGTTGCCAGTCTGTGGCTCTCCATGCTTGCCTGACTCGGTGCATGCCGAGTCAGGCAAGTGAGGGGATCTCCCCAATCCCTTGCCAAGCTGCAAAACTGCAGCACGGCCTTTTTCATAAAGGCTGATTTTACAGAAATGGTGGCTGTAAAGTGGCCATTTATGCAAAATTACAGATGTAAATGGCCATTTATGCCTGTAACCTGGCATAAATTGCTGCTTTACAGCCAACATTTGTGTAGAATTGGCCTTGACGAAAAAGGCCAAGCCACCATTTTTAGGCAAAAAGGCAGCTCAGTGAGTTATCAGGCAGCAGTGTGCCACTCGCCAGGCACTCACAGACTACCCAGTGACTCTCCCCATGCGGTGAGCAGGGGTGGCTGGCCAGTGGCGGTCCAGCGAGCAGCGCGCATCCCAGACCATGGTGAGTTTGCCCATCCCTAGTCTGGAATGCAGCAGTGAAGGTGTTAGTGGCTGGTCTTCCATGGGAATATATTACTACACCCATTTTACAACAGCTTCACAGCTTATCAATTCATTTCAGAGAACAATTCAAGGTGTCGGTGATTACTTTTAAAGCCCCAAACAGCTTGGGCTCAGGATACTTAAAGGACTGTTTCCTCCCACAAAGGACTGTCTCCTTCCAAGGGAGCTTGCTGCTCCCTGGGATTAGCTGAGGAGGCTTTCCTTCATATTTCAAGGGTGGCCAAGGCACAACCAGCTGGGTTATGAGAGACTTCTCTGTGGCCACTCCTAAATTGTCCAGCTCCCTACCCCAGCAGGTCTGTCTGCTCCCTGCCTACTTCTCCTTGAGTCCACTGCCTGGCTAAGACTGGGTGTTGGTGTGGGTGTTTAAAAAAATCCAGCAGGCATTTTATCAGCCAACCTTTGGGTTTTTAGACTGGGTTTACTCATTTATGTATTTATTATTTATACAACTGAATGACTGAACAACAACAAAGGAATGCAAGGCAGGGTACATAATCCTCCTCTCCATTTTATGCTCACAACAACAATCCTGTGAGGTAGATTGGGCTGAAAGTCAGTGTCTGGCCCAAAGTCACTCAGTGAATTTCCATGGCCAAGTGGGGATTAGAACCTGGATCTCCCGACTCCCAGTCCAACACTCTAGCCACTACACTACACTGGCTCAGTTTGTCTGCTTCACTTACTTTTGTATTCTTTATTATTGTTTGATTGACCAGTTTTTTTGTTATATTTTATTGTTTAAAAATTATTGTAAGATGCCTTGAAGACTGAAAATGCAATGGACAGGCAGAATATCTGTCTTGCCATATGGATGGATGAATGGATGGATGGATGGATCAACCCACCAACCAACTAACCAAGGAGGCTACCTTATATCAAGTCAGACCAGCACCCTTGGACTATCTCCCAAAAACTCATAATAGCCATTCCTAGCTTTTTCACTTGAGATCCTATCTATGGGAGGTGTTGGCTGTCAAACTCCTCCTGCAACTGAAGCATGTGTTTGATCCCTGAGCTTTAGCACCTCCCTTTGCCCTACTTACGGGCTCCTGTGCCCTCTGTTTGCAAAGCTGCTCAGAAATGGAATTCTTTCCCCCAGAGGTCATTTAGTTGTGATGTTACACCGCCATGTCATTCTGGACAGAATGTGCCTTCAGGGCTGCCTGAGGCTGTTGATGACCAACAAACCAGTGGACATACAATGGCCTTTATGAGGACCCAAAGAGTAAGACTTCCTGAGATCTCTATCAAAGTAACAGGACAATCCTAAGATAGCGAGGTGAAATTATGGACCCATGGAGAATGCATTGGCAGGGAAGCAGGCTAAAAGAAAACAATGCCTAGTTACATTTTTTGGTCCACTGAGATCAAAGATTGGGGGAGTTCTCATCACAATGTACATCATTCCTTTTGGGCACTGAGATTTGAAAAGATAGTTTCCTTACTGGGGATGGGAGAACCAGGGATGATCAAGCTCACTAAAAGTCTCCAAACTTCACTTTGAAATTCAACTCAGCTCGCTCCCGTTTTCACTTGCAACCTGTTTTGTTGTTGCTGCTGTTGTTGTTAGTTCCAATAGAGAAAGTACACAATTAAAACAGGAAAAGAGCATTTCTGGACAGATTGTTCAAAAGTGTGCATTTCCCCCCATTGACTAAAGCATGAAAATGCATTTTTGAAAGCCCATTTCCAAGTGTGCATTTAAAAAAACATATACACATTTTTCAAATGAGATAACTTCAAGAATGTACAAAGATTTTTTTTTTTTAAAAAAAATGTGCTTCTGTTTGGATTCAGGGTTGTGAATGAGGCAAGTCTGGGGCACTGGAGGCATTCAAGTCAAGGCTGGACAGCCATCTGTCAGGGATGCTCTGACTTGGATTCCTGCATTGAGCAGGGGGTTGGACTCGATGGCCTTGTAGGCCCCTTCCAACCCTACTATTCTATGTTTCTAAGTTTGTATGCTTTGCAAACTGAAATGAGATTCTCAGAGATCCCTGTTCCTTACCTCTGGCACAGCATGGCACATGGTGCCCTGTTAAATAATGCACAATGACTTTGGTGTGGATAGCAATTTCTGTTTGTAAACTAGATTGCTCTCTTGCTGTGGCCTCAAGGCTACTGTCAGTCTGTAGAGCGTTCAGCAAGGCGTGGAAGGAAGTGGGCATGTGGTGGTGGCTTACCTTCTTATTTCCAGCCTGAACAGTTCACTTTCCTGGTTGCAGGGACTTTGCTTTCAACTCATTTCTCCAGTCTCGCAGCTAGCGCAAGAAGCATTGTGATGCTGCACACTCATCGGAAGGAGGGGGCTACTTAGAGACAGAAGCACAGTTACTTGCAAGTTAAAACCATAGAATGGAGCTGAAGAGCCATGGAAAACTGGAAGAGCTGGACAGGGTTCAGCACCTTGGAGAGCTCCTTTAGAGCTGCTTTTAGCGCTGAGTCCAACCAGATTGGAGGCTGCAGGGATGCTTGCAGGCTGCATGCCTCATCTATTTGCCTTCTCCCAATGCACCACAGACAGAGCAAGCTGGGAGAGAGGCAGACAGTCAACCATGCGCTCCATCAGGCATAACACATGTGCATGAGTTGTTCTCTGGGCTGGCCCTACTATTAGGCAGAGTGAGGCAGTCACCTCAGGAGGCAGATCTTTGGAGGTGGCAGCAAGATGTTGGAGGGGGGAAAAAGAAACTATATGCGCTGTTGCCTGCTGCCTTCAGATGCAGTGGAGCATGCTGTCCCATCATCAGTGCTGAAGACTGAAGACAGATTCATCTGGCAGCCCTGTTGACTTTCATACATGGAATGGGAGGGGACACCATCTTGTTCTTTGCTTCAGGCAGCAAAATATCTTGCTTGTTCTGCTCACATGATACATGCTGGGTCCACTGCTGCTTCACATTTTCTTGAGTGGGCAGTGAGCTGGTACCAGGCAGAATGGTGAGTGAGTGAGTGAGTGAGTGAGTGAGTGATGAGGTACTGGAGTCCCCCTAAGTGAGGGGTGAATGACTCTGCCACTACACTTTTTCTCAGTTTCTCATTTTTCCCATCTTAAACCTTCGGCTCATCCCAAACTTAGAGAAATTTTCTGAGCTTAATTTCCATTCATCCCAAACTTTGAAATTTATTTGTTAAAAGTTCCCATGAAATTTTGTACACATTTTTGTGGGCATTTCTCCTGATACGTGCACATGTAGCACAATTCTGCCAAAGATACACTTTTTCCCCCCCAGGCAATTTTCCTAACATAATGTATTTTTGAATCTTATTTTCACTCATATATGCATTTCTGTGTGCACTTTTCCCTTATATATGCACATGTGTACACATATTTGGATTGGAGATCTCCATTGCAAAATTTGAAGAAGTGAGAATTTTGAAGGATAATTGAGTTTTTGTCCATGTATTGGGCTACCCTCCTCAGCACTGAAAAGCACTCCACTGTCAATTAATTTTGAAGGATAATTGAGTTTTTGTCCATGCATTGGTTCGAAAGTGCAAAATTAGGTATGTTTGAGAACTGAACAATGTGACCCTACCACATTTCTCCCCCATCCCTACCCTAAACTGGTTTGCTGCCTTCAGCTGCGGTAAATGATTCTGTCCCACCATCACCAGTGTTGAGGAACGACTCAACAGTTGCCTTCTGTGCCTGGACTGGAATAGGTACAGAAGCCAATGATCTTGTCATTTACCTTGGGCAGCAAAATGTCTCAGGCCAGCCCTGATGTTTGTAGTACCAACTCTTGATGTTTGCCCTTATTTTATCCTCAGATCTCATTTTTAATTTAGAACTTATTTTTCTCCCCTAAAGAACAGAAACATTTTCTATTTCATTACTTGGCATTTAAAATATATTTGGCCTCACCTGAGGGAGCATTTGTCAACCGTGTCATCATTTTTTCTGCAAGCACCAAAGCACTCCTTCTGTGTCATCGCTGGCACCATGACAGAAAAACACTTTAACTATTGTAACTTTGACTGTATCAAAGGAGAGAGGGTTTTCATGACTACCCTCCTCAGCACTGAAAAGCATTCCACTGTCAATTAATTTTGGAGGGTTGCTTTGCTACAAAAGAGAAGAAAGTGTTTGCCTACTCAGGAAACATTAGCCTGAATGGGCTTTGTTCACACACCCCAGTTCCTGGTTGGCTAGGATTAACCATGTGACCAGTCTAGGAAACATTTCCTCACTCTGAATTAGCTTAAGTTGCAGCATGAATGTTAACATGCCTGCAATATCATGAGCAGATTGGAAATTTGTGATTTTGAGAGAGAGAGAGATATTGAGATTGAGATTGCAATAAATATCAGTTTCGAGGCTTAAAATGCATGTGTTTATTATCAATTGAATTCCCAATATTCTAGTATTTTCTCAGTCATGTGTCATTAGGCATCCATTAGTACCACGGGAAATCAGAACTCTACTACTGACTCCAAACTGGCCCAATGAGTGGGCACAATCCACCACTGGACTTGCTCACACAATGGAGTATCACTTGATTCCCATTGCTTGGCTACTGCAAAAGTCCATGTTCATAGGGAAAAGAATGATGGCCTGAATCCACATGGATCCAGACTGGGAAAGGAAAGACCCAAAAAGTGGTCTTGAAGGCCACCCTAAAGCATGCAGACTCCTTTAGCAGGTTTCAGAATTTTATTTATATCCACTTTGAATAAGTGTAGCTGAGACTTAAGATCAACAGACTTAATGATGGCAAACTGGCACTCATCCAAATCTACAAATAGAGTCACTAAAACTCTTTGCAGCCATAAAATGTGTTTAATGCAAGAAATCATAACCTGCCTGCCTCTCTCCCTGCCCCCCTTCCTTTCCAGCCTGGCATTTTTATAATTAGCAAGAGAAGAAATCTCAATTTCATCCCTCTGGAACAGCCAATGTTTTATGGATCTTTCAGTGAAAAATGGACACAAAGATTTAATTATGTTGTTTGTGCGTGTTTTAGTGGCATTTCAAAAGCTGCAACTTTGGGGGACATTTTAATCACATATAGGGCACTTAATTATCAGAGAAGAGATACAGTTATAATTGGGGAAAGCAATTTCTCATAAGGACGTATGTGTGTATCTGCGGGCTCTAAACCTTCTTTTTCCTTATTAGGGTGCAATCTTTTGGCCGCTAGTCAGCGGCTAGACGGCCATAGGATAGGTCAGCTCCCAGGAACCGACCTCGGAGCACATGCTCCAAGGTTGGTTCCCTGAGAACTGACCTCCACCCCTCCTGCACCACCTCATAGGCAGTGAGGAATGGCCCCATGCTCTGCACTCAGAAGAGGAGTGCAGAGCGGCAAAAACAGGGTGTTCTTTGGGGCGTGTGGGGGCAGGGAAGTTGGAAATGGTGGTACAACACATATCCTACATGTCGTCCAGCTGCTGCTTCCTGTGCTCTGAGGTCCCATGCTAGACAGCCAAAATTGGCTGTCTAGCCATGAATGCAGAGTGGCTGAAACACAGAGGGGACGATCCCCTCTGTGCTTCTCCTGCCCTGCATTGGATAGGTGGTCACCTCCGAGTTTGGAGGCGGCCACCTATCCCGATAGGATTGCGCCTTCCATGTCTAACTAATTGTTGTTAGGCACAGAGCTATCATCACTCCAGGCCTCCCCCCACTTCCTCAAACACCTACATCATTGTGACATTACAGTGGGGTGCACTGCCCCACCCTAGGGCCAATAGCCAAAGATATGAGGTGTGGAGGCAGGCAAAGGATGGTGCAGTGATGTCATGTCAGGCCTTGTGTTCAACATGGAGAGCCACTTCCAGTCAGTGTAGAACAAACATTTTTTTTATTTTTTTATTTAAAGCATTTATATCCCACCCTATATCATTAAGATCACAGGGCAGCATACAGATAAAATCAATGTAAACAGTATAAAACAATAAATAATTTAAACAGCTAAAACATATTGAACATTAAACAAGCTAATACCAATTTAAAATCTAAAACAATAAAAGAGTTAAAACAGTGTGCAAACTCAGGGAATCCAATTAGCCCTCAAAGGCTTTGGTAAAAGCTACGTTTTTACTTGGTGCCAAAATGAAGCCAATGTCTGCACCAATCAGGCCTCCAAGGGGGGGGGGGGCATTCCACAGCCAGGCTGCCACAGCAGAGAAGGCCCTCTCCCACATCTGACCACAGTGTATGTCTCACACTGGTGGGATGCAGAGGAGTGCCCCTCCAACAGACCTCAGTCCTTGGGCAGGCATATATAAGGAGAGGTCCTCCCTCAAATATCGAGGGATATCCCAAAATGCTTAGGGCTTTAAATCTCATCACCAGAACTGTGAATTCTGACCAGAAGCATATTGGCAGCCATTGAAATTCCTTTAAAACTGGTGTTACATGATCATAGAATCATAGAATGGTAGGGTTGGAAGGGGCCTATAAGACCAAGTCCAACCCCCTGCTCAGTGCAGGAATCTAAGTCAAAGCATCCGTGACAGATGGCTGTCCAGCCCCATCTTGAATGCCTCCATTGTGGGGGAGAGCCCACCACCTCCCTAGGCCATTGGTGCCATTGTTGTATTGCTCTAACAGTCAGGAAGTGTTTCCTGATGTTCAGCCAGAATCTGGCTTCCTGTAACTTGAGCCGGATGCTTTGACTTAGATTCCTGCACTGAGCAGGGGGTTGGACTTGGTCTTATAGGCCCCTTCCAACCCTACCATTCTATGATTCTATGATCATGTAACACCAGTTTTAAAGGAATTTCAATGGCTGCCAATATGCTTCTGGTCAGAATTCACAGTTCTGGTGATGAGATTTAAAGCCCTAAGCATTTTGGGATATCCCTCGATATTTGAGGGAGGACCTATCCTTATATATGCCTGCCCAAGGACTGAGGTCTGTTGGAGGGGCACTCCTCTGCATCCCACCAGTGTGAGACATACACTGTGGTCAGATGTGGGAGAGGGCCTTCTCTGCTGTGGCAGCCTGGCTGTGGAATGCCCCCCCCCCTCTTGGAGGCCTGATTGGTGCAGACATTGGCTTCATTTTGGCACCAAGTAAAAATGTAGCTTTTACCAAAGCCTTTGAGGGCTAATTCCGTGTGCTGCACTCTGGGATGATCAAGATCCTGGCCTTCCTCTCTGTAACAACCTTTCAAGTACTTGAAGAGCACTATCATATCTCCCCTCAATCTTCTCTTCTCAAGGCTAAACATGCCCAGTTCTTTCAGTCCCTCCTCATAAGGCTTTGTTTCCAGTCCCCTGATCATCTTTGTTGCCCTCTCTGAACCCTCTCCAGTTTGTCTGCATCCTTCTTAAAGTGTGGTCACCAGAACTGGACACAGTACTCCAGATGAGGCCTAACCAGTGCTGAGTAGAGGGGAACTAGTACTTCCCGGGATTTGGAAGCTATGCTTCTATTAATGCAGCCAAAAAGAGCATTTGCCTTTTTTGCAGCCACATCCCATTGCTGGCTCATATTCAGCTTGTGATCTACCACAATTCCAAGATCCTTCTCACTTGTAGTATTGTTGAGCCAAGTATCCCCCATCTTGGAACTGTGCATTTGGTGTCTTTTTCCTAGGTGCAGAACTCGGCATTTATCCCTATTAAATGTCATTCTGTTGTTTTCTGCCCAGCGCTCCAGCCTATCAAGATCACTTTGAATTTTGTTTCTGTCCTCCAGGGCATCCCACCCAATTTTGTGTCATCCTCAAATCTGATCAGCATTCCCTGCACCTCCTCCTCCTCCAAGTCATTCATAAAAATGTGGAAGAGCACTGGGCCCAGGACTGAGCCCTGCGGTACCCCACTCGTTACCTCTCCCCAGCTTGAGAAGGTCCCATTGATAAGCACTCTTTGAGTCCGATTCTGTAGCCAACTGTGGATCCACCGGATCGTTGTTTCATCTAGCCCACTTTGAGCTAGTTTGCTCACCAGGAGATCATGGGGCACTTTGTCCAAAGCTTTGCTTTGATTTAACTAGATGGATAAGTGGACTGATTTAGTATAAGGTAGATTCCCATGTCCCCCTAGTTTTGGGGTGCTGAACACCTTTCAGACTGAGGGCAGAATTCCATTTCAGAGAAGCTCTTGTGGGCCCCATTTCAGTGGTAGGAGGTGCTGAAGATAAAGGGAGAGGCGCAAAATGGGTGGGATCAAAATGCCAGCATGCTGAGCTTAAAGTTCTTGCTTCAGGTAACCAAGCCTTAGAAGAGGCATTTCGACATGTATTTCTTTATTTGTTACATTTCCATCCCACCTTCCCTCTTCTGCAAACCTTAGGGTTCCCTCAAGCCTGCTGATATCTCCCTCTTGTGCACAGGTGGTGTCGTTTTGGCTACCTGCGCTGCGCAACAGCACTCACCACATCAGAAATAGAGGGAACAAGTGGGACCTCAAACGGAATGTTGCAGTGTGGAGTTCTCATGTTCAGAATTCCTGACATTCTGTTTCAACTCCCCCCTTTTCTAATTTGCTCCCCACCCACGCCCCCACCTGCAACACTTGGTCAGTATCCCATGCGCACTGAGCATGCTCAGTCCTCGATGAGCCACCATCTTACCTCACTGAGCTTCACCACTTCAAGTGATGGCCTTCGAGCCCAGCTCACTTCCAGTATCAGAGCTGGGCTGGGAGAAATTTGTTTAAAGCAGTCGAGTACGACTTTTAGACACCCCCCCTCCATTTTGCCTTGTATGTGAATGGAGGCAGAGATGTCTGGCCCATTACATCCAGTTTGGGCCTGAGAGACTGAAGGAAGCATAAGAGAACTTTCATATCAATAATTAAAAAAAAAAAAAAACTACCACTCATCCCGATAAGGAAAGGTCATTTTTACTTGTATTTTTCATTCATTTTTCATATCCTGTTAGGCTGCAATCCTACCAGACTTACTTGTTAGTAAGTCCCAATAAAATCACTTAGACTGATTCTGAAATTCACATGTGTAGCAGCAGGCCTTTAAAGCAGGGATGGGCAGACTTTGGGCTGGTGGGATCTACTTACTTACTTACTTCACTTACTTACTTACTTACTTATTTAAAAAGGTGTAAAGGTAAAGGTGTCCCCAACCAGTCGTGTCCGACTCTAGGGTGCGGTGCTCATCCCCGTTTCTAAGCCGAAGAGCCAGCGCTGTCCGAAGACGCTTCCGTGGTCATGTGGCTGGCATGACTGAACACCGAGGTGCACGGAACGCTGTTACCTTTCCCGCCGAGGCGGTACCTATTTATCTACTTGCAATTTCTTGCTTTCGAACTGCTAGGTTGGCAGAAGCTGGGACTGAAGACGGGAGCTCACTCCATCACGCAGCACTCGGGTCTCGAACTGCTGACCTGCCAACCTTCCGGTCTGCAGTTCAGCATCTTAACCACTAAGCCACCGCGACTCCACACCGCGGGTAAGACACCGCGACTTACTTACTTACTTACTTACTTACTTACTAAACCCCCCAAATGCACCAACTGGAGCCTGGTGCAAATGTCATATGCTTTGAATTAAAGAATTCTGAGCCCTGTTGCCAGGATTTAACAGAGCTCCCAGTCTTTCTTCTACATACAAATCCACTCCTGGTTACGCCAAGCTTTCTTCGTTTCAGGAGTATAATTAAGGATAGGAGTCATTTTGTTTCTGCTATCTTTAAATAACTGGGAGTTTGGAATCCTTGCCAATCCACTGCAGATCACTGAGAGATCTGCCACCAAGAGATCCAGATCTGCTTTCACCCCTGCTTTAGAGCAACATACCAGAACCAAAAGAGCCTTGGAAAAATCAGTGTGCTCTTAACTGTCAGCCTTGCTGATTAAAATTTGCTTTAGCTGATTAATCTACTGATTAAACCGATTAAAACTTGCAGCCTCACTTAATACTCAACACTAGCTATAAGAGCCCTGCTGAAACAAGAATTAAATTCACAGCATCTCATCAAGCTGCTGCAGAAGAGTATTGGAAGGGGGGTATATAACTGGATGATGATAAGCAAAGGTGAAAATGCTGACTGTGGTTTCTTTCTCTCCTTTATCCTTTTAACTCCTAGGTTTATTTTCCCATCCTTTGAACTCTTTTCCCCAAAGAGTCATGAAAAATTGAGAAGTGTGGGGAATACATAGGATCTCAACTTCAGACTCAGGTGAAAAATACATATGTAGTCATTTATTTACTGAAACCAGGAATAACTGTAAAGAGACAAGGGAGTTGGTCTCATTCAATTGCCTCTGTGTACAAACAGAGTCAGGAAGTTCTTCAACCCCTCTATGTTAGGTTCTTAAATGGTATCTAATGCACAAGCTCTGTGGTATAGAGATGGGGGAGACATTTGTTCAGTTCACATTTTAATGCAAACTTACCTCATTTTGCACTTTTGACCCAGTATGTAAACTGAAACTCAGCCATCCTTCAAAATACACAATTCTTCCTAATTTCTCAGTTGAGGTCTCCAATCGAAAAATGTGCACAAACATTTGTATATTAGTGAAAGGTGCACACACAAAATGCATATATCAGTGAAAATAACGCTCAAAAATGCATTGTATTAGGAAAAGTGCTTGTGAAAAATGTATATAAGGCAAAATTGCATACAAGGATAAATAGAAATGTCCATGCAAAATGTTTTGTTTTGTTTTTTCTTTTGCAGCAAACCAAATTTGATTGGAAAAATTCTCAACATTCTGGATGAACTGAATTTGAGACTGAAAAAAATGAGAAACTGAGAGAAACTGAAATTGACAGATTCACCCATCCCTAGTGTGGTGCTGAAGGGAGCAGCCAGATTTAGGGTTGCCAGATTCCTTTGCCAGCCTTCACTGCTGTGCCATTAATACCACCTTGACCTGCAGATGAGATCAGCATAAAGTGTGAGCCATCCTGAGAATATTTATATTGAAGGGACACCTGCAAATCTATCACTAAATATATAAATAAGAATATCCCTTCTGGTTTAGACCAAAGGTCCATATCATGGGCAGTGGAGGCTGATGGCTCCAATGTCAACGGGGTGGTGAATCTGCTCCGGGTAGGGATGTATGAAAGTCACTTACCTTTTCGCGGAATCTTTCGTGGTGGAGGGGGAGGTGCACCGTCCCCCACCCGGGAATCCTTGAGGCAGGGAGGCGATCCGGTCCTCCCCGCCAGAATCCTCAATGGCCGGCTCCAGGCGGTCCGCAGCCAGATTTCCGGCTACAGATGGGCTGCTGTGGACGCAAATGGCAGCCGCCGTAGTGGCCGCCATTTGCATCCAGCCAGGCAGCCGTGATAGGCTATGTAAGAATTTATGTAGCCTATCACGGCTAACCCCCCCCCCAATAAACCCGAGCGTACGCAAATGGCGGTGGCTACGGCGGCCGCAATTTGCCTTCCCTATTTTTTGCCAATTTATCTTATGTAAATATTTACATAAGATAAATCAGCGAAAAATAGGAAACGCAAATGGCGGCCGCTGTAGCCACCGCCATTTGCGTATGCTCGGGTTTGGGGGGGGGTGGTAGCCGTGATAGGCTACGTAAATTCTTATGTAGCCTATCACGGCTGCAAGGATGGCAATGGCGGCGGCGGCAGCTTGGCCACGGCTGGCCACGAGACAAGCTGCTGCTGCCGCCGCCACTGCCGGAGCCGCTGCCGCCGGAGCCACCGCCGCCGGCACCGCCAGAACTGCCGCATCCACCCCAGGTAAATGCCATCCCGGGGGGATTCTGCCCGGGGGCGGTAGGGCAGGAGGACATTCTGCCACGGATTTCGGGTGGCCGAATGCACTGGCATTCAGCCTCACTGAAATCCATGGTCCCTAGCTCCAGGTTTCAGTCAGAACTCTAAAGACCTATCCAAGGTGCTTCTGCACATTGGATGGCTCCTTTAGAGTTCTGACTGAAACCTGGAGAGGATTCACCACTCCACTGACATTGGAGCCACCAGCGTCCACAGATCACCTTTTGAACAGCCTGCCTGTCAGGGTTGGATCGGAGCCCATAGAGCCCCAAAGCAGTTCTGATTCTGAGGAAGAGATAGAACCCATGGAACCCATGCACTGTTCAGAGGTGCCGCCGGAGGGAGAGCCTCTCCCTGCTTACATTCATGAGAGTGGTAGCAACCCTGGAAGGCAGGGGGAGGGACAACTGGAGCTTCAGGATACTAGGCGCTGGCAAAGGGACAAGCAGGAGAAGGAGGGCGCCGAGAGCCCTCTTGGCGTGACATCAACAGCTGCATCCTGATGCCCCATGGGAAAGGGGTGGACTTTCACCTCCTAGCCCTTAAATCCAGAGGTTTCCTGCCTCTGCCCTCCAAATGGAGATCAACTGATTTCACTAAGGCTAGAACCCTCTGGTAGGCAGCTCTCTAAAGTTTTCCTCATTGTTGTTGTTCAGTCGTTCAGTCGTGTCCGACTCTTCGTGACCCCATGGACCATAGCACGCCAGGCCTTCCTGTCCTCTGCTCTCTCCCGGAGTGTGCTGAAGTTCATCTTCATTGCATTAGTGATGCTATCTAGCCATCTCATCCTCTGCCGTCCCCTTCTCCTTTTGCCTTCAATCTTTCCCAGCATCAGGGTCTTTTCCAGGGAGTTTTCTCTTCGCATTAGGTGGCCAAAATAGTTGAGCTTCAGGATCTGTCCTTCCAATGAGCACTCAGGGTTGATTTTCTTCAGGATTGAATGATTTGACATCCTTGCAGTCCAGGGGACTTGTAAGAGTCTTCTCCAGCACCACAGTTTGAAAGCATCAATTCTTCAGCGCTCAGCCTTCCTTATAGTCCAGCTCTCACAGCCATACATTACTACTAGGAAAACCATAGCTTTGATTAAACAGACCTTTGTCGGCAAGGTGATGTCTCTGCTTCTTACTATGCTGTCTAGGTTTGCCATAGCTTTCCTCCCAAGGAGCAAGCGTCTTTTAATTTCATGGCTACAGTCACCGTCTGCGGTGATCTTGGAGCCCAAGAAAATAAAATCTGTCACTGCTTCCATTTCTTCCCCTTCTATATGCCAGGAAGTGATGGGGGCAGATGCCATGATCTTAGTTTTTTTATGTTGAGTTTCAAACCAGCTTTTGCACTCTCCACTTTCACCCTCAACAAGAGGCTCTTTCGATCCTCTTCACTTTCTGCCATTAGGGTGGTATCATCTGCGTATCTGCGTTTGTTGATAATTCTCCCGGCAATCTTAATTCTGGCTGTGATTCATCCAACCCGGAGTTTCTCATGATGTACTCTGCATATAAGTTAAATAAGCAGAGTGACAATATACAGCCTTGTCATACTCCTTTCCCAATTTTGAACCAATCAGTTGTTCCATGTCCAGTTCTTACTGTTGCTTCTTGACCCTCGTACAGGTTTCTCAGAAGACAGGTAAGGTGGTCTGGTACTCCCATCTCTTTCAGAATTTGCCACATTTTGTTGTGATCCACACAATCAAAGGCTTTAGCGTAGTCAATGAAGCAGAAATAGACGTTTTTCTGGAATTCTCTTGCTTTCTCCATGATCCAGCGAATGTTGGTGATTTGCTCTCTAGTTCCTCTGCCTCTTCGAAACCCAGCTTGTACTTCTGGTAGTTCTCGGTTCACATACTACTGAAGCCTAGCTTGTAGGATTTTGAGCATAACCTTGCTGGCATGTGAAATGAGCGCAATTGTACAGCAGTTTGAACACTCTTTGGCATTGCCCTTCTTTGGAATTGGAATGTAAACTGACTTTTTTAGGCTTGTGGCCACTGTTGAGTGTTCCAAATTTGTTGGCATATTGAGTGCAGCACTTTAACAGCATCACCTTTCAGGATTTTAAATAGCTCAGCTGGAATACTGTCATCTCCGCTAGCTTTGTAATGCTTCCTAAGGCCCACTTGACTTCACTCTCGAGGATGTCCGGCTCAAGTTCAGTGACCGCACTATCATGGCTATCAGGGACATTAAGATCTTTCCTGTATAGTTCTTCTGTGTATTCTTTCCACCTCTTCTTAATCTCATCTGCTTCTGTTAGGTCCCTGCCTTCTTTGTCCTTTATCATGCCTGTCTTTGGCTTTGCACAAAACGTTCCCTTGAGATCTCCGATTTTCTTGAAGAGATCTGTAGTCTTTCCCATTCTGTTGTTTTCCTCGATTTCTTTGCATTGTTCATTTAAGAAGGCCTTCTTGTCTCTCCTTGCTATTCTCTGGAACTCTGCATTCAGTTGGATATATCTTCCCCTTTCTCTCTTGCTTTTCACTTCCCTTCTTTCCTCAGCTACTTGGAAAGCCTCATCAGACAGCCACTTGGCTTTCTTGCATTTCTTTTTCTTTGGGATAGATTTCGTTGCTGCCTCCTGAACAATGTTACGGACCTCTGTCTGTAGTTCCTCAGGCACTCTGTCTATCAGGTCTAATCCCTGAAATCTATTCCTCACTTCCACTGTATATTCATAAGGGATATGATTTAGGTCATACCTGAACAGTTTAGTGGTTTTCCCTACGTTCTTCAAATTAAGCTGAAATTTTGCAACAAGAAGCTCATGATGTGAGCCACAGTCAGCTCCAGGTCTTGTTTTTACTGACTGTATGGAGCTTCTCCATCTTTGACTGCAAAGGACATAATCCATCTGATTTCGATATTGACCATCTGGTGATGTCCATGTGTAGAGTCGTCTCTTGTGCTGTTGGAAAAGAGTGTTTGCTATGATCAGCGTGTTCTCTTGGCAAAACTCTATTGGCCTTTGTCCTGCTTCATTTTGTACACCAAGGCCATGCTTGCTTGTTATCCTGGTGATTTCTTGACTTCCTACTTTAGCATTCCAATCCCCTATGATGAAGAGGACATCTTTTTTTGGTGTTAGTTCTAGAAGGTGTTGTAGGTCTTCATAGAACTGATCACCCTCAGCTTCTTCGGCATCAGTGGTTGGGGCATAGCCTTGAATTACTGTGATGTTGAATGGTTTGCCTTGGATTCGTACTGAGATCATTCTGTCATTTTTGAGATTGTACCCCAGTACTGCTTTTCCCACCCTTTTATTGACTATGAGTGCTACTCCGTTTCTTCTAAGGGATTCTTGCTCACAGCAGGAGATATAATGGTCACCTGAATTAAATTCGCCCATGCTTGTCCATTTTAGTTTGCTGATTCCCAAGATGTCAATGTTCAATCTTGCCATCTCATGTTTGACCACCTCCAGCTTACCTTGATTCATTGACCTTACATTCCAGGTTCCTAAACCATATTGTTCTTTACAGCATCGGATTTTCTTTTCACCACCAGACACATCCACAGCTGAGTGTCCTTTCGGCTTTGGCCCAGACGCTTCACTCTTTCTGGCGCTACTTGGAAATTCCCTCTGCTCTTCCCCAGTAGTATATTGGACACCTTCCGACCTGAGGGGCTCATCTTCCGGCGTCATATCTTTTAGCCCTGTGATACATTCCATGGGGTTTTCTTGGCAAGAATACTGGAGTGGGTTGCCATTTCCTTCTCCAGTGGACCACATTTTGTCAGACCTCTCTGCCATGACCTGTCCGTCTTGGGTGGCCCTGCACGGCATAGCTTATGGCTTCACTGAGTTAAGCAAGCCCCTTCACCACAACAAGGCCGTGATCCATTAGGCTCATGCAATTAGCATCTGTAAGCGTCATTAGGTTGAATGGAAATAAAGCCTTGGAAAAGAGCCCTATCATCTCTGTGATGATTCTGGCTCCTTGAGGATTTCAGAAGGCAGCAAGGGCATTCCTGACACCGCCCTGCTGAACTTACCTAATCTCCTTTCAAGTCATCACCACATCTTGTCACCAGGGTGGCCATGTGTCCCAACTTTTCAGTCCTCTATTTGAAGGACTGACATAGGTAGGGATGGACAAATCTGCCAATTGTGGTTTCTCCCAGTTCCTATTTTCTTTTTCTTTTTTGACTCTCTTAAGTTCATTTTGTCCCAATTCTGCATTGGTTTGGATTTTTTAAAAAGTCTCCTTGAAAATTCAGAGGCAATTTTGTGTGAATTTCTCCTCTTATGCACATTTTGGTGTGCCATTTTTCCTCGCATGTACATTTCCTTGATAGAATGCTTCCCCCCCCCCACTTTTTAATCATTGTATGCATTTTTGTGCAGTTTCCCATTATATACACACTTTTGTACACATTTTTGAATGGAGGATTGAATGGCAAAATTTGGAGAAGGGTGAAGATGGAACTATAACTGTGGTTTGGTTCATGTCTTGGTTCAGCAGGTTGGTTCACAGTAAAATGCAAGCTGAACAAATTTCTCCCCCATTCCTAGTCAGAGGAAAGTCCCCAATTTGAAGGTGTACTCTATTTAGGGATGTACGGAAGTGACTTACCTTTCGTGGATTATGTTGATGGTGGGGGGGGAGGTGCTCCATCCCTCCCCCTGGAATCCTCACTGGGGGGGAGGCGCAGAGTGCCTCCCCCCCGTAATCCTGGCCGGCCAGCTGTGCTCCGGCCGCTGGCTAGCGGGGCTGTAAATGGACATCTGGCCGCTGGCTAGCAGGGCCGCAAATGGCGGCGGCCATAGCTGCTGCCGTTTGCGTCCCTGTAGTCAGCCATGATAGGCTACGTAAATCTTTACATAGCCTATCACGTCTGACTTTAAAAAAAAAAAACACGCACGTACGCAAATGTAGGGTTGTACGAAAGTCACTTACCTTTTCGAAGGGTGACATTTGTGGTGGGGGGGAGGCACTCCGTCCCTCCCCTCCGAAATTCTGGCTGGCCGGCCAGCTCCGCTCCGCAGGGCTTCTGCGGAGCCGCCGGCTGGCATGGCCAGCGGCCAGACATCCGGCCGCTGGCTAGCAGGGTCGCAAATGGCAGCGGCCGTAGCCGCTGCCATTTACATCCCTGCAGTCAGCCGTGATAGGCTACGTAAATGTTTACGTAGCCTATCACAGCTGATTTAAAAGAAAAAAAATGCGCGTACGCAAATGGTGACGCCCATGGGCACCACCATTTGCGTTCCTTATTTTGGCCCGGGTAGTCTACGTAAATATTTACATAGACTATGGTGAAAATAAGGGCAACGCATTTGCGTACATGCTTTTTTTTTTTTTTTTTCAAAGTCAGCCGTGATAGGCTATGTAAAGATTTACGTAGCCTATCACGGCTGACTGCAGGCCAGGCACACAAACGGTGGCGGCTATGGCCACCGCCATTTGCGTCCCAGCAGGAGAAAAACGTTCGCGGCCGGAGAGGCGGAGCGCTCCCCCCTGGCCAGAATTTCAGCGGGGAGGGATGGGCCGCCTCCCCCCCCACCCAGAATTTCAGGGGAGGAACGGAGCGCCTCCCCCCCACCGCGAAGCAAGCTGCGGGACCAGGTAAGTGACTTTCGTCCATCCCTAGCGTACGCGCGTTTTTTTTTCCTTTTAAATCAGCCGTGATAGGCTAAGTAAACATTTATGTAGCCTATCACAGTGTTTTTTTAAAATCTAGCCGTGATAGGCTATGTAAATCTTTACGTAGCCTATCACTTTTTTTTTTTTTACTGGGAATGGCGGTGGCGGCAGCCGGTCGGAAGACCGGCCGCCGCAGCCGCCACCGCCACCGCCGAACCGCCACCGGAGCCGCCACCGCCGCCAGGAAGATCCGCCCCAGGTAAGTCTCGTCCTGGGGGGATCCGCGGGGGGGGCAGGCCGTTCCGCCACAGATTTCGGGGGGCCGAATGCGCTGGCACTCGGCCTCCCCGAGATCCGTGGCGGAATTCTCTGACATCCCTGACTCTATTTGAAGGGCTGTCCAGTCAACATCTGTTTTAAAAATAAAGAATCATAAGAAAGGAAGAGCAGGAGGCCTTTAAGCTGCCAATCAACAGTTAGCAGCTGGACAGCAGACTGACAACAGTTCAGCAGGTCACAGTCATCTACATTATGATGAGATGTAATTATTTCTATTGAAATTATAGGAATTATTTCCAAATTTGCCTCCATAGACATTGGCATATGAAACTATTATGCACATTTGCACTCTCTTTCTTGGTGCTGCCTGTCTTCTTTTCATATGGTGTGTATGTGTGCAGCAGCAGGAGTCCCTCCTGTGTGAGAGCGACGAGGGCAAAGCATCTTCCAAAATTGTGCCTGCCACTTGAAGATTCTAGATGTACTTACATCTAAACCCAAAATAAAATAAATAAAAATGATGTTGCCCAATTCACTGTGGCATGCCTTCTAAGTTGATTAAGTGGTTATATCAATCAACTGAAGGCTGCAGATCTAGGCCCAGGGCCATCTAGTGTTAGTCTTACAGCATGGGAAAGAGAGACACTGCAGGGGCTGCCACAACCTAAATGTACTGTGAGAAGGCACATCTGAGCTTCTGCAAAACAATGGAGACATGCTAGGCCGGGCCTGTGTAGTTGGATGGAAAGATGCCATGGTTTCCAAATGCAGAGAGAGAGAGAGAGAGAGAGAGAGAGAGATGATGCCTGCACCTTTAAAGGCAATAGTTGCCACTTGTCCTTTTCCAGGGTAATCACCAGTTCATGTGGAAAAAGAGGCACCTTGTTTGCAATATACGCATATAGACATAAATTTCACAGTTCGTTAGCCTTAGGGTTCCCAGCAGGCTCCTTTGTATTGCTGGGGTGAGAGAAAGGAGGAGGGGGAGGGGGAAGGAGGAGGGGAGGAAAGGTTTGACCTTGCCAAAGCTTTGTTAGTGTCCGTCCAGAGACGAGGCTAGAAGGCTTCATCTCCTTTTCTCATTCTGCACAGAGGTTATTGTCTGCAGCTGCACCAAGCCCACTGGGACCCCCGACACTGTCCTGACACATTGTCCCAGGTAAAGCCCAGGTCAAGGTAAAAGGACTGTCAGGTAAGCTTAGTGCGATGTCAATGCAGGCATCATTTACCTGTGTAATGAATGCATCCCCTAAAGCACTAACAAAACCTGGTTTGTTTTTGTAGCCCACCACATCCCTGTGTACTAGGGCAGGTACAACAAACATTTCCCAAGTCTTATACACCTTTGCAGCGGTCCTGGGACCAGGGGTGCCCAACATCTTTCAGCCCAAGGGCTGAATTCCACTTTGGAGAAGCTCGCAGGGGCTGCATTCCAGTGGTGGATGGGGCCAGAGGCAAAAGGGGCGGGGCTGAAGGCAAAGGGGCAGGGCCAAAGAACCAGCATACTGTAGCTTAACACTCTTATTGCCAGTAACTAAGTCTTAGGAGACACAGTTCAACAGTTTACAATGGGGAAAAAGTAGGGGTGGGCGGATCACTTACTTGGTTCCATTCCGGGGCATCCGCTGGGGGGGAGGTGATCTGTCCCTCCCCCCAGAATCCTCCCTGGCCAGGCCCATCTGCAGCTGCCAGCCAGGCCCATCCGCAGCCAGACTTCTGTCCGCTGCCAGGCTGCGGACGCAAATGGCATCCGGCGTAGCGGACGCCATTTGTATCCCTGCATTAGCCGTGATAGGCTACGCAAATACTTACATAGCCTATCATGGCTAAAGCAGGGATGCAAATGGCATAGCGGACGCCATTTGCGCCCCTGCTCTTTGCCGTGATAGGCTACGTAAATATTTATGTAGCATATCACAGCTAACACAGGGATGCTCCTGCTTTTGCCCCACCGCCACCTTCTCCATTGCGCTGTCCTCAGGAGACAGCAGCCATTTGCATCCACAGAGGGAGCAGCGGATGGCTGCGGATGGACCGGACCGGCCGACAACCAGGTAGGATCCGTCCTGGGGGTGATTCCACATCTCTTATGTTCGCTGCCGGGCTGCGGACGCAAATGGCATCTGGCGTAGCGGACGCCATTTGCGTCCCTGCATTAGCCGTGATAGGCTACGTAAATACTTACATAGCCTATCATGGCTAAAGCAGGGATGCAAATGGCATAGCGGACACCATTTGCGCCCCTGCTCTTTGCCGTGATAGGCTACATAAATATTTACGTAGCATATCACAGCTAACACAGGGATGCTCCTGCTTTTGCCCCACCGCCACCTTCTCCATTGCGCTGTCCTCAGGAGACAGCAGCCATTTGCATCCACAGACGGAGCAGCGGACAGCTGCAGATGGACCGGACCAGCCGACAACCAGGTAGGATCCGTCCTGGGGGTGATTCTGCATCCCTTCTGTCCGCTGCCGGGCTGCGGACGCAAATGGCATCTGGCATAGCGGACGCCATTTTCATCCCTGCATTAGTCGTGATAGGCTACGTAAATACTTACATAGCCTATCATGGCTAAAGCAGGGATGCAAATGGCGTAGCGGACGCCATTTGCGCCCCTGCTCTTTGCCGTGATAGGCTACGTAAATATTTACGTAGCCTATTACGGCTAACACAGGGACGCTCCTGCTTTTGCCCCACCGCCACCTTCTCCATTGCGCTGTCCTCAGGAGACAGCAGCCATTTGCGTCCACAGACAGAGCAGCAGACGGCTGCAGATGGACCGGACCGGCCGACAACCAGGTAGGGTCCATCCTGGGGGTGATTCCGCATGGTGGGGGGGGGTAGTCCATTCTGCCACAGACTCCGTGGCAGGGGGCGGATTCTAAAGAATCCAGCCGCATTGGAGTGCATGGCAGATTTCTCCACCATCCCTAAGAAAAAGCTCCTGAGAAACCACCAAATATGTCGACAAGGGGGAGTGGTTGGGGGAAGGGAGCATAGGGATGTGCGATGCTGCAAATTCCATTCCATTTAAGCCCAATAGGATTTTGCAGTTTTCCATTCCAATAAGCTGCAGCAAACTGATGCATTTTTTTCTGATTCCAGAAATGTTTGGGGGGTGGGGGAGGGTTGTGCACATTAAATAGACACTTTTTTCCCAGGTCCCATGATTTGCACAAATGGCATCATGGTGGGTGGGTTTCCTTTCATTTTCAGGTCTGGAGATTTACACACATGGGATTCCCCACCCCTTGAGGTCTTAAAACTTGCACAGATAGTCATTTTTTTCAAAGTGGGGGTCTTGCACAAGTGTGCACTCACACACTTCTGCCCGCCCTGCAGAGGCATATTCCCATTGTAAATATCCTTGTCACTTTCATCCTCTCAACACTAGGGATGCTGGAGAATTCCACCACGGATTCAAATGTGGTCATATTCCAAAGAATCTGGCCTCCAGAGTCTGCAATGGAGCAGCTGCACTTACCTCCAGGTCTGGAGGAGTTCCTGCGGGGTGGCTCTCTGGCTCCCTATAAGACATGATACGCTAACAGCTGCCACCATTAGCTTATCGCAGGAAAGTTACAGCTGTAAATGGTGTAGTGTACACCATTTGCAGCCGTAAAGCACTTACTTTGACCAAAATACATCCGCAAACAGCTGTAATTTGGGTCAAAAGCAGTGCTTTATGGCTGCAAATGGCTTACAATGCACCATTTATGGCTGTATTTTTCCCGTGATAGGCTAATGGGAGCCACCATTAGTGTATTGCATCTTATAGGGAGCCGGAGAACTGCTCCACCAATTCTGGCAGATGCAGCTGGACTCCAGAGGATTCTGCAGGGCCCTGAGTGGCCTGAATTGCCCCTCCACAGATCCCCCCATACCGGTCAGTGGCGGGTTCATACATCCCTACTTAACACACGCTACTTTGTTTAGCCCAGCAGAGCCATGTTCCATATTTGTCAAAGAGCGTGTCAATTTCATCCTCTACTTCTGCACTTCCTGAGCAAAACTCCCCCCCGCCCCGCCACACACACCCCTTCACTCAGGATGCACCAAAGTAGAGGATAAAATATAATGAAACATGGCCTTTCCCCTGCTCTGCTGCACGTCATTGGCTGCCTCTTATGGAACCTGGCACAACTGGAGCATAATGATATCATGTGATGTCACACATTTTGTTTTGGAAATGGGAGGGGCATTTTCCTGCTCTCATAATAATATCTCATTTCTTCCACCCTCTGTCCTATTATGTCCCATGGGACTCACTCCATGAAACAGGTTTACTTAGAATTGTAGCCTTCATTATAGTTTTACCATCTTTGGCTCTAGGAATCCTAGATCCCCAAAAGTAGCTTGTGATAAGTTGGTGTCAAGGGCTCCTTGGAGGCCTCTCTCAGTCTAATCCAGTAGCCAAGTCCAGACACAGACAAATGGATTATTTTCAAAGCTTTATTCCTCTTTTACAACTTAACAACTCTACTGTTAGCAACTAGATATGAGCAGCAGAGTACCTATGCCCTACGTTGGAACAGTTGGTCCCCATTTGAAAGGGAATTACTGGCAGACCCCTGAACTTAAGGACTAGGGAGAGTCCCTCCCCTTTTCCCTTGAATCCTCTGGGTGCAGCAGTTGTTTGTGCACCAAACGGGCACTGCACCTCCTTTCTGTGCCCTCCATTTGGCGCCGCTCTCTGTGTCGGCGTTGCGCATCCATCAAGTCTGCTTCCCGCACTCTGTCACTCCCAGGACTGCTATCTAAGCTAGGAATGCTGGTGGGAGGAATCTCTGTCAGCTGTCGGCCCTGGGAAAGAGGAGCGCACTCCTCTCCCAGGAGCAACTCCTCTTCCTCAGAATCAGAACTACTCTGGGATTCTATGGGCTCAGTGTCCACCCTGACAGTTGGGGTATCTTACTGGCAAACTCATCCCACCTGAAGGAGAACAGTTTGCTCAGCCTTCCTCAAGAAGGCAGGGGATATATATATATATACACACACACACTTAAACAAGATACTTGCAAACCAGGATCATACCATTGTAAATCAACACATTGTATTACCTGCAGTTACCTCCAAGAAACCACTTATTTCAGGAGCACAGTTACTAACAAAACGTACTGCCTTAGCCAGTCGCTAACATGCACTTCTACTAATGTGGATTCTTTAATTGAATGTTAAAAAAAATATGGATGTCACATGCAAAATGTAGGGAAAACTACAACGGACCTAAGAACAATATTCCATAACCAAAATTCTGGGATTCTTACCAAAAAAACTGGAGCAGCCTGTTGCAAGACGTTTCAACTCACCTTCACATAGTCTCTCGGATTTACAGTTGCTTCCAACAGAACAAACAAAAGATAATGAGATGCTTGACAAAAGGGAAAATTTCTGCATCTATAGACTGAGAACTCTTAGTCCAAATGGCACTAAGGACAATTCATAAGCATTATACTAACGATAGCTGTTGTTGTTGTTTTTTCTCCTAAGGAACTTTCGTCTCCAGTCATTCCATACTGCCACTACTGATATCCATTTAACAGAACAGCTACTAATGAGGGCAGAAGCCGAAACATTTAGCTTAAATATATATTTTAATACTCTGTTAGTCTTTCTCTCTTTCATATATATAGGTTCGAAGCAAAAAATGTAAATCAGAAAGGTTGCTGGAAGCAGAACAGAAATGACAGCTATTTCCTGGGAAGGATAGCTGTTTGGCTAAATGTCAGATGTGACAGGAAGAATTATACTTCCATGTTTGAGGTCTGGATCATCTGACCTTTCCCCATCCAGCATTTGTCCATATCTTGCACTCTATTTCCCTGGCCTGGAATTTTTGCCTTGCCCTTTTCATGAGGCCACTGAGCATCTTAACTGTGTCAGACTCCATCCTTCTCTATTGACACTGCCCAGGGCTTAATTTCTAGACTAAAAGATGCCAGGGCTCACAACTGTCTGGGGACACCACCCTCTGGTCTGGATGTCTTTTCCCATAATTCCTGCAGGGTGCGTCTGTAGTGGTGGGGGGTCCCTGCTGTTCTTCACTGTTGTAAGAACCACACTCTGAACCTATGCAGGGACCTTTTCAATTAGACACGAAGGGGAAAATTTGTCCAGTTCCCATTTTAATGCGTACTTAACTAATTTTGCATTTTTAACCCAGTGCATGAAACTTGGCTATCCTTTGAAGTGTGCACTTCTCCAAATTTTGTAATGGAGTTCTCTGACCAAAAAATGCATACAAAAATGTATCTGGGGAAGTGCATGTAAGTGTGTATATTAGTGAAAATAACGTAAAATGCATTATATTAAGAAAATTGCTTGCAAAAAAATGTCTGTGTTAGGTCAAATTGTGTATAGAAATGCATGCATTAGGAAAAATGCACACAAAAATGCACACACATTTTCACGTAATTAAAAAAAAATCCCTCTATGTTTGAGACAAACTTAATTTAAGATTGGAAAAATGAAAAACTGAGAGGAACTGAAATTGACACATTTGGCCGTCTATACTTTTAATTGATTTTTACTTCATTTTATATTCTAGAAGACGCTCTGGGACAAATTCCACCCTGATATTCTCTTCCCACTAGGTTTTCCATGTTGCCAACTGGAGATGTGGGCGTTTAACTGTAAGTGAACTGGGAAAACACCAGCTGAGGTAATTGTTGCTGTTCCTGCCTGTGTCTTATTTGGTTCATCCACATACGTACCCCTCTCACCTGCAGCAGCACACAGGACTCATTTGCCCTCCTACAGGAAGCGATGAAGAAAGAACCAAGGGGATGTAGGACAAGAGCAATTGGAGCTACCTGACCTCACACTTTATTAAATGGTGCATTTAAAAGTAAATCTTCATTCTTCACAGGGCCAGTTTGAAGTTCAAGAGGCCCCTCAGTAAAGCATGCCCCATTGCCCCCTCATAGGTGTGTGGGTCCCCCTAAATGTGCACCTTGGCAGGCTCCTTTTCATTTTCTTAAAAGCTCTGTAAGGGGTGGTAAAACTCCTCAGAGCAGCAGTCTCCCAGTATCTGCCATTTTGTTTTTTTCTCACAATGCCTTGCACATAGCATCAGGCTGAGGCATTGTGGGAAAAAGAAAATTATATCCACCAGCCAAATTGTGGTTGCAGGAACTCAGTCCTCCCAGGGAGGTGAGGGGTCAAGCCTGGGCAGGCTGGGCACAGTGGACCTTGCAAAGTTGCTGGACCATAATCATTTGGCCAAAAATGACACATATTGATACTGAGCCTCATTCTCCTGATTGCAGCCTGACAATTCCCTCTACACCCTACTGTTAGCCCTAATCAGCCCTTAGTCATGCCACACCAATCCCACACAGATTATAACAGAATTGCTCTCCTTTCCTCTTCCCCTGTCACCGCCTCATACCACCTTCCTCTTGTGGCATGGGGTCACGAAGAGTCGGACACAACTGAACGACTGAACAACAACAACAACACAGAAGAGGAAGAAAACTGGTCCAGAAAGCAAATCCTCTGGCTTCACCTACCCAACTCATCTATGTGCTGGCCTATTTCCTCTAGGCCGCACAAAACACCTGGCAAAATAGTATATCTGCAGAAAATTGGACAAAAGGAAAGGAAGATCCAGATAACTAGTCAGTCTAGGGATCTGTGAATAGTTGTCACTATATTTTTAATAACTGCATTTTGAATTTTAATATTGCATTTTATTCTGTGAAATGCCTGGAGAAATTCAGTAAGTAACTAATAAATACCCAGGAAAATGATAATATAGTGAACAAGAAAGCAATGGATTTGTAAAACAAACAAACAAAACAAAACTATGTAATTGCATGGCTCTGTTTTACTGTCTCTGCAATATTTTTTAATGTATTTACTATTCTACATTTTTTTTTATTGGCTTCTATATGGTCTTTTAGGTATTTCTTATATAAACCGCTTAGAGATCTTGGGCTATCAAGTGGTTATAAGTCATTTAAATAAATGAACAAGACAAAGACTTAGAACAGGGGTGGGCAACTTGTGTCCCTCCAGATGTTTCGGCCTACAACTCCCAGCAGCCCTTACCACTGGGTCTGCTAACTAGCGCTGCTGGGAAGTGTAGGCACTCTGACTTAGAGGCAGAGATGACATCAGTTCCTAGCATCCCCAGACAAGTGTGGGGGCCCAATAGGGCCCACACTGGCATGGGTGCCTGCTGGGTTTATTTCATAGCAGTGGCTATGTCTGGCAGAGGCAGAGGCTTGATCTGAGGCTGTTGATTGGGGAGGGGGGCATATTTCTTGTTCCTTTGAGTTCCACCATAAGTGTGTTTTCATTTACCTGGAGCCACAATTGCTGCTTGTTCTTCCTCTTCCTCACCACTATTCCCTGGGACTGTAAAACAGCCTGTGTTGTGCCTCGCCTAGCAAAATTCATATAATGGGTTAAAGAAAATGCCAACACTCTGCACCTAGGATCCCTCACCCTTGTGCTCCATCCAAGAGGCAAGACCTGTACCAGTCTTTTTCCTTTCGCTTCTCCTGAGGTGGAAGATGTATCATGGTCCTGCTTGCAGGATTGAGCTGAGAGCTTCCACTTATTTATCTGCTAAGCCACTGGGAGCAAAAAGGATTAATTCTAAAGATGGGCAAGCTTGCCCTCCACTCACTTTCAATTGACCTAAAAATGAAATGAGTTATTCTGGGGTGGGGATGGGGAATGAAAATAACTAGGGCTGTGCACCGCTTTGGCCAAAGGCCTGAACCCCGAGTCGAAGCGGGCTGCTTCGGGCCACTTTGTGCCCCTTCTGAGGGGAAGCAGAGGGGGCACGAAGCAGCCCAGAGTGGGTTGGGGGCTCAGTGCACTTCAGCCCCTGGCCCAGCTCCCCCCCAGTGCCTCCAGGTCCTTATCTGAGCCGCCTTCTCCTCACTGCTGCCGCGCCTCTGCCGCCACGCCACCTCTGCCGCCGCCTCCTGAGGCCTGGACGCATGGCAACTCTTCTTCCAGGGAGTCACCATTTTTAAAATGGCAACTTCCTGGAACTCCCAGGAGGTTACTATTTTAAAAATGGCGACTCCCTGGAAGAAGAGTCGCCGTGCATCCAGACCTCAGGAGGCAGCGACGGAGACGGCGAAGACAGCAGCAGCGGGCGGCACAATGGAGAAAGTGACAGCGGCAGCAGAGGAGGAGGAGGAGGCCTAGGTAAGGACCTGGGCAGTTACATGGGGGGATCAGGGGGGAACCTGCTTCAGGTTTAGGGCCGAAGCGGGTTGGGGGCCCCCCAAATCTGCCTGAGCTGGATCAGAAGCCGCAAAGCTGGATCAGGGTCCCTGCACAGCCCTAAAAATAACACAGTTTGTTTTCTAAGCCAATCCAAACCCTGGAAAATAATCACCCCTCCCTACCCAGCCTTCTCTGATCTTCAAACTACCCTCCATGCCAGACCCTATAGCCTCAGCACCATCCTCCCCTTCTACTTCAGGTTCTAACTGGTCCTGCAGTGGTGGCAGTCGCAGTGGCAGCATGTAACTGCAGTAGCCAAAAGAAGAGCTGGCATTCTAGATGTGCTGTGTAGCAGTGGCAGAACAGGGAGCAGAGAGAAAACTCTTGCCATCCCTTACACCACATGCACCCCCCAGCACTCCTACTGCCAATGCCTGGGCAAGTAAGACCTTTGGGGGACTTGCAGGTGGGGAAACCAGGAATTCTTCTCCACCTTGGATTTTAATCCAGCACAGAGAAGAACTCCGGGGTTTTAAAATCTGATCTCTCATTTGAGGTGAGTTTCTAAGACCCCTCGCAGCTCATTTCTGAGTCAGATCTAGGAGAATTTTGTTGGCATCCAGTTCAAGATACTATATATCCTTTTCTAAAGTTAATCCTGGAGAGGCTCAGTCAAGAACCCAAAGTTGGACTCCTATTCTGAAAGACAACCAAGTCTCCTCGGTTCCTAAAATCTGAGCCATTTCACGCTCTTCCTACCCAGAATACAGAATGCATCCCATTTGACTGGAGGCATCGCCAGATTTAGAATAGCGGTGCAGTGGGACACTCAAGGAGCTTGTTTTAGGACAGATAAAAGGAGACAAAGAAGGCGAAACGAGGAGAAACCTGGCTGAGTCTAAAACCCATTAGTCAGAATGCACCTGATGTTCTTAAATGCACGCTGAGCCAAGTCTGCATTGCCACAAGCAAAAACTCGATCAGTCACTGAAAATGTCGCTTTTCCGATTCATCCGACTCGGTGTGCGTTCGTCATAATTCCAACCTTTAGAAGTCTCTGCGGAAAGAAGCATTAACCAAGATGCAATTTTATCATGTCGTCATGTCCTCAGAAAGAGAAAGAAATCCATTAAAAAACACACACACACAAATAAACCATCTTGGGGTCAGGAAAGATTTATCCCAGGCAAGAGTTTAATCCAAAAGCTCTGAGTTGAATGCCTGGCAGATGCATGATGTAGAAGCAGCAGGGAGACTGCTTGATGCTTGGGCAGAATCCATGATAGTTTAGCTGTGCAGTGAGAAAAGTGTTTGCACTATGTGGAACAGGGCATGTGAGGAGAGATGAGCTCAGGTTTAAAAGGGAGGTTGGTACTGGATACGGAGCTGGGCCAGGGAGGCTTCTGTGCATGCTCTGAGGGAAGAAAGCTTTGTTCTTCTTAGTCTGTTGCTTTGCACTCACCACTTTCCTGACTGGTAGGAAGTCCCAGGGCAGCCTTTTACAGGACCGCTTTCCTTGTTAGAAGAGAATATTGGCAGTGCCTTTTGTAATAAAATGTTTAACCTACAAATGTATAGATGGAGTAGATGGGATGCAAGCAGCACAAAAGTCCCTAAGTGTCATCACATCAGTTCGCCAGTATCCTAGAAGCTGCTTTTTGCAAGTCAGAAACCTCTAAGCAACCCTTCCCAGCAAGCTCCGATACAGACTGTTGAAGAATTCATCCCATTTTCAAAATGCAAAAACCATTGTTTCCACCTAGGCAGCAGATGGGATTGTCACACAAATTGCAGTGTCTTGGAGTAGCCATCTACCATTAAAAGCCATTCATCTGGATCCATCATTAATCAGGGTCTACCAAAAGTTGCAAGACCCATTGCCTTCCCTCCTTCTTCAAAAGACCCCCACCAGTGTTTAGCTTCCAAACAGGAGGATGCACCACGCCAGATGCCCCGTGTGGCCAAAAGATGCAGTGAACAGGCTTGTATCATTCCCTCTAACAGCAAACTCAAGTGGTGAGTGCCGACAAGATTTGAGCCACTGAGAAAGGAGAGAGAGAGATCATCATAGAATCATAGAATAGTAGGGTTGGAAGGGGCCTACAAGACCATCGAGTCCAACCCCCTGCTCAATGCAGGAATCCAAGTCAGAGCATCCCTGACAGGTGGCTGCCCATGCTTGCTTTGGGATACCCAAAGTTTGGGTTAAAGAAAAACTAGGGAGAAAAAAAACTGTAAGGGGGTAAAACAACAGCAGCCCAATGAGGAGTGAACATGTTCAGTAGCCACCACCAGAATGTTGTAATTATTATTTATTAGTTATTACATTTCTATACCACCCAATAGCCAAAGCTCTCTGGGCAGTTTACAAAGATTAAAAACATTTTAAAAAATACAGTACACAGAGATTAAAAACCATGTACATAAAAACACATGAACAGACAATATACACAAAAGAAACATATATCTAAAACAACTTCAAACAAACAATCTCAAAAACAAACAACCATAACCATACAAATTAAAACTTATCATATGCTGCCAAATGCCTGGGAGAAGAAACAGGTCTTAACCTGGCGCTGAAAGGATAACAATGTTGGTGCCAAGTGGGAAGATCATTCCAGAATTTGGGGGCCACCACCGAGAAGGCCCTCTTGCTTGTCGCCATCTTCCGAGCATCCCTTGGTGTAGGCCCTTAGATGCTGAGTGTAGTGTACAGGTAGGTTTGTGTAAGGAGAGGTGCTCCATCAGGTATTGCAGTCCCAGTTCATGTAAGGCTTTATAGGTTAAACCAGCACCTTGAATCAGGCTTGGAAGCATACAGGAATGTTGAATGACAGTTGGAAAAGAAAGATGGAAAACTGGGGAAGGGGGATGCTCTGCGCCTTACAGCTTATAGTATCCTAGGGGAGGGTATGCCTTGCTGGAACCCTGAACAGCAGCATTCATGTTATCAGGGGAGGATCCACTACAACAGGCATGGGGAACCTCTTTCAGTCCAAGGGCTGAATTTACTTTCTGAGAAGCTCTCAGGAGTGGAGCCAAAGGCAAAAGGGGGCAGGGCCAAAAAACTAAAAAGACCAGCATATTTGAGCTTAAAGCTCTTACTGTCAGTTACTAAGCCTTAGGGGAGGCATTTCAACCTGGGGGGGGGGGATGCAGAAGCCAGGAAACTTCCGAACAGTCAGCAGTCAGGAGAAAGAAGTGAGCCCAGGGGAAGGAGTTGTGTCTATCTGGTGAACAGAGAATTGATTTCATGATGTCCTTCTAATGCGAGTTGAACTGTGTTAAACCGGGGAGCACAGAATAAAATTGGAAGTAGCAAACCTACCAGGTTTTGCTACGATCATCTGTATCTTATTGCCCTGTCTCTAGGCATGTGCTAGCTTTGCTGTCTGACATGGGAGGGTGGATCTCCCTCAGTTCTCGCAATGTTATATGCTGTATGATGCCATACGCATTTTATGCATTTCTTCTGGAGGAATTTCCCCAAATTTCTGGAGGAGAAGGCTATCAATGGCTGTTAGTCTTGATGGCTATGTGCTGCCTCCAGTATTAGAGGCAGTGAGCCTATGTACACCAGTTGCTGGGGAACATGGGTGGGAGGGGGCTGTTGCACTCAAGCCCTGCTTGTGGATTCCTGGTCGACAGATGGTTGGCCACTGTGTGAACAGAATGCTGGACTAGATGGACCTTTCGTCTGATCCAGCAGGGCTCTTCTTATGTTCTTCGGGGGGGCGGGGGCAGGAGGTGGAAATCTTGGCGAGTCTGATGGAGCTTGCATTTAATCAGCTCTATGTCAATAAGTGATGCTTCAAGTAATGGAATTTTACTGCACCTTTTCAGGGAGCTGTGTGGCAGCTTCAGTTCAGATCATAAACCAACACAATCCATGTATACACACACACTTCACCCAGGTCAGATTGCATTCAACAGGCACTGTTGCATGCTAATCTTGTAATTCAGCATTCATTAGCATACTTGGCCCTTCCCACCCAAGCGAGATGCCTTGGTTTTGCTGATTCATCTGTTTATTGTGGACACATTCCAGTGTGCTATTTATTGACCTTTGGGGTTTTAATTTAGATCTGCTGTCCTCACCTGGCATTTGTTATTAAGCCATTTGAAGATCAAGCAAAGGTCATGGCGGCCCTGTCGCAGGCATCTTCAGCCTTCCAGGGTTGTGCTGAATCAAACTTACGGTTTTGTTGTTCAATTTTTTAAAAAAGAAGAACAAAGCATTATCATATTCCGAGGCTGTACTGAGCAGCTGACAATAAATCCAAGGAAGTAGGTCCCGAATTTTTAAAGAGGTTTCCCTCCGGGAATGTCAATTACTTTTCTCTCCCCATACCGCAGCCATTGTCTCCACCGTGAAATGCAGCTGCTGCTTGAAAAATGCAACCGCTTTGATATCATCGTTCATTTTGCACTCAGAGCTCGAGGGGGTGGAGAGCCTCTTGCAAATGACTTTTAAACACAAATCGTGGCTTCTCAATTGGAGTAAGCTTTCATAATGCCAGTTCTGATCTCAGAGCACTAAGAGCTGATTCACACATTGCACTGGGGATGCTGAGGCCAAGTAAATTTAGGGATAGATAAGAACTTTGTTTCAGTCTGGAAAACAGAGGAACCTGTCCTGCTCGCAACCTTGAATGCGATCGCGTTTTTCAGGCAAAGATCACACAGTCTCAGACTTGTGATCACATTTGCAAAGTGCATCCTTTTTGGAAAATGTAGTTTAAAATGCTCTCTCTCTCTCTCTCTCTCTCTCTCTCTCTGTATATATATATATATATATATATGCATTTCAAACTACATTTTCCGAAAAGGACACACTATGTGAATGTGATCACAAGTCACATATATAGGCATTTTTATGCTTTAGTCCATGGAGGAAAAGTGCACATTTGGGTGCATGCATTTTAAAAATGTGCACTTTTCCCATTCGGAAAATAAAAGACACTCCGGTTTGGGAAAGGGAACAAAGCGAAATGAGCTTTCAGGAGGAAATCAGTGAAGCTGGATGAGGTCAAGCCTCACTGATTTACCCATCCTTAATTCTATTTCTTATTAATAATAGTAATAACAATTAATAAATTTAATAATTCTATTTATTAGTAGTATTAGTATTATTATGACTAAAGTAACATGTGAGTCAGTGACACATGGAGCTCGGGAGCCACTCACAACTCAAGTTATCTGGCAACCCAAAATATATATTGGGGAGCCCAGACATTTCTGCAGGTGAAAACTATTAATTGTTAGATCATCTGCCCATCCTTTTTAGAACAGGATCCATAAGTGCAGCCTTTTCTGTAGTGGCATCCTTGTTGTGGAACTCCCTCCAGAAGCATATTCAAAAATTCACATTATGCCAAAGTTTAGGCACTGAGTTAAGACTTCGCTTTGCTCCATTTTAATGGAAGATATCCTCATGTGCTGATTGTGTTATGTTGCTGTGATACACTAGGCAATTATTTTGAAAATTTTAATGCACTGTTTCATTGTTTATTTATTGACTGCACACACACACACACACACACACACACCAATATGAAAGTTTTACAAAGAGGCAAGTTGTAAATAAAATAATACATGGATAATGGCTTCTGTACTCCATTTTAATGCAGTCCCTTTGCAATGTACAGGGGTTCTGTGGCAAACAGGTCAATGTGGAAATGGTTTGCTGAAGAGAGAAAGCCACTGGGATAAAGCATATCATGGGGATCTAAAGGGTGGTCTTTCTCCGCATGAACCTACTCGGTGATTAAGATCTTCATTGGAGGCCCTTCTCTGGGTGTCCCAACTTTCTGAGGTTAGAACGGTGTCTTCCAAAGAAAGGGTCTTCTCAGTAGTGGCACCCCAATTATGGAATACTCCCCCTAAACAAGTTTCTCTTTTTTTACTATTTTTTTACTATTACTATTTTTTAGACACCTGGCAAGTCTGTCCTGCTGGCCTTTAATGGCATTTGATTTGCATTTTAGGATATCTGTGTTCTTCCGGTTTTATGTTATTGTATTGGCTTGTGGTTTGTTTATTGATTGCATTAGAGCTGTGAGCAAATGGCCTCGCAAAATTCTCCAGCCTATTCATTGGCAGAGAAATTGGGGGGACAATTTCACCGAATTTCTCGTAGGGGAGGAGAAATTCTCCAACAGTTACTCACAGATAGGGCTCACTATTGGCAGGGGTTGTAGCACAGGTTTTTTTCCTTTTTCCTCAGGGTTTTTGGTTTATTGCACTGCTCCTGCAAGTGGCATCAACTTAGGGGTGCACGAAAGTCACTTACCTGGTCTCGCAGCTTTTCGCGGTGGGGGGGAGGTGCTTCGCTGTTCCCCCCGTGAAGTTCAGGCTGGGGGGGGAGGCTTCCCACCTCGCCCGGCCGAAATTCAGGCTGGGGGGGAGGCTTCCCGCCTTGCCCGGCCGAAATTCAGGCCGGGTAGGAGGCGCCTCACCTCGCCCGGCCGCGAAATTAAAAGTTTAAAAAAAAAAAAACGCCCCCGTGATAGGCTACGTGACGATTAACATAGCCTATCACGGCTAGATCTGCAAAGTCAGCCGTGATAGGCTACGTAAATCATCACGTAGCCTATCACGGGTGATTAAAAAAAAAAAGCGCGTACGCAAATGGCGGCCCCCATAGGGAGCCGCCATTCGCGTTCCTTATTTGGTCGCTGTAGTCTACGTAAATCTTTACGTAGACTACAGCGAAAATAAGGGCAACGCAAATAGCATTGCCCTTATTTTCGCCGTAGTCTACGTAATCTTTACATAGACTACAGCGACCAAATAAGGAACAGGAATGGCAGCTCCCTATGGGGGCCGCCATTATCCGTACGCGCTTTTTTTTTTTTTTTTAAGTCACCCGTGATAGGCTACGTGACGATTTACGTAGCCTATCACGGGGGCGTTTTTTTTTCTTTTATTGGAATGGCGGCGGCGGCAGCCGGTCGAAAGACCGGCTGCCGCTCCCGCCCCGGTTGAAGACCCGACGAACCGCCGGCCGGACCCGCCGCCGGGAGGGACATTCGCCAAAGGTAAGTCCCGTCCCGGGGGGGGGGTGCGGGGGCCGGGGGGTGCGGAGAATTTCTCCCCGAAACTTCTTCGGGGGGCCGAACACGTTGGCGCTCGGCCCCCCGAAGTTTCGGGGAGAAATTCTCTGCCATCCCTACATCAACTATGTTGAGGCTTCCACTTTTCTGGAGAAGAATTTTGAATTTCTTTTGGTTGTTGAGCTTACCTAATCACTGCGAGGTGGCCGAGAGTGCTGTGTGTGTTTTCTCTCTCTGTTATACATCTTTCCATTGCTCTGCAGTCTCCCAGGCCACCGGCCATTCCTGAACTGAAAAAGCCCCATGGGAGGAACTACATCATGATGGCTTCCTCATGATGGCTTTAACTGAAGTGTGGGAAGCCAAGGAGGCTGCAGGATACCACAGAGATTATTGTACAATTAAAGACGGAACACCCACACACACTCCATGGCCACCTCATAAGTAAAGTAAGGGTGAGAATCCCAAAAGCAACCCATGAGAATTTCTCTGAAATTTATCTTCCTTTGAATTCTTTTTGAAAGCATTTTAGTTTCTATTAAATTGAATGAGAATGGTCAGGAAAAAATGTGGGAGAAAATTTCAGCATAGCACTTTTTTTATTATGATGATGTGTTATTCTTTTATCTTAGTTTCTTGTTAACCATCTTGCAACTTGTGTAAAAAGGTGGCATACAAACCCCAAGATAAAATATGCATTAAAAAAAAAGAATATCACACTGTATACAGTTTTTGGTTGCTTTGCTCGAGCTGTCCATTTTAAAACTAAGTTGCTCAAGGTGATGCAAGTTAGCAGGACTACAAAAAGTTGAAGATAGGATCATCTTCAGTTTCTGAAATGTGGGTTTAAAATTAAATTAATCAGTAAAATCAGTCAGTCATGACACACAACATTAAAAAGGAAATGCATTCAAATTAAACGTCTACATGATGGGGCAGGTGAGATTTTCTTACATTATTAGTGAACTTAAAATTATTTTATACTTTTTCTCCATTTTTATGCATGTAAACAAGTTTCACCTGTTTTCTTCTTGGAGAACTTTGTGAATATTGGTATATTCTTATCAAGACCAAACTGAAACGAAATTCTTACCCATCCCTGCCAAAATCCAGAGAGGGGAATTGGGGAGGCGGAAGCAAATGTCCCTTCAGCTATAGTGTGAGAACATCCGGCATGGTGGCATATTTGCTAACGTAAGAACATAAAAACATAAGAAGAGCCCTGCTGGATCAGACCAAGGGTCCATCTCGTCCAGCATTCTGATCACACAGTGGCCAACCAGCTGTCAACTGGGAACCCACAAGCAGGGCATGAGCGCAACAGCACCCTCCCACCCATGTCCCCCAGCACCTGGTGTACATAGGCTCACTGCTTCTGGTACTGGAGGCAGAACATAGCCATTGGGACTAGTACCCATTGATAGCCTTTTCCTCCAGGAATTTGTACAGACCCCTTTTAAAGCCACCCGAATTAGTGGCCATCATTACATTCTGTGGTAGTGAATTCTGTAGCTTATGCACTGTGTGAAGAACTACTTTGTTTTATCTGTCCTGAATCTCCCAGCAATCAGCTTCATAGGATGACCTACATATTCATAGGATGACCTCTCTCAAAGTACTTCTAGTATACCAGAAGTATTTTGAGAGAGGGAGAAAAATGTCTCCCTATCCACTTTCTCCACACTGTGGATAATTGTGTAGACCTCTAACATGTCTCCCCTCACCCCCCTTTTTTCCAAGCTAAACAACCCCAGCTGTTGTAACCGTCTCTCATAGGGGAGATGCTCCAGCCCCTTGATCATTTTAGTTGCCCTTTTCTGCACTTTTTCCTGCTCTACAATATATGGATCAGGCTCAGAATCTTGCTTGCGTACATTCAGGATCTGCTCGAAGAATATTCAACAAACCAAAATTTGGATACTGGGGTCAACTTGAACAGAGCCAAGTGCCTATGACGTATGGCCCAAGGAAATGCACTTCGGTCTGCATGCATCAAATGTGTAACTCTGAGTAAACAGAACTATCTAGGGTGCATTACAATCACTCTCTAATGTCTAATTTAATGTAAGAGAGCTGTCTTAATTTCCCTAAATTGCAGTGACAAGCAGAATGCTTGCAGGGATATTGTGAATCTATTTTTTTTTTTTTTGCCCGTTGTTGATCAACAATGAAATGCTTTAATTACCTGTTCAGAAACAAAGTCATGTTCATGGATTAACGATAAAACGGGCATATTTAGGAATGCACAGGCAATCCGTCTGTGCGTATTAACAGCTGGCCAACAGTATGGCTGAGAATGAGATGTGGTTCCTGTTGGATGTCTTCTGAGTGAC
Source organism: Heloderma suspectum (assembly GCF_057233095.1). Taxonomy (NCBI): domain Eukaryota; kingdom Metazoa; phylum Chordata; class Lepidosauria; order Squamata; family Helodermatidae; genus Heloderma; species Heloderma suspectum. Next base: position 303,085,064 of record NC_139461.1, on the reverse strand, counting down.
AATTTAAGAAAAATCTGGGTTGCAAACGCGAATCAATTTAGTATTTCACAGGCCATTGCACAGGTCCTTGTAGGCCATTAAAAAAGAAACAACAAGTGAAAAGTTACCCTCTCCCTCAGCAATATACGGGGATGGACAGGCATCCCCCCAAGCCGAGTCCTCCAGGTGCCTGCCAAGCCATTGCCCCTGCTGGCGCACCCCATGATGACGATGAGGAGGATTATGTATGTTGTCTTGGGATCCCTGGAGGAAAAAAACGCAGGATATAAATGCCATAAATAAATAAATAAATAAATAAATAAATAAATAAATAAAGTTTTGATCAGAATTTACCCAGTTTGTGCCTATCTGAACATGGAATCGAACACCATCTTTGGCCGAAGTCCATACATTTCCAAGCTTGCAATGCGATTAGTGGGACAAAAACAATGTTCAAAAAATGCACACATTTGTAAAACGTGCACGAAAAAATGTGCACAGACATGCTTTAATCAATGAGAGGAAGAGGCACACAGTTGATGGGTACATTTGAGGAAATACACATGGATTTTCATAGGAAAAGGGGGGAAAGCACACAATCCGATACAGATAGGAGTTGGGACAAGCTTTGCAGTGGAATTTAGAGAACCGCAGCAAGCTTGGATTTATCTGAATTGCACATCCCTAGGGATGTCAGAGAAATCTGCAATGGAATCAAATGAGTTCAGATTTCTATGAATCTGACCTGGAGATTCTGCAGTGGCTTTTCCTGAGTCGCACAGATTCTGTGAACTTGCAGACTTAAAAAAAAATAAAACTTTCTGGAATGCTATGTAAATTTAGCCGTAGAAAAAGATGTAAAATTTAAAAAAATATAAACCAGCCAAAAATGCACATTTCTCCCCATAGGCTAAAGCATGAAAATGCTAATTTGGTTAGGGATGCAAAATTGTGCAAATGTAAATTTGTGCAAATTCAGGAAATTGGAAAAAATCTGATTCCATCAATGAGTGGGCCATGGAATGAAAGGCTCCTGACATTCCGTGAAGCATAGATAGAATGGATTTTACAAAACCTTTATATCCCTACACATCCCTAACTCCAACCCCTCTTTGGACTTGGTGGTTCAGAGTGCAGTTCACCCTGTCTCCGGATTGACTCTCCTCCAAATCTGCACCAGTGTGCCACCCAACCATGGTCCCAATCCTGCCAAGACTCATCACCTCCTGGTGTGCTTAGCCAACTCTGGCTCAGCACTGATGACTTGATAAAAGCCCCAAAGCTCTGTAGACATATGTGTCTGTCCAAAACACTGGGTTATGGACCATGGTCCCTACTAAATGAGCCCAACCAACAAAATGACAAATGAGAGGAGTGCCACAGTGGACTGAGGAACTAATTAATGAGACCTCTGCTTGATACATAAGACCAGGGGGAACATCCATAAAAAGAATACAAGGAATAAGGCTGTGTTTTGCAGATTTCAGGAAGTGGTAGTCAGAGGAAACCGAATGCTGATGTAGCAGTCACGTTTGGCATGCTGGGATGTGTTCTACCTCACTGCAAGCACAGGAAGACCTGATAATTTGGTTGTATGTTTTCCAGTGGAGGAGAGCAAGCCTTACTTTTGATTTACCATGCTATGTCAGAAGGAATTGCCCCTTCCTGAAATGCAGTTAACCAGAGCCTTCCTGTGATGAACTGCACCCAGTGGTCCACTTCACCCCTGACCATTTTTTCCTAGATGTGAAACGGCTTAACCCTTCCCCTGCCAGCCTCTTTTTATCAAGAACTTCTCCCTCACAGCTTGCCCCTCCTCTTTGAGATTCTGGATGTATGTTTCTTTGTACAGTAAACTCAAATCCAGAACAGTGGCAGGGTGAAAGCAGCTGTGGGGAGGAAGTTTCAAGTGAAAACCAACTGGCAGAGGAAGGGTTAAGCATGTCATTTCCCCTCACCCACCTGACTGCAAAGTGATCCCTCCCAAGGGTGCTTTTCAATGGAGAACAGGTTATCACTGTCCAGCAATCAAGCACATCAGTCTAGAATTATTTGCTACCTTCCCTGTCTCTAGTCTTATCACTGCTGTTAACTCCCATGGGCAAATGTTCAACAGCTGGGATTGTTTAGCTTGGAAAGAAGGAGGGTAAGTAGAGACATGATAGAGGTCTACAAAATTATGCACAATGTGGAGAATGTGGATAGGGAGACCTTTTTCTCCCTCTCTCAAAATACTAGAACCCAGGGTCATCCCATGATTGGACACATTCCTGGAGGAGAAGGCTATCAATGGCTGCTTGTCTATGGCTATGTGCTACCTGCAGTACCAGAGGCAGTGAGTGTGTATGCCAATTGCCGGGGAACATGGGTGGGAGGGTGCTGTTGCACTCATGTCCTGCTTGTGGGTTCCTGGTTGACAGCTGGTTGGTCACTGCGTGAACAGAATGTTGGACTAGATGGACACTTGGTCTGATCCAGCAGGGCTCTTCTGATGTTCTTGATCTATTAGCCTTGGTGGATGGCTTGAGGGGAATGGACATAGCAAGAATATGAGGCACCTTGTGCTAAGACTTCATTTTTGGCTGAGTTACGCGGTACAGGGGTGGGGAACCTCTTTCAGCCCAAGGGCCAAATTTGATTCAAATTTTTGAGAAGCTCTCGGGGGCCACAATCCAGTGGTGGGTGAAGCCAAAGGCATAAGGGGCCGGGCCAAAAATACAAAAAACAAACAAACCCAACATATTGTAGCTTAGCACTCTTACTGACATTAACTAAGCATTAGGAGAAGCATTTCAACCTTTTAGAATGGGGAAAATACTGCACAAAATTGGGAAACCACTCAATGACATATAGTTGGGGGAAAGAGGGTAGGGCCAGGGAAAAGGGACATGGCCATATGGGAAACCCCAGAGAGCTGGACTGGGACCCTAGGAGGGCCAAATTTGGCTCCCAGGCCTGAGGGTCCCCACCCTTGGATTATATGGACTGGGGTTCCGGTGTGTGGTAAGGAGAGATCTGAAGAAGTGTAGAGCTGAATGAAATCTTGGCACCATTTTAAATTCAGTATTTCTTTAAAGGAAGCAATCTGCATCCTTCAAATTTCATATCTGAAATCTGGATGATGACGATGATGAATTACATTTATATCCCATCTTTCTTCCTTCTTATGGAACCCAAGGAGGCATACATAATCCTCCTCCATTTTATCCTCACAACAACACTCCTGTGAGGCACTCTAGGCTGAGAGTCTGTGACTGTCTCAAAGTAACCCAGTGAGCTTCCATGGCCAAGTGGGGACAAGAACCCAGATATCTCAACGAGTCCCAGTCCAGCTCTAGCCAGTACATCAGACTGGAACAGACATTTGCCATCCCATTGTGAATGTCAATAGTTTGGGCCTGGGTTTGTTTCTTGTCTATTCAAAGGAATGCTCCATAAATGAAATGAGCACAAATTGTACTAAACGCTATTGCATGTCAATTGTCAGATACCACCAAAACACTCCTTACTGACTCATGCTGCCAGATTCTGTCAAACAGTGATTGCTGCTACATATCCAATACTGCCAACGGTGTGACTGCTTACTGAGCCATCATTCAGTGTCAAATGCTGATGCTAAATATTGAATTTCCACTCACCCCTGACCCTTAGTCACACCTCCAGAGAATATCTGGGAAATATCCACTATCAAAATCCATAGAAAATATTGGGGTGAATAATGGTTCCCATTCTAGAGATATGATGAGGCTATGATGAGATATCTATGATGAGATATGATGATATCTATGGTGAGATATCTATGATGAGTCATCATATGAGTCATCGTATCTATGATGATATCTATGATATCTAAGATGAGATATGATGAGGTTTCATTCCAGTCATAGGGAGCTGCTCACTAGTAGCAATGATGGATTTGAGACCATATTGCCATTGGCAAAATACAAACCCTGCCATTTGAATAGTTGTTCTGATCATCATTATCATTATCATCCAGGAAGTACAGGATTGTGGATGAGCTTCTACAGTAGAATGAGGGGAGGGGGAGTGGAGTTGGCAAGTCTCTCAATAGAATCCCTTCAGTTTGAAAGACAATGATTTGTAAATGATCCTGTGATCTCTAATGGCAATTTCTGCAGTGGTTTTATTCACTTGCTCAATGGAAAGCATAATCATTGCCGGAAACATCTGCAGAAGTGTGTGCATAATGGAGAGGCATCAAATCAATGAGTCAAAACATTAGAAAATAAAAGCCGGCTGAACAAAGCATCCCAAAATTGCATCGTCTGTCACCTTGTACTAGTTTTCCATCCTCCTTATTGAAATAATACATCCAGTGGCTGCTTCCCACAACTGCTTCCCCCTCTTTATGTTCTCAACCAGCGGCCAGAAACCAAACCAGCCACACAGGTGAATCTTTCCTCTTGGCCAGCCAGGAGATTAATACAGGTGAATCTTTCCTCCTGGCCAGCCAGGAGTTTTGGAGGCGAATGACATGTTACAAAACAACAGCAGCAACAGAAACAGGGGCTACCAACAAAAATGGCAGCCATGGGTCAAGCTCCAAGTTCAGCTTACCCTATGCCCTCATGTCATTGCAAAGTGTGTTTCTGCCAGGGGTGGGGAAATTGCAGCAATATTTGGGGCATGTTGGACTAGAGATTATGGGTGGGGAGGCATGAGGAAGAACATGACAAAGTGCTGCCTTTTTCAGCAGCAGCCCCATATTACTTTCTCTTAATGCTTGGTTCTGCCCTGAGGGACAACCTATATGACACCTTTTCATGTTTAGATGGGTTAGACAAATTAATGGAGGACTGCTGTACCAACAGCTGCTAGCCATGATGGCTATATGAACATGGCCCGGTTATGGAGGACCAACAATAGAGTGGCTATTGCCTTCACAGTCTGCTTGTGAGCTTCCCAGAAACATCTAGCTGGCCACTGTGGTAAGTAGGATGCTGAACTAGATGTTCCTTTGGTCTAATCCAGTGCCAGTCCCAGTGAAATGAAGCTTTTAGGCAAGGAGATCCCCAGGGCAAGTATTACATCTTAGCTGCCTGGAGAGTTTCCCTGCCAACAAAGGGTGCAGGAACATACAGCACTGGAGTAGAAACTCTTCACATAAAGAACCACATGGAAAGCTACACTGGACACTATAGCCATTGTAGGCACCTATCAAAAAGGGGCATTCCACATGGATCAAGTCATGTGTAGCCTGGCCCTCAATCATATGAATGGTCTAGAATCTTTTGATGGTTTCTGGCAGATCTTTCACATTTGATCACCAACACCCCACAGCAGGAGAAAATAGGGCAGCAGAACTACTTGATTGTCCATTTCTCAGTCTCCCTGGCTTAAATGACATGCAACAGTGGAAACATTTGTCTTAGCCTGGCTCTGCCTCTATCCAATTTTTAGAGTAAAAAGAGATGCACAGGTGTGCATTGCTAGTAATGCCTCACAGTTGTGGTTTCTCTCCCTGCAGTCTGTTCCTCCGACACTTTTCTTCCTGCTGGGCCTGCTTCTGGGTCTTTTTTGGGCGGGAGGGGAGTTCAGGAGATGGATTGTAGCAAGATAAGCCCCAGGAGGGAGGGAAGGAGGGAGGAAGGGGGGGAAGGTTCATCTACTCGCAACTGCACACATCTTTGCTCCTACATAATTGGGAAAGACCCAACTTTAAAGAAACAAGTATACCAACATCACATGTAGTTTAAGCCTTTATGTGCTTGGCAGGACTTACAAAGGCTTCTGCCAGACCTGCCCTTCTAAGCTGCAGTCCTATTCAACTGGGACTCCTATCTATCTTCAGCACTCTGAATTCCTGGATGACCACCTCCTAGTATTGACATCTCACCAGTTAGGATTTGCCTATTTGCCTGCCTGCCTGCCTGCCTGCCTGCTTCCTTCCTTCCTTCCTTTCTTTCTCTGCACTGTTGGGGGAGAGCATGTGTGCTAGATGGTTTCCGAAAATAGAAAGGGTGGCAGGAGGATTGATTAAAAGAACGAATTTCTCCATGCAGGTGGCAAGTTATACATCCTTCCCCTCTGAGAAATGTACGTCACCTGCATTTTTCTAATAGCTCAAGTCCTGGCTGAGCCATTGGGTTGGGCTTTTTGGAAGCAGAAATCTGACTCCGGTTTAAAAAAAAAAAACCAGACATCCGAAGCTGTCTTTCCCCCTATTTCCGATAGCTCATCTTCATTTTTACATACCATTTTGCTATCGATTCAATATTTTTATACACCGTTAGGGGCACTTTGCAACCAAAGACTGAATTAGCAGATGAAGTATGCTTTATTAGTGGCTATCTGATGGAAATTCATGTCAGTTTTCCATTTAAAAGATGGATGATCTTGATTCAGCAACTGACTCAATTTGGTCATGATTAAATATTGCTAGCATGAGGCCCATCCTCAAGAGTCATGACTCGAAACTCAGCAACATCAAGCAGGGCTGGATAAGCCACAGAGTGTCTGGGGTCAAGCGCTCAGGGCCTCCCGTTGAATGTACACATGCTGGCAGACTCAGATTTGCCTTTGCAGAAGGTGTGAAAGGGCCTTTAATTCAATCCCGTCTTTGATCTCTCTGCTGATCTTGCACAAAATGTATTCCATGGGTTTTTTTTCTGGAGCAAATATGAACAGCAAAGGATTTTATTGTGTGTGTGTGTGTGTGTGTGTGCTCGCTTCTGTTTATATTATGAAGGTAACCACCTGATACGTGTGAAAAAGAGGAGGAGAAATTGAAAGCTCCTGCAGGTGTCCTGTTCCAGGCTCTAGGCTACAGGAGATACTACTGGCAAGGCCAGGCATGGGTGCTGGACCATGGTCAGCTTCCAATGAAGCTAGAGACAGAGTAGTCTGGCTATAAAGCTCCCCGACGCAACGTGCTTGGAATGTTGCTCCGCTAATGGTCAGGAGCCACTTGAGAGCTTAAGAGCCAAGCTGCACATGATGTTAATCATGCAGTTCTGTCCTTGAGTTGCAGGGTTGTTTTTCACAAATTGTCAGTGGTGGGGATGGGGTTTGTGACCCGGGGGGGCAGATTAGGGGGCTTTAACCCTTTCTCCTCTGATGCAGTGCTGATTGGTACCCCAATGCCCGCAATCCACTTTGCCAAAATCATTTCAATGAGACTATTTCGGAAGGGGCAATGCCAATTGCAGACCCGACCCCCTGGTCCAGATTGGAACTGGAGCAGGAGGGAAAGCATTCAATCCCCCTGCCCACCCCCATACAACGTTTTCATCAAATTTGTGAAAACCATCCCTGCATTGACATGTTAGCCCCTAAATCATTCTAGTGGCAGGTTTGTTTCTCAGGCTCCGCCCACTCTAAGGAAATGGTTGGCCAGTGGTGTAGTGGGAAATGTTGATGTGCAGGCATTCAGCATGACAGCTCACACAGCCATTCTCCCAAGGAGAGCCCAAAGGGCAGGCATCTGTGCGTATTATGTATGCTTTGTTGTAGAAATTTTGTAAAGCAAATGTGTCGTAGTTACCCATTCAACACCAAGACACCCCAAAATACTTTGCATTACAAAAGTGATAGTTCATCATAAGATATTGATGCTGGAAAAATAATCTTCCCACCAGATATGGGGAGGTTTGCAGCTAAGCTCAGAGGAACAGAGAAGCCTGAAGGGGGTGGAAGTTGACATAATCATCCCTGCTCACTAAAAAGACTCAGTACTTTGATCCTGTGAGCCCTGGTTCCACCACATCACTGCTGTTGGAGTTTAAAGTGGGAGCATCCTATTTCTCAGGCATTGGCTTTGGCAGAGCTAGGGATCCTGTTGTTGTCACCAGATGTGAAGTGGTCGCTGAGTCCCTTCTGAACTGCCAAGGGTTCTTTGGAGGAGTTCTCAGAACAGGTAAGTATGAGAAATTTGTTTCAGCTCATTTTTTTTTCCCTCAGGATCTATCCAGTTCACACTTTCTGGACCAAAAGTGGACTTGGATGCAATCTGTGCTTGACGTCCGTCCACTTCAGAGCTCGCAATGTGATTCACGGACCCAAAACATTGTGTTTGACAGCATGCATTTGAAAAATGCACATGAAAAATGGGTACTTTTGAAAAATGTGCACAAGGATGCTTTAATCAATGGGAGAAGAATGCATGCATTTCAAAGATGTGTACAACTGATGTGTGCATTTGGAAAAATACACACAAAAATGTGCACAAATTTTCATGCAATAAGAGAAAATACAAAGCTTGAAATCTGACATGGACTCAAGTCAGAATGAGCTTCGAGATGGAATTTGGGGGAGCTCCAGTTTGGGTGATTTGCACATCCCTAGCTTAAAGTAGGGATGTTGGAGAAATCCTAATGGAACCAAATGAGTCTGGATTTCCAAATTTTCCGTGAATCCAATCCATGGATTCTGCAGCACACTGACTTTTTTCCCCTGTTGGGTGGATTCCGCAGACTTGCAGACCAGTTTTCTAACTTTCCCAACTTTTGCACAAATTTCATCATAGAAAAACAAGCAAAAATATTTTTTTAAAAACTGGCCAAAAATGCACATTTCCCCCAAAGGCAAAAGCATTAAAATGTTCATTTGGGGGGAATTTGCAAATTTTCGCACATCCAAATTTATGCAAGTATGCATTTGTGCAAATGCGAACTTCTGCAAATTTGGAAACAAAAAAATCCGATTCCGTCTAAGGGCAGACAGCAGAATGAAAGGCACCTGACCACCTGCGAAACACAGATGGAATGGATTTTATACAACCCATACATCCCTATTCAGAATGAAAGGAGCAGGACAGGGCTACCACCTCAGGCCATTCAGAGAAGACATCACTGGCTCCCGGCGCTCCCCTATGTATGTATGTATGTATGTATTTCTATACCTCCCAATAGTAGGGATGGCGGAGAATTCTGCCACGGATTCCAGTGAGGCTCCACGGATTCTTTAGAGTCCGGCCCCCTGGAATCCGTGGCAGAACGGCATCCTACCCTCCGCCCCCCAGTGGAATCCCCCCAGGATCCACTTATCCGGGGTGGATTTGGCGGCGGCGGTGGCGGATTCGGCAGCGGCGGCTCCGGTGGCAGCAGCAGCTGGTCTCCTGGCCAGGCACAGCAAGGCTGCTGCCGCCGCCATTGCCATCCTCGCACCATGATAGGCTACGTAAGAATTTACATAGCCTATCACGGCTAACGTAAAAACAACAACAACAACCATGAAGTGTACACAAATGGCGGCGGCTACGGCGGCCGCCATTTGCGTGGCCTATTTTTCGCCGACTTATCTTACATCAATATTTATGTAAGATAAAACAGTGAAAAAAAAGGGGGGAACGCAAATAGCATAGTGGACGCTATTTGCGTTCCCCCTTTTTTTCGCCGTTTTATCTTATGTAAATATTGACTTAAGATAAGTTGGTGAAAAACAGGCCATGCAAATGGCGGCCGCCATAGCCGCCGCCATTTGCGTACGCTGCGTCTTTTGGGATTTTTTTTACATTAGTCATGATAGGCTACGTAAATTCTTATGTAGCCTATCACAGCTGTCTAGCTGGATGCAAATGGCGGCTGCTACGGTGGCCACCATTTGCATCCGCACCAGGTTGTCCGCAGCCGGAATTGTCCGCAGCCAGAGTGGAGCCGGCCATCGAGGATTCCGGGGGGGAGGACCAGATCGCCTCCCCCCCCCGAGGATTCCACGAGGAGGGACGGAGCAAAGGTAAGTGAGTTTCGTACATCCCTACCCAATAGCCAAAGCTGTTTTATGGGAGTCTTTGGGGAGGCAGCCATTTCCAAGGCCCTGTCTGGGGATGGTTCCTGCACCCCATCAGCCCCTTCCTCAGTGTCACCAGACTGCCTCCCCCTTCAGACAACAGCAATCTGCTCATGGCAAACAGATCAGATGATATATTTGTTACAAGCAGGGAACTGTAATCCATTAAAAAAACAGCTGGTGGTGGGAGTGCTGGTCATTTCAGCACAACTGCACAAGCAACAACAAGCCTGAGCCAGCAATATTTTCAGAGCTATACAACAAAGCCACGAAAAGTCAAAGAAGAATACTTGGCAAATCTGTTTCACTGAACAGTCCTTACCCACCAGCAATGTGGTGTGGAGAAGGAGCCTGTATGAGCTCTCTTTGTAGACGTGCACATTGCTTATGTTAATTAATTATGTTAATTAACATAGAATTAATTAATTAATTCTATATCATGTCTTTCCATTAAAAGGCAGTTTTTTGTGCTGCACACTTCATTTTTTTTTTAATGGCGACAGCCAATAACTTTTTAATTTATTTGCAGAATTGGATGAAAGTTTATTTTTATTTATTTATTTCATTATATTTGTACTTCACCTTTCTACCAAGAAAACAGCATCCAAGGCAGTGAAACGGCACTCAAAGCAGCTGCAGAGATCGTTGCTTTCTGAGGGAATCAAGCCTGCCAAGTTCCAGATGAATAGGGGCAGGACGATTTATGCTTCATAATTTGCAGTGTCTAAAAAAGGATTGTGCGCGCGCGCACACACACACACACACACACACACACCATGTTTGTTGTGGGCAATAGCTGATGCTCAGGAATGCTGGAAGTTGTCCAAACCATCTTGAGAGCACCAGGTTGGGAAGGCTGGTGGAGATAGTGCTCTAATCTCTGTCATTGTACAAAAGAATTGGAATTCAGCCTTTTGCGTACATATCTCTATCTCTGTCTATCTATCTTTATGCTGAATACATCCCAATGGCCAACTGAAGGCAATGGATGGCTCAGATCTTCAGCATTTCTATTCCTAAGCACCAGCTGCTTGCTGATGAAGCTGCTCAATGTTTTATGACAAGTTGTCAGCGGTGCACATTAAATGGAAGATCTGGCGAGGTGACTTCTGAACCTTGGCCACATTCTGCAATAGGACTGCATGGCGATCGATAGGAAAGGTCCAGCCATACTTATTAGCAATTAGGTCTGATGAAGGCTGAATTCTCGTTGCTGCCATTGGGTCTTTCGCTGACATGAACATTGCAGCATTCATTTCATGCCATTTAACCAAGCATATTTGTTGTAAGTGTCAAAGGCCTGTGAAGTTTGGGTCTCAAACATTCTGTGGTTTGAAGGGGGCATTCAGGTCTTGCACTTCCAATTCAGGCAGGACTGGTGCCAGCAGCTGGCCTCTCTGGGCAACTGCCAGGGCAACAGTGCCCTGGCATGACACATTATTGATGCCTCCCCTTAATTTGCTGTCTGGCCCAGCACTTTGAGCCACATCAGGTGGCTGGATCTATCCACCCTTTTAATTTCCCACAATGCTCCTGACCTAGTATCACTCTGGGGGATTGTGGGAATTTAAAAGGGTGGCTAGACCCAGCTGCCTAGCACTGCTTGGAGTGCTTCCACCACAGCTATAGGAGCTCCAGGGCCCTCTGATGGAAGATGGGGGCTCACCAGAGGACACATTGGCTAGGGCCCCCACCTAGAGCCAAGGCCTTAATCTGTTAAATCAGTTAAGGATTTCTTTATTGAGCATTTCCTAATCTTATTTTAATTTTTGGATCTATACCGTCTCCCACAGTGACACGTTCCTAAAGAAATAAATGCAAGGGATTGACCATACCTAGTGAAAAGCAGTGAACTAAAATTGAAATGCAGCCACCACACACACCCCGAATTTAATCCAGAAATCCAAAGTAGGGGTGGTCCAAATATTTTTAGCAAGGTAGAAATACCCCTTTCTGGTAATTTTCAGTGCTCATGGGTGTTTGGCTATTCAGGAAGCATTGTCATACTTGGAACTGGCTTTGGTTATCCTCAGTGACATCAGTACATAGCAAAATCTGATGGGTTATATAGCGTCAAGATCTTATCATGTTCACTATATGATACCTAGTTGGCTTGTATTGTTCTTGTGATTAATTGAGGGAACAGAAAAAACAAACAAACGCACTAGAATAGTAGATAATATGGGAACAAATGACATCAATTTGGGGTAGCACTAATCCAGAGACTAAGCAGCCATAAGTATAAGACAGGAGAGCCAACCAAACCAGTACTGAAACTACTACTACTACAAAACATACTGAACATGCTAGTCTTTTTATACAGAAGAAACTCAGGCTAAAAGGAAACTTATTTGGCTCCACCTGGCTTCTAGACAACATCCCACCCCTTTGTGACCCCAATTTGCACCCAAGGTTGTCTGATGCATACAGAGCTGTTAATTTGCTTCACACCCTGAGTGGCCCTTGTTATTGTCCCAATAGGAAGAAGTATTAAATGGACGTACTTACTCATTCAAAAGTTGAACAAATGGAGATGGGCACTACAGATTCTCTTTGCCTCAGGCATCATTTGGTCTAGGACCAGCCCTTGTCACAGTGTCATGGAGACACAGCAAATAGCTCGAAATACTCAACATTGGGTTGTGAGTAGGGATGTTGCGAGTGCCCCGACAGGTCTGGAAGCCTAGCAGACTCCTCTGCATCTGTCCCCCCCAGGCCCCTCTCGCCAAGCGCTGGGGTGCTGACAAACCCAGTCACTGACTGTCCTAGGGCTCAGTGAGAGTCCAGGAGCAGCCCACTCACGTTGCATGCTGCCACCACCAGCCTCACTCAAGCCGTCATGGGCTAGTTGCAAGCAAGGAACCCGTGAAGTCTTGAGCAGAGGCAGGAGCCGCCCTCCAGCCATGTGCGCTCCCCTCCTTGCAAGGAAGGGAGAGCATGCAGTTGGCGGGTGACTACTGGCCTCGCGCCTGTCAAATCTGCATGGTCTACTTCCATGCAAGGAAGGAGGCCATGCAGGCTTGACAGGCAGCCAGTGCCTCCTGCCAATCACCTGTCCTTCCCTCCTTGCAAGGCGGGCAGAATGGGCAGTTGGCAGGCTGCGATGGGCTTGCTAATGAAAGCGGGCAGCCACACAGCTTTGTGGGGTGCTCCCTGAGCCATCAAGAAGCTCATGTGGCACTGTGAGCAGGGGTGGCAGGCGGCCCAGGAAGCACCTAAGGAAGCCAGGCCCGGGAGAGTTTGTCCATCCGTAGTTGTGATTGTGATGTTAGCACCTTGGCTGTCAAGGGCTCCTTTTCTTTTCAAAGCTTTATTCTTTTCAAAGCTTTATTCCTCTTTTACAACTTAACAACTCTACTGATAGCAACTAGATATGAGCAGCAGAGTACCTATGCCCTACGTTGGAACAGTTGGTCCCTGTTTGAAGGACAGGCAGACCCTGAACCTATGGGCTAGGGAGAGTCCCTCCCCTTTTCCCTTGGATGCTCTGGGCGCAACCATTGTTTGCGTGCCAACCAGGCACTACGCCTCCTTTCCGCGCCCTCCATTTGGCGCCGCTCCCTGCGTCGGCGTCGCGCGTCCAGCAAGTCTTACCGCGCTCTCTCACTCCCGGGACTGCTATCTATGCCAGGAATGCCAGTGGGAGGAATCTCTGCCAGCTGTTGGCCCTGGGAAGGATGAGCGCGCTCCTCTCCCAGGAGCGGCTGCTCTTCCTCAGAATCAGAACTACTCTGGGATTCTATGGGCTCAGTGTCCACCCTGACACTGGTTTTCTTTCACCTCAGTAAGTAATGGTTATTGATACAGGATAACAACTCTGAGATAACTAGTCCTCAATACTGTTTTTTATAAACACCATGCATGCTTCATTCTCCTGCCTGCCAGACGGCATCGCTTACTGGAATGCCTTTTTATTTTAATGTTCCGTATCAGTCCATGCATAAATGTGCCAAGTTTCATACTTTTAACCCAAAGTGCACACGTTTTGCCTTAGCCATAATATTATTAATAACAACCATGCCCCATTTGCTGGGAGGAGGATGCAGCCAGTAAGAGAGTGAGGTGCATGAATCCTGGCATGTCTGTTGGGGGCAAAGCAGTCCCACATGTTCCCAGTAGTTGTTTATGACAGTAGCTACAACGATTGTTTTATTTTTATAGGAAACATCGTGTTCTGTTCCGCCCTTTAAATCCAAAATGACAAAACCACTAAAATGTACACGATGTTTGTTTGGTGGCCCAGTTTGTTAGTCAAAGTACATTTTCGTAGCTGATTTTTTAATGATATTTGGGGTTTTATTGTCTTAAACTGCAGCAGTAACAAACCCTATAAACATATGGAAGCTGTTTTCACAAATGACACTTAAATCTGTTCTTGCACTTTTTATGCCTGTAATTCAAGCATAGAACCTATATAACACTGATGAGAACATACATTTGGTTTTAAGTTGTCTCTCTTCTGCTTTCACATTAACAACATTAAGAAGTGACTAGGGATGGCAGAGAATTCTGCCATGGATTCCAGTGAGGCCGGATTCTTTAGAATTTAGATTTTCTTTAGAATCCGGCCCCCCAGAATCCATGGCAGAATGGCCTCCTGCCCCCCCCCCCCACAGAATCCCCCTGGGGTGGTACTTACCTGCGGCAGATTTGGCGGCGGCAGTGGCGGCTCTGGCAGCTGGTCTCCTGGCCGGCTACAGCCGGGCTGCTGCCACCGCCATTGCCGTCCTTGCAGCAGCTAGCCGTGATAGGCTACGTAAGAATGTATGTAGCCTATCACGGCTGGGTAAAAACCCCAAAAAAACAGCATACGCAAATGGCAGTGGCTTCGGTGACCACCATTTGCGTTCCCTATTTTTCGCCGATTTATCTTACGTAAATATTTACGTAAGATAAAATGGCGAAAAAAAGGGAATGCAAATAGCGTAGTGGGCACTATTTGCATTCCTCTTTTTTTCACCGTTTTATCTTACGTAAATATTTACGTAAGATAAATCGGCGAAAAATAGGGAACGCAAATGGTGGCCACCATAGCCGCCGCCATTTGCGTATGCTTGGTTTTTGTTTTTTTACCCAGCCATGATAGGCTTCATAACTTCTTACATAGCCTATCATGGCTGGCTGCAAGGAGAGCAATGGCGGTGGCAGCAGCCCGGCCGCGGCCAGCCAGGAGACCAGCCTCTGGAGCTGCCGCTGCTGCCACTGCCGGAACCACCGCCACCGGAACTGCCACCGCCGAATCTGCCAGCCGTCAAGGATTCCGGTGGGGAGGACCGGATCACCTCTCCCCCCATTGAGGATTCCGGGGGGAGGGACGGAGCGCCTCCCCCCCACCATGAAAAATTCCGTGAAAAGGTAAGTGAGTTTCGAACATCCCTAGAAGTGACACACTGCAGACTTCAGTGCCACTGTGAACATGCCCTAAGACAGGAGTGGGGAACCTGGGCGCTGAGGGACACATGTGACCTGGGGGGGGCACATGTGGCCCTCAGCCTAATTTTCATGCAGATGGGGGGAGCAAAGAGGGAGAAAAGGAGGGCAGGAGGAAGAGGAAAAGGGGGTGGGAGCAGCCAAAATGGATGAAGTGGTGGAAAGAAAGGGGTAAGCCCTTTGCGAGGGATCAGTTCAGAGATTTGGCAAGAGGAATCTGTCCTTCACCTGGCAGCCTGGAGAGGCAGGAAGAGGGGAAAAGAGGGTGGGGGAATGTGGGAGAGAGGGAAGGGGTGGCAGAAAGATCAAGAAAAGGGATGTGTGAAGGTCTGAAGCCTACAGAGGCAAATGGGGAAAAGGCCTGGTGTTTTTGTTGGGAGGGGGGTATCCCTGAGAGGAGTAGTTTCATTTCACCAATTAAGTTTCATTTTCATTTCCCCAGTTAAGTTTCGTTTTCATTTCCCCAGTTAAGTTTCATTTTTTCAGATTTGAAGCAGTACTTTCAGTTTGGGGGGGAGGAGGGTATAAAAAGAGAGAGTCAGAAAGACCAGAATAGTACAGAGGGAGTCAGAGAGACCAGAGCAGGAAAGCAGAGCAGGAAAAAGCAGCCTGGAGATGTCTAAGGACAGCTAGGTTAAAGGAACTTTCATTTTGCAACATTTATTTTCTCTTAAAGCCTTTTGTATCACTCAGCTCCATTGTGTAAATACCTTTAGTTGTGACGTGTTTGTTTTAAATTTACCAGTACGCTGTTGTGATTAAACCCTGAGTCTAGAGTGTCAATCATCCCACGTCTACAGCCTAAACCTCACATTACTGGAAAGGGGAAGGTAAAAGAAGGAAGGTGGGACTCTTAAGGAGGCAAGAGATCCTCAAGGAGTTGCTCAGGTGGTCCAGGTCATAAGGGGAACCCTGACAGGGTAGCAGAAAGCGAGAGAGAAGGGGTGGCAGACAGAGAGAGAAAAGGAGTGGCCCCACCCACTTTTGTCTCTGGCCTTGCCAACCATCAGCATGTGGCCTCCAACTGATTACCCTGAGGGAATATGGTCCCCAACAGACAAATGTTCTCCACACCCTGTCCTGCCCTAAGATCCTGTAAGGATGGGAATACTCCCACCAACAGAACCAACCACTGAGCTGAATGTGTATGAGGTTTCATGACAATGGAATCAATTAGGGATGAAGATATGTTTCTACAATGGGCCTATCCTGAATTTTGGATGCTTCTTGATATGTCCAGACCAATGGAGAGGGAACTGAAATGTCTGAGCACTTCATACGTCTGGCAGGCAGGCAGGTATGCCCTTGCAGCCACTGCAGCCCTTGGCTTCCAATGTGCTGATGCTAAGCAGTCTTCAGTGGTGAGTTCCAAGCCACAGTTCCTCTTGGCTCAAGACAAGATAGATCAGTGTAATCCACCTTTTCATTAGGGTGATGCACTTTACTTCTTTCTCAGAGTTAAGGGGAAGTGGATTTAGTTTCTGCTCTGTTTCTGAAGTAAGAAACAGCCACCTAACACCTCCTAAATAGAGAAGTCAGTGAAAAAGTAACCATTTCAAGGTAGTTTGTCCATCTGGAAATACTATCCTAGCCACATCTACTCAGACATTCAATGAGTTCAATGAGACTTACTTCCAGGTAATTATGGATAGGATTGTAGCCCATATTGGTAATAAAGGGTTTAGGGGTAGAGCATGGGTGCAGATGCTCTGGCCCATGGGCTTAATCCAGCCCACAGAAGCTTTGCATCTGGCTCACAGAGGCTCTGCATCCTTTGGTGGGCCCTCAGCTCCCCTCAGTAGAATGTCAGAAATAGGAATGCCATCAAGGTGGTCATTCTAAAATGTTTGTATAGTTGAATGTCCCCCTGTTCAGAACGTCTTCTGCTAACTTCTTTCCAAGGCACGTCCCTCACCTCACTTGGAGGAATGATTCTTATTTACTCACAGCATCGTGAGAGCATGCCATCCCACGCTACTCTGGAAATGTGTGCATAAAGATGCTGGAGTGAGTAAGCATTATTTCCTGTCCCTGCCATGGGTTCCCACCATGAGAAAGGAACAAAGATGTATGGATTAGCCCCAATTCTCTTCCCCATCCCAAGCTCTCCTTTAGAAGAGCACCCTTTCTGTGGTGAAGATTTGAGTATAACCTTTTTTTTGAAGAATACCTCCTAAAGTTGAAAAAGCCATTCAAGGCAAATGGATGCTTCTTCCTTGGCAGCCCAATTCCACATCGTGTCATTCCAGTGCTGAAATGATTGCACACCATTATCTATGATAGAAAGATCTCAGGAACACACACTTCAGCACATTTAAGACCAATTGCCAGTCATTTTTGAAGGAGAAAAATTACGACAAGGTATCTATTCTACACAATTTTTGCATGATAGACAACTGTGATCCTATGGATAAATATTCAAATACTCTGGCCCAGTATATGGCAGCTTCCTAAGGAACACTGGATGCTCCCTTATAGCAGGTCAGACTGTTTGTTCATCTAGCCCAGTCTTGTCTATCCTGACTGACACGGGCTGTTCATGGTCCCCATCAGAGGTCTTTACCATCACCTCTTACTGCATCTTTTTGGCTAGAGATGCCATGGATTGAACCTGGGGCCTTCTACATGCAAGGCATGTGGTGACTAACCACTTAGCTGTGGGCCCTCTCCATGAAGATACATGCTTCAGGTACACCACTACTTCCTGAAACATGTGTGCGGAGTGTGGCTGGCACATGTTTGCCCCTAAAAAGGCAGCAGATACACACCTGGAAAAGGTGTGTCCAGTCAGGACCCTTCAGGGTCTGCGCTTGAGTGTGACCCTTTCATTTACATTTTTACCACCAGAAACACTGAAGTTACGCCAGTGTTCACTGCAAGCAAGCACAATTGCCACAAGAAGGTCAAAGCACTTCTCAGAAAAGTGGCTATTTACCATATCCTTGAAAACATGTGAAAAATTACATCTGCCAGGAAGTGGGAAATAATAAAGACTCTTACCATTTGACAGCACATTCCTAAGACCATTTGCAATGTGAATGCCGCAGCACCTGATGAGGTGATGTGTTAGGATGCAAATGTATTTTCATGCATATTTGCTCTCAAAATATGTACTTCAATGTATTTTTTCTCTCAAAATGGATACTTAAATTCACATTTTGATATTTTTTTCAGTCAAGAATTGCATTGCAGCATTCATAGATGTGTGAAATGCAGTGGATTGCTACATTCTGACCTGCAGTTTAATCCAAGGGGTGTGGATCTGGTAGTTTCCTATGGGAATTTGCAAAGATCAAATTCCTCAAACATCCCCCTGGGAGAGGAACCCAACACTCTTAGTTGCACGCAGTGCAAGGTGTCAGCAAAGGCATGGGGCTGAATGTTTAGCACTATTTTTGTTTATTTTTTAAAAAATGTACGTCCTGCTTTTTCTCCCAAAAAAGAAATTCAAAGCAGTTTACATAACAGTGCCATCTTTTGTATATCTGTTCAGAAGTATGACCCACAGAGTTCACAAGGACTTACTGTCAGAAGCGCAGCCTAAAATATTAAAATAATGAAACCAAATCCATAAAATGCACTATGCAGGTGTGTGGCTAGGGATGGGGGAGAAATTTGCTCGCTTTGCTTAGCTAGTTTCACACTTTTGAACCAATACATGATCTGAAACTCAGCTATCCTTTGAAATTCACACTTCTCTGAATGTTGCAATGGAGCTCTCCAATCAAAAAATGCATAAATTGGGGGGAAGTGCACAGAAAAACGTGCATATGGATGAAAATAACATTGAAATGCACTATATTAGGAAAATTGTTTGCAAAAATATTAGGTAAAACTACATACAAAATCCATTTATTGGAAGAAATGCACACAAAAATGCTTACACATTTTCATGACAATGTTTTTTGTTTGTTTGTTTGTTTGTTTAAATCTCAAAGGTGAGAACAAACTGAATTTAAGATTGGAAAAATGAGAAAATGAGACAACCTGAAATTGACAGATTCTTCTATCCCAGTGGGTGGCTGATGAGTCGTCATCAGTGCCCAAGACAAGATGCCAACATCATGGCCACCATCCTCAGTGGGTCTTCTGGCCAGTTAGGATCCATGTAATCTCATGGTGCTGACCTCGTAAATCCCCGTGTCCCCACTGCCTCATAATTCCCACCATGAGTAAAAGCATTTCATAGAATCATAGAAGCATAGAATAGTAGGGTTGGAAGGGGCCGACAAGACCATCAAGCCCAACCCCCTGCAGGAATCCAAGTTGGAGCATCCCTGGCAGATGGCTGTCCAGCTTCGTCTTGAATGCCTCCGGTGTGGGGGAGCCCACCACCTCCCTAGGGAATTGCATCCATTGCCATATTCCTCTAATAGTCAGGAAGTTTTTCCTGATGTTCAGCCGGAATCTGGCTTCCTGCAACTTCAGCCCATTATTCCGTGTCCTGCATTCTGGGATTTACAGAGCAATCCTGTTGAGGAAGGAGAAACCAAAGTGGAGGAACCATCTTACCCTTAACCTGCCAATTTGTGCCAGCAGAGCAGAAGGTGGCAGCAGCAGCTTTCCCCCCCCCCCATTTTGTTTCATTTGGTCTTCTATGCCAGTTTATCTCCCCCCTCCCATTGCTCCCACTGGGAAGGAAATAAACTACACCAAAGAGGGAGACCTGAAAAATCCCATGACCCCTGGAATGTTATCCCAGGGATCATAGGATTTCACCCTCTGTTCCACTCCACTTCTGTTGTTGATCAGTGGTGGCAGCCCCTTACTTCCCAGCATTACATCTCACCGGCTGCCACCATGCAAAAATCCACCGGAGAAACGGTTTGGTGAAACAAGTCTCTGTGAATAGCGCTCAGACAAAAATCTGAGACAAGATCTAGAACAAACGACCACATAATGCACAGGAATTAGGAAACCTCTGCTGTAAATCATCCTGTTAGAAATGGGCTACTACAGTAACCTCACCCACTCTGAAGTTCATCGCGTGTGATCCATAACAAATAACCACATGCCTTATTAAAGCATTTGGATAGCATGTAGTCCATTTTCTGCCTCCACAAGTAAATTATAGACTTACAAAGCACCAGTGTCGCCCAGTGGAAAAATGCAAATTGTCCCAGCCTTGTTGCAAGATTTACAACCTTCCTCTAAGTGGGATATTTATTATTTAGCCTACCAGAGCCCATGAAGAGACAAATGCCGGCAGTCCGGAGGCACAAGAGGGATATTCAGCACAGTGCTGGGAATGTAAAAAGCCAAACGCTCATATGATCAGGCCTATCATCACATTTGATGATGAATGCTCCCAAAGGAGCCACAATTCAACCAGAAAAATGAAGGAGCCCATTATATTTACTGGTATTTAAAAAAGAAACAAGGAGAGCCAACAGAATCCAAAAGAAGACATGTTAGCTATATACAGATGTGCACCTGCAACTTGTATATATGTTACAGTGAATACATATACACCTTGTGCACAGCTTGTCAGGTGATGTATATTTATGCCCTGTTAAAAACGTCTTTGACCGGAGAACTGCAATATGCAATGTCAGCAGAAATTCTCTTTCACCCAATGCATCACAATGCATCTCGTTCTCTGAACATGCGCCTAGCGTAGAAGGGGCTCACATCATACAATTTTTAATGTCTTTAACCATCTTTGGCACTGTATGCTGATAGCCCCTTCAGGCTATATGTGTCAATGGCAGCTGTGAGCAAAGACGGGAAGAACTTCTGTTCAGGCAGTTGCTGCAGCTCCACATGACAAAACCTGTTTCCACTGCTGGATGGAATATCCCCTTTAGGAAGTCACATATGGTTGTGCTTGTTTGTTTTACTCCCTGCTTTTTCTCAGATGGATTTATGAGATGGAAAAAGGAGGGGGAGATATTTCAACAAACTCAGCTAGATGAAAATTACTATTGTTCCTAGCCAAGATCGCGCATGCCTGGCAGAAGGCATAAAAGCTGAAAGCCCAACTATGCCATCGTGGACAGACTTTGTTCCTGCCACATTCACCATGTTCACATGATCAGTGAAACTAATCATTCCTGTGTGTATGTGTGTGTTTACTAAGACCAATTTTAGTATCCCATGAATTTTTCTCTGTTCTCTTTACCCCCTTCTCCTCCCAGATCCATTTATGTGATTTATTCTTTTTCTCTAAGGGCTTTAAGGTATTGTGACTTGGGGATACAGCTGGTCTTGCTGTGCCAAAATCTCTCCTCCAATGTCTGAACATTTTCTCCCTCTGCAAAAGAGGATTCCATTTTTCTGTCCCCTTCTGAGGGTGCTTCTTTTTAAAGAAAAAAAACTTACCTTAACATCACATGGAGGCCAAGGGTGCTGTGTGCTTTTTTTCTTTGTATTGCACCTCTCTCCATTGCTCTGCAGCCTCCCTGGCTGCCCACACTTCTTGATCTGAAAAAGCCCCATGGGAGGAGTTACCCTCCCATGATATCTCCTCCTTGGCTTCCACTGAAGTATGGGAAGCCAGTTGCAATCCACCAGAGCAATGATTGTGCAATGAAAGACAGGACACTCTCACACACACCTCAACCACCTGATAACTAACTAAGAAAAGTACAAGAACCATGCAATCCACCCATGGGAATTTCACCAAAATGTTCTTTCTGCTTTGAAAAACTAAGCAAAAGCAATCCATACTGCATGCATGAATGCTTGACAGACAACATGTCATAAGCAATGTTGGGGTGGGGGTATGTAATAGAACCCCCACTCACCTGTTCAGGTAAGTGGTTTTAATCATATTCGAATAGGGCTGTCGAGAAGGCCAAAATCTGGAAATCCCTGAGACCTGACACAATTCTCTCTCTCTCTCTCTCTCTCTCTCTCTCTCTCTCTCTCTCTCTCTATATATATATATATATATATAAGGTAAAGGTGTCCCCAACCAGTCATGTCCGACTCGAGGGTGTGGTGCTCATCTCCGTTTCTAAGCTGAAGAGCCAGCGCTGTCCGAAGACGCTTCCGTGGTCATGCGGCCAGCATGACTGAACACCGAGGTGCACGGAACGCTGTTACCTTTCCCGCTGAAGCAGTACCTGTTTATCTACTTGCAATTTCTTGCTTTCGAACTGCTAGGTTGGCAGAAGCTGGGACTGAAGACGGGAGCTCACTCTGTCACACAGCACTCGGGTCTCGAACTGCTGTCCTGCCGATCTTCCGGTCTGCAGTTCAGCGTCTTAACCACTAAGCCACCGCAGCCCCTATATATGTATGCGGCATATATATATATATATATATATATATATATATATGCCGCATACTTAAGTTAGAATAATGGGGTCACAAGATGAACAGATGTGTACAGCACTCCACACCTGATTATCCTCTAAGTTGGTCCTAAAACCCCGGCCCGCTAGGGCATCATATTACATCTGCAAGTAAAACTTTTGGGGATTAATTCTTCCTGCATGAAAGGCTGGAATCACCAGATTAAAACTCTAGTGGGATCTGCTGGGGTGGGGGTGGGGGCTATCTCAGTGGTGAGGGAGGGTAACATTCGTGGGTAAAATGCAGAGTGACATCACCGGAACCTCTGCATAGATTAACCGGTAACATCTCTCCAACACCCTGTGGGCGTCATTGATCTGAAGATGCCCACAATAAGAGCAAAGAAGACCGTGCACTGGCCCAAAACCTGCCAACCGTATCTTGACATATGTGTAACCCAATCTACCTGCTGTAGAGGAACCTGTGATTTGGAAAAGTAGGCCAAGTACCCTCCCAGGGATGAAACCTGAAACTTCCTAAGATGTGGCTGACAAAGCACACTGTATCTGCTGGGTACGGAACCACCAAAATTAACTGGGAGGTACCCATTCGCGATATATATACACCTTTTTGTTTGGTTAGCTTTTTGAAGAACATTCTGACTTCCTGCTATTTTTTTGCTCTCTACAATAATTGATTGCAGGGCCACCAAAGTTTGTTCAGATGTGCAATTTGGCCTTCACTTCACATAAAATATGGAGGACTAAACTCCATCCACAGTAAAATTTTCTACACACCCAGCTAGTGGCCAGTGTGCAAAGCTAACCTCTGTGCTTTTCTTTCCAATCTGAAACATATTCAGTTGTGAAAGTAAAATGGGTAGAAAGTGCTTTTGTTTCACAGAATTGATTTTTAAAGGGACACTCAGCAAGAAGAGGGATCTCAGGGCATTAACCACAGTTCGGTTGTAAATACTGGTTGACATTTAACGCCAGCTCCTGGGGGAGGGGAGATGGGCAAAATGTCCACAGTGGGCTGCTCCCCTCCTTCCTGCAATCACTCATTTGCTTTGCTTTTGCCTCAGGAGGACCCAATCTT
Organism: Heloderma suspectum; assembly: GCF_057233095.1. NCBI lineage: Eukaryota > Metazoa > Chordata > Lepidosauria > Squamata > Helodermatidae > Heloderma > Heloderma suspectum. Next base: position 303,061,571 of record NC_139461.1, on the reverse strand, counting down.
TTCCATTGCTCAGAGATAAAAATCCAAAGGGGCAGTTGACAATGGCATGAGGAGGAGGAATGGAGACAAGAGACTCTGGTACTTGGCAGCGGGCCCTCTGTTGAGATGTGGGGCTTGGCAAGTGCCCATCAATGCCACACCCTAATGCCAGCCCTGACAACATTAAAAGGCAGTGTCTATTTTTTAATGATTCCAAGCTCCAGTATTAATGATCTGAACAATTGGTAGCAATACCCAATTCCATGGCTGAGCTCTTTAGATTTGGTTATTATGCACTGCAGGAAATTCAGGAGCTCAAAGGGAAGTGGCAAAGGCCAGTGAGTGGTTCTCTCAGAATTCTGGAGGACTGACCTCATCTCTTTTGAAGCTAAAGTCCTGCGCGCGTGCGCGCGCGTGCGCACGCACACACACACAAACTAACCTCTAACCAGAGATTGCTCTCAGTCGGTGTCCTGCCACCCAGACACGAGCATGAACAAATTGGGAAGAAAAGAGTGTGCAAAGGTCTAGTAACACTCCGCATGGCATTGCCAGCAGAAAGCCGTCTTCAGCTTAGAAGGAAGTCACAAATTACAATCCTGAGTTGAGAAGACAAGGTTCAAGCAGCAGGCAGAGTTGAAGACAACATCTAAATTTGAGGTGTCAGGCTTCCCCTTTTGACCTGGGCCCCCTGAGCAACTCCTTGAGGATCTCTTGCCTCCTTAAGAGTCCCACCTTCCTTCTTTTACCTTCCCCTTTCCAGTAATGTGGGGTTTAGGCAGTAGGTGTGAGGTGATTGACACTAGACGCAGGGGCCTGCAGCAACAGATGGAAGGGAATTCCGTCTTTCGGAGGTGGCACCAGCACAGGCATCCCTGAGCAGCTGCGGACGTCATGGACCACCATTTATTTATTTTTCTTCCTGGCCACCTGGGCCAAGTGTATGCCATGTGTATTTCCTTCAATGCCCTCAAATGCCACTACTATGGGAAATTTAACTGACAGTGAAACCCAGCCACCTGCATTGCTCAGAGCACTGCTGCACTGTTCGCCAGCACCAGGTAAGCCCTCCACGGCCCAGTGATGGAGGAGGGACACAGCAAAAGGCACATTGTCCCAGAGCCCCTCGGTCTGAGAGCTGGCCCTGGGCCCTACACTGCCTTGATGCATAGGTTGCTGCTGAGAAGTTAAGGTAAGCCAAATATGAACAGAGGGACAGATCAAACAGGAAGACAAAGTGCGGCTAAGCAACGGATGGGGGCAGGAATCCCCATTGTTTTGGAAGGGGCAGGCCAACAGATGTGGACATTTTCCTTCTTGACTGTAGGCATGAACATGAGTTTCGTTCATTGACAGTTTTCACCATTTTTTGTTAAAAATAACAAAATACGTTAATGCATTTGTACAATTTGATACACGTTCCAAAATGATGCACATAAAAACTCTTCCTGTGACTCTAATTGAGTGACTAAAACTTTCCTCTCGTTCCTAAAATTTATGCTTTGCTACTGTGCACATGTGTGTGCCAGAACTGCAAATATCCCTGGTGTATACAGTACAGGTGGTGCATCATTCTTCAGTAACTGTCTCACATTTTTCAGGTCACCCAAAGTGGCATTTTGGTTACATTAGGGTATAAGCATTTCTCTCTTATTTCACTAAATAAAGGGCAAACACAAAGGTAGTGTTATAAGAGGCCTTCAGTATGTTAAGATCACATTAACCCTTCATCACTGAAAACAAAAAAAAAATATCTGATTGAGGAGGGAGGGAGGGAACCTCTTGAGAAATTTCCCTAGTCTTATTGATGTTTTTATTTATTATTTTATCTTATTTGTTTGCTTTCCACAATATTCCTTGGATCTTTCATCTGAGTAGGAACCTCCAAATTCTCCTTGGAATTTGAGACAGTTGCAGTCTTGTAATAATTAGATACTTTATTCAAATATGGTTCTGATTTCCAAGCATGATATACTGGAAGAACTTACTAGCACCATATGACGGTGAGTGCTGATATTGCCAACCTTGGTTTTATGGCTTCAAGTAAATCATAAGTAGAAGAAATCTATGGTTGAAATTAAAATATCAAAAGTTATGGTAACCTTTGGCAAGACATGTCAGCAGAGCCAATGGAAATGGCTCCCTGTTTGAGTTTGTTCACTAATATGATACAATTGAACAGGGCCAGCCCTACTGTTAGGCAGAGTGAGGTGGTCAGCTCAGATGGCAGATGATGGTTGGTGTAGAGGGGACAGTGTTGGCAGCCCCATGGCCATTTGTTGGAGGACAGAGCTGTGTTTTTCAGGCAGCCTGTGCTACTCCCCCAAAGTTAGGCTGCTGCCCTCAGGTGTGGTGGAAGATGTTGCCTCATCATCATTGTCGAAAGAAGTTTTAACTGCCAATCCACTCAGCTTCTGCAGGTGGAATCAGAGGAGGGTGCCATCTTATCCTTCACTTCAGGCAGCAAAATGTCTTGGGCAACCCTTGTCATTGAACAAAAGCATATATATATCCCTCGCTCAAGAAATGCCACTCAGTGGGAAATCTTAGGTAGCATAAGAGAGTTGGAGTGGTGCAGCAGATAGTGTTAACTGTAGAGCAGCGACCTGAGTTCAAATTCTTGCTCTACTGTGAAGCTTACCTTTGGCCAGTAACCAACTGTCAGCCTAATCTACCCAGTTGTTGTGATAATAAAATGGGTACTATGTATGAGTTCCTAAGAACAACCTAAGAAGATCTTTGCTGGATCAGACCAAAAGCCTATCTAGTCCAGCATTCTGCTCCCACAGGGGCCAACCAGATACCTGTGGGCAGCCCACGAACAGCACATAGCATTCTCCTGGTCATGTCACCCAGCAACTGGTGTACATGGGCATGCTGCCTCTGATACTGGAGGTGTCATATGGCATCAGGACTAGTAGCCATTAATAGCTTTATCCTCCATGAATTTGCCCAATCCCCATTTTAAAGCCATTCAAGTTGGTGGCCAGCAGCACTGCATCTTCTGGTAGATAATAATTCCATAGTTTATACATCATCCATTACATTTATCTACCGCCACCCAATAGCCAGTGCTCTCTGGGCAGTTCACAAAAATCAAAACCCCTAAAATACAACAGGATAAAACATGATACAAGTCCTTTAACATACAAAAAAAAAAAAATGTGTTTGTGTGCTGTGTGAAGAGGTACTTGGTTGGAAGAAGGAGTGAATAGTGTTTAAATAAATAAATATATAAATTAAATAAAGTGTGACCAGTGACGGAATTATCTTCGCCTTCTTCTACAGTATGGACCTTGGCTAACTCATTGAATCACCTCAATTGTTCCAAGCACGGATTATTTGATCAATATTGAAATAACAGCCTCATCCTGTACATGTCATTTACTCAGAAATGCCTTTCTGAGTTCGATAGGAAAGACAGGTGCAGGCACAAACTGTTACTCCCAAATAAGCATGCACAGGATAACAGCCTGTGATTTTATTTTCCTTATGGCAGGAGAATCTAGACTCTCTTGCAGTGCTGAGGCCGGAGCTGCAGGTGTACAACGTGCCAAAAATTAGGGCAGTTTCTTGGTGGCTATATATAGCCTTTGACTGCCCCAATTTAGGTGCCCAAATCTAAGTGACACCTCTGCATCTTATAGTAATGTGTATATTTTATTCAATGTGTGTGTGGTGGGTGGCGGGAGAGAGAGAGTTCCTCAGCTTAGCTCAATGATTCTGAAATTGTAGGTGGCATGGGCTAGCCAATGGATGCATAGGCAATGCTAGGAAAAGTGGGCATACTCCCTGACTGATTCCACGGTGACTGCAGTTGCACTAGGGATGGTGCAGACACCCGATTGGGTCTAGTAGTCTGTCGGGCTCCCCCTCCCTGCCCACATGCCCAGGCCTCACCCTCTGAGCCTCTGGCCTCACTTGTCTCCACTCACGCCCTCCTGGATGTTCCCTGTGCTCACCCAGACTCATCCACAACTACTCACCATTTTGTAGAGCTTACTTTTACAGGAAAAGAGGGGGTCATTAAAAATGTGCATATTATATATGCACAAATTCGGGCTTGGAAACCTTGATCTACACAACGTTAGAGGCACAAATAGCCCATTTACACCTCTAATATTGCATAGATCAAGCTTTCCCAGCCCGAATTTGCACATATTTAAATATGCACATTTTTAATTACCTTCTTTTTTCCTGTAAAAATAAGCTTGGCAAAATGGCAGGCACTCTCAGACAGGACCCAGGGTGAGTGTGGGTGGCTTGGCGAGCTCGTGGGGGCTCAAGTGTGGGTCCAGGGGGACTTGAGCATGGATAGTGCTTCAGCAAGTGCCCGCTGATATTGGACTGGGGTGGGTTCATCCATCCCTAAATTGTACAAAATAACAATGAGACTTATTGATTCAATTTAGCTCATGGCAGGAATACATGTTATGGTTGTCGTGGCAATGCCACCAGATGTGGCCATCTTGTGGTGAGTGATCATCAGTGGTGTGCAATTTTTGTTGGTACCTGCCACATGACTTGCTGTCATTGAGTTCTCAGTGTCCATTTCTCCCATATTCAAGGTGGAGACTCACAACATGGGAAGAATCATGGGATGAGTCATATTGTATAGACTTCCATGTGCTTGCCATTTTGATGGCACCTTCATGGTGATCAACTGACAATGATTTAATTTCTGATCCTTACTCCTGAGTAGTTTCATGTCATCTGCCATAGTCATGATCTAGGACAGCTTTTCCCAACCTGGTGTCCTCCAAATGTTTTGGACTTCATTTTGCCATCAGCTCCAGCCAGGATGGCCAATGGTCAGGAATACTGGGGGTTGTAGTCCAAAACATCTGGAAGGCAGTCGGTTGGAAAAGAATGGTCTACGAAGCAGAGTGGCAAATATCTGGCAGCTGGCATTGTGTTTTTGGCTGATTGAGCTGAAGGCTGCTCTTGGATTGTTATGATGGTTTTATTCTGTCCAGAGAGACTTTGGTTCAAATTCCCATTCAGCCATGAAGTTCACTGGGTGATCTTGGGCCAGTCACAGTCTCTCAGCTTAACCAACTTCATAGGATTGCTAGGAGAATAATGGCATGATCACCACTCTGAATGGGACCCTGACTTCTTTGCATGCCACCCTGAGCTTTTTGCAAGAATAGCAGGACATCCAATATACCAGGGAGTGCAATTGATTGTGTATTTTTCTTGCTTCAAACAACTGGTCATCTGAACAACTGAAATAAGATGTAGGCCAGGAACAATCCCTTTTGCTATTGTACCAAGCTTTCACAGAACCGAACTCTCTCTTCTTCACTCCAAAGAAGTTGATGTCCTTCCCAAATGCTGATCCCACCACTCTTGTAAAAATATACTATGTCAGATATTTAGTTATCTATTTGAGGGAGGCTGCTTAATCATTCTGTTATTCTTTGAGCATCTTTATGCCCAAGGCTTAAATAGTCTTTGAGCCTCTCGAGCTATTTATGTTAACATTTGATCACTGTTGATGTGGAAGTGGAGTAGGAGAGACATCTGTAATGGAGCTGGGCATTTTGGCTGTCTATAATTTCACTTCTAGAACCCCTCTCCTTTTTTAGCCCAGCAGAACCATATTCCATACTTGTCAAAGAACTTGTCAATCCCCACCCCCACCCAGGCTTCATTTGGAAGTGCTGAAGTGGAAGATGAAACTGACAAGTTCTTTCACAAGTATGAAATATGGCTCTAGGAAGTATTGTGTGGAGAGGATGAAACTGACAAGGTTATTGACAAGAGGGGACTATGCCTCTGCAGGGCTACATAGAGGGCAGGTGGACTTGTGATCATATGCATTTGCACAAGATCACAATAAAAAAAGTTTTAAAAAATTATGACACAATTTGTGCAAATTTCAAGATCTCCAAATTAAAAAAAATGTGCGCGAATTACAATGTGTGCAAATTGCAATTTGTGCAAATGGCAGAACTCCCCCATCCCGCACAAAATATTTCCAGAATTGGAGAGAGAAAAAATCTGCTACAGTCCGCCGCTTCTAACTAGAACAGAAATTTGTGGAATCCAGTCAGGCTTAATTGGAACAGAATTCCCAGTGTTGCACATCATTACATAAAACCCAGACACCCTTTTTGACGAATGATTTGCAACAGTATCAATGGTTTAGCTTAGATGGCTTTAAAAGGGGATTCAACAAATTAATGGAGGGGAGGTTTATCAACAGCTATGTCCCTGGAAAAGACCCTGATGCTGGGAAAGACTGAAGGCAAAAGGAGAAGGGGACGGCAGAGGATGAGATGGCTAGATAGCATCACGGATGCAATGAATATGAACTTGAGCACGCTCCGGGAGAGAGCGCAGGACAGGAAGGCCTGGCGTGCTATGGTCCATGGGGTCACGAAGAGTCGGACACAACTGAACGACTGAACAACAACAACAACAAATGTCACGAGGGCTACGTGAAGCCTCCATGTTTACAGGGAATATACCACTGAATAATCAATTGCTGGACAGCTATTGCCTTCATGCCTTGTTTGTGGGTTTCCTGGAAATATCCATCTGCTATGGGGAGCAGAATGTTGGACTAGAGTAGTCAGATCCAGGAGGGATCTTATGTTGTCATGACCTTACTTGTCTGCAGATGACGTGCATAGAAGTGATGCTGAACATCAGCCCTGGGGGCCAAATCCAGCCTGCCTGGGGGCTCGGTCTGGCCCTTGAGGGTCCCCAGATGGCCAGGCCATCTTCCCCTAGGCCCACCCCTTTCCCCCCCAAGCATCAATCACTTGGTGGTTTTCCAGTGTTGGTGCAGTTTTTCCCCATTCTGAAAGGTCAAAACGCCTCCCCTGGGGATTACTTACTGGCAGCAACAGCTTTAAGCTAAAATATGCTGGTATCTTTGTCCTGGCCCTTTTGCCTTTGGCTGCATCCACCACTGGAATACGCCCCAACCGAGAGCTTCTCTGAAATGGAAAGAGATTCCACAGCCCTTGTGTATCATATATGGCAGGAGTGGGGAGCATTTTTATCCGTCAAAGGCTGCACTCCTTCGTGTTGAAGGTCTCATGCTGGCAGTGGGAAGGGCTGAAGCTGGCAGAGAGTGGGGCCACCCCCTTTTCTTTCTCTTTCTGCCACCCCCTTTCTCTCCTTCTGACATCCCCTCTTCTCTTAGCTCCACTCTTCCTTCTCGCCAAGTGGGCTGCAGGGGAGGCTGGTGGCTCCGATGTCAGTGGGGCAGTAAATCCACTCCAGGTTTTAGTCAGACCTGCTTCACACCTTGGATAGCTCCTTTAGAATTCTGACTGGTTCTGATTGAAACCTGGAGTGCATTCACTGCCCCACTGACATCGGAGCCACCAGCCTCCATTGGTGGGCTGCTAGAAGAAAGACAGATCGCTCTTGCCATAAGCCTGAACTGATCACTTACTAAAGGCTTTTGCCATTAGGCCACAGTGACCACATTTAGTATATGGTTCACTGGTTTCCAATCACTGTGGCAAATATGGAAAACTGGTTTCCAATCACTGTAGCAAATTTGCATGGAATGCAGGTCATGGTCATTACTCCAGAGTAAAATCCATTATAAACCCATCTTGAGATTTTGATGTTCTCAATGTGTTGTAACTTCAATACTGCAAAAGACAACAATTGTGCAGGAAAAGCACAAGGAAAAGGAAATACTAATATCATTTGCTTCCCTCATATAGCTGCATAGTTTTTTTTACACTTTTGACAACAGTGTCTTGAGAATAATGAAAACACTCCCATCATCCAGTACACATGGGCTTAGAGTGGTTTCGTAAAACTGAGCACTGATTTCTAATTCATTCTTCTTGTATCTTCTTCAATGCTGACGTGCTTATTCAGAAGTAGCAGCAAGCTGTGCATAAGAGAGAACCTAGGAGCTGAGATCTTAAAGATATAGGAAGGGAGGGATAGATATATAGATATAGATATAAACTTCCCAGCTATCTTTCCAAACTGCATTTGCGGTGATTTCATTTCATAACATCCAGTGATGTAATATGTTTCTGATGTGGAAAATGTGCATGATTAACCAGGAACCTCAACACAAACTTCATAGTAGTGAAAGGAATTTGCTCACCTAGCAATGCTTGGATAGGAAAGACCCATATCATTTGCTGACCTCATGTGGTTGCTTCATGCATACACACATACATACATGCATGCACGCAAGCACACGCACACACATTCCCCAGTGGTGTGGAATTCCATCACAGGAATGTACTCCCACCCTGTTTGGGGCATGTATGTACAGCGTACCTGATGTGAGACTAACTTGTGCAAACTGCTCCCAACCGGTATCTTCCCAGAAATTTCTGCACTACTAGGAAATAGACCTAGGACTGAGTTCAATGGTGTGTTCTCCAGGCAGTCTCTAAAATGGTGCTGATAATGAGCTCTGCAGCATCCAATTGTCTTTGTTCTGTTTTGTTTTAAGACCCACTTCCTGCTGCAGTTCCTTGCACATAAAGCAGGGGTAATGCATCCTCAGACATGGTCTCAGTTGAGGACTGAACCATAGCCCTACATTGAATCCCTAGTGGTGAAAAGAGACATATAAGCTGGGATCTCTATTTGCATTCTGATGGTCTGTTATTACACCCACAGCATTTGTAGCTTGTGATAGTTGTATGGATTTACGATAAAGTTAGGAAAAGATGACACTCAGTTTACTTTCCCCCAATCATTATAACAAGTGAAAGTGAGTGATTTTCTTTAAGCCATTAACATAACATCAATGCTTATTACAGCCAAACAGGGCTTTATGCTGAGTGCCAAATTCTTACAAGCATAAGGTCCGTTCAAAAAATGAGGAGGAGGAGAGGCTGATTTAAGGAAGAATGTTTCCTAGGAAGGGCCACAGATGCTCCATCTCAACACACTGTCCTGTTGGCTGGATAAGATGTGGTTCTTAAGCTAGCCTGAGTTGCTTAGAAACTACCATTTCTACCTAGTTAGAACTCCAACAGATCCCTGTATGGTCTGAACAGAGGTCCATCTAGTCCAGCATACCATCCACTCCAATAGAGGCCAATTGGAAGTTCACAGGCAGGCCACCAAAAGACTCACCCCTGTTCTCTGTGTCCAGCATCTGGGACTCAGAGATATATTGCCTCTGAATGTGGAAGCTCCATTTAACTGCTATGACTAATAGCTGTACATAGACCTCTGTGAATCAGTATATTTATTTTTAAGCCAGGGTTGGGCAGACTATATGCTTGCAGGATCCACTTTGGTTTTTGTTTTGTTTTTTACTAGAACCCTGATGCAAAAGACATATACTTAGAATTAAAGAATTAAAGAATTCTGAGCCCAGGACTGAGAATCCTTACAGTCCTTCACAAAAACTCAACTCCTTGTTTCCCGCCCCCCAACAAGCTTTCTTTATTTCATTGGTTATTTTTTTGGGGGGGTAGTCATTCTGTTGCTGTTATTGGTAAACAACTGAGAGGCAGAAATCCATGCCAATTGACTGCAAATCTTCCAGAACAACCCAATCTACCTTCTACCCATCCTTGATGTAAGCTAATGTCTATGACCCCCACTTTGTCCCACTGAATTCCCACTGTACATTTGTGTGAAGCAGTACTTTTTGTCCAGAATCTAATGACAATCAACTTAATTCATTCTTGCGTTGTGAGAGGGGGAGAAAAAAACCCTCGCTATCCACCATTTTGTAATGTAAGAAGGCTTCCTCCTCAGTACTGTTCCCTCTATCCTTAAATTCTCAAAAGGAGAAGGGGACGGCAGAGGATGAGATGGCTAGATAGCATCACCGATGCAATGAAGATGAACCTGAGCACACTCTGGGAGAGAGCGGTGGACCAGGAAGGCCTGGCGTGCTATGGTCCATGGGGTCACGAAGAGTCGGACACGACTGAACAACAACAACAAAACACACTTGACATTCCTTGTAGTGAAGGTTTTCCATTTGGTTGCCATTTGTGCTTTGGTTTATAGGAGGTGACCAGAACCATACCCAGTGTTCCAAAAGTGGCTCTATCATCCTACCGTAGATTTTATATGAAGGCATTATAATACTCGTTTTATTTTCAACCCCATTTCCAATAATTCCTAAAATGGATTTTGGCCTTTTCCCACCACTGCACCCTGAATTCACCTTTCTTTAAAAGTGAATTTTCCATCATTATCTCAAGATCTCGCTCCCAGGTATCCATGCACAGCCAGCTTAGGCCTCCTCAATGTCTATGGAAAGTTGGGATTTTGTTTTGGTTCCATTTTTCATCACATTGTATTTACATTGAATCTCTTCTGTCAATTCACTCCAATATCATGCTGAATTGCTGACCCAAAAGTAAGGGCTTTGTTGTTGCTGTTACCTTAAAAAAAAATCAGTTTATAGAAAGGGAGCATTGCATGAAAATGTCTCTTTATTAATCATTGCAATAGACAGAAACAATGAAGCACAGAGCTCTTCGAAGAGAAAGCTTTAGAAAACACGTACAGAAACTTGCAAGCTTCTGTGGTTAAAATATACAGTTCTAAATTACCGCTCAGATCAATAACAGTAGGGAGATTATCAATCTCTGAGTGGCCTCAGTTACACAGAATTGACTGGCAACCACATAATGACTTTGGGCCCGGCCCACCAGTTTAGAGCTAGGGTGATAGATCTGCAGGTGCCACTCATCATAATTTCCTTATCGACAACGTCCATGGGGCCATTTGTCTTCCAGTTGTCTTGGTCCACTTGGAGCACTTTATCCTTCAGAGGCGCCTCTGAGAGTGTGATCAATGCACAGCTACAGCTGGTTGAAGGGGACCAAATCCATTGAACAGTTGATTTGGTTCCATTTTACCAGCTTTAGCAAAGCATTCTGGGCCTCGTCACGGTCCGCAGAAAGCTAGAAGGGGGAGGGGGAATTCCTTAGAGCCTCTGAAGCCAATGTTGCACCAATTCCAGCAGCTTCGTTCTCTAACAACCAAAATTCTACTTCAGCTGATAGGTCGAAATGATGTCAGATACTAAGCTGAATAAGGCAGAACAGTAAACAAAGAGGTGGGCATAACAATGCTGGAGAACAGGGGAGATGTGCCTCCTAGCTCAATTTGATGTGTGAGACTTGGGCTTCCTGCCCAAATGTCTGGAAAATAGGAAGTGTGGCTACTGTGTCCAAAAGAATGAGGGTCATGTTTGCTTTTTTAATGGAATCTGTATTATATGCCTTGGACTGAAATATTTGGTGTATAATGGTAACCTTTAGTCTGAAGTATTTTCAAACCCAAACGGTAAGACTGGAGTGCCAACCTGAGATTTAGGGCTGATCCACACATGCATGTCCTCACTCGATAACGCATTGGATCAATGTCACACAAGAGTGTGGTCAGCCTCTCTACAGGAGTACTTTGTCTGAAGTTATATGACAGTGTTTATGTGCCTGTGGTATCTGATCTGTGATGGCTGTGAGAATGAATGTGGTGTGTCACTACAGTGTATGGTTCAGATATGGGGGAACCAAGGCTCAAATAACTAGAGCTGGGCGTTCCCTGAGTGAGCCACAAAGAAGCAGGCAGCATGGTGGTCTTGAGCTAGGATAGCTGGATTCAATTCCATGTTTGCTCACTGGGTACTTCTTGCCCCAGCCTACTTAACAACTTATTCTAAGAATAAAATCCTGCTCTGACTTCATTGGAGGATGTGTGTGTGTGTGTGTGTAATACAATACATGACTTGATGTTGTAGTCACTGAGCAATGGTCATGTGTGTTTGAATTTGCCCTCAGTCCCATTGAGGCCGGTAGAACTACATTGGTTCAAATCCTGGTATTTCTTACTGAACTGGAGTACAGATAAGAGTATTGAGGGGGGGAGGGTTATGCATTCACACCAATATTGTCATTCAACCATTTTAATAGGTGATGGTTTGTCTTTGCCATACCTAACAAGCCAAGAGAGAATAACAAAAATACAGGAAAAATGAGTGAGAAAAAGAAAGGAAAGGAAAGGAAAGGAAAGGAAAGGAAAGGAAAGGAAAGGAAAGGAGGAAGGAAGGAAGGAAGCTTCCTACTTTTTCTGATTTGTGGCTCCAAGGGAGGGGAAAGGAAAATCAAGACGTGATTAATCACAAATAAAAAGTTTAAAAGGAAGAAGCATGAGCTGAGTACAGCAGTGTGAGCATAATACGATACATGGCACACTGCTGTACTCAGGTTCCCTAAATTGCAGCCACAGCAGTTTTTTATCCCCGCTACCTGGGAAAGACTTCTCTCCCAGGGCTCTGCCAACTTAAACCCCATTACTGGAAATAAATGGTTTCGTCGTCTCTTCTGTGCCTCCTCCCCCACACCCCAGAAGGAAAAAAAGCCAGTATCTCATCATTTCTGCCATGACGTTCAATTAAAACCAGACTTATTTTATCCAGAACTGTCAACATGTCTCATAAAACTATTGCGATGCAGTTCTTAAAAGCTCAAGCAAAGTAAGGCAATGGCAGCTGAAGACTACCACAGAAGGGGAAATCATGTGAATAATTGAGCTGGACAGGATCTAGTGGAGCCTCTGGTCTAACCCTCTACCCCTGGATGAATCTCATCTACCTAAAGTATCTTAGATCTTTCAGGTTGCCCCTTAGGCCTGAAACTCTCTCCAAGAACACCTACACGGTGCCACCTCTCTCTTCAGCCAAATGCCTCCTCAAAACTTTTTTTGTGTGTGAAATCCTTGCTTAACAATGCCCTTATCTTTCTCTACATTGAAGTCTACATAACGGGCTGGATCCAGGATTACAGAGCAAGTAAGGGTGGGGGAGGGAGAATTTGCAACGGAGGAACTGCTGTTTCCAAAGCCCTATCACCTAGGGCACAGATTGGAGAGGAATAATGGAGGAAAAATAATTATGCCAGCTCCAGGGCTAGCCTATTTTACCTTGCATGGTGGGTATGTATACCTTGCATACCCCATGTCAGGGGACTGGGAGAGCTTTGGATCCTGGAGAACCAAAGCCTCCCTCGATCCAATAATAATACATTAGGAAACATGCATATGAATTGTAATGTGGGGCTTTAAAAACATATTACAAACTGATGCAGAAAGAGGATGAAATGAACGTAAGATTAGAAAAATGAGAAATTAAGGCAAATCAAAAATGACAGATTCATCTCTTCCTAACTTAAATGGAAACTGCCTATAACACTAGCTTGAGAAATACCAGCTGAATGAAGTCAAAAACACACAAATAATCACAATACATGTACTATATCAGCCTTTCCCTAGCAATGAAAAAACAGCCCCAACAAAAAGTCTCACAACACACCTGGAAGATGCTCAGGCCTATAGACTTTGCCAAGTCTCCAGAGAAGACATTTTTATAATTGTGAGAGAGCTCACCTCTTTAGACTTGGTCACAAGGTATCTGTGGTCCATTGAAGAGTTTGCAATGAAAAATAGGGGAGATTTGATCCCTCCAGAGTTTGGGGGGCAAACTACACTTATTTCTATAGAGAAGCCACAACACCAAGGATCAGAATGCACTCTGTATAAGTTGGAGAGAATTTGCATAATGATGCAAAAGTAAAATGAAGTAGATGTTGATTCTGGAAACTAACTCAGGCACCTCCAACAATGCAGGAAATAGAGCAGAACATTTGGGACTAGAAACATGAACATAGCTATGACATCTGCCACCTTCTCAGGTCACCTCACTCATCTGCTAAAGCTGTCCACTATTGACCAGCTCTCATGCCCCAGGAAGCCAAGTCCAATTGCTGCCAAAAACCCTTTCTCATCTAGGAGATCTGCATGGCTGTTACTATCACATGAAACAGGTTCTAATCCCATGTGCCAACATGTGCAACATTTGCATGTCAGTATTTTATGGCTGAGGCTGCATTCCATGTAGAATTGCAGGAACTGCGTCAGTAATGCCAGTGTATAGGGCAAGAACCATTTAAATATGACACCAGCTTTTACGGTGCTCCCATATGGGTTACAGGGGGTGGGGAGGTTGTGGACCTACACAGCAGCTAAAACCACATCAAAATGGGCTCTTAGGGCCCATGTCTTCTGGCAAAAGGAGGCCTAGAAACCAGGCCACTGATTTCATCTGCAAAGTGATGGAGGTGTGGGAGGTTTTCAGGAGAGAAACAGTTGTCAGGAGTGTGCTTAACCCCTCTCCCCACCTGCCACTTTTCCCCCTAGCAACCTCCCCCAGCTATTTTTCTCCCCCAGCTACTTTTGACCCAGCAAGGGTTTCCAAAGGCATGTTGGTCATATCAAGGAGGGATGGCATGGGTGCCCGATTAGGTCCAGATGTCCGGTGGACTCCCGCTGCCTGTGCCACCAAGCCATGCCCACTGAGCTCCTGCCCCCTTGCTCACCGAGCTGCAAACACTCATCCTGGACCTGTCCATGAGTGCCACAAGCACCATTTTGTGAAAGAAAATGGCGATCGCGAATATGCACACATCTAGTCTTATGCAAAATGGTGCTGTGAATGGCTGATATATGCAAGATTACAGGTATAAATGGGCCATTTATGCCTGTAATCTTGCATATATCAGCCCTGCATGGCGCCATTTTGTATAGATGTGTGCATATTCATGATCGCCGTTTCCTTTCACAAAATGGTGCTTGTGGCACTTGTGGATGGGTCCAGGGTGAGTGCAGCCAGCTCAGCAAGCGGGGGGGGGGGAGGGCTCAAGTTCAGGTGTGGGGGTAGGCGAGCTGCGTCAGCACCTTGGAAGGTGCCCGGAGGACCTGAACTCCAGGGCATCTGTCCATCCCTAATATCAAGTGGGGTAAAGTAGCCAGTGAGAAGGCTGCTGGGGAAAGCACCCACCATTTCTCCCCTACAAATCAGCCACTTCCCCACTGCCACTTTGCCCCATGCTTACTGGCAGACATTTAGATCATCAGCTCTGATTCTCTTAAAGTACCTCCACTTTTTTTGCAGTCTCTTTGGTGCTTTAATTGAAAAGAGCTACTCTTCTGCAACTTGCAGTTAAAGAATCCCCGACTGCTGCCCACCCAGTCTTTCTAGGAAATCATTATTAATTCTACACCAGCAATAGTTAGGAGAATACTATATATATAAAGATAACTATTTTGTGTCTTTGCCAATACCAATACAGAAACATGTATTTTGACCAGGGATGAGAAACTTGGTTAGTTCCAAGGGCCTCATTGGAAATCTATAAAGAGCTTGATGGCTGCACCTGATTTGCACATTGTGGCTGAATGCAGTCAGCATAATTTGCACACTGCTTTCACAAACACAGTGCATGCCAAGCTACTGTGAGCAAACATATTGTGCTTATTCTACAAAATTCAGCAGTTGCCACTCTCCAAATGCAAAAACGGCTAATGTGGTTACCGTTCTTGAACCTTTTATTATCCTGCTGATGGTGAGAGCATAGGTTTATTAAAAAATGGAGACAAAAGTAGAACATCCATCAGTATGGATGGTGCTTACTTTTATAATTCATATGGTATAATACTGTAAAATTCTCTGCCCACCCCCTCAAATTATTCACCGATATGCCAAGATCTGGAGTGCTGGAATATATATATGATTTTTTGTAACATGTTTGCATTTTGCTTGGCTTGATTGCATTATGGATTTCACCTTTGAGCACTCAGCAAAATGGATCATTCCCACGGTATAGGCTTCTTATTTTGTACGATGTGAGTCTGGTTTAACTTTTATCTCTGCATTCTAATAAACCAATTCTACTATCTTCAGGAGCCAGAATGAGGATTGCAAAAAAGGGAATGTATGCTATCAAGTGGCCATACAAATGCAGTTAAATCAATTAGCATGACCATCAGAGGAGGGCAACGAAGATGATCAGGGGACTGGAACCAAAGCCCTATGAGGAGAGACTGAAAGAACTGGACATGTTTAGCCTTGAGAAGAGAAGACTGAGGGGAGATAGGATAGCACCCTTCAAGTACTTGAAAGGCTGTCACAGAGAGGAAGGCCAGGATCTCTTCTCCATCATCCTGGAGTGCAGGACACAGAATAATGGGCTCTAGTTACGGGAAGCCAGATGCCAGCTGAACATCAGGAAACACTTTCTGACTGTTAGAGCAATACGACAATGGAAGCAATTCCCTAAGGAGGTGGTGGGCTCGGAGGCATTCAAGATGACGCTGGACAGCCATCTGTCAGGAATGCTTTGACTTGGATACCTGCATTGAGCAGGGGGGTTGGACTCAATGGTCTTCTAGGCCCCTTCCAACCCTACTATTCTATGAGTCTATGATCCTAAAAACTCACAATTTGTGACATGAACTCTTCTAGATGGTAGCCTAGAGCACAACTCTATGCATGCTTACTCAAGAGTAAACCACAAGATGTAAGTGTATAATTAGTGCAGTCTTAATAAGACTCATAGATGGGCTTCTAGCTATATTAGCTCACACACTACTCTAAACCAGTTAGTCCCTGATCCTGCTAATTGGCTTTGGAGCAGGCATTGTCACCACTGGAGCTAAAATATACTCTGTGCTCACCAAAGGGGCACAGTTAACTGGCTCTTCCCCATTTCCTAAGAAATCCCTCCCCGTTCTCTGATATCAGATATGTCCGGAAAAATCATGGGCTCCTGTAGATCCCCATGAGAGAGGACATTGTCCTCCCTCCTGGTCTTGTTCAATAGAAGCTGGAGAAACAGCAACCATTGTAACAACATTTTGCAAGTATATTGCACTTCAAGGTTATTCAAACACACACCACCACTCATCCTAACAACAACCCTCTGAGATAGATCAACAGTAGGGGAGGGAATTAGCTCAATAGCTGCATGCACATTTTGCATATATAAATTCTCACATTAAATCCCTGGTGACTCTACGTAGAGGACCTCTCATTAAAGGGTGTTAGGGGAGGGCTCAGGGATTGCGCATATGCTTCATATACATAATGTCCCAGATTTAGTCCCTGGTATCTCCAGGTAGGGCTGGGAAAGACTCCTGTCTGAAACCCTGGAGAGCTGCTGCCACTCGATGGCTGGGTTCACACAACACGTTAATGCACATTCAGTGGTTGAGTTTGGTTGTTTGTTGAACCTTGGGTTAGCATGTTGTCTGAACACAGGACATTTTCCACAGGGTGGCTTGTTAACCAAACAGTGTGGCTTATTTTTCTCAAACAAGCCACCTTGAAAACCCATGGTTTGTTGCTGGGTTGTTCAGGGTGTTTAACAAGCCACACTGCATGGTTAACAAGCCACCCTGTGGAAAATGTCTTGGGTTCAGACAACACACTAATCCGTGGTTCAGCAGCAACCCACACTCAAGCACTGAGTGTGGGTGTGTTGTGAGAACCCAGCCAGTGTAGACCAAGGATGGGTAACCTCCGGACCATGGGCTGGATACAGGTCCCCATCTGGCCCACCAGCCTCTCCTCCAGTCCCTGTCCCATTGATCCGAAAAAGGTCCTCCACTCCTGGTGTAGACAATACTGAGCAAGGTGCTGTCATGATCTGACTTGGTTAAGGCAGCTTCCTGTGTTAGGGCTATGATCTCAGGTAGCAGACTTGGGAGAGACCCCTGTCTGAGGCCTTGGAGAGCCATTGACTGCATTAGGCTAAACAGACTAATATAAAGATCTGACTCAATATAAAGCAACTTCTTATATCTTCATAATATCCCATATCACAGATGGGGCAGTAGGACTGAGGGTAATGGTTCGCTGAGGGCCTCCTAATGGATGCAAGGCAAAGGCCAAAATTGGCCTTGGGTCTCTTTCTAATTCATGGCTCAGGCTGCAGTCCTACATACCCTTACCTGGGAATAAGACCCTCTGAACACAGTGAGAACTACTTCTGAGTAAACATGTATTATTTACTTCTGAGCAAACATGTATGCGATTGTTCTGTAAGTCTTTTCACCACTGTGCTGCAGTGGTTCTCATGATGCCAGCACTGGTGTGAGTGCCAACATTCATTCTACTTTGCGTTCACATGAGGATCCTGGTGCCGTATCCTGCTTATTTTTGCCTTCAAGCCAAAGAATCACATATTGTCATCACAAATCCCAACATGTCAATATTGGTAATGAAGCAGAAGATTCCCAGCATGCAACAGAGTTAAAGGACATCGAACCACTAACAGGATGTCTTTCTCTCTGAATAAAAGAAAGGGAACCTGATTACCTGGAAACTGGGGGTGGGGAAGGACTGGAGGGATACTTTGAAAAAATGAAACTGCTGACCTTCAAGCTATTATCATCCCAAGCCCACTGGGCCCACATTTGAGGCAATTCTGATATTCTTCTTCTGAATAAAGAGATCATTTGTGGAGATCAAACCTGTTAGCAGTTTATCATTAGGGAAATCCAATCAAAACAACAGTACTAAATATTGATTTTTTTTACAGCTTTATCTTAATGAAGTACACATTCTTTTAGTAATTAGCTTTTAGAAGTTTTCTCTAAGTTAACGTAGCGCTTGATGTTGCTAAATCTGAAGGGTTCCTGCCACAGATGAAATGGTCTTTGATAACCCAGCCAATCTCTTATCTCTCTCTTGTCCAAAGAGGCAATTTGTCAACAGAACTGTAAATGCAATGCAAATTATTCAACCAGATTGCAATTACATGATTTTTTTTTAAAGCACAGGCCAAACTTAATGCTCTACAGATTCAATTCATACACACCCAGGGCCAGTGTAGTGACCAAGGTGAAGGCAGATGTAACTTCTTTTAAAACAGCACATAAATGCAATCATACATGCAGACATGTACCCTTCATCTTATCAAAAACAATTTGCACACATCATAAAAAGAATGTCAAAAGTCTTTCCAGGAATGTGAGGTCTCCTTGTGATGTACAGGTGCTAACCAATACGGGCCCTCCACAGTTACAACAGGAAGATATGGTGGCTGTTGGCAAAATATGGCTTTTAAAAAAGAATGCATGAAGCATTAATTGGATGGTGGCTACTAGATACTGGACTCAAATGACAACTTCATTTCTAGAGATAGCATAGTGTTGGGTACCAGAAGCTTGGAAATAGCCAGAAGGTTATTGTAAATAACCCTCTCTGCTTGTAAATGTCCTATCTATCTATCTATCTATCTATCTATCTATCTAATCGCCCATCTGGGCAGTCACCCAGCCACTCTGGGCAATGTACAATATTAGAAACAGTTTAAAACAATAAAATTCTACATTAAAAACATCATATTTCTAAAAATACCCTAACCCACCCCAAATGCCTGCCTGAACAACCACATTTTTAATGCATGGTAGAAGCTCATTAAAGAGGGCGCATGGCGGTGTTTCCTAGGGAGGGAGTTCCACAGAGTGGGGGCCACCACAGAGAAGGCCCTCTCCCTCGTCCTCACCAGTCTAGCTGTCCAAGGCTGATGTTGTTAAGCAGCCAGTCTGGTGTTGCTGGAGGCGCTCCTTAAAATAGGCTGGGCTGGAACTATATAGGAGTTTAAAGGTCAAAACCAACACCTTGAATTTGGCCTGGAAAACAACTGGTAACCAGTGCAACTCCTTCAGCACTGGAGTGATGTGTCCTTGAAGCACTGGCCTGGCTACTGTCAGTAGAAAGAACACTAAGCTAGAGAGACCACCATTCGCTGAACCTAGCATCGCAATTAATACTTTTGCTAATCAGAATATAATGTGGATTGGATTTTTAAAGTAGAAATGTAATTGCAATGATTGCTGAAAGATCTGATGCTCAGGTGGTGTTCTTGTTTTTATCCTACCTTTTCCTCTCTGTTTTTGGAGATGCCAGCTAAAACTATGAATAAGCAGTTTCTGATCCTTATGATTATTGAGATTTGAAAGTATGGCCTTCACTGCTGAATATGTTTCCCACCTCAGTGGAACAGTTTTCTCCTGTGGGGTGGAGGGAATGCCTTAAAAAAAAAATCTACTCTTTGTGGTTTCTTGTGGGCTTGGGGTTCCAGGGTGTACACAGACAGAGCTCCCTCTGTCACAAGTGCTTTCCCATTCACTTCAGTGGATGGGAGAGTTTTATATGTTTGTCCCTTCCTTTGAAATGTATGCTTCATAGTACACATGAAGGGGCTCTCTCGATCAAGATGAATGGGTGTGCAACCTATGAATTTAAAACAGGACAACTACTGGGAGGGGGTAAAGGAGATTAGTCAGAATGCTGGGGCTTGATAAGCAGAAAGATGGATGCAGAAAGCAAATGTCTGTTCCAGAATCCAGTGGAGTTTGGGTTTTTTTAAAACACAAACAGTAAAAGACCTCAAACTTACAAACAGCATATTTCTTAAATTGTCACAGCATTTAAGGATCTTAAAAAAAAAAGTTCTTAAACAGGATTGCTGGCATAATTTGTCAAGTGCAACCGGCAGCTCTCAGCATGATGGAGCACAATTTTTCAAAAGGCACAGGAGCACACCAAAGCTATCTTAAAGGCTCTGTGCACCTACATAATTAGATAATGCTTAACATGTGTGCATTCAGTGGGCCATCATTTACGTGATAGGATCCATCAGGGCCAAGGAATTGCGATTACGAAGCCATGCACAAACAGAGCAGTGGGCATTTTGAGCAAATACATCTTACTCTGGAACTTTATCTACATCAACATTTGCTCCAATTATAACTAATTGGACACATATTGCATTTTCATAGCATCTAATTTTCTATTGATTTTAACAGGACTGCTGGTGTTTTGTTGAACAGAGCGGTATCTGGTATCAGTTGCTGTTTAAAAATGCTGAGTATACTCCCCTGGATGGGATTATGCAGTCAGCAGATGTTTGAAACCCGTTTAATTGTTTGCTTTATCAAATGCACAAACTGGAGTAGCTGCGAACAGCTTCTTTGGCCCTTATAGTACCTCAGATTTTAAGGGAAAGAGAGGGAGGGAGGGAGACAGACATGTTAGAATAGGTCACCATTTATATGGTGTATAAAGGCCGATTTATAAAGTGGTAAGGATTTTCCTGGACTATACCTATTGATACTGTGCAGGAGGGGGGAACTGCATGTTGGAATGCTTCTTCATGGCGGTGAAGGAACCTCTCAGAATAGTATGTCAGACAGAGGCAAACCAGGGCCCTTCTCTCGAATATTGCTTTCCTTTATGCTGGGTGCATTTTCTTTTTCATGGGCAAGCATTTAAACTTGCCTCCCCTCCCCTGCAATCTGGAGTGGTACAGTCCAGATATAGCTTTGCATTGTATTAATTGGCACCAAGCTAGTGTAGTGAACTCTGAACCAGGATATCACCTGCTCAAATTTTGCCTCAATCACTATGTGGATTTAGCTAAGCCATTATTTCTCTGTCTAAGTGTGTGCATGTACATATACAAACACACTCACACACCATCTTCAATACATGCTGATAATACTAGCTTACCTTGGATGCTCATTTTGCAAAGCACTTCAAACACTAGAAAAAGCACTATATATTTATTCGTGGCTCTGGGCTCAACACACTGGGAAGTTTTTCTTTTGCACATTCTGTTGAAATTAACAACTGTGCTCCTGCCCCATTTTGATTCATTTCAATGGGGCTTGTGCAGAAAAAAACATCCAAGTGGATAGTCTATGCCCGAAAGGGCCAAGCAAATTCTTAAGCCATAGAACCAGGGAACCATATTGCACACTGCCCAAGAACCATCATAGTTAAAACTCCAAGCAAATCTTTCCCTAAAAAGGGAAAACGTAACACACTTCAAACCAGTTCTATACTTGTTTTAGAATGAAAGTAGGAAACAGATTCAGAATGCAGGTTCAATGAATTAAACGTTTAAGTACAGACAATGGTATTACCGCTCTTGTCTTGAGCTTTGCTCCTCCAGTTTCAGCGTCTTCAGCTAGTTCTCCATGAATTAGCTCTCCTTGTTCTCTCCTGCTGCCCCCTATAGCTGGATTTTCATCTAAGAATGCCTAGTTGGCTCGACCTATTTTCTCTGTTTCTTCAAATCACTCCTTCAAACCCTTCTCCCTTGGTTTAACCCCTGCTTAACCTAATAAGAAGTAAAAAAAAACAAATGAGCACACATTCCTCACTGATTCCCCCTCGATCACTTGCCCCTCGCCTCACTTCATTCTCCCCCCTTGTCAAAATTTAGACTGTAAGCTCCATGAGGCAGAGACCAATCTTTTGGCTTCTGTTGCTCTACACCATGTTACACTGAGGACACTAGAGAAATCGTAATTACAAGACGTTAACTCTGAGCAGCCATCCAGTTAATTCAGATACGGCTCACCCTAATCCGGAGACTTGTTTCAGACACTCGCTTTTTCATACTGCAAAGATTATTAATTGTTTCTGGAGCCCTTTTTCAAGTGCAGAGTGCTTTACAGCAATTATCTGCCATTTTTAAATGTAAATGACTTCCTGCTGATTATATTGGAATGACTTTAAGAAGCAGTGATTTGCCACCTGATGAATTTTTAATCCCATCTTTTAGTTAATTATTAAAATGAATAACAAAATATCTTAGCCCATAAAAAAAAAAGGGTTTGCACTTAACCATGCTAACAGCCCAGTCCTAAGATGTGCTGTGCCGGCAGATAAGTCTTTAGCATGACACGTAACAGTTAAGGACCTAAGAAGAGCCATGCTGGATCAGATCAAGGGTCCATCTAGTCCAGCATTCTGCTCACACAGTGGCCAACCAGCTGTCGACCAGAAACCCACAAGCAGGACATGAGTGCAGCAGCACCCTCCCGCCCATGTTCCCCTGCAACTGGTGTACACAGGCATACAGCCTCCGATACTGGATGTAGCACATAATCATCAGGACTAGTAGCCGTTAATAGCCTTTTCCTCCAGGGATTTGTCCAACCCCCTTTCAAAGCCATCCAAACTGGTGGCCATCACTACATCCTGTGGTAGCAAATTCCATAGTTTAACTTTGCGCTTTGTGAAGAAGTCTTTCCTTTTATCGGTCCTGAATCTCCCACCCATCAGCTTTATGGTATGACCCTGGGTTATTGTGAGAGAGGGAGAAAAATGTCTCCCTATCTACCTTCTCCACACCATGCATAATTTTGCACACCACTAATGAGCTCATGTTAGCTGAGCAAAGACGGTTGACTGAGGGCCAAATTAGACCAACGCATTTTATGTATCTCATTAAAAAAAAAAAGTGAACGCATGTAGTGTGTGTGTGTGTGTGTGTGTGAGTATCAGGATCACACAGCAAAGGGTGGGCTTTAAAATTGCTCCCTCACCCCAAAGTTGCTATTATCCCCAGGAGGGAAACTTCCATATAGGCCTGTGCAAATTATTGGGATTATGGAGCAATACTCCAGTGAAGTGAGCTGTTCCATGCACATGCATTCTGATGGGCCCTCACAACTATGTCCCCATTCATGTCAATGGACAGAGACAACCAATGAACAGATTCCTTTAAGTGCATGGATGGGTTCCCTCCTTTGAACTGAATGACCCCTCCCCTATGCACACAAAAACTTGCTATCTTTTTAATTATTTGACATTTTCTATTCCAGTTTCAAGACCAGGTACATGGCTTTCATGGCAGCTTAATTAAAATTATGATGTGCAATACAAATAAAATAAAATGTCTTAAAGCATCAGAATTTAACCACCACCACCACCACGGTCAGTCCATCATAAGGCTGCCTGAGTAACAACATCAGCAGTCATCTGTCAGAGCAAATGCGTTTTTACACAGAGTGTTTAAAGTGCATGCCCATAAGCCTCCAGCAAGCTGGTCAAATGTAAATAGGAAGGCATCATAGTCTGACCGCTGGTCTGTCTATCTTAGTAGTACCTACCCTGCTGCCAGCAGCTCTCCAAGGCCTCAGGCAATCATTTTCCCCCAGCTCTACAATCCAAGATCTTTTATTTAACAGGAAATTGAACCAGGACATTGTCTTTGAAAAGCATCTG
Source organism: Heloderma suspectum (assembly GCF_057233095.1). Classification (NCBI taxonomy): domain Eukaryota; kingdom Metazoa; phylum Chordata; class Lepidosauria; order Squamata; family Helodermatidae; genus Heloderma; species Heloderma suspectum. Next base: position 303,037,756 of record NC_139461.1, on the reverse strand, counting down.
CTCTGCTGACACGCTCTACTCCATGTCGCACCACCACAAGACAGCCTTTCCCAGCTGGGGTCCCCAGATGTTGTTGGACTGCAACAACCTTCCTTGTTGACCACTGGCAGTGCTGGCTGGGATTGATGGGAATTGTAGTCCAGCAGCATCTGGGATGCCAGATTGGGAAAGGCTGCCATAAGAGGTTCGACAGGCTGGGATGCAGGATAGGGCATTCTCAGTTTCATCCCTTCGTGGGTAGCCTCTCTTTTACTGGCCCCTTGGCACATGCCTTTTCGTTCTACTGCACCTCTGGTTTGATCTGATTTCTTTCTCTACTCCACTCGTTTATTATTTGTCTACTCCTTCTTAGTCCTTTATTTTACTGACTCATTGTCTCAATTATATCTTGCACCTTGAGGGCCCTGTGTGGAAAAGGTCCCCAGGGCTGATCCTACCATTAGGTCAAATGCTGTCCCCCTAGGCATTCCTCCTAAGCACACACACACACACACACACACACACACACACACGGCATTTCTGCAGGGCCCCCAGCTGTTCCCATCCCCCTGAGCCAGTGCCCCAGGAGTAGCAATGCTTGCTTGTTGCTAGCTTGGGCTCTCTGTCTCACCTGTCTCCTTTCTCCCAAGGTGTCACAGACAATGCCACTGGGAAAGGCCTTTGACCTTTCCCAGCAGAGAGGCGGCCAGGCAGGCCGGTCACTCCAGCAGACCCTGTGCATTCATATGAGATGCTCTGCTTATACCCTGCGTGCTGGTGCCACTGCTGCTTTGCAAGCAGGCACCAAGCTACCAGCTACCAGGCCGGTTGTGATTTAGCTACCAGTCCGGTTGTGATTTAGCTACCAGTCCAGTTGTGATTGGAGGGGGAGGGGTGTCACAGAATCATAGAATAGTAGGGTTGGAAGGGGCCTACAAGACCATCGGGTCCAACTCCCTGCTCAATGCAGGAATCCAAGTCAGAGCATCCCTGACAGATGGCTGTCCAGCCTCGTCTTGAACGCCTCCAGTGTGGGAGAGCCCACCACCTCCCTAGGTAATTGGTTCCATTGTCGTATTGCTCTCAGTCAGGACATTTCTCCTGATGTTCAGCCGGAATCTGGTTTGCCTTCCTGTAACTTGAGCCCATGATTCCGTGTCCTGCACTCTGGGATGATCAAGAAGACATCCTGGCCTTCCTCTCTGTGACAACCTTCCAAGTACTTGAAGAGTGCTATCATATCTCCCCTCAGTCTTCTCTTTTCAAGGCTAAACATACCCCGTTCTTTCAGTCTCTGTTCATAGGGCTTTGTTTCCAGTCCCCTGATCATCTTTGTTGCCCGCCTTTGAACCCCCTCCAGTTTGTCTGCATCCTTCTTCAAGTGTGGTGCCCAGAACTGGACACAGTGCTCAAGATGAGGCCTAACCAGTGATGAGTAGAGGGGAACTAGTACTTCCCGGGATTTGGAAGCTATGCTTCTATTACTGCAGCTCAAAATAGCATTTGCCTTTTTTGCAGCCAAAAGGTCCTTTGCCTTTGGCAGAAAAAAAATTCTTGGGCCAGCCCTGGCTCTGATCACCTATGCCTCCTATGAAGATACCTTTGTGTGTGTCCCATTATATGGCAAATGAGGAGCAGAAGACACAGGAGAGAATCAATGGGTGGGAGGTGGGTGCTTCCTAGGAATAGACAGATCTATCAATTTCAGTTTCTCTCAGCTTCTCATTTTTCCAGTTTTAAGTTTGGTTCCTCTCGAATTTTGAGAATTTAACCATACCTAAGTTCTATTCATCCTGAACTTTGAGAATCTATTTTAAAAGCTTGCATGAAAATTCATAAGCATGTCTGTGCACATTTCTCCCAATACGTGCATTTTTGCCTAATATATACATTCTTTTTCCAAGCAAGTTTCCTAATACAATGCATTTTTAATGTAATTTCCCCTAATATACATATTTTGTATGCATTTTTGGATGGGAGAATTCTATTGCAAAATTCAGAGAAGTACAAATTTTGAGGAATAACTGAGTTTCAGTTCGCATAGTGGTTCAAAATTAGGTAAGTTTGCATAAAACTGTAAACTGAACAAATTTACCCCAATCCCTAGTGGTTAACCCTTCTGCTATCTGCTTATTCTGTCCTGCAAATGCCTGAAAGGCCCTTATCCATATCTTGCTTTTTGCCTAGGTGGGCTCTGAAACCATAAGTAAGCAAGCACCCTGTTCACCAATTTTTCCCTACAAAACCCCTCTGCCCCCTGCATTATCTCAGCAAACACAGATTTAGGAACACATATTTGTCAAGGTTACAAGTATGTCCACCCTCAAGGAGTGGGTTTTTTTCCTCAGTTCTGCTAGCTGAAATCTTTTAAATTTCAGGGATTGAACCAAGGAACTTCTACATACAAAACCAATGTGCTATGGTCCCTTTACTCAGAGGGCAAAAGTGCAGGGAGGAGGGCTTCTTCTCTGTATGCAAATCAAAGGACAGCTGGATTTTTTTCCCTTTGATTGGACTCCCTGAGCACTACCCATTGTTCAGGATTTTCCCCAAGCAATCCTCATTAATTTCATTGGGGAGTTTGCATAAATAGAAGCTGTTGCACTGTGATGTGACATTTTACCACTATATCAACCGAGCAAGGCCCTTGCAAATCAAAGGGAGTTTTCCTTTTGACTTCATTATTATCTGTTTTGCTTAAGGACAAATGTCTGGGAGAGAGGGAGGGAGGGAGGGAATTCAGAGTCGATCTTTTAATGCTGACTCAGCCAAGCTACACAACAAGAATAGCTAAGACCTGACCCATAACTTGTGAATCTGTTCAAAAGGCGTATTATTCTTCTACGCTGATAAAACTTTAATACCAAGATGCTCAGCTTTTTAATAAACGCGTCAACAAAAGAGCAAAGCAAATTGATGGGGGCCTTCCCAAGGAATAAATTCCCTTTCAAATGGCCCAGAGGAATGTGGAACATGGAGCCGAGGGCAGCATGGCCAACGATTTTGCTGTTCTTTGCAAAAATGGAAAAAAATAGATTTTTTTATCTTACTACTTTGAAGACAGGGCCCACCCTAGTTAAAGAGGCAATGTAATTAAATATATAGATACAGATATATTGGGAGCCACAATCTCACCATAGTCATCCTCATAGGATGGAGCAAATCCACTTGCTTAAAAAAATGATGAAATACTAGTTCTCATTAAAATGATATGTGGGATTCTCCCTCCACCACCATATTCTTATAATCTGAATGCTTACTAGACACCCATTGCCAGTAGGGGGTGGACCAAACTATGTTCTTGTTTCAACTTTCATTTGGTTCTGTATTCTCTTTTGTTTCTCAAAATTCATTGGGAGATATCTTTGCTCCATGATAGAATATTATGGCCTGGTTCAGACGATGATCATCCTAAGCCATGGTTTAGATGTTCACAAACAAGCTGCAGCAAACCATGGGCTCTCACACACCCTCCTCCTTTGCATGGCTTGATATTAACTAACTTTAGTTAGAATAAACCACAGTTCTGGAAATTCGTATGTAATAGGACACTGTGGTTTGTAACTCTGTGAATGTGGAAGCTTTGTCTCTCCTTCTCTTGCATGCAAAAGCAAATGGAGCAGGAAGTGTGCAAGCCCAAGGTGTGTTGTGGCTCTTTCATGCTCATCTAAACCATGATTGTCAACCAACCAACCAGGCCTATGTGTAAGTTCCCAGGTTTAGGCACTGGTATCTCTATATAAAAAAGCATGCATGTAGCAGATCTGGGAAGAATGTCTTACTACTGGGACCATGGAAAACAAGACTCTGCTAGGTGAACATTTGTGCTAAACTCTGTAGCTCCAAAGGTTATAGTTTGCTTATATCAGTTAGGGTGCAGTCCTATGGCCGCTAGACAGCAGTTAGTCATAGGATTGGTCAGTTCCCAGAGAACCACCTCCCTGTCCCCCACCACCACCACCTTGTAGGCGGCATGGATTGTCCCTGGGCTCTGGGCTCATAAGAGCATTGCAGAGCCAGGCAAAAGGGGGCATTCCCAGGGGCGGGGAGTGCAGAAGTGCTTCCTATGCGTTGTCCAGCCTCCCCACCCCATGCTCCAATGTCCCAAGGTTAGACAGCTGAAATCAGCTGTCTAGCCACACATGCAGGGTGGCTGGAGCATGGAGGAGAGGATCCTCTCCATCCGCCTCCCACTATGCATTGGATAGTCAGTTGCCTCTGAGTTCGGAGGAGGCTACCTATCCCAACAGGATTGTTCCCTCCATCATTTACACAGTCCAGATTCAAAGTAGCGATAGAATGTCTCTCTCTTTCGCCCCCCATCTCCCATGCCATTTCAGAATTTCTAGACATTACTAATCAATTTAACTTTTTTTTTTTTTTAAGGAAAATACAACATTTATTTTGTACAGTCTTTGAAATCCTTGTCAGGGAGGCCATCATTCCACATTTACAGACAGACAACTTGGATTGAAAGACTGTGATTTACCCAAAGGCAGCCAATGAATCCATGGTTATGCTGGGATATCCCCTAATTCTTGCATCGTCATCATCATTGTTATTATTAACATCTCTATACTGCCCTATACCCAAAGCTCTTTGGGCAGTTCACATTTCAAAGATGGCATTCCATCTAGACCCAGCCATTGGAATTTGGGCACTGTGCCCTTCTGCTTTTAGTATTTATTAACATATACATCATATATTATCATCTATATCATATCTTATATATATACTAATGGCAAACTCATTTTCTGAGTGCAGCCAAAACAACACCATTCATGAACAAGAGAAAGGTATCGACAGGAATGGGGAAACCCCAAGGTTTCCAGAAGTGCAAAAATAGTTTCCTGAAAATACTTTAGAAAAACACACACCCTAAGTCTGCAATCCCGTGGTCTCTGGGAGCACATCCCAGGGGCCATAAGATTGTTAGGATCGCCTCTTCCAAGGGAAGAGAGAGAGAAACATGCCCTTGGAGGGGGATACCCAACCTTGGATACCCCCTCCCAGTCCCCACAGAAAGTTCTGTAGTCCTTAACTCCCTGTCATCAGAGCTGCAACATCTGGAGAGGTGAAAAAGGGGCAGATTGGGGGAAGAGCATGGGTGGATCTGGGGATGCACAGTCCCCAAACACCCCCCCCCCATATAGTAAACTATTTCTGTCCCATTGGTTGTAATGAGAGGGAAATAGGTTGGAGCTCAACCCCTGTTTTTAGAGAGGAGGATGGAAAACTTGGGAGGGAAATGGAATGGAGAAACCTGGAACAGATCATGGCTAGCTGGAACCCTGAAGAGGAGTAGTCCATGCTGGAATATTTTGTTGGAGGTCCCACTCATTTTATTCTGCTTATATTTTATCTCCCTCATTCCTCCTTCTGACCTGCATTGCGGCTTCCTCTGCCATCTCTCCTCCCTCCACAACCTGGCCACATCTATAGATAGTTGCATATTATGTGTGACCAGATCTGTGTGATAGAAAGAGAGGACGTTCTATGTCCTACAGGACAACAGACACCCCTCAATTCCCTGTAGAGCTGAAAGGAAATGTAATGTCAGTTTGAAAGGTGGAAAATGTTTGCTCATTTGACAGACACTTCCCTTCACTGAATGTTTTGGCACAAGTTAGCTTATCAAGCAACACGCACCAGAAATTGCTGCCATCTCTGTTTTCCTCACAGGGGCTCAAAATATTACTCAAATGTGAATCATTGTGGGAACAGCTGATGTTAAACAGCTGAAGCTCAGGCCTTGTCACCCAAATTCAAACAACAATGCACTCATGACAGACACATCAAAGCCTGAGATCCTCCCAAACACTTGAATTTAAAACCTGGGCATCAGATGTGAAATGTTAAGGTCTCTGGGCTTTGGGTTATCAACATAGAGATCTGTAATTTGAATAAGGAAGTACACCCTGCAGATATATTTCTGCTTTAATAGGAACATAGGAAGCTGCATTACACCAAGTCAGAGCATTTTAATATGCTTACCTAATTTCTCACTTTTGAACCAATACGTGGCTCAAAACTCAGTTATCCTTCAAAATTCGCACTTCTCCTAATTTTCCAGTGGAGTTCTCCAGTCAAAAGACACATGCAAAATGCTTATATTAGGGGAAAGGGCACACAGACATGCTCTTTTATTAGTGAGATAAAATATTCAAAAATGCATTATACCGGGGAAATTGCTTGCAAAAAATGTGAATACTATGCAAAATTGCATACAAAAATGCATGTATTTGGAGAAATGCTTAAAAAGTGCTTACATATTTTCATGTGGATTTAAAAGAAAAAAAGAAATGCTTGAAAGTTTGGGATGAATAAAACTTAAGACTGAAAAAAATGAGAAACCAAAATCAAGATTTGTCCATCTCAGCTTCTAGTTCAGGATTGTCTACACTCTATTGACTGGCAAGGGCTCTCCAGGATTTCAGGCAGGAATCTTTTCTGGCCCTACCAGGAGACACCAGGGATTAACCTGGGAGAAATTGTGTGCTTCAGGACCAAGCTGTGGCGTTTACCACCATGGTTGCATAAGATTTTATTAATTAGGTACATTCCTCCTCTATCTCCTTCCTTTAAAAAAATTTATTCTGTCAGTCCAAAACTTTCTACCCCCTAGCTCCACTCAAGCAGGTAGGCCCAATACATTTTGCTACCTGAGGCAGAGGAATAATGCTACCCCTACACCACCACGCAAGTCAAAATGCATAGTGCTCAACGCCAGGCAGGTCATTTTGGCACCTAACACAGTAACTCCCACAAGCATATTTTCCCCTGCCTGTCAGTAAAAATACAATAATAATAATACATTAAATAATGTTGCTGCCTTTTCTTGACACCCCCAAATCATCTGCCTGAAGTAACTGCCCCTCTCTACCTAATGTCAGGACTGGCCCTTCATCCAGGAAAGCAGAGAAGCCTTAGGTTCCACCTGTTCAGTACAACATTGAGTTAAAATTCTGTAATGGTGTAATTTTACCCATGTTCTTATCCTACTCCCTGTCTACATAACCAGGAGGCAAAAAGATTCAGTGGGACTACAAGGCTGGCACAGATAATGTTTCCACAGATGATACTTTATTATCAGTGGCCAGGATCCAAAGAACTGCACAATGTACTACATGCCCAAGGAGTACTGGGATTGTGTCACACACCCTTTATGCCAGGGGATTGTAAAGTTACATATTGTAGAACCCCTCACTCCCCTGCTTGAGAAATTTCATTAGCCTTGCTGAAATTACATTTTTGCCTTCTTCCAAATTTCTCAGAGGTTTCTCCTATCCCAGGCACAACCCTCAAAATTCACAACCAAATTTCACAACTTTAATCCCAGGCCTTATCAACTGTCCCCACTGCATGCAGATTCCACCCACCCACCCCCGAAAGCCTTAAATCCAAAATGGACACCTAGTACCAACAAGAGGCAGTGGATGATCCATACCTATAGCACTGTTTGACTAATGACTTAAAGTTTTCTGTGGGTCCCAGGTACGGGATGTGCAGAACCACTTGCGGGGGGGGGGGGAAGCTAGACTTGTAATAGTCTGTTAAGAGTTCTTTGGATGGTTCACCTGAGCAAGTACCTCCAGATTCACTTGGAAGTCTGCTTTGGGTAAGATGCAGTGGCAATCTCTGCAGACAATCTGTAGAGGTCTAAGAGATTTTGGTGCCTGGGGCAAAAAATCCAAATGGTGCAGAGCCCGTGGTGATTTTTAAAAAAAATACAACAATGAACTACAATTGTTGCCCTGTAGTGGCAGCCCACGTTCTACTGATATTGAGGTGAGCATCCTCACCTTTCTGACCCTGAATGCAGAGAAAGAACATAGGAGCGGAGTTTAAGAAGTAGGCAAAGAGAGTTGGAATCTAAGAAGAGCCCTGCTGGATCAGACACTCTACTCAAGCATCTCACAGCAACCAGCCAGATGATTCTAGAAAACCCACAACCAGGGGACTCCTGTTTGCCCCCAGCAGCTGGGATTCAGTGGCATGTTTCCTCTGAACACAGAGCTGGCCATCCCTGCCCCACTACCTTCTCCTAATATCCCACTGTAATTGTTATGGGACACACAGTGTATAGCCCCATAACAGAAGGCTGGAAGGGGCTGCGGCACCTTCCTCCTTTACCAGTGTCATTTCTGCAGTGCTACTCCTCCCCTGCCCCCCCCACACACACTTTTCTCTGCCTAACTTTTGGAGTGACGCTCTTTTGAAAGAGCATACTTCTAACTTTTAGCTTCAACTGCGGCAGTTAAAAAAAGAACCTCCGGTCATGCAAAGGTTCCAAATGGGAACGTGTGACTTTCACGATCGGGCTCTGGTGTCCTGTCCTTTTGGAAATGAACTTTATTCTCGGTCGCTGTTAGATCACTGGATTCCTCAGCCCCTGAAATGCCTCTGTTGATGTGCCTATGTAAGGCCTTTGCAGGAGTGGCTCCTGTCCCCACAGCTGTTTGGTCACTGATCACATTGCACTTCTACGCTCGGCTATCAAGAGGCGGTCGTGTGCTTCTTGATTGCCTGGATGCCTCCCGAATACAGTTTCATGAGAAGGGCAGCTGAGTATGAAGACTATTTATATCAGCTGTTCCACAGTCCTCTTTGGACTCATCTGAGGGTCTCTCTGGGCTTTTTTAGATAGGGTGAAGCACTCTGTCGAATACTGGCCATATCTGGGCATACAGAGCTCTCACAAACCCAACACCAGGGTTTGTTACTAAAAGAAAAGAACTCCTTACATCTGTTCAGGATGTCAGTTGCCTTGAGAATACATTTTATAGAGAGGGAAATGTATATAAAATATATACATTTCCTGTTCTCCAACAACTATCAGCAGAGATTTGATGTGCCTGCCCCCCCACACACACTCATACAAATTTAAACCATGCAAATAACCTCCCACCACTCAATTTGTTTTGAAGTTAAAGCTTTCCTTCCTGATTAAATACTGCTTATCAACCAATTTCATTCCCATTTTGGAAAGGATCACCTACAGTATTTGTATGTGTACCTAATAACCTTCCAGAGAGTGGTTCTGTTTAGTAGGCACAAATAAAGATACTATAGTCTAAAAGCATGGATTTTGTTAAAGAAAGCTTGCAGTAATATGCTGAAAGCTTGCTGCTGAATGGAAGAAATGGTTAGATCTAACGCCAGATAACAATAAGATATGGATTTAGATGCATCTGTGTCTGTCTGGAACAGAAAATCAGGTTGCATGCCATATACAGTGAGATGAGATCCTGCATTATACCATTAGCCTGGCTTTCAGAATGACACAGGGTGAAAAACAGGGCTATTGTATTGTGCATAAGTGAGCAAAAAGAGATTGTACATGTGGCCGGACTGCATGCATCCTGCTGACCGATGCAACTCTGAGAGGGTTAGTCCTTATTACATGGTTAATCCACCTGCTTTGCAAAAGTTTACGAACCCCTTCTGGATTGTCTTTCTCTTTCAGCAAAGGAGCTTTCTCTACACACGCACACATGCACAGAAAGAGAGAGAGAGAGAATGCCTTGAAGCATCATTTTCTGTGTCATTTTTTCCTAGACTGTGAAAAAGAAAGCAAATGCTGGAGAGACAACTATTTGTAAGGTCAGAAATGGCCAGATTTGAATCTGGCAAAGCTTTGCAAAGCTAAATCTGATCTGCACGTGGCCTGACTGATTCAAGATTCACATACTTTCAAATGAGGAACAGTCTGCAACGACACAAGGAAGTCTGAAAACTAACATGTGGAGGAATATATGGTATAACCATTTGGAAAATCCTTCCCTCGTTTTTCTCTTATACATGCCCAAAAAAAGCAATGCCAATAGGGAAGTTTTCACATATCCTTACCAAGTTGTGAATTCTTACATCGCATAGTGTTCTACATCAGCCTTCCCCAACTAGCCACTCTCCGAATATGATGACCTACAACACCCATCGTTCCTAGCCAGCTGGCTGGGGATGGTGGTTCTACATGTTCATTTGCAGCCTTGTGTTCTTGTGCGTTATTCCTTCATTACGCATTCAGGGATGCACTGAAGACTAGCACACACATGCACACTCAAGGAATTTGCTTATCGGCACTTCCCATAATGCACAAAGCTGCCCATAGTCCTTCTACGGATTTTGCTCACACTTGGGGCCAGTCCACACATGACTATTGGGGATGTAAGGATTTTGTTTAATCCATTCTGTCTGCGTTTCACAGATTGTCAGGTGTCTTTAATTCTGTCATCTGTTCATTGACAGAATTGGATTCCCCCCCCCCCCGCTTCAGAAAAGTACACAAAAAGTTTTGACACAATTTACATAATTTTCACTGGCACATAACATTTTGCATATTTTCTTAGCTCAGCATACAATCAGTGAGTAGAGCACACACACACAAGAGTGCTACACAGAGGAGGCTGAAGAGAGATCAAAGTTGTATAAACAAGGGATGCTGGAGAAATTTGAGATGGACTAAAATGAGCTCGGATTTCTAAGAATCCAACCTGCAGAATCTGCTGCAGAACGACCCTCTCAGGCCACATGGAGTCAATGGACTTTGGGATGATTTTTTTTTTTTTTACTTTCCTGAAATTTACGCATATAAATTCATAGGAAAATATGTAAGCTTCTGCTGAGGAAACATTGAATGGAATGGGGGACAATATGCCAGATGTTACATACTAAGGTAAATTATGTAAATACTTACATAAATACTTACATAATTCTTTGCGTATTTTTCCGCATGACGAAAAGAAAATTATTTGCATCCATCTGTGGGCAGACAACGGAACAAAAGGCACCTGACAATCCGCAAAACACAGACGGAGCAGATTTTACACAGTCCATACATCTCTAGTATAAACCATTTTGTGTTTGTTTTTTAAATGGCCTCTATATTAGCATATTTTACAGTAACTTTTGTATGTTGAAATTTGTGTACAATTCCAGAAAGTTAAAAAAAAAGTCTGCAGAATATACATGATTTCAAATATGCTGACCCACTGTGGAATCTGCAGGTTGGTTTCACAGAAATCCAAAGTCACTTGAATATGTTCTGGATTTCTCTGACATCCCTACTATTTATCACTTGATGAATGTAGATCAAACATTCTGGACAGAATGTTCATATCCCCACTGCTACCACCACCCTAGTATCACCTCAAACACAATACTTTCTAAACAAATTGGGTCACATTCAGCCATCCAGAGCTGAATAATCAAGTGCTACACAAATCCACACGTGAACCAGCCCAGCTGTGACTTTTTGGGCCGAGATTTGGCACATTTTGCCTGGAACAGGCCACTCCTTACATCAGTTTTTATTAAGGATTTTCCATGGGGTCCATTGATTTAGTACAGGACACTGTACACTGATTTAGTTAGGTGGCCTGAGTAACCCTGTAGGAGTTCCAAACATCCTGGAGGAACCCATGGTCAATTATTACCCAAGTTCTAGAATATAGGGTTGTATCCAATCGTGGTGAGCATAAAATAGTTCTGCTTACACAAGTCAGGGTACCTGATTTTTTGACACACACACCCATCCATTGTAGCCTCCCATGCCCCACAGAAGCTACCCTTGAGGGTTGGGGAACCCTCCAGAAATGTATGGAATATGGCATGGATGGCTGGAGTAAGTAAAAGGGATAATCAAAAATTGAGTGCTCCACCTTGCGTGAGCGGAAGCACTTTCTCTTACCTCAAAGCTACTATGGGATGAACTGTGCAAATTATATATATGCATATATACACACGCACGCACACACCTAAATTATTGTTTGGAAACTAGTGCTGGCTGGGGCATGCTGGGAGTTGTAGGACCTTTTCTGTCTAAACATGCATAGGATTGCACCCTAAGTAATCCTGGTCTAACAAGGGTCAACTCATCTACTACTACTACACCACATTACAAAATAACTGGATGAGATTCTATAGCATCATCCCATTATTTACTTGCTTTATATTTTAAATCATAGAATCATAGAATAGTAGGGTTGGAAGGGGCCTACAAGACCATTGAGTCCAACCCCCAAATATGCACTCCCTGCCTTTTTACCAAAAATATCCAAGTCAGTTAACAAAAATAGCTTTACAATGATAAAGACACCACAGTCAACTAAAATATTGAACAGATAAAAATGGTGGCAAAGCAGGAAACAGAAAGGTGCTTTGGGCTCAATCCTATGCCCTTGTAGACAGAAAAAAGTCTGACAACTCCCAGCATGCCCCAGCATAGCTGACTAGGAATGCTGGGACCTGAAGGACTTTTTTCTGTCTAAATATGCATAGGATTGCACCCTTTCACTCTTTTCAGTTACTGTTAAAGGGCAGGAATATAGCACATGCTTGGCATGCATAATGCCCCGGATTCACAGTCTAGCTGGCACCTCCAGTTAGCAGGTGATGTGAAAGACTTCTGTCTGAGACCTTGGAGAACTGCCAGTAAGAGTAGATATTACTGGGCTAGATGGAACAGTTGTCTGATTCAGTATAACTTCAGTAGATAGCTTCTTCCATTCCTCCCTCCCTTCTCAAATGCTGAACCAAGTTGAACCATTCGAACTTGCAACCAGAAGGAGACAAGGGTGGGCATCAAGTGAACATTTCTAGCGAGAGTGATCCACAAACTGGGTGCAATCACTGAGATGGCTCAGATTAGATATTACAGTAACCGTGTATTTGTCCGTCAAAATGGCGGCCACTCGGGTACTTCCCTTCTTCTTTGCTCTGTAAGATCTAGTTACAGAAAAGCATGGCATAACACTATATTGTGCCTTTTCCCACCCATACTCAACAAAGGCTGCACACGCTGTGGTGACATCATGGCAACACTTTCCTTAACTAAAGTGAGAAGAAGGGAGACTAGACACGTGGCTGCCATTTTCAGCAGTGAATGCACGTTTAATGTAACGTTTCATTTTGAGCTGGAGACATTTTGACATTGGTAGTTCCCTTCTAGTGTGTGTGTGGCAGGGGTGCGGTGGAAGGGAATGGGGAAGGGAAGATAGAAAGGAAGAAGAAAAGGAAAGATATAAACTTTTAATATAGAGAAAGAAAGGAAGGTAAGAGTGCCAAGAAGGAAGAGAGGTGGAAAATAGAGTGGGCAAAAAATTGTGCTAGAGAAAAATAAAGATTTTGCATATGATTTGCTAAGATAGTTATCATCTTAGGAGGGTTTTTTAAATATTGGATTTTGTATGTTTATACCAATGAAAAGGAAACAAAACCATTATTACAAAAATTGACCACAGGAGTCCAAAATGTTAGTAAATTTGAGTTACAGGTTCTTTTAAATACTTGATCAGATCTCTATGAACTAGTGTTATTTTCAAGTTCTACTGTCCCCATTTCCTGTTTAATTCACAGTGCAGTAATTTATGACTGCACAATAGGCCTACTTTTGTACATTATCAGTTCAGTATGCACTTTCCAAGCAGAGTAATAGCTCACATAATGCAAGTGAGAACACACTATGCTGTATACATTTGTAAGAGAATTAAGCAGTGAACAGGGGTTTTTTTAATTTAATTTAAGTACCGTCACCAAGCAATCTAAATATTATCCCCCTGATCCATTTCACAAAGGGGGAAACTGAGGCTCACTTACTCTGCATATTTACTCAGAAATAAAGCCCACAAAAGCTACTCACGCTTTTAGGACTGAGGTATGATAGAACCTTAGTTATATCTGTTAAAGAACAGACTGTTAGGTCACCTTTTTATTTATTTTATTTATTTATTAAATTTATTAATCGCCCATCAGGCCGGTCACCCAGCCACTCTGGGCAATGTACAACAATAAAAACAGTTCATACAATAAAATTCAACATTAAAAACATCACATTTCTAAAATTACCCTAGCCCACCCCAAATGCCTGCCTGAACAACCATGTTTTTAATGTGTGGCGGAAGCTCATTAAAGAGGGAGCATGGCGGAGTTCCCTAGGGAGGGAGTTCCACAGAGTGGGGGCCACCACAGAGAAGGCCCTCTCCCTCGTCCTCACCAGCCTAACTGTCCTGGTTGATGGGACAGGGAGAAGGCCATCCAAGGCTGATCTTGTTGAACGGCCTATCTGGTGTTGCTGCAGGCACTCCTTGAGATAGGCTGGGCCGGAACCATATAGGGTTTTAAAGGTCAAAACCAACACCTTGAATTTGGCCTGGAAAACAACTGGTAGCCAGTGCAGCTCCTTCAGCACTGGAGTGATGTGATCTCGCCGGCGGCTGCCTTTAATCAGGCGAGCCACCACGTTCTGTACCAGCTGCAGCTTCCGAACTATCTTCAAGGGTAACCCCACGTAGAGCACATTACAGTAGTCTAAACGAGAGGAGACCAGAGCATGTACTACTGATGGGAGCAGATGGTCGGGAAGGAAGGGGCGCAGCCGCTGTATCAGATGGAGTTGGTACAGCACTGTCTGGCTCACAGCTGACACCTGAGCCTCCATGGACAGCTGGGAGTCGAAGATGACCCCCCAAGCTGCGGACCTCGTCTTTCAAGGGTAACCGTACCCCATTCAACACCAGGTCAACATCCCCCAGCCTCCTCTTGTCTCCCACCAAAAGTACCTCGGTCTTGTCAGGGTTCAGCTTCAGCTTATTCCTCCCCATCCAGCCACTCACTGTCTCCAGACATTTGGACAGGGATTCTATGGCCAACCTTGGTGAAGATTTGAACGAGAGGTAGAGCTGCATGTCATCCGCGTAGTGATGACACCACACCCCAAACCTCCTGATGATAGCCTCCAGTGGCTTCACATAGATGTTAAATAGCATCGGGGAGAGGATGGAACCCTGTGGCACCCCACAAGTGAGCGGCCACGGGTCCGAAACCTCCTCTCCCAGTGCTACCCTCTGGTACCTGCCCAAGAGGAAGGACTGGAACTGCCGTAATATGGTGTCTCCAATGCCCAACCCCTCCAGCCGGTCCAGGAGGATACCATGGTCAACAGTATCAAAAGTCGCTGAGAGGTCGAGGAGAACAAGGAAGGAACATTGGCTATTTGCGTTGCCCTTATTTTCGCCGTAGTCTACTTAAATCTTTATGTAGACTACCCCTGCCCAAACAAGGAACGCAAATGGCGGCGCCCATGGGCGCCGCCATTTGCGTACGCGCTTTCCCCCCCCAAAGTCAGCCGTGATAGGCTACGTAAAGATTTACGTAGCCTATCACGGCTGACTGAAAATCTAGCTGTGATAGGCTACGTAAATCGTTACATAACCTATCACATTTTTTTGGGTTGTTTTTTTACTTTACTTTGTAATGGCAGCGGCGACAGCCGGTCGGAAGACCGGCCGCCGCCACCGCCGAAACGCCGCCGGGACCTGCCGCCGAGAGGGACATTCGAAGGAGGTAAGTCCCATCCCGGGGGTGGGGTGACGGAGAATTTCACCACCAATTTCGGGCGGCCGAATGCGTTTGCATTCGGTCTCCCGGAGATTCGTGGAGAAATTCTCCACCATCCCTAATATTAATACTAGTATGCAAGGCCCTAAACAACTTGGGACCAGGATACCTGAGAGAGCACCTCCTTCTTTACCAAACTGCCCGGTCACTGAGGTCATCAGAGGGCATGTTCCTGGTGGTTCCACATGGACCCATGGCCCGGTTGGAGTCCACTAGGAAAATAGGCTTCAGTGTAGTGGCCCCCTTCCTGTGGAATTCCCTGCCTTTAGAGATCAGGCAGGCACCAACATTGTGTTCCTTCCAGCACCTCCTGAAGATATTGTTATTTCAAGAGGCCTTCCTTGCATGATCAGCCGTGGTTTGTTAAATCCCACTTTGTTGGGGTTTGTCTTTTTAAAAAATGTTTTAACTCTTTTAACCTGCTGTTTTATTCTTTTACTGTGTTGTTCACCGCTCCAAAATCTTCTGATGTGGAGCGGTGTATAAATATTGTAAGTAAGTAAGTAAGCAAGCAAATAAGCTCAAAAGCAACCTGTATGTTGCCCTAAAAAGATGATAATATTTTGAAATACAACAGCAGATGACTTTGACTTTGGCGAAATTCTACACATTAGTTAGACAATAAAATAGCAATGGAACCAGTTTACTTCCATACCAGCTGCTTACTCAATGTCCTAACGGAACTGTCTTGAAAACAGGGTTCTGAAGCATTAAGGGAGGGAAACTAGGGATGATATATTTAACATAGTGAAACAGCAAGCAATCACTTTGCCTTCTTTAAAAGATTTAAGTACACTGTGCGATAAAATTCTGTTCTTTAATGCCAAGCAATCTGCTAGTTCAAAACAACGCATTCTGGTAGTTCGGTGAAAGGATATGAACCAACACGTTAATGGCGGGTGGGTGGATTTCCGTCCCTGTGTGCGGGCCTTATCTCACACTGGACCAACATGTCCCAGAGAACACGAGGGAAGCCCTGCTCAGCTAAGTCAGACTCCAAAGCAAGGAGAGATACTGCACTGCAGTGCTGATCTATTCTGCAATCAAACGTGCACACTAGCCCAAACCCTGAGTCAGCACTATTCTTTCTTTCTTTCTTTTGATTGGTTGGTGGGAGTCACATACTTCCATTTGTGCTAAAGTGGCAACAATTAATACATCCCCTCCACATCCCTCCCCAACACACACCTCCTTTGTAAAGAAAATACAATTATGATTTCCCCTTTGAATAGACACACACGCTCACCAGCCCCAAAGCCCTAAATATTCCAAGCTTCTTTCATTTTTAATTTAAGTCTTTTTCGAGTGTGCATGTGTGTGCCATCCAAGCAATGCTCACTATGATCGACTTATGCTGCAGTAGCTAAAATATCTGTCCTGCAGGTCAATCTAATCATGCTTAATAGCAGTTTATTCCTCAATGCAACATTTTTCATATTGGGTCGACAGTTTTAAGTGAGACTGCTGATGCACTCCTTTCTTATGCGATAAAAAAAAAAAACCAACTAGCACATGCACGGGGATCCTTGTGCAATAAAATGCTTTATTGCTCTTGATGAATGCCCTATTAAACATGAATTGCAAACAGCCATCTTCCTTTTTATGATTATTTATTTAGAAATGGGGTGTGGAAGTGTATTCATTTGGCCACCTGATTCCTGATGGCTAAAAAAAATAAAATAAACGTATGTACACATAATGTGTCACCAGTTTAAGCAAAGAATACTCCTTGAAAAGTTGCACAGAAAAGCTAGCCTTTTTTTGCCACTCCTATTTGCGCATGCGAAAATAGCCAGTGTATATTCAGTGACTTTTCCTCTCATTTTACATGTACAATATTCATCTAAAGTTTGTGTGTGTATATGGGTGTGTATTTAAGGCTGAATTTTGTGGAGCATATAGAATAGGAAAATGTAACTAATTTGGTTCACTGGATTTACAGCTTTTACAATCCTCAGAGCTACTGTTTCCACAACTGGCTCCTAAAACATATCTTCGCTTAGCTGTTTGGATGACAGCTCTCGAATTTCTCAACTTGTTCTATCGGAATGACTTCCCTCGCGTGGATGAGCTGTGGAAAGAACTTTAGCAATGACATTATGGTGGTACTGGGAAAATGAGAGTAACCGGGTCCTGTTTTGTTTTGTTTTGAAGCAGCTTCTCTGCTAATTATTTCAGAGGGAAAGGACTTTGGAAATCACATCCATTTTGATCAAGAAAAAGAAAAATCCAGTGAGGTGAGATCAGCATAACTATAACAAGGGAAGTCATAAAAAGAAACTCGAATCGCCCAAATGGATCATTAAAGTCAAAGATAAATCTTCACTTCGATTCAATCCTTCCCGAACATTTGTTTTAAATTTACCGTGTATTTTTCAATTTCATCCTTATGCATTCCTTAAAAAAAAAAAAAAAAGCACACCACAGGACCAAAAAAAGAAGGGCTTTGAAAGCTACATTTAGGCTTCTTCTGTTACGAAGGCCTTAAGAAGGCTGTACCATCTCCTACCATGATTTTTTTCCAACCTAGTAAACCCTTCAACCCCTCTTCCATTCCATCCTCTCTCTTTCGCCCAGTGGCTAAATACAATTTTGGGGATTGCCTTCATGATATTGTTAAAATATCATAAAGACAAGTCCCAAAATGAGAGCTGGTAAAATATTTACATAAACATTTAAATGTGCACAGTTTAGTTATTTCCTAATGTAATTCCCCTTGATTAAGAAGCATATTAATTCAGAAAGGAGCAAGAGAATTAAAGTAAATTAAAATGGCATTAAAGATGCATTTCCCTAATATAAATTAGTGCTGGAATTTAGTGATCCTAAATAAATACATACACACATACATACAATGTCAGTGAAATCCAATTTAAAAGAAAATGTGACCATCAGCTGAGGTGCATAGAGGCCCTGAAAGGATTGTCCGTTATTCCAGAATAAACACTGCTCCACAGAACATAATGGATGCCTTTTATTCTGGGGCCTGATGACTTGGGAGTGCTCTACACAACAAACCCCAAAGCACTGCAGTTTTCCTTCTTTTCACACATTTTGCACTTATAACTCTCATAACAGCGGACAGACCAAAAAAGCAAGGTGTGGCCAAAAGTGATGGAACTTGTTTTATATCCAAGACAGTGAAGAGAATTGCTCCTCTTTTTAAATTTAGTGTGCTCAGACAATATTGGTGTTTTGCAGCCAAGAGAAAGCTACAAATGTAAGCCTAGGAAATACCATTTTACTGCTCTGCCAAGGCTAATTCCAAAACACTAAAGCTTTAATTTTAAACACCACATCATCCCATAAAATGTTAATGCTAAACAGGGACTTGGGGTCTTTTATCACCCTGAAATACTTTAGTGGACTCTGAGGTTTACGCCGCATATCAGCAGGCACATGACTTTGCTTGAGAAGAAATGAACCTTTTCCAGAGCAAGGAAACCTGCAGTATGAGTGTATGTGTTTAGGAGACGTTCTAAGGAGTTATATAGAACTAAATAGTTATAGAGCTTGAACCTAAACCAGCTTAGTTGGATTAAACCCGTTGAGTTTGGCTGTCTTCAGTTAAGGGGTATAGCACAGAGGCTGAGAGTTGGATGTACACATCAGAAATCCATGTCTGAATTGAATCTCACCTCTGACATAAACTCCCTAGCCAGTGTTAGGCAAGCTAGTCTTTGTATGCCCCAACCCTCCCATCTATAATTTGGGGACAATAATACTGATTTGCTTCTCAGGGCTGCAGTAACAATTACAACAAGATAATGCATGAGAAGTGCTTTGAAGCCTCCAAAGCACTATATAAATTAGTATTATTTTTGATCCTAAGCACACTACTTCTTTGGTAAGACATTTCACTGAAGATATTGGGCCTTACTTCCACATAACAGGCACAATTCACAGAAAATGAGTCTTAAGAGCACAGTTAAATTACTGGGTGGCAACCTTACGCTTTCTTTACTTGAAAATAAGTTTTCTTAAAATAGGCCTGTGCGATTCGTGATCCACCAAGCTGCATGCCGGCCACCAACCATGTACAGCAGCTCTCCAGGGACTCCACAAAACTCCTATTTATGCTGCCTATCTGGGACAGCCAAAATGTGTGTGCTTGTTGAAGTCCCTTGTGGCCTCCTATGCCAGTCTGGTGCACTGCATTCAGCATCATGGGTAAGATGGACACTTATGTGTCAGCAAATAAGATGGCAAAATATGACTCCAATGAGCATAAAATTTGCATAGGCTGATTTCGATAGATACATGCAAATTTAGGAATAATTACTATAATTTAAGTAGAAGTACAGTACTTATCACCATAGTGAGGAAGACTGAGATCAAGTGACCTGTGTAACTGCTCTGTCTGCTGTCCAGGTGCTAACGGTTGATGGGCACTTTCAAGGTCCCTGTTCTCCCTTCTTATTATTCTTTATCTTTAAACTGGAGTTGGACCAGACCGCCCTTCAAATAAAGGATGTCTTCATATAGAGGATGGCCCTCTGACAGCACTTCAAATAGAGGATTGTCCTTTGTAAAGCAGGACACATGGCTACCCTAGTGGTGGGACAGTGGGTCCTATTCTCAAGTTAAATTAGAGTATAAGTCCTACTGATAAAGTGCCCTAGATTTTCTCTGGACTGGGCCAGTTACAAGGAAGTAAGTGCTACCGATTGCAGTGAGATTTCCAGTCAAGAGGGCCCAGCTTGTTTAAGATGGGAGCGTACTCTGGAGTAATGTATGAAGAAATGGGGCCGTTCGTGTGCTAAGAGACATCCGTTGTGGCCCTAAGGTGCTTCCAAGACCGAGGGCTCCTAGCACTACCCATTAGAAGGCATTGTGAAGCTATTCTGTCTTTTTTCTCCTTAATGGATTTTTTGCAGTGAGAAAAAAGAAAAGACAGAAGAAGCAATGGGAAAACATGGCAGGATTACAAGTGTACAATGACAGCTGGACCCTGCATAGCATTCTTAGTCACTAGGATTTCAGATGAGGAGGGTGAATGCCATCCCACTTTCTGAAAGAAGGTCAGAAATGACAGATACGAATGGCAGTTTGGCTGCATGCAGTTACCTTAGACATCCCTAAACTTGCTAGAAGAATGAATGCAGAGTAGGAGGTGAAGACAGTGAGTCAGCTCTCCCACTTCTGCTCCCCATCCCACCCCTTGCTGCAGCTTCCAGGATCATCATTCACCTGCTATTCAAACCAAAGGTCATCACATTTGGCAGCCTAACTTTAACCTAGATTACTGCTTCCTCTTACACCTGTTGTAGGCTCCAAAAAGGCTGGTGCAGGAGTAGGATTCTCATAAAGTATCCCACTATGGTAGGATCAACAAGGCCATGTTCCTGCCTGGCCTGTTGCCAGCTGCTTTATTTATTTAGAAATTTATTTTCTAGACCTCTACAATAGCTCCCTACTTGGATCTGGTCCAAATTCATTTTCTCATCCAAATCAGTGTGTTAAACAAAAACTGATTATCCACAGTTAGATGCCACTAAGTTCTTTCTGCCACTGTATCAAGAATACAGAATTTGCAGCAAAGCAAAACAAAAAGAAAGGGAAGTAAAAGAAAAGAAACCCTTTCATACTATTATTCATCCAATAGTCTACAATATAAAACCCTCTCTAGTATGTTTTACTGAAAATGGGTATAATATTCCTTTTCTCTAAGCACTTAGGATTCAGCTTCTCCTTTCCACTTAATTCCCTTTCCACATAACCTGGAACAAGTGACAATGGGACTTCCATTGAGTAGATCAGGATAAGGACTGGGGAGAGAGAGAGGAAAGGATGCCCTTCAAAATCCTGCTTTTCTGTTTCAGCAGAACCCAACAACACACCAAGCTAAGGTTTCTAAAGAGAGCATCTGTCTGCTGTTTGATCAGCAACTCAGCAATGGAGAATCAAGACATCAAGACTCTTGTGGCTTGTCAGACGGCCGTGTGGTGTACAGTGTCTTGGCAAACTAAGAATAGCTTGACGTCAGACCTGCAGGCGTTCCATTTGAGAAAACGGTACCATGTCACCAATGAGATAAGTTAAGGAAGAGTTAATGTGTCACAGCAATTTGCAGGGGCAGGGTGTGTGGAATCTGTTATTTAACTTAATTCAAAACAGGTATTTCTTTTTACTATTTTAGGAGTATTCTTCCATGTCAGGGGTCATTTTGAGGATGAAGATGTTAAACGGAGAAGAGATTTATAGTTTCAAAAGTCCATGAAAGAAGCATTCACTCTTACTGAAGTCTGAGATTGTGTCTTTCCTAAAATACATTTAGACAAGTGGTCACTGTGATAAAGCTGCAAAGTTCTGTTGGCTCCTGATGGTACCCCTCTTTTTATATGAATGGAATAGACTGAAAAAAACCATCTGAAATGCACACATATGTACCTGCCCTCCTGAAAAGATGTGTGTGTGTGTGTGTGTGTGTGTGTGTGTGAAGCCAAGTGCCTAAAATGTTCTTAATTTTTAAGAAGAAGAGATCACTATGAATCTGCTTTTTGGATGTTTAAATTGTTGAGTGTGCTTTTTTTCTGTTTTACAGGATGGTCCTTCTGATCTGCTTTTAAACATTACATAGGAATAACTTTTTAACAAAGCAAAAGCTCAAAAGCGTGAAGTTTCAAAACTCATATTAGCCCTATAAGGCCACACGTATTTTTATAGCTTTTCTGACACTCACTGTGCCTCACTCACATAACACACACACACACACACACACACTTGTCTCCCCCTCCCTTTCCTTTAAGGATTTCAGTATCAATCTCCTATATAGGCACATTTTTCTCCATTTAAAGGGGAAGGGAGGGAATGGGCCCTTACCTCTGCTTTAAAAAATGAAAGAAAACCATGGAAGTGGACAGTGAGATTTCCTCTGCCGTTGCCTTTCAAAGCCCGTACCGCAGTCAGCATATTGAATATTTAATGTCCTGATGAGCCTCTCCACCTGCTGACACAGGCAAAGTGACAGAACAATACACGCGCTGGAACACGATCATCAGTTGACTCCCCAGTCAGTTTGCCATGTCAGGCATTAAATAATAAAAAAGTGAACCTTCCTCTTGCTTCAATTTTTTTTCTTCTCCCCTGCATCCTACATGAGCACCATTGCGAAGGTCCATACCTGAAATACATACTTCTTTACATTCCATAGTTTGCCAGGTTCATATGGGCATATAAAGAAGTATGTCGCTCAAGCAGGTAAGTTTCGGGATGAGCTCCTAAGAGGCTCACCAACAAGAGCACCAGTTTTCGAGAATCCACAGCCCAAGAATGTTCCATATTGGGGGGGGGGCAGGGTTTTCTCTTTCCCTTACTCTCTACCCCACCACTGTTGCTGCCTCATCGCTCCAACCTGAGAAAGATCAGCACAGCCACACACACCCACTTTGCCTCTGACTAATCTCTGGCCATCCATAGATAACTTTGTGCAGGCATCTCCCCCCGCACCCTCCCTTGAACTGAGAACAGAAGAGGACAACACAGTTTGCAACAACAAAAAAAGCTTTAAGCAAATTTGGCAAATATTAAAACAACTGCTTTTCACATACGCGAGGGGTGTGTGTTTAAGCAATATGCAAATATAACCCAAAAAACCAACACAGATTTGAGAATCCAGATCCCAAGATGGTTTTGTTTTAAAATCATAAACTTCTTCTAGAATTTGAAACTATGCCCAATATATATTATACAGAGCATAGAAAGGATTTAACTTCTTTTCATGCCCTCCTAAGAAAAATGGATTTGTTTCTTCCCAATCAGCATATATACAAATACAGACAATGCTATTCTTCCCTAGCACATTTTAAATAAATATTCACTACATCCACAGACAAAATCAAGGGTCCACTTTATCAACTTAACAAATCAACACATTCCATTCACTGGATGGTAGACAGCTCCTCAGAGGAAAATGCAGACATACAAAGGATAGGGTTTTTGTTCAATTAAATAAAAAAAAAAATAAGAAAAAGGAGGGAGTTTCTTTCTTACCTCTGGCGTCCACTGATATAATTTTCCCCCTTTTGTAGGTCACTGTAGGTGAGGCACAGCCTAAAGGATGAGAAAACCCCAAAGGGAAGGAAAGTGCTTCGCTTTGTTTCATGGGCTTTTTTGTGGGGGTGGAATGGGCGGAGGGGGGGTAGTGGTGGGGAGAAGTGGAATTTTCTAAAGTATCTTCCAGTTGAACTTCACAACATTAGAGGAAGCCTGAAACAGAGCTGAGGCTAGGCAGAAGAACACACAAAGTGGGAGCAACCCAAGATCACAGCTGGATGGTGTTGAGTGTAGGCCAAACTGGAAGTCGATAGAGTTACTCTTCAGTGCATGCGTGTGTCCATGTGTGTGAAAACCTTGCATCTCCCTCTTGTTTGTACCAGGCAGTCTCTCTCTCTCTCTTCTCTTTTTTCTCTTCTCACTGGTTAGCTCACAGCCACTCTGAGCTTTAAAGCTCGCCTAACAATGAAGTCCAAGTAGCACCTCTGAGAATGATGAGTGTACCGAATAGGAGACTATTATGAGCAGGATTTAGACATCCAGCAAACCAGGAGGTCACACTGGGTGCATAATGCTCGTTCAGCATTGCTGTAATGGTGTGCTTCGCTTGTCCACTCACCTGCTCCATCTGACAGCTACCTCCCCCTTCTCTCTCTTCCCCCCCCCCACGCTCCCTGCCACCAGCCTGAGCCATGCAGATCAATACCAATTTACAGGCAAATGCAGAACGGCTGCTTTAATGTTAATGAATTTTACAATTTCTCACAGTCTTCTAATGAACCCTTTAAAGAGGGTTTAAGTAAACTTAGCAAGTGGCAGACTAAGCACTTTGGAATACTTAATTGTATTGATGGGTCCTGCAATCCCACCCTCACACCCTCCACACTGCTTTTTAAAATTCAGCTGTGAAATAAGCATCCTCCTATTTCCTTCAAAAGGTTCACATAATTCCTATAAAGCTAATAAATTATTATTATACAAAGCGACCCCAGAGATCCACTAGTTCCACTACTCAGTCAATGCTGAACAATTGTTTTATCTTGCTCAGATACACTGCATCAGTTCCTAGAAATATCTTTTAAAATAATAACAGTACAGCAGTTTGATAATCCCTTGATTTTTCTAGCACTCCCCCACACTCCCTAATTTACAAAGTGTGGATCTCAACAACAGCCATATTTCAGGGGACTGGATTCAGTGAGAGAAAGCTGAAACTAACTACCTCACCCTCGGAATGCACCAAGGCAGTAGAATTAAGTTGAGTGAGACACAGCCAGGATACAAAATCAGCACACACACTCTGTCTCTCTCTCCACACACCGCCACCTCTCTCACACACACTTAGACAGGATGGCAGAAAAGTGCCCTTGCTCAAAAATCATCAACAAATTACCTTAAAAAAAGAAGAGGTATTACTGAGAGCCAGGCCTTGAGTTAATTTTCCCTTGTTCCAATAAAAACTCATTTTAAAATAGCTACAAGTGGATGGAGAAGATCCACTTTATATATTGTTTAGTTATTTCCCCCTTTTAAATTACTGTAAAGGACACTCAATTCCGCATCAACTCTCTCTACATTTTCTGCATCCTTGAACATTTCTACACTTTCCCCCTGCACAAATGGAACACCTGCTAATTGGCAACCAGGGGAATTCCCTATACTGACGTGCAAAGTGGAAGAACCGAACCCTATAAATACAAAAGGGTTAGGGGACAAGATGGCACATCTCTTTATGGCACAGCATAGGTTTTATAGAAAAGTCTCTTCAAAAGTTTTTGAGCCTGACTAAAGATTAATACTGGGGCCGGGAATTTGCTGCTGTTCGAGACAGGAACTTTGGGAAAGAAAGATGAGTAATTTGTGTTCCGCCGGCTCTCTGCACAGGGTTTATGACTGCCAAAAGTGCTCTGCTTTCTCCCACCGACCCACCCTTTTTTTTCTTTTCTTTTAGCACAGCAGAATTATATAGCTCAGCTGCTGCTTTTACATTCAGGCAGGGTTATTTATCATTTTCACACCCTCAAGGATAACAGAGGGCAGCTCAAGTTCCTCATCTTCATCTGGAGTGGCTGGTTCATTTACAGTGGGAAAATCCTGCATGATAAGAAGGTGAAGAAGGGCAGAATGCTGCAGAAAGGAGACTCCTGTTCTCCCCTAAAATAAAAGTGTGTAAGGAGGCAAAAAGCTGAATAGAGAACTCAAGTAAGGAAGAGAGTTGAGTCCTGGTGGGTGTGGTGGTACAAAGGCACCATACATCCACCATACAGAGCTTCCTTCATCAACTCCATAGCCAAAATGCCACCCTCAAATATTTGCAAAATGGCCATTTGTATCAAAAGGTGTCCAGAAGGAAAGGACCAAGGGAAGACAACACTCAAGAGGAAGTAATAGGTGGGAAAGTTAGAGTGAAAAGGAGGCTGGTGAAACCTGCCCACAATTGGGTGACTATTCATTATTTAATTCACTCCATTTTCAGTGTTAACAATGATATTCTGAGCAAGCGGCACGATAGAGGCAGTTCTGGAGAAACGCAGCAATTACAATGACAGCTTCTCTGACTACGCAAATTGCACATTATTGCTGAGTGTTAGGAATTCATTCTTCCCTATGCACACATGCACAGCACACTATAGAAGGAGGAGGTGGAATAAAGCAAACCTAAGTGATAGAGGTTGAAATCCTTAATGCATTAACTCTGGAGCAGCCCCACAGGAGTGAATGGGTCTATTCCACAGGACCTAATTGATGACCCCAGCCACAAAATACAGAACATTTGTTATACAGGACACACATGCATCTAGCATTACTGAGATACAGGCACATATGTATGAATATACAAATATATTCTGTGCCTACATACATATATATATATATATATGTGTATGTGTGTGTGTGTGTAGAGAGAGAGACAGACAGACAGACTCTCTCAGTTAAGGCAGCGATTCTATGCTCACCTACTTGCAAGTAATTTGAGTAAGTCTGTGGTATTAAAACACTAAACAGTACAGATCCTTTTAGATATCTATAGTATACACATGCATACATACATGATAGATATCAAATCTATAGTGCATTCTTGATTATTATATGGCTTTATAAGTATAACGGGGGAGCCATTGCAATCTCATATAAAAGATCATCAAGGCCAAGAAAAAGCAAAACTCACCAAGAGGTGCTCTTAAGAGCAACTTGTATTTCATTTTTTTTTATGTCTTTCTTTCTTTCTTTTTCTTTCTTTTTTTTTTTTTTTTTGCTTCTCCAGTGTGCCTTTCCTGACTATGGATGTTTCTACCTCACCTCCAACCTCCCATTTAGATTACCCATAAAGCATGCACAGGTAATTAATGCTCACAACCCGGGCATTTCAATGGTTAATCACCGCAGCATTGAGATCATGGCAAGTTACTTAGGCTAAGTTTAACCACCTTGTGCGTGTCTCTCCTCCCTCCACCCCGACTTTCTCTTCCCTGGCTCAGTATCATTACAGCTACAGCCACTAGTTATTAATATATATATAAAAAAATCTCTTCCCCCCCACCCCCACCCCACAGCTGTCATTAGCCAGCTCATATCTGAACGAGGCATTTAAAAGGTTGGTTTAACCTTGCAAAATGACTGCATGTCAAAGTTCTAGCGTTTCAGTTCAGATTATTCTAGTTCACTGCTTGCTCTGCAGTTTGTGTGTGTGTGTGTGTGTGTGTGTGTGTGTGTGTGTGTTTAAATGCGGAGTGTGTGCTACAGCAATAGAATAACAACAACAAGAGGAAAGAGGGGAGGAGGAGAAGAAGAAAAGAATCCCAAATTGCCCTAACACTAACCCACTTCCTCTAAGGAAGCATGCACCGTTTCTGCCCCTCTGCTGTATCTAGAAGCATGCATTTTAAGTGCACAGACAGACAAGTTGGATGCATGCACACAAGGAGAGTTCTGCAGCAGGTCTCTTTAAAACACAGCTAAGCTGGTGCAGTTGTGGGGAGGGAAAGGGGGGAAAAGGAATATGGTAAGGGAGAGGTGAAATTAAAAAAAAAAAAAAAAAGACATACCAGTTAGAAGATTTTCTGTTGCAGCAGTGGAAGTCACCAGAGCACTAGCTGAAAGCTGAATCAGCTTTCGAGAGTTAGGGATGCATAGAGGAGGGTCATGGAATCACAAGGTAATAATGCGTTGCATGCAGCAGCCGTCAGCCTTTTCCTTAAAGCTAATCTCTAATGCAGGAGGGGAAAGAGAGAGAGCAGGCCCAGTAATGGTATTAGACCTCACTTGGAGAATGAGAGAGAGAGAGAGAGAGAGAGAATTCAGGCAACCCCACCCCACCCCCAGCCATCTTCCACCCTCTCTCTCTCTACACACACACACACATACACCATGCACACTCTGCACTGCACCCCCCAACAGGCACACCACTACATCTCTATTCCTCCTGCAGCATCTCCAGCTAAGGTAGAGAGGGAGGGGAAAGCTTACAGCTGAGAGAGAGAGAGAAGCAAAGCAGGAGAGAAGAAGAAGAAGAAGAAGAAGAAGAAGAAGAAGAAGAAGAAGAAGAAGAAGAAGAAGAAGAAGAAGAAGAAGAAGAAGAAGAAGAAGAAACCTTCCACGTGGAAGCTGCTCCTGCTGCACACCTTCAAGTAGAAAAGCTGTGGGCTGTATTTTTTCCAGAAGTCTTTTCCGCCATCAACCTGCCCTCCCCTCTCGTCTCACTTTACCCCCACCCTACCTACCCCCAGATGCCCTTCCCCAAAAGGTCAGGCTGAGGTAGAGGTCAGGACAGAACAAAAAGGGGGGAAGAATGGGGTACAGGGGGGTTGAGGGGTCAGGGGGATCTGCACAGAGTCAAGAGGTGCAGGGCAAAGCGGCTGGTCAGGAAACGAATCCACCTTTCCAGTGCTTATATACCCAGCTAAGCATCTGAAACATTCACCATGAGGCGAGCGGCCCCTTCTCCTGCCATTCCCTCCCTGACCATATTTAGTCAACCATGGCAAAAAATAGCCTGTCAGCTGGAGATCCGGGCAGGGAGTATTTGGAGTTCAATCTCTTCTCTCAGCCCATTGACTACTAGCCCTTCAGGGTCCTGACTCTGCCTTTTTTTTATACCCTCCTCCCCCCTCCCCCCTCCCCCCCTCAGCTATTTTTAGCTAGGCCAAATAAAGCGGCATCTCAGCTTACCCCACGCCGGCCGTGTCCCATGGTTTCACCAGGCCCCGGCTATGTATGGTCAGCTCTGCCGCTCAACAGGAAGACCTGCATGAGAGATCGGCCCATTCCGGAGGGCATTGGTCGCCGCCACCTTTGGTCCACCTAACTTCTCTCCCTCGGGTGGCGAGGTGCAACTGAAGGCAGGCCTCCTTGACCATCACTGCAGGAGGGGGAATATGAGCCAGGACAGCTTTTCTCAGCCCTGCAACACGGTAGTGTGACAAGCTGCATGTGCTGCAATGTTGTTGTTTTTCTGCCATGCAATGATGAAAGGGTTCCTGTCCTCTGTTACATCTGGTCACCTTATCCCATCCCTACTCAGTCTTGCTTTCTCTCACCTGACACCTCCCCAGGTGAAAGTGTGTCTAGAAGGTGGCTTCATCATACAGCATCTCCAAAAGATGTGGCCAAGTAGTGGAAAGGAGGGAAATTAAAAACAAAAAAAACAGGATTCTTTATTGTATTTTTAATGTTAAGGAGCTTCGAAATGAATGTATCAAGCAAAGGTACCCTACATTGTAACAAAAGGGCTGGAAGACATGCAGTAAACCAAAAAGGAGGCACATTTTCAGAAGTCAAGCATGCTTTCTACTTTTAACCTGCCAGCCTCAGTATCAGGCTAGGAGCAAGGAGATCCAGGTTCAAATCCCCAGACACAAAGCTCACTGGTTGACCTTGAGTCAGTTACTATTTCTGGGGCTAACCTACCTCACAGGGTTATTGTGTAGATTTTTTTTTTTTTAAAGAGAGACAACCATGTAGGCTTGCCTTGAGGTGAAAAGGCAGGATATAACTTTAATGAATAAATAAATCACCTCTTACTCATGGCAGGTACAATGACAGGTTATTCTTTGTGCCATCTTATGTTTGAAAGAAGGAAAAGAAAGGTAGAGGATCAGGCTGTGCATCTGAGTGAGCGTTCCCCAACCTGGCTGTCTCCAGATGTACTAAGCCACAAATCCCATCATCCCCGCTGCTGCTGGGGATGATGGGAGTTGTGGTCTGGCACATCTGGAGACAGCCAGGTTGGGGAAGGCTGTTCTTTCCCTGATTGGGTGTGCAATGCATGCTGGCCATTCATTCTCATTTCTGCCCATTACCAAGTTGTCTCATCCTGTCAACAAACCACTCAGGGCTGTACAGAGGAGAACACAACAAAGCCTTCTGTTAAAGCCACAATTGGCCTTCGCACTGTATTAATGGGATCTCTTTCCAAGGTGCTAAGAGTGCACTGCTAGGGATGTACGAAAGTCACTTACCTTTTCGACAGATGACATTTGCGGTGGGGGGGAGGCACTCCGTCCCTCCCACCGAAATTCTCTCCGGCCGGCTCCACTCCGTGGCAATTCCGCTGGGCAGCCTGCACAGGGATGCAAATGGTGGCAGCCATAGCTGCTGCCATTTGCATCCCTGTATTTTGCCGTGATAGGCTACGTAAATATTTACGTAGCCTATCACAGCAAAAAAACCACAAAAAACAGCGAATGCAGATGGCAGCGGCTATGGCGGCCACCATTTGCGTTCCCTTTTTTTTGCCGTGATAGGCTACATAAATATTTACATAGCCTATCACAGCAAAAAAAAAAAGGGGGGGGAATGCAAATGGCGGTGGATACGGCGGCCGTCATTTGCATTCCCTTTTTTTTGGCCGTGATAGGCTACATAAATATTTACGCAAAGCAGCACGAATGGCAGCAGGTAGGTGTCCCGTTTCGCGCGCCTTTCATGGGGCAGGGGGGCTTCGTTCCACCATGGATTTCGGGGGGCCAAATGCACGGGCATTCGGCCTCACCAAGATCCATGGCGGAATTCTCTGACATCCGTATGCACTGCATAACAAGTGGCCTATGACCAGTACTGGCTCCAGAATTTTGAGGGCCCTTGGGCAAGACACCCTCAATGGGCCCCCTTCCCTCAGTGAACCTACCTCTTCACTGCCATTGTCACCAGCTGCTCTTGCTCTTCCTCCACTTTCTCATCATTGCTACCACTTTTTTGCTTGACAGGTAGAGAGAGCCACTGAGCAAGTAGCCAGTGGCATCTACTGCTCCGCATCATCACAGTTGCCTGGGCCCAAGTCAGAGGCAGGTGAACAAACAGGTTGCAGTGGTGAGGAGAAGGAGCAACCCCAAGGGGTTCTTGTCAGTGAGCCCCTCCCAGGATGTGGGCCCTTGGCATGTGCCCAGCCATGCCTACCTTTGACACCAGCCCTGCCCATGGCTATCTCACCTCCTACTGGATGGGGATAGGAGAAGATCAAGAATAACCAAGGCATAGGGATCTTCTTTACCCAATCAGCATCTCCTCCCATGCACAAGAAATACAGCTGCTAGCTGTCAAGTGCTTGTTAGAATCATACAACAGTAGGGTTGAAAGGGGGCTACAAGACCATCGAGTCCAACCCCCTGCTCAATGCAGGAATCCGAGTCATTCTTTTCCTCTGTCCTTTGAACAAGCAAAGAAGCCATCCAAGCCTGAAGTTTTATTTCTGTTTTTTAAGCAAGGAGAGGTGACAATTACTCTGCCCATCAAAAGTAGACAGGAGAATGGCGCTTTTTTGTGGCATGGTCACCAGTTTGCAAGACTTTTCCAGATGGTCAGTACATCATAGTACAGAAATGCACATTGCATATGTGTTGCTCAAGATCCAGATGTGTTTCCTGAAGAAAGCATTTCCATTATGCATTTAATTGTTTTACTAATTGAGCAATATATTGTTTCTGGGAATAGGTAATTTGTTTCCCTGGTCAGCAGCCTGTGAAGGTTTGAGGCCTACAGAGACAAGCAAAAGAAAAATGGTCAGGCCTAGAGGCCTGGAGTTTTTGTTTGGGGTATCTCTGAGAGGAGTAGTTTCAGTTACCTGGTTAAGCTTCAGTTACATTTCCCCAGTTAAGTTTCATTTCTTCAGGTTTGAAACAGTACTTTTGGTTTTGAAAGAGGAAGATATATATATATATATATAGAGAGAGAGAGAGAGCGCAGTATGAGCAGAGTCAAGGAGATCAGAGCCTGAAGAGGGGGCAGGTAGAAGCAGCCTGGAGAAGTCTAAGTACAGCTAGGGTAAAGGAACTTGCGTTTTGCAGCTTTTATTATCTTTTAAGGCCTTTTGTAACACTCAGCTCTATTGTGTAAATACCTTTAGTTGTAATTTGCTCACTTTAATTTACCAGTAAACCATTGTGGTTAAACCCTGCATCTAGAGTGTCAATCACCCCATGCCTACAGCCTAAACCCCATGTTACTGGGGAAGGAGAAGGTAAAAGAACAAAGGTGGGACTCTTAAGGAAGCAAGAGGTCCTTAAGGAGTTGCTCAGGGTCCAGGTCAAGGGTGGAACCCTGACACAGGCTGATTGCCATTTAGAGTGCTGTATGGGATGTGTTTCTGCAAGTCACACAGGCACTTATTGGAACCTTCCTGTTATGTCAAATTCCTAATCCATGCCAGCACGATGATGTTGTGATCCTAACCCCTCCACTTAGTCAGTTAAGGGGGGACTGGCAGGGGAACTGAAATGGACATGTCGCCAGACAAAATGTGGAGAAGAAGCCTTTTCAGATATAAAACCTGGTGGGATTTATGTTTCTAGAGTTTCATCTTGAGACAGATCTCATATTTTACATCAATTGAAATTCCCTGTCAGGACTAGCTCTCCATTCATTCTGATCTTTTCTTTCTGACCAGATACAGAGGATCAGTGCCAACAGGGATCACTGTCTCTACTCCTCGGATTGTGGTGTTCCACAAGGCTTGGCACCAACCCTGTTTAACAGTACAGGAAGCTACTGGAAGAGGTGAGAGGATCCAAAAGTTTAGAGCAAGGTGTCACCAAAGCATGAGCAAAATCCCCATCCTTTGCAGGACCTTCACCTCCAAGCTTCAAAGAGTTCTTGGGGGTAGGTTATATGCTTTATACAAGGAGGTGAGGATTTTATTTTATTTTCTGTATTTTCACCTTTTTTCACTTAAAAACAAAGCCACTGTTGTCATCCACTTTGAAAATGTCCCCAGAATGCTATTGGGAATGATACTACATCAACCTTCCCAAACCTGGCTCCCTCCAGATGTGTTGGACGGCAACTCATTCCCAGCCACACATCTATTTCTTTTCCATCTATCTTTAATTTACTTTTTGCTTTTATTTTTTGTAGAATTGCATCTTTAATACTTAAAGTTATAAATCTAACATATCTGTCTCTATCAAGCTTATGTTTTGCTGCAAAGCTATAATTAAAAGTGAAGGGCTGGATGCGCCTGATCTCGCCTGATCTCATCTGATCTCGGAAGCTAAGCAGGGTCAGCCCTGGTTAGTACTTGGATTGGAGACTGCCTGGAATCAGGCTTCCTGCATTGAGCAGGGGGTTGGACTTGATGGTCTTGTAGGCCCCTTCCAACCCTATGATTCTATGAATCCTATATGCCTGTTTTATTCCTGCCTCACATTCTTGCTCCAAACCCCAAAATTCTTTAAAAATCTCTTCTATGGAATGTTCTTTTTTCTCTGGAACCCCTCTTATTTTAATATTTTCTCATCTCTGAATCCAGTGATTCTATTTGTCCTTGTAACTTTCCTACATCATCTCTACATAAGTGCTGCTCCACAGTTATTCTTTTGTCATTATTACACATTAATCCACCACTTGATTATCTTATTAGTTGTTTCTTCTTGTTTTTGTATTTTGCTTTAAATCTCTTGCAGACCTGTTTCATATTTTGTAATAGTTTCAGCTAAAGGTTTCACTGGCGCTATCATTTTTATCTCTCTTTCATGTGTGTATATCTATATCTATATCTGTCCTCACATCCTTTCATCCCTTCATCAAATACTTACTTTGTGTTTATATGAAAGGTGCCTTGAACTTGGGAAAGGGGGCAATAAATGTTATAAATAAAGAAGGCTGTAGCAAGACCTGTGACAAGGGGCTCCTTCGGTCTTTGCTTTGACACTGGTCAGTCTCTCAGGCTGTGTCCCCCCCCCCCCTCCTGGTGGGGGAAAGCATGTAGAAAAGGATCAGGACAAAAAGGGAAGATTTCAAGTGCCTCCAGGGGAAAAAAAAAGCCCGTAAACTTTCTCCCTTTTTAGCTTTTTTCACCTGTTGCAGCTACCTTGGTTTCTTTATCTCACTTATGATCCCAGCCAATCAGGGATCACAAATTGAGCAAAATGATATCACTATGCTGCACAGCTAAAATGATGTCAGAATGCTAACTGAAGGACCAGCTTCTGCATGAATTCACCCAACCTTATTTTCATCACCAGAAGCTCTTCTCAAAGTTTTCCCACCTTTTAAGGCTAGATACGTGACAACCAGAGGGAGGTCTTTTCTGTTGTAGTGCTCCACATTCAGAAGACTCTTCCCAGGGAAGCTCAACTGGTGTCAAACTCAATGACTTCGCAGCACCAGGCAAAGACCTTTTAATTTATCTGGGCTTTTCTATGTAGCTGCTGGGTTTTACTGTTTCTGTTTTACAGAAGAGAATGTCATGTTCTCTGGTTTGAATTCCCCCCTCCTCAGAAGAGGACTCAGAGGGAGAGGAGGTTTCATCCAGTTACCCAGGTCCTTCCAGGCCAGAGAATGTGGCTTTACCAGACTCAGAGGGCACCCCTCCAAGGCAGTCCTCACTGCCTGCATGCCATAGGAGCCAGCAGCTGCAGAATGGCCCTTTAAGAAGCAGACAGCTCCCCAGAGAGGACAAAGCTAATAGCAGGTCCAGATCTGCCATCCTTCAGAAGGCCTCTGCATGTTGCTGAGTCAGCTGCTCTTTGTGGGTGAGTTTCAGACAGTGATCTGTCCAGGGTCTGACGTGATCACATATTGAACTGGCTTTAGCAGATGTGATCCAGTCTTTCCAGGCTAGGGATGGATGGATGCCCCAGATTTCGGGTCCTTTGGGTACCTGCTGAGCTGCTCATGCAGCTCATGCACCCCCAGACCCGCACTCGAGCTCCTCCTGCTTGCCAAGCTGCCCATGCTCACCCTGGACCCATTTGTGAGCGTCATGAGTGCCATATTGCAACAGAAAATGGTGATTGTGAATATGCAAACATCTAGTCTTACTCAAAATGGTGCCATGAACAGCTGATATACGCAAGACATACGTATGATATACAGGTCCATTTACACCTGTGTTCTCACGTATATCAGTCATTCATGCAGCCATTCTGCGTAAGACTAGATGTGTGCATATTCGCGATTGCCATTTTCTGTTGCAAAATTATGGTTATGGCGCTCGCAGACAGGTCCAGGGTGAGTGTGGGCAAGGGCTCAGCAAGCACAGGGGGCGCTTGAGTGGGGGCAAGGGCTCAGCAGGAGTGGCTCAGCGGCATGGGGGGGGGGTGCACTGGACTCCCAGACCCAATCAGGCAGCTGCACCATCCCTATTCCAGGCTGTACTACCGCTGCAACCCAGTTGCCCCTGGGAGTTCCACATCAACCTAAGATGGGACAGAGGGCAATGAAGATGGCCAGTGGTATGGAAAACCATTCTTTTAAGGAGAGGCTGAAGCAACTTGGTACTTTAAGCCTGAAGAAGAGAAGACTGAGGGGCACACAATAGCACTCATGTCAAAGAGGGCAAAGACTTGTTTTGTGCTGTCGAAGTGGAGGAGATCTAATGGGCCTACATTCCAGGAAGGTAGATTTAGGTTGGACATTAAGAGACGACCTCTCCCTCTTGGGGAGCTCTTCAGGCAGAGGATGGACAAACAGATCCATCTGTTGAGGATGCTCTAGGGATGTCAGAGAATTCCACCACGGACCCCAATGAGGCCGGATTCCAAGAATATGGCCCCACTGGGGTCTGTGGCGGAACGGGACACTCACCTCCGTGCCCCTCTGGAATCCATCCAGGCCAGCTCCTCCACATGGTGATGCTGCAGAGCTGGCCGCCAGCTTCTCAACACTGGCGATATGGCCGGCCGCCATTGCCATGCCGTATCGCTGTGCTAAGTCCGGGCGCAAACGGCATCCACTACGCCATTTGCGTCCCTGTTTTTTCATGCAATAGGCTACACAAATATCCATGTAAATATAATTTGTGTAGCCTAGCACGTGAAAACAGGGACACAAATGGCGTAGTGGACACCATTTGCGTCTGGACTTAGCACAGCGATATGGCACGGCAATGGCGGCCGGCTGTATCGCCACAGAGCAGAGCCGGCCTGGGCGGATTCTTGGGGGAGGGATGGATCGCCTCCCCCCCATGGACCCCCCCACCCGGAATGGGGCAAGCCCATCCCTAGGATGCTCAAATACTGGATTTCCTGCATCAAGCAGGGGTGTTGGACTAAATGGCCTGCAAGACCCTTTCCATCTATGATGGCATTGGCGTTTTTATTGCTCTGCTATAAGGTTTTCTCTCTGATGGTAAATTGTATATTATATGTGCGTGCAACTTCCTCAGCCACTCTGAAGAGCAGCGTATACATTTTTTACAACAAACCAATGAACAAACCCCTCTGATTTGACTATGTATAGTCACCACCAAGGGCAAACCAAGCAGCATTACCTTCAGTAAGAGGGAGAGAATTAGGAATGGGAGAACCAGCAAAGGCCAAGCTCATCAAGGTCTTCCAATTTCCTCCTTGAAATTCATTTTCCGTCATCCCCGAACTCAAGAATTTCTTTCCTTTTTTTAATGGGGAAAATGTCCATTTTTAAAGGCATGCACCCAAATGCACACTTTTCCCCCACTGACTAAAGCATGAAAATGTGTTGTTGTTGTTTAAAAAAAACCCTGCACATTTCAAAGTGTGCACTATTCAAAAAGGAGGCATTTTGCAAATGCAGTTGCAAGCTGCAGAATGTGTGATCTTTGCCTGAAAAATGCAATTGTGTTAGGTGCTTGCGAGCGCAACATGTTCTGCCATTTTTCCAACTGGAACAAATTTCTCATCGATCCCTAGAGGGAATGCATCCCTGCATTGCTGAGGAAACAGGGCAACAATCCTTGTCTTTGCAGGCTTGAACAGTGCGGGTGGTTTCCTTGCCTCTCAGGGTACTGTGCTGGATACAGAGACCATCATCCAGCTGCCTTGGCAGTGTGGGGACACATTCCCTGCCTTGCTGCACTCCAAGGGGCAATGAAACTGGCCAAACAGGGCAGAAGTGTGTTAGCCATATTGCTCCAGCTAGATAGGGACACATTCCCTCCCTCCCACCCATCACCATATGATGGATGAATCTGTCTCTTTTGTTCATTTGCTGTCCCGAGATCATTCATAAGTGTGATCTACTCACATAAGCCATGTAAAGTATAAATCTAGATTTCAACACCAAGTACTGCAACAATTGCTGAAGCTCTCAAAGCACAGTAGAAGTAACCAACTTCGAGATCTGTGAATTTCCAGGTATCATGTTATATAGGGATGTGTGAATCAGCAAAACTCGAGCTTGTCGAAGTTTCCCAAATTCCACTTTGAAGGTCATCCTGACTCGCATCCATATCAGACTGCAAGCTTCGTTGTTGTTTTTGTTCTCCGCACAAACATTCTTGTGTATATTCATGTGTATTTTTCCAAATGTACACATAAATTGTGCACATGTTTGAAACATAACACATTTTTTGCATTGACTAAAGTGTGTGTGGATATTTTTCAAAAGCCTGCATTTTTTTCATATGTGTTTTTCAATTGTATGCAGGTTTTGAACACATTTTATTTATTACATTTATATCCCTCCTTTTTTCCTCCTTAAGAAACCCAAGGTGGTGTACATAATCCTCCTCCTCTCCATTTTATCCTCACAGCAACAGCCCTGTGAGGTAAAATGGGATGAGAGTCTGTGACTGGCCCAAAGACACCCAATGAGCATCATGGCTGAGTGAGGACTAGAACCCGGGTCCCCCGCTACACCACACCAGCTCTCATTGTTTTTTCTTATGCGAATTGCATTGCAAGCTTGAAAATGTACAGATTTTGGCTATAGTTTGTGTTCAGATCTGGGAGATACAAGTTGGGTAAATACTGGTCAAAAATTAACTGAAAGAAATTTCTCATCCCTAGTGTCTCCGTCAGGGTCCCCTTATGATCTGGACTCTGTAAGGTTCTCTTGCCTCCTTAAGAGTCCCACCTTCCTTCTTTTGCCTTCCCCTACCAATAATGCAAGGTTTGGGCTGTAGGTGTGGAGTGACAAATACTCTAGACACAGGGTTTAACCACAACATTTCACTGGTAAGTTAAAACAAGCAAATGACAACTAAAGTTATTTACACAATAGACCTGAGTGATACAAAAGGCGATAAAGAAAATAAAGGTTACAAAAACACAAGTACCTCTTCCCTAGCTGTACTTAGACTTCTCCAGGGTGTTTCTTCTTGCTCTCTCTCCAGGCTCTGGTCTCCCTGACTCTGCTCTTGCTGGCTTTACCATTCACTTTATACTCTCTTCCCTCAAAATTGAAAGTATTGTTTCAGACCTGAAGAAATGAAACTTAACTGGGGAAACAAAACTGAAACTTAACCAGGGAAATGAAACTACTCCTCTCAGGATAACCCCTCCCAACAAAAAAAAAAAAACCCAGTCCTCTAAGCCTGACTTTTTTTCTTGTCTTTGCCTCTGTAGGCCTCAAACCTTCACAGTCTCACTACAAAAATGTAGATACTGCTCTGGTCATGTCTCAAACCTATCAAGACATTATGTTTTGGGTAATCTTCCTTTCCGCATTAAATTTTGATTTCTCCTGACTTTCCCTTTGTTCTGATCAATTTTGCCTCCTCCCTAGGGGTGTCCGAAACCACACTTACCTGGCTGTTCTGGGGTCCGCGGGTGGTGGGAGGCGATCCGGTCCTCCCCCCCTGGAATCCTGCCTGGCCGGCTCCGCTCCATGGCCAATCCGTAGAGCCACCAGCTGGGCCGATCCGCAGCAGGGCCTCCATCCACTGCCAGGCTGCTGTGGACGCAAATGGTGTCCTGCGTAGGGGACGCCATTTGCATCCCTATGCTAGCCCATGATAGATGTCAGGGTGGACACTGAGCCCATAGAATCCCAGAGTAGTTCTGATGCTGAGGAAGAGCAGTCGCTCCTGGGAGAGGAGCGCACTCCTCTTTCCCAGGACCAACAGCTGACGGAGAGTCCTCCCACCCACATTCCTAGTTTAGTTAGCAGTCCAGGGAGTGACTGAGCAGAGATAGCAGACTTAGTGGATGCGCGACGCAGATGCAGAGAGTGGCGCGACGCGCGAGATGGAGGGCACTGAGAGGAGCGTAGTGCCCGGTTGGCGCGCACTCAATCAGCTGCTTCCCGGGGATCCAAGGGAAAAGGGGAGGGATTCTCCCTAGTCCTTAAATACAGGGGTCTGCCAGTAATTGCCTTTCAAACGGGGACCAACTGTTCCAACTTAGGGCATAGGGATGCTGTTGCTCAGATCTAGTTGCTACCTGTAGAGTTGTTAAGTTGTAAAAGAAGAATAAAGCTTTGAAAAGAATCCCTTTGTCTGTGTCTGGACTTGGCTACTGGATTAGAATGAGAGAGCCCTCCAAGCCTTCCAAGGAGCCCTTGACAATAGGCTACGTAAATATTTACGTAGCCTATCATGGCTAAAGCAGGGACACAAATGGCATAGGGGATGCCATTTGCATCCCTGCTTTAGCCGTGATAGGCTACGTAAATATTTACGTAGCCTATCACAGGCTAGCGTAGGGACGCAAATGGCGGCCACAACGACAGCTGCCATTTGCGGCCGCAGCAGCCTGGCAGTGGCCGGTGCCACTGCCACCACCACATCTGCCACCAGGTAGGTCCATCCTGGGGGGATTCCGGGGGGTGGCAGCGGCGGGGAGGCCTTTCCGCCACAGACTCCCTGGGGCCAGATTCTTTAGAATCTGGCCTCACTGGAGTCCATGGTGGAATTCTCTGACATCCCTACTCCACCCTAGCTTTAGAAGCAATATTATTTTAATTCGGTTAAGGTAACTTGCTCATGGGCAGAGCTGCATTTACTAGATCAAAGCAAGAAAGCTCAGCATTCCCGCAGGCTATGCAAATTCGGCAGCTTGTTTGCATCATGTGAGGTTAGATATTAACCCTGTTGCATATCAGTTGCTAGAGAGCTCAGATCTAAAACCTTGCAGGCAGATCTTGCAAGACTTTACCTTTGAGCTCTCTGGCTGATTAGGTTTACCAAATTCTCTTAACATTCAAGCTCAGCAGGAGATGCAAAGGCTGAAAATGATAAACTAAGAGAGCAATCCCATCATCCCTGAAACAGCATCCCAAGGACCATAGGTTTGTTTGGAGTCCCCCTCCTATGACTGTAGAGACTGCTATGGCCTTGGGAGGTGGACTCTGAGTTCCAATCCCCACCCCCTTGCAGCTGCTGCAGATAGACTAGAGCCACACCAGCTGCTTCCTGTGGCCACAAATGCAGTCCTGTAGGGATGGAAAAGGGGGGTGTTCCGGTGGGCAGGGAGGGAAGGGGAGAGAAGAGGCCAGGATATGAGGAATCCTATGGCCTCTCCAGCCGTAGCCCACCCTCCCCCATCAAAGGCCCATCTGGGGGTGGTGGGAATGTAAACAGAGTACAGAGAGGCGACCATCACCTATGTTGCTCCTTCTATATTGCTGGCAGCAGCCCAGCAGAGCACTGGATATGTTCTGAGATTGGGTGGTCTAAGGAGAATAATGTTTCAATCTACTGTTCTGCCTTGAAGTCTGGCAATTAAAAAAAAATATAGGTGGTTTGCTTTAAACTACACAGTTCCAGCAGGTTTTAAGCCAACTTCTTTTCGTTTGACCCCTGCTTCATCATGGCTTCTTCTTCTTTGATCTCTACTTCCCATGGCCCCTCACCTTTGTCCCCTTCCCTCAGGCCCCTGGTGCCTCCATCCTCATTCCTTGTCTTCATTTCCTCCACTTTTCCTAAATACCCCCAAGTGGCTATCCCACCACCCTCTCCTTTCCCTGCATCTTCTTTTTCAAGAACTCCTTTCCTAGGCCACTCGCTTTGGCTCATAAATCTCCTGCTTGCTTTCTGGATGTATTACATTTCTATTCAATGATGTGTTTAATGATTTGTTTAAATCCCGCTCCTAATATCACTCTTCTAGGGTAGGTTGTTCCTGAACAGCAGGGCTAACCTTACATCACGTTGCAGTCCGTTGATGTCTAGGTAACCTTTTGATCAAGGATCATGGCCCAGCGTACTCTTCTGCTTGTCAAAGCTCAGAATCTGTAGTGATGCAAATAGGGTAGTGGGGCAGAAGGAGGAGATTGGTCAGCTTGCTGCTAGTGTCACAAATACATTCAGTTCTGTGCACTGAAGCAGCATTTCCCCATTGCAGTGTCTAGTGGGAGAGGAGCTCAGGGGGATGTCTCCTTGAGACAGCACAGATTCCCCAAATGCAGCCTTTTACTCCTCAAACACACACTTCTTCCTCTCTCTCCACTTCCCAATGAGATACTTTCTGCTTCTGCTGGCAAAGTACTTCTCGAGGAGAAAGCAAGCAGATGGATTCACTTGCTCATACTTGCAGACATGTGGAACGTTATTATAGTAGATAATGAGAGATGTATTATGCCTCCAGTGATGTAGTAATTCCATCCTGTCTTGAATTTATTGAGCTAGGTAGAGCTTCTTGGGAGGCAATGGATGCAGTACAGAAGAACGCGCCTGCACTGTCCCATGGTCACCAGAATTATTTATTCAGAAACACTTGGAACAGATCTCCCCTTAATCAAATTCCAAGCAGATTTTAAGCTTCCTTGAGTTTAAGAGCACTTTGGATATTTTTATTTGTTGATTATACTGTTTAATAACCTGCATTTTCAGTCCCAAGGGATCCCTCAAGGAGACTTACAAAAATGTAAAACCATATAAAATAATAAAACAATTACAAAACACCACAACAGAATGGGACACATTGGTTTTGGTTTTTTTTTTAAGGCAAAGAACCATATGGAAACTTAGATCGTTGTAGCAATTTGGAATAGGGGAGAAATTCGTCTGGTTTGCATTTTAATATGAACTTACCTAATTTTGCACATTCGAAACAATACATCAGAGTTGAGCAAGTTTGTGAGGTCCGGGAGCCATTCTTGCCCCCTCCCCAAATGGGCTGCAGCCTCTCAGGTGACCCCAAAATGAATTTTAAAAATTATTATGAAAAATGGTGTCTATGGAGTTTGTTTTTGAGATACATTTGACCTTTTTAGGGCTTTGTAGCAGCCAAGGAGCCCTAAATAATACTCTTTTTGATATTTTGAGTGCTGTGTAGTGCATTTGTTCATTAGATTTTTAAAACCCTTTTTTCAGGGTGTTGGGGGGCAGTGGGTCTAGCAGGGGCTGCAGTGGGGGGTCACATGTTGCCCACCTCTGCAATGCAAGGACCAAAATTCAGTTATCCTTCCCAACTTGCACTTCTCTGAATTTTGTAATAGAGTTCTCCAATAAAAATGTGTACTAAGATGTGTATATTAGGGGAAACGGCATATAAAAATGCATATAGTAGTAAAAATAACATTAAAATGCATTGATTTAGGAAAATGGCTTGCAAAAACTGTGTATTAGGCAAAACCACATGCATGTGTTAGGAGAAATGCACACAAAATCCATACAAATCATTAGGCAAACTTTAAAAAAAAATCTCAAAGTTTGGGATGAACTGAATGGAAGATTGGAAAAAATGAACAATGGGGAGAAAACAAAATTGACTGTTTCATCCACCTAGTATCAATCCAGCAGAACAGCCATATTAACCCACCCCAAAGGCCTCCCTGAAACACCAATGTTTTGCTGCTCACCAAAAAGTGAGCACTGATTGAGCCAGCTGGGCTTCTCTTGGGTGAACATTCTACACTTGAGGTGCCACAACTGAAAAGGCCCTGTCTCTCATGCCTACCTGCCTCGCATCTGAAGGTGGAGAAACACAGAGCAAGGCTCAGATCAGATGTTCTGTACAGCTGGATAGCACAAAAGGGGCTTAAGGGAAAAAATACTATCCATATAAGAAAGGCAGTTTGATTATATAATTATAGTGGGGGGGGGGTGTTGTAGGCCATCTAGGCCAACTCCCTGCATTGATCCAGACAATCCAGTATTATAGCATCCTCAGTAGTTGTCCAGTGAGTCTCTGCTTTGAAGACCTTGAAGGTAGAACCCACCAGCTCTCTAGGAAAATGACATAACATAGCAGCTGGATAAGACCCAAGGCCTATGTAGTCCAACATTCTGTTCCCACAGTGACCAGTCAGATGCTCATGGAAAATCCACAAAGAGGACATGAGTGCAATTTCTGCTCATGTTCTCTAGCAACTTGTATTCAGTGACATATTACCTCTGATACTGGAGAAATAGATAGATGATATAGATGATAGATAGATAGATAGATAGATAGATAGATAGATAGATAGATAGACAGACAGACAGACAGACAGATGATAGACACAGCCATTGTGACTAGTAGCCATTGATAGCCTTATCTTCCATGAATGTATCCATTTAAAGCCATCCAAGATGGTGGCCATCATTCCATCTTGTGATAGCACATTCCATAGTTTAACTATGGGCTGTATGAAGAAGTACTTCCTTTTATGTGTCCTGAACCTCCCACCATTCAGCTTCATGACATGACCCCAGGTGCT
This sequence comes from Heloderma suspectum, assembly GCF_057233095.1. NCBI lineage: Eukaryota > Metazoa > Chordata > Lepidosauria > Squamata > Helodermatidae > Heloderma > Heloderma suspectum. Next base: position 302,994,613 of record NC_139461.1, on the reverse strand, counting down.
AGCGTAATGAGAGAGGAAGACGGTTTTCTCCCTATCTACCTTTTCCATGCCATGCTTGATTTTATACACTTCCATCATGCCACCCCTTGCTCACCTTTTGACTAAGCTAAACCACCCCAGACATTGTAACCTCTGCTCATAGAGGAGTTGCTCCAGCCCCTTGATCATTTCAGTTGCCCTTTTCTGCACCTTTTCCAGCTCTACAAGATCCTTTTCAAGGTAATTGGTTCCATTGTTGAACTGCTCTTACCATCAAGAAGTTTCTCCTAACATTCAACTGAAATATTATATACCCTCCTGTAACCTAAGCCAATTAAGAGCAAGTCTTTGCCCTTGTCTATGTGGCAATCGGTCAGGTATTTGAAGAGTGCTATCATGCCCTGCCCAGTCTTCTCTAGGCTCAACATACCACGTTCCTTCAACCTTTCCTTGTAGGATTTGTTTGGTGTATTGCTGACCATCCATCAGCAGTTCTCAATCAAACCCCAAATGCCTTAGTTTAAAACTTTTTTAAAAATTAGTTAACACAACATGAAGCTATTGATTCCCCCCCCCCCAAAAAAAAAACCCCTTTATAAAAAAACAAACTCTGGAGGCATTCAAGATGAAGCTGGACAGCCATCTGTCAGGGATGCTTTGACTTGGATTCCTGCATTGAGCAGGGGGTTGGACTCAGTGGTTTTATAGGCCCCTTCCAACCCTGCTATTCTATGATTCTATGATAGGGTCAACAAAGCTGCAATCTGGAGAGCTTTACCTGTACATTATTTGCTGGAAAAATGATTGCTAAAGAAAAATGGCTATAAAATAGGATTTCAGTGGTATCTGAACCCTTACAACATGCAACTGATTTATAAACAGGATCAACCTGAGTGTTGGGAGTATCAAGAGAGCCTCACAAAGAGTTTTTCTACATGAGGCATTTATTGTGCGTTTGTCATTTCCTATTCACATTTGTTTATGGGTTCTTTAGACAACGTCATGACCATCCAGGATCACTTCTGTTTTTAAACAGCACTTTTGGTGAGGTTGTTTTGTTTTGTTTATTACAAGCAGGGAAAATGCAGAATTATTTGTGAAAGCAAAAGAAAACATTTCTCCACTTGTGTAATTGCACTGTTCTACTATACCACAGTGGCACTGAGTGGTTATGTAGCAGAAAATCAGGAAAGGAAAAGCTTTTCATGTAGTGTTTGCCTCTCAATTCTGCAACGAAACCCAGTGGATTAATAGTCTCATGTACAAAAGCTCAAAATAAGAGTCGCTATATACAAAAACAGATATCATGGTAACGTTGTTCCTGGACTGGACTGCCTTATGCAACACGTTTGAATTCTCTGTCCTTTGCAATATGAAACGCGTTCTTTTCCTCCTTCCCAACGTTCTGCTAATGATGTATGGAAACATGTCACCATTCCATGGACTTTCTTTCTTTCTTTCTTTCTTTCAAGTATTTCTATATGAACCTTTGACAGAGACTGTCAAGGAAGGGTACAATACAAACATTTTAAAACAGTGCAACCCACAGAACATGAACACATAAAAAGCTTAAAAACAGAGCAATACACATAGAAAAAAGAGAGCAGTAACTGACTCACAAGTAGCCATAGAAAGCTATGCCATATAAAGATGTTTTCATTTGTTGCCAGAAGGAGTGTCACCACAGAAAAGGTCCTGATCTGTGTTCCCACCAAACTAAACTTATTTGGTGGTGAGACATAGAGCAGGGCCTTGGATGATGATGATAAAGTATGGGCAAACTCATATGGAAATCCCCCCCAAGGGGGGGGGACACTACATGTAGGAAAATATAATGTAATGGAGCAGACAGTACTCCCTGACATACTAGTCCTTTGCAGGTGTTCTTTTAGAGCAGGGGTGGGCAAGCACATTTTTCCATGTTTTTTTTTTATTTTGCATATTTTTCTATGACAAAATCTGCACAAAATTCAGAAAAGTTAGACAAACCAGTCCGCAAGTCCATGGAATCCACCCAATGGGGAGAACCAGTCTGCTGTGGAATCCACAGGTCAGATTCATGAAAAACTGAACTCATTTGGTTCCCTTGCAGATTTCTCTGACATCCCTAGCTGTAATGCCTTCCCCCTGCATCTGACTATGCATTGTTAGAAGTAATAGACACATATACCCATCAAGACATTTCAAAGATTTAAGGTGCAATCCTATGCATATTTAGACAGAAAAAAGCCCTATAACTCCCAGCATTCCCCCCCCCCAGCAATGCTGGGAAGTTGTAGGACTTTTTTCTGTCTCAACACGCATGAGATTGCACCCTTAGGTGCTAAACTTTAGGGTGTTGTTAATCGTTCAGTGTGTGATTTATTAGCAAAATATTGGGAAGTCTGGTGTGGAGTGGGAGGGAAGCAAATTGAGAAGAAGGATCCTTCTACTTGTTCAAGGCACTGTGGAGCTGACAAGTCAAATAATAACAGCTCCTCTGGAAGCTTTAAGACTGCATTAAACAAATATAGTGGTGGATATTTATAGACTTTTAAGAACTGCTGATGAATAAAGAGGCATTGATAGCCTTCTAAGCTGTTAGATTTCTGTAATGTAAATACTCCAGATAGTGATAAGAGGGCATGGGGTGTTGTTCGAGGGTCTCAAAGGTCCAGTCTTACACCCCAGTTAGAGAATTAGCATGCTCTTTGTGTCTTTGTTTCTTATTTTCCTGTTGATGCAGTGCCTAGCACAGTTAAGGGCTTGCAGAGTGCTGTGTAGTGGTGAAAGTGAGCAGGTATGATCAGGTACAGAGTAGAGCTTTGTCATTCCTTGGCTCGCAACTTGGAGGATCAGAATGCTCACCTCATATAGGAGGTGAGCATATCAACCCATCCCCCTTAAGTTCTTCTCTGGCTTGGCTTTTAATCTCCGCCAGAGAAGAACTCCACACACACACATGCACACGCGCACGCACTGCTGGCCTCCAGTGGAGGCTAATGGTTCCTACTTCAGTGGGGTGGTAAGTTCGCTCTGGGTTTCTCTCAGAACCACTAAAGGAGCTATGCAAGGTGCCAAACCTATTATGGGGATAGGGTTCAGCACTTTGGATAGTTCCTTTAGAGGTCTGACTGGTTCTGACTGAAACCCAGCATGGATTCACTGTCCCATTGAAATAGCAGTCACCAGCCTCTACTGGTTGTTTCCAACATCCATCAAAAGCATGGGGAAACCTATGTATGACTACAGCTTATGTCTGGGCAGGGGTGACCTCACTTCTTATGCCATTGAAAAGGGAGGTCCTCAGCCCATTCCCACACAGTTCGTTTGTTTGTTACATTTATATCCCACTTTTTTCCTCCTGCAAGAAATCCAAGGCAGCTTGCATTTTTCTCCTCTTCCTCATTTTATACTAACAACCATGGGGGGAAGATTAGGCTGAGGGTCAGTGACTGGCCCAATGTCACCCAGTGAGCTTCACAGCTGAGTGGAGACTAGAACCCGAGTCTCCCAAGTCCCAATCCAGCAGTCTAACCACTGCACCATACTAGTTCTGCAGTTGGTAGGCGGCAGATCTTATTGTAAATAACGTTGTGACCCTAGATCAGGTCTGTCTTGCCTCTTTCTTCCAGGTGGGTGTGCAGTGCCGAGCTTGATGGACAAATCCTCTGATCTGCTATAAGGCAGCTTTCCTCATTCCATCAGTTGATATGCAGCCATAGCATGGCCAGCATGCATGCATGCTGAGGGCCCTAGTTGCACAGCCAAGATGTTTTGCTGCCTGAGGTGAGGAACAAGATGGTGGCCCCTCCCATTCCATGGAGAAAAAGCTGACTGGACTGGCAGTTGAATCTCACTTCAATACTGGGGATGGGGTAACATCCTCCATTGCACCTGAGAGCAGCAGTTCAGCTTAGCGGGGGCAGGTCAGGGTGCTTGGCACATAGCTCTCTCCTTCTCGCTGCCACCCCCCAGCATCTGCCACCTGAGACAATTGCCTCACTCTGCCCAATGGTAGGGCCAGCCCTGCAAAGAGCACAGCTAAGGCTCACCCCCAAATAATAGTCAGTTGGCAGCCTGCCATAACAACAATCCCCAAGCCACTCAAAATGCTAAACCATTAAAATATATAGGCGATGTTGAACTGTAAATGTATTAGACACAAGATTTAAAAGAGGGGAAATGAAGAGGCTTTTAATCATGTCAGTGTTGGTCGAACGGCACATGCTGCTTTATCTCCCTTTTATTTGTTTTCGCTGTATTCATAAGAGAGTAGTATCATCGTACTAAGCATATTTACCACTTATCACTTTCCAAGAGCTGTACAAACAGTAGTCCATCTTCACCCTGTCTGGGTGCTGGATGTGACATTGCATATGATTGGCCTTGCTTGGCTGAGGAAGAAACCAATGGAAAGGCTGGGGGATGCAATGCACAGATGGATAGCCAGCCAGGGATCAAAACCTAAATGAGAACATCTTGATTCATGGCTTATTTGGCAACAGAAACTGTAACAGCATATGGCCAAGGTTGCGTGTTCAGATTTTAACATTAGAATACATTTTTTTAATTTTTTTAATTAAATTTATTAATCGCCCATCTGGCTGGTCACCCAGCCACTCTGGGCGATATACAAGCATATAATAAAACAGTTCAAAACAACAAAATTCTACAATAAAAACATTTTCTAAAATACCCTAACCCACCCCAAATGCCTGCCTGAACAACCATGTTTTTAATGCACGGCAGAAGCTCATTAAAGAGGGGGCATGGCGGAGTTCCCTAGGGAGGGAGTTCCACAGAGTGGGGGCCACCACAGAGAAGGCCCTCTCCCTTGTCCTCACCAGCCTAGCTGTCCTGGCTGATGGGACAGAAAGAAGGCCATCCGAGGCTGATCTATCTGGTGTTGCTGGAGGTGCTCCTTGAAACAGGCTGGGCTGGAGCTATATAGGGCTTTAAAGGTCAAAACCAACACCTTGAATTTGGCCCAGAAAACAACTGGTAACCAGTGCAACTCCTTCAGCATTGGAGTGATGTGATCTCGCCGGCGGCTGCCTTTAATCAGGCGAGCCGCCGCATTCTGTACCAGCTGCTGCTTCCAAACCGTCTTCAAGGGTAACCCCACATAGAGCGCATTACAGTAGTCTAAATGAGAGGAGACCAGGGCATGTACTACCAATGGGAGCAGATGGTCAGGAAGGAAGGGGCGCAGCCACCGTATCAGATGGAGTTGATACAGCACTGTCTGGCTCACAGCTGACACCTAAGCCTCCATGGACAGCTGGGACCTGGTCTTTCAAGGGTAGCCGTACCCCATTCAACACCAGGTCAACATCCCCCAGCCTCCTCTTGTCTCCCACCAAAAGTACCTCAGTCTTGTCAGGGTTCAGCTTCAGCTTATTAGAGTTCAATAAAGAGTTCAATCTCAATATATTTCCACATAGAATCATAGAATAGTAGGGTTGGAAGGGGCCTACAAGGCCATCAAGTCCAACCCCCTGCTCAATGCAGGAATCCAAGTCAGTGTATCCCTGACAGATGGCTGTCCAGCCTCATCTTGAATGCCTCCAGTGTGGGAGAGCCCACCACCTCCCTAGGTAATTGGTTCCATTGTCATATTGCTCTAACAGGAAGTTTTTCCTGATGTTCAGCCAGAATCTGGCTTCCTGTCACTTGAGCCCATTATTCCGTGTCCTGCACTCTGGGATGATCGAGAAGAGATCCTGGCCTTCCTCTCTGTGACAACTTTTCAAGTACTTGAAAAGCGGTATCATATCTCCCCTCAGTCTTCTCTTCTCAAGGCTAAACATGCCCAGTTCTTTCAGTCTCTGTTCATAGGGCTTTGTTTCCAGTCCCCTGATCATCTTTGTTGCCCTCCTCTGAACCCTCTCCAGCAGGTGCCCAGAACTGAACACAGTACTCCCGATGAGGCCTAACCAGTGCTGAGTAGAGGGGAACTAGTACTTCCCAGGATTTGGAAGCTATGCTTCTATTAATGCAGCCCAAAAGACCATTTGCCTTTTTTGCAGCCACATCACATTGTTGGCTCATATTCAGCTTGTGATCGACAACAATTCCCAGATCCTTCTCTCTTGTAGTGTTGTTGAGCCACGTTTCCCCCATCTTGTAACTGTGCATTTGGCTTCTTTTTCCTAGGTGCAGAACTTGGCATTCATCCCTATTAAATGTCATTCTGTTGTTTTCTGCCCAGCGCTCCAGTCTATCAAGATCACTTTGAATTTTGTTTCTGTCTTCCAAAGTATTAGCTATCCTGCCCAATTTTCTGTCATCTGCAAATGTTGCTAGTTTTGCATAATACATTCTATGTGATTCAGGTACTCAAATTATTTGAAAATCTTTTGGCAAGGAAGTTTATGTGGGAGAAAGAGAAGAGAAAGAGACAGGAAACATGAGGACTAGAACCATTATTTTAAAATGAACACTAGGATTTCATTTTTTATTATTATTATTATATTTATATCCCAGCTTTTTTCCTCTTGCAAGGAACCCAAGGAAGCTTACATGGTCTCCTACTCCCCATTTTATCTTCACAACAGCCCTATCAGGTAGGTTAGGCTGAGGGTCAGTGACTGACCCAAAGTCACCCAGTGAGCTTCATGGTTGAGTGGGGACTAAAGCCCAGATCTCCAAAGTCCCAGTCCAACACTCCAACCACTACACCACACAGGATTCTCAGAATATTGATTTCTGTTCTGTGCCAGATTATCAGTTTTGCACAGTGCCTTGACTAGATGCAGCCCTCAATGATAGAGTCATCTATCTAGGGATGGCGGAGAAATACACCACGGACTCCAATGAGGCCAGATTCTTTAGAATCCACCCCCCCCCCAGAGTCCGCAGTAGAATGGACTGCTCCCCCCCACTGCCACCCCGCGAAGGCCAGTCGGGACGGACCCTACCTGGCAGCAGCCGGTCCGGGTCTGTCGTCTTCGTTCCGCAGCCATCCGCTGCTGGGCTGCGGACGCAAATGGCGTCCAGCGTAGCGAACGCCATTTGCGTCCCTGCCTTTGGCCATGATAGGCTGCATAAATATTTACGTAGCCTATCACAGCCAAGGGCAGGGGCGCAAATGGCATCTGCTATGCCGGACACCATTTGCGTGGCAGTGGCTGGAAGTCCGGCTGCGGACAAGCCCAACCGGTGGCTCTGCAGACTCTCCGTGGAGCGGAGCCGGCCAGGGAGGATTCCGCAGGGAGGGACGGATCATCCCCCCCCATGGACCCCTTCAGTGGACAGGTAAGTAGGTTTTGTACACTCCTACATCTATCAGGACTCAGAAAACAACCCTAACCTTCTTGGTATCCTCAAATAGGGATGACAAACTCACCATAGCTTGCCCCACACCGCTCGCTGGACCCCCACTGGCTGCCTGACCCTGCTTGCCATGCACGGCGAGCCGCTGGGTGGTCCGTGGGTGCCTGTTGAGCAGTGCACGGCCACCTGATCCCTTGCTGAGCTGCCATTTTGTGTAAGAATGGTGGCTTGACCTTTTTCATAAAAGGCCATTTATGCAAATAGCAGCCATAAAGCAGCCATTTACTCAACATTACAGGCGTAAATGGTCCATTTACGCCCATAATGTTGCATAAATGGCCACTTTACAGCCACCATTTACGTAAAATCAGCCTTTACAAAAAAGGCCAAGCTGCCATTTTGCGCAGCATAGTGGCTCGGTGGAGCAGCGGGGCTCACTGAAATTGCCCGACTTAGTGTGCGCTGAGTTGGGCAAGCATGGCGGTCTGCAGACTGGGATGGGGGGGGGCAGCCAGTGAGAAATCCCCAAGTTTTGAGCCCCAACCAGATGCCCGTGCCATCCCTATCTTTAAATTACTGTTATCGACATACCAGTTCTTGGAATCAACTTGGGATATCACCATACATTTCACCCAAAATTATATTTGGCCAGATTTGGATGGTAGAAGTGGGGCTCCAGTTTGGTGGAGCCCCTAGCATATTGGTAAAGTAAAGGTAAAGGTGTCCCCAACCAGTCGTGTCCGACTCTAGGGTGTAGTGCTCATCTCCATTTCTAAGCCGAAGAGCCAGCACTGTCCGAAGACGCTTCCGTGGTCATGTGGCCGGCATGACTGAACACCGAGGTGCATGGAATGCTGTTACCTTTCCCGCTGAGGCGATACCTATTTATCTACTTGCAATTTCTTGCTTTTGAACTGCTAGGTTGGCAGAAGCTGGGACTGAAGATGGGAGCTCACTCCGTATTAAATGGAATCCATCTTTGGGTCCATGCAAGGCTTTGGTAGCCCTCACTAGTCCTTGTTACACATGCATGGAGAAGCCCTTTAGCATAGCACATTCATTGGTTATGAGGTTGTTCTCTCAGCCATGCCAAGCCATACCACATATGCATAGAGATCTCCAGTGCATGAAGCAGCAGCATAGGTTGATCATATCATTGACCCACATGGTATACTGTGGTCTTTCACACATGTGTAGTGAGTACTAATGGCCATTCTGGGCTCTGATTTGGAGGAGGTTACCCTTCTGGAATCCAGTGTGAAATCCAGTTCACCTTTCCCTTTTCCAAAGCAGGACCAAGAAATTTCACCTGTCTCTAATGTATTGCACTTTACTACAATCCCCAAAATGGGTAAAGGTTTTAGGAGTTCGATCTCATTTATTCATTCATTCATTCATTTCATTTCATTTCTATACCACCCAACAGCCAAAGCTCTCTGGGCAGTTCACAAAAATTAAAACCACAAAGCACAGCATAAAACAATATAATTTTGTAAGCTTAAAACCACAATATAACAGAACAATCAAAATAAAACCTAGTAATAACACAGAGACTTAAAATACAGATTTTAAACACCAAAGCTAAAAGACTAGGAAGCTAAAATGCTAAAATACTGGGGGAATAAAATGGTCTTCACCTGGTGCTGGAAGGAGTACAATGTAGGTGCCAGGAGAACCTCTGGGAGCTCATTCCACAGCTGGGGTGCCACAGCAGAAAAGGCCCTCTTTCTGCTAGCCATCTGCCTCACTTCCTTTGGTGGGGGCTCACGGAGAAGGACCGCTGAGGATGATCTTAGGGTCTGAGTAGGCCCATATGGGAGGGGGCTATCCTTCAGATAACCTGGTCCCAAGCCATTAAGGGCTTTGAATGTTAATACCAGCACTTGGAATCGGGCCTGGAAATGGACTGGCAGCCAGTGCAGCTAGGAAAGTACTGGCGTAATGTGATCTCATTGGCCAGTCCACGTTAACAATCTTGCTGCCCTATTTTGGACTAGCTGAAGTTTCCAGACTGCCTTTCTGAGCATACCTACACAGAGCTTTTGAGAAGAGGCATAAGCACATTAATGTTCTTATGAGCTCTGCAGTACATACAGACAGTGATTTTCTGATATTGCACTGACCTCCAACTTGTTCCTGGCAGCCCACACTATAGGGGCATCAAGCCAGGTTTCAGTGGCAACTGTACAATATCTGCGGCCAGATTCCCAATTAAAAAGAGTGGGGGGGGGAGTACCTTGTTTAATTAATGGGGACTTTTCCCTATACATGTCTCATCAGAAAGGAAAGGAACTGAGAGTGAGTCCGAGGGGTGGCCCGACATACTTTGCTGCCTGAGGCAAAGGACAAGATGGTGCTCCTTCCCATTTTCATAACGAGAAATTTGCTGTTGGGCCCGGGTCTAGGAGGGCCCTTGGGCAAGACATCCTCAAGCGACCCCCTCCCTCAGTGAGTCTTCCTTCTCATCACTATTGTCACCAGCTGCTATTGCTTCTTCTCCTCTTTCTCGTCATTGCTGCCATTTGCTTGCTGGACAGGCAGAGAGCCAGTGAGCAAGTAGGCCGTGACATCTGCTGCTCCCTCTCACCACCACAGTTGCCTGGGCCAGAACAAGAGGCAGGAGAGGAGACCAAGCAGGTTGCAATGGTGAAGGGGAGGAACAAATCTGGGGGCTCTTGTTAGTGGGCCCCTACTGGGGTGTGGGCCCTCAGAATGTGCCCAACCATGCCTACCTTTGATATCAGCCCTTCAGAAGTTGACCCAACTGGCAGTTCTTTTTTATTTCAATGCTGGCAATGGGACAGTGTCTTCTACTGCATCTGAAGGCAGCAGGCAGATGATAGGGGACACCTAGCTTGGTCTTCCAACACTTCACTGCTGCTCCCTGCCTCACCCACCCTTGCCAGTATTTGCTGCCTGAGGCAGCTGCCTCACTCTGCCTCACGATAGGGCTGGCCCTAGTGAACTCAGTAGAAAGCTGGACTTGTCTGCTGATTACACGTCAGCCCCAGGTGGGACAGGGTAGCAAAGGAGTCCTGTTAGGGCTAGCCCAAGACATTTTGCTGCCTGAAGTGAAGAACAAGGTGGCACCTCCTCCCATTCTATCTACAGAAGCCATCTGGACTGACTTCTTTTCAGCACTGTCAATGGGACAGCATCCTCTGCTACACCTGAAGGCAGCAGACTAGCTTAGGGGGTGCAGGGCAGACTATGTGGCACACAGTTTTCTCCTCCAGCACCTTGCTGCCGCCTCCCAACATTTGCCGCCTGAGACGTCTGCCTCACTTTGCCTAATGGTAGGGCCGGCCCTAGGTCCTGAGCCTTAACCCAGATGCTATCCTGACATTACTGATGAGTGGGCAGCAACATTTGTTGATATTAAACATTTCTATACTGCCCTGCATCACAAGAGATTCCAGGGCAGTGTACAGCATAAATAACCAATTGTTTAAAAAGCATAATACCAGTACAATAAAGACTAAAATTCAATCCAACAGACATAATAAGATTTAAAAAAAAAAATGGCAATAAAAGTATCAATTGTACATGCAGACTGAACAAGTTAAAACACCTGGGTAAGAACAAACATCTTAACCTGGCATTGTAAATGTGGCACCAGGTATGCCACTTTAGGAAGGGCCTTCCAAAGCCGGGGTGTCACTACAGAGAAATCCCTCTCCTTTGTGACTACAAAGTGTGCTTCTGGCATGGAAGGCACATGGAATTGGGTCTCAGCAGAACATTGTAAGACATGGGCAACTTGGGATGGAAAAAGGTGTTATTTCAAGTATTTGGGTCCAAAGTCATTTAGAATTTTAAAGGTAAACACCAGCACCTTGAATAGGGCCCAGAAATGAGTTGGCAACCAATGCAGTTCTTTTAAGATTGGAGTGATGTGAACCAACCAGTAGTGTAGTGGCAAATTCAGAAGTGCAGGCTCCCTTCATGACAGTCACAGCCATGCCTCCTCGCAGCCACGCCTCCTTCTGAGATTATACAGCCTTGTAAGATATACAGCCTTGAACTGGGATCCAAAAGCAGTGCAGCTGAGAGGAAGGCAGCAGTATTTCAACTGGACATCTGAGAAAAAATGCAGTGTCTTAAAATCTTTTTCACTCACTCACTCACTCACTCACTCAAACACAAACATTTTAGGTTTTCAAAATGTCATATGCTATGGAAGCTTCACCATGGACAGATCTCTTCTCATTTAAACAGCCCCCTTGCACACTCCCTTAGCACCCCAACATTACCCATTAGCCTCCCCTGAGTTCCTTCATTCGATCTCTCCCCTTCCACTCCAACAGAAATGTCCACACACCCAGCTGAATTGAACCACACACACACACACACACACACACACACACAGGGTGACATAGTGGTAAATTTGGAAATGCAGGAGCTCATTGTGACAGCCTCCAAGGGCAGTCCAAAAATTTCAGGCCGCTGTGTCGATCCATATCAACACACCAGTTCTAGGAGTTTTCATCTCCACCAGGAGCACGTCTTCGGTAAAGTGAATAGGGCTTAATTTCCCATTGCAGACCAAGTCATCCCAAATACTTTGCATTCCAACATGGAACAATATATTAGTGCTTGGAAAATTCATTCCCCCACAGCTACAGTGAGGGTTGCAGCTAAGCTCAGAGGGAACAGGGAATTCTGAGGAGGACAGCAGATGACATCAGAGTCCCTGCTAATGACAAAGTGCCGGGGCGAGCCCTGCCACCACAACACCAATGGAACCAACCTGGCAGTACCACAATATTCTGGCAGCTGAATTCTGCACTAATTTGAGCTTCTGAGAAATCTTCAAGGGCAGCCCCACGTATAGCACATTGCAGTAATCCAGGTGGGAGATTACAAGGATATAGTTCCCCACGGCCAGACTTTCTGACCAGAAATGACCACAGCTGGCAGGTGGAAGGCAGTAGGTAGGGGATAGGGATGGGCGAATGGGCGAATGGGCAATGTTCAAGATTTCTGGGATTCTTCAAGCATCATCTCAATGCTTGTCTCGTGCCCAATTCTTGTTCTCATTTGTGATCACTGCTCGCTCTACCTGAATGGGAAAATAACACAATTCAAGCAGCAATCAAATGCGAAATCCGTGCAACTTTCCTAGTGCAACTTTCCTCCATGGACTAAAGTGGGCCTCTCAGATTGCAAGGGGAAATCTGTGCAAATTAGGAAAGTTGCACAAAATTGAACTGGGAAAGTTGCGCAAATTGAACATGAGCACACATCCAGCAATTTGTGACCATTTTCAGTGGATACATGCTTGCTATCATGTTCAGGGCTTTGAACAGGGCATGCTCACATGTCTTGTGAACAAAAACTAAATTCTCATACATCCATAGGTGGTAAAAGATACCCCGTGCCCCCAAGGTCACCTAGGCCTCTAGTGACAAAGCTGGATCTACGAGCATCCCCAAGTTGCACACCGGATAATTGAAATGGAGTGCAATACCATCCAAAATAGGTTGGATGTTATTTCCCTAGACCCAGGAATCATCTGCCACATCTCTATCTTGTCAAGATTCAGCTTCGGTATACTGGCCCTCATCCAGCCCATTGCCAAATCTAGGCACCAGTTCAGCAGTTGCACAGCCTCTCCTGACTCTGATCTCAAAGAGAAATAGAACATGCCACCCACAGGTTCCAAGACATGAGAAGAGAGTAAGGCAAGCAACTAGGCATGTGAGGCCTCTACTGGAAGCAGAACTTAGCTGGAGAGAGGTGTGGAAGGAAGCACCTAGAAGGGACACCAAGGAAGACTTTCCAGCTATGACCAGTTTGCTGAGGGAGACAGGTTGGCTGAAAACAGAGGTCTTGGGTGAATAAAGCCCCCTATCTCTTCTCATAGGCAAATCTGTTAGTTTCACTTGCTCCTAGGGATGGGTGAACCCCCTGACGTCCAGTCGGGGGGGTGCTGTGGGGAGCTCTGGGCCACTTGGGGCCCCACAAATTTCTCTAGAACCCTCCCACATCTGCTGGAGTTCAGGGAGCAGCTCTCCAGCTTTCAAAAAGATGTGCAAAATTGTGGGGAAATTACAGCCGTAAATGGCATATGTTACGCCATTTGCGGCCTTAAAGTACTTACTTTTTTGTAAATTACAATTTTGTAAATCTTATCTATGTAAAAGTAAGTGCTTTATGGCGGTAAATATGCCTTTTATAGCTGTAATTTTCCTGCAATAGGCAGCTGCCATTAGCCTACGCATCTTTTCGAAAGCTGGAGAGCCGCCCCGCAGGAAGTCTTGCAGACTTGGAGGTCAGTGTACTCAGTCCACTGTGGACTCTGGAGGTTGGATTCTTTGGAATCTGGCCTCATTTCAGTCTGCAGCAGATTTCTCCACCATCCCTACTTTCTCCTGTGTCTGATTTTGTTTTGAAATTTGAAGTTTTTTCTCTGCCAAATATGAAGAACATTGCGAATTTTGGTAAATTCTTACCTAAAGTGAACTGAAATTAAATTCTCGCCCACCTGCACCAGCCAAATTCGATAGGTGCAACTATTCCCAGAATGAAAAGGCCCATGTTGTACCTGCCTACCATATAGCTGTTAAAGATGAGGAGCCTGTCAGAAAATACATATTGTGGAAGGCTGTGACCAGGTGATCCATGTGCCTTGTTCAGTCTGCTGTCCAGGTGCTGTTGGCAGGAAACCTGAAGGCCCAGCTCTCCCTTCTGATGGTTCTTTCTCATATATCAGACTTGGAGTGAACAGCTCTTCAAATAGAGGTCACCGTCACAACAGAGGACACATGGCCACCCTGTCCCACTCCCACCCCCACCCCCCATGCACTTTAAATCTACAATCTTGATCTCTGGAGTCAAGGTACATGTGGGGTTAGGGTTGTTACCTGCTCCTGATGTGCCCAAACTCCCCCTGCCTGAAAGAGCCAGGGAGAGTACTCCTTGACCCTGTTTTGCTTCTTCATGCATAGGTTTTGGCACAGTGAGGAGTGCTATTGACTCCTTGAAGTCTTTCCTCACCGACCACAATCTTCCCTAAGCCCTATGAGGAGAGACTGAAAGAACTGGGCATGTTTAGCCTTGAGAAGAGAAGACTGAGGGGAGATATGATAGTGCTCTTTAAGTACCTGAAAGGTTTTCACAGAGAGGAAGGCCAGGATCTCTTCTAGATCATCCCAGAGTGCAGGACACAGAATAATGGGCTCAAGTTACAGGAAGCCAGATTCCGGCTGAACATCAGGAAGAATTTCCTGACTGTTAGAGCAATACGACAATGGAACCCATTACCTAGGGAGGTAGTGGGCTCTCCCACACTGGAGGCATTCAAGATGAAGCTGGACAGCCATCTGTCAGGGATGCTTTGAGTTAGATTCCTGCATTGAGCAGGGGGTTGGTCTTATAGGCCCCTTCCAACTCTACTATTCTATGATTCTATGATTCCTTCTATCATTTGTGCAACAGTGACTTCTGGTTTAGTAACAGTAACAGTAACCTCTGGTTTACATGGCTGGAATACAGTCTACATTGGGCTGACCTTGAAGGTCGCTCAGAAGCTTCATCTCATGCAGGATGCAACATCTCATCTAGGGATGTTGCAGGTGTCCAACTGGGTCTGGGACTCTGTCCCTCCACACACACCCATGACCCCCGGACTGCACCCGCCGGGATGCTGTCTTCACTTGCCCCCCACTTGCATCCGCTCGTGCCCTGCTCGCATCCTCCAGGACTCATTGCGATCCCATTCAGTGGGTGTCTGCCATTTCCCCATCTTTGTTGTGTCAACAAAAAGGAAGTTTTAAAATGTGCATATTTAAATATGTGCAGTTTGGGGCCAGGAAAGCTTAATGTGTGCAATATTAGAAGCATAATGTAGTGCACACAAAACAAAGGTGGGAAAATGGTGGGCACTCACTGAACGGGAGCACAGTGAGTCTGGGAAACTCACTGAGCTCATGGGTGGCCCAAGTGTGGGTCAGGGGGGGCGAGCAGAGGCAGTGCTTCGGAGGGTGCCCGGAGGACCTGACCTGGGATGGGTTCCCACATCCCTCATCTCATCTTCTGACCCTATTAATCCCATTGAAAAGGAAGCACAGTGGCTGCCAGCTTGCTTCGGGATTAATTCAAGGAGCTGGTTTGTTAAATTCTTGAAGGCCCTGAGTCCTCCATACCTCCAGGAGCACCTACTACTTCCATATATTCCTCCCCACACATCGAGGTCACCTCATCTGAGGAGGCCACACTTCATATTCCTTCTTTCACTGCAATAAGATCTGAGACAATTCAGTGCACAACCTTACCTGTGGTGGCTCCCACTTCTTGGAATCCCTTGACAAATCTGGCTGGCATGCTCAATGAAGAGTTTTCCCCATCCATTAAAAATGTTTCTGTCCTGCAAGGCATTTATGGGCACTGACTTACTGTTTTTAGGATGTTTTTATTTTTATTTTATTGCTCCTGCATTTTGTCATCTGGTGTATGTGTTTTATTTGTGGCATTTTTAAATTATCATGCTCTGAATTCATTTTTAATTTGTTATATATCGCTTTGAAGGTTCAGCTTCTGAGCAGAAAGGTGATGCACACATGTTAGTACTAGCAGAGAGTGATTTTTCTGGTTACAGACTTGAAGGAGGGTGGCTAGTGCAGAATTTAAAACCTCCTAAACAGGCATATCCCCTTCATGGATCACTGCCTTGTTGTGGCAAAGGGGCTTGCATAACTCAGTGAAGCCACAAGCTATGCCGTGCAGGGCCACCCAAGACAGACAGGTCATGGTGGAGAGTTCTGACAAAATGTGGTCACCTGGAGTAGGAAATGGCAACCCACTCCAGTATTCTTGCCAAGAAAACCCCATGGAATGTATCTCAAGGCTAAAAGATATGACGCCGGAAGATGAGCCCCTCAGGTCGGAAGGTGTCCAATATACTACTGGGGAAGAGCAGAGGGTATTTCCAAGTAGCGCCAGAAAGAGTGAAGCGTCTGGGCCAAAGCCGAAAGGACACTCAGCTGTGGATGTGTCTGGTGGTGAAAAGAAAATCTGATGCTGTAAAGAACAATATTGTTTCGGAACCTGGAATGTCAGATCAGTGAATCAAGGTAAGCTGGAGGTGGTCAAACATGAGATGGCAAGGTTGAACATCGACATCTTGGGAATCAGCAAACTAAAATGGACAAGCATGGGCGAATTTAATTCAGGTGACCATCATATCTACTACTGCGGCAAGAATCCCTTAGAAGAAATGGAGTAGCACTCATAGTCAACAAAAGGGTGGGAAAAGTACTGGGGTACAATTTCAAAAATGATAGAATGATCTCAGTACGACTCCAAGGCAAACCATTCAACATCACAGTAATTCAAGTCTATGCCCCAGCCACTGATGCCGAAGAAGCTGAGGTTGATCGGTTCTATGAAGACCTACAACACCTTCTAGAACTAACACCAAAAAAAGATGTCCTCTTCATCATAGGGGATTGGAATACTAAAGTAGGAAGTCAAGAAATCACCGGGATAACAGGCAAGCATGGCCTTGGTGTACAAAATGAAGCAGGACAAAGGCTAATAGAGTTTTGCCAAGAGAACATGCTGATCATAGCAAACACTCTTTTCCAACAGCACAAGAGGCGACTCTACACATGGACATCACCAGATGGTCAGTATCGAAATCAGATTGATTATGTCCTTTGCAGCCAAAGATGGAGAAGCTGTATACAGTCAGTAAAAACAAGACCTGGAGCTGACTGTGGCTCAGATCATGAGCTTCTTATTGCAAAATTTTGGATTAAACTGAAGAATGTAGGGAAAACCACTAAACCAATCAGGTATGACCTAAATCCTATCCCTTATGAATATACAGTGGAGGTGTCGATTTCAGGGATTAGACCTGATAGACAGAGTGCCTGAGGAACTATGGACAGAGGTCCATAACATTGTTCAGGAGGCAGCAACTAAATCCTTCCCAAATAAAAAGAAATGCAAGAAAGCCAAGTGGCTGTCTGATGAGGCTTTCCAAGTAGCTAAGGAAAGAAGGGAAGCGAAAAGCAAGGGAGAAAGGGGAAGATATACCCAACTATATGCAATTTCCAGAGAACAGCAAGGAGAGACAAGAAGGCCTTCTTAAATGAACAATGCAAAGAAATTGAAGAAAACAATAGAATGGGAAAGACTAGAGATCTCTTCAAGAAAATCGGAGATATCAATGGAGCGTTTTGTGCAAAGACAGGCATGATAAAGGACAAAGAAGGCAGGGTCCTAACAGAAGCAGATGAGATTAAGAAGAGATGGAAAGAATACACAGAAGAACTATACAGGAAAGATCTTAATGCCCCTGATAGCCATGATAGTGCGGTCACTGAACTTGAGCCGGACATCCTCGAGAGTGAAGTCAAGTGGGCCTTAGGAAGCTTTACTAACAACAAAGCTAGCGGAGATGACAGTATTCCAGCTGAGCTATTTAAGATCCTAAAAGATGATGCTGTTAAAGTGCTGCACTCAATATGCCAACAAATTTGGAACACTCAACAATGGCCGCAAGACTGGAAAAGGTCAGTTTACATTCCAATTCCAAAGAAGGGCAACGCCAAAGAGTGTTCAAACTACCGCACCATTGCGCTCATTTCACATGCCAGCAAGGTGATGCTCAAAATCCTACAAGCTAGGCTTCAGCAGTATGCGAACCGAGAACTACCGGAAGTACAAGCTGGGTTTAGAAGAGGCAGAGGAACTAGAGATCAAATCGCCAACGTTCGCTGCATCATGGAGAAAGCAAGAGAATTCCAGAAAAAGTCTATTTCTGCTTGATTGACTATGCTAAAGCCTTTGATTGTGTGGATCACAATAAACTCTGGCAAATTCTGAAAGAGATGGGAGTACCAGACCACCTTACCCTTCTCCTGAGAAACCTGTACGAGGGCCAAGAAGCAACAGTAAGAACCAGACATGGAACAACCAATTGGTTCAAAATTGGGAAAGGAGTATGACAAGGCTGTATATTGTTGCCCTGCTTATTTAACTTATATGCGGAGTACATTATGAGAAACGCCAGGCTGGATGAATCACAGGTTGGAATTCAGATTGCTGGGAGAATTATCAACAACCTCAGATACGCAGACAATACCACCCTAATGGCAGAAAGCGAAGAGGATCTAAAGATCCTCTTGTTGAGGGTGAAAGTGGAGAGTGCAAAAGCTGGTTTGAAACTCAACATTAAAAAAACTAAGATCATGGCATCTGGCCCCATCACTTCCTGGCACATAGAAGGGGAAGAAATGGAAGCAGTGACAGATTTTATTTTCTTGGGCTCCAAGATCACCGCAAATGGTGACTGTAGCCATGAAATTAAAAGACGCTCGCTCCTTGGGAGGAAAGCTATGGCAAACCTCGACAGCATAGTAAGAAGCAGAGACATCACCTTGCCGACAAAGGTTTGTATAATCAAAGTATGGTTTTCCCACTAGCAACGTATGGCTGTGAGAGCTGGACTATAAGGAAGGCTAAGCGCCGAAGAATCGATGCTTTCGAACTGTGGTACTGGAGAAGACTCTTATGAGTCCCCTGGACTGCAAGGAGGTCAAATCAGTCAATCCTAAAGGAAAGCAACCCTGACTGTTCATTGGAAGGACAGATACTGAAGCTGAAGCTCAAATATTTTGGCCACATAATGCGAAGAGAAAAGTCACTGGAAAAGACCCTGATGCTGGGAAAGATTGAAGGCAAAAGGAGAAGGGGACAGCAGAGGATGAGATGGCTAGATAGCATCACCGATGCAATGAATATGAACTTGAGTACGCTCCGGGAGAGAGCGCAGGACAGGAAGGCCTGGCTTGCTATGGTCCATGGGGTCACGAAGAGTCGGTCACGACTGAATGACTGAACAACAACAACAAACAGGCATGTGTTTAGTGCAGCTACTGACTAAAACTATGACTGTTAGGAGCACCATCACTACTGGTGTTATGTTCGCTAACACACACACAAACACACACACACACACACACACACACATGCGTTTGCTTCTCCCCTAAATTGCCAAAATGCCATCTGCAACTTCACAACATGTGAAAAGGGTAGCGAAATTCAGAGAGGCATTTCATCTCTGAACGCTGTAAGGTGGACTTCCCTCAGCATGGTGCCCTCTAAATGCTTTGGACTACAGCTCCCAGCATTTCTGACCACTAGTCATGCTTGCTGAGGCTGGTGGGAGTTCAAGTCCAAAGGATCTGGAGGGTACCAGCTTGGGGAAGGCTGCTTTAGGGTGCAATCCTATGCATGTTTAGACAGAAGAAAAGTCCTACAACTCCCAGCATGGCTGGCTAGGGAATGCTGGGAGCTGCATGACTTTTTTTCTGTCTAAACAAGGATAGGATTGCTCCCTTGTGTGCTGTATAAATGCTGAACATTGTTATCATCACACAGGGAATTGTTTGCTCTCTTGATGAATCTATATTTATCTTGGCTTTGGGGAGAAAACAATAATAATACTCCACTGACCACCACCTATTTTGAACAAAAACCTATTGAGGGGGTCATATTTTAACAACAGAATGGAATTTAGTATGACAAAAGGTTTCAACGTTCCTGTCTCCCATTGTGTGTTTATTATACACCTGCCTCTGCAGTGACCAGGTTCTTCCTTAAAAGATTATTGCGCCATCATACTATAAATAAGAAACAAAGGGCAACTTACAAATAAAAAGGGGGTTTGGTGGGGGGAGAGACATTGTGTATTTCAGTCTGGGTGATCTTTCCAAAACCTGTTCGCCTTTTGTGTGAGGGCATTTATCTTTTTGCCGATGACCTTCAACAATGAGTCGGAGAGCCATGGCTTGGATGCCGAAGATGCCGGCTTTTGTTGGTGGGAGAACAACATCAAATGAGGACATAAATTACTTCAGTGATGAAGAAAATTTGGGGCTGGGGGAGGATGGAAGGGGTGGGAGGCGAATTCTCCTCAAGGCAGAGAGTTAGAGGGAAAACCTGAAGTCCAATTTCAGGGTAAAAACACATGTTCTGGCCTTACTTTGAAAACAAGAGGTTTCTTTGTCTGTAGGTATATTGGTGGGGAAAGGAAATAAGGGGAAACAGATGGACCCACTCCCCCCACCCACCCCAATTTAGCCTACAGCCTGAATGGCCCACTAAACCAAATGCAAACCACCAGCATTGTATAATGGCCCATGAGGTGGTCAATAAAATTCCAGTTTTTGTGATCCGTTGTGGACTTCAAACACACAGAAGGGAGGTTAACAAGTACCTAGGGTGGCCCTTCAAATAGAGGACTGTCCTCTGCAAAAGAAGACACATGGCCACTCTGCTGCTACCTGGGATCATTTTCACTGGAAATGGCAGAGATGGATGTGGAAAGCTTTTGCGTGCTCAGGTGCTGCTCAGCCACTGATCTGTGGCTCCTCCCCTTCATAACAAATCCCGTATTTGAAGCTGAGTTTCCCACATCTAGACTGGTACTAGTCCTGACCTTTGCACGCATCCTCAGAGACCCCATTGTCTCATGAACAGTGAATGTTACATCAGGAAGAGCCCCAACTCACATGGCCCTGGCCTCAAGCTTGGAAGAGGAGGAGGAGGAGATGGCTGCACCACTGTCTAAAGAGTTGGACCAGGCTCCTAACATGGAGACCAAGCCCTCTAAACCACAGCATGTTGAAACAGCACCTACAGCCTGGATTCTGCTGGGCCATGTGTCCTCCTTTACAGAGGGAAAAAAAAGGAAAGGTTCCTCCTGTGCGAGCACCGGGTCATTACTGACCCCTAGAGGGACGCCGCTTACGCTGTCGTTTTCATGGCAGACTATAGCGGGGTGGTCTGCCATTGCCTTCCCCAGTCGTGACTACCTTTCCCCCAGCAAGCTGGGTGCTCATTTTACCGACCTCGGAAGGATGGAAGGCTGAGTCGACCTGAGCCGGCTACCCGAGACCCGGCTTCCACTGGGATCGAACTCAGGTCATGGGGAGAGTTTCGGTTGCAGTACTGCTGCCTACCACTCTGCGCCACACGAGGCTCCCTTTACAGAGGACCATCCTGTATTTGAAGGGTTGTCCTCTTCTGGTTTAAAGATTAAGAACCAACAGAATGGTTGCCCATCAACAGCAGACGGAACAGACAGGCACACGAGTCACCTGGTCACAGCCTTCTGCATTATTCAAATTATAATAACTGTTTCTAAATTTGCATCTATACATATAAATCAACATAAACAAATTTCATGCAAATCTCTTCCCTCTTGTGTCCTCTTTTTTTTCTTTTTCTTTTTGGTGATGCATTTATTATTTTATGGCAATTGATTTGTACCATGCCTTGAGTGCCATTTTTGGTAGAAAGGTGGGGCACAAGTAGGGATATATGGAGGGATGGACAGACTCGCCTGAGTCCGCAGTCAGCGGGCCCTTGAGGAGCAGCTGCTGCCACCCACCCACGTGAGCCAGGCCGCACAAGCCCTTGGAGGGCTCACCGAAAGGTGCAGGAGCACGCAGCAGCCACTAGTCCTCCATGCAAGCCGCCATTTTAATGGAAGATGGAGGCTCTAGTTTTTCGTGTATCTAATGTCGTGCACAACGGTGGCCATAAAGTGCCATTTCTGCAACACTAGAGCCCTCTAATGTCATGGAAATGGCCCTTTATGACCACCATTGTGGGCAACATTAGATATACGAAAAACTAGAGCCCCCATCTTGTGTTAAAATGGCTGCTTGCATGGAGGATGGGCAGCTCCCAGGCACGAGCGGACAGGTCTGGTAAGTCCTGGCTGCTTGTGTGGCTCAGTGGGGGGGAGGGGCTCACTGAGACAGGTTCAGGGGGGCAAGTGGGAGGGGTTTGATGGATTCCCAGACCCAGTTGGGCCACGACATCCCTAGATATATGAGAAATTTGTTTCAGTTCATTTTTGGTCAGGATTCACTCAGCCTGTTCCTTCCAGACTGGACATGGACATAATCTGTGGACAAAGTGTGCACATTTCTGAGCATGCATGGTGATCTGCATCCCCCCCAGATGCATTTGACAGCATGTGTGCATTTGAAAAATATTCATGAAAAAATTGTACTTTTGAAAAATGCACAGAAATACACTTTAACCAATGAGAGAAGAATGCATACATTTCAAAGATGTGCACAATTGCTGCATACATTTGGAAAATGCACACAAAAATATGCATGTTTTTTCATGCAAAAAGGAAAAACAATGCTTGCAATCTGATACAGACTCGATATGGAATGAGCTTAATGATGGAATTCAGAGAACTTTGGCAAGCTTGAGTTTTGCCTGTTCACACATCTCTAGGTACGAAAATGCAGATTTTCGTGCATACACAGATATGTGCACTCACAAAAATGAGCATTTTCGTGCATATGCAAATATGCGCATTTTTGTGATCGCCATTTTATTTTTCAAAAAATGGTGACCGCGGAGCTCGACAAGGCCGCCGGGGTGAGTGTGGGCCATTGCTGAGTGTGGGCAGGGGGCAAGCGAGGGCAGGGGCTTGGAGAGCAGGGCTCAGGGGTACAGGAAGGGGAGGTTCCACCAGATTCCCTGATAGAATCATGCACCTGCGCCATCCCTATTGAGCAGAGAAGAAGCACTCAACTCCAGGCCAGGAGTTTGGCCCTTTAAGAATCTCCATTCCTTAAGCAGAGGGACTTGGGACAACCACCCAGCCTTGCTGCCTTGCTTCATGGATACTGGACACAGATGGATCAGAATGCCAACTTCCTTTGTCCTTGAAGATCTGGACACTGTGGATCCTAGAGAAATCACTGCAGATCTTAGAGCGTGCCATTTTGCCAAAGCAGTCTGAAATGAGCTGTTCTCCTCCAAGTAACTCACTAATAGACACGATTAGCAATTAAGACAAAGACATTATTAGCCATCACATGGGACAGGAGAAATATTCACAGTGAACCTTGTTTGTGACAGCAGAGGAGAGGGGCCAAGAGGGCTAAGAAAATATCGCTGTGACAATGTCAAAGAGGTTATCAGGGGCAGAGAGATAATGATGGTGAAAGGAAGCCAACAATATCATGCATGAAAGATGGTAATGAAGAGAAGTGCGAGCCAACAATCTATATGCCCTGCATAGAGCTTCCAGATAAACGTAATTCATCATTTGATATGGGCAAGATTTGGCTCAAAAGATCTGTAGTATAAAGGCTTTTGATACTGGAAAGCAAAAAAACCCCAAAAAATAAAACCTGGAAAGAAGATATTTTGGGAAGGTTTTTTTAATGACTTAAGGAAACATTGTATGCAGTTCTTATCTGCACAATCAAGAGAAGGAAGAGCGATCATTTCACTCTAATTCCACACCGAGGCTGAAATTTGCCGTTGGAATCACTGCACTAAATGAAGCCTTTTTTTTTTTTTCAATCTTGCCTGTGGCAGAAACATTTGAAGAACCTTTAATGCTGGCAACAGGAACTCATTACTGCCACACCAGACCAGACTGACATTTGTTCAGTAAAGGAGAACCAGGCAGCGTTGCTCAAAAACCTGTTGGAGTGCCTAGCCCACTTCTCAGCATGCCACCCCAGGGCTCATAATGTGAAGAAGCACCTAATTCCATAGCAATCTGACTGTGTTTTGGGGTCGTTTGTCAGTGCCTTTCCCTATGTGCCTGTTTTGCTGGAGCTGAGGCAAATGTCAATGGAGAGTGGGCTTTCTCAGTGGTGGCAGCCCACGTCTGGAATGCCCAAAGAGGTTCACCTGACTCCAGTGTTGTTATATGTTAGGCACCAGGTGGAACCCTTTCTGTTCTCCCAGTCTTTTCCAATATGGTTTGTGGATCTTTCCACTGCGGCGTTTAAGTGTTGCTTCAGTGTTTTTATCCCATTTTTATTCTATTCTGAATTATTTTTATATTTCTGTAAACCCACTCTGGGATTGGTTTTGGTGAAAGGTACCATCTAAACATTCTAAACACATTAATAAAGGAATGTGTGAATAATCAGATATGTCCCATGCACTCGTTGTGCATGGTGCCTGTAAGTATAGACAATTCGGTCAGTTTTTGTTCCATTCAGTTTTTAATTATTCCAATTTTAAGTTCAGTTTGGCCCAGTTCCGTATCAATGTATGCATTTTATTTTTCAAAGTGCATGTGAAAATTCATAGGTATTTTCATGCACACATCTCCTAATATGTGTGTTTTTAGGCACAATCTTTTCTAAATGTATCCATTTTTGTGTGCGCATTTTGCTAATGAACTCTTTTTTTGCCAGCTAGTTCCCTATAATAATGCATTTCTGCATTTTATTTATCTGTTTATTCATTTATTCTCATTTTGATCCACCCGATCCTGGATGTTCTCTGGGTGGCTTACAAACAATTAAATGAGTAAAATCTAATACAAACAGTGTACCAATGGCTTGTGGTTGATGCAAGTAAACATTCCATTCCATTCCATTCCATTCTAATACAAACAGTTCAAAGAATAAAATATGATATAAACAGTTCAAAGAATAAAAATACAGTACAAAATGACAAACAGCACAGGACTAGATGAATATAATTATATTCAAAAAAGGCCAGCCATAAAATCTAAAAACCTTGGGTTGGATTGAATGGGGGCCTTGCGCTGGTGGTGGCGTGTGCACAGCTGGCCCTGCCAGTGGTGACACACATGCTGGTAGCCCTGCTGGCAGCAACACACACATGTCCTGGCACAAGACACACGGCCCCTGCCGTTGATGGAGGCAATGCTGCCCTTCCAGGGGCAAGTGCCAAAATGAGCAGAAATGCTCATTTCTAGAAGGGGTGTGACATGCTCCTTCCGGAAACAAGTGTTTCTACTCATCTGGGCACTAGCCCTGGATGCATTACAATGTGGCCGTCAGTGGTAGGGGCTGCATGCATGCTGCCACCAGTGGGTCTTGGGCGCTAGTCCAGTGCCCCTGTTGGATCCAACCCCTTGTCTCTTAAAATTCCCGGGAGAAAATAAAGTTATTTGTCTGGTGCCAAAAAAATGACAATGTAGGCACCAGGCAAGACTCCTTGGGGAGGGTATTCCATAAATAGGGAGCCACAACCAAGAAGACCCTGTCTCTTGTAGCCACCTGTCTCTTGTAGCCACATTCCTTCAGTGGGGTCACCTAGACAACAAAGATGACCTAAGCATCTGAACACATATGTATGGGAGGAGACATTCCTTTAGATTCTCTGGTTCTTTGTTGTTTATTCATTCAGTCACTTCCAACTCTTCATGACTTCATGGACCAGCCCATGCCAGAGCTTCCTGTCAGCTGTCACCACCCCCAGCTCCCCCAAGGTCAAGTCCGTCACCTCCAGAATTCCATCCATCCATCTTGCCCTTGGTCGGCCCCTCTTCCTTTGGCCTTCCACTTTCCCTAGCATCAGCATCTTCTCCAGGGTATCCTGTCTTCTCATTATGTGGCCAAAGGACTGCAGTTTTGCCTTTAATATCATCCCCTCAAGTGAGCAGTCTGGCTTTATTTCCTGGAGTATGGACTGGTTTGATCTTCTTGCAGTCCAGGGCACTCTCAGAATTTTCCTCCAACACCACAGTTCAAAAGTATCTATCTTCCTTCGCTCAGCCTTCCTTATGGTCCAGCTCTCGCAGCCATAGGTTACTATGGGGAATACCATTGCTTTAACTATGCGGACCTTTGTTGTCAGTGTGATGTCTCTGCTCTTCACTATTTTATCAAGATTTGTCATTGCTCTCCTCCCAAGAAGTAAACGTCTTCTAATTTCCTGGCTGCAGTCAGCATCTGCAGTAATCTTTGCACCTAGAAATGCAAAGTCTCTCACTGCCTCCATGTTTTCTCCCTCTATTTGCCAGTTATCAATCAAGCTGGTTGCCATAATCTTGGTTTTTTTTGAGGTTGAACTGCAACCCAGCTTTTGCACTTCCTTCTTTCACCTTCGTCATAAGATTCCTCAGCTCCTCCTCGCTTTCAGCCATCAAAGTGGGATCATCTGCATATCTGAGATTGTTAAAGTTTCTTCCAGCGATTTTAACTCCAGCCTTGGCTTCATCGAGCCCAGCATGTCGCATGATGTGTTCTGCATACAGGTTGAATAGGTAGGGTGAGAGTATACAACCCTGCCGTACTCCTTTCCCAATCTTGAACCAGTCTGTTGTTCCGTGGTCTGTTCTTACCGTTGCTACTTGGTCGTTATACAGATTCCTCAGGAGGCCAGACAAGATGACTTGGTATCCCCATCCCACCAAGAACTTGCCACAATTTGTGATGATCCACACAGTCAAAGGCTTTAGAATAGTCAATAAAACAGAAATAGATGTTTTTCTGAAACTCCCTGGCTTTCTCCATTATCCAGCAAATATTGGCAATTTGGTCTCTAGTTCCTCTGCCTTTTCTAAACCCAGCTTGTACATCTGGCAATTCTCGTTCCATGAATTGCTGGAGTCTACCTTGCAAGATCTTGAGCATTCCCTTACTGGCATGTGAAATAAGTGCCACTGTTCGATCGTTTGAACATTCTTTAGTGTTTCCCTTTTTTGGTATGGGGATATAAGTTGATTTTTTCCAATCTGTTGGCCATTCTTGTGATTTCCAAATTTGCTGGCATATGGCATGCATCATCTTGACAGCATCATCTTGCAAGATTTCAAACAGTTCAGCTGGGATACCGTCATCTCCTGCTGCCTTGTTATTAGCAATGCTTCTTAAGGCCCATTCAACCTCACTCTTCAGGATGTCTGGCTCTAGCTCACTGACCACACCGTCAAATCTATCCCCGATATTATTATCCTTCCTATACAGATCTTCCGTATATTCTTGCCACCTTTTCTTGATCTCTTCTGCTGCTGTTAGGTCCTTGCCATCTTTGTTTTTGATCATACCCATTTTTTGCCTGGAATTTACCTCCGATGTTTCTAATTTTCTAGAAGAGGTCTCTTGTCCTTCCTATTCTGTTATCTTCTTCCACTTCTGCACATTGCTTGTTTAAAAATAATTCCTTATCTCTTCTGGCTAACCTCTGGAATTTTGCATTTAATTGGGCATATCTCCCCTTATCACTGTTGCCTTTTGCTTTCCTTCTTCCTTGAGCTACTTCCAGTGTCTCAGCAGACAGCCATCTTGCATCTCTGGTCCTAAGCTGCTATTTTCACTATTGTGTGCATTTTTTCTGCACACTTTTCTGTAGTGTGCAGTTGTGTGCATTTTTCCTTAATGTATACATGTTCACATACACTTTTGGAAAACTGTAGTACTACATTTGGGAAACTGAAATTCAGTGCACCACCCTGTTCTGGTTCTCTCATAAGTTTGCATAAAAATTAGGACAGAATGTATGTCTCACCCATCTCTAGCTGCAAGCTTCCTACTTCCACAGCCACATGTTTCCTTATGTGCCTAGGCAAGGCATCCACAGAATCATAAGGAAATGTGACAATGGGACCTAAGGAATCAACAAGGACAGTGAGTAACCGAGAAATGGGAGAGGGCATTGATGATGGGAAGTCGATGCGAATGGGAGATAAGGTTGAGAACATCAGCAGACAGGATGTGAATTGCAAGTAGGGATGGCACAGGTGCCCAATTGGGTCTGGGAGTCCAGTAGATTGCCTCCCCGCCCATTCCCATGAGCCACACCCACTGAGCCCCTGCCCCCGCTGGACCCTCCTGTGCTCACTGAGTCGCCCACACTCACCTGGGACGCATCTGCGAGCACCGTGAGTGCCATTTTGTGGAAGAAAATGGTGATTGCGAATATGCGCACATTTAGCCTTACACAAAATGGTGCCATGAATGGCCCATTTACACCTGTAATCTTGCATATATGGGCTATTCACAGTGCCATTTTGCATAAGACTAAATATTAGTGATTGCCATTTTCTTCTGCAAAATGGCACCTGCGGTGCTTGTGGATGGGTCCTGGGAGAGTGCTTGTGGCTTGGCAAGTGCAGGGGGGGAGCTCAAGCGTGGGTCTGAGGTGCATGAGCAGGGGCAGGGGCTCAGTGGGTGCATGGAGAACCCAGACAGGGGGGCACCCATCCATCCCTACTTGCAAGTTCGCTGCTCAGCAGCTATGTGGCAATCTGGGTGGATGACTGGAAGGGGAGCCAAACTACTGGCAAGTCCAAAGAGTCCAAACATGCTCTTTCTAATAGCTGTGTTTGGGGCAGAGGGGGGGCTTTGGTGTTCAAGGAAGATATTATAGTCATTTTGCAGAGTCAATATGAAAGAGGCTTCCTTTCCCATTGTATGCACCTTCACTCTACTCTCATATCTTAAACTGGTTTTGCAGGTTTTTGTAGTGCTTCAGAAACTTTCAAAACATAAAGGTGATAGTGGGACAAAAGAAACACATGTGTCCACATAGGGAATGATGTCTGCTGTACCACTTGCAACTTGGAATACACCGTTCTGTCCATTTTGGTTCCTCTCAGTTCCTAATTTTTTCAGTCCTAACGGCTTTTCTACGTGAGCCTGTTAATCCATTTTATCGACTTTCAGTTTCACTGCAGAATTGCAGGTGGGGGGAGGCGATGTGTTCCTCCCCCCCCCCCCCCGGAATCCTGCCTGACCGGCT
Organism: Heloderma suspectum; assembly: GCF_057233095.1. NCBI lineage: Eukaryota > Metazoa > Chordata > Lepidosauria > Squamata > Helodermatidae > Heloderma > Heloderma suspectum. The sequence continues at coordinate 302,965,873 of NC_139461.1, read as the reverse complement.
CTGCTCCGCAGCCAGTCCGCAGAGCCGTCGGCTGGGCCAACCCGCAGCGGGGCCTCCAGCCGCTGTCGGGCTGCTGCGGGCACAAATGGCGTCCTGCATAGGGGACCCATTTGCATCCCTATGCCGGCCCATGATAGGCTACATATATATTTACGTAGCCTATCACAGCTAAAGCAGGGACACAAATGGCGTCCCCAATGCCATTTGCGTAGGGATGTACAAAACTCACTTACCTGTTTGCAGATGTGATTCGTGGGGGGGGGAGGCGCACCGTCCCACCCCCCGGAATCCTTGACGGGTGGGAGGCGATCCGGTTCTCCCCCCTGGAATCCTGCCCGGCTGGCTCCGCTCCACAGCAGCTCCGTGGAGCTGCCGGCCAGGGTCGTCCGCAGCCAGAGTTCCGGCCGCGGACTGGCTGCTGCGGACACAAATGATGGCCACCGTAGTGGCCGCCATTTGCGTCCAGCCAGGCTGCCGTGATAGGCTACATAAGTATTTATGTAGCCTATCACTGCAGGCAAAGAAAAAAAACAGCGTACGCAAATGGCGGCGGTACAGTGGCCACCATTTGCATTCCCTATTTTTCACCGTTTTAGCTTACGTAAATATTTACATAAGCTATTACGGCGAAAAAAAGGGGCAATGCAAATAGCGCCCACTACGCTATTTGTGTTCCCCTTTTTTTTGCCTTAATGGCCCATGTAAATATTTACGTAGGCTAAAACAGCAAAAAATAGGGAATGCAAATAGAAGCTGCTGCAGCCGCCGCCATTTGCATATGCTGTTTTTTTGGGGGGGGGGGTTGCTTGCTGTGACAGGCTATGTAAATACTTACATAGCCTATCACGGCAAACAGCAGACGCAAATGGCGCCCGCGGCAGCCGGTCGAAAGACCAGCTGCCGCCGGAGCCGCCGCCGCCGGAACATCCGCCCCAGGTAAACTTCGTCCCAGGGGGGGAATCCGCAGAGGGGCGGGGGTGGGAGGCCGTTCTGCCACGGATTTCAGGGGGCTGAATGCCAGTGCATTCGGCCTCACTGAAATCCGTGGCGGAATTCTCCGCCATCCCTACATTTGCATTCCCATTTTAGCTGTGATAGGCTACGTAAATATTTACATAAACTATCATGGCTAAAGCGGGAACACAAATGGTGTAGGGGACGCCATTTGCGTCCCTGCTTTAGCCGTGATAGGCTACATAAATATATACGTAGCCTATCACGGGCCGGCGTAGGGATGCAAATGGCAGCCGCTATGACGGCCGCCATTTGTGGCCGCAGCAGCCCAGCAGTGGCCAGAGCTGCCACTGTCGCTGCCACCGCTGCTTCATTCGCCGCCGGAGCCGCCGCCGCTGCCAGAGCCACAGCCAGGTAGGCTTTGTTTAGCGGGGCTTTCGCAGGGTGGTGGGGTGGTTTGCTTTGTTCTGCCACGGATTCTGGGGGGCCAAATTCACTGGAATTCGGCCTCCCTGGGATCCATGGCAGAATTCTTTAACATCCCTAGGTATAGCAGAATAGCACAAATACACAAGTGGAAAATGTTTCCTTTCATTTTCACAAATAATACCGTATTTTCCCTATTCTAGAAAAACTTGCCAAAAGTGCTCTTTAGGGTGCAGTTCTATTCAGATAGGCAGCTGCCTCCAAACTCAGAGGTGACCGCCTAACCCATGCAGGGCTAGGGGTGTACGGATTCTCGACAGTCTGTTCTGGTGGGGAATCCGTGGCAGGGCAGGTGATCTGTTCCTCCCCCCCGGAATCCTCCAGAGCAGCTCCACTCCACGAGGATTCCGGGGGGGGCCTGGCTTGGGGGGCACTTACCTTCCCTCCTGCCAGCCAGAGCCATTCATCTCCTCCCTGTCCCTGCCAATTGCCATGTCTTTTTTTTTTTTTAAGGCAATCGGCAGGATGTGCCCATAGACTTAGACTCAAATAGAGTCATGAATCTTGCGTCTAAGTCTATGTGTCCATAGGCTTATACGCAAGATTCACGGCTCTATTTTGCAAGAAGTCTATGGGCACATCCTGCCGATCACCTTTTTTTTTTTTTTTTAAGAAAAGACATTGCCATCAGCAGGGACAGGGAAGAGGCGAATGGCTCTGGCTGGCAAGAAGCAGCCGAGTGCCATTCCGCCTCTAGTCCTCCTGGGGCGGAGCTAAGTGGTCCTGATCTGCTGCGGATTCCTGAGGCCAGATTCCAAAGAATCCGGCCTCATTTGAATCCACAACGGATTTCTCTGACATCCCTATGCAGGGCAGGAGAAGTGCAGAGGGAATCATTCCCTCCATGCTTCTCTTGCCCTGCATTTTCGGCTAGACAGCCTGTTGTGGCTGTCTAGCCGTGGAAGGGCTGAGTGGGGGAGGAGGCTGCTGTATGACACATTGGCTGTGTCATACAGGCATTTCTGCCCTCCTGGCCTCAGAATGCCCCCCAAAACACCCCTTTTCAGCCAATCCATGGTCATCTTGCCAGCATGGAGCACGGGGCTGTTCCATGCTGCCTCTGATTCAGTGTGGAAGTAGAGGGAGCTCAGTTCTCCAGGAACCGACCTCAGAGCCTGTGCTCTGAAGTCAGTTCCCAGATGACCAGATATCCTATGGCCATCTAGCTGCTGTCTAGCAGCCATACAATTGCTCCCTTAAAAACAGAAGTGAAACTGGAGGGTCACAACATTATCTAGAGAACCCCCATAAACAACTGTGAGTAGGGAATGATGCATGCACAATACATGCCACATGTAGAAAAGCTGTAAGTTAAGTTCATCTTGAACTTTGAGAACTTCTCCAGTCTTAAGTTTGGTTCACCTCAAACTTTGAGGGGTTTTTTCAGTTTGCATAAAAATCCATAAGAATTTTTGTGTATGTCTCTCTTAATTCATGTGTGTTTATATGCATTTTTGCCTAGTATACACACACGTTTGCATGCAATTTCCCTAATATAATGCATTTTAACACTATTTTCCATAATATATGGATTTTTGTACAGATTTTCTGATTGGAAAACTTGGAGAAGTGCAAATTTTGAAGTATTACTTTCAGTTCACATAGTGGTTCAAAAGAGTGAAATCAGGTAAATTTACATTAAAATTCAAACTGAATCAATTTCTCCCCCATCCCTCCTTATAACTCATTTAAAGGCTGTCACTTCTGTCTAATCAACTGGAAGGCAACGCTGTTTGTTCTGGCTAAAGCCCAGTCAGCTGCAGCTATTAGAATCAACCAACTGATCTCCTGAAGGAGCACTATAGGAATGGCTTTCAGACCTGTCATGTGACTAGAATTTTAGCTATGCAGCAGAAGTGCAAAGCCTCTTTCAGTCCAAGGGCCAAATTCCGTTTCAGAGAGGCTTCCAGAGCCCATATTCCAGTTGTGCGCATGGCCAAAGGCAAAAGAAGGAGAGCCAAAGTAACAAAAAATATTTTTGAAATGCCAGCATATTGTAGCTTAAAGCTCTTACAAGTGCTTACTGCCAGTATCTAAGCCTTAGATTTCAGCTTTTTAGAATGGGGAAAAAAACTACACAAAAGCTGGAAACCACCAAACAAGTTGGTTGAGGGTCAAGGGGGCATGGACATGTCCATTTGGGGAACCATGAGGGGCCAGATTTGGGCCCCAGGAGCATTGGCTTTGGCCCATGGACCTGAGGTTTTGCACCCCTGCTATATAGGATCAGACAGGCATCTACTCTAGAGAAGTTGTTGGAGAGGCAAAATCACTCATGGCAGTTTCATTGGATGGCATACATCTTTGTGCTCAGATAATATGATTGTTCATTGGTAACTTGGCTTATGAGTACCATCTTCTCATTCTATGGATGTGATGTCTTCGTATACAAACTACCACTGCGAGCACTCCTCTATGGGTTCCTATCCTAGTGGTATGCTCACCCATGCTAAGCCTGGTAATGAAAAACCTAACCTCCCTCTAGGATGTGCATACGGGAATTGCTTCTGGGAAATTCTAGTTCTTCTTAGCCATTTCTCAATGTAAGTTCAGAATGAAACATTCTCTTGGAATAAAACCAACAATGAGAAAATCAGTAGTATAGCATTCTGTTTGCTGCTCTCTTCTGGTGAAAAAATGAACACTTTTGCTGATTTCTTTTATAAATATTAACATTTGCCCAAGTCCCTGACTTGGCTTCCAGTGGAGGTGTTCATTGATCACTATTGTGTGTGATGGCAGCCAAGAGAAGATAAGGAGAAGGAAGAGAAGAAGGGAAGGGAAGGGAAGGGAAGGGAAGGGAAGGGAAGGGAAGGGAAGGGAAGGGAAGGGAAGGGAAGGGAAGGGAAGAGAAGAGAAGAGAAGAGAAGAGAAGAGAAGAGAAGAGAAGACCGGCAGGAAGAAGCACATGGAGGGGCCATGGCTCAGTAGCAAAGCAAGTGCCTTGCATGCAGAAGGTCCCAGGTTCAAGACCTAGCATCTCCAGTTAAAAGGATCAGGTAGCCAGTGAAGGGCAACACCTCTGGCTGACACTAGGGATGTACGAAACTCACCTGTTCACGGATGTGATTCGCAGGGGGGAGGCGCTCCGTCCCTCCCCCCAGAATCCTCAACGGGGGGGAGGCGATCCGGTCCTCCCCCCGGAATCCTGCCCGGCCAGCTCTGCTCCACGGCGGCTCCGCAGAGCTGCCAGCCAGGGCCATCCGCAGCTGGATTTCTGGCCGCGGACGGGCTGCTGCGGATGCAAATGGCGGCCGCCATAGCGGCCACCATTTGCATCCAGTCAGGCTGCCATGATAGGTTATGTAAGTACTTACGTAGCCTATCACGGCTAACCTCCCCCCCCAAAAAAGAAGCGTATTCAAATGGCAGCGGCTACGACAGCCGCCATTTGTATTCCCTATTTTTCGCTGTTCTAGCCTAAATATTTACTTAGGCTATTACGGCGAAAAAAGGGCATGCGAATAGCATAGTGGGTGCTATTTGCGTTCCTTTTTTTTCCGCCATAATAGCCTATGTAAATATTTACATAGGCTAGAACGGCAGGAGGAAAAAAGGAACGCAAATAGTGCCCACTACGCTATTTGTGTTCCCATTTTCTTCGCTGTAATAGCCTACGTAAATATTTATGTAGGCTACAACGGTGAAAAATAGGGAACTCAAATGGCGGCTGCCGTAGCTGCCACCATTTGCGTAAGCTGGTTTGGGGTGGGGGGGGTTAGCCGTGATAAGTATTTACGTAGCCTATCACAGCTGCAAGGAGGACGCCAATAGCGGCCATAGCAGCCTGGCCGCGGCCGGCCAGGAGACCAGCCGCTGGAGCCGCCACTGCCGGAGCCGCCGGAACCGCCGCCACCACTGATGAATCCGCCACATCCGCCCCAGGTAAGTGCCGTCCCGGGGGATTCCGCGGGGGGGTTGGGGGGGCAGGAGGCCGTTCCGCCACGGATTCTGGGGGGGCAGATTTTTTAGATCCGCTGGAATCTTTAGATTCACTGGAATCCGTGGCGGAATTCTCTGCCATCCCTAGCTGACACCCTGGAAAATTGCTGCCAGTAAGAGTAGACAATACTGGGCTAGATGGACCAATGATCTGACCTGGTGTAAGGAAGGTTTCTGTCTCCCATAGGGATGTCAGAGAAATCTGCAACAGAATCAAATGAGTTTGGATTTCTATGAATCTGTCCCTTGGATTCCACAGCAGACTCGCTTTTTCCAAGTTGCACATGGACTTGTGGACTGGGTTGTGTGTGTGTTGTTGTTGTTTTTTACTTTCTGGAACTTTATGCAAATTTAATCACAGAAAAATATGTAAAAGGAAAAAAAAACTGACCAAAAATGTGCATTTCCCTCATAGGCTAAAGCATGAAAATGCACATGGGGGGGGGATTTGCACATTGTGAGAGGATTTGCACATTTTTGCACATACAAATTTGCACAGATGCAATTCTGTCAGTGAGAAGAAAACAGAACAAAAGGCACCTGCCAATCTGCAAAGTGCAGATGGAATGGATTTTAAGTACATCTTTAGTCCTTCATAAAAATGGCATGCCCACATTTGGAGTTTTGTGTGCAGTTCTATCACCTTATTTCCAAACAAATGTTATACTTCTGAGCAGGAATGTACAGATTTCGCTAAATCCATTCCATCTGTGTTTCACAGATTGTCAGGCATCTTTTGTTCTGCAAGTGATCAAGTGCACATTAGTGCAAATGTGCATTAGTGTTAGTGCATGTTAGTGCCAGTGCACATTTGTGCAAATCCCCCCAAAAGTAAAAAAAATGTTCTACAAATCCACCAAATTAATTTATTAATTACTTTATTTATTTATTTTGTTTGTTTGTATGATGACTTTCTGCCAAAAAATGACACTCAATGTGGCTTGTAAAATCAATTAAAATGGATTAAAATGATATATTAAAATACAATAAAAAATATTGGTGGTGGGCTCTCCCACACTGGAGGCATTCAAAACAAGGCTGGACAGCCATCTGTTTGGGATGCTCTGACCTGGATTCCTGCATTGAGCAGGGGTTTGGACTCAATGGCCTTGTAGGCCCCTTCCAACCCTACTATTCTATGATTCTATATCATAATTACAGAAACAATATTATTACAAACAGCTCCAAACCAAACCTAGCCTCTCTTGGGAGGGAATTTCACTGCCTGGGAGCAGCCACTGAAAAGGCCCTTTCTCAGGTCACCACCAAGCACACCTCTGAAGGCGGCAGTCTGAAAAGAAGGGCCTCTCCAGAAGATCTTAAGGACCAGGCAGGCTCAAATGGGAGAAGGCAGTCTTTCCAGTAACCTGGTCCCAAGCTGTATAAGGCTTTATAGGTTATAACCAGCACTTTGAATTTGGCCCAGAAAGATGGGAAGTGAAGCTGTTGTAACAAGGGAGATGCGTGTTTTTTTGAAACCAGCCCTGGTCAATACTGTGGCCACAATATTCTGGACCAGCTGAACTTTTTGAACATTTTTTGAAGGCAGCCCCACTGTAAAGCACATTACTGTAGTCCAAACTAGGATGGGGAAAATCCATTCTGTCTGTATTTTGCAGATTGTCAGGCACCTTTCGTTTCATTGCCTGCCCATCGATGGAATTGGGGGGTTTGTTTCCAAATTTGCACAAATTTGCATTTGTGAAAATATGCAAATGTGCATTTTCACACTTTAGCCTATAGAGGAAATGCACATTTTTGGCCTTTTAAAAAATTGCATATTTTTCTATGATGAAATTTGCATGAAATTCAGCAAAGTTAGAAAACCGGTCCACAAGTCCATGGAATCCGTCCAACAGGGAAACAGCGGGTCTGCTTTGGAAATCACAGGTTGGATTTATGAAAATCCAAACTCATTTGGTTCTGTTGTGGATTTCTCCAACATCCCTAATCCAAACATGATGTAACTAAGGCACATGTGACCATGGCCTGATCAGACATCTGTAGGAAGAAGCACAGTTGGTGTATGAGCCTCAGCTGTGCAAATGCAGTCCTGGCCGCCATTGAGGCCTGGGCATCCAGGTTCAGGACTGAGTCCAGGACTACATCCAAACTATGAGCCTGAGTTTTCAGAGGGAGTGTATCCCCATCCAGCACAGGAATCTACGCAATTCAGAAAGAAAGAAAAAACAGTCTGCTGTGGATTGGATTAATAGAAATCTGAAATCATTTGAATCCATTGCAGATTTTTCTGACATCCCTACTGCTGAGGAAGGTGTCTTTCTTAAGGAAGAGTCGTAGGGGTCTGGATCTTCCCACTAGGACAGCAAAACTGGAAGGGAAGAGAAGAGACACGTGCTTGAGCTTTCTAAAATTATGAATGTTGTAGACTTACTTAAAGTAAGAGAAGCGTGAATGTAACATGGCACTATAAGAGAAGCCTAGTGCAAGAAATGGCATAGAGAAATGAGGCACTCAAAGTGATGCATGGACAAAATTAAAATGATGACGTCTGCTTACATGTTTATCCTGCCCTTCCTCCAAAGAACTTTTGGCTATTTAGATGGTTGCCTGCCCCATTTTATCCTCCAAACAACTCTGAGGGTAAGGGGAGACATGATAGAGGTCTACAAAAGTATGTATGGTGTAGAGAATGTGGATAGGGAGACATTTTTCTCCCTCTCTCAGAATACTAGAACCCAGTGGGGTCATCCCATGAAGCTGGGATTCAGGTGGGAGATTCAGGACAGATAAAAGGAAGGACTTCTCCACTCAGCGCATAGTTAAAACTATGGAATTTGCTTCCACAAGATGTGCCCACATAGACTTATATGCAAAAAGCACTGTGAATTGCCCATATACTCTAGTTTCACAGCACTATGTTGTGAAGAAGTCTATGGGCACAGGCTGCCGATTGCCATGTTTTTTAAAAACATGGTGATCAGGACAGAGACAGACAGGCCCAGGTAAGTTGTGGGCTGCTTACGGAGTGTGGAGGGAGGCTTGAGTGCAGCCCGGAGGACCAGCGAGCAGGGGCAAGGGCTGGGCAGGTGCCCAGAGAATCCAGACAGGAGGGCGCTCATCCATCCCTACCCACACACCCTGCCCCCCGGTCTACTGGCTTATGGCTAGGGATGTCTGGATTTTGTTAAATCCATTCCATCTGTGTTTTGCAGACTGTCAGGTGTCATTCATTCCATTGTCTGCTCATTAATGGAATCAGAACTTTTTTACCAGAATTTCATTCTATTTGCGTCCATTCACATTAGCACCAGTGCATTGGCATTAATGTGCATTAGTGCAAATACCGCCCCCCCAAGCAAAAAACTGGTCTGCAAGCCTGTGGAATCTGTGTGACTCAGAAAAAGCCAGTCCATTGTGGAATCTGCAGGTAAGATACACAGAAATCTGAACTCATTTGAATCCATTGTGGATTTCTCTGACATCCCTAGTTATCACAAAAGTCAGGGTGTACGCCTTCATTCCGCTCTGCAATCCCAGGGAAACAGCTTGCATCTGTTTTGCCACTAAGGAAAGCGGGATTCTGGATAGGAATGTTGCGAGTGTCCAGTTGGGGGCTTAAACTCAGCAGGTTCCCTCCAGCTCAGCCCCCCAGACACCAGTCTGCAGATCCCCACACTTGCCCCACTTGGTGCACGGCGAGTTGGGCGAGCACAGCTTCTCTGCTGAGCCGCCATTTTGCAGAAAATGATGGCTCATCCTTTTATGTAAAGGGCCCTTTTGTGAAAATGGAGGCCATAAATGGGCCTATTTATGCAAAATTACATATGCATAAATGGTCTATTTAGGCCACTTACGCCAGTAATGTTACATAAATGGGCCTATTTATGGCCGCCATTTGTGCAAAAGGGCCCTTTATGTAAAAGGGCAAGCCACAATTTTCTGCAACATGGCTGCTTGGCTGAGGAATGGGACACTGCGCACCACTTGCTTGCTGCCCACGGACCGCCTGATGGATCATTGTGCATGGCAAGCAGGGGCAGTTGGCCAGGTGCAGGGGTCCAGCGAGTGGCGCAGGCAGGGCTGAGTTTGGCCATCCCTAATGCTGGATTTGATGCACCTTCCAACTGATCCAGCAGGGTTCTGAGCCATTTTTACTTTGTGGATTATTTGTGGCAGAGGAAGCTCAAAAAAGCCTGTCTGTGCTGTCTGACCTGCCAATGGTCAGTATCCCCTATTTCGTTTTAGGGAGTTTCTGTGCGACATCCACTACCATTTTTGCTGGGAAGGGTCTGTTTCAGATTTATGGTGCAGCCTGCAGGGAGAAAAAAAAGTGCTATTTAATGAGGCTGAATCACATACAGCAGTGCAACAGTGAGCAATGAATACCTCCGCTGGAAGCCAAATCGGGGACTCGGGCAAATGTTAACATTTATACAACAAATCACCAGGTGTTCAGAAGCATTCATTTTTCACTAGAAGACACCAGCGAAAATAAATGCCACCCTGCTTATTTTCTCATTGTCTGATATTATTTCAAGAGAACTTTCCATTCCGGGTTTACTTTGAGAAATAGCCTGGAAGGCCCAGATTTTCTGAAGAGCTGATCTCCCATGCACATCCTAAAGCAAAATTAGGATTGTCCATGCTGTGCTTTCTGGTATCACATAGTAGAGGGGTGTTGAACCTCAGCCCTGCAGGCCAAATCTCACCTACCTGGGGTCCCAATCCATTTCTCTGGATTCTTCCCAGATTGCCACACCTCCTTCCCCTGGCCCCACCCCTTTCTCTATCTAAACATGCATAGGATTGCGCCCTGAGGTGCTGTTCATACATTTTAAAAATTAAATTTAAAAAAGTAAGGGTGCAATCCTACGTGGATTAGATCAGCCTCCAACCTGAGAGGCTGCCGAGTACCCAATGCAGGGTGGGAAGACAGCTCCAGCCGCCCTGCATTTCTGCTAGATGTGCGATTTCGCCCATCTTGCAGCAGGGCCTCGGAGGGGGAGCAAAGGAGGCTGGGGAAGCCCTAGGATACATCATATCACAACTGCCCTGGTCTCCTGCTCTCCCCACCCAGGGAATGCCCCCCTTTCCCAATCTCCATGCTCTGCTTTCCATGCATGGAGAGGTAGCTGGCGTGGTTCTCTCTGCCCCAGCTCTGAGGGGGTGGGGGAGGGGGCAGGAAACACGGTTTCCTGGCTCCGAGATCAGAGCCAGAAAATTGAACTATCCTATGTCCGCCCAGACATTATCTGGGCAGGCATAGGATTGCTCCCTACATAAGGTAAGATGTACCTTTTAAGTACAAGATAAACCTTTAAGTTTAGCCCAAATACGAATCACATAGGACACCCAGGTCACAAGTAGAACTGTTTTAAGAGGAATATTAAGCAACTAAAGCTTTAGTTGATTAATCAGAAAGGCCATTTTGCTTGGTGAGGCTGGGAGCTAAGAGGCATTTGTTTATTTACTGAGGCCATTTTGGTTCTGGGTTGTTACTGTAATTGGAAATAACTGAACAGTATTAAAGATGACCTTTCCTTACCAAGATAAGTAATGTATTCCATTTATTAAATTGTAAGTTGTTTAAGCTTTATATCCAGTCTCAAAAACTAAAAAACTAAAAAACAAAACAAAAAACCCCACACCTGAGGTATCTAAAGTTAAACATAGGCACGCACGGAGTTCCCCAGATGACAATGGAGTAAAGGGGTAGTGGAGGAGCTCCATTTATGCTCTGCAACAAAGTGTGGGGTGTCATGGTGTAGCTTCCTGTGTTCCTAGAGACACTCCTAAAGAAATCGCCTGCTGATTTTCGTCCTGTGCAATTTAGCAGGGCATTTTTCTCCCCGCCCCCATTCTGTAAGTTCTGAAGGATGTGTGGTTTTAATGACCCCTTTTTAAAGATTAAATGGCATTGTCTCAACTAACTCCTCTTCCCATAAAAATTAGCATCTGTAATAAGCAGCTGCTTTAGAACAGCCAAGAGCTAATGTAAAATGAACTCTCTCCAAGTAAAAACAACAACGAGTCATGTGTGGCACCTTAAGGACTAGCACATTTATTACGACACAAGCTTTTGTGGACTACAGTCCACTTCATTGGATGCAAGGGCATCTGATGCAGTGGAACGCACCAGATTTAGGTGCATGGAGGGGAAATCCATCAGTCTCATGAAGATCCATCCGATGACATGAACTCTAGTCCATGAAAGCTTATGCCATAATAAAATTGTTAGTCTTTAAGGTGCCGCAAGACTCTTTATAGACTGAAACAGGAGAGGGGAATGTCAAGTGGGGTGAAGGGGGGGGGAATCTGGCTTTCTTGCCGTTCCAATCCGGCCCTCCAGCATTTTCCCAGATGCCCCCTTTCAAAGAAGCTGATCACATGCAGAGGGCTTTTGAAATTAGGCCAAGGGCCACATGTATGCCTGTGTGTGTGTGTTCTTAGGGACTAAATAGGACATTTCTCATAATACCCAGCATCATCCCATAAAGCTGATAGGTGGGAAATTCAGGACACATAAAGGAAGTACGTCTTCACACAGTGCACAGTTAAACTATGGAATTTGGTATAGTGATGGCCACCACTTTGGATGGCTTTCAAAGAGGATTGGACAAATTCATGGAGGAGGCTATCAATGGCTACTAGTCCTGATGGCTAGGGATGTTAGAGAATTCCTCCACAGACTCCAATGAGGCTGGATTCTTTAGAATCTGGCCCCCCAGAGTCCATGGAGGAATGGAGAAATCCCCCTCTGCCACCCCGCAAAACCTCCCCAGGATGGACCCTACCTTGTGTCGGCCGTCCACTGCCCTCATCTGCAGGTGCAAATGGTGGCCCCAGTCTGCAGCCGCCATTTCCCTCACTACGTTAGTTGTGATAGGCTACATAAGTATTTACATAGCCTATCACGGCAAAGAGCAGGGACACAAATGGCGGCCGCTACGCCATTTACGTCCCTGCTCTTTTTGTGATAGGCTACGTAAATATATACGTAGCCTATCATGGCTAATGCAGGGATGCAAATGGCGTAGCAGACGCCATTTGCGTCCCTGCGTTAGCTGTGACAGGCTACGTATATATATTCGTAGCCTATCACAGAAACAGCAGGGACGCAAATGGCGTAGCCGCTACGCCAGCTGCCATTTGCAGCCTCAGCAGTCTGGCAGTGGACGGCAGTCCAGCTGCTGATGGGCCTAGCTGGCAGCTCCACGGACTCACTGCAGAGTGGAGCCGGCTGAGCAGGATTCCAGGGGGAGGGACGGATCGCCTTCTCACCACTGCGAATGCCCCTGAACGGAGCCAGGTAAGGGATTCGTACATCCCTACTGATGGCTATGTGCTATCTCCAGTTTCAGAGGCAGTATGTCTATGTACACCAGTTGCTGGGGAACATGGGCGGGAGGGTGCTATTGCACTCCTGTCCTACTCGCGAGCTTCCCATGGGCAGCTGGTTGGCCACTGTGTGAACAGAAAGCTGGACTAGATGGACCCTGCGTCTGATCCAGCAGGGCTCTTCTCATGTTCTTATCTCGAGAGAATTCTCCTACTTTGCATTGGTCCACATTAAGGATTCCAAAGCAGACTTGCTTCAGGTTTCATTGAGTATGGAACGGAAAAAGAAAGGACCTCTGGTCAAACATTTGGCCACATTTATAGTGCTGTGCTGAACATTTCTTCCGCAAATTTTCAACCTTTCTCATTCATTTTGGTAGAGAAGAAATTGCTTTCAGGGGAAAACAATTGAAGGAGAAGAAAATGTCAGTGAAATTCTCATGAGTCAGCTTGTGGTTCTTGCTCTTGCCTTCATTATGAGGTGGCTGAGGAGTGTGCACCAACATTAAATATAGCTGTTAAATATAGAAATGGACTGTTTTGGTGGGCTTGCTTGATGGCACATTGAATGCTCACACAGGGATCAAGGTGATGAGGTACTAAATCCCAAGAAACCTATGAAGTGTGAGGAGCATGAGATTCAGGGCTGTGGGTGGCTATTGTCAAGAACCACACGTGGAGTGTGTGTTCTCCAGGGTACATATACTCAGTATACTGAAACCTGGAGTCCAGAAGATAGGACATTCTCTTCTCTTAGAAGGGACAGAAGGCTAGACTCTTATTATTTGTACCTACCCTGACCAATCTATACTTTTTATGTTCTCCAACACTGAAGAACATAAGAAAGCCCTGCTGGATAAAGCCAAACAATCCATCTGGTCTAGCATCCTGTTTCCCACATCGACCAACCACTGCAGCAGCCCCCTGACACATGGTATTCGGAGGCATATTGCCTCTGAACCTGGAGATTCCATTTAGCCAATGATAGATCCATGGTCCATGAATTTGTTTAATTCCGTCTTAAACGCTTCTGTGCTATTGGCCGTAAGTGCACTGAGGATTACCGGCTTGTGTCCTTAATAGATCTAATCTAGCCCAAGGCAAAAGGAACCTGTGCAAGTTCCCGTTTTTGGCTGATAAAAAGTAAACTAAACACAAGTATTTATACATCATGCTTAACAGCACTGTAACACAACGATGCCACCCTACCCCCACCCTAAAGATCAACAGTAGTCCTGCACCATTTCTGATTTAGGAGGTGGGGGGACTCACAGGGAAGCTTCATATATGAAATATTAAATTGCAAAACAGCAGGCTATTTTATTTTCATTCAGAGAATGTTCTCTTCTTCTTTTTTTGCTTCAGCAGCAGGATTAGCACATGCAACACAAGCTTCCTGCCTGCCTCCATATGATCCCCACACCAGCATGACAACAGCCATGTGCTGTGCACACTTGCCCTTCCACTCTTGCGGTCTGCCCTCCCACAGGTGCACTGGGGCTGTTCCATTGGAGAAGCAATTTGGCCAGACAGGGCTTTGCATGAGCTCACTCGGAGGAGGAGGAGGAAGCAGCTGACATGCTCTTACAGTTCTTCCTCTCCTACCCCCTCCTCCCAAATGCAGATCAGCTGCGCATGCACCAAGGGAGGAGGGAGGTTTTGTTTTGGCTTTTTCACTGAGCAGGGAGCAAAGCTGTGGTGTGGCTGCTGACACTTGCTACAACATTAAATAAATGCTCCCAAAGTGCGCAGACAGACGTCGAAAGCAGACAGACAGACATACCGAAGCCGCAAGACAGTCTATGATAGGGATGTTGGAGAAATCCCAAATGGAACCAAATGAGTTTGGAGTTTCATCATTCCGACCCACTGATGGGGCACTGGCAGAGGAGGTGGAGGCGGCGGCAGAGGGGGCAGCAGCAGCTGCAACAGCAGCGGTGGAGGTGGTGGTGACGACGGTGGTCACTCCTCCTGGTGATGGCTGCTGGTGCATGTCCGGAGGGCCCAGGTAAGGAGCTGGGGGTTTGCACAGCATGGTGAGGGCATCAGCCCCCCCCACAAATTGGGATGTGGCCATCCGAATCCCACTTTGGATTTGGGGCCAAGGCGGATCAGGGGCCCCCAAATCAGCCTGAAGGAAATTGGGCCCACCTCGGAAGCCCTGAAGTGGTTTCCGAGTCAGTTCCAGGGCTCCATGCGCAGCCCTAGAAATTATGTATGCCTTGAACCTCCTGTCTGTCTCGAATCCTCTGCGAATCCATTTCAGTGAACGACCCCAGCATTCTAGTATTACGAACTCAAGCCAATGCTGGAGATCATTCTTGTCTGAAGAAAATTTGGGGGGTTTGAACACACACAATCCTAGATAGGTCACGCTCGCCAGGTTCCACTCTTCAGCTCCATGAAGTTCCCAGTTCACATCCCTCAATCCTCTGACAGAAAGCTGGGAGGCATCTCATCCGACACTTGTTTGACGCACCTCGGAGCATTCCCGAAGTCCGCAAGATTTCATTTAGATTTCCTCATTTCACCAAACGGCTTAACGGTGGACAAAAATCACATGCAATTAAAATCATTCCACTGGAAACTCTTCTCTATTACTTGGCATTTTTATTTCTTTCATTTCTTTCTTCCTCTCCCTGCCCCCCCAACCCCCATCTTCCAGAAAAGGAATTAAAGCAATGGACCTGGACCTGGATCTTTCATTTGAACTTCGCCTGCTTGAGCTATATTTTCCTATTACCTCTGCAACTCTGCCTTCATTGTGTGTTTGGGGGGGGGGGGGGCAGAAGTAATTTATGACTGCCAGGTCTTCAAGTCTCTAATTATTTCTGGTGGTGTATCATGATTATTAACTCAAGAGTTTCTTCCTAACCTCCAATTCTCCCTTCCTGTTTCAGTACTGGAAAAGTCTACAGCCTCTGGGGAATTTCCCCACCATATACCTCCCCCATGCCTTGTTCTATCCCTTTGGAAGTGACGGCAGGGAAGAAGTAATGGTGTTTCCCATTTAAGGGCACTGTTTATTACTCATGCAGATTGAACTGGGTTGTTACAAATGTGGCTTTTAAACCTGTCTGCCTGCCTGTTCAGTCTTCTGCCAAGGTGCTAACTTTTGATGGGCAACAGCTCTGATGGTTTTTTATCTTTAAATTGGAACTGGCCCTTCAAATATAGAGGATGGTCCTCTGTAAAAGAGGACACATGGCCACCCTACATTAGGGAGAACTGGGCAGTTGTTATGGACTGCTCTCTTTGCACACCATTAAAGCACAGCGAATTGTCAATGACTGTATGACAAAAACATGCAAAACACAGTTTGCCATTGACACTTCCTGCCTTTTAAGGCTGCTGGATACGTCTGTGTGAGACATTGAAGGGCTTCCCTTGATGGTAATGTGCTGGTCATAGTACTGTACATCTGACACCACCAGCAGCAGCAGCCATGCCCAGCTGATGTCTAGTGGGGGAAAGGCTGCATAGAATCCCTATGGGGTTCTCATCTTGGACACGGCGCTGCATGTAAAGGAGGGAATGATTCATGCCAAATGTGTGGGAAAGTTTGCTGAAGGTTAATTTGACCAGATCAAATTCCAAAGCAAGAGTGAGCCTGCAAATGGATGGATTCTGCTCCTGCCGTCTACCTTGGGCCTGAAACCTGAGAGACCACTAAGCCACCCCTGATGTGACTAGACCTTTCATGAAAAACAGGTAAGTAGAATGGAGAGTTACAGGAGTCAAAACCTGACCTCTTGCTAGGCTTCGGTCTGCCAACGAAAAGTGCCAACTCATCTTAGGTTATCATGTTTATTTTTATTTAATTTTTTGCAAGCAAAGCATTGGATCCAACCCATCTCATTTTTTCCTCTTACTAGCAGTACAAGGGCATTTGTATATAAAGAACACCTTTGCCCTCTTTTTAAAGATGATACTCGTTTACACATGCACAGACAGGTTTGCAACATCAAGTGATGAGTGCTGGAACAGAGCGTCATCACACATGGAGAAGGAGAGTCGTTTTTTCTCCCCTTCTCATAATACTAGAATTTGGGGTTATTCAATGAAACTGCTGGCAGGAGATTCAGGACATACCAAAGGAAGCACTTAATCACACTGGACTTAATTCTCTAGGGAAGGGCCTTTTCTCTGGTGGCCCAGTATTTCTAGACTGAGCTCCTCAGAGAAATATGTTTGACCATCTCCTTGTTGGCTTTTAGGTGGGCTCTAAAGACCTTTTGATTCTAGTTGGCTTTGGAGTGATGATTTGTGGTACTGTAGGTGTTTTACCTGCTGCTGCTGTTTTACTTGTTGCAGTTGTTTTTAGCCAGTTGTTTTATTTGCATTAAAAACATGGTTGTTCAGGCAGGCATTTGGGGTGGGCTAGGGTAATTTTAGAAATGTGATGTTTTTAATGTTGAATTTTATTGTATAAACTGTATTTATTGTTGTACATTGCCCAGAGTGGCTGGGTGACTAGCCAGATGGGCAAATTATTATTATTATTATTATTATTATTATTATTATTATTATATTCCACCTTTTCCCCAATACTGGGACTCAAGGCGACCATTTAATAAATTTAATTAAAGGTGATTAATAAATTAAATAAATAAATAAATAAAATCATTTGATTTATTGATTTTTGCGTAATTATAATATTGCTGTTCTGTGTGGTTTTATGGTTGTTTTGGGGACTTTGGGAAACTGCCTTGGGAGGGTAATTTATTTTATTTATTTATTTATTTATTTATTCATTCATTTCATTTCTATACCGCCCAATAGCCGAAGCTCTCTGGGCGGTTCACAAAGATTAAAACCAAACAACACAAAATAAAACAATTTAAAATATATAGAACATTACAACCACAATATAACAATACAACCACAATAAAACCTAGCAGCAGTACAGGAGTTTAAAATACAGATTTAAAACAGCAAAGATAAAAATTTAGAAATCTAAAATGCCTGGGAAAATAAAAAGGTCTAAAATAAAAAATTTATCCTGAAAGGGGGTTTAAAAATCTATAAAATAAAACCATTATAAATTTATGGCATTTCCTGCCTCGAAAAGTGATCATGGCTGCCATCTTGGGTGGCTTTGAGAGGCGATTAGACAAGTTCATAGAGGATAAGGCTCTCACAGTCACTACTAGCCATGCCAGCTATACACCTCCTTCAGTATCAGAGGCAGGATGCTTCTGTATACCCATTGCTGGGAAGTAGCAGTGGGAGAGGGCTTTTAGGTATTTTGAATTGATTACTACATGTAAAGCTGATCCAAAAAGTACTTCTTCTTTTTCAGTTTCAACAGTGCCTTCCAGTTGCTTCCAGTTGCCGTCAGTGATGTCATGATACAGGCATATCTAATTGACTGCATAGTATGCTGATCCCATCCCGTCCCATTCACTGGGGTTGTTCAGATGATCACAGGTGTAAAGGAAGCCATCGTGGCTTCTCCCCCCACCCCCAGACATGCCACGCGCATGACCACGATTTGCATAACTACCTGTGATGCAGTGTGGGTTGCCATGGCATCCGAACCCAGAGTGGTGGGTGGCGGGGGTGAGTTCTTATCGATGCCCCAACCCCTACTATGAGCCATGGGTTGTGGCATGGGTAAGAAACCAGCCCCGCTGCACACTGCAGTGTGTTTGGATGATATGGCAAGCAAAGTGGCATCACTGGTAATTATGCAAATTGTGGTCACATGTGTGGTGTACACGGGGGTGGGGAGCTATGATGGCTTCTTTTACCCCTGTGATCATCCAAACCCAGTCACTCTGTGCTTCCTGAAAGTGAAAAGAAAGGTAAATATTCATGCAAATTAAGTTTTCAGGAAAACTGTCCAACTTAACAAAATGGCTAGTTTCAGCCTTAGAACTGAAAGTGCAAGAATCCAAACCCAGCCCAGTACTTATATATCATTCTATTGCGCAATCAGTAAAAAAAAAAAGAACAGCTGACTCTGTCATTGCTGAGGTAATCAAATGCTGTGTGTGTGTGTGTGTGAGAGAGAGAGTGTATGTGTGTGTGTATGTATATGTACATGTATATGTGTATATACATACATACATACATACATACATAATCTGAGCAATCATCATTTTCTGCCTGAAGAGTAGACCTGGTTCTTGTTTCTTTCCCTTATGTTTTCATTAATTAGAAGGAAGTGTAGAGGTAACGAACGACTCCCTAGATGCTGAAGTGTTCATTTTTCACTGTCAGGTTATAAGAGGCAATGGGCACAGACCATACATCCCATCAGACGTGTGAGTACTTATTGTCAGCACAGTCTGTAAAAATAGAAAGTGAGGTAGCTTTTCTGGATACAGTCGCACCCGTCTGTGGGCCGGGTTTAATCTGACTTATTAGAATGAAAGATTTTGGCAAGCGACGCTGTCGATCTGAGAGAACATTGGGCAGCACCTCTCTATCCCTCCACCACCCCCCTCCCCTCCATCAAGCTTCTGAAAATGTTAATGTGCAACGATGTAACTGTAAGGTTGACCTCTCTTAAATCTTCTAAATGGCCATGCAATCCTTCCACCAGTAATAAACCTCATATTTTGTCCATATCTATGCCCAAGAATTACTGGTAAAAAATAATAAAACTCTTCTCTCTCTCTCTCTCTTTCTCTCTCCATATATATATATATATATATATATATATGTCATATATCTTTTTTGGTTTACAGGAATTTGTTCCAAGTGCAGGGGAGGGATTGAAATTCTGGTAGAAAAGTGTCTTTAGAGCACCGCCAGGAACAGGGGAGTTTTATCCATGGAGGAAAGTCTCTATCTGGTTTCTATTTTTAGCAACTGTTTCTTAAATACGAAACCACAGCTTTGTTCTCATATGTTGATAAACAAGCCTCCTCCTCCTCCTTCTTCCTACCAGCTTTCACTTGGGGATGAAATCCTCACACCAGCACTTGCTCCAGGTTTTGGACAAGGCACCCTCGATGGGCCCCTTTCCCCCAGTGAGCCTACCTTCTCACCGCCACTGTCACCAGCTGCCCTTGCTCCTCCTCTTCTTCTTCTTCTCCATCAGCGCTACCACTTGCTTGCTTGACAGGCAGAGATCCAGGGAGCGAGTCGGCTGTGGCATCTACTGCTCCTCCTTCTCACCACCACTGTTGTCTGGGCCAGAGCGAGGGGCAGGTGAACAAGCAGGTTGCAGTGGTGGGGAGGAGGAACACGTCCAGGGGACTTTATTCAGTGGGCCTCTGCTAGGGTGTGGGCCCTCAGCAGATGCCTGAATATGCCTATTCTTGATGTCAGCCCTGCCTGATATCCTGACCTTCTTCTGTGGGGGTTTTCCTAAGGCCATTCCTAAGGCCTAGCTCCATGATTGAGGGGGACCTTGGCCATGCATGTCCAATGTCAATGTCCCACCACCCCTTTGTGGGTGAGCCCTAGTGGGGTGACTTGGCACTGGTGTGACAGGCAGCAGCAATGCTCTGGTCAGCATGGGATAGCAGGGGGATGCCATTTAAATTTTCCACAACATCCTTGAAGTAATGCAAACAAGGAAATTTTGGCCCTTTTGGTTCTCCATAGCACTACAGATGCCTTAAAAAAGTGCCTGTGGGGTGTGTTCATGGGGGAGTGGTTCTTGGAACTCCTGAAGTTGTTGCCCACCTCTGCTAATAGTGCACACTTTCATTTTTTCCTCCAACTCCAGGCATCCTAGAGGTATATTTTTTATTTAAACTGAATGGTTACTACCTCCTTATCTTAAATGCTTGTTGTTGTTGTTGGTCAGTCGTTAAGTCGTGTCCGACTCTTCGTGACCCCATGGACCATAGCACGCCAGGCCTTCCTGTCCTCCGCTCTCTCCCGGAGTGTGCTCAAGTCCATATTCATTGCATCGGTGATGCTATCTAGCCATCTCATCCTCTGCCGTCCCCTTCTCCTTTTGCCTTCAATCTTTCCCAGCATCAGGGTCCTTTCCAGTGAGTTTTCTCTTCGCATTAGGTGGCCAAAATAATCTTAAATGTTACATCAACAGAAACTAGCTAAGGTGGTTAAAGTAGGGGATCATTTAGACCCCTTATATCCTAGACGTGCAGTGTTTCATTCTCCTCCATCCACTTGAATTGTAATCTAATTTTTAAATTCTCAGTAAAACCTTCAGTTTAAAATACAACACACACACACACACACACACACACACACACGGAAATACCACAGAAAAGAATACCCCCTTTAGTATAATAACTGCATAGAGCATAAAGAGGTACTGATTAGCAGAGAAGATTTTATATATTTTATGTCACTTGAAGGTCAGTTATGAGCACGAATGCATAAATGGGTTAAGAAGAAAAAATACATCCCACCTATCCTGCTCACAAATAGACTTCTGCAGTAATTCACAGTGATTTAATACATACAGAATAAAGCCCAAAGACTCTTCAAACTGGTTTATGGTAATATTTTTACCACTACAAACCCATGCACATTTCACATTCCAGCTGTTGGCTGTGAAACCTCCTAGAAGCCTCTGTTCATGGTCTTGCCGTTGCTTTCATAGCGTCTGTAATGTCTCACGTGGAAGTATGCAGGAATCACAGTTTATAAAAGATTGTTCCATACCCTCCTCTTTTAACAAAAAGAATAAAAGCAGAAGTTTGTGGTTCTTCAAGAAGAAAGGAAGGGTATCTTTATGGGATGGAAATCCTTTGCTCTGCTTTACCAATAACAAGTAAACATAAAGGACCAACAATTGTATTATACTGTGTATAAGGTGAGGGGAAAGCATGCAGGATTTATTATAAAAGACACTTGCAGTTCTTTTTATATGAGGCCTGTGTTCCAATGCAAATAGCTATCAGGGATGCCTGTAAAAACCTGCCTTCAGGGATTGAAAGGTCAACGCCTGCAGATTTAATTAATACAGCATGCTCCTCTTATAATAGATGCATTGACGGCAGCGGACGCAATGTGTCCAATATAAGAGATGGACGATTCAAGCAGTAGCCTTGGGGCCAGTTCATTCAATCAGCAGAATCAGGTGTTAAAGGCTTTCCTGGAGTATACCATTTCAGGTTGGAGGTGGAGGGGGCACTGTAGGGGCTGGGGGGAACAAAAGTCTCTCTGCCTATAGAAAGCCTTTTGTCCATCAGGTGATCCTTCTACACACAGGAAATTTTGTCTGTGAGTCGCCCCATCTGGTGGGGCCACATTTGGTGGCCCCAACCATCTGCAGCCTGATGTGGCATATGAGCAAGTAAAGCTTCACTACTTGATGGAATAATGAAGGTATGTCCTATCACCTGTTACCTGTTCCTTTTAGCTCAAGATGCCAGGGATTGAACCTTGGATGTTCTGTGTGCAAAGTATGTAGGGATGTGTGAAGCAGCAAACCAAAGTTCTCCAAATTGCATCTCGAAGCTCATTCTGACCCAAATCCATATCAGATTGTGAGTTTTGTTTTGTTTTTTCCCCATGAAAATCCCTCCATATTTTTGTGCATATATTTCCAAATGTATGCATCAGCTGCACACATCTTTGAAATGCACACATTCTTCTCCCATTGATTAAAGTGTGATTCTGCACGTATTTCAAAAGTATGCATTGTTTCATGTGCATTTTTCAAATGTATGCATGCTGTCGAATGCATTCAGGGGAGGTCCATGTATCACACTGCAAGCTCAGAAATGTACAGACTTCAACTGCAGATTGAACCTGTATTTGATCAGGAAGATGCAAACAGGGCAAAGTATTGGGTTTACCACTGAGCTATGGTGCCTCTCTCCAAACCTATGGTCCCTTCTTCCCTTCCTCTATAGCCCCTTCCACACACTGGGAGATTTTTATTTTAGTTTGAACATGGGGGAGCATTCAAAAATATAATCCCGCAACTGCAGTCTCAAGCAACATTTATTAATTTGTTAGATTTGTATATCATTCAACTTGCAAATGCCGTTGTGGCAGTTTGCAATCATAAAACTGGAGGGAAAAACCAATAACAACAAGCTAGCAAAAATAAAATAAAATAATATTTTTATATAGTAGAAAAATAAAAGTAGCAAAATAATACAATATTGTTCATTAAAAGCCAGCAGTAAAATCAATAATCGGAGCAACAGATCAAATATTAAATGCCTGCTTAAAGAGGAGTGCCTTAACCTGGTGTCTTAATGTAGGCACCAGGTGGATCTCCCTAGGAAAGGCATTCCATAGATGGGATGGGCATTCCACAGAGAAGGCTCTTTCCCTGGTAGCTACCCTTCGCACCATGCATGCCATGGTGGTCCCAGGGTGAAGATCTGCTGGAGAGGCTCTCCTGCACACCCTGCCAACATTTGAGTTGTGCTTGGCTGGGACACGAGGGAGTGTGTCAGGGTTCCCCTTATAACCTGCACCCCCTAAGTAACTTCTTCAGGATCTCTTGCCTCCTTAAGAGTCCCATCTTCCTTCCTTTGAACTTCCCCTCCCCAGTAATGTGGGGTTTAGGCTATAGGCGTGGGGTGATCAGCATTTCAGACACTTAGGTGTTAACCACAAGAGTTTACTGGTAAATTAAAACAAGCAAATTACAACTAAAGATACATTTTCTCAATAGAGCTGAGTGATACAAAAGGCATTAAGAGAATAAAAGTTGCAAAAACACAAGTTCCTCTACCCTAGCTGAACTTGGACTTCTCCAGGCTGCTTCTTCCTGCTCTCTCTTCAGGCTCTGGTCTTCCTCTCTCTCTGGTCTCCCCCTCTCCCTCACTGGCTCTCTCTCTCTCCCTTTTTTTTATCCCCTCTTCCCCAAAACCGAAAGTACTGTTTCAAACCTGGAGAAATGAAATCTAACTCAAAAAAATGAAATCAACCAGGGAAATGAAACTACTTTGCTCAGGGATACCCCTCCCAACAACAAAACAAAACAAAACCCAGGCCAGGACCATTTTTCTTCCTTGCCTCTGTACGCCTCAAACCTTCATGTAGGGACACAAGAGAGGGCCACCTAAGTTTTGGAAAGCCCTCCTTAGAGAAGCTTGCCTTGCCCTAATGCTGACAATTTTCATCACTGTATCAAAAAAGAAGACACCTCCTCTTTTGACTCAGCTTTTGTCTGCAGTGCTGTCTCTGCTATGTCTTAGCTTGATGTTGTTGTTGGGGGCGGGGGGGAGGTTAATAACCTGCTTTTATTTAGCCATTTTTTAAATTGTTGTGTACTGTTTTTATGTTTCTTTTTTGTGAATTGTTGTTGTTGTTATTCTGCCTTAAGCACTTTTAGTGGCAAGGCAGGATAAAAATATGCATAATAAATAAATCATTTTGTACTGGGCAACATGTAGAACAGCTCCAAATTGCCACTGTCCGCCTTGCAACAGAGATGTTATGCAGCCAACAATGTATGTCCAGAGCTTTTCAGTCTCCTACAACCTCCCCACCGACCCACCTCCACCTCCTGTCTATGAATTGAAAGATAGGGATCAAGAAAACTGTGAGACGAGCTGAACGTTCCTTACCAAGGGCATCTCTCTTCAAATCCTTGTCATACACAAGCATTTGACAGGTGCAAATCATGGACAAGAAGATATGTCATCAAGCTTCTCAGGCTGCTATCTTTCTTTTTCTCTCTCTTTCTCTCTCTCTCTCTCCCCCCTCCCACCTCCAGAATGTCTTTCCTTGACATGTGAACTGTTTTGTTGTTGTTTCATAGAGGTTAAACTACTGGAAAGGCAAAAGTTTCTCCTCTCCAAATCTGTCTGCCATTCAATTGAACCCCAGCAGAGACAGCCAGGTTTCCTAGACAGAAGAATGCACACATACCATCATTTCTTTTGCATGCGCAATGGATTAGGTTGGAATGATGTACACTGACTTGATTTGCATTACGTTCTGATTTTGAGATTTTACTGATATCAATGTATTTGGGCAAGGACTGGCATGATAGAAGGTACACAAACTATCATACCAATCAGTATGAGAAGGCGTAGCACTGCTCTGCTATGATGAATCCCAATATTGTGCTGATTTGCAAATTTGCAAAAATACAAGTGTTGCTTTACCCAAAAATCCTATACATGTTCCTAGATCTGTGTTGGTAAGGAACAGTACCTTGATGGAGAATGCATTGTAGTGGCTACTAAGAGACTTAGGGCACAATTCTATGCATGTTTAGACAGAAAAAAGTCCTACAACTCCCAGCATGCCCCAGCCAGCATGGACTTTTTTCTGTCTAAACATACACAGGATTGTGCTCTTAACCATGAAATGGGAATTGGTTCAAATCTTTCTTCTGTCACTATCTATCTGTCCGGCTAGTAATTATCTCCCAACCTCAGTCCCTCTCCCCACCATCTGTAGTATGGGAATAATAATACTGGCCTATCTTACGATGTTATTGTAAGAATTTCTGGGAATGTATATGTGAAGCTCCTTGAACAAGCCAAGATGCTATATATATGCTAAGTATTATTGGTTGAAGCAACGTTGGCAGAAATGCTCAAGTTATTCTTCTAATCTGAATTTGCTCCAAAAATTCAAGCAGATATTTTCTCCAAATTAGATAAAAATAATAATAATAACCCACTGTACCATGATGGGCACTGCTGGATTTAGTGATTTTAGAAGAACAAACTAAAGTGTTGACTTTGGCAAATTAGTATTTACTATTGTCTAAACATGCATAAGTAAGACTTAATGTTTAGCTTTTTGAAAAGAGAGACCTTCGAAATGTAAATTTAAAATAAAAATCTAACTATTTTGGATTTTTTTTCCAAGCAGAAGAAGACATTTCATTTGTCTACCAGTCCATCACCGGCTACCCCCCATCCTGCCACTATGACTAAGCTTTTCTCCCAGGGGCAGGCTGGCAAGTGGGGTTGGGAATTGGAGCCCCTCAAGAAGACTAATCACATATTCAAATCTCTCTCAGTAAGGTCACTGAACAGGGCCCAGGTCATTTTAGAGGACTCAACCTTCTGTTCATCCAACCCTACTAAGAAGCTTTTAGACACTCCTACTCTCGTACCAAGACTCTGTTCCACCTGCTTTATGCTATCTGTGTTTACTCTGGCATAGCCTGTCCTGCACTAATTTAACCAAGTCCGATGAAGAATAGTTGAAAGAACTGAGTGTGTTTAGTCTGGAACAGAGAAGATAAAAGGGAGACATATTAGCTGTCTTCAAATATCTGAAGGGCCATCACCCAGAAGATGGAGCAGACTTCTTCCCTGTTGCCCCTGAGGACAAGACTAGGACCAATGAGTGGACATTGCAGGGAAGCAGATTTTGGCTAAATGGGGAGAAGCTTCCTAATGATAAGAGTTGTTCCACAGTGGAACAGACTGCCTTGAGAGGCAGTGGGCTCTCCTTCACTGTCTGGAAGTGTTTCAGCAGAAGCTGGATGGCCATCTTTCAGGGAAGCTGCAGTTACATCTTGCAACGCAGATCCTGAATTGTGCAGGGGCTTGAATGGGCTGACCTCCAAGGTCCCTTCCAACTAGAGATGTTGGAGAAATCTACAACAGAACCAAAAGAGTTTGAATTTTCATGAATCTGACCCATGGATTCCACAGCAGACTGAGCTTCCCCCTGTCAGGCAGATTCTGTGGACTTGTGGAATGTTTTTCTAACTTTCCCAAATTCTGCGCAAATTTTCTCATAGAAAAATGAGCAACATAAAAACAACTCAGCCAAAAATGTGCATTTCCCCCATAGGCTAAAGCTGAAAATGCACGGGGGGGGGGGAGATTTGCACATTTTCACTTGTACACATCTGTGCAAATGCAAATTTGTGCAAATTCCCATTTGCACAAATTCAGAAAAAAACAAAAAATGATTCCATCAATGTGCGTACGATGGAATGAAAGGCACCTGACAATCCATGAAGCACAGGCGGAATGGATTTTACACAAGCTGTACATCCCTCCTTCCAACCCTGTTATTCTCTTATTCCCATTTAAAAGCAAAGTGGGAGTTCTGTTCATGATATGCAGTAAAAACATAATTGCTATATAATACATTATCAGCAGTTCAAAATATCTCAGCAGCTGGAGTGGGTGAAGCCTGATGCACTCCATGGTGCTTTAATGTTCATGTGTGTGCATTTATGTGCATGTGTGCAGTAGAGTCGATAATGGTGCAGGTACCCTCTGACTGACCTTCTAGAGCTGGGGTGAGCAACATGTGGTCCTCCAGACATTGCTGGACTGCAACTCCCGTCACCCTAGCCAGCATAGGCAGCGCTGGGGGAATGATTGGCCTTGAAGTCCAGCAACATGTGGAAGGACACACACATTCCCCATCCTTGTGCTAGAGAACTGAGGGAGGAGTTGAATGACAAGCTTAGCAACTCTCATTAACAATATTTTAATAAGGCATCTCCCCAAAAGCAAAACAACAACAACACGGGCAGGAAAGGGGCAAGCATCAGAAAACTGGAATTGTTGCATTTTGTAGTGAGAAAGGCAAGAGCAGGCAAGGGGAACACCAGGGCCTGCTCCAGTTGGACTGTACCTCACCCCTCCAGGAGATGTGCATGGAAAGTGTTCCAGTCTACCAGCCCTACTGACAGTTGACTTATGTTTTCCTCTTCCCTCCCCATCCCTTCTTTCCTTGTGCGATGTCTTTTTAGATTATGAGCCTGTGAGCAGGGATTGTCTCTTTTGCTGATTGTAAACCTGGGGGGGGGGGCCTGAGGAGCAGGATACAAATAGTTTAAATAAATTAAATAAATAAATTTTAAGTTTTTTCCCTTTTCAGTTCTATTGTTTTCATTAGCCTCTTTGTCTTGGGCATTCTGCTGAAGGCACAAAAAGGCAAGATATAATTATGGGCTCTCTCACACTGGAGGCGTTCAAGATGAAGCTGGACTGGACAGCCACTTGTCAGGGATGCTTTGACTTGGATTCCTGCATTGAGCAGGGGGTTGGACTTGATGGTCTTATAGGCCCCTTCTGACCCTACGATTCTGTGATTCTATGATCTGAAACAAGTACATAAATCAATAGGGACAGTTGAGCATCTGACACTGCTGTAGGAAAAAAGATTTCTGGAGAAGCTGTCATGTGGACCGAAGATCTGAACAAACCCTAAGCCTTAAAAACAACAAAACTTGCATGTGTTGTTCATCTTTTAATAAATTGGGAGGCCCTTCTTGAACTGAAATTAGTCTTTGTTATGTGGGGGAGATGGGGGAAATTAAAGAGATGGTGTAAAGTTTTTGTTTTTGTTTTTAAATAAAGAACCATCAAGGGCTGTTTTTCTTTTCCCCTCAAAACTTTTAATATCCAATTGCATTAACTAATAACATAAAAAAGCCAACCATCTGGCTTATTGGTGAGAGTATTCTAATTCCATTAGGAGTTTAATAAATGTACTTCCCTGTAGAAACATTTCACATTGATAGCCTGGGCAACAATGACTGGTGCTTATAAGATTAGAATATACAGTGGCATTAAGCTCTCGTATGGTGTTTACTTGAAGCAGCTCTCTAACTTGAAAGTCAGGGTACACCCCTGAAGGACAGCAGCTGCTCTCAGGCATTATGTGTCCTGTGTGTAGGTCTCAGGATCCATACCTGAGGGGGTGGGCTGCCTTTTGCCTCAATAGTACCTCGGTAAAGATATATAGAATACCCCACCTTTTGGCCCTGAAAGGCCAAATCTCTCTCTCTCTCTCTCTCATCTATCTATCTATCTATCATCTATCTATCTATCTATCTATCTATCTAATATTTATTTTGAAAGAAATCCTTTGTTCCCTAGACAGTGTCTGAAGTGGGGGGCGGGGTGCATAGGATAGTTTGGATTCCTGGATCCAAGGTCAGAGACAGTGCTCAGACCCAGGAATCCAAGCTCTCCTCCCGCTCTCCCTCACAGCCGGCCTGGAGAGAACACACCGGCTGCCTCTCTGAGCTCGCAAAACTGACCTCAGAGAGGAGGGAATGAGGGTGGTTCTTTGGTTGGGGAGGGAAGGGGACTGGGGAAGCAGGGATATGAGCTACCCCCAGCCCTCCCCAGCTTCCTTCCCTCCCCCTCTGCAGAGTCCTAGCTAGACAGGCAAAAGCCCATCTAGCAAAAATGCAGAACAGGAGAAGCGCAGAGGTGAAGACTGTCTTCGCTACTCCTCCCGCTCTGCATAGGTTGCCCATTGGCCTCCAAGCTCGGAGACTGACGAGCATCCAGATAGGATCGTGCCCTTAATGGCATCAACGTACATTGAGCTTTACAGAGGCCTGTTCCTTTCCAAAAGCAGAGAAGGTGGCATACCCTGCATCTGGGCTGTACCACTTTCGAGCGCAGGCGGGGCCTCCTAGGACTGAATGCTCTTCCACAAAACAAAATGCCTGCATATTGTCATTGCGACTGTTATTTATGTCCCGCCTTTTGTCTGAGGAACTCAAGGCAGCATACGTTGTTCCTCTCTTTTCCCCTCCCCATTTTGTCCTCACGCCACTGTGAGGCAGGTTAGGCTGAGAGTGTGTGGGACTGGCCCTATGGCACCTAGTGAGCTTCACAGCAGAGTGTGTGTTTGAACCCATGTCTCCACAGCCCTAGGTTGGGGTGGGTGAGAACTTGGTTTCAGTTTGGTCTTGATAAGAACTGACCAATATTCACAAAGTTCCCCATATTCAGGATAAAAAGAACTTGAGATTTTTAAAAAATCAAATGTTGGGGGAAATGAAACTGACAGATTTGCCCATCCAGGCAGGGCTGGCCTTAGGGGAGGGAGACCAGAGTAATCGCCCAGGACACCGAGCTGAAAGGGGGGAGCTGAGCTGAAGAGGGACGCCAACCAAGCCGAGCTTAGTAGCTGTGTTTCTGGAATGTACTGTCTGCAGTGAGCTAGGGTGGCAAAAAGCAAGTGTCTGTAAACTTTTTCAAGGTTCTGTAGGTTGTTTGGGCATTTAGTCCCCCAAAATGTAGTTAATACCAAGTTCAAATGTGGTTAGTACCCATACTTCAGGTAGCTTTGAAAGTATACTTCTTTTTCAGTTTCCACTTCGATGCCATTTGCACTAGGTAAAAATCAGCGGAACACAGCTTTCCTTTGAGGAAACATTACTGAGCGCTTAAGACTTCAAATACTGTAAACACATTCTAAGCACTATATAGATAATAATAAAATAAAAAGTATAGGAGTGGTGGGAGGCCAGGCCTTAAGGGAGGAATTCTTCCTTCCTGAGCAGAGGAGAAGGCCAGCAGCAGGCCAAAACCAGAAGACCTGTGGGACTGAGCCCCAAGCAGCTGAAAGAAGCTCTGCCAGAAGGGGTTAGCAATTTGGAGGAGGTACTCAGGAGAAGCACAACCCAATCCCTATTCCTGAAGCACATTAGAAGCACATCTAATAAATATAATAATAATAATGATGATGATGATGATGAAGCACGTCTATGAATTACAACCCAATCCCTATTCCTGAAGCACATCTATCAAGCACATCTAGTGAAGCACATCTATCATTCTGCTTGATCCCAGGTCAAGAAGGAGGCGCAGGTGAGTATGCTCCAATGAAGTCCGCATAGGGGTGTACAGATTGTGTAAAATCCATTCCTTCTGTGTTTTGTGGGTTGTCAGGTGCCTTTCATTCCCTCGTCCGCCCATCGACGGAATTGAATTTTTTTTTAGTTTCTGAATTTCTGCAAATTCCCACGTGCAGAAATGTGCACATTTCCACAAAATGCGCAAATCCACCCAAAATGCGCATGTTCACACGTTAGCCTATGGGGAAAATGTGCATTTCTAGCTGGGGTATTTTTTTTATTTTTGCATATTTTTCTACAACAAAATTTGTGCAGAATTCCCAAAGGTTAGAAAAACGGTCCGCAAGTCCACAGAATCCACCAACGGGGGAAGGCCAGTCTGCTGTGGAATCCATGGGTTAGATTTATAAAAATCCAAATTCATTTGGTTCTGTTGCAGATTTCTCTGACATCCCTAAGTCCATCCATGCAATAATTCTCGCATGCCACCCCCAGCTTTGTACACATATGCATGGGTCCTTGTAGGGGGCAGCGGTGCGGGGGCCAACATCACACCTGCATCAGGCCTCATAAACCTTCTGGGTGGCTCTGCAAACAAAGCTGACCATGGGGAGGGGACACCAAAGGCACTCCTTGTTTAGGACGCTATTTATCCTAGGGCCGGCCCTATATGCAGGCCCAGAATTTTGACTGTTACGCTCCTAAAAGCCTGGGTTTTAATCCCTATATCCTTGTTTGTGTGACTAATTGAGGGTTGCCACCTTTTCCTTTTTTGACAGGCTCCTCGTCTTTAATAGCTTCATGCCTGGCAGGTATGTCATGGTCCTCGCCCTGCTGGGAACAGAGGCACCTATTGGACTTGGCTGGTGCAGGTGGATGAGAATTTTGTTTCAGTTTATTTTTGATCAGAATTAGCCCAGATTTGCAAAGTTCTTCACATTCGGGATAGAAAGAACTTCCGGTATTAAGAATGCGAATGCAGGAGAAAGTGAAACTGACCATATTGTCCATCCCTGGTCCTGGGCCAACATTCTGACCTCCATGCCACTCCCTGGGAGGCAGTTCCAGGCATAAGAGGCAGCAAGGGGAGACTGGTGGAGTAGAGCATAAGAACATCAGAAGCTGCTTTACACTGAGTCAGATCATTTAGCTGAGTAGTGTCTAAACGAGAGGTAGGCAACTTTTTTGGACTGGTGGAAACATTTGGCAATTTGAGAAATGGTTATAGGAACCACCACAAAATGGCTGCCATGGGAGGTGTGGCTAGTCCCAAGGGACGAGTAACTTGCCCAAACGACCATGTATGAAGCAGAGGTGGAGTCTGAGCCACCACACACTAAATAACACCTTTGAACCCAGAGTTTTCAGTGCCTTTTCTTTTCTCTCTTCCTTTTCTTGGTGTCTGGGTGCACTGCAGAGGAAAGTATCAGTCTCCAGCCGCCTGCCATCTTCATTTACCAAGAATGTCTCCAAGCTCCATCATGCAGCCCAAAGACATTTCTGGGAAATAAAGATGGCAGCAGCTGGAGGCCCTCACTTTGCTTTGAAGTACTCCCAGCCAGCAGTAAGAAAATGTGTTGATTTAAAAAAAAAAAAAAAATAGGTGGGGTCAGGCATCTTGGCAAGCACCAGGAGAGGTGTCCAAGGCCCCACTGGTGCCTCTGTGCACCACATCACTAAAACCTGGTCTACACTGACTGGCAGCACCTCCCCAGAGTTTCAGACAGGAGTCTTTCTCAGCCCTACCTGTAGATGCTGGGGATGGCACTTGCAACCATGTCCAAGTGAATCATGGGCTCTCCTAGCATACTGGGAGAGCCAGTGTGGTGTAGTGGCTAGAGTATTGGACTGGGACTTTGGAGATCCAGATTATAGTCCCCACTCAGCTGTGAAGTTCACTGGGTGACTTTGGTCCAGTCACTGACTCTCAGTCCAACCCACCTCACAGGGTTGTTGTGAGGATAAGACTGAGAGGAGGACCATGTAAGCTGCCTTGGGTTCCTTACAAGAGGACAAAAGGTGGGAAATAAATGTAAGTAAGTAAGTAAGTAAGTAAGTAAGTAAGTAAGTAAGTAAATACTAGGAAGAACTAGCATACTAGTGAGGGGGTTAGGCTAAAACTTTCCTCCGTGCCAGCTACTTTTCCATGTGGACTGTGGGAGATTTTTATTTTGTATGGAGGAGCATTCAGCACCAGCAGTCTGAAGTGGTGCAGTTCAGAGACAGATTCACCCAGTGGAGGCTGGTGGCTCTAATCTCGGTGGGACAGTGAATCCGCTCCAGGTTTCACTCAGAACCACTACGAAGCACCTTGGATAGCTCCTTTAGAGTTCTGACTGAGACCTGGAGTGGATTCACCACCCAGTGACGTCGGAGCTGCCAGCCTCCACTGGATTCCTCACCTTATCTGGGTGTGGGTGAGGAAGATGAACTGAATGAGACGTACTTCTGTGTTGACATGTATGGCATTGCACTGCTCTTCATGGTGAAATTGTTCAACTTGTGTGTCTTCCCTTGTAAAATGAAACAATGTTGCTCAGTCTGTGCCCATGGGACGCAGATGTATTTCCCAGGGCCCCCGATCTATTCCACAGACCCCTGAGTCCAGTAGTGCCAATGGAAGGGATTTTTTTTCTACATAGCTGCTGCACAGGGGGCAATTTTCAGGGGTGATTGCAGCTGGGGAGGGAAGGCTTAACTCTCCTATTTCCACATGTTGCAACTCCCTTCCCCCAAAAAAAGAAATCCCCCCACCACTTTGCAATTCAGTTTAGAAAATACTTTTTTCTATTGGTTTGGGGTGATCTGGGTTCCGGTGCAATTTAATTGAAGAATATATTTTATTTGAGATGATTTGGATTAGACATTAATTGACTGGCTTTGTCTCCAGCAAAATTTAAATAAATCCTAGTAATTATTTCTAAATCTGACAAATACTGATGAGGGCAGAAGCTGAAACATTTAGCTCAAAATATGTTTTTTTAGAAGACCGTTGTTGCTAGTCTTTCCATCTTTCTTATGTAAGTATACGTATATAGATATAAATATAGGTATCTATAGGTGTGGAGAATGTGGATAGGGACACATTTTTCTCCCTCTCTCCTAATAGTAAAACCCAGGCTCATCCCATGAAGCTGATTGGTGGGACGTTCAGGACCAATAAAAGGAAGTACTTCTTCACACAGTGCATCATTAAACTATGGAATCGCTACCATAAGATGTAGTGATGACCATCAATTTGGATGGCACTAAAAGGGGGTTAGATAAATTCCTGGAGGAGAATGCTATCGATGGCTACTAGTCCCAATGGCTATGTGCTGCTTCCAGTACCAGAGGCAGTGAGCCTATGTACACCAGTTGCTGGGGAACATGGGTGGGAGGGTGCTGTTGCACTCATGTCTTGCTTGTGGGTTCCTGGTTGACAGCTGGTTGGCCACTGTGTGAACACAATGCTGGACTAGATGGACCCTTGGTCTGATCCAGCAGGGCTCTTCTTGTGTTCTGATATAGACAGATATACAGTAGATATAGATTTTATGCAAATTTGTGTGCCATGGGCCTGGGCCCCAAATCTTTTAAGTGCCTAACAACACCCCTGCATGACAGCCCAGTTCTGTCAGCCATTCCATTATATTCCTTTAACAGATGCAGGATGAGGCTTGTTTTGGGAGAGGCGGGATTTGGGACACCCTGACAGCGACAGCCAGAGTTTCTTTTTCTTCTCTGAAAGTCAGCCTGAGTTTGCAAATATACATATCCATTGTTGTTGTTCAGACGTTGTGTCCGACTCTTCATGACTCCATGCACACCAGGCCCTCCTGTCCTCTGCTCTCTCCCAGAGTGTGCTCAGGTTCATATTCATTGCATCGGTGATGCTATCTAGCCATCTCATCCTCTGCCGTCCCCTTCTCCTTTTGCCTTCAATCTTTCCCAGCATCAGGCTCTTTTCCAGTGAGTTTTCTCTTCGCATTAGGTGGCCAAAATATTTGAGCTTCAGCTTCAGTATCTGTTCTTCCAATGAGCACTCAGGGTTGGTTTCCTTTAGGATTGACTGATTTGACCTCCTTGCAGTCCAGGGGACTCGTAAGAGTCTTCTCCAGCACCACAGTTCAAAAGCATCAATTCTTCGGCACTCAGCCTTCCTTATAGTCCAGCTCTCACAGCCATACGTTGTTGTTGTTGTTCAGTCGTTCAGTCGTGTCTGACTCTTCGTCACCCCATGGACCATGGCACGCCAAGCCTTCCTGTCCTGCGCTCTCTCCCGGAGCGTGCTCAAGTTCATATTCATTGCATTGGTGATGCTATCTAGCCATCTCATCCTCTGCCGTCCCCTTCTCCTTTTGCCTTCAGTCTTTCCCAGCATCAGGGTCTTTTCCAGAGAGTTTTCTCTTCGCATTAGGTGGCCAAAATATTTGAGATTCAGCTTCAGTATCTGTTCTTCCAATGAACACTCAGGGTTGATTTCCTTTAGGATTGACTGATTTGACCTCCTTGCAGTTCAGGGGACTCGTAAGAGTCTTCTCCAGCACCACAGTTCGAAAGCATCAATTCTTCGGCGCTCAGCCTTCCTTATAGTCCAGCTCTCACAGCCATACATTACTACTGGGAAAACCATAGCTTTGATTAGATGGACCTTTGTCGGCAAGGTGATGTCTCTGCTTCTTACTATGCTGTCTAGGTTTGCCATAGCTTTCCTCCCAAGGAGCAAGCGTCTTTTAATTTCATGGCTGCAGTCACCGTCTGTGGTGATCTTGGAGCCCAAGAAAGTAAAATCTGTCACTGCTTCCATTTCTTCCCCTTCTATATGCCAGGAAGTGATGGGGCCAGATGCCATGATCTTCGTTTTTTTAATGTTGAGTTTCAAACCAGCTTTTGCACTCTCGTCTTCCACCCTCAACAAGAGGCTCTTTAGATCCTCTTCGCTTTCTGCCATTAGGGTGGTATTGTCTACATATTGGAGGTTGTTGATAATTCTCCCGGCAATCTTAATTCCGACCTCTGATTCATCCAACCCAGCATTTCTCGTGATGTACTCTGCATATAAGTTAAATAAGCAGGGTGACAATATGCAGCCTTGTCGTACTCCTTTCCCAATTTTGAACCACTCAGTTGTTCCATGTCTGGTTCTTACTGTTGCTTCTTGACCCTCGTACAGGTTTCTCAGGAGACAGGTAAGGTGGTCTGGTACTCCCATCACTTTAAGAATTTGCCACAGTTTGTTGTGATCCACACAATCAAAGGCTTTAGCATAGTCAATGAAGCAGAAATAGACGTTTTTCTGGAATTCTCTTGCTTTCTCCATGATCCAGCGAACGTTGGCGATTTGATCTCTAGTTCCTCTGCCTCTTTGAAACCCAGCTTGTACTTCCGGTAGTTCTCAGTTCGCATACTGCTGAAGCCTAGCTTGTAGGATTTTGAGCATCACCATGCTGGCATGTGAAATGAGCGCAATTGTGCGGTAGTTTGAACACTCTTTGGCGTTGCCCTTCTTTGGAATTGGAATGTAAACTGACCTTTTCCAGTCTTGCGGCCATTGTTGAGTGTTCCAAATTTGTTGGCATATTGAATGCAGCACTTTAACAGCATCATCTTTTAGGATTTTAAATAGCTCAGCTGGAATACTGTCATCTCCGCTAGCTTTGTTGTTACTAATGCTTCCTAAGGCCCACTTGACTTCACTCTCGAGGATGTCCGGCTCAAGTTCAGTGACTGCACTATCATGGCTATCAGGGACATTCAGATCTTTCCTGTATAGTTCTTCTGTGTATTCTTGCCACCTCTTCTTAATCTCATCTGCTTCTGTTAGGTCCCTGCCTTCTTTGTCCTTTATCATGCCTGTCTTTGCACAAAACGTTCCCTTGAGATCTCCAATTTTCTTGAAGAGATCTCTAGTCTTTCCCATTCTCTTGTTTTCCTCGATTTCTTTGCATTGTTCATTTAAGAAGGCCTTCTTGTCTCTCCTTGCTATTCTCTGGAACTCTGCATTCAGTTGGATATATCCTCCCCTTTCTCCCTTGCTTTTTGCTTCCCTTCTTTCCTCAGCTACTTGTAAAGCCTCATCAGACAGCCACTTGGCTTTCTTGCACTTCTTTTTCTTTGGGATGGATTTTGTTGCTGCCTCCTGAACAATGTTATGGACCTCCGTCCATAGTTCCTCAGGCACTCTGTCTATCAGCTCTAATCCCTGAAATCTATTCCTCACCTCCACTGTATATTCATAAGGGATATGATTTAGGTCATATCTGAATGGTTTAGTGTTTTTCCCTACGTTCTTCAATTTAAGCCAAAATTTTGCAACAAGAAGCTCATGATCTGAGCCACAGTCAGCTCCAGGTCTTGTTTTTACTGACTGTATGGAGCTTCTCCATCTTTGGCTGCAAAGGACATAATCAATCTGATTTCGATATTGACCATCTGGTGATGTCCATGTGTAGAGTCGTCTCTTGTGCTGTTGGAAAAGAGTGTTTGCTACGATCAGCGTGTTCTCTTGGCAAAACTCTATTAGCTTTTGTCCTGCTTCATTTTGTACACCAAGGCCATGCCTGCCTGTTATCCCAGTGATTTCTTGACTTCCTACTTTAGCATTCCAATCCCCTATGATGAAGAGGACATCTTTTTTTGGTGTTAGTTCTAGAAGGTGTTGTAGGTCTTCATAGAACCGATCAACCTCAGCTTCTTCGGCCTCAGTGGTTGGGGCATAGACTTGAATTACTGTGATGTTGAATGGTTTGCCTTGTATTCATACTGAGATCATTCTATCATTTTTAAGGTTGTACCCCAGTACGGCTTTTCCCACCCTTTTGTTGACTATGAGTGCTCCATTTCTTCTACGCCATACGTTACTACTGGGAAAACCATAGCTTTGATTATATGGACCTTGGTCGGCAAGGTGATGTCTCTGCTTCTTACTATGCTGTCGAGGTTTGCCATAGCTTTCCCCCCAAGGAGCAAGCGTCTTTTAATTTCATGGCTGCAGTCACCGTCTGCGGTGATCTTGGAGCCCAAGAAAGTAAAATCTGTCACTGCTTCCATTTCTTCCCCTTCTATATGCCAGGAAGTGATGGGGCCAGATGCCATGATCTTCGTTTTTTTAATGTTGAGTTTCAAACCAGCTTTTGCACTCTCCACTTTCACCCTCAACAAGAGGCTCTTGAGATCTTCTTCGCTTCCTGCCATTAGGGTGGTATCGTCTGCGTATCTGAGGTTGTTGATAATTCTCCTGGCAATCTTAATTCCGACCTGTGATTCAACCAACCCGGCGTTTCTCATGATGTACTCTGCATATAAGTTAAATAAGCAGGGCGACAATATGCAGCCTTGTCATACTCCTTTCCCAATTTTGAGCCAATCGGTTGTTCCATGTCTGGTTCTTACTGTTGCTTCTTGGCCCTCGTACAGGTTTCTCAGGAGACAGGTAAGGTGGTCTGGTACTCCCATCACTTTAAGAATTTGCCACAGTTTGTTGTGATCCACACAATCAAACACTTTAGCATAGTCAATGAAGCAGAAATAGACGTTTTTCTGGAATTCTCTTGCTTTCTCCATGATCCAGCGAATGTTGGCGATTTGATCTCTAGTTCCTCTGCCTCTTCGAAACCCAGCTTGTACTTCTGGTAGTTCTCGGTTCACATACTGCTGAAGCCTAGCTTGTAGGATTTTGAGCATAATCTTGCTGGCATGTGAAATGAGCGCAATTGTACGGCAGTTTGAACACTCTTTGGCGTTGCCCTTCTTTGGAATTAACACAGGCCAACTTAACACACATGTATGTCCCATGGGCCCATGCTCTGTTGCTGTTGTTTTTTTAAGGTCCTGGCAACTCTCTTGCACCCAGCCTTCACCCAGTACAAGGTCTAGTCTCTGGCACTTTTTCAAGTCAGCTCAACCATGTTTTCATCTGCTCAGGGGTTGCCTATTTGCTGTCCTATGCCACCTAGAGGCCTAACAAGAAAGTGCCTTTCGCACTGTATGGCAGGGGTGGGCAACTTTTGTTTTTTCTATTGAGGGCCGCACTCCAGGAAAGGCTGGTGGCTCCAATGTCAGTGGGGCAGTGAATCCGCTCCCAGTTTCAGTCACAACTCTAGAGGAGCTATCCAAGGTGCACGTTGGATAGCCGGGAGGAGGCGGAGGAGGAATGGGTGCCTTAGTCAGCACTAAGCAAGCAAATGGTTGTTGACTGGATAGTCTCCCCTGCTGACATCAACAACCCTGCTGCATCGTCTCCCCTGCATTTTTCACCAGAGGCAACAATCCAGTCAACAAATGGGTCCTGACCTCCCAGTCCTTCACTGGAAATTTCCCTCCAGCACTTGATCACCATGCAATGGCCACGGGTCTTCTTTATTTTTATTTATTGATTACATTTTTATATGCAATAGCCTAAGCTCTCTGGGCAGTTCACATGGGTTTCCTGTGGGCAGCTGGTTGGCCACTGTCTGAACAGAATGCTGGACTAGACAGACCCTTGGTCTGACCCAGCAGGGCTCTACTTATGTTCTTATGATAAGGCTATCAAAGGCTACGAGTCTTAAAGGCTATATGCTACCCCCAGTATCAGAGACAGCAAGCCTATGTCCACCAGTTGCTGGGGAACATGGGCAGGAGAGTGCTGTTGCACTCATGTCTTGCTTGTGGGTTTCCCGTGGGCAGCTGGTTGGCCACTGTGAGAACAGAATGCTGGACTAGATGGAACCTTGGTCTGATCCAGCGGGGCTCTTCTTATGGTCTGATGGCAATTTTCCCTAGCAAACCATATCACCAACCATCAGTAATTGTGAGTTGCCTTGGATATCTTTCTGTGGCCAAAAAAGCTGGATACAGAAATATGTAAATAAATAAAAGAAATAACTGCATTCCTTTCTGTGAAGAAGCAAGTCAATGTCTATCTTGCCTGATCTTTTCTTATAAATAATAATATTAATACTAATAATAAAAATTCTCAGATTGTTTTGCTTCTCACCGAAAATGAATAACTGGCCTGCAAAAATAATTTAGTGTAATTGACTCATGGTCAGCACTGGAGGAAAAGAGAATATGGATGCATTTCTTAGCATTGTTTATAATAGACTGTCAGAGTTCATCTGGAGGGAAGATTTACTGAGCCTAAAATTCCGCCGTGAAGCAATAATCTTGGTCACTGACCTTGGACGGGAAAAGCTCTGCCAGGTCTCCTTCATACATTTCAGCAAGGAATGAGATCAGGTCCCAAACAATTAACCAGTCAAAAGAGACCCCAATAATATTGACTGAATAACCCCACTGCGAATGAAGGGAGCTAGAAGGATGTTTGCCAGTCGCGCTGTGGGGCCGCGCTCACAACTAGCTTCTGGGAACTTCGGGAGCAACCTTATTATTCCAACTGCTATGGTGATGATGATTCAAATGCTTTACGCTCACAATATGTTTGACAGTTTATCCATTCAATACAGTTTTATTAGGGAGCCAACTTTCTTTCCCCCTCTTCATCCAGGAGATCAAGCCCTATAAATCAACTGATTCAGAGTATGAATCTGGATAGGAAACACAGGAATGGCGGCAGATGTCGTGTTAGGGAAATTGGATATTCTCAACGTACAGAGGAAGCAGCACGATGGCATGCATCTCTCAGAAGCTTGACTGACTAACTCATGGGAGTCCAAGTCCAACCAGTTATGGTCCAGAGGTTGGCAGCCAGGTCAGAACAGTGACAGCCATAAAGAGGGGAGACTATAACTAGCTCCATAACTCATATAGAGAGGAGGCCATTTCTGTGCTCAGTAGAAGATGGTAAGTAAGGTGGCAGTCCTGCAGCTGGGCTGGAGAAAACAGTTCAGGAGAGTCCTTGCTTGCTGGCTACAACTAATTGTCAACAATGATTTTGAATAGGGATGTCAGAGAATTCCGTGACGGATCTCCGTGAGGCCGAATGCCAGTGCATTCGGCCCCCCGAAACCCATCGCAGAACAAAGCCCCACGCGGGACGAAGTCCCCGCCCCCCCCACCCCACAAAAGGCGCACGAAACGGAGCACTTACCTGTTCCCGTCCGCGCTGCTTCGCGAATGGCGGCCATCCTGTGGCCGCCATTCGCTTCCTCCTCTTCAAGCCGTGATAGGCTACGTAAATACTTACATAGCCTATCACGGCTAACGCAAGGACACCATTTGTGTCCCTGTGGAGGCCGTGATAGGCTATGTAAGTATTTACGTAGCCTATCACAGCGGGGGGGGGGGGGGAAGCCCCAGCATACGCAAATGGCAGC
This sequence comes from Heloderma suspectum, assembly GCF_057233095.1. NCBI lineage: Eukaryota > Metazoa > Chordata > Lepidosauria > Squamata > Helodermatidae > Heloderma > Heloderma suspectum. The sequence continues at coordinate 302,925,523 of NC_139461.1, read as the reverse complement.
GGCTACTGCCATTTGCGTACACTGGGGTTTTTTTTCCCCCTGCCGTGATAGGCTACGTAAGTATTTACGTAACCTATCACGGCAGGGGGGAAAAAAACCCAGCGTACGCAAAAGGCAGTAGCCGCCACCATTTGCGTACACTGGGGGTTTTCCCCCTGCCATGATAGGCTACATAAATATTTACGTATCCTATCACGGCTCAATACAGGGATGCAAATGGCGGCGGCTACGACAGCCACCATTTGTGTCCCTGCAGGGCTGCCCAGCGGCCGGATGTCCGGCTGCGGTCGGCCAGAGCTGGCCAGCAGCTCCGTGGCTTGGCCGCGGAGCGGAGCCAGCAGGGCAGGATTCCGGGGGGAGGGATGGAGCACCTCCCCCCCCGTCAAGGATTACAGGGGGAGGGACGGAGCACGTCCCCCCCACCGCAGATGCCCCTCAGCGTAGCAAGGTAAGGGATTCGTACATCCCTAATTTTGAAGATCTGACGTTGCCTGACTCAGAGGACATAATGGACCTTGGCTTAGAGTGGCCATGTATCCTACTTTCCAGACTACAATCCTGTATTTGCAGGGCTGTCAGTCTTCTTTCTAAAGCTGTCGTCTATTGGCAGGGCTGTCAGGACAGTCTTCTATCGAAAGGTGTCCTCTATTTGCACGTCTTCCAGAGAAGAGTCTGCTATCTAAAGCTGTCCTCTATTTGCAGGGCTGTCCAGACAAAGTCCAGGTTAAAGATAAAGAACCATAAGAAAGGGAGAACTGAGGCCTTGAAACTGCCCATCAACCGTTAGTCCCTAGACAGAAGACTGAGCAGGCACACAGGTCATCTGGCCACAGTTTCCTCCCCTGTGTTACCAACTGTATCCCTGTTTAAATTATAGTAATTATTTCTCAATCTGCTTGTATACCTATAAATTAGCACATGTGGATTGTATGCAAATCGGTGTCCTCTTTTGTCCTTTTTTGGGGGGTCCTGTTTTTGCCTTTTCATTGCCAATGTGTAAGTGGCCACCCTGCTTTGGCTTGACCTGACTGGTGACATTAAAAAAGAAAAAAAATGGGAACTCCATGTTGGGATCTTCATGAACCTAAGAAATCAGTCACCAGGAACTGGTATGAGTGTGAGAATGAAGAAGCATGAGAACATAAGAGAAGCCCTTTTGGACCAGACAGTTTCCAGTAGTGCTGAGGTGGGGAACCTTAAGCCTGGTTTGAGTCGATCTAGCCTTCCTGGGATCCTAATGCAGCCTTCTGGGGTTCCTCAGGAGGCCATGTCTCCTATCACTGGCCCCACCCCTTTTCCCCCAATAGCCCATCATTTGATAGTTTCCCGGCTTTTGTGCTGTTGTTTTCCCCATTCTAAAAGGTCAAAGTGCCTCTTCTAAGGCGTAGTCACTGAGAATAAGAGCTATACGCTGCAATATGCTGGCATTTTTTGCATCTTGGCACCACCCCTTTTGCTTTGGCTCACCCCTTTGCTTCTGGCCACATCCACCACTGGCATGCAGCTCCCGAGAGCTTCTCCAACATTAGATTTGGTCCTCAGGCTGAAAGAGGTTCAACACCCCTGTAACAGTAGCTAGCCAGAAGCTTCTGGGGAGGACATGAAGGCAACAAGCTTCCTGGGTTGTTTGCCCCCTGGTAAGGAGTACACAGAGGCATCCAACCTCTGAGAATAGAGCTCCTTTCAGCTATCTCAGCTATTTGCTGTTGGTAGACTTATCCTCAGTGAATCTGTAATCCTCTTTTAAAGCCATCTATGCCAGTAGTCATCATCCCATCTTGTGGACACAAATTCCATGCACTCCCAATGCATTGTACAGCATCTTGTTCTCCCACACCTCTCTGTTTTACCCAGTTTTCTAGTATGATGATTCATGGGATGTCTAGGGCAGGTCATCTTAGGAAAAGGGATGCTGGAGAAATTTGAGATGGACTAAAATGAGCTTGGATTTCTAAGAATCCAACCTGCAGAATCCGCTGAGGAGAGACCCACTCAGGCCACATGGAGTCCGTGGACTTTCAGATGATTTTTTCTTACTTTCCCAAAATTTATGTATATTTATTCGTAGGAAAATACACACGTTTCTGCTGAGGAAGAGTTGAATGGAATGGCAGACAAGATGCTATATGTTACATACTAAGGGAAATTATGTAAATTGTTATGAAACCTCTTACGTAATTATTTGCGAATTTTTCCACATGATGAAAAAAATATTCTCATCCATCTGTGAGCGGACAACAGAATAAAAGGCACCTGACCATCCATGAAACACAGGCAGAGCAGATTTTACACAGTCCGTATATCCCTGCTTAGGAAGAGGTTTCATATATTTCATATCAATAGTGAGAATTTCACTTAAAATGTTAACAGCTATTTCTACCTGGAAACAAGTACCCAACTTCAGAGCCTCTGAGGACATATGCTGGTACCCAACTTCAGAGCCTCTGAGGACATATGAAAATGTTCCACTCAAATTTGGGGGGGGGGGTGAACAAAAGGCAGGTCAAACTCAGGGGCCACCATTTTCTCCCAGAAGCCACCATGATAGAGCAAGGCTACATCATCAGATAGCATTGCTCCTCGGGGACTTCAGAAGCAAGAATGGCTACCAGTGGCCACCACATAAGGGCACTTGAGAAACTTGATCTTTGCAAATTCCAGCTGACCTGATCCACACCTCCCAGACTGATATGTGGATCAAAGCAGAGCTATCCATCAGATTTTGTACTTCTATTAATGTTGCAGCATAGTTCTCAACTCAAAAGTCTCAATGCATTTTGAATATGCACATTTTGAAAGAATATTTGTTTAGAAATCCATATTTTAACAGAACATGTGTTCAGCATTGGATACTTAACTCGGGATCAGGGCCAGCATCAAGGGTGGCTTCTCGGATAGCTCCTTTAGCATTCTGATTGGTTCTGACTGAAACCCAGAGCAGATGTACCGCCCCACTGACATTGGAGCCACCAGCCTCCACTGATTCAGAGAATATTCACCACTAAATATCCACTAAATGGGAATGTTTAGGTTAGCTACAACTAACCTAAATCTCATTGATTTCAGCAGGGCTTACTTGCTAGAAACCTTTGTTGGATTTGCCCCGTTGGATTTATTAGAAGGAAGTGGCAGCATAGGGTAAAAGCCTTCAAAGATCTTTTTTTTTATTTATTTATAACATATTTATTCAGACATAAATCATACTGAGTTAAGTGGGGCCTACTCACAGGTAAATGGATGCAGAACTGCAGCCTTTTTCTTTTCTTTTCTTTTCTTTTCTTTTCTTTTCTTTTCTTTTGTAAGCATCAGTACACCCCCAGGGGCTATTTTGAGGTGTCATTTGCAAGTAATTGTTCTCATTGGATTTTTGTTCATTTGTTCCAACACGTACTTTTGGCATTAAAAAAAAGGAAATATTGCTGTTATATGCAGAGTGTGCATGTCAAGTTTAAAATACACACACAGTGTTTATTAAGTCAACAGTAATTTAATGCCTGACATGCATGGTGTATTTTCGGAAATGCATAATCGAAATTAGTGTTGATGACAGGTGACCCCAATGAGGACATTGGTGGACTAATTCCTGGAATTTGTAAAATATGCATCTTTTGCCCCAGTATTTTCCTTCTGTGGGGCTGACCTGCATTCCCTCCCCCACTTAAAAGTGTGGATTGGAACAGTGCAGGCTGGAGGCTCCCATTTTGGTGGGGCTGTGATCCATTCTGAGTTTTAGTCAGAACTAGCCAGAACTCTAAAGGAGTTATCCAAGGTGATGAGCCTATTTTGGGGATAGGTTTCAGCACCTTGGATAGCCCCTTTACAGTTCTGGCTGGTTCTGACTGAAACCGAGAATAGATGCATGGCCCCACCAAATGTGGAGCCACCAGCCTCCACTGGATTAGAAATTTTTTTAGGATCCTGAGCTTTACTTTGCAGCATTTCACATTGATGCTGTGCCTGAGGCACTTTGGGAACCTAGAGCCATGACAATCTCAATGATATCTCCCAGTCATCTGTCAGCAGGTGATGGGCAGCAGAAATAGGAAGTCAAGATGGTTGCCTACAACTGTGGAACTTTCTACTGCAGGAAAGCATTACAGGCCAAGCCCAAACATTTCCCAGAAATTCTGAAAGGCATTTGTATAACTAGATTTTAATGTTCTGTAGGACAATAGTAAAGAAACTGAGCTACAAATCAGGAAGTCCCAGGTGGTCTCTATTAAAATAGATCAGCCCCAACAATTGCTTATGGTTTCTCACTTTCAGGTTAGGCTTCTTGTCCTGGACATCCTGAGAAGGAGGCCAAAATCATGAAACCAAGTCAAACCCTTGGAACTAGAGAGGCTGGAGAAATCTGCTGCGGACCCAAATGAGGCTGAATTCCATAGAATTCAACTCCAGAGCCTGGAGCAGACTGCCCCCCTCCCCTTAGCTATGTGTCCTCAGATTTTGCGTGGGGCGGCTGGCCATCTTTCTAAAAGGTGCGATAGGCTAATGGCAGCCACCATTAGCCTATCTCGGGGAAATTGTGGCTGTAACTGGTGTATTGCGGCCATAAAGCATTTACTTCTACCTGAAACGTGGAATAAATGGCTGCAATTTAGATAGAAGTAAGTGTGGCCACCATTAGCCTATCACTTTAGAAAGTGATAGAAAGATGGAGATCAACCCTGTGAACTCAGGCGGATGCAGAAGGGCTCCGGGAAATACGCAGGGCCTCAATTGGCCAGGATTTCCCCATGGCAGACCCGCCCCCCCTAGACCGGACATCCCTACTTGGAACCCCAAGCCAGAGACCTGTGAGGGCCTCAGTGATTTCCACAGGAACTGAAAATAAGATGAGTGTGAATTATTGAGAAGTTAAGGGCTGAGGGGTGAGACCATTCACCATTGAATAACATGGACTCAGGCTGTATGACACCAGAGGAAAAACTGGGAAAAAATTTTCACCATCATAACTATTTCATTAGATTTTGAACTGGAATGTTAATTCAAGTTATCTACATTTTGCATCCTTCTTGTTTGTTTTCTAGTTGTAATTCTGCACAACTCTGCTCTTGAATTTCCCAAACAGAGCGCATTCATTTTTAGTCACTTCCTGTGTGTCTTGTAGCTCTGTTCCTTCAGTAGATATATTTGTTAGTTTATTCACCTCCTTGGGCAGGCGGTGATTTCTTTCAGGATATAAAAACTACGGATTGGAGCACCAGCAATTTTCAATCACACCTGGATGTGGCTGACCTCGTCTGATCTCAGAAGCTAAGCAGGGTCAGCCCTGGTTAGTACTTGGATGGATGGAAGAGGCTTCCTGCACTGAGCAAGGGGTTGGACTTGATGGTCTTGTAGGCCCCTTCCAACCCTATGATTCTATGACAATATGTTTCTATGACTTTGAAGTTCATTTTGGCTTGCTCCCATTTTCATTGTTGAACTGTTTTTTGGCTCTTTCGGATGGGAAAAGTGTGATTTCTGTGAGGGTTTTTCTTTTAACTGTACACTTTTCCCCACTGAGGAAATGTGTACAGTTAAAAGAAAAACCATGAAAATGTTTTTTGTGTGTGTGTTTTAAATGTGCATTTCAAAGTGCATTTTTAATGCAATCATACATTCAGGAATTTGCAGACATATCTTGAAGAAAAAAACTCTCTCCTGCTTGTGTTTGCAGTCAGGATTGTGAATGGGACATGTTCACATGATTTGCAAACAGAAATGAAATTCTCATGCATCCATCCCTATATTCAGTGAAAAGGAACTGCAGCTGTCATGATTGGAAGTTGCCAGAGATGAATCCCTACTTTCTTGACTGCAGGAGACATCGCTCCCAGATCAGATCAAATGGATGTTCTTTTTTCAACTAGAAAATGACAACACTTTGTCTGACAAGTTGATCTTGGGGTGGGAGTGGTCAGAGAATTCCTGTGGTGGAGGGCATGTTAGGGAGAACTTAGGGGAGAATTTCATTTCATCTGCATTTTTAAGTAAACTGATCTAACTCCCAGTATATTATGCTTATTGGAATACAGTCATCTGTCAGAGTGTGCAGTTCTCCAAATTTTGTGATGCAGTTTTTGGCTCAGGCATTGCATCCAGAAAACGTATATATTAGAGAAAATTGAATACAAAAAATGAGTAAATTAGAGCAAGTTGCATGCAAAAATCCATATAATACAGAATGTTGCATCCAAAGGATATACAGTATATTAGGCAATATGTGAATTAGGGCAAGCTGGATACAAAAATGTATATATTTGGGGACGTTGTATTCAAAACGTGTATATTAGGGGAATTTGTGTACAGATATGTGCATAGGGAAAGCTGCATATGAAAATAAATGTGATTTTTTGTGTGATTGGGTTAAAAAAGCAGACTGATATTTTAAAAAAGCAGACTGATGCGAAAATTAGACAGAACTAACTTATGATTGAATACATACAGTACACTGACACAGACAAGATATAAACTGATTTGTCCATTCCTATTGGGCATAGGGAATTCTCTGAAGGACATTCAACAGCTGTCAAGAGGTTTGTGAGACTGGATCCTACAGAACTGAAATTCATTGTGGGAGGCCTGAATTAGCATCATCCAGCATTGGACTTCATACATTTAGCATCATTTGGTTTTTCCTGTAGGGATGTTAGAGAATTCCGCCATGGACTCCAATGAGGCCAGATTCTTTAGAATCCGGCCCCACAGAGTCCATGGTGGAATGGAGCAGTCCCCACCACCACCCCACGAAATTTTCCTGGGACAGACCCTACCTGGCATTGTCTGGTCCAGTCTGTCCGCTGCCCCAGTCTGTGGCCGCCATTTGCCTCCCTGCATTAGCCGTGATAGGCTACGTAAGTATTTACGTAGCCTATCACAGCAAACAGCAGGGACGCAAATGGCATCTGCTACGCCATTTGTGTTGCTGCTCTTTGCCGTGATAGGCTACGTATATATATACGTAGCCTATCACGGCTAACGCAGGGACGCAAGTGGCGCCCGCTATGCCATTTGCTTCCCTGCATTAGCCGTGATAGTCTACATATATATTTACATAGCCTATCACGAAAACAGCAGGGACACAAATGGTGTAGCGGGCGCCATTTGTGTCCCTGCTCTTTGCCGTGATAGGCTACGTAAATATACACATAGCCCATCATGGCTAACGCAGGGATGCAAATGGCACCCGCTATGCCGGACACCATTTGCGGCCACAGTCCGGCAGGAGACGGAAGTCCGGCTGCAGGTGGGCCCAGCTGGTGGCTCCGTGGACTCGCTGCAGAGTGGAGCTGGCCTGGGAGGATTCCGGTGGGAGTGACTGATTGCCTCCCCCCCCCCCGCAGATGCCCCCACCCAGAATGAGGTAAGTAATACACCCATCCCTAGTTTCCTGTTGGAGATTTGAATGGCAAAGTCATTTTCTAAGCTGTTCATGGTACTCCAGCGAGATACAACCCATTACATCCCAGGGTGTGGTTAGCTTCACGGATAACCCCTGCCATGGTTTACAAAACTGCCCCCTTCTTCAAGGAAGCATGAATTGAAACTGTATGCCCGGTGGGAAATCTTGGTGATTCCACTACAGAATAACACAGTAGTGGAGACACATTCGGTGTAACTGAGAGGAAAATGTAGCCCTTTGAGACAAGGGCTTATTAATATAAAAGTCAATATTATTCGGCTTTTCCTGCCAGTGTTTGTCTCCCTTGCACAGAGTTACCGTCAGCAGGCAATCTGTTTAACCGATTTATGGGGGAGAGGCAGGAAAGAGTGTCGCTCTTACAGTGACTGAAGGGCTGAGGGAATGCTATAATAAAGCCATTCAGAAAATGACAGGTTACAGGGCTGTGTGATCTGGAAACTGATTTCTATTCTGTTGACTTATTGCCCTTTGCTGAGGGCTAGGATGCTCAGAAGAGTCTGCTCTCTGCCTCACATAGCATTCCTGCAGGAAAGAGAAGAGCTGACTCATACCAGATCTCTCCTGATCCATGTGGCTTTGAATGTTAATGCTAGTCCGCCTTGACGCTCGACAAAGTAAGATCCTTTATTGGATTTTTTTTCCCTGCACAGCCACACTTGGATGGCATGGATGAATAAATCAATCATAATGAATGATCCTTGGAAATACAAAGGAAAGGGTGGAGGGCATGTTGGCCCTATCTACCTACATGACAACTGTATATTTCTTTTAAGCCTGCTTAACTATCATGGCTTTCCCCAAAAGGATCCTAGGAATTGTTGTTTGGAGAGGTGCTGAAAATAGTCTGTTAGACCCGTGGCAGGACCACAATTCCCAGGGTTTCCTGAGGGAGCATGAATATTAAACCAGTTAGTTTAAGTACATCCTTTGTGGGACAAGAAAAGGAATGTTGAAACGGAACTGGTTGAATTGCCAGCTGCTTTGCAACCTTGCCTCATAGTGGGGTCACCAGGTCCTCTGTGATTTCTTGGTGGATGGACACAGATGCAGTTCATGGGCCAGCTAGGGCAGCGATAGCTAAGAAGCCAGATGTGAACAGTAGAACTAAACCCATTGGTGGGAGTCATCAGAAATTTGGGAGTCATCACTCCCAAATTGAGTGGGAGCAGAGGACAGGAAGGCCTGGTGTGCTATGGTCCATGGGGTCGGACATGACTTAACGACTGAACAACAACAAGGAGTCAGGCTGGTGTGACAGAACAGCACAGCGCCCCGCCTTCAAAGGCTCCAGCACATCTGTTGCTGTGATACCAGCAATCCAGCATACAAAGGCCCAGACATGGCCCTCCTCAAGCCTGATCCTAAGGATGAAGCATGCCAATGCACAAGCAGGGTTAGCATGCATGGAGACACCCAGCAGACAACTGCTAAGAGACTGTTCCGCCCATCTAGCACACCTCAAAAAGGAGGTGGGTGAGCATTCATAGCATCACATCTGCTCCAACCCAGGAAAGCCTCATACAGATTTTGGCAATGCAAGCTTCGTAAGAATAACATAATGGAAAGAACTAAAGGGGTGAAATATACCTGGAATTACAATTTTGTTTTATTATAGTATTTCCTCCCTAATTTTTCCAGAGTCACTGCACTGTGACTAAAAAGGCCTGGTCTCTCATGCTCACCTTGCTTACGTCCGAAGCCACTGAGCAGGGCCACAGATGCAGATGACTGTACAGATAACTTGGTCCCAAAAACATTTAGGACTTTAAAGATTAGCACCAGCACCTAGGGATGGCGGAGAATTTCTCCCCGAAACTTCGGGGGGCTGAGCGCCAACGTGTTCGGCCCCCTGAACAAGTTTCGGGGAGAAATTCTCCGCACCCCGCCTGGGACGGGACTTACCTTTGGCGAATGTCCCTCCCGGCGGTGGGGGCCAGCCGGCGGTTCGTCGGGTCTTCGTCCGGGGCGGGAGCAGCAGCCGGTCTTTCGACCAGCGGCTGCCGACGCCATTCCAATAAAAGAAAAAAAAAACGCCCCCGTGATAAGCTACGTGACGACTAACGTAGCCTATCACGGCTAGATTTGCAAAGTCAGCCATGATAGGCTACATAAATCGTCACCTAGCCTATCACGGGTGACTCTAAAAAAAAAAAGCGCGTACGGATAATGGCGGCCCCCATAGGGAGCCGCCATTCCCGTTCCTTATTTGGTCGCTGTAGTCTACATAAATCTTTACGTAGACTACGGTGAAAATAAGGGCAACAATATTTGCGTTGCCCTTATTTTCGCCGTAGTCTACGTAAAGATTTACGTAGACTACAGCAACCAAATAAGGAATGCGAATGGCGGCTCCCTATGGGGGCCGCCATTTGCGTACGCGCTTTTTTTTTTTTTAAAGTCACCCGTGATAGGCTACGTGACGATTTACGTAGCCTATCACGGCTGACTTTGCAGATCTAGCCGTGATAGGCTACGTTAATCGTCACGTAGCCTATCACGGGGGCGTTTTTTTTAAAAAAAAACTTTTAATTTTGCGGCGAGGCGAGGCGCCTCCTCCCCGGCCTGAATTTCGTCCGGGCGAGGCGGGAAGCCTCCCCCCCAGCCTGAATTTAGGCTGGGCGAGGCGGGAAGCCTCCCCCCCGGCCTGAAGTTCGCGGGGAGAGCAGCGAAGTGCCTCCCCCCCACCGCGAAAAGCTGCGAGACCAGGTAAGTGACTTTCGTGCACCCCTACCAGCACCTTGACTTGGGCCTGGGAACAAACTAGACAGTTTTGCAGTTGAAACCGAAGCAGAGTGAAGTGCTCTCTGCAGCATGCCAAGATGTTTCTGAGGAGTCATCAGAGGCAGCCCCACATAGAGCATATTACCATCTAACCGCTGGATGTCACAGCAGCATGAGTGACAATGGGGATATAATCCTGCCACTGGACAGGTAAATGGACACTGCGCACATGATAGTCATGTGTAGTAATAACAAACTTTCAACGTGAGCTCAGCCAACAAATCTGTCTCATGCAAAAATTAGATACTGAAATCATATTTCATACAACCATCGTATGAGACAGAAAATGCTTGTTTTGAGTAATACATTTCCAGATCATCTGTCCTCAAACACTGTTGATTTCCTGATTATGCAACTGGGCCAAAAAGGGCAGTTTTGCTGTGAGATCTAGTTCGATGAAAGATAATACAGGAATTATTTGTGTTGGTTCCAGTTTGAATCCTCAAAAACAGCTTAAGGTACTTTCTGCAGATTCCTATGAATACTCAGATGTAAGTTGAGTTCAATAAGACTTACTCCCAGGTAAGTGTATATTTATTATTTATTACATTTCTATACTGCCCCATAGCCAAAGCTCTCTGGTTGTTGTTGTTGTTCAGTCATTAAGTCGTGTCTGACTCTTTGTGACCCCATGGACCACAGCACGCCAGGCAATCCTGTCCTCCGCTCTCTCCCAGAGTGTGCTCAGGTTCATATTCATTGCATTGGTGATGCTACCTAGCCATCTCATCCTCTGCCGTCCCCTTCTCCTTTTGCCTTCAATCTTTCCTAGCATCAGGGTCTTTTCCAGGGAGTTTTCTCTTCACATGAGGTGGCCAAAATATTTGAGCTTCAGCTTCAGGATCTGTCCTTCCAATGAGCAGTCAGGGTTGATTTCCTTTAGGATTGACTGATTTGACCTCCTTGCAGTCCAGGGGACTCATAAGCGTCTTCTCCAGCACCACAGTTCGAAAGCATCAATTCTTCGGCGCTCAGCCTTCCTTATAGTCCAGCTGTCACAGCCATACATTACTACTGGGAAAACCATAGCTTTGATTAGACGGACCTTTGTCGGCAAGGTGATGTCTCTGCTTCTTACTATGCCGTCGAGGTTTGCCATAGCTTTCCTCCCAAGGAGCAAGTGACTTTTAATTTCATGGCCACAGTCACTGTCTGCGGTGATCTTGGAGCCCAAGAAAATAAAATCTGTCACTGCTTCCATTTCTTCCCCTTCTATATGCCAGGAAGTGATGGGGCCAGATGCCATGATCTTCGTTTTTTTAATGTTGAGTTTCAAACCAGCTTTTGCATTCTCCACTTTCACCCTCAACAAAAGGTGAGAACAAAATCTAAAGCTCTTTAGATCTTCTTCGCTTTCTGCCATTAGGGTGGTATCATCTGCGTATCTGAGGTTGTTGATAATTCTCCTGGCAATCTGAATTCTGACCTGTGATTCATCCAACCCGGCGTTTCTCATGATGTACTCTGCATATAAGTTAAATAAGCAGGGCGACAATATGCAGCCTTGTCATACTCCTTTCCCAATTTTGAGCCAATCGGTTGTTCCATGTCTGGTTCTTACTGTTGCTTCTTGGCCCTCGTACAGGTTTCTCAGGAGACAGGTAAGGTGGTCTGGTACTCCCATCTCTTTCATAATTTGCCACAGTTTGTTGTGATCCACACAATCAAAAGCTTTAGCATAGTCAATGAAGCAGAAATAGACATTTTTCTGGAATTCTCTTGCTTTCTCCATGATCCAGCAAATGTTGGCGATTTGATCTCTAGTTCCTCTGCCTCTTCAAAACCCAGCTTGTACTTCCGGTAGTTCTTGATTCGCATACTGCTGAAGCCTAGCTTGTAGGATTTTGAGCATAATCTTGCTGGCATGTGAAATGAGCGCAATTGTGCGGTAGTTTGAACACTCTTTGGATTGCCCTTCTTTGGAACTGGAATGTAAACTGACCTTTTCCAGTCTTGTGGCCACTGTTGAGTGTTCCAAATTTGTTGGCATATTGAGTGCAGCACTTTAACAGCATCATCTTTTAGGATTTTAAATAGCTCAACTGCAATACTGTCATCTCCGCTAGCTTTGTTGTTACTAATGCTTCCTAAGGCCCACTTGACTTCACTCTCGAGGATGTCCGGCTCAAGTTCAGTGACCGCACTATCATGGCTATCAGGGACATTCAGATCTTTCCTGTATAGTTCTTCTGTGTATTCTTGCCACCTCTTCTTAATCTCATCTGCTTCTGTTAGGTCCCTGCCTTCTTTGTCCTTTATCATGCCCGTCTTCGCACAAAACGTTCCCTTGATATCTCCGATTTTTTTGAAAAGATCTCTAGTCTTTCCCATTCTGTTGTTTTCCTTGATTTCTTTGCATTGTTCATTTCAGAAGGCCTTCTTGTCTCTCCTTGCTATTCTCTGGAATTCTGCATTCAGTTGGATATATCTTCCCCTTTCTCCCTCGCTTTTTGCTTCCCTTCTTTCCTCAGCTACTTGTAAAGCCTCATCAGACAGCCACTTTGCTTTCTTGCATTTTTTTTTCTTTGGGATGGATTTTGTTGCTGCCTCCTGAACAATGTTACGGACCTCCATCCATAGTTCCTCAGGCACTCTATCTATCAGGTCTAATCCGTTAAATCTATTCATCACCTCCACTATATCTTCATAAGAGATATGATTTAGGTCATACCTGAATGGTTTAGTGGTTTTCCCTTGTTGTTGTTTATTTGGTCAGTCACTTCCGACTCTTCGTGACTTCATGGACCAGCCCATGCCAGAGCTTCCTGTCGGCCGTCGCCACCCCCATCTCCCCCAAGGTCGAGTCCATCACCTCCAGAATATCACCCATCCATCTTGCCCTTGGTCAGCCCCTCTTCCTTCTGCCTTCCACTTTCCCTAGCATCAGCATCTTCTCCAGGGTATCCTGTCTTCTCATTATGTGGCCAAAGGACTGCAGTTTTGCCTTTAATATCATTCCCTCAAGTGAGCAGTCTGGCTTTATTTCCTGGAGGATGGACTGGCTTGATCTTTTTGCAGTCCAAGGCACTCTCAGAATTTTCCTCCAGCATCACCGTTCAAAAGCATCTATCTTCCTTCACTCAGCCTTCCTTACGGTCCAGCTCTCGCTGCCATAACTTACTACGGGGAATACCATTGCTTTAACTATGTGGACCTTTGTTGTCAGTGTGATGTCTCTGCTCTTAACTATTTTATCAAGATTTGTCATTCCTCTCCTCCCATCAAGTAAATGTCTTCTGATTTCCTGGCTGCAGTCAGCGTCTGCAGTAATCCTTGCGCCTAGAAATACAAAGTCTCTCACTGCCTCCACGTTTTCTCCCTCTATTTGCCAGTTATCAATCAAGTTGGTTGCCATAATCTTGGTTTTTTTGAAGTTGAACTGCAACCTAGCTTTTGCACTTTCTTCTTTCACTGTCGTCATAAGGTTCCTCAGCTCCTCCTTGCTTTCAGCCATCAAAGTGGTATCATCTCCATATCTGAGATTGTTAATGTTTCTTCCAGCGGTTTTAACTCCAGCCTTGGATTCATCGAGCCCAGCATGTCACTTGATGTGTTCTGCGTACAGGTTGAATAGGTAGGGTGAGAGTATACAGCCCTGCCGTATTTCTTTCCCAATCTTACACCAGTCCGTTGCTCCGTGGTCTGTTCTTACCATTGCTACTTGGTCATTATACAGATTCCTCAGGAGGCAGACAAGATGACTTGGTATCCCCATACCACCAAGAACTTGCCACAATTTGTGATGATCCACACAGTCAAAGGCTTTAGATTAGTCAATAAAACAGGAGTAGATGTTTTTCTGAAACTCCCTGGCTTTCTCCATTATCCAGCGGATATTGGCAATTTGGTCTCTAGTTCCTCTGCCTTTTCTAAACCCAGCTTGTACATCTGGCAATTCTCGTTCCATGAATTGCTGGAGTCTACCTTGCAAGATCTTGAGCATTACCTGACTGGCATGTGAAATGAGTGCCACTGTTCGATCGTTTGAACATTCTTTGGTGCTTCCCTTTTTTGGTATGGGGATATAAGTTGATTTTTTCCAATCTGGTGGCCATTGTGTTTTCCAAATTTGCTGGCATATGGCATGCATCACCTTGACAGCATCATCTTGCAAGATTTTAAACAGTTCAGCTGGGATACTGTCATCTCCTGCTGCCTTGTTATTAGCAATGCTTCTTAAGGCCCATTCAACCTCCCTCTTCAGGATGTCTGGCTCTAGCTCACTGACCACACCATCAAATCTATCCCCGATATTATTATCCTTCCTATACAGATCGTCCGTATATTCTTGCCACCTTTTCTTGATCTCTTCTGCTTCTGTTAGGTCCTTGCCATCTTTGTTTTTGATCATACCCATTTTTGCCTGGAATTTACCTCCAGTGTTTCTAGTTTTCTGGAAGAGGTCTCTTGTCCTTCCTATTCTATTATCTTCTTCCGCTTCCGCACATTGCTTGTTTAAAAATAATTCCTTATCTCTTCTGGCTAACCTCTGGAATTTTGCATTTAATTGGGCATATCTCCCCCTATCACTGTTGCCTTTTGCTTTCCTTCTTTCTTGGGCTGCTTCCAGTGTCTCAGCAGACAGCCATCTTGCCTTCTTGGTTTTCTTTTTCTTTGGGATGTTTTTTGTTGCCGCCTCCTGAACAATGTCGCGAACTTCTGTCCATAGTTATTCCGGGACCCTAACTACTAAATCTAGTCCCTTAAATCTATTCTTCACCTCCACTGCATATTCATGAGGAATATTCGTGAGCTCATATCTAACTGATCTGTGGGTCTTCCCTATTCTCTTTAGTCTGATTCTAAATTGTGCAATAAGAAGTTCATGATCTGAACTAAAATCAGCTCCAGGTCTTGTTTTTACCAAGTGCATAGATGTCCGCCACCTTTGGCTACAAAGGATGTAGTCAATCTGATTTCGGTGTCGACCGTCTGGTGAAGTCCATGTATAAAGTCATCTCTTAGGTTGTTGGAAGAGAGTGTTTGTTATGCACAGTGAGTTGTCTTGGCAAAATTCTATCAGCCTATGTCCTGCTTCATATTGTTCTCCCAGACCATGCTTGCCTGTAATTCCAGGTGTCGTTTGACTACCCACCTTAGCATTCCAGTCTCCTATAATGAAAATAACATCTTTTTTTGGCGTACTATCGAGTAGGTGCTGCAGATCCTCATAGAACTGATCTACTTCTGCTTCTTCAGCATCTGTGGCTGGGGCATATATTTGGATCACTGTGATGTTAAATGGCTTACCCTGAATTCGAATTGAGGTCATTCTGTCATTCTTTGGATTGTCTCCAAGCACCGCTTTAGCCACTTTATTATTAATTATGAAGGGTACTCCATTTCTTCTGTGGTCCCCTTGTCCACAGTAGTAGATCTGGTGGTTATTTGATGTGAAGTAGCCCATTCCAGTCCATTTCAGTTCATTGACACCCAAAATGCCTATATTTAATCTTGACATCTCCCCAATAACCACATCCAATTTGCCCTGGCTCATAGACCTTACATTCCAGGTTCCTATGGTGTGTTGATCTTTAGAACATTAGATTCGTCGTTCACCACCAGCACCATCGGCTGCTAGCCGTCCTTTCGGCTTTGAGCTTGCTGCGTCATCACATCTGGGGCTAGTTGAACTTATCCTCTGTTCCTTCCCAGTAGCATTTTGACCATCTTCCGACCTGGGAGTCCCATCTTCCAATGGTATACCGTCATATCTCTGGTTGTACTGATCCATTTAGTTTTCCCGACATTCTTCAATTTAAGCTGATATTTTGCAAGAAGAAGCTCATGATCTGAGCCACAGTCAGCTCCAGGTCTTGTTTTGACTGACTGTATAGAGCTTCTCCATCTTTGGCTGCAAAGGACATAATCAATCTGATTTCGATATTGACCGTCTGGTGATGTCCATGTGTAGAGTCGCCTCTTGTGCTGTTGGAAAAGAGTGTTTGCTATGATCAGCGTGTTCTCTAGGCAAAACTCTATTAGCCTTTGTCCTGCTTCATTTTGTACACTAAGGCCATGCTTGCCTGTTATCCCAGTGATTTCTTGACTTACTTTAGCATTCCAATCCCCTGTGATGAAAAGGACATCTTTTTTGGTGTTAGTTCTAGAAGGTGTTGTAGGTCTTCATAGAACTGATCAACCTCAGCTTCTTCGGCCTCAGTGGTTGGGGCACAGACTTGAATTACTGTGATGTTGAATGCCTTGGATTTGTACTGAGATCACTCTATCGTTTTTGAGATTGTACCCCAGTACTGCTTTTTCCACCCTTTTATTGACTATGAGTGCTACTCCATTTCTTCTAAGGAATTCTTGCCCACAGTAGTAGATATAACGGTCACCTGAATTAAATTCGCCTATGCCTGTCCATTTTAGTTCACTGATTCCCAAGATGTCAATGTTCAATCTTGCCATCTCATGTTTGACCACCTCCAGCTTACCTTGATTCAATGACCTTACAAGCTCTCTGGGCAGTTCACAAAATTAGCAGCCTTTCCCAACCTGGTGCCCTTCAGATGTGTTGTACTGCAACGCCCATCGTTCTCCCAGGCCAAACGCACATCAGATTTTTGACTTTCAAGAACTGGAGATCCTGTGACATCACCGCATTGTACATCTCTTGAGTCTCATACATTTTGGGAGGCTGGGGAGCTGGCAACCCTAATGTGGGGTTAATTCCCAATGGTTCTTGTCCCTTGGATTCAGAAAGCCACCAGAGCTCTGGACACATGTCCCATCTACCAAATGAAATGAGCTGCCCTTGTGATGAAGGAAAAAAGAAATCATGGGCAAAAGAGTCCCAGGACTGGGCTCTCAAGCAGATTATTCATGTTTTGGTGCATAAAAGCTTCAAGAAGCCCTTGATGCCTTTTGCATACTGGGGGGGTGAGGGGTTAAACCATGATGATTTACATGCCTGAGGAAGCTTCAGTGCTTTGTTCAACCAGCATCAAGGCAGTAAATTAATTCTGCAAGGCCTTGTCCAAAGTTACATTGATTCTGATTTTGTTGAAAATCATCCATTGGCCAAGAATTACTACCAGCGTTAACGGAAACACTGTAGTGTCATTAATTGGAATTAATGGATGGATAGTTTTTATAGGAGATTTGAATGAAGGCAATATTCCTTTCAAAAACCATTTTATTAAGAATTTGCTTGCCAGCTGTAAAATGGGATGCCACAGCAGATCCCCCTGCCCCAAACCCTGCCAACACACACACACACACACACACACACACACACAATCCTTTATCCAAGGCCTGATGTGTTTTTAATTAAGGAAAAGCAAAACACTTTCAAATTCTGGGGGTTGATTTTTGTAAAACACGGCTGTATAACAAATCGCTATTTATTTCCCCGCATAATGGCTGTAATGAAACAGACAAAGGGATGCTGCTGGGAATAATGATGACGATGTTGACTTCATTTGCATAAGGGCTCCTCATACTCATTTCCTGCCGGTTTTTAACTAGAGAAAATTCAGAAAACAGTGACTGCGGCCAAGATGATGCAATGGACCAGGATGCAGAGTTTGAATTTGGGAGACCATGACACACCAGGAGTGGTCTACCCATGCAGCAAAACAGGGTGGCAGAGTGGACTGTGCTATTAGTGTGCAGGTGGGGAATGCCATTTTAAATGGAATGTTGAACTTCACGTCAGAAGAATATACGTCAGAATTTTTTCCCCAAAAAAATAAGTTCCATCAACTTCACTGTGATGTTGTATAATCCTGTTGGCAGGCTGCCTGGCATAGGAACCCAAGAGATACTTCACCCCAGTACTGGGTGTGACATTATGTGCTTTCACTTTAGGAAGTTCAGCCTGGAAGGCTTGCATCTCCCACTGGAATGGGTGAAACAGTCTAAAGAAGCAATTGCCTCTCAGGTCATCGAGCAGAGGGTTGGACTGGATGGTTTTATAGGCCCCTTCCAACCCTACTGTTCTATGATTCTATGATCTAGGCATGTACTCAGGTCAAAAGTCAGCAACAGGCCTATATGGGCTGGACTGTTGCCATCTGAGAACTAAGCAGCAAAGTAGGGTCAAGGATCGGCCCTGGATTGTGAGTCTTCCGTTTCTGCCCGTCAACTTGTTAACCTTCCTCCAACCCGTAATTTCATCCAGGCATTCATTCAGGGAGCCCACCACTGCTCCTGGATATGATGAAAATGAAAACTAGAGCAGGGGGTGAGTGGATTATTGATGATCCAGCATTCCAGACTGACAGATGGCCTCTCCCAGTCATTGCATATAGATGTGAAAAAGCACAGGGGCCTTTACCCAATGCCACCTCCTGGCAGTGACCCATCAGGAAGAAGTGGAACCACCGCAGCGCAACGTCAAGAACTTCCAACCACCATCTTGGCAGTCTAGAAGAGTTTGGTGGGCTATTGCAGGGTAGGCAACCTAGTGCTGTCCAGCTGCATTGAGACTGTGGCTCCTACAATCCATGATCATTGGCCATGCTAGCTGGGGTTATGGGAGTTGTAGTCTAGATCATCTGGAAGGCCCTAGGTTGTCTACCTCTGGTCTATTGTATCAAATGCTACTAAGACAAGCAGAAGAATAAACAAGGTCATGCTGCCCCTATCCAACTCTATATGAAGTTTTTGATCTGGGTGACATGAGGTGGTTTTACCTTCAGATGAAGCCCTGAAGCAAACCTGGTTATTCTGAGTTCAGAAAACTCATGTCCTTGAAGAGCTCCTAGCACTGTCCCACCACTGCACACTCAACCACCTTGCTCAAAACAGGCAAGTTTTAAACAGTCCTATACTTCAGGCCAAACTACACATTAGCATAGCTAGTGACTACATTTAAAATAAATGAATGAATGAATGAAAAAATAAATAAATAAATGATGATGCACAAATTAGAACTTCTTTACTAAGGCTAATTGCCATACCTGGGGATGATTTTTGTTGGAATCGTGGTAGGAGAGGGAAATAAACCTCCCCTCCCCATACACTGCAGTCTTGAGGGAAATTGTTCACCCATCCTAATGCTGTTTAAAAAAAAAAACAGATGTAGTTGCTTGCGACACCGTTAATGTAATGTCTATATTGACCCTTAGTCAACCTTAGTGATGTCAGCAGTGATATAGGAGACTCAGGGCTCACAGGGATTGTGCACCACCACCTTCCAATTGGCAGAAATGCTGACATCATCTTCCACCCTCCAGACTTCCCTCTGAGCTTACTTACAATCCTCACAATAGGTGGGGAAGAAATGGATTTTCCCAGCAAAAATATATGATTGCAAGCTATACCTATTGTGATGCAAAGTATTTTGGAGTGGCTCGGTCTCGAATGCTTTACAAAAGACCTGCTCTTGGTGGAGATGAAAACTGCAAGAACTGGTTTGTTGACATGTGTCAGGAGCGCCCTAACTGCCTCTTACAGTCACCTCCAATAGCCAACTCAAGACACAGACGAAAAGGATTCTTTTCAAGGCTTTATTCCTTTTATAACTTATTGACTCTTTCAGATGCTAATCACCAGTGACTAAGCAAGGAACAGCCCTGGGGAAAGATAGCAGAGTAGCCTAAGCTCCAGGTAAGGCAGTTGGTCCCCATTTGAAGGAGAATCACGGGAAGACCCTGAACTTATGGGCTAGGGAGAGATCCTCCCTCTTTCCCTTGGGTCCTTGGGACGCGACCGTTGCTTGCGCGCCAAACCATCACTACGCCTCCTTTCCACGCCCTCCATCTGTCGTTGCTCCCTGCGTCGGCACCGAGCGTCCAGCAAGCCCCCCTCCAGCACTCTCTCGCTGCCAGGGTCACTATCTATCCCAGGAATGCTGGCAGGAGGAAACTCTGCCAGCTGCTGTGCTTGTGAGAGATGAGCGAGCTCCTCTCCCACGGACTGCTGTTCCTCCTCAGAATCAGAACTGCTCTGGGGTCCTATTGGCTCAGTTTCCACCCTGACAACATGGATCAACACAGCTGCCTGCATTGTGGGCCCCTCCTTGGGGGCATGGCTATCAGGACTGTCATGAAGAGCACTTGCAGTTCAAAATTTACTATGCTACGGTGCATAGTAATACGGTGTATTAGTGCTGCTGAACAGCCTCCATGTGTTCCTCACTTTTCTGGTAATGCATAAAAGCTTCCATCCAAGTGGTTCAGCCATGCTACATAGTTACACCCAAACCAGCAATGCGTCTCCCAATGGGCCATGTCTTGCTGGCATGGGGAAAACTATGGCAGAACTGTGTTTTGATGGACGGTTTCACACATTACCTAAAGGTTTTTTAATTATTGTTTTATTATATTTTTAACTAGGGCTGTACATGGGCCCCCCAAACCGACTCGGAAGCTGCTTTGGGGCTTTCAAAGTGGGTCTGATTTGCTTCGGGCTGATTCGGGGGCAGGGAGCAATCTGACTTGGCCCCAAACCAGGATTCAGATGGCCAAATCCTGCTTCAGGCCCCCCGAGGCCGCCACGCAAACCCCCAGCTCCTTACCTGGGCCCTGAGGACATGCACCGGCAGCCATCATAAGGAGTCACTGTCACCATGGCCGCTGGCACCACCTCCACTGCTGTTGCTGCCAGTGACGTCATCGCTGCCAGCAGCTCCTGAGCCCTGGACGCGTGCTGGCTCTTGTTGCAGAGAGTCACCATTTTTAAAAATGGTGACTCCTTGCAACAAGAGCTGATGCATGTCCATGGCTCAGGAGCTGGCAGGCAGGAGAGCAGTGGCAATGATGATGGCAGTGGCGGCAATAGTGGAGGTGGGACGGTGAGTCCTCCTGTGATGGCTCAGGTAAGGAGCTGGAGGCACCAGCACACCAAAGCACTTCAGAGAGCCCCTGACCTGCTTCGTGCCCCTTCTGCTTTGCCTTGAAAGGGGCAAAGCGGCCCGCTCCGACTCGAGCTTTGGGGTGAAGCAGTGCACAACCCTATTTTTTTAACCTGGCCAATGACCAACGTTCAACCAAATGGCGTTGGAGAGGATGCTAAAGTGATTCAGGGAGCAACAGGGATGCGGAAGAAATGTCAAATTTACCTAACTCCACATTTCCAAAGTAATATGCAAAGTGAAACTCCGCTATCTGGCCAAAGTTGCACTTCTGTGAATGTTGCAAGTGAGTTCTCTAATAAAATGAAATGCATATAAAAACATATATATTACAGGAAAGGGCACGCTAAAATGCATATGTTTGTGAAAATAATGTTGCGAAGTACATTGTATTAAGAAAATCGCTTGCAAAATGTGTGTTTTGGGCAAAATTGCATACGAAAATGCATGCATTTGGAGAAATGCATGCAAAAAAAAGCATATGGATTTTCATGTGGACTTCTAAAAGTTCTCAACAACTGGGATGAACGGAAGTGGGGAAAAACAAGATCCTGAGAGAAACTGAAACTGACAGATTTCTCCTTCCCTAGGGAGCACCAAGGATGTCACTAAGGTAGTTTCTCCATTGTAGCAGCATACAGGGAAACAGAAACTGCATTTGAGCACAAAGGGGGCCCATCCCTCAAAGGGAAGCCAATTTAGGTGTTGGCTGGGAATGCAAATCCAGAGGAGGCTGGTGGCTTTGAATTTGAGGGGCTGTGAATCCATTCTGGGTTTCAGCCAGAACTCTAAAGCAGCTGTCCAAAGTGCTGAATCTTATCCACAAAATAGGTTGCACACCTTGGATAGCTCCTCTAGAGTTCTTGCTGAAACCCAGAATGGATTCACAGCCCCACCAGAATTTGAACCACCAGCCTCCACTGGCCAAGTGCTGTTGCCTCCCTACTTTTCTGTGGAAAAACACCTAGAGAGCTGGTTACTACCACCTTGCTACCCTAAGGCAGGGTGCAGAACCTCTTTCACTCCAAGGGTCATGTTTCATTTTGGAGAAGCTCCCAAGGGACACATTCTGCAGAGGCAAAAGCACAGTGAGTGAGGCATATTTTAGCTTAAAGCTCTTACTGCTAGGAACAAAACCTTGGGAGAGGCATTTCAACCCTTTAGAATTTGCATGGGGGGAGAGATACAGGAAAGCCAGGAAACCACTGAAGAATCTATTAGCTTAGCTGTAGAGTGAACCAAACGGTCGCCATGTTGGCCAGAGAACAGCAAGCATGGTGCCGTTCAGCAGCCCCAACCTCAGCAAGGCAGGAAAAATGCAAATAAAGGGATACGCACAAGCAGCTATGCAAGGCTGGATCAGGCCTTATCCCAACAGTATGTAAGTCTCACACACAGAGCCATTTCTCTTCCGAACATTGCAGACATCTTGCAAGATGCCACAAATAGGTTTCTTTAACCTGTTTGCTAAGACAGCCATCTTCAGATAGGGCTGTCCTTCATTATACAGCTGGCTCTGGGAAGTACAGCAATCAAGTTCTTTGTTTTCAGGCAAGTAGACCCATTCCCAGCACTTGGGGAGTTTTTAGGGATGTATGAAACTCCCCTTACCTGGCTCCGCCAGGTTCCGCTGGGGGGAGAGGCGCTCCGTCCCTCCCCCCGGAATCCTGGCCGGCCGGCTCCACTCCACGGGGATTCCGTGGAGCCGCCGGCCGGCTCCGCCAGGAGCCGGACATTTGGCTGCTGGCTAGCAGGGATGCAAATGGCGGTGGCCATAGCTGCCGCCGTTTGCGTCCCTGTAGTCATCCGTGATAGGCTACGTAAAGACTTACGTAGCCTATCACGTCTAGCTTAAAAAAAAAAAAAGCGCGTACATGTACGCAAATGGCTGCAGCGGCTGCAGCGGCTGGCCTTCCGACCGGCTGCCGCCACCGCTGCCATTTGCAGTCTTGTCGGGGTTTTTTTTTTTTACAAGACGTGATAGGCTACGTAAAGACTTACGTAACCTATCACATCTAGCTTTAAAAAAAACCACGTACGCAAATGGTGGCGGCTACGGCCGACGCCATTTGCATTCCTTATTTTTTGCCGTCTTAGTCTACGTAAATATTTATGTAGACTACGATGGTGAAAATAAGGGGGAACGCAAATAGCATCCGCTACACTATTTGCGTTCCTTATTTTCGCCGTCTTAGTCTACGTAAATATTTACATACACTAAGACAGCCAAAAATAAGGAATGCAAATGGTGTCGGCCGTAGCCGCCGTCATTTGCGTATGCGTTTTTTTTGTTTTGTTTTTTAAGCCAGACGTGATAGGCTATGTAAGTCTTTACGTAGCCTATCACATCTTGTTAAAAAAAAAAACACCCGACAAGACTGCAAATGGCGGCGGCGGCAGCCAGTCGGAAAACCAGCCGCTGCCGAAGCCGCCCGGAATCCCCGCCCCAGGTAAGTCTCGTCCCAGGAAGGATCCGCGGGGGGGCAGGCCATTCCACCACAGATTTCGGGGGCATTCGGTGCTTTCGGCCTCACCGAGATCCGTGGTGGAATTCTCTGCCATCCCTAGGAGTTTTTACAAACTTGCGTAAGCTTCCTGCTTCACTCTAGCTGGATGTGTGTATAAAGCATCAAGGTTTTGAGCAGTCAGGGTGCCTCACCCCCCAGGGATAAGGTGCCATGCATGCTGCAGTTGGACTCCATCCTGGGTCAGCTCTAGCAGCCTCAGCGATCGGACTGACCGCAGGGCCAAGCAGTAAACCAGGCGACATGTTTCAGCTCAAGGGAGTGCAGGCAACGGCAGAAGTCATCATAGTAACTGGCACAGGGGCAAAGCACAGGCCACCAGTCCAGTGCATGAAGTCAAGTACAGCAAGAATGGTCCAACAGGCAGCAGTCAAACGCAGTTAGGCAGTCAGATATGTACACAATCCAGTGGCAGAATCAAGCAGGACTACAAGGTCTGTAGTACAAGACAGGAGGAGCTGGTGAGATATTGTTTCCAGCAGCTAGCAAGCTCTGACTGAAAGCTTCTTACCACAAAGGCTACTGAGCCCCACCCAGGCTCAGCTGCTGTCCCTTAGCACTCTCTGGCCAGAGCCCTACTCAAAAGGAGTCACTTTCTCCCAAGGAGACTGTCTTCATAAGCGAGCACTCCTCCTTACTGGCAGTCTACTGGCTTGTCACCTGAGGTGCTGGTGCTCCTGGGGGCCAGGGGGGTTCCTCAACCTCTACTCCAGAGTCAGAGTCCCCTCCCCCTGACAGGGAAGGACCTGGAATCATCTCCCTCAAGGCCCAGGCTCCTCCTGCTCTAGGGTACCCTTGGTTTCTGGAGGCTCTAGCCCCTCCTCTGAGGAGGATTCCTCTAGGGAGGGCATGATGAACTCATTGGGAGCCTGGCCACCTTCCGGGCTAGCTACTTTTGCTGGAATCACTGAGGGACTGGGCTCCTTGGGCACACGCCTTCCATGCTGAAATTGCTGGGGTCCTTGCCTGCCATAGACAAGGCTTCATGCTGCTGAAATCATCTTTCCAACTGGTAGCAAGCCATGGTTTGAAGATCAAATCCCATCTGCTCCCACCACAGGCAAGCGTGGGGGCTCAGGTCTCTCGTGGAACTGCTACCAAAAATCCAGGCTGATCTTCCTCCAGGAAGGCAAACCCCAGCATCCTGCTCAGTACTGCTCCGGGGAGGCTCCTGGAGAAGGTACGGTACACCGAGGTCCTGCCACTCTCCAGCTTAGTTTTTCCCCAAACAAGCAAACAGCAGCTTGGCTGGGCAGGTCTGTGTCTTCCACAAAGGAACCCAAACCTCATTTTAAAAGGAAACATTTTTGCTGGTTTCTCTGTAGGGATGGACGGACTCTCTGTCCAGTCCCTTTGGGTGATTGCCAAGCTGCTGTTGCTGCCCGCCCACCAAGTTGCACTGCAGGAGCTAAAGGACGGCTCGGCGACCACCCAAGAAGCGCTGTGGGGCCACCCATCCCCTTACCAAGCTGCAATTGTGTAAAAGGCCCTTTACACCTGTCATCTTGAGTTATTGCCCCTTTAAGGCAGCCATCGACACGTCTTTAGATATGCAGAAGTAACCGAGCCACGACTGAGCGCACAATTGCAGCTCGGTAAGGGGACGGACGGCCTTGCAACGCTTCCCACCAGTTGCCGAGCAGACAAGCAAGCCCCCCACAGCCTGGCGAGCAGGGTCCAGGTGGCTGGGCAGGGGAGAATCTATTGGACTCCACCCCCTGGTCGGACTCCCACATCATCCCTCTGTCTCTCCAACCCCAGAGTTTCAACAGTCCCCAGTTTCAAGTCTTTGTGAATGGGTCATTCCGATCCAGGGAAAAGTATACAGATCTTGGAGGTCCTGCTACAAATGTATCCTCCCCCGAGCCTAACGTTCTGCACCCCTGCCCTAAGAGACAGCAAACCTCTTCCACACATTTTTTTAAGGGCCAGTGCTAGGATTTCAAAGGGTCACTTCATTCAGTGAAGCATTAGCAGCTGCTGCACTTTGGGCAGCAACAAAATGGTGCCACAAAAAAGCGGACCCATTCCATCTGGCGCGAGTGCTGACCTGCCCCCTGTGGCAATCATTTCCTCTTGTCTTCTTAACTAACAGCCTGCTATGTTCCAGGCAGGGAAATCAGAGGCACAACCAGCACGAACCCATGCAGCCTGATCTGAATCCTAATTAGGGACAAAAATATTGGAAATGTGCCAGATTAGAAATACTGTTACCATTAATATTGACATTCCCACCCAGGGAAGATAAGCAACTTTACATGGCAATTATGCCTAAAATTTGGCACTGTGAACTTTTGTTTCACCTGGTATGCAAAAAAGGTATACAAAACTGCTTATAACCATGTACTTTCAGCCATATTGTTTTTGTTTATTTTGTTAAAATTTCTCAAGGATATGTGATCGAGTGATTTATTTGCAGGACAATAGACCATGAAGAAGACAGCTTATGCCGTATCCCCAGCCCTCCCCAGCCTCTGCCCCTCCCCAAACCTTCCACTAGATAGATGAAAATACCTGTCTAGCTAAAAATGCATTGGCTACTTGTAAGCCTCTGAGTTTGGAGGCTTATGAGTACCCAGGACAGATCTAATAGGATTGTGCCCTTAATCTCTGATCTAAGCCATCTAATTCATCAAACCATCCTTTAAATAAGGGTTAGGCAAACTGGTGCCCTCCAGACGTTTTGTACTACAACCCCCATTATCCCTGGCCATTGGCCATGCTGGCTGGGAATGGAAACTGTGGTCCCAGAACATCTGCAGGGCACCAACTTTTCTACTCCTGCCTTAAATATAACATCACTAGGGATGGGGAAATCAGTAGGGCTGTGCACTGCCTTGGTACGAAGCCCAAATAATGAGGCAAAGTGGGCTGATGCAGAGGTGCCTCATCATGATACGAAGTAAATCAGACCAGCACCGAGGCACCCCGAGGTGAAACGGCTCCTCCATGAAGTGCCTTGCCCGCCTCGTATATTCAGAGCTCTTCTTATGCTTTCTGAGCAGCCTAGACAGGCTGTCTCCAAAATGAATCAACTTCTGAAAGATCACGCAGAGGAGCAGGAGGAGGAGCTGGGAGGGGGGAAGGCAAGAGGATGCGGAAGTGCCAAATGTATCAATTTGAGAGAGATTCAGCCACCGGGAGAGGTGGGGGAAGGGGAGAGGAGGGGGAGGGAGGGAGCTTTGCTGTGAGTCAGCCTCGGTTTGCTCATTGTGAGAGAGGTGATGTTACTGGAGAGCAGCGGACTGTCTGAACGTTATTTGGCTAGAGCAGTGGTCTCCAAAGTGGGGTGCATGCACCCCAGGGTGGGGTGCAAGACAATCCATTGGGTTGTGCGAGATGCCTGATAATTGAGCAGCCTCCCGCTGCCCTGACAAGCTGCCATTGTGTGCAATGGTGGTGGTGGTGGTGGTGGTGGTGGTGGCGGCAGCAGCAGCAGCAGCAGGATGGGACAGGAGCTGAGAGGGAAGCTCCATGGCATTTCTCTCTTCACCCTGGTCCGAACCACTGGGAGCAACTGCCCCAGTCTCTTCCAGGCATGGCAGAGGAAGCCTCAGCCCTTCCCACTCTCCTTTCACAGAATGAAGCTGAGAAGAAAGCATGTGATATGGGGACTGGGTAAAACGAGGATCCATGAAATCAAAGAGGGATCCTCATGATTTCATAGGATTTTTAAAGGGGAGACCCACAGAACCACCATCCAATCACAGAGGACATCTGCCTCTGTGGACTGAGCCAGAAAAATCATGGATCCGCCATTTGTGAGCACAGCTACAGTGCAAAAACATGGATCCTTGGCAGGGATCCTCTTGATTTCACGTGGTTTTTGCAGAACAAATCCTCCAAAACACCAACATATCACAGAGCGCATCTGTCTCCATGGACTGAACCAGAAAAATCACAGATCTGCCACTCATGGGCACAGCCACAGCACAAAAACTGGGAAATACTGGCTCCCCCCTTTCCCTGGAACAAGACAGCTGCCGGCGCACATCCAGAGGGCCTAGGAGCTGGCAGCAGCAGCAGTAGCGGAAGCCCACCCTCATTGCAAGCTCCTCCCTGTGGCCTCACTCAAGCCTTCAGAGGCTCCTTCCAAGCAAGGAGCCCGTGAAGGCTTGAGCAGAGGCAGGAGTTGTCCTCCAACCGGGTGCCCTCCCCTCCTTCCAACGAAGGAAGAGAGCCCAGTTGGAGGGTGACTCCTGCCCTTGTGCCTGTCAGTGGTTGGCGGGCTGCGACAAGCAGCGTTTTCTCCGGTACCGCCTTCCCTGGCAGTGCTGGCAGCAGCTTCCCTGGTGGCACCAGCAGTAGCAGCACCTTCTCCCCTGGTGGTGGTGCCCCCCCATGGGACAAGGGCCCAGGTAAGGAGCTGGAGGCTGGGTGGTATGTTGGGGGGGTGAAGCGGGATTCGGATGTCCAAATCCTGCTTCGGCTTCGTAGGTCAAGGCAGGTCAGGGGCTCCCCAAATCAGCCCAAGCCGAATCAGGCCCCACTCAGAAGCCCCGAAGCGGCTTCCGAGTCAGATCGGGGGGTCCATGCACAGCCCTAGAAATCAGCAACCCTTGATTGCATCCAAGTTCTCCACATTCCACCTTGTTGAAGCTCCAACTCATTTCCATTCCCAACTGCGTGTTTGTTTTTTCTTCAAGTGAGGGAAATGTGCATTTGGGTATTTGCCTTTTTTAAAGCAGGCACCTAGATGTGTCTTTTCCCGCACGGACTAAAGCGTGAGCTCCTGGGTACATTCAGGGTGGGAGAGGAGCTCCATCAGGTAGAGATGCTCCATCATGTAATAAATGGAATGACAGGAAATGAAATGAAACAAGCATCTCTCTCATCATCCTGCAGCGCAGAGCAGTTATAGCAAGCTCAGAGAGGTGTGTGGTTCGGCTCCTAACAGCCCATCTCTCCATGAACCAGATTCACCCTCACACAAGACCTAGCTGGGGTGCAGCTAGAACCCAGGAAGCACTATGCCTTGACCTGGGGGGTGGGGCTACTGCAGCACGTATAAAGTCAGTTTGACGAGCTGTCCTACGAGGGGAAGGCTCCAGCCAAAAGCGGATCGCTCTGTAGAGGAACAGTCGAAACAGCCTGAGCTCTGTCTCACCAAAGCCTGTCGCCTTTGGGCTTGTAGGACAGATTAGGCTGGCAGAGAGGCCCAACGTGTTCTCCGATTGCTGAAAGCCCTTGGGGCTAAATTTAATCCTGTTGGAAACAGGTGCAAACCACTTGCATGACACACCGAGTGTGTAGATTACACAAGGAAGCATAAATAGCATGGGATAAAGCTCCCTCCTGCTGGCCGTTGCTTTGTCAGGTGGGGGAGGGTGGGCTGCTGGGGTGGCCACTTGTGAAAGAGGACATGCATCACCAAAAGAAGAGGACGGGGGGGGGGGAATCACTATTTGCATAGAATTTGAATATGCTAGCTTATAAGTATAGATGCAATTTTAAACATTATTAACATAAATGTTCCACCTTCCACCACACTGTGGAAGACTCTAGCATTGTGCCTTGTTCAGTCTGCTGTCCAGGAGATGTTGATGGGCAACTTCCAAGCCCAGCGCTTTCTTCTGATGGCTCTTTAACATTAAACCAGATTTGTACTGGACAGCCCTTCAAATGGAGGATGCCTTCAAAATAGAGGATTGTCTACTGTAAAAGAGGACACATGGCCACCCTATGGGGCATGATGTGGGTTGGGTGCCCTATGTATGGGTAGAGCAAGGAGCGAGGCCTCAGCCATGTGCTGCAGTCCTCAACGGAAAATATATATACCGGAGACCAGTGAACCTCCAGACTGTTTCGTATATTGCAGGGATGGGCAACAATAATGAAATGCAGGACTCATAAGCGGAACTGCTTTAAGGGCATTCCCAGGCAATTTTTAACAACAAAAGCTGAAAGGAGGTTTATTCTTAGAGCTGTACTTACTTTAGCCTTGATCCAGCAGCAACCACATGATACATCCTTCTCATATGACAGTTGGGGAAAGTAGCCTTGCTTCAGAAGGTGATAACTTTGCCTCGGTGGGAGGGTTTGAACGTTTGAGGCCTACAGAAGCAAAGGCAAGAAAAAGTCAGGCCTAGAGGCCTGGGGGTCTTTTGTTGGGAGGGGGTATCCCTGAGAGGAGTAGTTTCATTCCCCTGGTTGGTTTCGTTTTCCTGAGTTAGGTTTCATTTCTCCAGGTTTGAAACAGTACTTTCAGTTTTGAGGAAGGAGGGGATATAAAGGGACAGACAGCCAGTGAGACAAAGACCAGAGAGAGAGAGACCAGAGCCTGAAGCATGCCGGTGGAAGCAGCCTGGAGAAGTCTAAATGCAGCTAGGGTAGAGGAACTTGCATTTTTGCAACCTTTATTTTCTCTTAATGCCTTTTGTATCACTCAGCTCTATTCTGTAAATACCTTTAGTTGCAATGTGCTTGCTTTAATTTACTAGTAAACCGTTGTGCTGGTGTCTGAAGTGCCAATCACCCCATGTCTATAGCCTACACCCCATGTTATTGGGACTCTTAAGGAGGCAACACACATTGGGGGTGTTTGTTTGTTTGTTTGTTTGTTTACAATATTTATATACTGCTCCTCATCAGAAGATTTCGGAGCAGTGAACAACATAAGAATAAAACAATGGTTAAAAGAGTAAAAAAAGTTAAAACATTTTTAAAAAGACAAATCTCAGCGAAGTGGAATTCAACAACCCACGGCTGGTCATGCAAGGAAGGCCTCTTGAAAGAACAACATCTTCAGGAGGCGCCAGAAAGAACACAATGTTGGCACCTGCCTGACCTCTAAAGGCAGGGAATTCCATAGGAAGGGGGCCACCACACTGAAGGCTCTTCTCCTGGTGGACTCCAACCGGGCCATAGGTCCATGTGGAACCACCAGGAACATGCCCTCTGATGACCTCAGTGACCAGGCAGGTTGGTAATTTAAAAGAAGGAAGGTGGGACTCGTAAGGAGGCAAGAGATCCTGAAGGAGTTGCTCAGGGGGTCCAGGACATAAGGGGAACCCTGACAGAGGGTCAATCACTTTTTCTTAAAATATAATAATTCAGAGCATATCTTAATCTATTAAAATATTTCTGTTACTTGGCCCCTCGTGGTAGCACTACGGTGGTTCACACCATCAATAAAAATAATACAGTTCACAAAACAAAACAAACAAAAAATGAGCTAAAAACCAGAGGTCACTGTCAGCTATGAAAAGAATGGAGTGAGGAGAGAAACTGAACCAAGCCGAAGGCACAGTAGAAAAGAAAGGTTTGGACTACGAGCTGAAATGCCAATAAAGAGGGTTCCATCAAACCTCCCAGGATAGGGAACTCTATAGCCGCTCTGGGTACCATCATTGAAAAGGGCCTGTCCCATATCCTGGTACAGCAGGGGAGTGCTCAGTTTCTGAATTAGTGAAACCTAGTTCCAAGAAGCACCAGATGAGGTGGAACATCTGTTCCTTGACAGGTGGAGCTCCCAATACATCCTTGCCTCTAATCTCTCATCCAGCACCACCACCCTCCGCCATCTGAACATCTTGTCTTGGGGTGGAAGAGGCCATAGCTCAGTGGCAGAACCCATGCTTTGCATGCTGAAGATCCCAGAATCTCGAACTAGGGCAGCAAAGACTTGAGCCTGAAACCCTAGAGAACCGCAGTCAGTCAGTGTCAACAGTACTGAACTAGATGGACCAAAGGTCTGAGTCAGTATAAGGCGGGTGTGTGCGTTCCCTTTCCCCCTTGCTGTCCCTTATGACTGGAATTGCCTCCCAGGAGATCACCAGCATGACGCCACCTCTTTCACAACATTCAGATTCCACCTCAAAACCCACTTTTCTCATGAAGCCTTGGCCACAAACCCCTCACCCTAACCCCGGATCTCATGTCCTACTGACACTCAAGACTGGAAGCTCTTGTCCTCTAAAGTGGCGTGCATACTGATGGCATCATCATCATAATCCTATTTCATGGGGAAAAAGTATAAGAAATCTATGCACATAGAAAAATAGCATCTCAGTAGAAGGGTTGTAAATGAGCCTTCTCCCTGGCATTTCAGCTTTCTATGTAAGAGTCGGAAGCGACTGACCGAATAAACAACAACAAAAGTGGAGAGGATGTTTTTGTATGGGAGAACATTCAGCCTTCCCCCACCTGCAGCCTGATGGGGTGCAACCAACCAACAAATTTACCACCTTATCAGCTGTTCAGGGTACAAGAGAGCAAGACCTTAGGGTTAAGGACAGGTTCCACTTGGGGATTCATTGACAGATTTTTCATCAGAATTGCCATCAAAATTCATTTCCAAGTATGAAACTCCAGAGGCTGCAGGAACTGATGTGAACCTGCAGTGATCTGGATTGGGACTGCCAGTGTGGTGTAGTGGTTAGGGTGTTGGACTGGGAGCTGGGAGATCCAGGTTTTAGTCCCCACTCGGCCATGGAAGCTCACTGGGTGACTTTGGGCCAGTCACAGACTCTCAGCCCAACCTACCTCACAGGGTTGTTGTTGGGAGGATAAAATGGAGAGGAGGAGGAGAATGTAAGCCACCTTGGGTTCCCTGGAGGAAAAAAAGGGGGGATATAAATTAAATAAATAAATAAATAAATAAATGTTCCTGAAGCCTGAGAGAACCCAAAGAGCCCTTGGCCCAGTTTGATGCAGTCCTGCCATGGGTACAAACCCCAAATCATGCTTTGACCGGACTTGGCTAGTATATCTGCAGACACTGATAAATTTGGATCATTCAGAAGAAAAAATAGGACTAGATTCTCTTGATGCACACATGCCTGCCATACTTCCTCCTCTGGCTTGCAGCTTTGCATTGCTCAACTTGTCAAGTGTCTAAGGGCCAAAGGACTAGCCGTATCTAGCAGCTATATCTTTTCTTTCTTTCTTTCTTTCTTTCTTTCTTTCTTTCTTTCTTTCCTCTAGAGTGAATGCAGGAGGGCCTATATGGATCTGGCATAGGGGTAGGGGATTTAACCCTTTCCCCCCAGCATCACTGCAGTCCCAATCCAGATCAGTCCCCCACTGCCCCCCACACACACACACCCCTGCAGTTTATATTGCCAAATAGGGATCCATTCAAGTTAATGTAGATGTAAAGTGGGGACGTCATCACCAGCTATGTGGTTGCAGCTGAAGCAGTTTCATAAGACAGTGAACAAGTCCCTGAACCTCTGAAGGCAAAAAGTACCTTGGCCCCATCCACTTGAATCCTCCCCCTTCCTCCTACCTTCGAATGTGTCTTGGCTACAGGACCTGCTTTGACTGCTCTTTGCTGAAGTCTCTGTTGGATCCTCCTGGCATGAGTGTCTCGTTCTCCTGAACCTCTCTTCAGCACCATGCGATCTTGATTCTGAGCTGGTTTTAGCTGACCTGACAAATGGAGACATGGATATGTCCTGTCTCGTGCAGCTGCCCTTTCTCTCCCGAAACAGCTTGGCTCGATCTGTGAAACCCCCCACTTTTCCCACGCTTTCTGCCCCTTTTGCGAGCGCTCATTCCAATCATGCACACACATAGTCAAGACGCTCACAGGGAATGACACCAATCCAGTGTGAAAGTGGGCTCATTTTTTGTGCTTGTTCTTTAAAGGTATATTACCAGAAGGGAAAGAAAAGGGGGAATTATGGGTCTGTCACTCTTTCAGCCACTGCCAAAAGTGTGGATTGACATTGGGAGCCTCAGGAGGCAACTGGCCCGTTCTCTCCCTGTAGCCACTCACTGAGATGTCAGTGGAGACATGTAAAGCGACAAGCTTAGACGCCCCTCCTTCCTCGTCGCCCGTCTCCATGTTCTGTTACACGACTTCTGGGCAAAGTTGAGCAGATCTGCAGCTGTTGCTCACCGACACAGCTGCACTGAAGTGCAGAGAACTACCATGGATTTTATACCAACGGCTGAGCTGGACAATCATTTGCTAAGCTTCGTGTATCACAGACCTTGACAGGGAAAGAGGAACCTTCCACCTTCTCAACTTCCAAGTGGGTGGCTACCATTCTTTACTGTTTGTATCCTATGTCATCTGCAATAAGTTTCTCTGAGACTGGGGTTACTTTATTTCACATCTGAACATCTAAAAAAAAAGACACCCAAAAACAATTTAACTTAAAAGTTATGTTAAATGAAGGTCCTAAACATGGGACCAGTTCTGAATTTCTTAATGAGTGTATTGACTTAGGAGACAGGAATCGGTCCCTCCCCCATCCCCACCAGATGATCAATGCCTCTTGTTTGACCCTGTGGCACGGGATTTCTAATCAAATTATAGAAACCACACACACACACACACACACACACACAGAAGAAAAAAAGTACGCACAGAGCGCTAGCACATAAAACCGTGAACATCGGCATAAGCCATTCTGTGTGCTTAGGTGTAGAGCAGGATATAAATGTAACAATTAATATAGAGCCCTTTTCAAAGGCTATGTGAGCATGGGGCCAGTTTCCATAGGTGCAGTCTGGGGGCCCATGGATATATGTCACTTGCACAATATTCATATTGTGGGGGAGGGTTTAAGTAATGACTAGGATTCTGTGAGTGCCATGATTTTGTGGGAGTGCAGAAAAATTCAGAATGGGGTGCTGGGGGCCGAATCCAGCTTCCTGAGAGTCTCAGCATTA
Organism: Heloderma suspectum; assembly: GCF_057233095.1. Classification (NCBI taxonomy): domain Eukaryota; kingdom Metazoa; phylum Chordata; class Lepidosauria; order Squamata; family Helodermatidae; genus Heloderma; species Heloderma suspectum. Next base: position 302,891,379 of record NC_139461.1, on the reverse strand, counting down.
TTTTTTTTCTTTAATGAATTTATTTATTTATTATATTTATTTATTATATTTATATATTTATTATATTTTTATTATATTTTTATTTTATTTATTTCATTTCTATACCACCCAATAGCTCTCTCTGCCAACTGGCAGTTTACAATTATAAAACCAAACAACAGCAACATAACAAAAATACAACATTAAACACTGGAAACATTTTAAATATTAAAAACTTTGACAACACTGAGGCAAATTTGTAATCCTTACAGGAAGTAGTCCTTACGTGTGCAAAGATATGAGAAATACCTGCTAAATTCTCAGAAGCCAAAAAGCTGGCTGAGTAAGATCATCATAGCTTCTCCCCCCTCCCTCCACGTCTTGGTGAGCAAAACCAGAATTAAGCCTTTACTATGCATAATAAAACTTACGCATACTAAAAGAAATCTGGAAAATGGGTCAATTAGCATAATTTCTGCAGATTACAGAATCTGGCATTCCTTCCCACAGAATTTGCACTGTATGCTCACAGAACGTTAAGAAAAAAATTGTGCGATGTACCCACAGCCCCACTTATGACAAAGAGGTTTGCTTGCAGGCCTCCAATCTCTCCTGGTACTTTCCTTGTTCCTACTTTAAATGGGAGGCCAGGCGCACGGGGAGAAGAGAGAGGAAAAACAACAACCTTGTGTTTTATTTGCCCTGTCACCCTCTGGAAGTCTCCTTACAATGTAATTACATGGTCAGTAGTTATACAGCTCTATGGCTGATGATGTGCCATAAACAAAAAATAAAAACGAAGACCAACAAATTCTGCCAGGAAGGATTTAGATATTAAATTGAGAGATGACAAGGTTTGTAAAGCCTCGCGTGAGTGGGGCTGTAACACTGTACGTAACGCCAGGTGTGGAAATTCCATTAATTGGGCAGGTCCACAGCTTGCTGTCCCCCGTGGAGAGTGCAGATGGCATTTAACTTTCCCCTGGGTCACCCACATACTGAAAAGGGGAAGAAGCTGGTGGTACAGACAGCAGAACCTGCCCTAGACTGGGGTACTCTGTAGTCACGTGTTGTTTTTGTGGTCCTGTCAGCTCTCCAGAAAATGAAGTTTTCTGGCCTATAAGGTGTAACGTGAAGGGCCAGGGGGAGCTGAGCATAAGCAATGGATTTATTTATTACTTTAAAAGATTTCATCCATAGAGCCGACAGCACCTGATGGATTGAAGCTGACACAGCAACATGTCCCTCTCATTGCCAGCAAAACTGAAAACACAAACAAGTAAACAAATAAATAGCTTTTTTACACTCTAGTGTAATTAGCATCATTAATCAAGACGAGGCACTTGATACCTAATATACTTTACGCAGGTAATAAATGGCCTCTTCCTGACAAAAAACACTGTCTCTTGGCTGCCAGAATATGTTTGGTTGATCCTGCACCAGAGAGCCCTGATATTCTTTATTTTTTAAAAGGTAAGATCAGAACTTTAGGTTGTATTCCATCAGGATTTTCTCCTGCACAAGTCCCAACTCGTGAACAGGAGTTGTACAAGCATACCGTCACTCCCCTTCTAACTTGGCAACAGTGCCCCCAAAATGGATATGGGCATGCACGTGTTGGCATGTGCATTCAGAACATGGGGCAACCTATGAAGCCCACATTCGCCCTACATGGTGTCAGGGGGATCCTGTAATTTTATCTTTATTTGAGTGCTTTATAATAGTTGGCATTTCCTGAATTTCTTGATGAACTTCAAAGATAAGCTCCCGAATGTTGTCATCTATTAAACACTGTTAGATGAAATAGCCCTGCATGTCAGCTGCTGCTCTTTAAGACAGTAAATACCATAATATGTTAGTTAAACTTCTAAAGCATGCTGAGAATGAGGCAGAAAAACAGAAGCCTCTTTTATGGGAAAAGAAAGCGCTCAGGAAATTGGAAGACAGATTTTGGCACAGCACTAGGTCAGTGCCTGGATGGGAGAATGCCTTGGAACCCCACTAGGTACAGTACCTTGAGTTCCATCTTGGAAGAAAGGCAGGTTAGAAAGGTAATTGCTCCCTCTAGGTGCAAATTCAGGTCATGAGTGCTGGGTAGGGATATATGACTATTTCATTTCAGTTTGCAAATCACTCGAAAATACCCCATTCACAAATGTGAACAGAGAAGCACGTTTTCTCCAAAAACATTCGTAAATTCCCAAACTTGCATTCATGTTCACAAAACGTGTTCTTGAAAAATGCGCAACTATCTCAAAATGTGCAACTTTCTCAAAATGTACAACTTTTAAATCACCCATATTTTAGTCTATTGGAGAAATTTGCACAAATTTGGGGATATTTTCTGCAACTTTCACATTCGCTAGCTGTTCATTTTGTGCCATTTTCCTGCTCATGCAAAACAAACAGTGTGTGTGAGCGTGAATCAAAGAGAGAGGATCAGGGAGCTGATGTTCAAAGAATCTTAGGAAGCTTGAACATTGCTTGTTCAACCATCCCTAGTGCTGATGACATCAATGGAGCCTGAATCGGGCCACTGAGAAACAAAAAAAGACATATCAGTAGCATGCTCAGGAGAACTCTGATGTTTGCAGAAGGACATTTAAAAAAAAGAAAACCTAAACATGCAATGTATTTGTTTATTTATTGATTACATTTCTATATTGACCAATAGTTGAATGTCATCGGGCAGTTCACAAACTTAAAACCATAAGAATTCTAATTCTTATTAGTTTTATTCTTATCTGAAACAAAAACAAAAAAAACCAGTATGCTCAGTACCCATGGCAGAATGCTGAATGTCAACTGGAAAAGTAAACTGGAAAACCTGAAAGGTGGGAGGAATCGAGTGCCCTGGCTGGAATGAATGGCTTATTGGAACCCTGAACAGTCAGATTCCTTTTAGGAGGGAGGGAGTATATAAGTCTGCAACATTTTATTACAGGTTCCACTTGTAGATAAATTATATGTGAATCAGGACTACTGTGTAAAACATTTCTTTGAAACACTACTTCTATTCTTCCCCACCCCACCCCCTGATAAACCACCTGTACAGCATTGTTCTCTTTTCTGGTGATGTTAGGTGCCTTGTAAGTATTCCATTGAACCCTTTCTTCACCTTTACCAGTAGAACATCCTTTTCATTTCTGTCTTCACTCCATAGCAACTCAATCCCCTTCCATGCCTTCAAACATAATTGAATCCACTCTTGCTGTACTTCTATGTAAGGTCTAGTTACAAAAGGCTAAATGCTTTATTCCCAAGAATGGCCTAAGATAAGATTCCCCAGCGGTGGCAGATCTTAGGAAGAGAAATAAATGTCCCTCTGCTTTATAACTGTCTTCCTGGCTGTTTCTCAGCCACAAACACAACCCTTAGCTGTCTGCACAGCTACTAATAATACAAGCCAGGAATGTCTCACCATTAGCTTTCTATCTAAATCAGTCTGCTGGCTTCTGCTTCGATAAACAAACTCATGAATGGCCTGTCTCATGTTTGGAATAGCCAGGCCCCAGTCTTAGGGATGGTACGGGCTCCTGTCTCGGTCCAGGATTCCAGAGGACTGCCTGCGCCCCCCCCCCGAGCCGCTTCCGCTGAGCCCCTGCCCCGCTCGACAACACCCAACCACACACACGCTCACTGAGCTGTCTGCACTTACCTGGGCCCCGTCCTCCTCCACCACAATCACCATGTTTTGAAAAAACATGCGACCGCAATACTGCGCATATAGACTTGTGCACAAAATGGCACCGTGAATCTTGTGTATACACAGACAATTCACGGCACCATTTTGCGTATAAGTCTATGTCTGCAGCATTGCGATCGCCATGTTTTTTCAAAACATGGTGTTTGCAGCAGAGGAGCAGGAGGCCCGGGGAAGTGCGGGTGGCTCTGTGAGTGGGCATGGGGCTCGAGCACGGGTCCAGGGATACGCGAACATGGGCAGGGGCTGGGCAGGGCCCCCGAGAATCCAGACAGGGGCTGCCCATCCATCCTTACAGACAGAGCTGAAAAAGCCAAACCTTTGGCACATTTTGTGCCCAGCTCATTTTGGGGCACCACTCTGTGGCCATGAGTGACCTTCCTAAATGTTGTATCCCCAACTGCAGCATGGAAAGCTGAGCTAATTGCCTCATGGCCCACCCTAGAACATGAGGGCATGGGGGTAGCCATCTTTTTTCCCCCTCAAGAATGCCCCTGGCTGTGAAAGTACATCATTGCTGCCATGCCCAGGGGTTTTCTACCCTCATTTCTAAAGGAACACCCAATTTCATGGGTGTCCCATTAGAAATGGGGCTGCTTGGTATAGTGGGCCTGCTTGGTGTAGTGGCTTAGCTACTTTTAAATAAAAAAAGAAAGAAAAATCCCTCACTCCACCTCCTACCATTGTAAATACCACTACCACCACAACCTGAATGTTCACCTCCAAATTTTGGGAGTGTGCCTCACTTCATATGTCCCATAAAAAGCTCGGCCTAACCCCCTGATGTCTGGTCTGGGGGGAGGGCCACCGTGGGGAAATCCGAGCTGCTTGGGGGCCCAGGGATTTCCCCAAAGCCCTGGTGGGGCTGCTGGAGATCACGGTGCAGCCATTTATGGCTGTATTTACATTAAGGTAAATGCTTTCTAGCCGCAAATGACGTAAAATACACCATTTGCAGCTGTAATTTCCCCGCGATATGCTAATGGCAGCCCCCATTAGCCTATCGCTTCTTTTTGAAAGCTGGAGAGCCACCCCATGGGAACTCTTAAGGACCCAGAGGTGAGTAGTGTCAGTCCACTGCAGACTCCGCAGGTCAGATTCTTTGGAATCTGGCCTCATTTGAGCCTGCAGCAGATTCCTCCAGCATCCCTGCTTCAGACACATCCAAGTTTGTCCTTTTATGGCCAGTGCTGGAATTACAGGGGGGACCAGTGGGTCTGCCCCTAACCTTTTGGGATGGCTCCCTCAGCTACTATTTTAGATGGGTCCAAGGAGCATGATTTGTACCCCGTATCTCAATTCAAGGGACACCATGTCCCCCCACCCCCACCCCTATCTCTCCACCCTTCCCCGTGCTTGCTAGTGAAAGCTTATAACAATGAAAATTACAAAAATGTAGAAAATATAGAAAATGTACAGCAGATAGCAAACATTTTCTATTTAGATGGATAGTTTGCATTTAGGCCGGACCCAGTGTAAAAGAAGTCAAGTTGTTTTGCTGCAACATGCGGTTCCCTTGTTGATATAAACACTAAAATTGTAGAGACATAAGAAAGACAAAGCCTTGGTTTGGTCTGAATTAAATTTTATGAACCTGCTGGTAAAATTGCTCGTGTCAAAGAGATGGCTACAAACGTATCAATGATAATCCATAAGGGTTCTGCCACTGCCAATGTTTTATTAATTGGTGCACCCTCAATTTCTGTGCATGTGTACCTGTGAGAATTCTTCTTCTTTTTTAATTCCTTTCCAGCTATCTCCTTTCATCCTCCAAACTGTAATATGGAAATTATTTATGGAGAGTCTGTTATAATTCAAAGTGTGGTTGAGGCCTCAATTTATGACAGTAATTATATCATTGGCTCAATTAGTCCCTACTAAAAAATTTATGTTATTGTACCACATTAATGTAGTGCGTTTGAAGTAAACGGATTCACTTATGGTGTAAGAAATCTACATTTTTAGTTGTTTCTTTTTTTCGTCTTCTTTTTTTCATTTCTATACCGCCCAATAGCCGAAGCTCTCTGGGCGGTTCACAAAAATTAAAACCAAACAACACACAATAAAACAATTTAAAATAAATAGAACATTAAAACCACAATATAAAAATACAACCACAATAAAACCTAGCAGCAGGGCAGGAGTTTAAAATACAGATTTAAAACAGCAAAGCTAAAAATTTAGAAAGCTAAAATGCTAAAATGCCTGGGAAAATAAAAAGGTCTTCACCTGGTGCCGAAAGGAATACAATGTAGGTGCCAGGTGAACCTCACTAGGGAGCTCATTCCAGAGCCGGGGTGCCACAGCAGAAAAAGCCCTCCTCCTAGTAGCCACCCGCCTCACTTCCTTTGGCAGGGGCTCACGGAGAAGGGCCGTTGACGATGATCTTAAGGTCCAGGCAGGCACATATGGGAGGGGGCGATCCTTCAGATAACCTGGCCCCAAGCCGTTAAAGGCTTTGAATGTTAACACCAGCACTTTGAATTGGGCCCGGAAATGGACTGGCAGCCAGTGCAGCTGGAAAAGTACTGGCATAATATGAGCTCTTTTGATAGTAGTAGGTGTGTGTGTGTGTGTGTGTGTGTGAAAGAAAGTATTAGGCATTTGATATGGTTTGTTAAAAGATGGTAACTTCAATCTCTACGTAGTTTTTACAGTTAATATTGCTGTCATTGTTGTTGTTCAGTCGTTCAGTCGTGTCCGACTCTTCGTGACCCCATGGACCATAGCACGCCAGGCCTTCCTGTCCTGCGCTCTCTCCCGGAGCGTGCGCAAGTTCATATTCATTGCATCCGTGATGCTATCTAGCCATCTCATCCTCTGCCGTCCCCTTCTCCTTTTGCCTTCAGTCTTTCCCAGCATCAGGGTCTTTTCCAGAGAGTTTTCTCTTCGCATTAGGTGGCCAAAATATTGGAGCTTCAGCTTCAGTATCTGTCCTTCCAATGAGCAGTCAGGGTTGATTTCCTTTAGGATGGACTGATTTGACCTCCTTGCAGTCCAGGGGACTCCTAAGAGTCTTCTCCAGCACCACAGTTCGAAAGCATCAATTCTTCGGCGCTCAGCCTTCCTTATAGTCCAGCTGTCACAGCCATACATTACTACTGGGAAAACCATAGCTTTGATTAGACGGACCTTTGTCAGCAAGGTGATGTCTCTGCTTCTTCCTATGCTGTCTAGGTTGGCCATAGCTTTTCTCCCAAGGAGCAAGCGTCTTTTAATTTCATGGCTACAGTCACCGTCTGTGGTGATCTTGGAGCCCAAGAAAGTAAAATCTGTCACTGCTTCCATTTCTTCCCCTTCTATATGCCAGGAAGTGATGGGGCCAGATACCATGATCTTCGTTTTTTTAATGTTGAGTTTCAAACCAGCTTTTGCACTCTCCTCTTTCACCCTCAACAAGAGGCTCTTTAGATCCTCTTTGCTTTCTGCCATTAGGGTGGTATCGTCTGCATATCGGAGGTTGTTGATAATTCTCCCGGCAATCTTAATTCCGACCTCTGATTCATCCAACCCGGCGTTTCTCATGATGTACTCTGCATATAAGTTAAATAAGCAGGGTGACAATATGCAGCCTTGTCGTACTCCTTTCCCAATTTTGAACCACTCGGTTGTTCCATGTCTGGTTCTTACTGTTGCTTCTTGACCCTCGTACAGGTTTCTCAGGAGACAGGTAAGGTGGTCTGGTACTCCCATCACTTTAAGAATTTGCCACAGTTTGTTGTGATCCACACAATCAAAGGCTTTATCGTAGTCAATGAAGCAGAAATAGACATTTTTCTGGAATTCTCTTGCTTTCTCCATGATGCAGCGAATGTTGGCGATTTGATCTCTAATTCCTCTGCCTCTTCGAAACCCCGCTTGTACTTCCGGTAGTTCTCGGTTCGCATACTGCTGAAGCCTGGCTTGTAGGATTTTGAGCATCACCTTGCTGGCATGTGAAATGAGCGCAATTGTGCGGTAATGTGAACACTCTTTGGCGTTGCCCTTCTTTGGAATTGGAATGTAAACTGACCTTTTCCAGTCTTGCGGCCATTGTTGAGTGTTCCAAATTTGTTGGCATATTGAATGCAGCACTTTAACAGCATCATCTTTTAGGATTTTAAATAGCTCAGCTGGAATACTGTCATCTCCGCTAGCTTTGTTGTTACTAATGCTTCCTAAGGCCCACTTGACTTCACTCTCTAGGATGTCCAGCTCAAGTTCAGTGACCGCACTATCATGGCTATCAGGGACATTCAGATCTTTCCTGCATAGTTCTTCTGTGTATTCTTTCCACCTCTTCTTAATCTCATCTGCTTCTGTTAGCTCCCTGCCTTCTTTGTCCTTTATCATGCCCGTCTTTGCACAAAACGTTCCCTTGAGATCTCCAATTTTCTTGAAGAGATCTCTAGTCTTTCCCATTCTGTTGTTTTCCTTGATTTCTTTGCATTGTTCATTTAACAACGCCTTCTTGTCTCTCCTTGCTATTCTCTGGAACTCTGCATTCAGTTGGATATACCTTCCCCTTTCTCCTTCCCTTTTTGCTTCCCTTCTTTCCTCAGCTACTAAAGCCTCATCACACAGCCACTTGGCTTTCTTGCATTTCTTTTTCTTTGGGATGGATTTCGTTGCTGCCTCCTGAACAATGTTACGGACTTCCGTCCATAGTTCCTCAGGCACCCTGTCTATCAGGTCTAATCCCTGAAATCTATTCCTCACCTCCACTGTATATTCATAAGGGATATGATTTAGGTCATACCTGAATGGTTTAGTGGTTTTCCTTACGTGGCGAAGGGGCTTGCGTAACTCAGTGAAGCCATAAGCTATGCCGTGCAGGGCCACCCAAGACGGACAGGTCATGGCGGAGAGTTCTGACAAAATGTGGTCCACTGGAGAAGGAAATGGCAACCCACTCCAGTATTCTTGCCAAGAAAACCCCATGGAACGTATTGCTGTCATAGGACCATCAAAACAATGTGCCCCTTTTCATGTTTGCCCTTCCCTTTCTGTAGCCTTTTCCACTGCCACCTGGTGGAAATTTTTCCTCTGGATGCCTCCACAAAACCGGCTTTAAACTGTAATGATGGCCACCAATTTGGATGACTTTAGAAGGGGACTGGACAAGTTCATGGAGGATAAGGCTACTAGTCCTGATGGCTATATGTTAGTACAGTATCAGAGGCAGTATGCCCATGTACACCAGTTGCTGGGAAACATAGGTGGGAGGGTGCTGCTGCACTCATGTTCTGCTTGGGGGTTTCCTGTGGGCAGCCAATTGGCCACTGTGTGAACAGAATGCTGGAGTAAATGGAGCCTTGGTCTGATCCAGCATGGCTCTGCTTATGTTCTTATATATGGATCTCAGATGTCTATTTTATGTACTGTAGTGGCTGGCCATTAGACATTGCATGGGTAATGAAAAAGAGACCACAACATTTCAAGTAACAATATTTAAATTTTACTGAAGAAAAATGTCAATAGAAAATCTGAATGGATGCACACTCACACCAAAAACACACGAAAAAAACACCAAATGAGCAATAGGGTAATAAAAGAACTAGGGATAAATGCATCCAGATAATTTAACTAAACGGTGTTCTATTTTATCTCAGTCCCTTCCAAGCAATACCTTCCTGTCATTGGTCCAGAACTCTCAATCAGTTTTCCAGCTCCAGCACCTCTAACTCTTTTGTTTCTCTAAGATTCTGGGCTTTTTCCCTTCCTTTAGTCTTTCTCTTCTTCTTTCTCCTCTGCCCCTCTGCCTTTTTGCCTTAGCTCTTTATCTCTTAAAATTAGTTGTTGTTTTTCTCTCTCCCCAACTCCAACCAAGTAGAAGGGTAGGGGTTCTTTTTGTTAATTTCTGCAAACTAAGTTTCTATTTCCTGTGTTCAGAACCTTTCTCTCTCTCTTACTGTGACCTTTGGTTGAACTTTACAATCTCCTGGCTTCCTGAGCAAACTTCATGGCCTCTATTTTGGAACTAAACATTTGACTTCTTCTAAACAATTAACCTTTTGAATGAAACTCACTAACATACACACACACACATAGACACACATGCACACACAAAGATTTAACCCCATAATAACCTAAAACCAAACAAAATACAAAAAAGGAGGATAGTTCTGTTCCTTTAATATAGCAGGTGATTATTTACTTGATGGCTTGTTGTTTTGTTAGTTGCCTTATAAAATGGATTCTCTAAATGACATACAAATCAAAAATAAAACAAAATTAAAACAATAAAAATATAGCAATTAATAAGATCCAAATCTAGCATCGTAGGATAAAAGGAAAGCCAACGCTAGTAAAAGATGGTCAGTCACATAAATGAGGTCAAACAAACAAAACAAAACTGAGCCAATAACCATGATTAACAGAGATCAATAGTAAAATGATGTTAACGTGGTGTTAAAAAGGCCTGTGAGAATGGATGGGCTCACCCACGCCCAGCTTCATTGGGCACTCGCCGAACCACTGCCACCGCCCGCCCCTGTTTGCAGCACCACACGAGCTTCATTGCAGCCCCGCAAGCAGCCAATGAAGTCACAGGGGCTGCCTGTCCTCCCTAGGGAGCCAGCATTGTCTGCAGCAGTGGTGGCTCAGGCATTTCTGGGTAGGCAATGCTGCATACATGGCGGCCGTAAAGGACCCATGTATGCAACATTACAGGTGTGAATGCTCTTTTCATGCCTGTAATGTTGTGTAAATGAGCCTTTAACAGGTCCGTGAGCACCCCATATTTCAGTGAGCAGGATCTGGGAGGGAGGGCAAGAAGGAGTCTGTTGGGCTCCACACACACACCCTGCAGACTCTTGCAACATCCCTAATGCCAACTTTATGGTTTGTAATGGAAAGCACTCAAGAAGGACTACCAAGATCTTAGAATATGGACAGTACCGTCTGTGTGAAGGAGGTCCTTTGGATAATGTAGATCCAAGTTTTTATGGGTTTTAAAGATTAAGACTAGCACTTTGTATTGGGCCCAAAAACATACAGATAGCCAGTACAGCTGGCACAAGATTGGAGTTACATGTTCATATTTTCTGGACTTTATGGCTGCCGTTTGCACAAATGGACATTTATGAGCAAGGATGAGCTGCCATTTTTCTGCAAAATGGTAGCTCAGCAAGGAAGTGGGCAGCCTCATGCTTGCCCAGTTCAGTGCGTGTTAAGCTGAGCAAGCAGGGGGATTTATGGACTGGCATCTGGGAGGCTGAGCCAGCGATTTCTCGCTGGGCTTCGAGACCCAGCCGGATGCCCTCAACATCCCTAATGGAGGTGTAGACAACTTACTGGGTGGTTTTTTCAAACATGATTGGTTTGGGGAAGGAGTTCAAATGCCAACTTTCCCTAAAGGGTTAAAGTTACATCATCATATCATTACCTCCTGGAAAAAAAAAGGGTTAAACCAACCAACTCAGCACATGCAGAGAAATGCCATAGTTGAGATGCACACTGTACATGCTCCAGAGCTCACAATCTATTATGAAATTCATAACGCATTCGTAAGACAGGAAACCAAGCATGCTACAAAGGTGAGCATTACAGACCCAGGGATTTTGACCAATGAAGTGACTAATTGCAAAATTCGGTGGCATCACAAGTCAGGACAGGAGAGAAGTGTACGGGGCAGTACACATTGACCTCACATTCTGCGGAATGATCAGAGGTCTAAGGATGGGCCAAGGAAGAGAAGGGAGAGAAAAGGCCTTAAGACAATCACTCCCTCTGTGCAGAGCTGTGTACCATGCAGAAACGGTACCTTTGTACAGTCAAAAATACCAGGAAAACATCAATCACATCAAAGCGTTTCAAGTACTTCACCTTGCTAATCTTGACAACAATCCTATTATGTTGGTGACTGTTGTTATTGTTCCTGACAATAAATAAATATCCTTATGTTGCAGCTGGGGATGGCTCAGCCACCCGATTCCATCCGGGAATCCAGCAGAACTGCCCCTGCCCAGACCCCCGAGCCCTGTTTGCTGAGCCCCTGCCCCTGCTCACCTCCTGCCCGTGCTCGGCAAATAGCCTCCATTCACCCCGGCAGCCTCATCGAGCTTCGCAGCTGCCATTTTTTGAGAAAGAAAACGGTGATCACAAAAATGTGCATATTTGCATATGTGCAAAGATGCACATATGCAAATATGTGCATTTTGCAATCGCCATTTTATTTTTCAAAAACGTGGTGACCACGGAGCTCGATGAAGCTGCCAGGGTGAGTGTGGGCTCCTCGCTGAGCACAGGAGAGGCTTGAGCACAGTCCGGGGACCAGCAAGCAGGGGCAGGGGCTGGGTGGGTACCTGGAGAACCTGGATGGGGGTAGATTCGCACATCACTAGTTGCAGCCTGGAATCCGAGGGTGTGTGGAAGTGGCTTGTCTAATGCCACTCCCGAGTACATGTATCAGCAAAGATCTGTATTTGAGTGGGCATTCTGGATCATAACTCCTGTCCATAAACACTAGGTGATGCCAATGGAGGCTGGTGGCTCTGATTGCGGTGGGGCTGTGAATTCATTCTGGGTTTCAGTTAGAACCAGCCAGAACATTAAAGGAGCCATCCATCCTCAAAATAAGTTCACCACCTTGGATAGCTGCTTTAGTGTTCTGGCTGCTTCTGACTGAAACCCAGAGTGGATTCACCGCCCCACCGAAATTGGAGCCACCAGCCTCCACTGGGCTACACACCAAACTTTCCAGGAAAGTTGTAGCTGATATTCAGGATTATGACAGGACCTAGGAAAGGAGATGGTATCGTGGAAATACTAGTAGTCCCAGCCTGTGTCATCAGCAAACAATCCTAGGATGTTGGGAAAGTCACGTTTAAAGAGACAAAATCCTTTCCTGAGTAAATCGGTTCTTAGCAGCATTTAGAAAGAAGCATCCTGTGGTTTCTATCCAGCTGAACTGCTGTAGGACATGATGGGCATTTGGCAGTTAGAGAGATGGCTCTGAAACTGGGTCTAGAAAGATGGCTGTGGGGAACAGTGGGATAAAATTAATGTAACTTGCACAGCAGGCTAGACCTGAATTTATCTACTTTGCCACTGAAATTAATGTAGCACTCCAAATTCATCTTTGCTGGGAGATAAAGACATAAAATGATTCTGCCAAGCTAGGTTTTGACTCAAGTCTTGAGATTCTTTAGGCCAAAAAAAGAACAAGTAAACAAGTAACAAGTTCTTTTCTACAAGAACTGAGGGCAATTTCATATATTATGATACACCATGCATTTCCCATGTCAATTGTAACATAGTGCACCATGTTGAATAGGTGCTTTCCAACTGTGCTTACACTCTTGTTTGACACATCCACAGATTAGAGTAGAGCTGTGTGCAAATGACCTCTAAAAATTCTCCAGCCTATTTTCGGGCAAAGAAATTGGAGGGGTAATTTCACCGAATTTCTCCTAGGGGAGGAGAAATTCTCCAAGAGTTTCTCACAGATAGGGTTCACTATTAGCTTCTTCCTAAGCATTTTGGGTGTATTGCACTGGTCCTGCAAGTGGCAACAGCATCAACTATGTTGAGACTTCCACTTTTCTGGAGCAGAATTTTGAATTTCTTTTTGTTTTTGAGCTTACCTAATCACTGCAAGGTGGCTGAAGGTGCTGTGTGTGTTTTCCCTCTCTATTACACACTTTTCCATTGCTTTGCAGCCTGAGAATGGTAGAAAAAATGTGGGATAAATTTTCACCACAGCTCTAGATTAGACATTTGATGCAGCATAATACTAGTGTTTCCTGTACCAGTCCTAATGGGTTGGATCCAGATTGAGGCTGGACCAAGTGCCCTGGTAGAAGTGGACCTCCCCTCCTTCCCACGGCAGCCCCTCTAGCTTCCAGAAAATACTACACAGAGAGTCAGGAGACCTGCTGAATGGGGTGAACTGTGGTGTGAAGGGAAGGGGGATCCCCAAAAATGGGGCAGAGGGACCTTCCTCTTGCAGAAGGCAGGTCCTGGACCCAACCTGAGGTGTGGAGCTGCTATTACTCAGTCTTCTCTTCTTGTGATGTCAGTGTTCTTCAGCAGAAAAGGCTCAAGCTGCAGCCCAAGTAACACTCTTGTGGAAGCAGTGAACTCTCTTGAAATCAGTCCACAGCAGGGATGCACAAGCTTTTCAGCCATGAGGGACACATGGGATGCTGGCTCAGGGATCGGGGGCCACACATAGGGATATGTGAATCAGCAAAACCCAAGCTCACTAAAGTTCTCCGAATTCCATCTCTAAGCTCATTCCAATTCAAGTCCATCTCAGATTGGGAGCTTTGTTTTCTCTCTTTTCACATGAAAATCTGTGCATATTTTGGGGCACATTTTTCCAAATGTACGCATCAGTTGTGCACATCATTGAGATGTACGCATTCTTCTCTCATTGATTAAAGCATATTTGTGTGCACTTTTCAAAAGTGCACGTTTTTCAAAGGTAGGCATGCTGCTGAACACAATTGCGAATCATATTGCAAACTCGGAAATGTACAGACTTTGACCACAGGTTGCGTCTGAGTCCATGTTTGGTCTGGAGGGTGCAAACTGGGTAAATCCTGATGTAAAACAAACTGAAATGAATTTCTCATGCATCCCTAGCCACACACATGCACACACACACACACATCCCAGCAATCCTGATGCAGATTGCTCATTCCTCACTGCTAGCAGCAGTCTTCTCCCCACCCCCTCCCCAGTGATCCTGAGACAAAATGCTTTTTCCTCACTGGTAGCAGTGGCAGGAAAAGAGAGATCTGTATTAGGATCACTAGGGGAGGGGGTGGAAACATGGCTAGCCCTGTGGGGGAGCACAGCTAAGCCCTTGGAGGCACAGGTTGTAGCCTGACATTTTATGTTGAAATGAAATTGAAAGTGTAGGTGAAGAAGAAGAAGAAGGAGAAGGAGAAGACATAAGAATACAACAGGATTGCTGTCTAGTATGTTTAGGATTAGTCTGTCAGCCGTTCATTTGTTTATAGTATTTGAGGCCAGGCTTCCCAAGACAGTTTACTGAAAGTGGTTAAGAGAGCAATCCTATGGCCGCTAGTCAGTGGCTAGATGGCCATAGGATATGTGGTTTTCTGGGAACTGACCTCAGAGGCTGTGCTCCAAGGTCAGTTCCCGGAGAACCGACCTTCCCCCCTTTCACGCTGCCTCACAGGCAGTGTGGAACAGCCCTGCGCTCCACGCTCAGAAGAGGAACACAGAGTGGCCAAAACGGGGCCTTCAAGGGGGCATTTCAGGGTGGGGAAGGTGGAAATGCTGATACGCCACATCCTATGTGTTGTCCAGCAGCCTCCTCCCCCACTCTGCCTTCCCATGGCTAGACAGCCAAAATCAGCTGTCTAGCCACAAATGCAGAGCAGGAGAAGCGGGGAGGGGACGATCCCCTCTGCGTTCTGCCTTCCCTGCATTGGATAGGTGGTCACCTCCGAGTTCAGAGGTGTCTGCCTATCCCCATAGGACTGCACCCTAAAATACTTTGAAATACTTTGACAATACTCTGAAAAGTGCAGTACAACAAAAACAAGATAGCAGAGCAGAAAGAAAACTAAAGCGAGATCAAACCAGACAAAAATGGCACTAAAACAATGGAATGGGTGAATGCCTTTCATCTTGTCATGTGCCATATCTGGTGGCATCAGGTGAGGGGTAATAGTTGTTGAGAGGCAGGGCTGGCCCTGCCATAGGTCAGAGTGAAGCAACTGCCTCAGGCAGCGTAGAATTGGAAGGGGCCATATGGGTCATCGAGTCCGACCCGCTGCTCAATGCACAAATCCAGTTTAAAGCATCCCTGACAGATGGATGTCCAGTCTCTGTTTAATTACCTCCAGGAACAGAGAACCCAACACCTCCCTGGCAATTGGATCCATTGCCTGACTATTCTAATTGTTCTCCCTGGCTTGTTAGCTTTGAATGCACAGGTATCTTTTTATGCTTGGGATTTGGAACATCCATCCCTGAAGGAGCAGCATGGTCCCGTAAAGGAAGGACAAAGATGATCAGGGGACTGGAAACAAAGCCCTATGAACAGAGACTGAAAGAACTGGGCATGTTTAGCCTTGAGAAGAGAAGACTGAGGGCAAATAGGATAGTGCTCTTCAAGTACTTGAAAGGTTGTCACAGAGAGGAAGGCCAGGATCTCTTCTCGATCATCCCACAGTGCAGGACACGGAATCATGGGCTCAAGTTACAGGAAGCCAAATTCCGGGTGAACATCAGGAAAAACGTCCTGACTGTTAGAGCAATACAACAATGGAACCAATTACCTAGGGAGGTGGTGGGCTCTCCCACACTGGAGGCATTCAAGATGAGGCTGGACAGCCATCTGTCGGGGATGCTCTGACTTGGATTCCTGCATTGAGCAGTGGGTTGAACTCAATGGTCTTGTAGGCCCCTTCCAACCCTACCATTCTATGATTCTAAGGAAGAAGGAACTGAGTTAGAAGCTGAACTGTCAGATCCTTGGTTTCTTGTGACACCCTAAAGATGACTCTTTTGGCACATGAGAATCAGCAGGGCAAGACCAGCTTCATATCACATGTTATATCCATGATCACTAAAGGGCAGTTGTGGTGGTTGTTCAAGAGCCAAAGCATGCTGTATGAGTGATAGGACAAGGGGAGAAGAATGAATGGGGAACAGCTCCCTCTTGTGACCGTGGGCTTTAGCAGATGGGAGAAATGGGACTTGTCTCATGGGATACCACCCAAAGTCTGCCCTATCCTTCAAGCCAAATGAGGGAGTCTTGTTAGAGTCTTTCAAGTAGGCAATCCCTCCCCCCCTTCTCTCCAAGTAGTGCCGAATGTAACGGTTTAATGGTGCTTTCCTGAACCTGGAGATGTTATAAACCTGGGGTCTCAGTGCCTGCCAGGCTCTCTGCCCCTCCTGATTTTTATTTTATTGCTTAGGTTGTTAAAAAAAATCTACTGGGATGCTGGCATGCTGCAAAGTGAAAGGCTGCCCTCAAGCACTATCTTTATTTGGATTCAAAGAGTTGGTTTTGTGTGTTGGAGCTCAAAGCCCCCCTCTGTCTTGTACTTAAGTTCTTGGCCAAGTTACTTTTCTTTTAGTCTCACCAGTTTCCCTTCTGCAAAATGAATGGTTTGTGACTGGCCATGCTACCCATTGCAGCCATTTTATGAACAGGCAAGCCTCCCATGGCAGCCATTTTGTCAGACCACCCATGACACTCTGTCAACACTTCAAATGTGCCCACCAACCCAAAAAGGTCAGGGGTCACTGTTATAAACCAATCTTCAGCATCTCCTGGTAACTCTTGTCACACATTTCTTTATCCCGAGATGTATAAGTATTGCGTACATACACCAGTGTGGCCTAAGAATATTCCTCTATTTTTTAACATAACCTCCTTAGAACCATTTCCAAATATGATATTGGAAAACTGCAGTGTCACTGTTCAAGATCAATTGTGTTATCTACCAGATGTGACCATTAAAAACCATGTCCATTTCCCTATGTTTACAATCTTTGAAACTTACCGTTTGGCTATGCCATGTACATGCTAAGTCTGAAAAGCCAGAGAACATAAAAGATGCTGGGGTGGGGGTGGGGGCTCTATAAATACTGATGTGAGAGTTGCCATCAAGTTCTGCCCCATGGAAACTGGTGCAAAATCAATGGTTTCATGCTAACTGGGCAAGGGCCATATTGCAAGATGCTCATTGCTTCTGTGGATTCTGACTCCTTTGCACATGCACTTCATTCATGGTTGCACGGCAATACAGGCTTTGTAGTCTACATTCAACTACAAAATTCAAGGTTGTTTGTGATTAAAATGTGTGTGCGTGAGCAGAAACGTCTGAACCCTGTATAATGTTCGAGATTATACATATAGGAATTGTGAAAAAGGGGAGCAGCTGAATTTGAATGGCCTCACGGATTGTTCACAAAAACCTGTCACTCTGGATATTATAAAAGGATTCGGCTGTTAGATTCTACCTGAGGATTTTGCAGATCCTTATATGGGACTCCTTCACCCTGAAAATGCATAAATGTTTCAGCCTGAGCATTTTCTGGAAGTGCTCTAAGAGCATATTTCAGTGGCTGGAATTATGCATATGTAGAGGTCATTTAAATCCGTTTTACTATGCAGCAGTATTTCTAAAACTGGACAGCCAATCCCCTTAGGTTCCATGGGTCTTTAGTGGTGGTGTGGGGAGCAAACAATTCTATATTTCTTATTAGCAACAAGTTTACAAACTGCAAAGCTCAAGCTCTGACTTGGGCAACCCAACCCCATATTACTTTTCTGTACCAATTTGATAGTGTTCAAAGATAGCCCTTTGTAGAGTGCATTGCAGAAGCCAAGTCTCAGTGTTACAGAGGCAAAAATGATGGTTGCTAGGTGTAAACTAAAATGGAGTTCTCATCAGATGGAGTTGGTGGAAAGCATTCCAAACTACCACAGTGTTTTAAGACCTCTTGGGATGCAGCTGGCACACCCAAACTGCAGTCTTCTATCTCTTAAAACTGATCAGATAGCCTACAGTTGAGCTTTGGAGCAGGAATGGTGAGCTCTTTCCATTCATCGAGAATCCTCTTTAGAAAGATGCAAAAGGCAACCCTTTTGTATATCACTAACTGGAACATTTCCAGCTCAGAAGCAAGGAGTTGAAAAGTACTGCTTTGTATCCATTAGTCTGCGATTCACTTTTGACCCTACACGTTGCGTCCAATGTTCACTTTTGCTTGAGGCTGGGAGAGGGGGTCATCTTATACCTGGGTAAAATGCTCTCTTTTGTTTTCCATTTTCCATCCCTGATCATGGAAGTGAAGGCAGCAGTGGGGAAGCATGCACTCCTATTTGTACCTGGGCTTGTATGGTACAGCTGGTACATTTCACCGGGTGCCTGTTACTTAAAGGCCGGGAATCACTGAAGTAGAAAATACAAATGTGTTTGTGATTGTAAGTGCTCTTCCAAAACAGTCTCATCAGATTAAACTGGAGTTGTGGGGGAGGGGGCAGGAGAGTTTCTCAGGATGCAAACAAGATATGTTTTCATACTCCTCTCACAGCCTGGATGCAGGACACTTGAATGTGGAAAGCAAGAGCATTCCCTTGATTTGAGTTAGGAGGCAAGAAACCTACCCTTCACGAACTGAGGTAATGGGATTCTTCTTGAGCCTCTGCAACCAGAAACCCTCTAATTTGGGTAATTCACCTAGGGTGTGAAAACCCTTCCAAATCTACCCCCTGCAGATATTTCCACTTTCTTAAACCCTCCTTGAAGGTTTGAGACCTACAGAGGCAAAGGGAAAAATGGTCAGGCTTAGAGGCCTGGAGTTTTCTGTTGGGAGGGGGTAACCCTGAGAGTAGTAGTTTCATTTCTCCAGTTCCATGTCTGGTTCTTACTGTTGCTTCTTGTCCCTCATACAGGTTTCTCAGGAGACAGGTAAGGTGGTCTGGTACTCCCATCACTTTAAGAATTTGCCACAGTTTGTTGTGATCCACACAATCAAAGGCTTTAGCGTAGTCAGTGAAGCAGAAATAGACATTTTTCTGGAATTCTCTTGCTTTCTCCATGATCCAGCGAACGTTGGCGATTTGATCTCTAGTTCCTCTGCCTCTTCGAAACCCAGCTTGTACTTCTGGTAGTTCTCGGTTCGCATACTGCTGAAGCCTAGGGATGGCGGAGAATTTCTCCCTGAAACTTCGGGGGGCCGAGCGCCAATGTGTTCGGCCCCCCCGAACAAGTTTCGGGGAGAAATTCTCCGCACCCCGCACCCCCCCCGGGACGGGACTTACCTTTCCCGAATGTCCCTCCTGGTGGTGGGTCCCGGCGGCGGTTTGTCGGGTCTTCGTAAGGGGCGGGGGCGGCAGCCGGTCTTTCGACCGGCTGCCGCCGCCGCCATTCCAATAAAACTAAAAAAAAACAACGCCCCCGTGATAGGCTATGTGACAATTAACGTAGCCTATCACGGCTAGATTTGCAAAGTCAGCCGTGATAGGCTACGTAAATCGTCACGTAGCCTATCACGGGTGACTTAAAAAAAAAAAAAAAGCGTGTACGCAAATGGCGACCCCCATAGGGAGCCGCCATTCACATTCCTTATTTGGTCGCTGTAGTCTACGTAAAGATTATGTAGACTACGGCGAAAATAAGGGCAACACTATTTGAATTGCCCTTATTTTCACCGTAGTCTACGTAAATCTTTACGTAGACTACAGCGACCAAATAAGGAACGCGAATGGCGGCTCCCTGTGGGGGCCGCCATTTGCGTACGGGCTTTTTTTTTTTTTAAGTCACCCGTGATAGGCTACGTGACGATTTACGTAGCCTATCACGGCTGACTTTGCAGATCTAGCCATGATAGGCTACGTTAATCGTCACGTAGCCTATCACGGGGGCGTTTTTTTTTTTAACTTTTTATTTCGCGGCCGGGCGAGGCGAGGAGCCTCCTCCCCGGCCTGAATTTCGGCCGGGCGAGGCGGGAAGCCTCCCCCCCAGCCTGAACTTCGCGGGGAGAGCAGCGAAGCGCCTCCCCCCCACCGCGAAAAGCTGCGAGACCAGGTAAGTGACTTTCGTGCACCCCTACTGAAGCCTAGCTTGTAGGATTTTGAGCATCACCTTGCTGGCATGTGAAATGAGCGCAATTGTGCGGTAGTTTGAACACTCTTTGGCATTGCCCTTCTTTGGAATTGGAATGTAAACTGACCTTTTCCAGTCTTGCGGCCATTGTTGAGTGTTCCAAATTTGTTGGCATATTGAATGCAGCACTTTAACAGCATCATCTTTTAGGATTTGCCTCTGGCGTGTGCATCTTTTGCTATGGGACCTTGGCCCCTTTGATTGGCTGTTATGTTCTATCATAAAACCCTATTTCCTTCCCTCCTACATTTGGGCAAATCAAAAACATTTTCATCTTCATTCCTTTGGGATGATGTAACCTGAACCACCAATCCTAAAGGAAATCAACCCTGAGTGCTCATTGGAAGGACAGATACTGGGGCTGGGGCTGGGGCTGGGGCTGACAGGAGTTGAAGTCCAAAACATCTGGTTTGGGAAGGTTGAGTTGGGGTATTGCTCATCAATTCCCATTCAAAGCATAGACTCAGCTAGCTATTGTATGTCCAGCTAGGCTTTTTCTTACCCATTTTTCATTCAAAGCACAGTGGGGTGTAGTTGTTTCTCTTGTGGATCCAATGATAGTTCCACAAAGCTGTTGCTTGTTCAGGACACTTATCTGCAATATCAAATACATCTGTGGCATCCTTAGTCTTTGACAGATGTTACTGAACTTGGAGGTGAGGGGTGGGATGCTGTTTCCTGCAGTTTCAGATTAATTTGGTACAGACCCTAAACATGTGGTAAGAAATAAGCAATTTGCCCTGCCCCCAGGCTTGGTCTTCAAGCCTGTCAAATGTCACAGTATCCAG
The DNA here is from genome assembly GCF_057233095.1 of Heloderma suspectum. Taxonomy (NCBI): domain Eukaryota; kingdom Metazoa; phylum Chordata; class Lepidosauria; order Squamata; family Helodermatidae; genus Heloderma; species Heloderma suspectum. Next base: position 302,870,326 of record NC_139461.1, on the reverse strand, counting down.
GAGATAACATCACACCATCAAGCTTTACTCGTGCCTCTGCAAATGTTGGATGTGATCCAAGCCAAATTTAAGGAATGTTGTGCCATTCATTTCAATGGGAGAGAGTCAAACTCGTGATTAAGGCTGCAATCCTATACACTGGCCTTCCCCAATCCAGTGTCCTCCAGATGTATTGTACTACATCACCCTCAGCCATCATGGTCCCTGGGCATGCTCGCTGGGAATAATGGGAATTGTAGACCACCATATCTTGGGGGCACTAGACTGAGGAAGGTGTTATGCACACTGACCTTGGAGTGAGTCTCATTTAACCCAGAGAGACTTACTTCTGAGTAGGCATGAAGATTGCACTACAAGTCTTTCCTAAGGGATTCCTCAAAGCAGTGGAGGCTGGTGGCTTCTATTTCAGTGGGGCCGTGAATCTGCTCTGGCTGTCAGTCAGATCCTGTCAGAACTCTGAAGAAGCTATCCAAAGTGTGGAAGCCTGTCCCCAAAATGGGTTCAGCACCTTGGATAGCTCCTTTAGAGTGCTGGCTGCTTCTGACTGAAACCCAGAGCGGATCCATAACCCCACTGAAATAGGAGTCACCAGCCCCTACTGCCTCAAGGTACTTACAGTTGTTCTTCCAGGTATTTGCAGTCACATGCTAGGCGGTAAATCCTGCTCATAGTGGTGGCTCTGATGGGTTGGCCATTGGCAAGAAGTGGATTTTCACCCCCACTGACTGTGTGAATTGGTCTTCATGCGGTCGCTCCCCCTGTCTTGGGCAAAACAAAAAGAAAGATGGCCAGGGGGCAGATTTCCATTTCCAGCCATGTGCCCCAAGGCAAAGCATGTCCATTTTAGCATGGTTGTTGGCAAACACATGTCCAAAATTATGAGACCTAGAAACGTATATCTGAGTTATAATTCTGCATCATATGGCCCTCTTCATGAAATTCTGCATGTTGACAATCGCCAGAGACCTACAGCCATGACTATAATCCCTTCAGCTGCATGATCCTTCAGTTCGGAACTGTTCCAGCCTGCTTCCAGTTTGATCTCTGAAGTGGCTCACGCTGCAGGAGGCGGCTAAGTTTTCATTAAGGCTAAAGAGCCCGTTGCGTCTCGCAGACAGTGATGAAGCTACAATGGGCTCCCTCTCTTCCTCTCCTGCCTTTTGCCAGCATTCCTCACAGTACGGAATGAAGCTTGCGGGAAGAAATTAACAAACTGGTAACTCTGCTGTTGTTGCTTAGCCTGACAAGTGGTTGCTCAAGACTCTGGGAGCAAAGAAAAAATGGGCTAGACAGAAGGACTCCCTCCTGTTCATCAATCTTCCACCCTTACTCATCAGTTCCCCAGCAGGCCTGGTCACTTTCCCCCGCTACTCAGTTTCCTGCAGTCTGGTTTCACTCCCTTAACAGGCTGTCCTAGGGATTTGCTTGTCCAACTTCCAAAGGGCTCGGCAGTTTTCTTCAGGGTCAGGGTGAGCAAAATGTCAAACAGCTGCCACCGATGTACTCACTCTTTCTTGCTCGACACTCTCAGGGTAGCAATTTCTCCCTACGTCTGCCAGGAGTTCATCTGATGGCTGCCCTTTGTTTAAAGCTGTGTATGCTCCTGCCTTGGACCTTGAACATAGGGATGGATGGATTTGTTTATTTCTGGTCTGTGTCACTTCTGCAAGTATCCATTCTTAAGTCCATTCTATCCCATTTCTACATCAATCCGTAATTTTAAAAACATGTGTGGAATTCCCATTTAATAGGAACATATTTTTCAGAAAAGACACAGCCGAAGCGGTACCTATTTATCCATTTGCAATTTCTTGCTTTATATCTGTATCTGTCTAATATCTATACAGGTTCTCTAGACTTCTTTGGCATGATTCAGGTTGTTAGTTTCAACTATGATAAAGCACTTAATTGCTTGGGCTAAGGAACTATGTCCCATCACATTCTCAAGAGGATCAAGAGTAACCTGTTAAAAAATTTAAATCACCACCACAATGTCCCAATTCATATATTACCCTAGCAGTGTAGTTGCTGGTGCAGATAATGACACTGCATGGGAGCATCACCATATAAGAAGCTACCTGTGTGAAATCACTTCCCACTTGGGTGATTTAAAGCACACTAGTGCACACGCACACATACGCACACACACCTATTCACCACCTCAAAATGACAGTTTGCATTGGTGTGATTGGGACCCCTGCAAGGGCATGTGCCGTGTGATTCATGCAAACAGCTGCTTCATGCCACACGATGCTGGACCTGGACGATTTCATTTTTCAGGCAGCAGCCGCAGTGCTGGGTAAATTTATACATCTGGCCAATCTCTGTGCAAATCTGGAACATCATGCACGTCAAAAAAGCACTCCCAGTCGCTGCTATAAACTCTTCCTTTCAGGAGTCTTGCCCAGAAATAAATGAAGGCAAGGGTAGCTTCGTGGCTAAAAGGCTGAGGGTCAAACTATATATCACATTAATTGCATGAGAGCAATTGACATGCTTATTTCACAAAAATTAAATACCAGCTGCAAGGAGGACGAGGATCTGAACTGCAGAGGGATTTAACCCCTTTTACCTGTACCTGATGAAAATCCCCCCCCCCAGCTGCTACTAGCCTAGGGATATACAGCTTTTGTTAAATCCATTCCATCTGTGTTTTGCAGATTTTCAGGCATCTTTCATTCTTTCATCTGCTCATTGACAGACTCTGATTTTTTTTTTTTAAGGGATCTACGAGAATTCCATTGCAGTTGCCCAAGCATGCCTTCACGTAAGTGCAGATTTGCGGTAATGCACATTAGCACAAATGCAAATTTGTACAAATCCCCACCACAAGTAAAAAAAACCCTAGTCTGCAAGTAGTGATGTACGAACCCTGCACTGTCCAGTCCGGGAGGGTCCACAGAGGGTCCCTCTGTGCCACTAGGGGCCCCTTGAAATCCTCCAGACCCGCTCTGCCTCCACCACAGTTTGCAGAGCGGCTCTCCAGCTCCCTATATGATGCGATTCGCTAATGGCGGCTGCCATTAGCCTATCGCGGGGAAAAATACAGATGCAAATGGCGTATTTGACACCACTTGCAGCCATAAAGCCCTAACTTTGACCTAAATTGTAGCCATTAACAAGCCACCCATCTACAGTATGGGAATGCTAATTATAATACTGGCTGTTCAAAGGAATAGAACATTACATGCGATATTACATATGATATTTCTGAGATATCATATGTAAAGTGATTTGAACCTTCTAAGATGCTACTATATAAATGCTAAATATTTGCAAAGGATGGGTTAAAAAATACCCTGCCAACTGGCCTGGCACAAGCCTGCTCCCTTGCCTGCAAGGAATTCCACGCTCTCACCAGTATGGAATTCTTGATCGCCTATGGCAACCAGGCAAATTCTTAAAGACAAGGCCTCATTCACATGTGGCTTTGTTTCATTGGCAGAGGTTAAGCTGGGAGGAGGATTAAACTTTATGTGTTTTACCTATTTGATTAGCCGTTTTATGTATGCTTTAATATCCTGGGGTGCACTACCCTTTTTAGAGTTGGGGGGTTGTTTTCTAACAACAAACTGACACACACTCTCTGCAGCTTACAGTCCCCCAGCCCATCAGTTTCGCCAGAAATATTGTGAATATTCAGGCTGTGATGAGCTGTCGCCGCAGCTTATTGTGTTGTGTGAACCAGGGCCAGGTGGCTTGTTAGCTCCCCATCATGGAGCGTGCTAGTATTGCCTCTTGCAGGACTTTCCCAGAGACCAAAACAAAAACAAAAAATCCACAGGGGGCACACTTCAAATCCATGGAAGCCTCAAGGAATGATGATGTACCACCCATCGCAATGGTGGCATTTTGAACCTAAGCATAGAATACAAGAGCAAGTCCAATCCCTCTGCTTTCCGGGGTGGGGGGACAGCTACAACCAGCACTCCAGGCCTGGAAGCATCAAGCACACTGAGGGGGTGATAGCATTGCTGCTTGCCCAGTGCCTAGGAGGTCTCAAAGCAGCAGCCAAGAAAAGGCCTAGCGTAGCCCACTCAGGTCTCTGGAGGCTTCCAACGTTTGCAGAAAGGCCAAGTCATGCTGGGAGTGGGTTGCGGAGTCTGTTTGGAATGCTACTAATCCACCCCATTTATTTATTTATTGCAATTTATCCCACCTTTTCCCCCAAGGAGCCCAAGGCGGCATACATGATCTCTTCTCTGTTTTATCCTCACAACAACCCTGTGAGGTGGGTTAGGCTTAGAGTCAGTGACTGACCCAAAGTCACCCAGTGAGCTTTATGGCCCAAGTGGGGACTAGAACCCAGATCTCCTCAGCCCCAGTCCAGCACACTAACCACTATACCACGCTGGCTTTCAAACCCCAGCTGGTCTGAAGTGGGATGGATTCATTCCAGTATTTACCAAAACAGTGTTTTCAGAGAGGAACACACTGGTGGTTCCCAGTGGAGGCTGGTGGCTCCGATTTCAGTGGGGCTATGAATCCATTTTGAGTTTCAGCCAGAACCAGTCAGAACTCTAAAAGAGCTATCCAAAGTGTTGAACCCTATCTCCAAAATGGGTTCAGGGCCTTGGATAGCTCCTTTAGAATTCTGGCTGGTTCTGACTGAAACCCAGAATGGATCCATAGCCCCACCGAAATTGGAGCCACCAGCCTCCACTGGTGGTTCCATCCATTCTTAAGCAGAACAGAAGAACATCAGAAGAGCCGAACAGAAGAGCCCTCCTGGGTCAGAGCAAAGGCCTATCTAATCCAGCATCCTTTTTCCCACAATGGCCAACCAGATGCCTCTGAGAAGCCCACAAGCAGGTTGTGACGGCAACAGCCCTCTCACAACATTATTTCCCAGCAAAGGGTATTTATTACACCCAGATTAACTGGATGCAATTCTTATGGCCAGAAGTAGCAGAAACAGTATGTGCTATTGTCTTCCTTTGTGTGGACCTCTGCAGTGGGAGATATGTTTGAATTTTATCCAGTCTGTTACATAAAAAAATGTAACAGCCTCATCTCACATGCCAGCTTTCTATGTACAAAATTTTTTTTTCAGACATTAAGCCCCACCCTTCATCTGCAGTCTGAAGTTCCACAAACCTGGAAGGACTCTACCACATGCTATTTCTGCATATTTGAATAGCATCTGCCTGTTAGGTCACACTAACATGGCACTATTATCTTTGTGAATGTGAGAAATCACCAACATGGGCATGCTGGGCCTAAATGCAACCCTCCTCTTGGGGGGGCGGGATTAAACATAAAACTTCCACCACCACACACACACACACACACACACATACAACTGACTCACTCTGTGTGCACACCGAGTCTTGTTCCATTTTCGGTAGTCTTTCCTCCTAGTAATTCACAAGAAACATTTCTATGTCCGTGGGGGAAATGATCAATTGTTTATGACCGGATCATTTATTAATTCCTGTTTGGCTGAAATAATTCCTGCCAACATGAAGGTAAAAACAAAACTGAAATTAATAATCCCTCTGCACGCGTGGCATGCACACACACACACACACACACACACACAACACACACGCAAGCCAGTCCAGGCCACCACATTCTCTCAGTCCTATTTTTATCCCCAGTACGGTAAATGTCTTTCAACATGGAAGCATGTCTCCCCGAAAAATCAATTTGAAAGCATCCCAGAGTGGGCTGGCAGCAGGGAGCACTTGCAGCATGGTGTTTGATGGCCTGGGAGGCAGGATTTGGTTTGCATTCGCAGCAGGGCGTGTGCGGTGGACTTGGCAGGGCTGTAAGCTGAAACCAATGAAATGGCATTATGGCCCATCTGACTGCGCTGAGATATATCAGGCCTTGGTGACAGCTGCAACTTTCTGAAATGGTCAGTTGAGAGAGCCAGGCTTATCTGGTTACAAGCAGGGAACTGCTGAATTCTTCATCCAGCATGCAGACCTTAATATAAGTTCCCAGCCTCAGCTATCTGGATTTTGCATAATTCTTTTCTGAACTAAAGGGAGGGGAGGGGGGAGGAAAGAAAGAAAGAAAGAAAGAAAGAAAGAAAGAAAGAAAGAAAGAAAGAAAGAAAGGTTAATAATCCCCTAAAAGGAAAAACATGCAATACTTTCACCATGCATGTATACAGGGCCACCAGCACCAGCTTTTTAGGGCCCTTGAGCAAAACACAATAAATGCCCCCCTCCCTCAGTGAGTCTCCCCTCTCACCGCCATTGTCACCAGCTGCTATTGCTCCGCATCCTCTTTCTTATCCCTGCTGCCAATTCCTTGCTTGACAGCACTGAGCCAGTGAGCAAGTCGGCCGTGGCATCTGCTGCTCTTCCTTTTCACCATTGTTGTCTGGGCCATGGGAACTGCAGCATGAAGGGAGGGAAGGTTTAATGCGCTAATGCACAAGTGGAAGAAAATTCTCTTATATCCCTAAAAAAAAGCCGATTCTGTCAATGAGCAGATGAGGGAACGGAACGCATCTGACGATCCGTGGAACACAGACGGAATGGTGCCAGTGGGATCTTCCGTTTTGATTGCTAATTGCAGCACAAGGGCGATTTTCATCAGGATTTTGGCTGTGTGGGGAAGGGTTTACATTCCCCTCCCTGTGTGCTGCATCGTGATGGAAATCCCCACAGCCACAAACACCCCACTCCTGGGATTGATTTCTTAAAGCCCCTGACATGGCTCCAAGCCATGTGATTAACGTAGTTGCACTATTTATTTCTGTAATTGTTATGTTTTCATTGTATTTTAACGCATGGTTTTATGGTTTTGATCAATTTTAATTGTTTCTGTAAGGTGCCTTGAGTGCCATTTTTTGGTAGAAAGGCGGGCTACAAATAAAATTAAATAAATAAATAGTGAGAATAGAGAAATGATGAGACTAGAGGGGGGAGGAAACAGCAAGGCAAAGGGGTAGAGGGGAGAGAAAGAGCGAAGAGGCCCTAACACAGGGCCCATGGGTGCCATAGCACTTGTGTGGACCTCCAAGGGCACACCTGAAGCTCTCCACTCCCTGACCCCTTCAAAAACAAATTAATAAAAACCTTGGGAAATGTTAGGGTTGTATTCTTTCTCTCCCTTTCTAGCCTTGCTATTTCTAACATACACACCTCTTTAGCTCACTGTTTCCCCCCCCCAGCTTCTAGCCTTGCATTTTCTCTACCACTTTCACCCCTCTTTTTTCTCTCTCATTTGCTGTTAAAGTAGACACAGGTACTGCGATTAAGGGGGATGCACTTGCTGTCAAGTCAGAGTGGGATTGCCTGGAAGAGGGGCACCCCCAAGGATCAGGACAACACTTGAAACCCTGGGGATCACCTTGCTAAGTGGGTGATCCTGAGCCCTTTTCCGCCTTGACAGATCTTTCTTTGTCATAGAGACTCCTTTTCACAGAGCTCTACACATCACCCCCACTTTTCCTGCCCATGTGCCTCTTTCCCATGCTAGTATCGTATTTCCCCAAAACTGTTTCCAAACCAGCCCCAATGCTCTAAAAACATTACATCTGTCTTCCCTCTATTCATCTTCTCCCTCCCCAGTTCTCAATTCCTCCCTTTCCTCCCTGTTGATGCCCAAAATCAAAGTAAGTGTCCATTTCAAGGGAAATTGACTAGATGCTGGTTTCCCCCAAACTGCTTATGAAAGGCATGCAATGAAGGCAGCCTGTATGTCACTGCTGTGCAGGGATCTGGCTGTGCCTCTGAAAATGTGGAATTAGCTGATCTTTCGGCAGGTAGCACTTGGTTTCTGACTTGGCACTTCTGCTCTCATTTGGCACTGCTTAAAATTGATGGATTTTCTGAGGGGTGGGGGATCATTACTGCCAGCCTAGATTTAAATATGCTTAGCATTTAACATCAACCAATAACTTTAACCAGTGGAATTTAAATATGCTGAACTAAGGCTGAATAGGACCCTATATGATCTCATTTTCCCAAACTAGAACTAGATGTTATGATTCAACTGTGGCTGCTGCTGAAAACGGCAGCCCTGCATCTGTCAAGTTACCTTCCCACTCTGTAATACCATACTCAGGCACTGATGCTAAGACAGTATACATTTCCTCACCCAACTCCATAACATCTGCTGCTGTTGGCATTGGATGTGGAGCAGGAAAACAAACAATGTTGAGACATCAAGACAGAAGTATGTTTCGCTAGATGGCAAAGAGCTTTGGGGAAGGGAGGACCATATGATGGAGCAGCTGTTAATGGTGGCATTTATTTATTGTGTATTTATTGTCAAGGCACCAAGCAGGTAAATTTACATCAGGGGTGGGCAGAAAGTAGATCTCTGGGTGATTTGTAGTAGATTGGCAAGGATTTCTGATGCCTAAATATTTAATTATGGACCACACACACATACTAAATTATACTACTGAAATGAAGGAAGATTGGGGTGACCAGGAGTGGATTTTGTGCTGTAGCAGTAGATTTTTGTGTGTTCAGTTCCGGTATTCAAAAGAAATTCCTAGGCTCCAGAATTCTTTAATTCCCAGTGTATGTCTTTTGTACCAGAGTCCAGTTGGTGGAGCTTTGGATGCTACTAAAAAAAAAGAAGGTAGATTTCACAAACCTGAAGTCTGCATCATGGGCTCGGTCTCTCCATCCTCAAAAAAGGTGCAGACACACAGAACTTGCAGTTCAAGTAATCAGGCCACCGAGAAACTGCTGGCACTTAGCTTCAGCACTGTGGCATTCCAATACTGCAGGTAGGAGAGAGCATAAGCCTCCTAAATCCCCCTCTCCCTTTCTTTAGCTCCTGTCCCCCTGCCTCCCAGTCCCATGCTTGGCAACCAGGACCATGCAGGAAATAACATCACCCTACTCCCTGGCTCCATCATATTCACTCCTTCCACGGGAGGAACTGGTAAGCCCCAGAGCTGCCTTACAGTATCATTATAGCAAACTCAGTTCTCCGATCTCCGTGCCTATCCTTAAGCAACCAAAAGACACTAGCCACACACACAACACAGAGATATTAGGCTTGGCAGAACCCCAAGTTTTGTGGAAGCACCAAGAAAACTTAGCGGGGAGGACCCACTGGGGGCGTGACCAAAAACAGTCCAATGAGAACTGAGCATATGTAACTCATATGTGTATATTTCACTAAGAATTATGGGGATATCTGTACATGCTCAGTAGAGAACAGAAGTGTGGAGCACCCACCATTATGGACAGGGAGTGAGGAGTGCAAATGAAAGTAAACCCCACCCTTCATGCGTTTAGGAGTTGGTGGTGAAAGAAGAAGATGGGCCTAATTAATTATTTTCTGCAAAGCCCTGAACCCCTCAGAACAGGGCCTGAAACTTTCCTTTATGTATGAAATGGACTGGCAGCCATTTTCTCAAGAAGATCATTCCAGAAAGGCAGTGAGAGAAGCAAAGATCCAACCTGTCTTCATAAAGCAGTGAGATAAAGCAGCAGAGAGCATTGCAAGAGAAACAGGGAGCTGCAAAGAAAGACAGACTTAAGTGGATGGTATTTAAAATTGGGTTTTGGACTTATTTGGACTTATCAAATACTAGATGTGATGATATTACTGGAAGCACTATCTATATCTCTCTGGCTTTCTGATTAATCAGGGCTTTGTATTAAGAGACTGGTAGAAGTTATTTGGTTTTGCATAGATTCCTTTGGTGTGAGTCCCTCTAGAGTCTCTGTATTAGAATTCATGGTTTAGAAATACATACAAAGCAGATTGAGAAGAGATCGTTGGTTACACATGCTCCTTGGGGAGAAAATGCTGACTGGACAATTGGGGGTGGGGGAGATTTGGAATAGAGTATTCTGGAAGAAGGCAAGGCTGAACCATCTGGAACCCACCTTGAGTGCAGTGGAGGCTGGTGGCTCCGATGTCAGGGGGGTGGTAAATGCCTCTGGGTTTCAGTCAGAACCAGCCAGAACTCTAAAGGAGCTATCCAAGGCGCAAAGCTCCTTTAAAGTTCTGACTGGTTCTGACTGAAACCCGGAGCGGATTCACTGTCCCACTGACATCGGAGCCACTGCTTGAGTGCCATTTTTTGGTAGAACGGCAGGGTGCAAATCAACCCAAATCAATAAACAGAAATAAAATAAACCCTGATCAGGAGCATTCTATCCTGAAACATTTTATTTCAGGTCCCACTTGCAAGTTTTAATTCCATTGTTCACTGGATGTTCACCAAATGCAGTGGAGAGAGGAGACTTTGATTTCTTGCACCATTTCTTTTCCTGTGTTCCTTTGCTGTTCTGTTTTTGACAGAGATATTCAGGCTCAGTACTGGTTCATCTCAGCCTCTGGTAGTTACCTGACAATATGTTGTTTTATTATTTTAACTGTTTTCTTGATCTCTACCATTATTTTAATGGCTTTATTATTAGCCATCCTGGGAATACATGCAGTGCATAAATTCTCTGAATGCATGTGATGGCATGAGCACAGAGGGGTAGTTCGAAGCCCATGTCCTCCGTCATGAGGAAGGAATAGATGCTCTCACATTGGCCCTAATTGGCCCTATTTACCACTTTATTGACTAGTGGTTAGCTAGTTTAGGGCTTGCTCCACACCTTGTTTGTTCTCCTCTCCTGTAAACTTCCCTCCAGTTGCTGAAGCCCAGTCTGTTCCCCTCTCTCTCTATTGCTAGCAATGTTGGCTCCAGGTTTTGAGGGCCCTTGGGCAAGACACCCTCAGTGGAGCCCCTCCTCCCAATGACCCCTGACTCCCTTCTCATTGCTCGTTGTCGCTAACTGCTCTTTTTCCTCATCCCCTTTCTCACCATTGCTACTGTTTGGTTGTTTGACAGGCAAAGAGCCAGCAAGTGAATTAGCAGAGGCATCTCCTGCTCCTCCTTCTCACCACCACTGTTGTCCGGGCTAGAGCAAGAGGTGGTGGACAAGCAGGTTGCCATGGTGAAGAGGAGGCACATATCCAGGGGCCTCTTGTCACTGGACCCCTGTTGGGATGTGGGCCCTCAGCAAGTGCCCCACCATACCAACCTTCCTCTGCCTCTCTGCACCCCATCCCATTTCTCCTGCTGAGTGGGGTTCAAATTCACCCAATTCTTCATGTCCTTTGCCCCCTATGCCATTATCCCAGGATGCACTGACTTCCAGGAAAGCTGATAGGCCTTCAGTGCTTACCACTTGCCTCTGATGTAGCCACCAGAGCCCAGGTTGCCACCCTGGATTGCTGATGGGGTGGGGGGAGGTGACAGTACATAAATACAAAAAAAGAGAAGATAATATTATTTGTTATGCATAGAAATAATGGAAGTAGTGTACAATGATAAAAAGTGTAGACATGTCCTGTCAAAATATTACTATTTTGTAATAGTAATATTTTGTAATAATAATATAATATTATGTTGTTGACAACATATTAATTCTTTGCCAATTTGATGTGTCTGGCAGATATTATTACTGTGCCCTGCATGAGGCTGTACCGCTGTTTCTTAGAGGGTTTTTCTCCCAAAGTTATACATGTGAGAAATACTGCAGTATCTATTTTAGTAAGCTGCCTGAAGTGGGTGAGGCTGTGCACCAGCATTAACTCTGCTCTGTTGTAGTCTACTGTTATCTCCCTTCTAATAGGTTTGTCCCAATCTAAAGTATAATTGCTGTTCATAAGACCTTGGGCAGAACTTGGACAGCACTATCAGTGCGATGTTCTTCCTTGGGATGCAGCCAAGTGCTATCCCCCTCTCTCCTCCCGAAATCCCCTCTGCATGTCGTCAGTGCTGCGCCGTCAGTGAGATCCAAGGCTGCAGAGGAATTGAGCCGAATCAGCACTCCGCTTGGCTCTCTGTCCAAGAACAATCTACATCTTAAACAGGCAGAATGTTGGCAACGGGAAAGGCAGCCACAGCCTTCACGGTGACCTTGCCTAGGAAACGAAAAGTCCTTGCAATGTGTGAAGCAATTCGCATAGGCTATTTTTAAAAGAAAAAAAGATCAGCCAGAAATTAGGAGAAGCACTTGGAGGAAAAAGCAAGTCAGGGCCAAAAGATTTTGATGGCTGAAGCAGAAAGTCCAACTGACACCCCAGCAGTCCAGTATTAGAGCTGAACGAGTCCTTTGAAACTCTCCCCAGACTGGCTTGAGATTGCATGGGGGGGGGGGGCAGAAAAAGAAAAGAAAAAACAAGGATTCAGAAAGAAGATGCCGTCCACCCATCTCTGATCACGTACCAGCCTCCAAAGAGATTCCCCCAATCCCTTCCCTTGACTTGGCAGCAGCAGGAGCAGTGACAAAATCACATACACAGAAAAGAGAGGCGGAAAGGGTGCTTTCTTGTCCTTCTCTCCTTCCTCTCTATCACCCAGTTGCATTTGCTAAAAGTATGATGGGGTGCAGGAGACTATGGAAGATGAAATTCTCCCACAGGATCCTACAACAGCAGTAGCCCTTTGGAATACTACCAGCCCTAAGTAGGGATGTATGAGAAATTAATTTTAGTTCATTTTTTAATCAGGATTTAATTATTTACTTTTATTGATTGGTTGATTGGATTGGACTGGATTTGTACCACATCTTTCTACCAAAAGTGGCCCTCTAGGCAGCTTTACCTGGATTTACCCAGTTTGCACTTTCAGGACTGAACATGGTCTTAGATGCAATCTGTGGTTGAAGTCTGTACATTTCTGAGCTTGCAATGTGATTTGCAAAGCAAAATGTTTGACAGCATGCACACACTTGAAAAATGCACATGAAAGAATTTGTGTTTTTGAAAAATCCACACAAATACACTTTAATCAATGGGAGAAGAATGCATACATTGCAAAGATGTAAACAACCGATGCATAAATTTGGAAAAATACACATAAGAACATAAGAAGAGCCATAATGGATCAGACCAAGGGTCCATCTAGTCCAGCATTCTGTTCACACAGTGGCCAACCAGCTGCCTATGGAAAACCAACAGGCAGGACATGAGTGTAGCAGCAGCCTCCCACCCATGTTCCCCAGCAACTGCTGTACATAGGCATACTGCCTCAGATACTGGAGGTAGCATATAGCCATAGTAGCCAATGATAGCTTTCTCCTCCAGAAATTTGTCTAACCCCCTTTTAAAGCCATCCACGTTGGTGGCTATCACCATACCTTGAGGTAGCCAATTCCATAGTTTAACTATGTGCTGTGGGAAAAAGTCCTACCTTTTATCTGTCCTGAATTTCCCACCAATCAGCTTTGTGGGATGACCCCAGGTCCTAGTATTATGAGAGAGGGAGAAAAATGACTCCCTATCCACATTCTCCACACCACCACGCATAATTCTTTTCATTTGAAAAGAAAACAAACAAACAAAACATATCACAACCTCATATGGACTCAAGTCAAAATGACCTTCAAGAGGGAATTCAGAGACAGTCCAGAAGCTCGAGTTTCGCCGATTCACAAATCCTTAGTCCCAAGGGCCGCAGCTTGAAGAAGTCCATTTCTGAGCTCTACTTGGAAGAAATTTGCCACTACCATGACCAAATAAATACAATAGCGTCAGATGCAATCTGTCAGAAAGCTCCCCTGCATGTTCCTCATTGAAATAAACCATGCTCTTGTGCATAGAGATGGCACGGGCACCCGATTCTGGTCTGGAATCCTGCAGAACCCCCTTTGCCCACACCCCCGAGCCTCGTTCGTTGAGCCCCTGCCCCCGCTCACCCCTGCCCGTGAGCAGCGAGCGGCCCACACTCACCCCGGCGGCCTCATCAAGCTCCACAGTTGCCATTTTTTGAAAAATAAGATGGTGATCATGAAAATGTGCATTTTTGCGCATTTTGCAAAAGCAAATATTTGCGTATGTGAAATAAATGCGCATGTGAATTTTTTTGTGATCGCCATTTTATTTTTCAAAAAATGGTGACCGTGCAGCTCAATGAGGTCACTAGGGTGAGTGCAGGCTGCTCACCAAGCGGGGGGGAGGGTTCGAGCACGGTCTGGGAACTGGCGAGTGGGGCAGGGGCTGGTTGGGTGCCCAGAGAACCCAGACAGGGGTGGGTTTGCACATCCCTACTTGCGCAGTTCCTCTTCATTTTGTTGGAGCATGCCCAGGAGAACTCCTCAGTGGATTGGACTATGAAGGTTTAAGTGTGGCTGTCTCACATTCTGTTGCCTTGAATGAGAGATGCTTCAGATTCTCATCTGAATTGATGCATTAGGAATTCACCATAGTTCGTGTGTGTGTGTGTGTGTGTGTGTGTGTGTGCAGATTTTGTACACAGCTCCATGCATCCACAGTTTCCTGCAGCTTTCTGTTCTTTCAGTTCATTCTCATCCTCCCTTCCCCTTCACATTACTAATGCCCAAATGCTCATTGATAACACTGCCAAAAAGAAAGAAAAAGGAATGATGGTATGACTCTACATAAAGTTGTATAAAGAGTCCTTTTGTGTAATGTGTTATAGATGAGCATGAGTGCACATGCACTGTGCACATCAGTAAAACACCTAAAAAGAATCTCATACAGCTTTTACAATGATGTTTTAAAAATTGCTTATCAATGCACGCTCATGCATTGGTAATGTAAAACTTGGGTGTGGGGAAAGAGAGGCGCACACACAAATGAACTGAAAGAATGGAAAGCTGTGAGAAACTGTGCCTCCTCTGATTCTGAGATTAATTTTAGAAAATGTCCTCGCTAAGCCAGAATTGAGTTTTTGCTGCTGTTGTTGTTGTTGTTTAATGCCAACAATCTGCATGGCACTTTCCCAATGAATAAGAGAACAGGCCCTTTCCCTTAGGGGCTTACAATCTGAAATCTGACACAGGAGAAATGATTATGCTTAGATGTGGGCTTCTTCACATGGAGCTTTTATTCTGCTATTGAGATTGCCCACTCACGAAAGTTTGCGGGTCCTTTTCATGACATCGTCAACCTCCAGGGCACATCCAGAGGTATTGCCTGGTTATTCCATCTCAAAAAGATCTGGAAATAATGAACTATCCAATTAAGTTGGATTGTAATGCCATTAAAACAGCTACTAGATGGCACTGTTTCATTGAGCTCTATGGAACCTTGAAAATTAAAAACTTCCCCTCTCAGCAATCATGTGGTCGCCGTCTGGGAACCCTCTGTAAATGCGGAAAGGCTCCACAATGGGAGGGGCGTGGGTTTTTTCTTTAATGTAAAGGCAGCCTTGGTTGCAGTAAGATAGGGGGATCAAGAGGCTCAGACAAAGGCATATGGTTGGCCACTGTGGGAAACAGAATGTTGGGCTTGATCAGAGGTGCTAAACCTCTTCCGAACGCAATTTTGGAGAAGCTCTCAGGAGCTGCATTTAGGGATGTACGAAAGGTACTTACCTTTCGCGAATTATGTTTATGGATGGGGGGAGGCATTCTGTCCCTCTCCCCGGAATCCTTGCCGGGGGGGGGAGGCGCTCCGTTCTTCCCCCCCCCCCCGGAATCCTGGCCAACTGCTGTGCTCCGCAGCGATTCTGCGGAGCCGCCAGCCGGCTCCGCCAGCAGCCAGACATCCGGCCACTGGCTAGCAGGTATGCAAATGGCGGCGGCTGTAGCCGCCGCCATTTGCGTCCCTGCAGTCAGCCATGATAGGCTACGTAAATGTTTACGTAGCCTATCACAGCTGACTTAAAAAAAAAAACACGTGCGTACCCAAATGGTGGCGGCCACGGCCGCCGCCATTTGCGTTCCTTATTTTGGCACATCTTAGTCTACGTAAACATTTACGTAGACTAAGACGGCGAAAATAAGGGGAACACAAATAGCGTAGCATCTACGCTATTTACGTTCCCCTTATTTTCGCCGTCTTAGTCTACGTAAATGTTTACGTAGACTAAGACGTGCCAAAATAAGGAACGCAAATGGCGGCGGCCGTGGCCGCCCCCATTTGCATACGCGCATTTTTGGGGGGTTTTTTTAAAGTCAGCCGTGATAGGCTACGTAAACATTTACATAGCCTATCACGGTTTTTTTAAAAAAATCTAGCTGTGATAGGCTACGTAAATCTTTACGTAGCCTATCACGTTTTTTTGTTTGTTTTTTTAAACTGGAAATGGCGGCGGTGGCAGCAGGTCGGAAGACTGGCCGCCGCCGCAGCCGCCGAACCGCTGCCGCTGCCAGGAAGATCCGCCCAAGGTAAGTCTTGTCCTGGGGGGTGGCGGGGGGTGGCGGGCTGTTCTGCCACCGATTTCGGGGGGCCGAATGCGCTGTCATTCGGCCTCCCCAAGATCTGTGGTGGAACTTTCGTACATCCCTAGCTGCATTCCAGTGGTGGGCATGGCCAAAGAATAAGGAGGCAGGGCCAGGATGCCCCCAAAACCAGCATATTTTGCTTAAAGTTCTTACTGCCAGCAACTAAGCCTTAAGAGAGGCATTTCATCCTTTTAGAATGGGGCAGGGGGATATGCAAAGCTGGGAAACCACCAAATAACAGGTAGTTGCAGGGGGAGTGGCAACTACCTGGTGTTGTGGCGAAGGTATCTGTGGAACTCTGGAGGGCTGGGACCCTAGGTGGGCTTAGCCCTGTGGCCTGAGCTTCAACACCCCTGGGTTAGATGGAACCTTGCTCTGATCCAGTAGGGCTCTTCTTATGTGCTTAAAGCAGCTTGACAAGAGGGTGTCCAAAAGAGGGTTATTATAGTGACATGTGGTAGCAAGCTTCACACAACTCCCTCTTTTTCTGTCCTCCACTTTCTCAAAAGTCTCTTCACCCATGGAAGAGGCATCTCTGTTTCTGCTTTGTTGTCCCGGCAAAATTCAGTAGGTACAGACATTCCCAGCATGGAGAGGAGCATGATGTACCTGCCTGCCATCCAGTTGTTAAAGATGAGGAAGAAAGAGGTGAACCCCAATTCAGGACCACAAACATGGTTGGATACACAGGGATTCAAATCCAGACCTTGAAGAGCTAAGTGCTCAAAGCCCTGGGTCTGGATGGATGAATCTGTCCATTTTGGTTTCTCCCATATTCACATTTAAAAAAAAAAAAAAAACTCAAGTTCTACAAGAACTTTGCAAATTTTTGTAAATTATCAAAACTGAACTGAAACAAAATTCTCACCCATCCTTAGCCACAATTAAATGCACAACTTGATTATGAATAATCTCCCAGGGGTGTTTTTTTTTTTCACTACTCACTTATATTTTACCACTGTCAGATTTGTCCGAAACGCCAGTGTAGTGTAGTGGCGAGAGCGACGGACTCGGAGCTGGGAGATCCGGGTTCTAGTCCCCACTCGGCCATGGAAGCTCACTGGGTGACTTTGGGTCAGTCACACACTCTCAGCCCAACCTACCTCACAGGGTTGTTGTTGTGAGGAAAAAATGGAGAGGCGGAAGATAATGTAAGCCGCCTTGGGTTCCTTGCAAGAGGAATAAAGGCGGGATATAAATGCAACAATAAATAAATAAATAAATAAATAAATACATCACCCTGCACTGAAATAATAGGACAGTGGAGGCTGGTGGCTCCAATTTCAGTGGAGCTGTGCATCCATTCTGGATTTTAGTCAGAACCAGCCAGAACTCTAAGGGTTCAGCACTTTGGATGCCTCCTTTAGAGTTCTGACTGGTTTTGCCTAAAACTCAGAATGCTTTCATAGCTCCAGTGAAATCGGAGCCTGCAGCCCCCATTGTAATAGAATATGGTGTTAAATAGGGATGTGCAGGGACCCTCTGATCCGATTCGGAAGCTGCTTCATGGCTTCGGAGGTGGGCCCGATTCAGCTCGGGCTGATTGGGGAGGGGGCGACCCAACTTGGCCCCAAATCCGAAGAGGGATTCGGCCATCTGAATCCCACTTCGCCCCCCAACACCCCCACTTTGCCCCCCCAGCTCCTTACCTGGGCCACTGCCACCTCCTCCTCAGCCGCCACCACTGCCACTATCACCGCTGCCGTCATCACTGCCAGTTCCTGAATCCTGGTGATGATGGCAGTGGTGGCGGCAGAGAGGGCGGCAGCAGCGATGGTGACAACGCTGGCAGTGGCAGCGGCTCCTATGACTCATCTCAGGTAAGGCACTGGAGGTTCCAGTGCAGCTGGCCCGGGGTGCTGAAGCTCCGAAGCACGCCAAGTGCTTCAGAGAGCCCCCGACCCGCTTCAGGTTGCTTCATGTCCCTTCCGCTATGCCTCGGCAGCGGCCCGAGGCAGCTCGCCTCGACTTGGGGTCCAGGCCTCAGGCCAAAGTGGTGCACAGCCCTAGTATTAAAGCAAGTATGGCGCCATCTTACTCAGTGGCCTCATCCCAACTTTGCCCCTTCCTCCTGCTTAGCGATGGGGCTTGAGACAATGCATAACGAGGGTAAGTCTGAATGTTTCCAAGGGTTTCCTGACACCCACTGGCACTTATCTCAGTTATTTAGTGCTAGCTTCTCTGCACTGGAATAAAAACATTGCAGTAAAAGAAATATCAGGGGGGTGAGAGGAATGAAGACTACAAAAAAAACCCCAACAACAATGAAGCGAGGCAAGAAAAATTGCTAATCTTCTCTGAGGAGACTGGGCCTGCTTCTGCAGTGCCCATACGTCCTTCACGTTGTGAAGGCTTAGAACTGCATTGCAGTAGTGGAAGTATTCTTCCACAGTATTCAGGCTCAAAGCATGGGTTAAGGATTCACCAGTGAGGGAGAAATCTAAACCCAGGAAAAAAGGAAGATAGCAGGAAACATCATGGGAGTTCCCGGGGGATATCTTTTCCTTGCTCATGCTAGGATGTGACTATATTCTCCACTGGCACCTATTTAATAGGTGGAGTGTCTATTTTTCACACTGTGGTCATGTTTATGATGGATCTGTGCCTTGATCCTAGGATGGATGGAAGAACCAGCCACTTCTCAGCTCACCTAAATTCTCCATAAATCTCTTCAAAGCTTGGCTTGCTCCCATTTTTGACCTGTTTTTCAGCTTGCTTGAATGGGGAAAGTGTGCATTTCGAATGTGCAAAGTGCACATTTTTGTGCATATGATTCAAAAATGCAGATAGTGGGGGGGGCACTGACCAATTGCAATTTTTTTTAACACAATTGCAAATGTAGGAATTTGCAACCCTTTCTTGAAAAAAAAGCTCCTTCTTGTGTTCACATTCAGGATTGCAAATGGGACATGTTCCCGTGATTTGTGAACAGAAATGAAATTCTTGTAGTAGATCCCTAGATCCTAGCCAAGATTCCAGAAAACCTTTCAGGTAGAACTACACTCGATACTGCCAAAGGCCTGCTGCTTCAACACATGTCTACAGGTTGACATGAATGCAGGGAAGGAATCTGGAGCACAGGAAGCTGCCTTATAGCGAGTAGCTTAGCTTGGCCTATCTAAACCAGTACTGTTGACAGTGCCTGGCCACTTTCCAGGGTTTCATAGAGGGCTATTTCCCAGCCCTACAGAGAGATGCTGGGGATTGAACCGAGGATGTTCCGACTGTATAGCATGTACTCAGGGCCGGCGCTCCCATTAGGCAGAGTGAAGCAGCTGCCCCAGGCAGAAGATTTGGGGCTTAATGAAAGGGCAGCAAATTGTTCGCTACTTCATTTGTTGTTGTTATATTTCTGCTGCCAGGGATGGGGAGAGGTGTTTCTGTCTCATGTGCCACAATCAACTGGCTGGTTTTCAGTCTTATGACCCTGGACTTGGGTCAGTGA
Source organism: Heloderma suspectum (assembly GCF_057233095.1). Taxonomy (NCBI): domain Eukaryota; kingdom Metazoa; phylum Chordata; class Lepidosauria; order Squamata; family Helodermatidae; genus Heloderma; species Heloderma suspectum. The sequence goes on along the minus strand of NC_139461.1, from coordinate 302,850,760 downwards.
GGGGCACCATTTGCTGCTGTGCCTCAGGCAGCAAAATGTCTTGGGCCAGGCCTTTATGTACTCTGCCACTGATCTAGGGCAGGAAGGACCAGTAGGCAGGACAGGATGCTTAACTCTCCCCTGACTTCAGTTCTCCCTGCAGATTTTTCTACTACACCCCATCTTCCAGTTGTTCTTTTTCCTCTGCACCTGAACTTCTTCCAGTCTTGGAGCCCAGCAGGAGGAGATTTGCAGGGGAGAACCAGCAGGCAGGGAATGGTTAAGCACCTGTCACCTGCAGGTTCTCCCTTACAATTGTCCACCTCCCCCCCCACACACACACACACACACATTAGAATTACCAGGGAAATACTGGGTTGGAAGCCACACATTTCCCTCACCACTTGCAGTTCTGCCCTCAGTAATTTCAGGCTGGTACATCCCAGGGTGAACAGCAGACGACAAGCAACAAAGAGAATGAAGGATCGCCTTCTCCCATATGTGCCTGCCTGGACCCTAAGATCATCTTCAGTGGTCCTTCTCCAGGAAACCCTGCCAAAGGAACTGAGGCGGGTGGCTACCAGGTGAGGGCCTTTTCTGCTGTGGCCTCCCAGCTGTGGAATGAGAGAGGTTTGCCTGGTGCCTATGTTGTTCTCCTTCCAGCGCCAGGTTTATTTCCCCAGTATTTTAGCATTTTAGCTTCTTAATCTTTTAACTCTGATGTTTAAAATCTGTATTTTAAATCTCTGCATTGCTGCTAGGTTTTATCCTGGTTGTATTGTTATATAGTGGCTTTAAGCTTTTACATTTTATACTGTTTTATGTTGCACTCTGTGAATTTAATTTTTGTGAACCGCCCAGAGAGCTTCAGCTATTGGGCGGTATAGAAAATAAATAAATAATAAAGACTGCAGATGGGTGACTTCGCTCAGTCTCACATTGAAAAGGATTGGAAAATAAATGGAGCTGGTTTCCCCAAAGTCAGAAATCACTTATTTTCTGAGCTGATCCAATCCCCTGATCCCCCAGGCCCCCCTGCCCCTTCCTTTTAAAAGCCCCACTTAAGACCAGCTGAGCCTCTAGTCTCCAACAGCTGTGGGGAGAGGGGAGGAGAGAGGATTCCCCCTCTCCTCTCTCTGGCATGAGGTTTACTGCCTAAGAGTTGACCAGGACACAGGGCCCAGGTGAATGTTGGGGTTATTTTCCCAAGGCAACCAAGACCAGGGCCAGAAAGAGGGAGGAAAGACTTCCCTGCTTCCCTGTCTCTGTAGTCACCAGGGCATCACTGCAGCTGCCCCTGCTGTCACTTGCCCAGCCCCTAAGTCAGGGGTGGGGAACCTCTTTAAGCCCGCGGGCCAAATTCCATTCTAGAGAAGCTCTTGAGGGGCACCTGCCAGTGGTGGGTGGGGCTCAAGGCAAAAGGGGTGGGGCCAAAAAGAAAAACAAATGGCCACATATTGTACCATCAAGTACCAGTAATTTAGCCTTAGGAGAGGCGTTTCGACTAGAGCTGCACCTCTCAAAATCCTCCAGGGTATTTGTGGGCAGAGGAATAGGGTGGAGAATTTCACCGAATTTCTCCTAGGGGAGGAGAAATTCTCCAACAGTTTCTCACAGAGAGGGCTCACTGCTGGCAGGGGTTGTAGCACAAGTCCTTTTTTACTCAGGGTTTTTGGTTCACTGCACTGCTTCTGTAGGTGGCAACAGCATCAACAGTGCTGAGGCTTCCACTTTTTTGAGGCAGAATTCTGAATTTCTTTTGGTGGCATTTTTGAGCTTACGTAACCACTGTGAGGGAATGGCTGTAGCTCAGTGGTAGCGCACACACGCTCTGCATGCAGAAGGTGCCAGGTTCAATCCCCAGCATCTCCAGGTAGGGCCAGAAAAACTCCTGCCTGAAACCCTGCAGAGCTGCTGCCAGTCAGTGTTGACAATACTGGGCTAGATGGACCAGTGGCCTGACTCGGTATAAGGCAGCTTCCTCTGTTCCTATGAGGCGGCTGAGGGTGCTGTGTGTGTCTACTCTCTCTATTACACATCCTTCCATAGCTCTGCAGCCTCCCAGGCCACCTGCACTTCCTAATAGGGATGTACGAAAGTCACTTACCTTTTCGCAGGGGTGCTTCGCGGTGGGGGGAGGCGCTTCGCTTCTCCCCCCGAAGTTCAGGCGAGGGGGGGGAGCCGTCCCGCCTCACCCAGCCGAAATTCAGGCAGGGGGGGAGGCTTCCTGCCTCGCCCGGCCGAAATTCAGGCCGGGGAGAAGCGCCCCATCTCCCTGGCCACGAAACAAAGTGTAAAAAAAAAAAACGTGATAGGCTACGTAACGATTAACATAGCCTATCACGGCTAGATTTCCAAAGTCAGCCGTGATAGGCTACGTAAATCGTTACGTAGCCTATCACGGGTGACTTTGGAAAAAAAAAAAAAGCACGTACGCAAATGGCGGCAGCCTATGGGCGCCGCCATTTGCGTTCCTTATTTGGTCCCAGTAGTCTATGTAAAGATTTACATAGACTACCGGGACCAAATAAGGAACGCAAATGGCGGCGCCCATAGGCCGCCGCCATTTGCGTACGTGCTTTTTTTTTCAAAGTCACCTGTGATAGGCTATGTAACGATTTATGTAGCCTATCACGGCTGACTTTGGAAATCTAGCCGTGATAGGCTACGTTAATCGTTACATAGCCTATCACGGGTTTTTGTGGGGTTTTTTACACTTTGTAATGGCGGTGGCGGCAGCCGGTCGGAAGACCGGCTGCCGCCCCCGCCCCCAACGAAATGCCGACGAACCGCCGCCGGGACCCACCGCCGGGAGGGACATTCGCCAAAGGTAAGTCCCATCCCGGGGGGGGGGGCGGGGGGCGGAGAATTTCACTGCTGATTTCAGGGGGCTGAATGTGTTGGCGCTCGGCCCCCCGAAGATTCGGGGAGAAATTCTCCGCCATCCCTACTTCCTGAACTGAAAAAGCCCCACGGGAGGAATTGCGTCATGACGTCTTCCTCATGATGGCTTTAACGGAAGTGCGGGACGCTGAGGAGACTACAGGCTGCCACAGAGATGACTGTACAATGGCAGACAGGACAATCATGCACAATCCTCAGCCACCTCATAAGTAAAGTAAGGACAAGAACCCCAGACCCAACCCATAAGAATTTCTCTGGAATTTCTCCTCCATTGAATTTCTTTTCGAAAGCCATTTCTTTTCTATCAAATTGAATGAGAATGATAAAAAAAATGTGGGAGAAATTTTCAGGACAGCACTAGTTTCAACCCTTTAGGAAGCGGGGGGGATTGGCACAAAATCTAGGAAATCACCGAATGATCAGTGATTGGGCCAAAGGTGGTGGTGAGACCATCTGGACTCGGAGCCCAGGAGGGGCTGATTTGGCCCCTGGGCCTGAGGTTCCCCCCCACTCTAAGTGGACCTTTTGATGGGAAGAGGGAAAGAGATCAGGGAGTCAGTGCGTGGTAGACAGACGGTTAGGGCTGGGGCTAAGCCAATGTTCATATGAGGCAGGGAAGAAGTCAGTGGCTCATGCAGCTTACCTTCTTTGAGGCATGCTTTCTGAGCCCCGAGGTTCCATTTCAGGCCTGAGTCCAAGGAGTCTCACCTGCATTTCTAATTATTATATCTTTTTTATCACCCTGGGAAGGCAAGGTTTAGAATGTTTTTGGCACTGGAGGCTGGTAGCCCCAATTTCAGTGGAGCTCTGATTCCATCTGGGTTTTAGTCAGAACCAGTCAGAATGCTAAAGGAGCTTTCCATGTTGCTGAGCCCTATCCCCCAAATGGGTTCAGCACTTTGGATAGCTCATTTAGAGTTCTGGCTGGCTCTGACTAAAACCCAGAATGGAATCACAGCCCCACCGAAATAGGAGCCACCGTCCTCCACTGGTTTTTGGCCCATGCACTAAAGCAGTCTGGGCTGGAAGGCTAGCCCAAACACATTGGTGCCTGAGCCTCTCTCCCTCCCTGACAGTAAAGATACAAGAATCATGAATTAAACAACTAACAATTTGATGCCCTTTCAATATCATAAATCTGCTGCCTTAGGCAGTGACCTCATTCTGCCTAATGGTAGGGCCAGACTGCCTGCTGGGCTGAGTAAGCCCTCCACCCTTCTCATCTTGCACTCCCTACAAATCCAGGCTTTCTGGACACATTACACACAGGCCCATCTACGTATGGTTGTGCCCCCTCAAGTCACACAGGCCCATCTACGTATGGTTGTGCCCCCTCAAGTCACACAGGCCCATCTACGTATGGTTGTGCCCCCTCAAGTCACACAGGCCCATCTACGTATGGTTGTGCCCCCTCAAGTCACACAGGCCCATCTACGTATGGTTGTGCCCCCTCGAGTCACACAGGCCCATCTACGTATGGTTGTGCCCCCTCGAGTCACACAGGCCCATCTACGTATGGTTGTGCCCCCTCGAGTCACACAGGCCCATCTACGTATGGTTGTGCCCCCTCGAGTCACACAGGCCCATCTACGTATGGTTGTGCCCCCTCGAGTCACACAGGCCCATCTACGTATGGTTGTGCCCCCTCGAGTCACACAGGCCCATCTACGTATGGTTGTGCCCCCTCGAGTCACACAGGCCCATCTACGTATGGTTGTGCCCCCTCGACTCACACAGGCCCATCTACGTATGGTTGTGCCCCCTCGAGTCACACAGGCCCATCTACGTATGGTTGTGCCCCCTCGAGTCACACAGGCCCATCTACGTATGGTTGTGCCCCCTCGAGTCACACAGGCCCATCTACGTATGGTTGTGCCCCCTCGAGTCACACAGGCCCATCTACGTATGGTTGTGCCCCCTCGAGTCACACAGGCCCATCTACGTATGGTTGTGCCCCCTCGAGTCACACAGGCCCATCTACGTATGGTTGTGCCCCCTCGAGTCACACAGGCCCATCTACGTATGGTTGTGCCCCCTCGAGTCACACAGGCCCATCTACGTATGGTTGTGCCCCCTCGAGTCACACAGGCCCATCTACGTATGGTTGTGCCCCCTCGAGTCACACAGGCCCATCTACGTATGGTTGTGCCCCCTCGAGTCACACAGGCCCATCTACGTATGGTTGTGCCCCCTCGAGTCACACAGGCCCATCTACGTATGGTTGTGCCCCCTCGAGTCACACAGGCCCATCTACGTATGGTTGTGCCCCCTCAAGTCACACTGCATCTTTGTGTTCCTCTGAATCTCCAAATCGCCCCTGAAGTTTTGAAAGGAGCCAGGTTCAGTACAGACTGATTCAGAAAGCACCCTTCACTTGGGACAAAGCACAGATCTCTCCAAATCTGCCTGATTCGGTTCAGGATTGTCCAAAGCAGATACGCATCCCTACTATCAATTAGGAGAGCTCCATTTGGTATTAACTGAACGAAACCATCTCAGAAGAGAAGGTTCTGAGAAATTTTCTGAGAACTTCCATGTAGGGCGGCCTCCTCAGTCTGTTGGAGAAGTTCACCCTCTCCCCCAAGAATATTTGGCAACACGCTTTTTGAATGAACATAAAAAAGCCATACTAGATCAGACCAAAGGTCCATCTGATCCAGTATTTTGTTCACACAGTGGTCAATCAGCTGCCCACTGGAGACCCACAAGCAAGACATGAGTGCAACAGCATCATCCCACCCATGTTCCCCAGAAACTGGTGTACATTGGCTCACTGCCTCTGATACTGGAGGTAGCATATATATGCTGTTTGATGCCCTTCTCCTCCAGGAATTTGTCTAACCCCCTTTTAAAGCCATTCCAATTGGTGGCCATCACTACAACTTGTGGTAGCAAATTTCATAGTTTAACAATGTGCTGCCCGCAAATAGGTGCAGAATTTTTGGAAGCCATTTTTTCTCAGTTGTAAATTTTCTTTCCCTGCAGGAAATACCCACTCACTTCCTTAACGTACAATTCTGAAAGCTCTTTTTTTTAAAAAAAAATGCTTTTTTTCTTCCCATCAGTGATGAGCAGTGGTGGTTTTGGACAAAAATCTGTTGACTCCTACATTGCCCAGAATAGAATGCAGTCTCCCTCACCTCTTTCCTTCATGGCTCCACTGTGCTGAGAGACAAGAAATGGAGCAAAAATGGGTTTTATTGCTAAAGTCAGCAGATGTGCCCATAAAGATCTGTTGAGTAAGAAGGTGCTGTTTTTGCAGTCACTTTCTGACTCTGACCACACTTTAATGTAAATGGATTCAGTGGCACCATAAAAGTTAGGTGCCAGCTTTCTCTTGATAGTATATGGAGATGAGGATGAAGTGAAAGAATTGGCTGTTATTTAGTATTTGCCACAGTATCCAGACTCACTGGAGTACCCCAACCCTCAAACACGGCACCTAGGGAATCCAGATTTTACCCCGGGGGGGGGGAGCCTTAGGCCTGTGGGCTAAATTGGGCTCACCTGGGGTCCTAACCACATTGTGGTTCTCAGATGGCCATGGATCCACTCCCATTTCCCCAACCACCAAATGTTGGGTGGTTTCCTGTTTTTTGTGTGGTTTCTTTCCCATTCTAAAAGGTTAAAATACCTCTCCTAATCCTTAGTCATTGGCAGCAAAGCTTTAAGCTAAAATATCAAAACATAAAAACATGAGAAGAGCCCTGCTGGACCAGACCAAGGGTCCATCTAGTCCAGCATTCTGTTCACACAGTGGCCAACCAGCTGTTGACCACCCTCCTGTCCTTGGCCCCACCCACCCCTAGAATGTGGCCCCTGAGACCTCTTCCAGAATTGGCTTCGGCCCTCGATCTGAAAGGGGTTCAGCAGTCCTGTTCTACACCAAGAAATTTCAAATCTGATGCCACCCTTAGGATTGATGGCACACATCAGAACACCCAGGGCAAGTTTCATTGTTCTACATGTATGTTTTCAAGCTGTGTGCAAATGACCTCCTGAATTCTCCTATTTGTGAGCAGAAAAATTGCAGGGACCATTTCACAAATTTATCCATGGGAAGAATTCTCCAGCTTTTTCTCAGTGTGGGGCTCATCATTTTCAGATGAAATAGCACAACGTCTTTCCTTTTCCCTGTGTTTTGCAGGGGCGGGGGTTGTGGTTCCAGCACAATGCCCTGGGCCTAGTGCTGTGCAGGGTTGTTCTGGGAGGAAAATGGTGGCTGCCACAGAAATATGGTGGAGAACATTGATAGAAAATCTGCAAAGAGCCCTTCTTTTTAGTAGGGAGACAAAGAAGGATGTGACTTTTAAAAATTCTCAAAGAATGTCTTCTGAGAAATTTCAGATCATTTCTAGTTTGGACTCTCACCCAGGAAAATCTTGCCTAAACAACCTGCCTGATCATTAAGGTCATCTTCAAGGGCACTGAACCTTTTTCAGCCTGAGAGCTGAATTCAATGGTGGAGAAACTCTTGCAGGCTGCATTCCACTGGTTTCCACCTTGAAGAAGGGGGGAAATGCTCACAAAAGCTGGGCAACCATCAAAAAAAAATCAGCAGTTGGAGGAAAGAGTTGGGGCAGTGGAGGCTGGCGGTTCCAGTGTCAGTAGGGTAGTGAATACACTCCGGGTTTCAGTCAGAACCAGCCAGAACTCTAAAGGAGCTATCCAAGGTGCTAAGCTCCTTTAGTGCTCTGACTGAAATCCAGAGTGGATTCACTGCCCCACTGACATTGGAGCCGCCAGCCTCCACTGCCTGAGTGCCATTTTGGGGTAGAACAGCAGGGTACAAATCAAATCAAATCAATAAATAGAAATAAAATAAACCCTGATCAGGAGCATTCCACCCTGAAACATTTTATTGCAGGTCCCACTTGCAAGTTTTAATTCCATTGTTCACTGGATGCTCACCAAACGTAGTGGAGAGGAGAGGAGACTTTGATTCCTTGCACCATTTCTTTTCCTGTGTTCTGTACCTTGGAGAGCTCCTTTAGAGTCCTGACTGGTTCTGACTGAAACCTGGAGCAGATTCACTGCCTCACTGACATTGGAACCGCCAGCCTCCACTGAGTTGGGGGCAGGGAAAGGCAATGGCCATTAGGGATGGATGGGTGGCAGCACCCCCCTGGTCTGGGGTCTCCAGGTGCCCGCCAAGTGCCTGCCCCCACTTGCACACCCCTGGACATGTGCCCAACCCCCCCTGCTTGCTGACCCACCCGCACTCACCCTGGACCCATCCAGTGAGTTCTGCGATCACTATTTGATGAAAAAAGGAGATCATAAAAATGTGCACATTTGATCTTCTGCAAAATGGTGCTGTGAATGTCTCATTTCCACCTGTAATCTTAGGTACACTGGCCATTCACGGCACCATTTTTTAGAAGATCAAATGTGCACGTTTTTGTGATTGTCTTTTTTTCACAAAATGGAGATTGCAGAGCTTGCTGGATAGGTCTGGGATTGAGTGCGGGTGTCTCAGGCAGCATGAGGGGGGCTCGAGTGGGGCAGCAGGCTTGGCAGGTGCAGCCCGGGGCAGCAGGAAGGGGAGAGTCTGCTGGACTCCTGGGCCAGAGCAGGCGCCCACACCATCCCTAATGGCCCTCTTGAAACCATGGACCCTTGGGACCACCAGAAAGCTGATTTTGCCAACAGGTACCTCACGCGGCCCCACTTCATGGACCACTGCCTCATTGTGGCAAAGGGGCTTGCATAACTCAGTGAAGCCATAAGCTATGCTGTGCAGGGCCACCCAAGACGGACAGGTCATGGTGGAGAGTTCTGACAAAATGTGGTCCACTGGAGAAGGAAATGGCAACCCACTCTAGTATTCTTGCCAAGAAAACCCCATGGAACGTATCACAAGGCTAAAAAATATGACGCCGGAAGATGAGCCTCTCAGGTCGGAAGGTGTCCAATATACTACTGGGGAAGAGCAGAGGGAATTTCCAAGTAGCACCAGAAAGAGTGAAGCGGCTGGGCCAAACCCGAAAGGACACTCAGCTGTAGATGTGTCTGGTGGTGAAAAGAAAATCCGATGCTGTAAAGAACAATATTGTTGAGGAACCTGGAATGTCAGATCAATGAATCAAGGTAAGCTGGAGGTGGTCAAACATGAGATGGCAAGAGTGAACATCGACATCTTGGGAATCAGCGAACTAAAATGGACAAGCATGGGCGAATTTAATTCAGGTGACCATCATATCTACTACTGTGGGCAAGAATCCCTTAGAAGAAATGGAGCAGCACTCATAGTCGACAAAAGGGTGGGAAAAGCAGTACTGGTGTACAATCTCAAAAATGATAGAATGATCTCAGTATGAATCCAAGGCAAACCATTGAACATCACAGTAATTCAAGTCTATGCCCCGACCACTGAGGCCGAAGAAGCTGAGGTTGATCAGTTCTATAAAGACCTACAACACCTTTTCATCATAGGGGATTGGAATGCTAAAGTAGGAAGTCAAGAAATAACCGGGATAACAGGCAAGCATGGTCTTGGTGTACAAAATGAAGCAGGACAAAGGCTAATAGAGTTTTGCCAAGAGAACACACTGATCATAGCAAACACAACAGCACAAGAGGCAACTCTACACATGGACATCACCAGATGGTCAATATCGAAATCAGATTGATGATGCACTTTGCAGCCAAAGACGGAGAAGCTCCATACAGTCAGTAAAAACAAGACCTGGAGCTGACTGTGGCTCAGATCATGAGCTGCTTCTTGCAAAATTTGGCTTAAATTGAAGAACATAGGGAAACCACTAAACCATTCAGGTATGACCTAAATCATATCCCTTATGAATATACAGTGGAAGTGAGGAATAGATTTCAGGGATTAGAGCTGATAGACAGAGTGCTTGAGGAACTATGGATGGAGGTCCGTAACATTGTTCAGGAGGCAGCAACGAAATCCATCCCAAAGAAAAAGAAATGCAAGAAAGCCAAGTGGCTGTCTGATGAGGCTTTACAAGTAGCTAAGGAAAGAAGGGAAGCAAAAAGCAAGGGAGAAAGGAGAAGATATATCCAACTGAATGCAGAGTTCCAGAGAATAGCAAGGAGAGACAAGAAGGCCTTCTTAAATGAACAATGCAAAGAAATTGAGGAAAACAATAGAATGGGAAAGACTAGAGATCTTTTCAAGAAAATCGGAGATATCAAGGGAACGTTTTGTGCAAAGATGGGCATGATAAAGGACAAAGTAGGCAGGGAGCTAACAGAAGCAGATGAGATTAAGAAGAGGTGGAAAGAATACACAGAAGAACTATACAGGAAAGATCTGAATGTCCCTGATAGCCATGATAATGCAGTCACTGAATTTGAGCCAGACATCCTCGAGAGTGAAGTCAAGTGGGCCTTAGGAAGCATTAGTAACAACAAAGCTAGCGGAGATGACAGTATTCCAGCTGAGCTATTTAAAATCCTAAAAGACTGTTAAAGTGCTGCACTCAATATGCCAACAAATTTGGAACACTCAGCAGTGGCCACAAGACTGGGAGAGGTCAGTTTACATTCCAATTTCAAAGAAGGGCAATGCCAAAGAGTGTTCAAACTACCATACAATTGCGCTCATTTCACACGCCAGCAAGGTGATGCTCAAAATCCTACAAGCTAGGCTTCAGCAGCATGTGAACTGAGAACTACTGGAAGTACAAGCTGGGTTTCGAAGAGGCAGAGGAACTAGAGATCAAATCGCCAACATTCGCAGGATCATGGAGAAAGCAAGAGAATTCTAGAAAAAGTCTATTTCTGCTTCATTGACTACGCTAAAGCCTTTGATTGTGTGGATCACAACAAACTGTGGCAAATTCTGAAAGAGATGGGAGTACCAGACCACCTTACCTGTCTCCTGAGAATCCTGTACAAGGGACAAGAAGCAACAGTAAGAACCGGACATGGAACAACCGATTGGTTCAAAATTGGGAAAGGAGTACGACAAGGCTGTATATTGTCGCTCTGCTTATATAATTTATATGCAGAGTACATCATGAGAAACGCCGGGTTGGATGAATCACAGGTTGGAAATAAGATTGCTGGGAAAATTATCAACAACCTCCGATATGCAGACGATACCACCCTAATGGCAGAAAGCGAAGAGGATCTCAAGAGCCTCTTGTTGAGGGTGAAAGTGGAGAGTGCAAAAGCTGGTTTGAAACTCAACATCAAAAAAACAAAGATCATGGCATCTGGCCCCATCACTTCCTGGCATATAGAAGGGGAAGAAATGGAAGCAGTGACAAATATTATTTTCTTGGGCTCCAAGATCACCGCAGACGGTGACTGTAGCCATGAAATTAAAAGACGCTTGCTCCTTGGGAGGAAAGCTATGGCAAACCTAGACAGCATAGTAAGAAGCAGAGACATCACCTTGCCGACAAAGGTCCACATAATCAAAGCTATGGTTTTCCCAGTAGTAACGTATGGCTGTGAGAGCTGGACTATAAGGAAGGCTGAGTACCGAAGAATTGATGCTTTCGAACTGTGGTGCTGGAGAAGACTCTTACGAGTCCCCTGGACTGCAAGGTGGTCAAATCAGTCAATCCTAAGGGAAATCAACCCTGACTGCTCATTGGAAGGACAGATACTGAAGCTGAAGCACAAATATTTTGGCCACCGAATGCGAAGAGAAAACTCACTGGAAAAGACCCTGATGCTGGGAAAGATTGAAGACAAAAGGAGAAGGGGACGGCAGAGGATGAGATGGCTAGATAGCATCACCGATGCAATGAATATGAACTTGAGCACACTCTGGGAGAGAGCGGAGGACAGGAAGGCCTGGTGTGTTATGGTCCATAGGGTCACGAAGAGTTGGACACATCTTAACGACTGAACAACAACAACCTCATGCAGCCGCCATTTGCATTCTTGCAGCCGTGATAGGCTACATAAGTATTTACATAGCCTATCACGGTAAAGGCAGCCACGCAAATGGTGTAGCGGCCGCCATTTGCGTGGCTGCCTTCACCGTGATAGGCTATGTAAATACTTATGTAGCCTATAACGGCAAAGAGCAGGGGCGCAAATGGCGTAGCAGCCGCCACTTGCATCCCTGCTCTTTGCCGTGATAGGCTACCTAAATACTTACGTAGCCTATCACGGCTGCTTTCAAGGAAACAAATGGCGGCCGCTACGATGGCCACCATTTGCAGCCGCAGCAGCCCGGCCACAGCCGGAACGCCAGGGAGGATTCCGGGGGGAGGGACGGAGCGCCTCCACCCCACCGTGGATGCCCTGGCACGGAGCCAGATGAGTATTTCGTACATCCCTACTCATCTGTGGAACTCCCTCCCTAGGGATGTTCACCTGGTGGCCACCTTGTTATGTTTTGATACAGGCTTGAATGCTTATGCTTTTATTGAACAGGGATGTTGATTTTATTGCAGCTAGTATCATGTAGATTTTTTTATCACTTACTCCTTTTTTTATGAGAATGCCTGTCTCTCTCAAGTCGATGCTGATTTGTTCCTTGTTTATTTTTCTAAAAACGTATTTTACCTTGCATTACTTTAATGATGGAAGCCACCTAAATCTTCAAAATAAAAAGAATAAAGTTAACACGTCCTTCTCTTAATTAGCATATGTGCAGCAAAGAGCCATCGAATGGGAGCCCACTAAGCTCTCCAGTATCTCCCTCCTGGCTCTTTCCCAATAGCCAGAGCTAAAACTCCCCTTACAGTGTCTTACTCCCACACAATTCAAATACTCAGCATTGGGCAGTATCCAACTGTATCCTTCCACTAGCACAAACGATGTTGTGCTAGTGGAAGCTCGGTTCCAAAGTATGCGCAAGAGGAGAATCCACTAAAGTTACATTTGTGTAAGCATGGCTGTGCAACTGGTTGCAAAAGCAGCTGTGCAGGGCATTATGAAACCAGCTGTGCAACTGCTTCCACAACTGGGTGTGCAAGTGTAACACAGAAGCACTTATGCAACAGAAACATTTGGTGGAGCTCCACTAGCGCTATTTGAGTCTGCAGAATGGCACCCTTAGATATTGCCCACTGACTTCTAAATTAGCAAAGTTAAATGGTCCAGTATCCCAAGTCATATGGTATGAATTTTGCCAGCCAAACAGGTGCAGTTAGCACTTATGGTTATATTAGAGCAGCCTTTCCCAACCTCATGCCCTCCATATGTTTTGGACTTCAAGTCCCATCAGCCCCAGTCAGCTTGGCCAATGCTCAGGAATCTTGGGAATTATAGTCCAAAACATCTGGAGGGCATCAGGTTGGGGAAGGCTGTATTACAAGTCTAAAAAAAGATTATTCAGGAAATTATTATTATTCAGTGGGATCCAGCATTATGCTCGACCAAGTACACTGATGGACATGGACTTCCCTGCCCCCTCCTTCCCACAACAGCCTTTTCAGCCAGCAGAAATTCATAGAATCATAGAATAGTAGGGTTGGACGGGGCCTATAAGACCATTGATTCCAGCCCCCTGCTCCATACAGGAATCCAACTCAGAGCATCCCTGACAGATGGATACACAAAGAGTCAGGGGACTCTACTAAACGAGGCGAGCTGTGGTGCGGAGAGGAAGGGGGGAATTACCAAAAATCAGATGGAGGGACCTTTTGTGAGTGCAGCCCTTCCTCAAATGGAAGGTTCCTTCCTCTTGTGGAAGGCAGATCCTAGATCCAATCCATTATTTTTTAAAAAAATGTCCAGGAAAGTTCCATAGGTTCAAGGAGGGATGGCGGAGAAATCTGCTATGGATTCCGGCCCCCCGGAGTCCATGGCGGAACGGACTGCTCTCCCTCGCCACCCCGAGAAGTTCAGTAGGGATGGACCCTACCTGGCACCAGCTGGTCCAGGTCTGTCCACTGCCGTCCACAGCCATCCACTGCTGGGCTGCGGACGCAAATGGCGTCTGGCGTAGTGGACGCCATTTGCATCCCTGGCCTTGGCCGTGATAGGCTACGTAAATATCCTTCCCAGCCAGCTCCGCTGTGTAGCGAGTCCGCACAGCCACTGGCCGGGCCCATCCGCAGCCGAACTTCCATCCTCTGCCATGCAAATGGCGTCCGACGTAGCGGAATGTAAATATTTACGTAGCCTATCACAGCAAACAGCAGGGACACAAATGGCATAGCGGACGCCATTTGCATCTCTGCTCTTTTCGTGATTGGCTACATACATATTTAAGTAGCCTATCATGGCCAAGGCCAGGGACGCAAATGGCGTCCGCTACGCCATTTGCATCCCTGCTCTTTGCCGTGATAGGCTATGTAAATATTTATGTTCCGCTACACCAGACGCCATTTGCGTGGCAGTGGGCGGAAGTCCAGCTGCGTACGGGCCCAGCCAGCAGCTCTGCGGACTCGCCACGGAGCAGAGCCGGCTGGGAAGGATTCTGGGGGGAGGGACGGATCACCTCACCCCCCCCAGCAGATGCCCCGGCCTGGACAGGTGAGTGAGGTTCGTACACCCCTAGGTTCAAGCCAGCAAAAATCTAAATTGCTGCTCCTGGAGCTTTCTTTAAAAATCTGGCAAGACTCTTTTAATATTGCCTTTTGCAAGTGTATCCAATTTTATGATAAAGCCCTGAAGCACTTTCTGGACCACTTGCACTCTCACCTCAGGGTCTTGACCATAGGAAGGAAGAAAGAAGAGCCCTCTTTAGTAGGTACTAGTTATGATGGATTACCTCCAGTATCGGAGACAGTATGTCTCTCAAGACCCGTTGCTGAGTAACATGAGCATGGGAGGGTGCTGTTGTGCTGATGTCCTCCTTGTGGGCTTCCTATAGGCATCTCGAGGCATTTGGAGAAGAAGGCTATCAATGGCTTCTAGTCATGATGGCTACATGCTACCTCCAGTATCAGAGGCAGCATGGCTCACTATAGCAGTTGTTGGGGAACACAGGCAGAAGGCTGCTATTGCACTGATGTCTTGCTTGTGGGCTTTCCATAGGCATCTGGTTAGCCACTCTAGGAACAAAATACTGGCCTTGATGAGCCCCTGGTCTGATCCAGCAGGGTTCTTCTTATGAGCATATGCCCTTCTGTTCTGGGGAAATCCAGGGGGAAAGCTCTTTCTGTAGTGTGTGATGTGTGTTGGCTCACTCACACAGGCAAGTCATCACAGCAGCCGAGCTTATGGGTACTAATGAGTCACTACATGTGTCAGAGTTGGCTGCACATCACAGTGAAGTTCAGCCAGTTTGTCTTGGCCAGGAATAATTTCTGCTGGGGGCATTGGTGGTGGGGCATATGGCTGATGTGCACAAGAACAGGGGCTACCCTGCATGGCCCCACAACTGCCCTCGCACGTTCTTTCAGCTTCTGATGGGGAGTCCATGTAAACCACCCAACTGAATCAGACCACTGGTCCATTTAGCCTATTGGCTACATCAGGAGTGGGCAGCTTCTGGGGGTTTAGGAGCCAATTCTGGACCACCAGAACTAGAGCTATGGTTTCAGTTCTGGACACACCCCTCCCCGCTACCACCAAAATTGTCACCACCATAGCACCACATTTGCCTTCCACATTTGGCAGCAAAAATGGCTAATTTCTCTGGAAAGCAAGGCATGCATTTCCAGTGTGCCTTGTGGACACTTTTTGCCACCATCACACCACCAAATTTTGAGAGCAAATTCATCAGCGCAGCAGGGAACAACAACTGGGGCAAAATAAAGGCCGGGGATGTCAGCTACTCCTGGTCTACATTGTCTAGCAGCAGTTGCTCTCTGTGTAGCTGGAGCTATTTTGACCTGTGACTCTTTTTAGCTAGAGACTCCAGGGATTGAACCTGGGGAGCTTATGCATGCAAAACATACACTCTGCTCCTGAACTACGGTCTGCTATTTGCCCCTGAGCTTGCCTATGGGTTGGCAACTTGTAGGACAGTTGATTCGGGGGGATAGATTTAGCCTCAGTGTCTAACAGTGGAGGGTGGTGGCTGTGATTTCGATGGGGCTGTGATTCCATTCCAAGTTTCAGTCAGTACCAGCCAGAACTCTAAAGGAGTTGTCCAAGGTGCTGAACCCTAGCCCCAAAATAGGTTAAACACCATGGATAGCTCCTTTAGAGTTCTGGCTGGTTCTGACTAAAACCCGGAATGGATTCGCAGACCTGCCAAAATCGGAGCCACCAGCTTCCACTAGTTCCTGATTCCTTCTCTATGGGAATCATTCTAGAAGTATTCCCAGCTCAGAAAGATAGGCAGTGCCTGGGAACCTGCCTCTTCATCAAATTCTCCTTTAAACCTGTATAGTTATCTCATTCAGGCAAGTTGCATTTGCCTCCCAAGCAGAAAGAAGAAGAATCCTGTAATTTTATTATTAAAAGCAATATTCATAGAGTCATAGAATAGTAGGGTTGGAAGGGGACTACAAAGCCATTGAGTCCAACCCCCAATCATGGGTGACTCCCTCTTAACGGTGCAAAGAATTAATTGCCCAGGATGTTTGGCAAGCAACATGAGTCCCACCTCTCCACACAAGGTTTGTTTTTCACATTTGCAGCATTGAAAGCCAAGAAAATGAATGGTTTGGGTAACTCTGAAATAATCCATAAAGCAGGGGGCTTCTCTTCGTCTTTGTTTAGGAGGTTTCATTCATTCCTCTCTGGCTTTTGTGCAGACTGGAGTGATAAATGGAATAACCTGGAGCGGTACAAATTGGCATTATTTATGGGGAACAGTAAAAGCTCGTCTAGCTTCCAACCATGCAATTTTTTTGGTAGCAGGTTGAATCTGGGTATTAAAAAGGAGATCCTGATAGATGATGGAAGTTGGCCCCCAAATATTAAGGAGGGGGGAAATCCTGACTCAGAGAAGTGTGGTGCTTCCCAACAGACTATTGTAGAACCATCGATGAGCAGCACTTACAGGCAACCTTTCATAATACAATTTCTATTCAGAAAAGGGAGGAGAACTGACTGTACAGCACAGCCATTTCAGTCATTAGGACAATACCAAAAGGTCACTAAGGCAGCAATCCTATGGTCCCTCAAATGGCATCCCAGGGACCATAGGAGAGATCAGATCTTCCCTCTGAGGTCAGAGACAGACCCCTGACCTCAGAGGAGAAGGTCCAATCTCAGATCCCCCCTTGCCCCCCGTGGATCTTTCCTTGGCTGTTCCCTCTCCAAAGTCAGAGAGAGTGATGGATAGACAGACAGACAGATGAGGGAGAATTGAGGCATGGCATGGGAGGAGTGGGGGAAACCTTTCCAGTCCTTCACCACACCCACAACACGGGGAAACATTTAGACCAGCTCTAGGGCTGATCTATGTTATTGCTGGCAATGGGAGGGAAATAATTTAAAAGAGTGGATGCCACTCTTCCCTCACTTCCACCCTGCGAGGTAGAGCCCGGCAGGGCTTAGGAAACATTGCAGCACTCCAACAGAATGAATGGATTGCCCAGTTATTTTGATATTTGCTTTGGAAGTAGCTTACTCGATGCAAATGAACAAGTCCTGCCCCCACCTCACATACACACACACACTCACATTGTTTTGATGCTGTTTGATGCCCTTTTCTCTCCCTAGCTGCTGTTGTTTCTCTGCACAATTTTCCCTTTTTCTTCTTTGCCCTCACTCACAATTCTTGGGCTTCATTTGCCCACACAGCAGCTTAATTCTTTGCCCTCACTCACAATTCTTTGCCCTCACTCACAACAGCTTAATTCTTCGCCCTCACTCACAATCCTTGGGCTTCATTTGCCCACACAGCAGCTTAATTCTACTGGCAGTGCCATCCCACGTAATCCACTGAAAATAAGGAATATATAGTCTGGGCCTCTCAGTAACATGTGTTTTAATTGTGTTAGGGTTTTTAATACTTGATTTTTTTTAAAAAAAATAAATGTATCCTCAGTGGTGTATCTGTTTTGTGAGTCACCCAGAGAACTTTTGTTATGGGGTGGCTATATGAATACAGACAATTCAGTAAATACATTAACAATGTGTCCATGACATCGTCAGCCCAGTCAAAGCATTGTGACATTAGAAGCTGACATCTTTTAGATTAGCCCAGCCAATAGGATTAAATTGGAGTTCAGCTCAACGGTCCAAGACTGTGGCTACTAGCAAAGAAGAAGAAGGAAAATGATGATGAGAAGAACAGCATTGAAATAATACAAATGTAAGAAACATAGGAAGAACCTCACTGAATCAGATGAAAGGCCTATGTCAGAGGTAGAAAACATTTGGGGGCTGTGAGCACATTTGGTAATTTGAGAAACAGTCCTAGGCACCACCACAAAATGGCTGCCATGGGAGGCATAGCAAAGGATGAGTAACCTACCCCAAAGACTGAGTACAAGTCAGAAATGCAGTCTGAGCTCCAGCACCCTAAACCAGAGATGGGCAGAAAATATTTTTTAATTACCACATTTTCTTACCTGCACCTCAGATTGCTGTGAAATAACATTCCATAGGTCAGAGAAAGTACACATTTTGGGGGAAATGTGCACTTTTAAGAAAGCATACCAAAAACATGCACTTTTCCTCCATAGAGTAAAGTGTAAAAGTTCACATTTGTTTTCTGTTGTGAATGGGAGTTCAAGAATTAGCAAGAATGATGCTCTCCTACTCATGTTTGCACTCTGGATTGCAATCATGGCACGCTCATGTGTTTGGCGAGCATTAACAACATTCTCATATATCCCTATTTGTGTGTGAGGATAATGCACTTCATCAGTGTCCCCCAAATTCAGAGGAGCTCAACAAAAGGAGGAGGGGGGAACCTGAGGTAAATAACAGGGGCATTGTTTAGAACTTCTACATCAGTGGTGGGGGATTTTTCACCTCCCAGATGTTGTCAGACTGCAGCTTCCATCCATCCTAGCCAGCACAACAAATGGTGAAGGATGATGGGCATTTCAGTTAAGCAATACCCGAAGGGCCACATTTTCCTGATTCCTGCTTTATAGCTATTGGCTATGAGTCTCCATTAAAAAGAACCTCCCTTATCTACTGGCTCAGCTTCTCAGCTGTCATGGGATTAGGGATGTTGAGAGCACCCAGCTGGGTCCAGGAGTCCGGCGGACTCCCCTGCCCTCCATACCCCGCTCACCGAGCCGTGGGGCACTCATGGGCACACTCGTCAAGCACCACGTGGTCCAGGAGTGCCCTGCAGTCGCCCACTCCTCCATGTGAGCTGGCATTTTGATGGAAGATGGGACTCTTTTTTGTATATCTATTGTTGTGCACAACAGCTGCCATAAAGGGCCATTTCCACAACTTTAGAGGCATAGAGGTGCCCTCTACACCTCTAATGTTGAGGAAATGGCCCCCTATGGCCACCGGTGTGCGCAACTTTAAATATAAAAAAAGGCAGAGCCCTATCTTCCATCAAAATGGCGGCTCGCATGGAGGAGTGGGCAGCTACAGGGTGCTCCTGGACCAGTTGCTGAGCCCTGGTGAGTGGCAGCAGCGACTCAGCGGGCACCACACTCGGCCGGTGTGGGTGAGTCCGTCCATCCCTGCGTGGAATGTTGTATGGGCATTCCAACTGTTCAGAAAGTTAAAAGGAGACCATCGGCACATATGGCCTCAGGATAAATGGGTCTGTGGGAAGAAAGGGATGCAGAGAAAGGACAAGGCAGCAGGGTCAGTGTCAACTGCTAACTGCAGTAGTGGTGCGAATGGGTGCTATTGTGGAGGGAGTGATACGTGAATCAGAGTACAGTATAGATTTATGTATGCTGTTTATTACTTGCTTTTTTCAAGAGAAAAATTCAAGATGGCTAACGGACAAAATACAAAGGGATCAAAGCAGGCCTCACTCTGCTTCCCATCAGCTGGTGGGTGGGTGTTGATGCAGTCTGAGATGTGGTGTGGATGGCAGTTGGGTCAGACAGACCAATGGAAGGGGTCTCATTCAACGTCTTACTCAGCGATGGGTATTGTCAGGCTTGGCATTACCACCCAGCATCCTCAGGCAGCTGCCAGGGGGCACAGAACCCAGCAGGGGCCATGCCAGCTGAGGCCCAACCTCGGCTCCACTACTGGTAGGACATTGGGGCCTGGCCCAGCGTGGCCGCTGGCTGCAGTTTCTGCCAGGCATCGGGCAAACCGGCAAGCACGCAGTGCTAGCTGGTGAGGTCATTTCTGTATGTCCCTATTTTCAGCCAGCTTCACTCAGGGGGTGGCAGATGAGATGATGATGACCCCTGGTGTCCCCTTACAGAAACCCATCTGTGAAATGTCACCAGCTTCCACTTCTTATTCTTGATAAAGTGGTTAACACCGCACTGATTTGAAAGTGTTTGACACTTTTTAAGAAGTCAAATTTCACTTCTGCATTTATGCAGCATTTTGAATTGTGCTGAAATATGATTTCAGCTCCTGCTTGGGCATGCCGTTAGCTTTCACTTGATGGAACAAATTTTTATTTCATTTATTTTTAAAATATATACCCCACCCTTAAACACACACACATACACACAGACAGGCTGGCTTATAAATGTAATGGGACCAATAATATAAGTTGCTAAAGGTAATGCAACCAATTCTACCAGCCTCCCTTCATGCTGCAAGCCACCCACCTCTACGAAACCCTGCTAGATTAATCATTCATAAACTCAACAAATGCCTTCTGATCCCATTAGCAGATGGACTGTCAGCTCCCCCCTGTTAATCTACCTCTGGCTGAGGTGTAGCTATTAACCCCTTTTAATCAACCCTTATTCCACTCCGAGTCCTTGCCCGCCTTGGTTATCACAAGGAGGTGTCATTCTGGCACAAGATCACATTAAGCTGACAAAAAACACTTGTCAAGATGAAAGCACCTTGCATCTGTAATTCAATTATAGCCGAATTAAAAGAAAGGAGAAAAAGAAAGAACCTCACTCCAGAGACACTCTCCTCAAGCTATTCTTTTGCAAGTGATGTCCCTTCCGTCTTTGCTGAGATTTCACTGTTGACGTTTGTCAACCAAAACTCAACCAGGCAGGTGCCATCATCATCTGCTTTCATAAGTTCACTTCGCAACACGCCGTGCTCTTTTCTATGCCTGCCTTTGTACCCATGACAGAGGCCAAAATCAAATTGCTTTCCAAGATGTCAGGGAGGCAAAGAAACTTAATATACTTAACAGTTTGCAGCGTTCCACTTAAAGCCGATGTGCTTCTGTGGCTGGGAACACCAGTACAGTGCTGTAGGCTTGGATATATGTCTTCAGAGAGGATGCCTTGTCTCTTTATTTGAGGGGGGAAATCTAATATTTTAGACTCCCAGTTCCAGGGCATTTAATCTACTGATCACATGGCCTGCAGCAAAGTGATAGAGCATATGTGTTGCATACAAAAGGCCCCACGTTCAATCCCCAGCACCCCAGGTAAGGCTGGGAAAGGCTTTCTTGTCTGAATCCCTAGAGAGACACTGCCATCAGTGTAGACAGTCCTACCCCAAGACAGACCAATGGTATGATTCGGTATAAGCCAGCTTCCTATGTTCCTGTGCTTGCTACCTGAGGTCATTATCTATTGATGATATGGTTGGCCAGTCAGAGAAAAATGGAAATTTTCACTAGACCTTACAGCAGCCTTCCCAACCTCCAGATGTGTTGGACTACAACTCCTATAGGTGGCTGAGGGATTATGGAATTTGTAGTCCAACGCATCTGGAGGGTGTCAAATTGGGGAAAGCTGCATTACAGGAATGGTACAGTTGCTGCCATGTTTCCTGCAGTCATCTCATGTCATAGCATCACAATATTCTGCATATCTTCATTCCCATCTGTGGTAGTCAATGGTGTGGGAGTGGAAATGCCAAAATGTCATTATGTCAAAGTAGTAGAGGACTAGATACATGGCTGTTGTTTTCACTGGCAGTCACGCATTGACATTAAATTCTATTTTGACCCACAAACTAATTTTGGTCAATATCACTCTGTGGATTGTCCCCATCAGGAGCAGATATCATGAAGTATTCACTACCTCACAATGTTTGCTTTCGGACAATCATATATTGGCTTAATAATTCAAGATATGTATGAGCCTTGTGCCTGTGCATGCAGCCCTTTCTCTCCTCCTTTCTCAGCATGCCACAATTAAACCTAGTGAGTTGCACATCCCTATCTGAACTTGAGTGCACGTTAAAAAGAATCCACGGAGCAACAAATCTAGCAAAGCGAATGGCTGCTTTGCCTTGACTGCATAGATAAGCACTATTGTTTGATTAATGATTTTATTGCTGAAGTTGAACATTACTGCTATATATCATTTTGGATTGATTTTTCAATTAATAACACAAGATAACAAGCTTATACTTTTAGAGAAAGCAGCATTACTGTTCTTCATTCACACAGCACTTGTAATTTTCAAAGTGTTCAGCCCCACAAAAGCCGTTAGGTTGGTTGCTACTGACGGGTGTTTTTTTTTAATCGCATTGGAATGATGGCAGCTGAGTTTTAGTGCCCAAGGCACAATCCTATCCATGTTTAGACATGTTTAGACATAAAAAATGGATTTAGTGGAAAAGGCCTTCCAGGCATAGACTAGTCACCATGGGAGGTGGGAAGAGGATGTGGAGGGTGTCTGGATTATCCCCTAGCAAATTGTAATAATTTATAAGCCCTCCTTATTGGCTTAGCACCCCCCCCCCCAATCAAAGGCTCAGGCTCATGGTTTAAGAAACTTTCAGGAAACAGGAAACAAGGTGGTAGTTGCTGACATTTTCTGTAAAGATTCTTCGACATTTAACATGTAGCTAAAAGTCAGAAATATTGGGGTAACGTGATGATATACTATTTTCCCTCTTTTCTTGATGGGATTCTCTTCTTTGTAAATAATTTGCAATTAAAAACCTTCACTCCAGTGGGGATAGGAGATATTTGGGAAATCCTTGGATAACTCAGATTAAAACTGAAATCGAACACATACACAAATGCTTTCAGCAACTCTCACTGCAGCTCTGTTCTGCTCCTGGCTTTGCCAGCTCTGCCATGCCAAGGCATTCAGCAAAGCAGGTTGTTCACCGAGGCAAACACTACTAAGCCCTGATTGATATCTGACAATGCATACATTCACCCTTGTCCTAAACTTTGCAAACCTTCGGCAGAGAGAGATTTAGGGACTGATAGGTCCAATGAATGGGAAGGTTTTGTTCCAGTCAGCTTGGCATCCCCCACCCGGCTCCCACAATACATCTATTCTGACCTAATGGGCAATTTGGCCTTTGACAACTGCAGACTTCTCGACTGATCCTTAGTCAATGCAGGACCAATCAATCAGGACTTTCGACAAGTCAGGCTACAGATGCCAGCATCGCTTTAGTTCTACAACAAACACATATGCACACACACACTGGTCAAACATTATTTTAAGGCAAACTGCAAAGTGAATTTTTAATACAGCATGGAGAAGAATTCCATCACTGCCCAGACAGAGCTGAAATAGTAGGCCTGAAGTTTAAGGGCACAATCCTATGGGGTAGGCAGCCGCCTCCAAACTCAGAGGCGATCCCTATCCAATGCAGGGCAGGAGAAGCATGGAGGGGATCGTTCCCTCCACACTTCTCCTGCCCTGCACTTGCCAGTAGACAGCTGATTTCGGCTGTCTAGCCACAGGAAGGCGGAGCAGGGGAGGAGGCTGCCAGATGACACATAGGATGTGTCGTACCGGCATTTCCGCCTTCCCCATCCCGGAACAACCTCTGGAATGCTGCTCCGTTTTGGCTGCTCTTTGCTCCTCTTCCGCATGCAGAGCATGGGGCCATTCCACGCTGCCTGCAAGGGAGCACAGAAGGAAGGGAAGGTCAATTCTCCGGGAACCGACCTCGGAGCACAGGATCTGAGGTCAGTTCCCAGAAAACCACATCCTGTGGCCGTCTGGCGGCTGACTAGCAGCCATAGGATTGCTCCTTAAGAAAGCCTAGTGAAATGCCAGCTGCAACCATTCCTAAATAAGTCTGATCTGGCAACAGTTACCCATGAGACTGTTTCTTCATGGTTAGACTATTGCAACACCTCTTTAAAACTGCAAACAGCTTAGGGGCTAGCTCTCCGAGGGACTGCCTGTTTCCTTATGAACCTGTCCAGTTATTCAGATCTCCAGGAGAGGCCCTTTTGAGGAGATCTCCATTATGGAATGCTTTCCCTTGAGCAAAGTTTGGTCCCCACTCTCTTGGCTTTTCAGAAAGTAGTTAAGACACATCTCTTCAATCTGGCCTTTCTTATTGTGAGTTGTGGTTATAATGTTATTTCAGTGCCGTTTTTATCTTTTAATATGGTTTTATTGTGTGTGTGGGTGTTATTGCTTTATTTGAATTATTGTATACCACCTTGGTGACATTTATGACAGGCAGTATAAAATGTTATTAATAACAAATAAATTTTTGGCGCATTTTTCCAAATGTATGAATCAGTCATGCACATCTTTGAAATGTACACATTCTTCTCCCATTGCTTAAAATGTGTTTGTGTGCATTTTTCACAGGTACACATTTCCCCAGACACATTTCCCAAATGTACGCATGCTGTTGAATACATTTGAGGGGCTGGGGGCACAAATCGCCTTGTAAACTCGTAAATGTATAGACTTTGGCCGCAGATTGTATTTGAGTCCATGTTCAATACAGAAGATACACACTGAGTAAATCCTGATAAAAAGTGAACAAAAACAAATTTTGCATACATTCTAATCCTACTGAAACCCCAATTTGACAGTGATGCCTTTGTAACACTTTTCTTCAGGGTCTCTAAAGGGTTACATAGCAAAGGCCTTGTGCAGGGACAATTAATATGTATCATTTTAATTTCTTTAAAATTAAAGAAATATTTAAATATTAAAAAAGAAATATCAAACACAATAATACTGCACATGTAATAATTTTACATGCATAACAATTCACTTATCAGCAAAACAATAAAACAGAGCACAGCCCTCCCAAAGTTCTGTCTTTTTTCAGCTTGAGTCCACAACAAAAATATAAATCAAGCTTCTCTCTGAAGCTTGATTTTTCTGCTGGCTGAAGAAAGAAAACAGTCAGTACTCGGTTCTCTCCAGCTCCACAGCAATCTTCTCAAGGTGGATGAGTCCAATAACACAGGAGCAAACTTTGCAAACAGCCCTTTATATAACATAAAATAACATAAACAAACAAGGAACTCATAGTGTTTGTAAAAAAAAAAAATGACTCTTTAAAAACTTGTAAAGGAAACTAACCTGTCTCAAGGACTCAGGGCCTTATAGGGAAGAGAAAGCAAGCTTCTTCCACACTGCATTTTGGTAACTGCCTAAAATGGTGGCCACTCCCTATCTTACTCCTTTACTGAGTATGTGCAGGAATATTCCCACTCAAAATTCTTAAAGAAAAATATACCAGTGGGTTGCACCTTGACGCTCAGTAACAAAGTGAACAAACAAAGCAAAGGATAGCCACTCTAGAGAAAGGAGCTAGTGTAGAAGGAGCTCCTACCTACGGATGAAAGCCTCCCCGCCCCCGTCTGGGTTCCCTGGGCACCTGCCCAACTCCTGCCCCCACTCGCACACCCCTGGACCCGTACTCAAGCCCCACGCCCACTCGCCAAGCTGCCCGCACTTACCTGGGTCCCATCCTCCTCCACTGTGATCACCATGCTGTGAAAAAACATGGCAATCACAAAACTGCACGTAGACTTATATGCAACATGGTGCCGTGAATCACCACCATACGCAAGATTACAGGCGTAAATGGGCTATTTACACCTGTAATCTTGAGCATATGTGCAGTTCACAGCACTCTGTGTGCGCATTTTTGCAGTTGCCATGTTTTTTCACAACATGGCCATTGCGGAGGGGGAGGAGGACGGAGCCCAGGTTAAGTATGGGCAGCTCAGCGAGTGTGGGGGGTGAGTGGGGGCAGGGGCTTGGCAGGAACAGCTCAGGGGCACAGGCGTGGGTGGTCCACTGGACTCCTGGACCAAAATGGGTGCCCACACCATCCTACTCTCGTTGTAGGCCACAGACCCATTTACAGCTGCTGCCCTTCCAGCTGTCTACTACCAAAACTACTTCTTGCCCCATGGACTCCCACTCACAGTCAGGACAGGATAGCTGAAGAT
This sequence comes from Heloderma suspectum, assembly GCF_057233095.1. Lineage (NCBI taxonomy): Eukaryota > Metazoa > Chordata > Lepidosauria > Squamata > Helodermatidae > Heloderma > Heloderma suspectum. The sequence goes on along the minus strand of NC_139461.1, from coordinate 302,824,878 downwards.
CACAGATTGATCTGAAATAATCAGCAAAATCTGGGGTGTCTGGCTATGACCAGGCTCTCTAAGACAATTGTGAGACTATCGGAGTTTGTTTTGTTCTTTAATTGTGTTGATTTGACTGTTACTAAATAAATTAAAATAAAATCCAACTATTACTCAAAACCGTCTCCCACCCTGAGCAAACCACATAGGACATGATTCTATGTGGACCTACAGTTTTGAGCAACAACTGGATCTTATTTTATTTATTTTTTTAAATAGGAGAGATCAACCATTGTTTGCTTCTTTCTTGTTCCCAGCAGTCCTAGGATGAAACCTGAAATACCAGTGAAACTTGAAACCAGCACATCACCTGGTAGAGCTCAATTTGAATGTCTGCAAATCTTCCTCCCCCACTTCCTCTTAAGATTCTGACCATGATGCAGACATCATCACTTCAACATCAAGTCAGCCTTCCCCCCCTCATTCCCCCTCCCACAACCCTCTAACCGGCTTTTTGTGACATCTCGCACAATTAAAACATCTGGAGATCTCTAACAGTTGCATACGTGTTACACTAATATGGATTTGGGGATTTCCCCTTATTTCTGAGGTTTTTCTCTCTTCCCCTGGAGAATCAGAAATTGCCACAGCTGAAGGTACAGCTTTTGAAAAATGCACACAGAGAGATACAGTCTCCTTCAATGACTTTGAAGTCTCCACTTCCTGTTCCTGCTACTTGGAGCAAGATGAAAGCAATGACAAAAAACCAGAGTGTCTCTATTTGTATTTGCGTAGATATTGGTATTTGCATTCCTTCCAGCCATGCAAATGTATGCTAAATGCCACAACACCAATATGCTTTATTTTGCCATGGTGTTAGGATAAGCAGTTAGCTGGATGCACCCAGATCGTGTCAGATCTTGGAAGCTAAGCAAGGTCAGCCCTGGTTAGTACTTGGATGGGAGACCGCTTGGGAATTCAGGCTTCCTGAATTGAGCAGGGGGGTGGACTCAATGGTCTTGTAGGCCCCTTCCAGCCCTATGACTCTATTTTTTAAGTTTGTATTGTTCTCTGTGGTGGGGAAGGGTTAACTTCTGCATTCTTGTGGGGCACAATATTCTCTAGTGACACAAGCCCAGAAACCAAAACAATTCACACACACACACACACACACACACACAAACACACTGCCCCCTGGGAGGGCAAGCTTTATAAATGTATCATTTAGCAGTATGTATTTATTTATTAAAATAATCATACCTCACTTTTCCATCCCAGATGGGACCTTCACTGCAGCTAAGACTCATGGTAAAAAAAAAAAAACCACAAGAATTTCATAGGTACATCCATTCAGATGTCATGAGGTCAGTCATCTAGTCCCCAGTCCCTTTTTGGTTTTGCACCCCTGCTTTAACTGCATCCTGCATGGGGCAGGCGGTGGGACTAGATGACCTCCAAGGTCACTTCCAATTCTACAAGGGCAACAAAGATGATCGGGGGACTGGAAACAAAGCCCTATGAAGAGAGACTGAAAGAAATGGGCATGTTTAGCCTTGAAAAGAGAAGACTGAGGGGAGACAGGATAGCACTCTTCAAGTACTTGAAAGGTTGTCACAGAGAGGAAGGCCAGCATCTCTTCTCAATCATCGCAGAATGCAGGACACAGAATAATGGGCTCAAGTGACAGGAAGTCAGATTCTGGCTGAACATCAGGAAAAACCTCCTGACTGTTAGAGCAATACGGCAATGGAACCCATTACCTAGGCAGGCTCTCCCACACTGGAGGCATTCAAGATGAGGCTGGACAGCCATCTGTCAGGGATGCTCTTGGATTCCTGCATTGAGCAGGGGGTTGGACTCAATGGCCTTGCAGGCCCCTTCCAACCCTACTGTTCTATAATTCTATGATCCTATCAGATGAAATAAATGGCCAGTGACTGGTGAAGAAAACTGCTCTCTACAAAAGCTTGTGCCACCATCGAATTGTTAATTTTCATGGTGCCCCAGGTCTCTTTGTTGTAGTAAGGTGTGTGTCTGTTTTCTACAACAAACCAACAGAGCCAGCTTTCAGCAAAGCTTACCTTAGCTTAGAAAACTGCTGCAGCGTTCCGATGTTCTCGCCTTTGATTTAGTACCTCAGCCTTTGCTTTCTTGTCATTAACCTTGGGAGGAGCCTATGTCTCACGCCAAATGCTTTCCTTTTACTTAGCAAGCTTAATCATTGGAAAGCATCCATGCCCATGGTATAGTTTGGGCAGCCTAAATGAAGGTGGAAACTGCCCAGAACTAATGAAGTCAGGGAATCACATTTAAAAAAAAAAAAAATGGAGGGAGGAGGGAGATGGGTTTTGAAAGCCGCTTTCTTTCTGCCTTGTGGTGGCCAAGACGGCAGGTCTGCCATCTATTGGCTTTTTGAAGCACAGGACATTGGGCCTCTGTACAAATTCTGATGCCAAAGATCTGTAGTTCCATGGCAGAGACCCTGCTTTTCATGCAGAAGGTCCCAGGTTCAATCCCCAGCATCTCCAGGTAGGGCTGGAAAAAACCCTGCCTGAAACCCTGGAAAGCCGCTGCCAGTCAGTGTTGACAATACTGGGCTAGATGGACCAATGGCCTGACTCGGTATATAGCAGCTTCCAATGATCTCAAGATGTTTGAAGATGCACTTCTGTTGCATGCACACGGGGAAACAATACACATGCAGAGCTACACACTCAGCAAGACTCTTTTATGGCTGCACTGCAATTAAGGAAAGAACAACCTCCCCCCCGGCCCGGCCTCTCTTCCTGTTGTGCATGATCAGGCAGGATTGTAGGATGAGGTGCTAACAGCTTGCCCGGGTGTGTAAATACTGCAGCTTCGGGGATTCCATTGGGTTAATTTAGGAGATACTTGAACTTTGCTTAAAGGGACCCGCGTGCCGCTTATTCCTCGGAGTCAGTGGATATATTTGTAATTTGCAGAATGTGCAAGTTCATTAGAATACAGGCACTCCGCTAATTATGGCCAGAACCACTTGCTATGACTTTATGTGTTATGCATAAAATATTATCTAATGAGGCAGTTCTCAGGTCTATGTTTAGGCTTAAAGAGCAAATATTTTTACACTCGAAGACTGCATGCACGCCCAAGCCATGCCACTGCAACCAATCCAACCCATGTCCAAATGCCCTGGTTTGGCAACAAAATGAAACCTTCTTCCTAGGCCCAGCTGATGCAAGCAAGAAGGTGTGTGGAGTAGAGATGTTAGAGAATTCCACCACAGACTCCAGTGAGGCCGGAATCCGGCCCCCCAGAGTCCATGGGGGAACAGAGCAATCCCCACCACCACCCCGCAAAATTTACCTGGGACAGAGCCTACCTTTGTTTGTTGGCCATCCACTGCCCCGCAAATGGCTGCCCTGGTCTGCGGCTGCCATTTCCTCTCTACTTTAGCCGTGATAGGCTACGTATTTATGTAGCCTATCACGGCTAACACAGGGATGCAAATGGCATAGAGGCCGCCATTTGCGTCCCTGTGGTAGACGTGATAGGCTACATATATATTTATGTATATGTAAATATATACATATATTTATATGTATATATACATATATCAGGGCTACCACAGGGACACAATGATGTGCTTCTATCAGGCTACCGCAGGGACACAAATGGCGGCCACTACAGTGGCCGCCATTTGCAGCCGCAGCCCAGCAGCAGATGGAAGTCCAGCTGCTCGCAGTCCAGCCAGCAACTCCATGGGCTCCCCGCAGAGCGGAGCTGGCTGGGGAGGATTCCAGGGGGGAGGAACAGATCGCCTCCCCCCCAGCAGACAGCCACAGCGGAATGGGTACACCTCATACACCCCTAGTGTGGAGCAGATCTGGGCAGAGTTCAGCAAATGCCAAGACAAACAAAACAAAATCAGAAGAATTCAGATTCGGTCCATTTCCAAATACTCTTTTCGGGCCCAGTTGAGAGGTTTGGCCACATGCAGCAGAATGAGATGATAGCATTCAGAGGTGGTAAAATGGATCACTTTATTTTGTAGGTGGTGGAATGACATTTTAAATTATCACTTCTGACTTAAGAACTCTCTGCAACAAGAAAACTATCCCAATAGGGGACAGACTAAGCTAGAAGCTCTCTCTCTCTCCCTGATGTGCTTCTTGTTGTTGTTGTTGTTGTTCTCCTCCCCCTCCTCCTCCTCTCCCTCCTCTCCCTGGTGTGCTTCTTCTTCCTCTTCTTCTTCCTCTGCTTCTGCTTCTCTCCCTGATCTTCTTCTTCTTCTTCTTCTACTTGCTAGGAGGAGTTGATGTGAGGGAGCTAAATATGTAGGCCAGGCCGAAACAAAAAGCCATGGTATGACTGTTCCACTTTTCACTTCAGATTAGGGGTTGCATGTCTGAATGCTCCAAAACAAAACAAAAAACCCACACAGAAAAAACTAGTATGTCAGGTGGGAAGTCTAGACTACAGTTCTTCTCCCCGACATTTAGGGTGCATTCCTAGCCACACTTACCTGGAAGTGAATCCTACTGAAGCCATTGGAGCTTACTTCAGAGTAGACATGTATAGGATTGCAGTGTCAGTTCTCTATCTGCAGGGAATGTTTTGTACTTCAGGGGGAGAGAATGTTCAAACATGCAGTTCTCCACCTGCATTCTAAATTAGTGCCATCCTGAGACAGTTTTAGCACATGATCATCTGTTTATGTAGACCAGCCTTCCACAATCTGGTGCCATCCAGATGTTTTAGACTTCAACTCCCATCAGCCTCAGTCAGTATGGCCAATGCTGGGAGTTGTCATCCAACTTCTGGAGGGCACCAGGGTGAGGAAGGTTGATCTAGATTAAGGCTTCATTCAGTCTAACAAACAAATTCACAAAAAACAGATGAAATCACACACTCTCTATATGGAGAAATATGGAGCCGACTTCCAAATCAGGTCAACTAGTCAGGTGAGGAGGCACCCATTTAAAAATAACACCCAAGTCATGTAGCTGCTCTTTGCTTTGACACATTGACATGGGACAGGGCCTTCTCTGCTGTGGTACCCTGGTTGTGGAATGCTCTCCCCTTGGAGGCCCAGTTGACGCAGATGTCAGTTTCATTTCAGCACCAAGTTAAAACATGGCTTTTCATCAAAGCCTTTGAGGGCTAACTGAATAACCTAAAGTTGCACACTGTTTTAACTGCTTTATTGTTTTAGATTCTGGTATTTCCTTGTTGAATGGTTTAATATGCTTTTAGCTGTTTAAATTATTCATTGTTTCATATTGTTTAAATTTATTTTATCTGTTAATAAAATCTCAGCCGCCCTGAGATTTTAATGTTATAGGGTGGGATACAAATGTTTTAAATAAAATGATAGATAGATAGATAGATAGATAGATAGATAGATGATAGATAGATAGATAGATAGATAGATGATTGAGAGAGAGAGAGAGAGAGAGAGATGAGTGACTGAGGCAGCTTCTACTAATGTACACAAAATGGTGCCCAGCAGTTCAGTGCTATTTATACAACAAAGCCAAGTGAGCTGACAAAGCAGCCCCTGTGTTAAAGTGAAACATGTGGACCAAAATGCAGTCTGCCTAAGAGGATGTGCTGGCCAGGGGATGAAAATGCCCATAGGCACAATGTCCCGGTGGAATGGGAACAGATGGCCCACCCTCTGCAAGGCTCTTCAGCCATTTCTTCACTACCAGCTGAGCTGAGAACTCAATTTACTGCCTCACCTCTGAATCTACAGGAGTCATAGACAACTGTGGTGGTCTCAGCCAGATGTGGCTGCAACCCAAGCAGGGAGTTCTAGGCAAGAGATCAGATTCCAACAAGGCAAAATTAAGCCAAGCAAAGCTCATGTTCCACTAAGGCAAAGTCAAGCAAGACAAAGCCCAGTTTCTGGAAAGGCAAAGTCAAGCAAGACAAAGCTCAGCTCAGGTGAAGTCCAAGTTCTAGGTAGCACCTTGGATAGTTCCATGTGTAGTTCAGGCTGGAGATTCATACTAACAAACTTGAATGTTACTTTAGCCACAGATTGAGACTGAAATAGGGTTTCAGCTTCAGCTCAGTCTGGGTGGCCAGCTCTGCATTCAAGACGAGGCTGGACAGCCATCTGTCAGGGATGCTCTGACTTGAATTCCTACACTGAGCAGGGGGTTGGACTCGGTGGTCTTGTAGGCCCCTTCCAACCCTACTTTTCTATGATTCTAAGCCTCTTCCAGTTACAGGGCCCTTGCATCAGTTCCTCAGGCCAGGGAGGTAGTCACAAAATGGGGTCCTGAAGCAGAGGGGCTTCTAGGAAAGTGAGGTCATCTAGGTTCAGTGCTGAAGGCAATTCACTCTCCCACACTGTATCCACAGCCTCATCTCCTGAAGACAGGAAGTCTGAGTCTGAGCCAGGGGTCATGACACTGCCTGTAGCATCTCTGAATGATTCAGACTTTGCATCCTTCCAATTATACTCTGGGGGGGGGGTGTCAGTTGTATCTATGAGTTGGGTGATGGTTGGATCATTCAGTCACTCCTGATGCACAGAGAGACCCTCAGAGAAGTCGGCCCGTTGGGGAAGAAGTAAAGCACATGTCCTGCATGCAAAAGCTCCCATGTTCAACCCCTGGCTTCTGCAGATGGAGCTGGGAAAGACCCCTCTCTGAACCCCTGGAGAGCTGCTACCAGTCAGCGTAGACCAGAGGTGTCGAACCTCAGGACCCCAGGCCAAATCTGGCCCACCTGGGGTCCCAATCTGGCCCCCCAGGGCTCTCCAGATGGCCAATTCCCTTCCATGGCACCAGTCCCTTTCCCCCGACTGCCAATCATTCGGTAGTGTCCTGGCTTTAGTGCAGTTTCTCCCCATTCTAAAAGGCTGAAATGCCTCTCCTAAGGCTTAGCTGCTGGCACTTGGAGATCCAAGCTAAAATAGGCTCGTACATTTGTGGGGGGGGGCACCCCATTCGTCTTTGATCCTGCCCCTTTTGCCTTCAGTGCCACCCCTGTGCTGAAAGAGTTTCATCACCCCTGCTGTAGACCATACTGAGCTAGATGGACCAATAGTCAGCCCCTCTTTAAGGCGTCCCATGTTCCTGTGTTCCGTTGCACCCCTGCACAACATGAATGCTCGCCTTCTTCCAGTCACCAGGCACATTCAGAGGAGCAACTCATGTAGCACCACACTGGGTGGGATTCTCCGGGCTAGGAGAAGTCCTGCTGGCAGTATTTGTTTGTTTGTTTATTACATTTACATCCCACCTTTTTTCCTCCTTAAGGAACCCAAGGCGGCTGACATTATCCTCCTCCTCTCCATTTTATCCTCACAACAACAACCCTGTGAGGTGGGTTGGGAAACGAGTCTGTGACTGGCCCAAAGTCACCCAGTGAGCTTCCATGGCCGAGTGGGGACTAGAACCCGGATCTCCCGGCTCCCAGTCCAACACTCTCACCACTACACCACATTGGCTCTCTACTTGACACACTGCTTGGCATTCCCAGACTGATGCCAGGGTCCCAGCACCCCCAGCAGGGCCAACTGCTGATGCCTGGCTTGGGCCTTTCCATCAGCACCAGGAGGCAAGCCGTCAATTTGATTGCCCATAATGCCCCTAATGTAGCATCACTCCAGGCATCATGGGAAATTGAAATGGAAGCCCACCACTTGATCCTGATCAGAGCACTGCTGCTGCCCACCGCTACCACTGCTGCCCGTTAAGCCCGCCGGGCACCTACTGTCACAGGAGAAAGCCCACCAGAAGGCATCTTCCCAAGGGTCCTTTCAGACCTGGAGCTGGCTCTGTGAAGGGGGAATTCTTACTATTTCACACACTCAACAGTTTGAGGGTCTAAGCATGAAGCGCACACCCAATTTTAATTCAGGAAAAAAGGAATTTGAGGGTGGGGAAAACTGGGTTACACACGTGCAGCCAAGACCATCCTGTAATCTGCACATTGTTCGAGGATAAGAATATATTTCCCGTCCCAAGAGCATATAAAACCTTGAACACGCTTGCCAATGTTCCCTGAACAACGGTGTGCCCTCCCACATAAATGCTTCTCACACCCCTCCAAAGCACAATCATAGCCCTCGGTTTGGCTACTCAGCAGGTGACCGTCCGTGCCGGCTTCTAGGATTAGACCCCTCCGCAATATTTTTAAGTTATGCAGATATATGGCTGCTGCTCTTGCTATTCTTCTTTGACAGATATTCATTTCAATATTTTTTTCCAATATGCTTCTCATAAGACGTAAAAATCAATAGAACAAAGGGAAGAATAAAGTTTCATTGCACAGTAATGAGCTAGACAGTGCCTATCCGTCACAAACTCTGAAAGCAGAACTCCTGGCTGAGGGGAAAGGAATTCTTTTCATAACCTCTTTGTGGCAAGATGTATGATAGCCTCCAGACTGTCTGGATTTGTACACAACTAATATTTTTGCAGTGTTTCACCAAGGCCAAATTCGTTTCACCTCAGGGTTAGACCCTAACTGTACAAAACATCTCCCATCTCTCCTTCCCTGCCAGAGCACTTATTTCTTCCAAAGCTGGGTACCCATTTGTGGCAGCATCAATATTCCCATGGAGACCACAGGCTCTTGGGAGACTGTGCTGCAACACCATCAGAAGCTCTGCCTCCTCATCCTTACTGTCATGAAAACATGTGCTCTGGAGTTCAGATGTGATTCATTATGGTTGGCTATAGGATTTGTCAGAAATTTAAAGATCAGTGAGCCACAGGAGCAGGTTGAGCACATAAACTGGCAGAACCTCAGATTCATTTGAGCAAGCCGTGCCTCGGAATGCTGGAGAAATTCAGGATGGGCTAAAATGAGCTCAGATTTCTACAAATTCAACCTATGGAATCCGCTGCAGAGTGGCCCCCTCAGGCCAAGAGGAGTCCATGGACTTTGGGATTCTTATTTTTTTACTTTCCCATATTTAATGCATATTTATTTGTAGGAAAATATGAAGTTTATGTGGAGGAAATGTTGAATGGGATGGGGGACAATACGCTAAATGTTACGTGCTGAGGTAAATTATGTAAATTGTTAACAAAACCACATACGTAATTATTTGTGTATTTTTCCGCATGACAAAAAAATAAAAATTCGCATCTGTCTGTGAATGGACAATGGAACAAAAGGCACCTGACGATCTGCGAAACACAGATGGAGAGGATTTTACACAGTCCATACATCTGCAGCCGTGCTCCATGCATGACAAAATTATACCATATTTTTCTAGGTGTTTTTATCCAGATTTGGCAATTTTTTCTTTCAACTGAGAGCAATAGTAAGCCCATGGGGGAAACAAAGACTGTGCAGTGCTTATCCTATTCTGTGGTTACCTCAGGTTCTCAGGGGAAGCTGGTTGCACATAATGGAGGTAAAGTCTAGTCTGGTAAGCAGAGTCAAGTCATGGTAGCGAAGTAAACACATATAGTCCATCAAGGTAGATAAGTCAAGACACAATAGGTAACATCAAGCCAGAAGCCCTCTTAAGCAGAGGGCAGATGAAAACAAGACCTTGGATAGCTTTAAGTGGTTCCTGCTGGCTGGAGCTCTCTCCTATTAGCACAATAGGAGGATGTTGTCTCAGCAGGGAGCTAAAGCCAAATGAAGACTTATGTGGACTGACAAGACTTGTAGTGTAGGAGCACAAGTCTGCTGAAAAACAAGGCACATGTTAATAATGGATAATGCACCCTGTTGCTCTGCACAATGGGACTTCCCACTGCCCAGGAGTTTTGTGGGCTGTGGAGAGCACAATACTGCTGGGAAACAAGATAAATGCTCCCTGCACACCTTCTTTGCCAGCAGAATCTCTGGGGTTCTGGCACTGCAGCAACTTCCAGCAGCAAAGCAGCCACCTCCAGAGGTGGAGTGTGGCCCCTGGAAGGTTGGAGGGTGATGTGGTCCCCCAGCCCTCCAAGGTTGCCCATCCCTTAATGATTACTTAATGATTTACTCTTACCCAGTTTGTGTATGGGAGGTGGATCGTGTACAGATGAAGCTGTAAATTATGTGTGCCATTTCTGTGGGGAAGGCTGCATTTGTGCTGAGAGTTATCTTGTGTTGGACAACTGAGTCAGTATGGTGTAGTGGTTAGAGTGTTGGACTGGGACTTCAGAAATCCAAGTTCTAGTCCCCACTCAGCCATGAAGCTCACTGGGTGACTTTGGGCCCATCACTGACTCTCAGCCTAACCTACCTCACAGGGTTGTTGTTGTGAGGATAAAATGGAGAGGAGGAGGATCATGTAAGCTGCCTTGGGATCCTTGCAAGAGGGGGGAAAGGGAAGATATAAATATAATACACAAATAAATAAACTGTGCCTGATACCATTTTGTGTGCAGATTTTGTAAGACTGCAAAGATCTCCAGGGTACAAGTCATATGTGGATTTGGCTTTGATGCCTCTTATAATGGCTCAGGGCTGTAGCCAGAAGGAGCATATTTCCCCTGTGGATATTCTAGGCCCCTATTTGAATGTTCAGCTTCCAGGAGGAGGAGGTGGAGGAGGAGGAGGAGGAGGAGGAGGAGGAGGAGAAGAAGAAGAAGAAGAAGAAGAAGAAGAAGAAGAAGAAGAAGAAGAAGAAGAAGAATCTCCAGTAGAGGCTAGTAGCTCTGATTTAGGTGGGGCTGTGAATCCATTCTGGGTTTCAGTCAGAGCTAGCCAGAACTCTACAGGAGCTATCCAAGGTGCTGAACCCATTTGGGGATAGGGGTCAGCACTTTGGATGGCTTCTTTAGAGCTCTGGCTGGTTCACTGCCCCACCAGCCTCCACTGGGTATCTCTGTACATATATAACAAAAAGGATGCAAGGAGTTTTCTATCCAACCACTCCCTAAGAAGTAATACAATTAAATAAATTTTAAAACATTTGGATACCTGTTTGTATGTTTGTTTGTATGTATGTTTGTATGTTGTATGTATGTAGGGGCCGTGGTGGCTTAGTGGTTAAGACGCTGAACTGCAGACTGGAAGGTTGGCAGGTCAGCAGTTCGAGACCCGAGTGCCGCGTGACGGAGTGAGCTCCTGTCTTCAGTCCCAGCTTCTGCCAACCTAGCAGTTCGAAAGCAAGAAATTGCAAATAGATAAATAGGTACCGCCTGGGCGGGAAAGGTAACAGCGTTCTGTGCACCTCGGTGTTCAGTCATGCCGGCCACATGACCACGGAAGCGTCTTCGGACAGCGCTGGCTCTTCGGCTTAGAAACAGGGATGAGCACCGCACCCTAGAGTCGGACACGACTGGTTGGGGACACCTTTACCTTTTTTGTATGTTCTAGCTGTTCTGTAATAATTCTCCACCCATTCGGCCTACTTGCTACAAAATATCTGGCTACTGGCCTGGAATGGATACACAGTTGCTCTTGGATTGATCCAAAGATCTCTGAAGGCCTAACAAATGCAATATATTCTCTCAGCTATGAGGCCAAGAGAAGGAGAGGCTTGGATCTCATTCTTCCCAAAAATGGAAGAGAGTAATTTTGAATAGCATTCAGTTGTTGATGCAGCGGAAGGCACTTTCTCCTTCTGAACAAGGGCTGTTTATCAACTGCCTCCTTGAAACCCCTTTTGTAATGGCTTTCTTATCTGGAAGGCAGGCAAGGCAAACTGGGATGGCTGCTTTTTTTTTTCTTTTGCATTGCATTCATGCTTTGCTTATGGCAAAGAAGCCTGTCCCTGTTGCTCATCTCCAAAGCCGTCATACCGATACTAGAAGTGTGTCACAAGCTGCCAGTTTGGCATGTTAGCACTGATTCAGAGATGTGACGCCCTTCTGTTTTCCATGCCTTCCCTTTCTGCCATGTATGCTAGAGAGGATCTGTCATGAGACCAGTACAGTCACCATTTGCCAATTATATGTGCCGATCAACAAGAGCAATAATAATTCCACATAGCATTGGAGAGCATTCAGAATGCTTTACACTGGGGGTGCAGAGCCTCAGGCCTCAGGTTCAAATGTGAGGTCCCCAGGTGGCCACACCCCTTCCCCTGGCCATGCCCCCTTTCCCCTCCCCCTGAACATGTGATGGTTTCCTGGCTTTTGTGCAGTTCATTCTAAAAGATTGAAATGACCCTCCTAAGGTTTATTTACAGTAAGAGCTTTATGTTAAATATGGTGGAATTTTTGGTATTTTGACCTGCCCCTTTTGCTTTTTACCCCACCCCTTTCACTTGCAGCTTTGCCCTCCACTGGAATGAAGCCCCTGAGAGATTCTCCAAAATGGAATTTTGCCCTCAAGCAGTAGAGGCTGGTGGCTATAGTTCTAGAGGGGTGGTGAGTCCATTCTAGGTTTTAGTTAAAAGCAGCCAGAACTCTAAAGGTGCTATCCAAGGTACTGAACCCATTTGGGGGATAGGTTTCAGAACCATGGATAGCACCTTTAGAGCTCTGGCTGGTTCTAACAAAAACCCAGAATGGATTCACCACTCTTCCAAAACTGGAGCCACCAGCCTCCACTGCCCTCAAGCTAAAAGAGGTTCAATGCCTCTGCTTTACATAAATAACAAAATGGTGTTGAGGTGTACTAAAATAGGAATGGACTGCTCTGTCCATTTCAGTTTCTCTCAGTTTCTCTTTTTTTTCCTCCAGCCTTAATTTTGGTTTGTCCTGAATGCTGAGATTTATTTTTCTTTAAAGTAGCATGGAAATTTGTTTGCATTTTATGCACATTTCCCATAATGCTTGCATTTTTGTATGTAATATATATATTAGGGATGTCAGAGAAATCTGCAGCAGTTTCAAAGGAGTTTGGGTTTCTGTGAATCCAACCTGCAGTTTCCACAGCTGATTGGGATTTTCCAAGTCATGCAGATTCCATGGACTTGCAGACATTTTTTTTTTTTTCATTTTGGGAGAGATTTGCACAAATGTGCATTTGTGCTAGTGTGTTTTCACGCAAATGTGCATTTGCAAACAGGAATGAAATTCTCATACATCCCTAAATTTTTTTTAAAAAAATCCAGTTCTATCAATGACTGGACGACAGAACGTAAGACTAGACAACTGACAATCCGTGAAACACTGATGGAACCGATTTAACAAAAATCTGTACATCCCTAATATACATTGCAAGCAATTGTCCTAATATAATGCATTTTAATGTCATTTTCACTGGATACAGATTTTAGTATCCTTTTTTAATTGGAGAACTCTATTGCAAAATTTAAAGAATTTCTAATTTCGAAGGATAACTGAGTTTCACATATTGGTTCCAAAGTGCAAAATTAGGTACGTTTGCATTAAAATGAGAAGTGAACAAATTTCTCCACCATCCCTACTATGGTAAGCCAGCAGGTCAGTACTATTATCCACTCATATTGCAGTTAGGTGTCTGTAGCTAAGAAATAGTCACCTGCCTAGGAACATAAGCAGCTGCCTTATTTCAGGTCAGACTATTTGTCCATTTAGCCCAGAAATGTGCACCCTGATTAACAGCGGTTCTCTGAGGTCTCAGGCAGAAGTCTTTCTCAGCCCTACTACCTGAGAGATTTAAAATGGAGATGCCAAGGATTGAACCTGGCACCTTCTGCATGCAAAGCATGTGCTCTACCACTGAGCTATGGTCTTTTCCTAAGTCAGGTGACCTTTACAGCATGAGAAGCTGCAGCTGTGTACAGAGGTAATGTGACCCAACCTGAGTAGTGGTGCAATCATCAAAAGAATAAAAGGTCCACTTTGCATGTTATAACACTGCATCAGTTGAGTAGTTAGGTTTGCTTATATGCCTCAGTGTGACAGGTGCTATGGTGTGGGCATCACGGAATTTTACAAAATATTAATAAAGCTCCTTTCCAAACCAGGCTTCGCACGCGCACACACACAAACAGAGAGACAGAGAGAGAGAGACAGAGAGAGAGAGAGAGAGATTCCTTTCAAGTTATCTGCACTGGGCAGGGGATGCTGCTGTAAGCAGCTGGTACTGATGGAGTCACAATGTGATGTGGAATAAGATGAGTTGTTTAAGTATGAGGCAGTGGTGCATTCAGGTGTCACAACAAACTATAGTTTATCATGAAGGGAACAAGCCATAGCAAGCCTCAGGCTTGGATGCTCTCCTCTCCTCCATTTTCACTTTCATTCATGTTGGCCGAACTCAATGAACTGTGGTTAACCTTAACTATGCTTTGCATGAAAGAAGCCACCTTCAAACCACGGGTTATGAAGCTGGCTTGTTTCAACAAACCATAGTTAAGATTAACCACAGTTTAGGGTTCAGACATAATGCTAAACTGTAATTAATCAAAAAGGGAAGCAAAAGTTTCTAATTTTCTCCTCATGCCTGGCCTGGAGAAGGATGGAATGCTAATCCAAGTCACACAGTGCACCCAGGAGGATCTATCCTCAACCTTTCAAGTCTTCCCTGGATAATCTGAACCATTCCTTTAATAATATTTTTAAGGACTTCAAAGAATACAATAGGGAACGAGGGAGGATGTCTTTGGATGAAGAGATGGAGAAAGGAATAAAGAAAGGAGGGATGCAAGGCAGGACAGGATGAGACCAGCACTGTAATGTGAGGAAGACAAGTATATCAATTTGGCTGTATGGAGAGAAGCTCATCAAAAAGTGAAGTCAGGAGATGCTATGAATAGTTCAGGAGGAAAGGTTCTGACAATAACATTGCAGAAGGAGCAATGCAGTTCAATGCATTGCAGATAACATGAAGTGAATTTGTGAAGGAAGAAGCCAGGTTATCTAGCTCCTTTTCTGTTCATTCAGCTGAAGCAACAACTACCCCATTTTTATTTTTGCCAAATGTGAAAATCATGCCTACCTTTCCACTCACCCTCCCCACGTCCCCATCCCCAGCTCCTTCCCAAAATGATAGTCTATATCAGTTTGAAATTGGTGACTGCAACACAGAATGGAAATGGTGGCTGAATCTCACATCACCCGCATCTCCCGAGCATGATGCCATAGGCCTGGTTTGTCCGCCACGTTTCAGTGATTCCACAAGGTTGTGCATCTGCATATCATGCCACATTTCCAGCACAGAACTTTCTTGACAGCACACAAGATTATTTACAGGAGTCACGGGCAGTCATGAGGCAACAATCAGATGATATCTGCGCTACGAAAACAAAAAGTCCCCAAAGGCACCAAAACTTTAACCAAGAGCAACTATATTTTGAAATTTATTTATTATTACATTTATATCCTCCCTTTTTTGCTTCTTGCATCTCCAAGCAAGGCTGGAAATATTCCTGCCTAAAACCCTGGAGAGCAGCTGCCAGTCAGTGTCAACAATACTAGGCTAGATGGACTAATGGTCTAACTCAGTCTAAGACAACTTCCTATGTTCCTCCCAGAGTGCCTTACTGGTCAGGTAAAAAAACAAGACATTAGCTTCTCTCAGGCTTACAATCCAAAAGACATGGCACAAAAGGGGAAACGGAAGGGGAGGGCGGGGGAAGAAAACTCAAGCCCCAGTTCTTGAAGTTACAGTTCTCGTAACAACCAGCTAGGACAGAAACTGTTCAGGTAGCCTGATGCAGAGGCTACTACCAGGTGACTGTTGAAGGACCCAAAGGCAGCCGATGTCTCTTCATACCAGCAACTGATAGGTTTTTATGCCACTCTGGAGAAAATGATGTTTTCTGACTCTGAAAAAGAAGGCTTATCTACAACATTGTTGCTGCTAGGGAGTACAACTAGGGATGGATTGACCTGCCTCTGTCTGCACTGCCACCCATCCGATGAGCCCCCTCCGGCCGGTCCCCCCTACTCACCATTCCCTCAGTGAGCCACCATTTTTTCACAAAATGGCAGCTAAGGTTTTTCCAGACATGTAATGTTGCAGAAATGGCAGCCATAAAGAGGCCATTCATGCAACATTACAGGCGTAAATGGACCATTTACGTGGACCCCTTTACAGCTCCCTTTATGTAACATTACATTTATGGAAAAACCCTAGCCACCATTTTGGGAGGGGGCGGGTTGCAAAATGGCAGCTCACTGAGGGAATGGGAGGCTGCTGGGTGCTTGCAGACTGCACAGCAGCTTGGCCAGCAGATCTGGTAAGCATGATAGGTCAGCAAGCAGGGTCCAGGAGGCCAAATGGAGGGAGTCTGCCAGACTCCACCACTCTCTCGGCCTCCTGCAACATCCTTAAGTAGAACCCCAGGAAATATTACTTCTGTTCTCTGAGGAATTTCCAGCGTGGATGGTGATGATTGGAGCATTTTTTTTATAGCTGCTGAACTGCAAATAAAATCCCACAGATTCATTGGATGATTATTCTTCCCTTTGATATTTCAAGGGTCTTTGGATAAAAGAGGAGGGAAAGGAAAGGTAGAAAAAGACTCATGAAAATTTTATAACCTAAGAGAGCCATCCTATGGTCCCTGGGAGAGTGTCCCAGGGACCAAAGGATTGCTTGGAAAAACCCTTCTGAGGTCTGAGACAGTGCTCCAACCTTGAAAGGGGGAGTCAGAGATCTGACCCTCTCCCTTGCCGCCTCATAGCTGGTGTAGAAAGAGCTGCACTGGCTGCCCTCCAAGGTCAACCTTGAAGGAGGAGAAAATGGCTGTTCTGGTGTGTGGGGAGGGGAGACCATAGAGGCCAGGATAAAAGATATCCTAAGCCTCCTTCCCTCCCCCTCCAAAGGGGCATTGCTAGATGGGCTGAAAAGCCTGTCTAGCAAAAATCACTAAAGACTGAGGATGGGGAGGCAAAGATCACCTCTGCCACTCCTCCCGCCCTGCTGTCTTCTGCCCATCAGGGCACAGGAATATTGGAAGCCTCCATGTCTGGAGGCTTCGGACCAGCGAGGATGCAGTCGATAGGATTACACCCTAAGTTGATGTCATCCTATTGCTTAGTTAAAAGCAGGTCACAGACTGTCCAAAGCAATCCAATTTCCCAGCCCATGTTGGGGATGTCATCAACAACTAGAGGACTCTTGACAAGGTGACCTGCAGACATGTAAGTGATACACTATACACAGAGAGAAAGAGAGAGAGAGAGAGAGAGAGAGAGAGAGACAGACAGACAGACAGACAGACCACATAGTTTCAGGGAGAGTTGGCCAGAGAGCTAGAGATTATATAGAAGTGTGTTTTTGTCCCTCCCTGGTTAGATGGACTCCTGTAAAGGTTTGTTACAGATGGACAAATCTGTCAGTTTCACTTTATCTTGCATTCAGAAGTTCAAATCCCAAGTTCTTTTTCTCCCATATATGAAGAACTCTGTGAATTTTTGGCAATTTTTGTATTAAAAAATGAATGGAAACAAAATTCCCACCCATCTGCACCACCCAAATTCAATAGGGACAGCTACTCCCAGTATGAAGAGGACCATAGTGTACCTGCCTGCCATATAGCTGCTAAAGATGAGGTGCCTGTGTGGAAAAAGAGGTGGCAACTCTTATGGAGCACTAACATGGTTGGATACATAGGGATTTGAACCTAGATTTGTAAGTGAAAAGAATTCAACGCCCTGGGCCTGAATGGACAGTTTCAGTTTCTCCCACATTCTTTTTTTTTTTTTTTAATCTCAAGTCCATTTTGTCCTGTATATGGAGAACTTTGCAAATGTTGGTAAATTATTGTCAAAACTGAACTGAAACAAAATTCTCACCCATCTCTAGTTTAGGCAGCATAATGTAGAACCTAATGAAACACTAGCCTGTTTTACTCCATCGCTCCGTTGGACTAGCAAGAAGAAATATGCAAGTTCCCCTTGCAGCAGATTCTAGCAGGATTGATGTCAACTTTTAAATTACACACACACACACACACACACACACACACATTGGCACAAAGCCAGGATCAACTGGAATTTGCATCTTACCAATCTGCTGTTTGCTTGTCTTGCTTGCGTCGGTCCAAACAACCAATAGAAGTCAACAGCAGGTAGGCGAGCAACGAACTGAGTTGGCATGAGATGAAAAGTCCATATCTCAACCGGTCTTGTAGATAAAATATTTTCTTAATGTGGGAAGGGAGCAATTAAAATAACACATAGATGGGCTGTGTGTCAGTTAATCAGAAGCTACGGGTGATTGTGTCAAATGGAAGACACATCAATTTGGGGATGGTGGATTGAACATTATCATCCATTTTAAAATATTGTGGAGGAAACTGTACCATGCCATCTCTAATCTATGCACACAAGCAGCCCTGATTAATAAACTGGGTGTGAACAACTGTGTATGGGGCTCTAAAGGAGAATGGCACCATCTGGACTGAATGCCTTCCTTTTGCTTCTGCCTTCTTTCATATCTTAACCATAATGTATTATTCTGCATCGTACAGGCCAGGGGTGCTTAATCTTTTATGCCAAGGCAGGGATTCTAGCGAAAGCACAAATGCCTTGCTGCAATGATCTTTTATTGGAGTCAAAAGAAACAGCACTGGGGCCACAGTGGAATTTTAATTAATACAAACAGCCCAGATCTAAGAGTGTGGTTGTGTATTCCATACATTCACAACTGCAACCGTGCAGGCATCCAGCATTCTGAGAACCTGATTTGTATTTTTAAAAAACTTTGTTGTCTTAATTGGTTCTTCATTTTCTTTGTTTTACAGACAGCCTTTTCCTTCCCATCCCTCTGCCCCCGGCTAAAATAAAGCAAGAAAACTTTGCAATGCTATTTTTCTAAAGATCTTTCTCTAGGTGAATATCTGGCCTGCAGGCAAAATATATGTATATATTCATTACTCTTTAACAGATATATATACTTAAGGTATGCATTTTTCTGACTAGTCCAACAATGAATCCCAGGAGATCTATTTTCTGTGGTTGTTAATAGAAGCAAGCTTCTGGCTCTCATTACTACATGTTGTTGTTGTTCAGTCGTTCAGTCGTGTCCGACTCTTCGTGACCCCATGGACCATAGCACGCCAGGCCTTCCTGTCCTGCGCTCTCTCCCGGAGCGTGCTCAAGTTCATATTCATTGCATCCGTGATGCTATCTAGCCATCTCATCCTCTGCCGTCCCCTTCTCCTTTTGCCTTCAGTCTTTCCCAGCATCAGGGTCTTTTCCAGGGAGTTTTCTCTTCGCATTAGGTGGCCAAAATATTGGAGCTTCAGCTTCATTATCTGTCCTTCCAATGAGCACTCAGGGTTGATTTCCTTTAGGGTGGACTGATTTGACCTCCTTGCAGTCCAGGGGACTCGTAAGAGTCTTCTCCAGCACCACAGTTCGAAAGCATCAATTCTTCGGCACTCAGCCTTCCTTATAGTCCAGCTGTCACAGCCATACATTACTACTGGGAAAACCATAGCTTTGCTTAGACGGACCTTTGTCGGCAAGGTGATGTCTCTGCTTCTTACTATGCTGTCTAGGTTGGCCATAGCTTTCCTCCCAAGGAGCAAGCGTCTTTTAATTTCATGGCTACAGTCACCGTCTGCGGTGATCTTGGAGCCCAAGAAAGTAAAATCTGTCACTGCTTCCATTTCTTCCCCTTCTATATGGCAGGAAGTGATGGGGCCAGATGCCATGATCTTCGTTTTTTTAATGTTGAGTTTCAAACCAGCTTTTGCACTCTCCACTTTCACCCTCAACAAGAGGCTCTTGAGATCCTCTTGGCTTTCTGCCATTAGGGTGGTATCGTCTGCATATCGGAGGTTGTTGATAATTCTCCCAGCAATCTTAATTCCGACCTCAGATTCATCCAACCCGGCATTTCTCATGATGTACTCTGCATATAAGTTAAATAAGCAGGGTGACAATATGCAGCCTTGTCGTACTCCTTTCCCAATTTTGAACCAATCGGTTGTTCCATGTCTGGTTCTGACTGTTGCTTCTTGACCCTCGTACAGGTTTCTCAGGAGACAGGTAAGGTGGTCTGGTACTCCCATCACTTTAAGAATTTGCCACAGTTTGTTGTGAGCCACACAATCAAAGGCTTTAGCGTACTCAATGAAGCAGAAATAGACGTTTTTCTGGAATTCTCTTGCTTTCTCCATGATGCAGCGAATGTTGGCGATTTGATCTCTAGTTCCTCTGCCTCTTCAAAACCCAGCTTGTACTTCCGGTAGTTCTCGGTTCACATACTGCTGAAGCCTAGCTTGTAGGATTTTGAGCATCACCTTGCTGGCATGTGAAATGAGCGCAATTGTGCGGTAGTTTGAACACTCTTTGGCGTTGCCCTTCTTTGGAATTGGAATGTAAACTGACCTTTTCCCGTCTTGTGGCCACTGTTGAGTGTTCCAGATTTGTTGGCATATTGAATGCAGCACTTTAACAGCATCATCTTTTAGGATTTTAAGTAGCTCGGCTGGAATACTGTCATCTCCGCTAGCTTTGTTGTTACTAATGCTTCCTAAGGCCCACTTGACTTCACTCTCGAGGATGTCCGGCTCAAGTTCAGTGACCGCACTATCATGGCTATCAGGGACATTCAGATCTTTCCTGTATAGTTCTTCTGTGTATTCTTGCCACCTCTTCTTAATCTCATCTGCTTCTGTTAGGTCGCTGCCTTCTTTGTCCTTTATCATGCCCGTCTTTGCACAAAACGTTCCCTTGAGATCTCCAATTTTCTTGAAGAGATCTCTAGTCTTTCCCATTCTGTTGTTTTCCTCGATTTCTTTGCATTGTTCATTTAAGAAGGCCTTCTTTTCTCTCCTTGCTATTCTCTGGAACTCTGCATTCAGTTGGGTATATCTTCCCCTTTCTCCCTTGCTTTTCGCTTCCCTTCTTTCGTGAGCTACTTGTAAAGCCTCATCAGACAGCCACTTTGCTTTCTTGCATTTCTTTTTCATTACTACATAGAGAACCTCAAAAATGCATATGCAGAACCAGGTGAAAATTATTTCCACAATCAGGGGAGAGGGTTGGGGTTTCCAAGTTCAGAATATCTTCCTCTTGCTTCCCCTGTGGTTAGATGATGCAAAGCAAGGATTCAATGGAAAGCAATTTACCAGTGGGACTTACTTCTGTGCAAAGGTGCTTAAGATGGGAATGCAAATTATGCCCAGGAAGCAAATTATGCCAAGTAAGCCTCCTTGAACCTTTTAGGAAAGGTGGGATATAAGTGGGGAAAGTGTGTATATGTGTGTGCATGCACACATCTGTGTGTCCCAGCCCCACAGCCAACACCTGATGTGGTGCTCAGGGGCAAAAAGGTTGTGCACTCTTGATCTGAGCTAGGGGAATACATCTACAGTCCTACAGACAATCATGTGATAGTACGAATGGGGGAGAAATTCATTTGGTTTTCGCTTACCTAATTTCACACTTCTGAACCAATACGAAAACTGAAACTCTGTTATCCTTCAAAATTTGCACTTCTCCCAATTTTTGCAGAAGCTGAAATTGACAGACTTGTCCATCCCTATCTGTCAGCAAGCTCATTGGACTCAGTGGGTCTTACTTCTGAACATAGGCATGACTTATTGTGACCACAGCTTTCATGGGTAATTGCCTGCTTCATCCAATACATAAAGAGGACTAAAGGACTTTCCACACAGTCGAACTGGCACAAGAAATGTGCCTTTGTTTCCAGTTCATCACAAATAGCTCCCATGTCCTCCTCCAAGACTGTACTTCTGTTATTGGCTACAGGCACTGCATTTTCTAACACTCAAATGCATGATCGGTTGTCTAGTGTGGAAAGTTGTTGTGCATATTGCATAGATGCTTGTTGGACATTTAAAGAACATATTTAGCCCCCAAATAGAACAACTTATTGCTTCACAGTGGAAACAATTTCGGTCTCAGTACTATGCCTTCCTGGAAATACTAGGTGATTGACCTTCTTCTAGGATACACATAAACATAGGGAATCACCTTATGCTGGTTCAAACTGTTGTCCAACCAGCCCAGTATTGTCCATTCTGAGGGCCAAAATAGACATGACTTGAATTATATGAAGAGAGACTGAAAGAACTGGGCATATTCAGCCTTGAGAAGAGAAGACTGAGGGGAGATAGGATAGTGCTCTTCAAGTACTATGTAAATATTTACGTAGCCAGTCATGGCCAAGGGCAGGGACGCATATGGCATCCCCTACGCCGGACGCCATTTTGTTCCACAGCCTGGCAGCTAGGGATGTACGAAAGTCACTTACCTTTTTGAAGGGTGACATTCGCTGTGGGGGGGAGGCGCTCCGTCCCTCCCCCAAAAATTCTTTCTGGCCAGCTCCGCTCCGCAGAGATTCCACTGAGCTGCAGGCCGGGGCCACCCGCAGCCGGACATCCGGCCGCTGGGCAGCCTGCAGGGACACAAATGGCGGCTGCCGTAGCCACCGCCATTTGCATCCCTGTATTTTGCAGTGATAGGCTACGTTAATATTTACGTAGCCTATCACTGCAAAAAAAAACAGCGAACACAAATGGTGGCAGCTACGGCGGCTGCCATTTGCGTTCCCTTTTTTTTTTTTTTTGCTGTTTTAGCCTATGTAAATATTTACGTAGGCTATTACGGCAAAAAAAAAAAAGGAACTCAAATGGCTGCCACTACGCCATTTGTGTTCCTCTTTTTTTTGCCGTAATAGCCTACGTAAATATTTACGTAGGCTAAAATGGCAAAAAAAAAAAAAAAAGGGAACGCAAATGGCGGCCACCATAGCCGCCGCCATTTGCATTCCCTTAGTTTTGCTGTGATAGGCTACGTAAATACTTACGTAGCCTATCACGGCTTCCGCAGGGACGCAAATGCCGTCCCTGCATTAGCTGTGATAGGCTACCTAACCTAAGTATTTACGTAGCCTATCACAGCTACATGGAGGAAGCAAATGGCAGCCGCAGACACGGCCACTATTCGCAAGACAGCACAGATGGCAGCAGGTAGGTGCTCCGTTCCGGGCCCATTTCGTGGGGTGGAGGGGGGGGGCTTCATTCCACCACGGATTTCAGGGGGCCGAATGCACTGGCATTCAGCCACACCGAGATCCGTGGCAGAATTCTCTGACATCCCTACCGGCAGCAGATGGCTGTGGGATGAAGACAAAGACCCAGTCCAGCCGCCGCCAGTTAGGTTCCATCCCGAGGGGATTTTGGGGGGTGGCGGGGGGGTAGTCCATTCCGCCAGACTTCAGGGGGCTGGATTCTAAAGAATCCAACCTCATTGGAGTCCGTGGTGGATTTCTCCGCCATCCCTATTCTTTTTCTATTTAAATTATAGTTATTAATTCCAGATTTGTATCTATACATATAAATCACCATATGCAAATGCTATGCAAATTGGGGTCCTCTTTGGTCCTCTTTTTGGGTGATGCATTTCTTCTTTTTTGGCAATGTGTAAGTGGCCACCCTTCGCGTAATTAGCAGCCGCTGTTTCTATCTCTCTGAAGTTGCTATGTTGTATTTGCATTTTGAGGGAAACTTCTATATGTTGCATTCTTCATTTTGAAGGAAACTTCTGTCCTATTCTAATGCAAATACTGCAAATGGTCTTAATTTTTCTGAACCGCCCAGAGAGCCTTGGCTATTGGATGGTATACAAATGAAAGGAATGAATAAATGAATATAACAGCTGCTTCAGAGATGTGACTTTTGTTGGGATTGTGCTATGGAGAGAAAGAGTTAAACTCCCCCTCCCCACACCCACTTCAAAGTGGTGTAGTAGAACCACCAGGGTTGAAATGCTAGGAGTTTTTGATTAAGAGGGATGATGGCAACACCTGCCCCTGCCACCCCTTCAGACTTCCCTCTTCCCTCTGAGCTTAGCTGTGGGGAGGGGATGGATTTTCCCAGAAGCAATATATTGATTTGACATCTCTCTCCTGTAATTAGGGATGTCAGAGGAATCCATCCAGGGGGCGGAGTTTGCTGAGCTTTCAGCAGCTCAGCCCCCTGGACTTCAGCTCATTTCCCTGTGAGCTGGCCCAACTTGACCTGCATTGAGTCGAGCCAGCTCAGGGATTTTCTGGTTTCTTTGTTTTTCTCATCAATAAAAAGTTGTGCAAATTGCAAGTGCACTTTGCATAACTTGAGCAAATTATGGATAGAATGTGCACAAATTAAGCCAATTACAGCAGTTATTTTCACAAATTGCATCCTCAACTTTCTAGTGACAAGGGGGGGAAACACCAAAAGTTCCCAAATTTGGGGCAAACGCAAGCTGAGCCAGGCAGACAGAATGAATCCATCAGGCCCAAAAAGGAGATGGATTTTCAAAGGATGGAAATCTCTAGTTGTAATGCCAAGTAATTTGGGATGACTTAGTCTTGAATGGATAATTAAGACCCATTAGCTTTACAAAATACATATATAATATACTCACATATCCAAGGTGCTGAACTTGTTTTGGGCTAGGGTTCAGCCCCTTTGTTAGCTCCTTCAGAGTTCTAGCTGGTTCTGACTAAAACCCAAAATGGATGTACAGCCCCACCAAAATCTGATCCACCACCCTCCAGTGTGCACATGAATTGCGTTCACACCATCAACATCACATCTAGTTTGGCCCTACTATCAAGCATCTCTCCAATGTCGTGGGCAGGCGTGTTTCTCAGCCCTGCCTTTTGACTGGAGGAATGAGGGATGGAATCTGGAGACAGCTGCCTGCCAAGCATGCACTTGACTGACCACATGAAAAGCTCTTCATTATCCCATCATTGGTCCCCGTAAGTGGATTCTGAGGCTGAGACCAGGCAAGAGGACAGCATCTCATGAATAACAGATGTCAGGGAAGGGATTTCTTTGCCACAGCTATACCTCTAGCTGCAGAGGAAAGAGAATCTCCCTTCCCCTCCCCCACCCCGCCACCCACTAGACCCTTCTCAGTTCAATTGTCCAAACTGTTATCAGATCTCTGGCTTCTGCCGTATCTTTCAGAAGGGAGTCCCCAAACACAGCACTAAAATTATTTAACCTTACACAGCATTACCTTCCTGGCACTTCTTCCCCTCCTTTTCTGCATAGAAAAGCATTTTATTTGTGATCAGGATGGGGGAGGGAAATGCATTCAGCACAACGCTTCCTCTGTCCCTCCCTAGTTAGCCCAAACACCTTTCCCATGCAATTTCAGCACAGTTTATTTTCTCACAGTCCTGGTTGCTCTCTTTGAGGGCAGGCACTGCCATCATTCCATGTGCTAGTGTGTGTCAAGCTGTGCCTTCTTCAGAGGGGCAGCCACATTAGTTTGTTTTGCAGCAAAAGCACCATGGAGTCTACCAGCACCCTTAAGACATATTTATTGTGGCATAAGTCAGGGCCAGAAATATTGGAACAAGGATAACTGTTTTGGCAGTTGGCCTCTGTACACCACCACACTGAAGTTGAAAGGAAACACACCCAGATGGGAGTGAAGTCAGGACTTTCAGCTGTAATTCAAGGGGCCAGTGTGGCGTAGTGGCTAGAGTGCTGGACTGGGAGTCGGGAGATCCGGGTTCTAGTCCCCACTCGGCCATGGAAGCTCACTGGGTGACTTTGGGCCAGTCACAGACTCTCAGCCCAACCCACCTCACAGGGTTGTTGTTGTGAGGATAAAATGGAGAGGAGGAGGAGTATGTACACCGCCTTGAGTTCCTTGGAGGAAAAAAGGCGGGATATAAATGTAATTAATAAATAAATAAAATAAAAGTGGGGCACTAACCATTCAGGAAGTACAGCCAGTGGCATACACACACATCGTTGATGGCTCATAAGTAATGGAACGAATGGCTGACAAGCAGCTGCATGGCCAGGTGTGGCCTGTTTCCTGGGTACCCC
This sequence comes from Heloderma suspectum, assembly GCF_057233095.1. Classification (NCBI taxonomy): domain Eukaryota; kingdom Metazoa; phylum Chordata; class Lepidosauria; order Squamata; family Helodermatidae; genus Heloderma; species Heloderma suspectum. The sequence continues at coordinate 302,799,314 of NC_139461.1, read as the reverse complement.
ATGACCAATCAAGCAGATCAAAGGCCTGGAGGTGGTTCTGAGTGTGACATTTGCATTTGGTAGCTGTTCACTGGAACTCCCAACATGAGGTCCAAAGAGGTGTCCATGCAAGTGAAGGAGGCCATCATCAGGCTGAGGAAACAAAATAAACCCATCAGAGAGAGAGCAGGAACAGTGGGAGTGGCCAACACAACAGTTTGGAACATCCTGAAAAAGAAGGAATTAACTGGCAAGCTCAGCAACAGCAAGAGGCCTGGAAGACCACAGAAGACAACTGAAGTGGATGACTTCAGAATTCTGCTCATGGTGAAGAGGAACCCTTTCACAACATCTAGCCAGGTCAAGAATGCCCTTGAGGAGGTAGGCATGTCATTGTCAACATCTACAATCAAGAGATGGCTTTATGAATGTGAATACAGAGGCTTCACAACAAGGTGCAAACCACTGGTAATGCTCAAGAACAGACAGGCCAGATTAGCCTTTGCCAGCAAACACCTAAAAAAGCCTGCCCAGTTCTGGAATAAGATTCTTCGGACTGATGAAACCAAGATTAACTTGTACCAGAATGATGGGAAGACAGTATAGAGAAGGAAAGGAACAGCTCATGATCCAAAGCATACCAGATCATCTGTCAAATATGGTGGAGATAGTGTTATGGCATGGGCATGTATAGCTGCCAATGGAACCAGGTCACTGGTGTTTATTGATGACCTGACTGCTGATCAAAGCAGCAGGATGAATTCTGAAGTGTATAGGGCTATACTTTCTGCTCAGATTCAGCGGAATGCTGCCAAACTGATAGGATGCCACTTCATATTGTCAGTCACCTGATCTCAACCCAATAGAGCATGCTTTTCACTTACTGAAGACAAGACTGAAGGCGGAAAGACCCACAAACAAGCAGCAGCTGAAGGCAGCTGCAGTAAAGGCCTGGCAAAGCATCTCGAGGAAGGAAACTCAGCATTTAGTCATGTCCATGGGTTTCAGACTTCAGGCAGTCATTGACTGCAAAGAATTTTCATCCAGGTATTAAAGGCGATCCTTTGAAATGATGTTGGTTTGTTCCATTACTTATGAGCCACCAATGATGGGGGTGTGTGTATGCCGCTGGCTGTACTTTCTGAATGGTTAGTGCCCCACTTTTGTCAAACCCCTTGAATTACAGCTGAAAGTCCTGACTTTGCTCCCATCTGGGTGTGTTTCCTTTCAACTTCAATGTTGTGGTATAGAGAGGCAGTTATCCTCAGAACAGTTATCCTTGTTCCAATATTTCTGGCGCTGTAAGTTTTCGGGCGCTCTCAGATAACCAGGTGGGCTCCAACCCACAAAGGTGTATGTCATCATACATTCGTTGCTCTTTAGCCAATCCAATTGCATGATATGCCTTTGGACTGGTACCTGGGAGCATCCTGGCTCCTTTGCCATAAGGTTCTCAACATAGAGATTAGATCAGGGCACGTGTACCACCATCTGCAAAATAAATATCTGTAACACAGCATTCTAGAGCGATTGGGGTGGAGCAAAATTCATTTGGGTTCACATTTTAATACATGCAAACAAAAATGTGTACATTAGAGGAAATTGTGGACAAAAAGGCAATATTACAGAAAGGTGCTTGCAAAAAATGTGCATATTAGGGAACATGATGCACAAAAATGTGTACGAATTTGTGTGTGCATGAAAATGCATTCACATTCTTGTGCAGGCTTTAAAATAAACAAACTCTTGTGGAAATGGGATGTCATGGATGCATGGTTGAAAAAAAAAATGAGAATGATACGGAGAGGGAAACACAGTTTCATCCATCCCTCAGAATGCACACTGGTTTGCATGTTTAAATGAAAACAGGGAATCCGGGACAGGCATCACTGGCTTGCTCACATTAATCCTTTGTATTTACCCATTATTTCCCCCTCTCTGCTGTTTATTGCCCTTGCCTGTCTTCTCCCTCCCTGTTGTCATGGAAATTTGGTAATACCACTGTGCAGACATGTGCTTTGGCTGGAACTACTGCTGCATGAACTACTGCTTTCTTAAAGAACTAGGTCTTGAGTAAGAGGAGGGAAGGGAAGGGAGTTAAGGACAGGCCCAGTGTCAGACAGTTGCGCATGTGCTGAGCTCTCAGGGGGGCCGATTGGCACCATCACCATGGCAAAAACCAGCCTTCACCCCCTCCAGCCAGGCTGGCAGACTGGTTTCCTTCCCCAGTAGCAGCAGCGCTCACGTGACTGCAGCCACAACCTACCTCCCCCTCCTCTGGATGGGTGGGCTGCTGCTGCTGTTGTAGGAACAGCATAATCAGCTGGAAGAAGGGGGTCAAGTGCCCGCCATTTTTTAGGCCCAACAATAAGCTAGGCATTGCATTGTGGGGCATAAAAAGCGCAGGTGCCTGTGTCCAATAGCGGGGGGTGGGGCGTTGGTAGCAGCATGACAAAGGCCTACCAAAGCCTGGCGCTGTCCCTACTCAAAGAACAAAGAAAGAAAGAACGTTCCAAGCATAGATTGAATAATGGAGGGGGCCATACCGCCCTCCCATATTCAATGGGAGGGGCTATAGCTCTGTGGTAGAGCACCTGCTTTCCATGCAGAAGGTTCCAGGTTCAGTCCCTGGCATTTCCTGGTAGATCTAGGAAAGAATCCTGCCTGAAACCCTGGAGAGCTGCTGCCAGTCAGTGTTGACAATATCGGGCCAGATAGGCTAATGCTCTGACTCAGTATAAGGCAGCTTCCTATGTTCTGTCCAGAGTGCCTTACAGGTCTTTTAAAAAAGGCAAAACATGACATGGCGATATTTAGGGATGTCCATCACTGGAAAATCCTCTTTAGGCTTACTGGAGTTCCACAGCATACCCAACCCAACTCAGCTTGCGTTTGCCAGCTGAGCCATTGATTTTCCCCAAACTCCAGGGACTTTCTGTGGATATCATTTGTGTGTCGGCCATAATTTGTGCAAACAGACATTTGTGCAAATTATGGCCGCAATTTGCGCAAATTTGTGTAATTCTGAGCAAATTGTGGCTGTGATTTGTGCAAATTAAAAAAAAAAACGGAAATCTGCTAACCTGTCTGACTCGCTGCAGGCTGAGCCAGGCCAGCAAACATAAGACAAACCGAAGTCCAGGGGGCTGAGCTGATGAAAACCCATTGAGCTCCACCCCCTAACCAGATTCCTCCGGCATCTTCAGCCACATCTCATTGATTCCACAACACTGTGCATCTGGATGCCATGCCACATTTTCAGCACAGAACCTCCTTGACTGCATAATGGCACATGAGATTATTTACAGAAGTCACGGGCAGTCATGAAGCAACAATCAGATGATATCTGCACTAAGAGAACCATAATGCAGAAAGGAAAACAAAGTCACAAAAAACACCAAAATGTCAACCAAGAGCAACCATATTTTGACATGGCTGCCATTTTGAAGTGGTGCCCAGGACAGTTTCTCAAATTGCCAAATGTGCCCACAGCCCCAAAAGGTTGCCTACTCCTGTCCTATAGACTAATAGCAATCTCATTGTTGAAATGTAGATCCTTTGATAGCTAAGATGACACCATCCATTTAGAGGGAGGTACCAACAGGCTCGATGGAACCCCAGTGTTTATGGAAGTACAAACAATACTGACAAATTCTCGACACTCTCACCAAAATGCAGTTGCTAGGATTATTTGAGAGAAGCTGTAAAACTCTTTTTCCTCCCCCTCCTTCTTGTGAGAAGGAGAAAAAACATCAGCCAACACTCGGAGTACGGGTGGGATTTGTTTGGGAATGAATGGAAATAGAATCAAATGAATCGAGAGCCAGTGTGGTGTAGGGGCTAGAGTGTTGGACTGGGAGCAGGGAGATCTGAGTTCTAGTCCCCACTCAGCCATGGAAGCTCACTGGGTGACTTTGGGTCAGTCACAGACTCTCAGCCCAACCTACCTCAAAGGGTTGTTGTTGTGAGGCTAAAATGAAGAGGAGGCGGATTATGTATGCTGCTTTGGGTTCCTTAAAGAGGAAAAAAGGCAGGAAATAAATAAATAAATAAATAAATGGGTCCCAGTCAGTTGGCTTTTCCTGTTGTCCTGAAACAAATGCACATCCCTACTCTTCACGCCTGTTTCAGTTTGATCTGAACATCCAAACACAACACAACTGACAGCAATTATACCCAGTCCTGATGCAAAGTCTTCCCTCCACCCAACCCCCCCACACACACCAAGGAAGATGGAGACAGGTTCTTAGCAGTCTTCCTAAATAATGAGGAAGAGCAAAACAATTGCAGTCTTAAGTGTTCGTGGTTCTTGAGTTGTCCATCAATATTAGTGTAAATATTTACACTCCAGTCAGAGTCAATGTAATTGCATATCTGTCAGCCGCTTATTACTCCTGAATGCTTCTTAGTGCTACACTTGAGATTTACACCGCTGGAATTTCCTTTCAACCACCTGATCTACAGCAAACATAAAGCTGCACACGGATCAGCCTAAAGAACACTGCCTGCTGGCAGCTGACTCATGGTTGCTGGCCATTTTTATGCCCCAAATGACACTCCACAGCCTCATTTCAATGGGGCATTCTGGAGTGGGGGATGGTGGCCACCAGTTAGGGATGGGAGAGAAAATAGCTCACATTTTAATGTGAATTTACTTAATTTCTCACTGTTGAACCACTATATGGACCAAAACTCAGTTACCCTTTGAAATTTGCACTTCTCCAGATTTTGCAGTGGGCATTCCAATGAAAAAATGCATACAAAAATGTGTCTATCAGGGGATAGAACTTTCAAAAATGCATCATATTAGGAAAACATCGAGCAAAAAATGTAATGTATGCAAAAATGCATACAAAAATGTATGTATTGGGAGAAAGATGCACAAAGAATGCTTATGAATTTTCATGTGAAGTTTTAAAAAAAAGTCTCAAAGTTCAGGATGAACCAAGCTTGAGAAACTGTCAAAGTTCAAGATGAATCGAGCTTAAGACTGGAAAAATGAAGAATGGAGAGAAACCAAAATTGACAGGATCAGCCATCTCTATGGCTGGTAGGAGCTGCCACTTTCCCCAAGAATGTCTCTTGGATTGATGCAACAATGGTCTTCAGTGATGTGACATTGTGTTAGGGATGTACGAAAGTCACTTACCTTTCCGCGGATTATGTTGATGGTGGGGGGGAGGCGTTCCGTCCCTCCCCCTGGAATCCTCGATGGGGGGGGAGGCGATCCGTTCCTCCCCCCCGGAATCCTCGATGGCCGGCTGTGCTCCGTGGCAGCTCCATGGAGCAGCCGGCCAGGCCCAGCCCAGCCCAGAGCCGTCCGCAGCCAGATTTCCTGCCGTGGAAGGCTCTGGGGGGGGGGAACGCATACGCAAATGGCGGCGGCTACAGCCGCCGCCATTTGCGTTCCTTATTTTTGGCCATTTTAATCTACGTAAATATTTACGTAGACTATGATGGCGAAAATAAAGGGGAACGTAAATAGCGTAGCGGGCGCTATTTGCATCCCTTTTTGAGTCACCGTTTTAGCCTACGTAAATCTTTACGTAAGCTAAAACAGCAAATCAAAAAGGGACGTAAATAGCGCTCGCTACGCTATTTGTGTTCCCCTTTATTTTCGCCATCATAGTCTACGTAAATATTTACGTAGACTAAGACGGCCAAAAATAAGGAAAGCAAATGGCGGCCGCCATAGCCACCATTTGCATACGCGTTTTTTTTGTTTTTTTTTAACCCAGCCATGATAGGCTACGTAAAGATTTACGTAGCCTATCACATCATTTTTGGGGAGTTTTTTTTAACCCAGTCATGACAGACTACGTAAATCTTTACGTAGCCTATCACATAGTTTTTTGTTTGTTTGTTTTTTACAAGACAAATGGCAGCGGCGGCAGCCGGTCGGAAGACCAGCCGCCGCCGCCGCCGAAGCCGCTGCCGGAGCCGCCGCCACCCGGAAGGTCCGCCCCAGGTAAGTCTCATCCCAGGGGGGATCCGCGGAGGGGCAGGGGGGCAGGCCGTTCCGCCACAGATTTCGGGGGGGGCGAATGCACTGGCATTCGGCCTCACCGAGATCCATGGCGGAATTCTCTGACATCCCTAATTGTGATGTCACATCATTCCAATATATTCTCAGAGCAACAAACTGGCAGAAGTACGGAGGTGGGAGGAGTGTCGATAACCTTCACACCCCCTGCCAAGATGATTTGCCACTGAAAATAGCCAAAATGCCCTCCCTTTCACGGTCTTCAAATGGGGCTGTGAAAGTGGCCAGGGACTTTTTCACTCAGCCCTAAGTCCACCTGTGTATCTACATCAGGAGTGGGCAACATGTAGCTCATGGACCGCATGTGATCCCCGCAGCCCCCCAATGTGCTCCTCCTGAAGTTCAGAAGAATCAAAAAAACTCTTTATTTCATTTTTTTGCAAATAACATGAGATCTGGAGTGCTATGAAGTGCTGAAGGGGTCAAAATTAGCCTGTTGGCAAACTAATTTTGACCCATTTGGCACTCCATAGCTGCTATGGAATTCCAAAGTGGCAAAAATAGCTTGCGAACAAGCTAATTTTGATCCTTTTGGTGCTCCATAGCAGCTCCATTTTGTTTGTTTTGTTTGTTTGTTTTCTCAGCCTATGGGGGGAGCCTGGAGGGGAAAAAATGGCTCCCAGACCTCCCAAAGCTGCCCATCCCCTGATATACATGCGTAGGAAGAAGCTAGTCCAGAGCAGTCACTCATGAAGAGAAACAACATGCAACCCCCTCTGAGAGCATGTAATACTACCCCATTTGCATAGAAGTAACTGAACAAATTGAACCTGATGGAGACACAGCAGAATTACCTCGCCCTCCATGAAGACTGACTGGAAGTAAGCCAGAGCAATGGCTCACACAGAGATACAGCAAGCAGCCTCCTCTGTGGGCAGACACTTTGTGCTCACATAGGATCATTTCACGAACTGATGTATTACTTGTGGCACAATAGCAGTTCTTGCACAGCACCCTATGGTGCCCTGGTCTACAGTTTGGCAATTATAACTCTCGAACATACTCAAGCAAACTGGAGCTCAAGCCATTTGCCTGAGTTCTTTTAAGGCTTTATGTATAGATTTCAAACATTTACATGCTGCTTTTTGGGTACCAGCAACCTGTCAAAGGAGTTTACATTAATATGAAAAGAAATCATCAATAGCTAATCCATACAGTAAAAAAGAAAAAGAAAAAGATAAACCATAGCAACAGAGAAAACTTCTGTTAATGCCAGATAAACCATCACACTAAAGCTAAAAACAAAGTAAATGTCTGGATGAATGAAAATGGTCTTTACAAGGCTCCAAAAAGATCAGAAAGTGGGCTCCAAGCACTGGAGACTGGTGGCTCCTATGTCAGTGGGGCAGTGAATCTGCTCTGGGTTTCAGTCAGAACCAGTCAGAACTCTAAAGGAGTTCTGCACCTTGGATATCTCCTTTAGAGTTCTGACTGGTTTTGCCTAAAACCCGGAGCAGATTCACTGCCCCATGACATTGGAGCCACCAACCTCCACTGGTTCCAAGTAAGCTTCCCTGGGGAGAATGTTCCAAATGTGAGGTGCCACAACAGAGAAGGCCCTATCCCAGGTCCCCATCCACCAGTAAAGGTTAGACACCCATCTGATGGGCATTCTCTAGATATCCAGCATGAAGCAGGGGGCTGGACTAGATGGTTTATAAGCCCCCACTTCCCCGCAAGTCTATGATGCTATGAATCTATGTTCTTCTTACACCCTTTACTTTGTGGTGTTCTGCAACAATTACCATACTCTGTTTCTGTGTACAAATGGCTAAAACAGCCAGCCACCCTTCTGTCCGCCAGCTTCCAAGAAATCTTTTGCACTGGTCTTTCATGCCTTGCATTGGAGGTGCACATTTATCCACCGGTTCATCCAAGAAAACCCTCACTCTCTTTGAGACAACACAGCAAGCTTGAATCTGGTTCTTAAGTATCTCCAGACAATTAGCGTACAAGATGTTCCTTTCTCCCATTGAGCTCTCAATGGCCCAAGGCCTCTTCTCTTTCCTTTCCTTTTTATTGAAGGAGCTGACAGCAAAACAATATGTCGCCCGACAGTACCTGCTCCCATACGTCACACAAGTGGCATTAAACATTCATGAAATGGTGGCCACATGAAGCCGTAATGGTGGCCTTTGGTATTATGCCACAGTCAAAGATTCTTTTTTTTTTCTAATGAATTCCTTAGCTGTCTCCTCCATCTGATATGCTAACACCACTCATCTCAGTGGTTTAATGAAACAATACAGCTCCCACTGGAATTAAGTGCCCATGCAATTGGCTTTCTTCTAATGCTCCGTGGAGATGCTGGAAAGCCAAGCGCATACAGTGAAGCTGCCGTTTCTCAATGCTGCTCTCTGCCGGTGGTTTGTTCCATCTCCAATGGTGTACAGTGGTGGTGGTGATGGCGGTGGTAGAGGGCATCAGGTGATCTGTCCTGGGCCATTCCTTGGTGCTAAACAATGATGACATAGACAATTATATTTGTGTTTGGGTTGCCAGCATATGGACTGGCCCTGTTTCTTTCTGTGCTGTGCAGCAAGCCATGCAGAAAACCTACCCAGTGAAGCTTTCCCTGGCACAGAGACAACATAGTGAGGAAAGCCTAGCAATGGGATTTTAGTAGGGAGGGGGAGAAAGATTTCATTGGGACAGGTGCGGGAATGTCTGCTCTTCTATATGAAGATGAAATTGCAAAAAGGCATTGAATGTTAAAAGCATTTGTCATGATTGGCCTTGTATATGTATATACATAGGTCATGTATATGAGTGGCAGCAATGTTATCGATACAGGTCAAAGAGACTGCCTTGGGAGATGGTGGAGGTGTGCTAGCAGTGGCTGGATAGCCAATCTGGCAGAGATGCTGCAGGTGCCTCCAGCATTGCAAATCTGTGGAATACATGACCTCCAGAGCCCCAATTCCAATTCTATGGGCAGTATCCAACTGTGTCATTCCATTAGCACAAATGACATTGCGCTAGTGGAAAATAGGTTCTGAACTTTGCGCAAGAGGACAATCCAATTACAGTTACATTATGCTTGCGTAACTACTCACGCACAACTCTTGTGCAACCCGTTGTGCAACCTGTTGAACATTCTGCTTCTGCAACTGGTTGTGCAACCGGTTGCACAACTGCTTGCACAACCCATTGCACAAGCATAATGGGCAAGCACTTGTGCAATGGAAAGATTCAACAGAGTTCCGCTGGTGGTATTTGAGTTTGCGGAATGACAACACTGGATGCTGTCCTATGTTTGTGGAATGACAACACTGCATGCTGTGATTCTACCCTTTCATTATAAATAAATAAATCAGCAAAGAGGCTTGTACCTTTGGATGTATACCTAATATGGAGCCCTGTTTAATTGTTCATAATAATTGGCACCCAGTGAAGAACATCTGAACTGGTCAGATATATGTAGGGGTTTGTCCCACTCCCTAAACTGCACCACTGTTAAATTCTAGGGATGTCAGAGAATTTCTCCACGAATCTTGGGGAGGCCGAATGCCAGTGCATTCAGCCCCCTGAAACTGGTGGAGAAATGGTCTGCCCCCCCCCCCGGGACGGGACTTACCTTGGTCGAATGTCCCTGGCGGTGGCGGCTCCGATGGCGGTGCGGCGGCGGTGCGGCGGCGGCGGCCGGTCTTCCGACCAGCTGCCACCGCCGCCATTTTCAAGTAAAAACTACGGCCGCTGCCATTTGCGTCCCGGCAGGACTAGAGGATTCGCGGCTGGAGGGACGGGGCGCCTCCCCCCTGGCCAGAATTTCGGCGGGGAGGGACGGGGCGCCTCCCCCTCCACCAGAATTTCAGGGGGAGGGACAGAGTGCCTCCCCCCCACCGCGAAGCAAGCTTCGGGATCAGGTAGGGGACTTTTGTCCATCCCTATTAAATTCTCTCAGCAGGGGCATTGCTAGGTCTGGCCCATGGGCCCTCATCCGCAAATCTATTTCCCAGGGCCCCGGATCTATTTCCCAGGGCCCCAAATCTATTCCACAGAGCCCTGAGTGTCCACCGGTGCTGATGGAAGTTTGTTTTCTTAGCTTAATTGACATGCAGAGGGCAATTTTCAAGCGGGATTGCAGATGGGGAGGGAAGGGTTAACTCTCCCCTTTCCGCATGCTGCAGTACCACCTGCACCCCAAAAAATCTTCCCGTGTATCACAATTAGAGAGAGCCAGTGTGGTGTAGTGGCAAGAGTGTTGGACTGGGAGCTGGGAGATCCAGGTTCTAGTCCCCACTCGGCCATGGAAGCTCACTGGGTGACTTTGGGCCAGTCACACACTCTCAGCCCAACCTACCTCACAGGGTTGTTGTTGTGAGGATAAAATGGAGAGGCGGAGGATAATGTAAGCTGCCTTGGGTTCCTTGCAAGAGAAAAAAAGGCGGGATATAAATGCAATAATAAATAAAAATAAAAATAAATCAAGTTTAGGAGGGGGGGAAACCCTTTTCTATTGGTTTGAGATGATCTGGGTCAGGGTGCAAATTAATTGAAATATTTATTGTATTTGAGAAACTTTGGCTCTGATGAAATTTAAGTAAATCCTAGTAATTATTTCTAAATCTGTATATATAGATTTAAAGTTTGGTATGCAGATTTTATGCAGGTTTTTGTCCTGCAGGCCTGGCCCAAATTTTTTTAAGTGCCTAGCACTGCCCCTGTCTCTCAGGCTGGCTTAATTGGCCTGAACTGTGTTCAAGCCTTCCCTCTCAGCCTAGGTGGCAGCTGAGATTGGCCCTGCTATGCTTGAGGATATTCTCATGGAAAGGTGGCCAGCTCCTTTCCTGGCAGTAGCTCCTCCACTTTTAAAAACTTCATGCCACGGATAAAATCCACAGGCATTCTCCATGGCACAAAAGCTCCTGCTTTGCTAGGGCTCAAGACTTCAACCCTCTTTGACAAACAAAACTGCTAAAATCTATCCTGTGATTTACTAAGGGGTTTTGTGCTGATGGTGAAGCTTTGAGCAGGAATACACTCCGTTGCCTGGCAGTCACAGAGGACTGGCCAATCAGAAGGACCCCCAACTGCCATTGGCTCAGCTGCTCTGATCCTAAAGGTTGCCGACTGGCACTGGCTGGGGCACCCTGAATCTAAGAATCTCTGCCATTGGTTGAACTGCTTTGAGCATAGAGAGGGCCAAGGCAGGCAGAAAGTCCTGGGAAAGGAGAGGCAGAAGAATCAGGGTCCTAGGAAAGGAAAACTGGAAGAGAGAGTGGTCAAGAGGAAAAGAATGAATACCCAAAGAACTGAAGGAGAAGCTGGGGAGAGGAAACTGGAAACACAAAGGGACAGAGAGGAGGGGTGTTCATAGCCAGGAGGTGCAAAGGTGAGGGAACTAAAGTTCACATATTGCTTTGAAATGGCTAGCCATACCTTTGTAGAGATGGGGAAGAAATGCATTTGGCTGGTATTTTCATGCACATTTACCTAATTCTGTACTTTCAAAGCACAATGTGAACCGAAACTCAGTTATCCTTAGAAATTCGCACTCCTCCAAATTTTGCGGTCGACCTCTCCAATTAAAAAATGCATACGACACGTATATTATGGGAAACAACATTACATTATGTTAGGAAAATTGTTTGCAAAAATGTGTATATTAGGCAAAATGCCTTCAAAAATGCATGTGTTCAGAGAAATATGCACCAAAATGCTTATAAATGTTCATGTGAAATTTTTAAAAGAATTCTCAAAGTTTGGAATGAACTGAGCTTACTACTGGAGGAGTTCTCAAGGTTAGATATGAACCAAACCCGAAGATTGGAAAAATGAGAAATTCCAATTGCACACTTACCTTGAAGTAAGTTAAAATCCAATGGGCATCAATGATAACCAGTTCCCAAGAGGTAACTAGTTGCCATGGTGTGCATATAAATCAGTTGTCTGTATATAGCTCTACCAAGTTATAAGGAGACATATGAGGTATAGAGATGTGGTAAAAGGTTTGTCTGATTCCACCCTCCTTTCTTAATAAATTAGGACTGAGGGACTTAGGGCTTTGATATTACACAAAAGTATCCAGGCCATCAATCCTACTTAAAAGAGTAAGTAATTATTAGATTCCAGTGGCAAATAGGGCATAAGCTGATTTGCCAGAAAACCATTGCCTTTCGTACAACTAATTAAATACCCAATGAATGGAACATTGCTTGGAATCCAGAGGTCACTCCTGTTCAGAGCACCAGCTACTATAAACCAGTTAAGAGACGGTCAGTCCAATTTACGCCTTGATAGATAATGATTGAGGCGTCCACAAGAGATCTCTAATTTCCCACTGATGAAAACCTGCCTGTCCTAATATTCAGAGTTATCCATTTTTCAGAGTATTGGGGCTCTTGCCAAATTAGCAGGCAGACCTGCAAGTGCATAATGTTCCCCTCAGAGGCCTGTATTGTAATACAAAGCCATTTCCTTTGTTCTGGAACCAAAGGCAGCCGCTCCAAACAGACAATGCGTATAATGGCTACGCATTAGCGTAGTGCTAATTGTGCACTTGAGAGAAGCTAAATGAGAAGAAACTAAATGAGAGAAGAAAAGGGCAACTAAAATGATCAAGGGGCTGGAACGTCTCCCCTATGAGAGAAGGTTACAACAGCTGGGATTGTTTAGCTTTAGAAAAAAGGAGGGTAGGGGGAGCCATGATAGAGGTCTACAAAATGATGCATGGTGTGGAGAATGTGGATAGCGAAACATTTTTCTCCCTCTTTCAAAATACTAGAACCCAGTGGGGTCATCTCAAGAAGCTGATTGGTGGGAGATTCTGGGCAGGTAAAAGGAAGGCCTTCTTCATGCAGCGCATAGTCAAGCTATGAAACCCGCTACCACAGGATGTAGTGATGGCCACCAATTTGGATGGCTTGAAAAGGGGGTTGGACAGATTCCTGGAAGAAAAGGCTATCAATGGCTACTAGTCTTGATGGCTATGTGCTACCTCCAGTACCAGAGGCAAGGAGCCTATGTACACCAGTTGCTGGGGAATGTGGGTGGAAGGGTGCTCTTGCACTCATGCCCTGCTTGTGGGTTCTCAGTTGACAGCTGGTTGGCCACTGTGTGAACAGAATGCTGGACTAGATGGAACCTTGGTCTGATCCAGCAGGGATCTTCTTATTTTCTTATGTTCTTGTTCTTATGTAAACAGAAACATCACAGGGGATGTGTGTTTGTGCTTGTGGTTCTGATCATGTAGCATTTCTATGGGAGAGGTTTTATCCCTATCCCTGTTTACTGGGGAAGTAGTTTTACATCTACTACCATGTAATCAGTGGTGCAGTGAAGTAGTTTTAGACTCTGGACTTAATGGTCTTATTTGGGAGGGGGGATCTTTAGATGATAATATGTATTTCTTCACATACTTCAAAATGTGCTAATCCAGTGATGCTGCATTTGCCCCACACACACACCAGGCCCTGGACATTTTCCCCAAAGTCTGTCCTGAGGGCACCATGGCATGTACCAGATTTTATACCTTAGTCCACCACATGTTTTAATCACGAAACGTACCAAGCCCAGGTTCTTCAGAGTTTTATTATTCATTTTTCATTTCCCCAGAAGGTTCAGACTAACTGCCTGATCCACTGCCCTTAAGACAGGTGCGGTGAGTGGCCACACACATCTTTTGCCAGTGAGAACGTTTGCTGTGGTGGTAAATACAGTTACTGGGATTAACCTTGACATTTGCAAATGATGGATATATGCTAGCCTCCAGACCTTCTGTCTCCACTGAGAAGCCAAGGTATTAGAGGATTTAACCCATGAAGTCTCAATTGCTTTTGAGCCTCTCCCCTAGCAGCAGTTTGTCTTAACATCTGATTTATGGCCTCCTGGGGAAGAGAAAGCAGAGGTGAGCCATTTGTAATGTGAATGAGCTTTCTGACCAGTGTCAGTTTTGCATCAGCTTTACAAATCTGACTGAAACAACAGATGCTTTAACTTTCAACTCTGTATACCAGCCTTCCAGTGGAGACCGGTGGCACTGAAGTCAGTGAGGGTGGAGAATCTGCTCCGGGTTTCAGTCAGAATTCTAAAGGAGCGATCCCAGGCACTTTGCAGGATGCACTGCCCCACCAACATCAGAGCCACCAGCTTCCACTGCAGCCTTCCTCAAACTGGTACCCTGCATATGTGTTGGCCTTCAACTCCCATCACCCCAACCAACATGACCAACACATCTGGAGATCACCAAGCTGAGGAAGGCTGCTGTACCCACTTCCTAGGGAATAACTCCCACTAAGGTCAGTGGAACATACTCCGGAGTAAACATGAACAGGATTGGGCTGTGTGCCTCATGCATGAAAATGCCCACAGACTTGGCAAGATCGGGACCATGGAGCGGCTGGTAACTTCTTTTTTAGCATCAGGGCCCAAAAGATAAAAGCAAAGACACAGAAGCACAGCAGTGCATGGGAGAGGGAAGATCACAGCCCAAACTCCAGGCAAGAACAGTAGCCTGGAGTGGAAGATGGTGCTTGAAGAAACCGGGTAGGACCAGTAGTAGGGTGGCCACTTAGGCATCACTGTAAAAGAGGAAATGCATCACCAAAAAAAGAGGACAAAAGAGGGCACCGATCTGCATACAATTTGCATATACTAATTTATATGAACATACGCAAATGTAGAAATAATTATTGTACAGTCTGCTGTTCAGGTGCTAAGTGTGGACGGGCAACAGTTCTTATGGTTTATGCTTCCAAGCTCAATTCAAGGTGCTGGTTTTAACCTATAAAGCCCTACACAGCTTGGGACTGCAATACCTGATGGCACGCCTCTAGGAACCTACCCGTACACTACATTCAGCATCTAAGGTCTTCCTCTGAGTGCCTCCTCCAAGGGAAGCTTGGAGGGCAGCATCGAGGGAGAGGGCCTTCTCAGTGGTGGCCTCCCATCTGTGGAACAAGCTCCCTGATGAGGTCTGCCTGGCACCAACATTATGGTCTTTTCGGTGCCACCCAGGTTAAGACCTACCTCTTGTCCCAGGCATTTGGCAGCACATGATAAGTTTTAATTGGTCCTGGATGTGTCTTTAGTTATGTCAGATAGTTCAATGTTGTTTTTAGTTGTATGTTGTTTGTGTATATTGTTCGTGTGCTTTTATGTGCTTTTTTGTAAATGGCTTTTAAACTTTTTATATTGTATTTAATGTTTTAACTTTTGTAAACCGCCCAGAGAGCTTTGGCTATGGGGCAGTATAGACATAATAATAATAACAACCACCACCACCACCACCACTTCAATTGGAGAAGTCAGCTTTTCCAACAGAGGATGCCTTCAAATAGAGGATGGTCCTCTAGCAGTGACTCAAATAGGTGACTGCCCTCTGTAAATGAGGAGATGTGGCCACCCTGTCTTGGGGCCAAAGTCCAGGGTCATACATACCCCACCCCCACCGCAAAAGGCCACCCAGAGAGTGGCAGATGATAGGGCCATCAGGGCGCAGAAGTAAACTCCATTTTATCTCTCCAGTCACAATGGTGCTATGATTTAAGTGAGTTTAAAATGAAAAACTGCACATGCTCAGAGTATGTGAATCAGGGCTGGCCAACAGTTCTGTTGTTACTATTCTAGTCAGGAATGTAGAAGCAGTTCTAAAGTGTGGAATGGAGGTTGGGGGACAAAGGGAAATCTTAGCCATGTGCTTTATGACTGAAGTAATGCACATGGCCATCTATGGTGGGGGGAGCATGAGACCATTAACTCCAGGGTCTAAAATTACCTAGCTGCACCACCGGGTAGGACTGAAAGAACATAAGAAAAGCTGTGCTGGATTAGACCAGAGGCTATCTGGTCTAGCATTCTGTTCCCACAGCAGCCAACCAAATGCCACTGGGAAGTCCATAAGAGGGACATGGATAGCACCCTCCTATTTGTCTTCCCTAACAACTGGTACTCAGAGGCAACCTGGCTCTGATTTTCGAGGTGATATATATCCATCATGACTTGTAGACATTGATAGTCATGACATATCCTCCATGAATTTGTCTTCGAAAGCCATCCAGGTTGGTGGTCATTAGGGGTGTGAATTTCATTTTTGCTCGCAAAATATCCCAGCATGCCCTGTTCAATGCCCCGAATGTGAGCCCACCTCTGCTGAAAATATTTGCAAATTGTTGAAGACATGGTCACATTCATCCCATTCCCGATTCCCAGTTTGATGTATGCAAATTTCCTAACTTGCACAAATTTCCTCAGTAGACAGAATTAGCCCGACTTTAGTCTATGGAGGAAATGTGTGCACATTAGGGAATTTGCACAAATGTTGGGAGATTTGTGCAAATCTCTTCAATCGCTGCTTGACTTGTGCAAGGTTCCCATTCACGCAAAGCGAGCAGCAGTCACAAATGCGAATGGGAATTGGCGATAGGGTTCAGCACCTTGGATAGCTCTTTTAAGGTTCTGGCTGGTTCTGACCGAAACCTAGAATGGATTTACAGCCCCACCAAAATTGGAACCACCAGCCTCCGCTGCCTAGTGGTCATCACTACTTCGCTAGGGGCTGACAGTACCAGCGGAAGCGGGGTTGCCAGTTTTTGAACTGGTCCCTGTAGTTATCCCTGTAACAGCCGTTTGATCTGCAGCAATTAGCAGGTGATAAATGTTTAGCTCCAAGCCACAAAAAAAGCCTTAAATCATGATTTCTGAATATTAAATCTGTTAAAGACCCAAGTGCAGGCCAGGCTATGTGTTTGTTTTTCCTGCCCGGTTGGCAACCCTAGCAGGAAGATAGGCAAAAAAGGAAAAAATTATGTTGATTACTACTAGAAGGAAGGAATTCTAGAACTCTTACCAAAGGAACCAAGTAAAGCAGCTGTCAGATCTTCACAGCTAGATCCTACACACTCGTCAAAGCTGTGATGTTCATTTATTTTTTTGCTCTTGCCCAGCCGGCAGCTCTGAAGAAGAATGAGAAAATCTAGCTGAGAGCTTCTAGGAACTAATCCAAGAAGTGGGGAAAATGGGGGCAAAAGAAATCCAGCTACGGCAGTGGCCACACATCTGCTTTTGCAGTCCCACCCTATGCATATACTTGGAGGTAAGTCCCACTGCATTACTCCCACATAAATATTCATAGGCTAGGGCTGGTGAGAAGCCATGATTCAACCAAAATTTTGTGGAAATGACCCAGTAATTCGATGAGAAATGGTTTTGTGAAATGCCTCCCCCTTTTTGTTTCACCAAATCATTTTGCTGATTCATCAGCATGTTTACTTGGGGTTACTTCATATGAGACATGAATAGGACTGCACTGTTAATATCAGATTCCCCCATTCTTCTTCCCACCCCAAAGATGGCATGAGTCACCTTTTGAACAGGTCTCCTGTCAAATAAAGCTTCTTTGGATTTTTTGCATGACAGACAGAGAGAGAGAGAGAGAGAGAGATCCAAATGTAAAAAACGTTTTTCCTACAAGTTTAGGTTTAAAATAGGGTTATGGAACAGCACACACTGTGACTTTATATTTTTAACAAGCCTGCTTCAATCTCTGCCCTTTCTTTGGAAGGTTACTTGACACTGCACCTCTCAAATGAAATGAACAGCTGAAGGAATAATCAGCACACACCATAAAAGTATACGTTTTCCTGTTAATTTTTCTACTGCTGTCCACTATAATGGCAGCTTCCAGTGAGTGGCAAACAGGAGAGCCATTTTTCATGATGGCAGCCATTTTGAATTTGCCAGAATTCAGAAGGCACCTCAGAACAGGGCTTTCTGAGGAAAACAAAATGGCAGCTGCACCTATTCTCTTCCCCCCCCCCCGCCCCCACCAAGTTTTGTGCCTCACCCCTGAAAGATAGCTGAAAGTGGCCAATTTTAAGATGGGTGAAATGGCTGGCAAATGGTGCTTGTCAATTTTGTACAAGCTGTTTGCTAACACAGCTTGCACAACAACGTCTAACACCTCAAACTGTTTTCTAACACAAGGAGTTGAGGAAAGCAGCTCTCATAATCCAATGTTGTGTAAACTACTGGTGCATTCCTACTGTTTATAGTTAGCATGCGTTCTGGATCCAGGGGTGTGTTTCCACCAGCGATTTACTCCAACCTGGCTGCGTGTGGAGGTCGTGTGGTTTACATGATGTTGTGGCCATCCAGCAGGCATCCCAGAGTTTATTGTGGTTCTTCTGAGACTGGTTATAGTCCAACTTTTCCCCTTTACTTCGGCTTGGTTACGGTCCTGTTGGGATGTGTTCCATCACCCACACTTGCATCAGTATCATAGTCCTGCCCATGGGGACGTGTAGCCCTGCCCATGGGAGGGTGTCACTCACCTGCCCGTGACCTCACTGACCCAACCCTTTCCCTCCCTGTTTTCTGGACATTTCAAGGCCATTTTGGAGCACGATGCCCAGGGACCAACTTTTTAAAAAACATTGAAAATAAGTGCTAGATCACCAGTGAGTATAAGTGTGCCATCTCAGGCAAGCAAATACTCCCCACAACAGCCTGAAAATCAGGTTTATTTCACGTCACTTCCCCAGAACTACACGTGGGAAGGCTAATATTCCTTTGTGTCTTTTGCTCCCGTTTCACAAGCTTCACAGGTCAGCCTTCGTATTACATGCTAAGACACTATCTCATTAGAACATCATTGCACAGATCTTCCATCGATACGCATACCCCCTATGTCAGTATCTCTCTATCGCTCTATCATGAAATAGCACTAACAGGCATTTGCGCTATCATGCGATACTGCTATCGCGTGATAGCACATTAGTTCAGGGGCACCTGCTGACTCCTGTTGTAGTCAATGAGGCTTGTTCCCAAAAACGCACTATCATGCACCTGCGCTATCGCATGTTGTTCAAGGGTGCCTGCTAATGCAGTAGCCCAGTATTTAGAGGGAAAGGGAAAAAAATGGGTGGAATGAGGCACTGGTCTGGGAAGTCTACACAGAGGTAACTCCCGTTGTGATCAATGAGGTTTGTTCTCAAGATTGCCATTAAGGGGAGTAGAGCCTGGAGGTGGGAGCCTCTCTTATTGGTTGAGCAGCCCCTGCCAGTCTGATGACGCTCACTTCCAATCCCCCCACCCCACCCGGAAGTATGTTTCTGTCCGTGACTTATAATGGTGCGGTGCAGTCCTTTGTGGAGCCCTGCGCAGAGCCATGCTGATTCCATGAAAACTCTGGTATTCCTTCATTTGCTTCACCCTTCCATTGTCGTGGAAACATGGCCCTGGAGAAATTTGGTTTAAGAAAGCATAGGGAAGTTACCGATCCCACCATTTCTTCTTTCATTTCTTTTATTTTTTTTCATATGCACTTCCTTGCATTGGAGCAGTGTTTACCCTCTGTCAGCCCAAGGGCCAAATCCATTTCAGAGAAGCTCTTGGAGGCAGGCCTGTAGCTAGGGGGGTAGGGGGACTGGTCCCCCTAAATTTTCTCTGCCACCCTAAATTTACAAACAAATAATTTAAAAACCATTCACAATTTTGTCTTTAAAAGGCCTGCAAACCAGATAAACTGTACCCGCCCCTACTTTTTTGGCACACACACACCTAAACAGGCTGACCACAGGCCTGCTTGGAGGCCACATTCCAGTGGTGGGAGGGGCCAAAGCAAAACCAGTTCAGCCCACGGCAAAAGGGGTGGGGCCAAAAATACCAGGATATTTTAGCTTGAAGCTCTTACTGTCAGACACTAAGCTTTAAGAGGGGCATTTCAACCTTTTAGGATGGGGAAAAAACTGCACAAAAGCCAGGCAGCCACCAACCAATCCGTAGTCTGGGGAAAGGGGTGGAGCCAGAGGGAGGGGACATGACCATCTGAGGAACCCCAGAGGACTGGATAGGGACCTCAGGAGGTCCGGATTTGGCCCCCAGGCCTGAGGTTCTACAGCCTTGCATTCAAGAGAGGAGAATCTAAAACCCGGAATGCAGCTCAAAGGCTCCCTAGCTGTGCCCTCCGTCAACAGCACCTCCAGAGTCAGCACATTGAGAGGGATAGACTAGTGTTGTGCCAAAAAATCTCTCCCACATGTTTTCCATCCATTCTCATTAAATATGATAGAAAAGAAATGGCTTTCAAAAAGAAATTCAAAGGAGGAGAAATTCTCATGGGTTAGGTTCAGGGTTCTTGTGCTTACGTTACTTAGGAGGTGACGGAGGAGTGAGCACAAGTGCCCTGCCTTTCATTGCACAATCATCTCTGTGGCAGCCTGTAGCCTCCCCTGCTTCCCTCACTTCAATTAAAACCCAGAGGAAGACATAATAAAATCATTCCTCCCAGAGGGCTTTTTCAGATCAAGAAGCACAGGCAGCCTGGGAGGCTGCTTAGCAATTGGGAGATGTGTAATGGAAAGAGAACACACACACACACACACACACACACACACAGCACCGTTCATGGCATCACAGTGATTTGGTAAGCTGAAAAACACCAAAATAAATTATAGAATGCCCTGAGAATGATGCAGAGAAGTGGAAGCCTCAACACTTATATGGGCAGCAGAAAAGAACAAAAATCCTGTGGAAGAAATAAAGAAGCTGTGCTACGACCCCTGCCAGTTGTGAGCCCTAGCTATGAAAAACTGCTGGAGAATTTCTCCTCCCCTTGGAGAAATTCAGTGGAATTGTCCCCCACAATTTCTGTGCCCATGAATACTCTGGAGCATTTGAGAGGCCATTTGCACACAGCTCTAGAATGGACATTGCAAAGTGGCACTGCAAACAGGAAATGGTGGGGCACCCACTCCTCCCACCAAGTGCCATACTTCCACTTTGTCTGGGCCACACCTGTGCACAGAGAGTTGTCTATCAGGTTTCTCTGTGGTCTCCAGTGAGATGGCAGAAACATAAGGGAAACATGAAGAGAATTCACGACTACATTATGCGGATGCCAAGGGATGCTGGAGAAATCCGCTGCGGATTCAAATGAGGCCTGATTCCAAAGAATCTGACCTCCAGAGTCCACAGCAGACCAGCCACACTCACTTCTGCATCCAGAAGAGTTCCCACGGGGTGGCTGTCCAGCTTTCTAAAAAGCGCAATACACTAATGGCGGCTGCCATTAGCTTATTGCGGGAAAATTACAGCCATAAATGGCATATTGTACCCCATTTACAGCTGTAAAGCACTTACTTTTACATAAATACCACTGTAAACAGCTGCAATTTATGTAAAAGTAAGTGCTTTACAGCTGCAAATAGCATAAAATATGGCATTTACGGCTGTAATTTTCACACAATTAGCCTATCGCATCTTTTAGAAAGCTGAGAGCCACTCCGCCAACTCCAGTAGACATGGCAGGGCTCCGGAGAAAACTGCAGGGCCCAAAGCAGCCTGAATTGCCCTGTGGAGCCCCCACCCCACCCCCTAGGACTGGACGTTGGGGGATTCACCCATCCCTATGGATGCCCCATCAAAAGTGAATGAAGTTAATGTGTCTGTTCTAGAGGAAACATCTATCCTGGACACAACCGTTATGGGCAAGGCTGTACTCACATATGGCCATCACAAGTGACTGATGTGTACTCAGCCCAGTCAAACCAAGTCCCTGGGATCCAAACAGCTGCAGTTCTGCTATCTCTACTTACATTGTGACAAAACCTCGCAAGCCTTTGAGTGGAGTGCCTAATTGTCCACGTCAGATTTGACCCTTTCTCATCATCTCATCTACCTATGTCTGGGGGCCAAGAGTACCCAGTCTCCTTCCCAGAACTTTCTTGTCTTTCTTTTTACAGCACGGAGCTGTTTCAAAGAATACTAACGTTTGCTTCTCCATCTGCAGTGGTGGGCGATAGCCAAGAATGGAAGGGGACAAATGCCGGAAAGCTTGCATGAAGATCCTGCGATTGCAGGATTTCTGATATAATTTTTGCAGACTCGGGTCTGAATAATGCTGAGACATTGCAAAGGAGCCTTCCATCCAAAACTGAACTTGCAAATTTTTTCCTGGCCGCTCGTGTTATTAACTGCATTGGGGCTAGCGCTACACGGAACTTTTCATAGATGATGCATAATTCACCGGGCTTAGGGGAGGGGGTGATGGAAATCAGTGGGGGGGGGGGATAAATTACATGCCATGTTGTCACCTTTGCATTGTCTCAGTTGTATGAGAGCCGAGGACTGGGAGGTCCCCCTTAATCCATTATTTCCTCCTACTAGGTGGGCACGCAGGCATGCCTTTGCTGCTACCCCTCCAGCTAGCCCAAGCTAAGGAGCAGACAGGCTCCTCACTATTTTTCAGGCCACTGCCTACCTGCTCAATCCGAACTGTGGGGCAAGGCAGCAGACAAGGGCACTGCCGCTACCAACACCTCACCCCTTTGAGCTGCCTTCTTTTCCCTCCATTGCAAATGCTGCCTTTCAGCCACCAGGCCAGTACCTTGCATGCTCAGTTTCAAACATAGAAGGAGTGCAACCCAGTGGTGAGGTGGTGGGTTGTTGTAGGTTATGGGGAGGGGTGTTGCCAGAAGGCCAAAGATGCCCACCCCAAAATCTAAGTCTCTTACAAAAAGCCTGCATGGGAAATGTGTCATCCCTGTAAGGTGCCCAAATTCTGCCACCTAACACAGTCTCTTTCACCTTGTTCCATGGTCAAGACATCTCTGACAGACTGAAAGAGGGATCTCATCCCTCTTTCACTTCCAGCAAACAAGTATGTCAGGTTTTATATTCTTTCAAAAGCCTGTAAAACCTATTTGTTCAGGGGTGACAAGAATATTGTTTGTGTTTTTTATTTATTTTTTTATTTATTATTAAATTTATTAATCGCCCATCTGGCTGGTCACCCAGCCACTCTGGGCGATGTACAGCATACAATAAAACAGTTTAAAATAATAAAATTCTACAATAAAAACATTTTCTAAAATACCCTAACCCACCCCAAATGCCTGCCTGAACAACCATGTTTTTAATGCACGGCAGAAGCTCATTAAAGAGGGGACATGGCGGAGTTCCCTAGGGAGGGGGTTCCACAGAGTGGGGGCCACCACAGAAAAGGCCCTCTCCCTCGTCCCCACCAGTCTAGCTGTCCTGGCTGATGGGACAGAGAGAAGGCCATCCGAGGCTGATCTTGTTGAGCGGCCTGTCTGGTGCTGCTTAATATTGTTTGTGTTTATGTCATAGGACGGAAACCCTCTCTCAAAATACTTTCAGTTCTGCTAAAAATTGTGGTCTGTCTCCAGTCCCTATTACTTTCTTCCAATCATTTGTAACTTGCCCCAGAATTACTGCTCAACTTGATCTGCTAGATTTAACAGTGGAAGCCAGCCATGCTTGTTAAATCACTCGCCCGCCTGCCCCGTTGTTGTCAGAAGCTCCTGGCGCTGTGTGCTCCTGCCCCATGTGGTGAGCCACTGAACTGCACATTGCAGCATTTGCCTTGGCCACCCTTCCACAATCTTTTACTTCCAGATGTGTTGGACTCCGATTCCCATGCTGGCTGGGGAATTATGGGCATTATACTCCATTACATCTGCAGGGCACCAGCTTGGGGAAGACTGGCCTAGGCAGTTTAGTATTCACAGACCCTGGACTGAGCCCGCCCACCCTGGCTGCCCATTGGCTCTTCCTGGAAAGGAAGGGCTGTAAGAGGACTTCCCGTTCCAGTTCAGCCTTGCTTGAGCAACAAGGTCTTTCTGAGAGCTGGTGTGTTGTCCTATGGGTGCCTTGATCCTACCTCCTGGTTTGTCCTTCAGCCCTGACTACTGCCTTCAGTCCCCAGCTCCTGTCTCACCTCAGACTGCAGCCCACAGCTGAGCCCTGAAACCTTTCCCATCTAAAATGATGGGAGGTCTAATTTGAATATCAAATGGGGAGGGGTTGGATGCGGAGAGCTGAGCCTGCTCCCTCTCTTACCCCTCCTCCCTGCAGTCCATGTCCCAAATTATCTTCTTGTTGCCTGGCTCACTTCTGGTATCAAAGGCAGCTTTGTGTGTGGAGTGGGGGAGTCCTGATGACAGACCAAGGGGAGATAAGAAGAGAAGGCTCCACATGTAGGGTGGCCATGTGTCCTGCTTTACAAAGGACAGTCCTCTATTTGAAGTGCTGTCAGGAGACTATTTTGAAGCTGTCCCATGTTTGAAGGGCTGTCCAGTCCAAGTCTGGTTTAATGATAAACAACCTTCGGAAGGAAGGGCTGGGCAGTTTCTCCACAACAACAGAAGGAGACGGAAGGAGAAGCCAATCGTGGCTTACCTGAATGTTTCAAGGAGCCAGCATTGCTCTGCGCAGGGCTCCACAAGCAAGTTATCACACCAGTAAAAATCACTTCACAGAACATACTTCTGGGGGGTTGAACGTCATCTGATGGGCAGGCGCTGCTCAACCAATCAGGGAGGCTCCCCACCACTTCCAGGCTCTCCCCCACTTTCACCTTTGATAAAATCCCAGGAGGTTTCCTCCTGTGTCGCTACATATCACTCTCCTTCTCTATCTCTATCTCTCTGTCTCCCCCCGCCCAGCTTTTTTTCCTCCATTAAACAACAAACACAATGTTTCTTCTGTCCTCGTCAGCCAATTATGTGATCAATCGAAGCTTCAAAGCTTCAACATTAAGGCTCTTAAATGTGTTATTTCAATTCATAGGAATGTCGTAACTTCAGGACTGCACATTTCAGGGACAAGCCTCATTGACCACAATGGGAGTTACTTTTGAGTAGACACACATATGTTCGTGCTGGGAAAGACAGCAGGGAAATAAAGGGATGGGAAACCAGCCCTCTTTCTAACCTGATGCTATGCAGGATCTGGTGATCGAAGGTGGAAATAGTTACTTTCTAATGTCAATAAACCAAACAACAGAATCACAGCTTCAGGCAAGTGTTTTACAGCCTTTAGGGAATTAGTGCTTTAAAATCTGCTATTTCAATTGAGGGGTATCTCTGCAAATTCTGAAGTGTGCATTCAGGGGACAAGCCTCATTGACCACAATGGGAGTTACCTCTGAGTAAACACTAATTGATTTGTGCAGGGACAGGAAACACACAGGAAACACCCCTTGACCAGGGTCACGGTGAAAGGCACACCCCGGGGCAGGGCTAGCATACCTGAGATAAATGCAGGGGTTGGGGCACACAGCAACTATACTGAATAGAACCCAACTTAAGGGGGAAAAAATGGACTTTAAGCAGTCTCAGGAAATCCAGTTTTTCTGTGATAGGCTCTGGGGTGGCCATGACATCATATATCCCTAACGACCTCCAAACACAGCCAGCTCAGAGTAAATCACTCATGGAGATACCCCCCTGGACCTTGAAGGTGCCCATCAACTTCACCTGGACAGCAGACTGAGCAAGGCACATAGGTCATCTAGTCACAGTCTTCCCCACTATGGTGAGATGTACTGCATTTTTATTTATATTATAATCATTATTTCTACATTTGTGTCTTTACATATATATTAGCATATGCAAATGTTTATATAAATTGGTGTCCTCTTTTCTGGAGATTCACAAGTGGCCACCCTTCCCCACATGCTCCTTTGATTGTTAAAATTAGACCACCCACTTTCCATGTTTTATGCTAATGGGACAAACATGGGAAAAACATGGGAAATGGGAATAAACAAACATGGCTGCCTCCATCACACTGGGGCTGTCCAAGGAATCCTGCACTTACATATATTGAATGCATGAAGTAGTAATAGAATCTTGCCTGCAAGCCACACCTTCCAATGCCAATGTGCCCACTGGCCACACTCCCGCTGGCCATGTATTTGACAGAAGTGTGAGGGGTCCCTACCTTTTTGGCTAAGGTTCCCATGTGTATGGAGGAGGCCCACGTACGTACATCTCTATGTGTGTGTAATGTGTAATGGGGCCCTTCACATTTCTCCCAAATCTGCAACTGGTAAGGCACATGCCCAGGGAGTGTGTCAGCATTTGGTGGTGGGGCCAGGAAGCACAATCCCACTTCCACCACCCAATAAACTGACAAGGGAGGAAGTGTTTGAATCCCCCCTATCTAGTCCATCCGTCAGTCATTTTGCCACAGCAGGCCTATACTGTGTGACTCACCCCTGCAGGCCTAACACAGCTCACCACCCTCCCACTTATTTTCATAATCCCATGCAGTCAGCAAAACCAGAGGGTTCACAGTGGAATCCCCAGTGTGCCACCATATATGTGTACTGGCTGTGTTCCCCTCAGCAGAAGGCCTCACACTCCATTGCTGATGCCACACAGGATCCAAGGATGTCATACAAAGTCCATTAGAGTCTTGAGTTTTGCTTGTGACCAGGTATGAATATGCATATTTGAAAGCAATAACACAATGCAGAGCACTTAAAAACTATAGCAAATTAAATCTGAACATGCCATGTATTCAAAAACTAACACATTCATTCTTTACAGACAGGATAACAACCTTTGGCTAGTGGCCAGTGTCTCTCCAAAATTAGTCTGACAAAATGGTGGGCTGGCGCCAACATGCTGTTATATATGTTCTAATTCTTATTAGTTTTGCTCACCTAGTTATTGTATTAATTTTTTTATGGCTTGTTTGAAGAAATAAGGAAGTTGGCTTTAAATCCGGTACATCCTTTTTTCCATGTAGCATTGGCCAAGGGGCTTGGAATTGGCTTGTGCTCTGGAATATGGCTTCAGGTGTGGAATCAAGCTGCAATAATAGAATACTGATCATCACAGCACTCTTATTTTTAAAAGGTACGAGTCTAGTTCTTGTGGCCGCTGCTTCCTCTGCTTGCGCACTTCCCTGGCCGGCCCCAGAAGTATGCCATGCAGAGAACCACTGGTAGCTTCTGGCAGGAGCAGTGGTAGCTTCTGGCAGGAGCAGTGGTAGAAGCAGTGGTAATGGTGAAGCAGTGGTAGCTTCTTGGTAGCAGTGCCAGAAGCAGTGGCAGCTTCTTGCAGGAGCAGCTGCTGCTGCCACCTAATTGTTCAGCTTTTCATTCTCTCTCAGCAAGAAGAACTGAGCAAGCAATGGGAGCCGCTCTCTTGAATTGCTCTTCTGCCCTCTCCCTCTGGAAGACATCTTGTGCATCCTATAACTGCTCGTGCATCCTGTCTCTTTGGGGAATGCAGTGAGAGGAACTGGTCTTAGACGTTCTGTGTGAGCCAGTGAGCAATAGGTGGTTGTTCCTTATAGAAGCAGCAACCACCAGCTTTGCCTGATCATCGAACTCACCCTAAGCAGACTATGTTGAAACATGTCAGAAAAACATCCCGACTGTGAGAGCAATGCGACAATGGAACCAATTCCCTAGGGAGGTGGTGGGCTCTCCCACACCAGAGGCATTCAAGATGAAGCTGGACAGCCATCTGTCAGGGAAGCTTTGGCTTGGATTCCTGCATCGAGCAGGAGGTTGCGCTCTATGGTCTTGTAGACCCCTTCCAACCCTACTATTCTATGATTCTATGTATCCAGCCTGCACTTCTGAATTTGCCACTACACTACTGGAGGGGAGATAGGATAGCGCTCTTCAAGTACTTGAAAGGTTGTCACAGAAAGGAAGGCCAGGATCTCTTCTAATCATCCCAGAGTGCAGGACACGGAATAATGGGCTCAAGTTACAGGAAGCCAGATTCCAGCTGAACATCAGGAAAAACGTCCCGACCGTTACAGCAATACGACAATGGAACCAATTCCCTGGGGAGGTGGTGGGCTCTCCCACAGCGGAGGCATTCAAGATGAAGCTGGACAGCCATCTGTCAGGGATGCTTTGGCTTAGATTCCTGCATTGAGCAGGGGGTTGGACTCGATGGTCTTATAGGCCCCTTCCAACCCTACCATTCTATGATTATATGTATACCAGGCTAGGAAGCAATTGTTTGTTTTATGAGATTTGTTGTCTCGCCTGGTCCCTTCGCCCCTCCCTCCCTTCCTCCCTCCCTCCCTCCCCCTTTCTACTACCTTCTGAGCTGGCTCTGGTTAGCTGGAACAAAATGCTGAGCTTTTGTGTCCTCCCATGGGGTGGGGGAGCCAGGGAGGAAAATTCTTCTAACAACAGCACAGCAGCAGCAGCAACTGCTGCAGGACAGCTAGACTGCTTTGCGACATTGCGTTGTGTGCATCCATGCAGCGTCTAAGCACGCGCACATGCGCACACGCACACACATGCAAGAGCAGTAGATGCAGTGTGTGCATGCATGCATGCCTGCCTGCCTGCGGCAAACTACATGGTTCCTGCTAGGAGGAGGGAAGTTCAAAGAGCCTAATTGTCTGATGCTTGGATGCTCAGAGCAGGTCTGGTCCTGGATGGCAGGGGGGTGGGGCGCATGATGCACAATTCTTAACGGTGCTTTGAAGCAGGCACAGCAGTAGTTGGTGGAGGAAAAGCAGGATTGCAGGGTGGGAAAGCCTTTTGGGAGGGGAGGCCTTTTAGTTTGGGGCCCTGGACCTTGGCCCCGAATTCCTTGCTTCAGCTCGCCTCTCCTTGTGACAGGAAATGTTCTCCTGATAGCTGGGAATCTCTCTCCAGCTTTTGGGATGAAATACCTGGTCAGAGTTTAGGGAGGGGGACACCCTCCAGTTAGTGCGAGGGGGCAGAAGAACTCCCTGGAGCCAGTGTGGCAGTCTGAGTTTGGAAAGGATCAGCCAGACACAAAGATGAGAGAATTTTGAAGCTGTCAGTTGGCTGAGGGTGAAAGACCTGGAGCTATTTCTGGGAACCTGAAGCTAGATTGGTGGAGCTGATACCTGCTGTATGAGCATCTGTTTGTTTCCACTATGCTTTGCTTTTATGCTTGAAAATAACACAAATGTTACAAAGATACTACGTCTGATTTTGCACATAATGCTAAACCATAATTCAGGGACACAGGAATGAGCCTTGGGCTTGTGTGGTTCTTCCCCTCTCCTCCTCTGGCATGGCTGTGAGGAGGGAATTGGAAGCGTGCACTTTCACTTTTAAACTAAGCAGAGTTCAGCATTAAGTCAAAACACCACAGGACTCCAGTTAATTTAAACTGGGTGGCACTGTACCCAAATTATTATTTTAAACCACCACCACCCAAAAAAAGTGTTTGCAGTGACTACAAAGCACCAAAATGGCCAAATTTAACTTGTTTGCTCTGTACCATTATGGAGTGGTTTGCCACTGAATTTCAGAACAAAACCAACAATTTTGCTCTCTTTTTTGGGGAGGGGTGCCCCACAGGCTGTCCAGCACCTCGCAGACTACAGACTGCAGGGGGTTCAGGGGCATGAGAATAGCCCCCAGACCTCCCAAAGTTGCTGATAGTTTAAACTATGGTTTGTCAACAAGGCATGGTCATAAACAATAGTTTAATTCTGGCTGGTTTGAACCATCTGTAGTTTAAACTAACCAGGGTTCCCTCAAGTTTGGATGTAACCAGGAACTCTGATTAGTTTAAAAGTGGAATGAAATGTTTCTTATCTTCTTCTCCACAACTACACCAGAGGAGGACGGGGAGGGGAAGCAACTCTGAGACTCGAAGTTCATTCCTGAAGTGTTCAAGGATGGTTCAGTGTTATGTGCAAAATAGGCCTACAGGTCTCCAGAGTGCCCTCCTCCAAAGAAACCTATGAGCTACAATCAGATCCACACTTACTGAGAGGTAGTCATAGGCAAACTAACTATCATCATTCAATCTTTTCTCATTACATTACAGATCCAGCATTATGAACTTGGACAAAAGTTCTGCTGTTACAAGATATAGAAGTATGTTAGAATTTCTGCACATACGCATCACCAAAGTGCATCTTGGGAACATAATATGCCCGCTCGTTTCTACCCCTTGTGTCATGATGTCATGTCGATAGTCCTTCTCTGATTGGCTGTTATCACATGTCCTTTGTTTAAAGAGTGACATGGAGCAGCAGGCAGAGGCACTGTCTGTGGAAGCAGAACAAGCAGAAGCAGCCAGAAAGTTGTCTGTTCATGACTGGTTGTTGTACAATTTCAAATCCAAACTTTTTAACTGATTGGTTCCTTTGGCAAAGAGTAATGGAGGGAGCAATCCTATGGCCGCTAGACAGTGGCTAGATAGCCATAGGATATGCCATTTTCTGGGAACCGACCTTGGAGCCCACGCTCCAAGGTCAGTTCCCGGAGAACTGACCTCCCCCCACTTCCGCGCTGCCTCGGAGGCAGTGCAGAACAGCTCCGTCCTCCGCGCTCGCAAGAGGAGCATGGAGCAGCCAAAAAGGGGCATTCCGGGGGGTGTTCCAGGGCAGGAAGAAATGTCTGTACGACACATCCAATGTGTCATACAGCAGCCTCCTCCCTCGCTCAGCCCTCCCACAGCTAGACAGCCGCAATCTAGCTGAAAATGCAGGGCGGGAGAAGCACAGACAGAATGATCCCTTCTGTGCTTCTCCTGCCCTGCATTGGATAGGCAGCTGCCTCCGAGTTCAGAAGCGGCCACCTATCTGACTAGGATTGTGCCCTAAGAGGTTAAAGTAAAATCATTCTGCATACGTGCATGGAAAATGGAACATCTTCAATTCCTTCAGAAGTGTAGAGTTTCAGCAACAAACTGAATATGTGCAACATTGGCGGAGTTTGGCTATTTAGTCATGCCAACCATGCATACTACACAGGGGCAGAAAATATAAATTAACTTGTAACCCATTTTGGTTTGAATTATAAGAATATTAACGTTCCTTGGATCTAAGTAAGGGCTAGTTATAAATTTGAGAATTACGAACCTACTAGATTTGGCTTACCAACTGACTACTTTTTTGAGTTTCAGCAGCCTCACTACTTAGAAGGAAGTCCCATAGAGTACAGCAGAACTTTCTCCTGAGTAAATATGCATCAGATTCAGCTGCGCATCCATTTAGCACTGCTCCTGGGCTCTTCACTTCTCATGGAACTGGGAAGCACATACCGACGGACAAAGTTCTAAAGTGCTCCCAATCGAGTTATGGAGCTCAAACATCTGCATGCACCAAACATGGGCCCTTCATCACCTACCTCAACGGAATCATTTTTATTTACCTGCAAGAATACCAATGAGTTGAGAGGTGTAATGCTCATCCTGGTTATCTAGTGTTTCAAAGGGCTGATGGCAATCAATCTGCCTGCCTTCCAGCTTCAGGCAGAACGCTGGCATGAATATAAAGATCTTTGCATGGGCTATCAGGAGTCGGCATTTTTCGCTGAGCACCTTCAGCTGTCATATTTCATGCTATATATGGTTACAGCAAACCACTGCTATCTGGATTCCACGTCATCCCAAACTATTTGGACACATATCTGGCTTCTAAACAAAATAATCCCACATGCTCTGCATTAAGAATTCATTCCACGAGGCATCCCATTTTGCATAAATATACGCAAAATGCATAATTTATCAGAACTACCCAGGGAAGGGCAAGTTTCAAAATAGGGATAAATGCCAAGTTCTGCACCTAGGAAAAATAAACCAAATGCACAGTTACAAGATGGGGGATACGTGGCTCAACAACACTACCAGTGAGAAGGATCTTGGAATTGTTGTAGATCGCAAGCTGAATATGAGCCAACAATGTGATGTGGCTGCAAAAAAGGCCAATGCTCTTTTGGGCTGCATTAATAGAAGTATAGCTTCATCAAATCAGGTGAAGTACTAGTTCCCCTCTACTCAGCACTGGTTAGGCTTCATCTTGAGCACTGTGTCCAGTTCTGGGCACTGCACTTTAAGAAGGATACAGACAACCTGGAGAGGGTTCAGAGGAGGGCAACAAAGATGATCAGAGGATTGGAAACAAAGCCCTATGAAGAGAGACTGAAACAACTGGGCATGTTTAGCCTTGAGAAGAGAAGACTGTGGGGAGATAGGATAGCGCTCTTCAAGTACTTGAGAGGTTGTCACAGAGAGGGAGGCCAGGATCTCTTCTCTATCATCCCAGAATGCAGGACTCGGAATAATGGGCTCAAGTTACAGGAAGCCAGATTCCAGCTGAACATCAAGAAAAACTTCCCGACTGTTAGAGCAATATGACAATGGAACCAATGACCTAGGGAGGTGGTGGGCTCTCCCACACTGGAGGCATTCAAGATGAAGCTGGACAGCCATCTGTCAGGGACACTTTGACTTGGACTCCTGCATTGAGCAGGGGGTTGGACTCAATGGTCTTATAGGCCCCTTCCAACCCCACCATTCTATGATTCTATGATTTTATGACTTTTATAAGTAGGGATAAAGGTAACTGGAGTGTGGAAGGGAAGGTATTAAGGTGCTAGTGATGAAAAGGCCGACATCTAGGGCAGGGAAGCAGAGCCAGCAGGGCACCATTATGCTGAGATCTTCACTGAACTCGCACAGCTTGTATGCACAGATCCCAGCATCACAGGGCCACATTCCAGCATCATACAAATGTGAAAAAAATGCTTCAATAATGTACTTTCCCATTAAGTCAGCATAGCAGGGGCTTAGAAACGATGCAAATGCAACACACTTGACAATATCTCCTAATTCTGCATAACTGCTTGAGAGCAGTGGCATGCCATGTGGCATCTCAGGATATGTGCAAAGGCTGCGCCAGCACATCTCTCTTTACAGCATCAGTGAAAGTAGGGGAGAGCCCGTAAGCTCAGTAATACGACACATACTTGGTACACATGCATACATTCCCAGCTGAAATCCCTGGCATTTCCAGCTAAGGACATAAGGAGAGCCATGCAGGATCAGACCAAGGGTCCATCTAGTCCAGCATTCTGTTCACACTGTGGCCAACCAGCTGCTGTGGGAAACCCCCAAGTAGGACATGAGCGCAACAGCACCCTCCCACCCATGTTCCCCAGCAACTGGTGTACCTATGTACACCAGTTGCTGGGGAACATGGGTGGGAGGGTGCTGTTGTGCTCATTTTGCATAAATAGCAATTTGCTCACTGCCTCTGGTACTGGAGGTAGCACAGAGCCATCAAGACTAGTAGCCACTGATAACTTTTTCCTCCAGGAATTTGTCCAACCCCCTTTTAAAGCCATCCAAATTGGTGGCCATCATCACTACATCTTATGGTAGCAAATTCCTTAGTATAACTATGTGCTGTGTGAAGAAGCTGGGGAGCTGTTGGGTTAGAGGGACCCAATGGTCTGTCTCGGTAAAAGGCATCTATATGTTCATGTGAATAGCATTTCATATGTTCACATGAAAAGCTGCCATGGGATCAGATGAAGTGGGATCGGTATCTAGAGGAGTCCTGACCAGAACCTGGATGGAAGTTCACCTTCATGGTGATTGTTCAGGTAGAAATCAAAAGGGCACAAAAGTGTTCACAGGAGAAGGACAGGCATTGGTCTGTCTGGAGGGCAAATGTGATCCCTCCTCCCCACTCCATTCAAAATGAAATCAATGTGGGGGCTTGATTTCCCCTTACCAGTGTTGCCATACAACCAAATCTAATTGTCTATGGATGTCATCATGTCATCATGCTGGCTATGTGATCCCTGAGGCTGGGATCACCTAGACAGAAGTTG
This sequence comes from Heloderma suspectum, assembly GCF_057233095.1. Taxonomy (NCBI): domain Eukaryota; kingdom Metazoa; phylum Chordata; class Lepidosauria; order Squamata; family Helodermatidae; genus Heloderma; species Heloderma suspectum. The sequence continues at coordinate 302,765,958 of NC_139461.1, read as the reverse complement.
ATGATGAAGGGTCTTGTTGTTTTTAAGTGGTGCTGCCAAAAGAGACAGTGAACAACAGCAAACAAGGTCAGCTTGAGGTGGGGGAGTGTCAGGGTGTTGAGAACATTTCAAGTCCCCTGAAGCTCCCCATATTGTGACAAAAATGTCCAGGGGTGAACATTCAGTACAACTTTCATTCTAAGAGCTGTGAGGTAAGGATGTCCATCACCAGGAAATCTCACCCTTTGGGGGCGCACCAGATTTCTGTGGCTCCCCTGACTTGGCTTCCATTTGTGAGCAAAGCCATGGGAATGGGGGGTTAAAATTTGCATAAATAGCCATTTGGAAGTTGCACAAATTTCAGCCACAATTTGCATAATGTGCAGAAATTTTCACCATAATTTGTATAATCTGCACTAATTGCAACTGCAATTTGCACGAATTGCATATATTGCGGCCACAATTTCTGCAAATTACAGCTGAAATTTGTGCAAATTATGCAAATTGCTACTTACACAATTAAAACAACAACAACCTGAAAATCCATGAACTGGCCTGACTCAATGCAGATTGAATTGGGCCAGCTTGCAGGAAAACAAGCCAAAGTCTGATGAAGCTTCACCCCCCAGACAGGTTCTTCCAACATCCCTACTGTGAGGATGGGAAGGATCAGTCCATAGAATGCTAATAAATACAAACAGTGCAGCAACTATAAGGGAAGCAAAAGGCCAGTATTGCTCGCTGGGAAACCGCATAGGGGGAGTTATTTGCTGTTCACAGGAAGGGGAAATAGAGGCACAACAACCAGTAGTTATGGGATAAACTAGGCATGATGTGAGAGATCAGTGATTAGATTTCCTAATGCTTTTCTTTCGCATAAAGGTATCTGCATGAGCCCCCAGTTTGGATTAGGACCCTGGCACCGGGGAAGATGATTTAATTCTTGCTCCTTGCCCCATTTCTCCCATTTAAATTCCACCCACCAAAGCTGGTATTATCTGTGGACAGAGAAAAAGGTGTGATACATGTACCAGTCTTTTGCCCCTTCTGCAGCTAATAACAGCTTTGGTGGAGGGTTTAAATTGGGGAAATAATCCAGAGTCACAGCTTCTTAAAGGCACCCCCACAGCTGCTTTTAAGAAAAGAAAAAGGAGATTTGATGACAGACTTGTCACGTCCAAAGACAGGGTATAATCTGAAGGAAAGGGCCATAATATCAGTGACTGAGTGTGGGGAGACTAAGAAGAGCAGACAAAGATCTAGGGCTGGAAGAAGCATGGCATTGAGAAAATGAGGGGCCAAAGAGAAAAACAGCGCTGGGGAAAACCTAACCCAGGGTCCAGTAGCAAGAAGGGTGATATATCTTATGGGTAGGGAAGAAAGTAGACAAGAAAGCTTTAGAGGTGATAGACTACAGGTCAAGGAGGCCAAAGAGGAAGTGGGAAAGAGACTGAAGGCGAATGTTAGGTCACAGCTCTCTATCTGAACAAATCTGCCAAGTGTTTTAGGATGAGAGAGCCATCCACCCAGGGAGATCCATGGAGAAGCTTTACTTAGATTCCTGCATTGAGCAGGGGTTTGGACTCAGTGGTCTTGTACGCCCCTTCCAACCCTACTGTTCTATGATTCTATGATTCTATGAAGCAGGTGTTTGGATCTTGCTTACCCAGCACCACACTAGTTAAAACAAGCTGACTGGAAATAACACACTTGAAATTTATTGTCATTTGGCTTGGCTTTCCTGGACCAAAACCCACAAAGATCTACCATCTCTGCATGTGAACTTTATTTAAAATATGTTTGCTCAGAGCCATGTCAGGTCTCTTGTGTTGGAGAGGCCTGTTATGCCTCGGAGAGGGGTTTTTTTTTTTACCCTTGGAGTGCCCTAATTATACAGAGCATTGATTTTACAGTGCATTCCTGGATTGATTGCTCTGCCATGCCCCTCCTACAGGAAACAGCTTGTGCAACAGCACTTTTTTTGATCTCTCCAAAGTATTCCCCAGGGTGAAAGAATGCCTTTTGCATCTTCTTGTCTCTCGCTTTAGCATGGTCTGGGGAGGGAGATGGAAAACGAACGATGGCTCGCTGCTAAAATGAGCAGCAAGGGGAGGGAAGATATCTGCAGGGGGAGTGTGTCAGATCATCAGGGAGAAATCTCTCTCTGACATCCAGCAATGCCAATAACAACAAAATTATCATTAGAATGTTTTATGTTAAGATAATATACCCAACCTTAATCCAGCCAACAGTTCCACATTATGATCATCAGTGCACAGGAACTGGTGTGGCAATTATCTTTAACAAACTAACCAAGATCGAGACAGTGACATCTTTCAAAGAAGAGTACATAATGAAATAAAACAAAATCATTAAATGGTTTACTAAGTGGCCAGTGAAGGAGCTTTAGATGTTTTGTTCAAATAATGTCTCTGGCATATTTGAAATAAAGGGGGGAAAGAAAAAGAATCCTAGAATGTACAGGTACAAACTAGTCCCCGTTTGTTAAAAAGACACCTCTGTTTACACAGTCACACAGTCAAGATCATAAAATACAGACTTCTTGTTACCCTTTACAGTGTTTAACCCCCTCAGTTCTATTCACAATCAGGGTGCAGTCAGGTTTCTAATTGTCATCAGTCATCAATTTGATGGTAGAACCATCCCAGAACAGGATGAGAACTCAGAGGAGGATTTTATCACTCCCCCTAGTGTTTCCAAAGGGGGGCAGAGGATTCCGATAGCCCTCCTGAGACCAGCAGCTGGGATGCTGCCTTAGTTGAGGAGATCATGGTGTTGGAAGAGCCAAATTGCCTTAAGTGGTCCCATTCCCCCTGCCCCATGCCAGACCCACCAGGATCAGCCCCAGGACCCCAAGAGCAAAAGCAGCAGCATGCCTGGATGGAGGTACAAAGTCAGAGGTGCAGTGCTCATCTGTTGTTGTTGTTATTGTTGTTGTTCAGTCGTTAAGTCATGTCCGACTCTTCATGACCCCATGGACCATAGTACACCAGGCCTTGTCCTCCGCTGTCTCCCAGAGTGTGCTCAAGTTCATATTCATTGCATCAGTGATGCTATCTAGCCATCTCATCCTCTGTCATCCCCTTCTCCTTTTGCCTTCAATCTTCCCAGCATCAGGGTCTTTTCCAGGGAGTTTTCTCTTCGCATTAGGTGGCCAAAATATTTGAGCTTCAGCTTTAGTATCTGTCCTTCCAATGAGCAGTCAGGGTTGATTTCCTTTAGGATTGACTGATTTGACCTCCTTGCAGTCCATGTCTCTGAGACCTACTCTTAAGCAGGAAGCATACTCTGGATCAGGGCACTAATGACAAGCCAAGGAGGGATGGGGTAGCAACATCCATTATAAAGCTGCTCAGCTGGAGTCTAGCCTTTGCTGAAGCAACATCTTCATTTGTGCGCTCCCCAGCTAATCCCATCCTAAAGTCCTCTGGATCATTTATTCTTTTTTTATTTAAAATTATTCTTAGGCTGTTTTTCGGGGTACATTTATCTCAAGGCAGCATACAAGATAAAAACCGTACAAAACAGATACAATAAAAAATCTAGATGGGTAACGTCACATTTAGATGAAACTCTGTTTTATGCTAGTTTCTGTTCTATGCAAACACATTTGATGATGTAAAGCATCATCAAATATCCATGTGTATTTTTCTCGCTGTGTGCTATGCATTTGAGGGAGGAGAAGTTAAGCAGAGAAATCTGAAATCTGCCTGTGAACTCATTAGCCCTATGAAATATTTGAGCCATACATTAATTATAGGTCAGAGGGTAGATGCATGCAGAGAAGCTAGGTATTATGACCACAAGTGTACATTTTCACACCTTAGTTCTCAATTCTGCTATTATAATAAGGCTTCTCATTACAATAATTTAGTGCTTGCTACTGCAAGATAAACGCAAGCACAATTTAATCCACCCTAAATGCAATTAAAGATCATCCATTCTAAAAGGAATTCAGATTAAAAAAAAAAAAGGAAAAAAATATAGATGCTCCATACTTCATTCAAAGAACACAATGAAAGGCTTATACATTCCACATACCAAAAAAAAGTCAAAACAGCTCTGGTTCATCAATTCTGTCTTGCAGTGGGAGCTTGTACCAGTGATAAAAAAATTAAAAAAGAATTAAAAAGAATTGTGATGTACCACTTGAAAGGAATGCTGAATCTCAAATCAGGTGATAGCAGCACCTTCCAGCTGTGATTAAAGCAGACAGCTTGTACTTTATTATGCCTGCATTCCTTAAAAGCTCCTGTAGACCGAATCACCAATATGAATGGTGAGTGGCAGGGTTGTAACTCTTCTTCCAGTCTATGCACGCAGTCCGTCTGCACAAAATTTGTTATCAGGCATGCTGAAGTGAGTTTCTGGTCAGCAACTCATTTTGCCTAGTGAGCCACTTTGAGCGGAGGATGTTCAGATAATCCACCCCTCCCCATGTCAAAGTAACTTGCTGGCAAATCTCTATCCCATGCCTCTGTGAGGTCTTAAACACAGCGAGGAGGATGGGTGTTATGTTAGACATATGTCCTTCTCTACAGAGGACAGCCCTCTTTCTGAAGGGATCCTCTATTTGAAGGACTATCCAGTCCAAGTCTGGTTTAAAGATAAAGAACCTGAAGCAGGGAGAGCAGGTCCTGGAAGCTGTGCATCAACAGTGAATACCTGGGCAGCAGACTGAGCAAGCACACAGGACACCTACCTAGTCACAGTCTTCCATACTATGGTGAGATGTACTGTACTTCTATTTAAATTCCAATAATTATTTCTATATTTGTATCTATCCATATAAATTAGCATATGCACATTTGATGCAAATATGCAGACCATTCAGTCCTCTTTTTTGGTGAATGCACCTCCTCTTTGGGGGGAGGTCCAGCAACGGGGATGTGACAGCAAAGCGGTCACATGCTCCCCCCCTCACATGAAAGCAATTGCATGAGGATTTGATGTCTGAATAGGGCTACATAGGGAGTTCTTTTCAGGCATCTCATTGAAACCTGCCCCTTTTCAGCATGCAAGTCCTTTGCTGAGGGAACTGTACTGGCTGCCCATTCACTACTAGGCCAGTTTTAAGGTTTGGGTACTAGTGTTGAAACGTTAAACAACTTTGGACCAGGATACCTGAGAGAGCGCCTTCTCCCTTACCAACCTGCCCAGTCACTGAGGTCATCAGAAGGCATGCTCCTGGTGGTTCCACATGGACCTATGGCCCGACTGGCATCCACCTGAAGAAGAGCCTTCAGTGTGGTGGCTCCCATCCTATGGAGCTCCCTGCCTCTGGAGGGCATGCAGGTGCCATCACTATGTTGAAAACATCTTTATTTCAGGAAGCCTTCCTTAACTGACCAGCCATGGTTTTTTACTGGAATTCTGTTGTTGTTTTTAAAAAATAATAGTATGTTTTTAACATGGAGGGTTTTTTTATCTTATTGTTGTATCTTTTATTGTTCACTGCTCCAGTTGTGGAGCACTATATAAATATTGTAATTAAATAAAAATAAGTAAATGAAGTGCAGATATCCAGGTGCAGGAGCTGTGGGACACATACCTGGGACAGGAGACACATGGGGTTCCACTCCCCACTCTCTGCATTCAGTTCAGCCCTTCCAACCCAGGGCTCTTCAGATGTGTTGGGCTAGAACTTCCATCATTCCCAGATAGCAGGCCAGGTTAGAGAAGGTTGATTTAATCTACCTGAGTAGGGGACAAATAAAAACCCCACTAGTTTAGAGAGTTATTATCTCAGGAGAACACTCTTTGATTCAAAAACCTGGTAAGATCTTTATAATTTTTGTCTTTAGTAAAACATGAAAGATTATAGTGGGAATGAACCTAATTGTTCATCTAACCTTTAAAATATCTTGAAAGAGGTTCTAATCAGAGTCTTTACCTCAGGTTATAGATTGGAAGTAATGGGGCCATTAAAAGCCCATGAAACTATACCTTTAACATTTAAATGGAGTTCAGCTGAGTGATGGCATCCTAATTTGAACACCGGCTTCTTCTCAGTGGCCTTTCTCAGGAAAAGGGGCAACCCAGCCGAGTCAGGTATGTCCTGATCTTTTTAGCTGTATTGTTTTTACCAAGGTGAAAATGACAAATGTTTGTGCCCCAGCAACAAGCTAAATTGTAAATGGGAAGATGATAGATAGGGAGGGGGGGGAGATTCTCATGCCATTGGCTAGTATTAATTTGAGGAGCAAACTTTGTCACATTCATATGAAAGCTTGAGAATGAGTACAAGCAGGAAATGTTATGTCAGAATGGAAAACCTGTGGAGCTTCTGCTGAAGGAAGCTGGTCTTCATGAGGGGATTAGTGTCGAAGTAAGGCTAGAGCAGGGTTCGGGAAAGACTTTCAGACCAAGGCCCGAATTCCATTTTGGAGAAGCTTGCCAAGGTGAATGGAGCAAAAGGTAAAGAGGGTGAGGCCAAAATTATGAAAACAATACCAGCATATTTTGGTTTAAAGCCCTTACTGCCAGTCACTAAGTCTTAGGAGAGGCATTTCAACCTTCTAGAACGGGGGGGGGGGGATGGCACAAAAGCTGGAAAACACTGAATGACTGGTGGTTGGAGAAAATGGGACTGGGCTGGGGTAAGGGGGCTGACCCAAGGTAAGGGGGTGTGGCCTTCTGAGGAACCTCAGGGGGCCAGATTTGATCACCAGGGCTGAGGTTCCCCAGTCCTGGACTACAGAAACCACAGTTCAAGTCCTCACTCAGCCACAGGGCAACCTTGGGCCATGTCAGTCTCTCTCTCTCTTATCCCAACCTCCTACCTAGAAGGTTTGTTGTGAGCATAAAATGGGGAAGGAGGGAGGGAAGACCCACCCTGAGCTCCTCACAGGAAGGGTGAAATCAGGATGATTATAAATAAAGGTATTTTGAAAATTACATCGAGAAAAACAGCCCTTATGGACTCAAGAAGCTCCTTCCACCAGGTCAGACTAGTTGTTGGTCTAGATCAATCTTGTATACCAGAACTGACAGCAACTCCTTGGAGTCTCAGTTAAAGGGTGGTGTTTTATATCACCTGCCACCTGGTCTTTTCAACCGGAGATGCCACCTAGGATCTTTTGCATCAGACTTCTTCCATGTGATGCCAACCAGCATGGCCAAAGGTCAGAGACCAAAGGAGCTGTCCTCCAAAAATCTGAAGGGCAACTGGTTGGTGAAGACTCTTCTAGGCCTACCAATGTCAGCACGGGGAAGGAGCCATAGCTCGATAGTGCAAAGAATCTGCTCTACTATTAAGCTGTGGTTCCTCTGCCCAAGTGACATTGGTAGCCGTACAGCAGGGGTATTCAACCTCCTTCAGCCCAAGAGCCAAATTCCATTTCAGAGAAGCTCTCAGGGGCCACAATCTAGCAGCAGGCAGGGCTGAAGGCAAAAGGTTAAAGGCAAAAGGGGTGTGGCCAAAAAAATACCAGTATCTTTTAGTTTAATGCACTTACTACCAGGAAGTAAGTCTTAGGAGAGGCATTTCAACATATTAGAAGGGGTGTGGGATTACACAAAAGCTGGGAAACTACCAAATGATTGGTGGTCATAGAAAAGGAGTTGGGGCCAGGGAAATGGGGCATGGCCTTCTGGGGACCACCAGAGGGATGGATTGGGCCCCCAGGTGGCCTGGATTGGGCCCCAGGGCCTGAGGTTCCACACACCCCACTCTACAGCATGATTTGACTTAACATCAGGGAGCAGCCCATGGAACTTCAGAAGAAGAGAGATAAGACTCTTCCAGAAGGGGGCTATACAGTGGAGGCTGGTGGCTCCAATGTAAGTGGGGTGGTGAATCGAGGTTTCAGTCAGAATTCTAAAGGAGCTATCCAAGGTGCTGACATCGGAACCACCACTGGAGCTATCAAATGTTCAGATATACTTCAGATCACTTGGTCAAAGCCAGCCTCTCTCCCTATCATCTTTCTGTCTTCTCTAGTCCACAGTCCCGTACTTCCAAAGCTCCTTGCCTGTTCAAGCCCCACAATTTGGCCCACCATCTTCTCGATACCACACCTCCCTCACCATTCTTTCCCTTATTTACTTCCCCATTCCCCATTCCTGGAAGCATCTGCTTTTCAGCCCGCAGACTTCTCTGTCCATTTCTGTCAGCACTACTACCTCTGTGCTCACTGGTGCCTTAGGGTGCAATCTTAAGCATGTTTACCCAGAAAAATGTCCTACAACTCCCAGCATACTTAGTTTCTCACCTCCCTGAGCATTATCCTCACTCAGGTTTCCCAGTCCACACCTACGGGTGTCTGGATTTTGTGAAATCCATCCCGTGTGTGTTTCATGGATTGTGTGGTGTCATTCATTCCAGTGCCTATTCACAGGCAGATTCGATTTTTTTTCCCTCTTATGAGGAAAAATATACAAATAATTCCATAAGAAAGTTCACAACAATTTACGTAATTTGTTAGTACATAACCATTAGAGTATCGTCCCACACTCCATTCAACTTTTCCCCATGTATATTTTCTAGGATGGCATGTATCTCAGCAGAAACTTGCATATTTTCCTATGAATAAATTTGCATAAATTTTGGGAAAGTAAAAAAAAAAAGATCTGAAAGTCCACCGACTCTGCACAGCCTGAGGAGATCAGTCCGCAGTGGATTCTGCAGGTCAGATTCTTAGAAATCCAAACTCATTTCAGTCCATCCTGAATTTCTCCAGCATCCCTATTCACAACCTTTCTGCATGCTAAGCAAAAACCGGCAACACAGTCTCTTAACCCCTTCTCCCACCAGTAATGCCAGAGTCTCTCTGTATTGTCCTTTTCTGCCTGAGTATATGTGGCATAGAAATGTTCAAGGTGCAAGACACCAGCAAAGCTGTGTTAGGCAAAAACCAGGCAAAAGACAGTGTGAACCCTTTGCATTGAGGTATTACCTTCTTTGTTTTAAGCCAAAGAGGTTGATCTGATAGCTCTTCAACATGCCCTTGACTATAAGTATCCAGGAAACTCTTGCAGGGCTAACTGATCTTCTTGACACTTTCTTCTCTGGTAGATGAATTCTTGCCTGACATTCCCCCAGTTGCAGACTTGAGTCCTAACATACAACCTCCTTGAGCAGTTAGAATGTTTATCATCATTCCATGACATCTCAAATGTATATTGGTGGAAGACCAGGCCTGGTTGTACTATAACTCATTTAGACTTTTTTCACAGAGATGATATATGTTTTTAGTCAAGGCAATATCAGCACTAAAGTCCTGATCCTTGCTTATTGGGCTGGATCAAGTTTCATTTTCCTGTTCAGTTTCTGAGACACTGTGGGTTGATTACATCCTCTTATTTGCACATTACTTTATATTGTATATATTGCAGTCAGAAGTATTTTCTTTAAAGTCCCATAACTGTGATAATTTCGGCATATGATTGCTGTGACTCCTTCCTTGCTCATATACTAGCAATCCTGGAAAACAACTTTCTGCCCTTCTTAAAGTTTGCTTCTCATTTTTAGCCTTTGGGTTTTACAAATCTGTATGACTATGACTGTATCACACAATGTGCTGTGATGCTTCTAATGAAGAACCTTGAATACTGGGGATGATACCTTCCATTTTGGGGAGGGGGGGACAATTTGTAGTCCAAAGGAAAATAATGTGAACACATGTTGTCAATAGTCTCTGCTAATGATGAATCAATCCCACAAGTTTCCATGGCTCTTCATCATGCAATGTTATTTCCTATTTGTCATTTTCACCCTCAGGTCCTGTCGTCATACCATTATCTATGTCTTTACTTCTTTCTTCACCCTTTCTTTTTTCCCCATGACTTACAAATTCTCATGGAAATCAAATCTGGTTTTACATGAACCACGTTCCTCAACCCAGTTATTAGTTCAGGGGACAAAAGAATAATAAGAAGACTTCCATCCGTAATGGAAGTTTGAGTCACTTGGGGTTCTTGAACTGAACTTAATTGATCATCTATATTGCTGTATTGATGTCTTTTTATATAAGAAAGATGACATTCCAAAGCTAATTTAGGCTTTGAGACAAATGCCTTAAAGCACAGCTCCTTTACTGGGGGTGGTGGGATGTCCATGCCATCCCTCACACATGCACACACACTGCCCAAATTACAGCATAAGTGCTCAGGGCTTCAGCTTTGCATAATGAATTATGGTTTTGATTAAAGATTAGGAATGGAGGGGACTTAAATCATGCTTTCCTCTGTATGTGAGAGATACGTTCAGTTCAGATCTGCATATTTTAATGCCGTATTTCTTCCTTTTTCCTCTCCCTGTAAGATAAATTCACTTATACCACACACATACACACACATCGATAGATAAGAGAGATACACAGTCACACACAGAAGCCTGACAAATGTTTTGCTGAAAAAGAAACATTTCTCTCTCTGTGAAAGTCCATCGTGAGTACCCCATGAGCCAAGTGAAATGATGGGGAAAATATTAAATGGCCAATTCATTTAGAATGTTTAAGTACTTCTGAGTGAATAGTTTGGAGCCAAGCAATACATGATGATAGACCAGCCGCCTCCAACCTGATGACCCCCAAATATGTTGGACTGCAAAACCCATTGTTCCCAGTCAGCATGGCCATTAGCTGTTTTTGCCTGCTCCCTCCCTGCCCCCACTGTGAGGCAGCCCCTCCTCAAGGGAATGGAGTGGGAAAATCCCTCCCTCAGGGGGCTACAGGGGTGCAACATGGCAGGGGCCATTTTTAGGGGTGCCAGAGGCCATGACATCACTCAGACAGGGTGAGCTCGAAGTGTCTAACTCTGACATCAGTTTACTTGCAGCCTTTGCTGGAACAAAGGCTATTCCCACCTATGCAAAATCAGGTCCATTTGTTAATATTAGTGCTGTGCTGAAAATTTCTCCCACATTGTTTTTTTACCATTCTCATTCAATTTGGTAGAAAAGAAATAGCTTTCAAAAAGAAATTCCAAGGACGAGAAATTTCAGATAAATTCTCATGGGTTGGGTTTGGGGTTCTTGTTCTTAACTTACTTGTGAGGTGACTGAGAAGCGTGCGTGAGTGTCCTGTCTGCCATTGTACAGTCATCTCTGTGGCAGCCTGTAGCCTCCTCAGCGTCCCGCAATTCCATTAAAGCCATCATGAGGAAGACGTCATGAGGCAATTCCTCCCATGGGGCTTTTTCAGTTCAGGAAGTGCAGGTGGCCTGGGAGGCTGCAGAAAGATGTGTAACAGAGAGAGAGAAAACACACACAGCACCCTCAGCCACCTTAAAGGGATTAGGTAAGCTCAAAAATACCACCAAAAGAAATTCAAAATTCTGCCTCAGAAGAGTAGAAGCCTCAACACAGCTGATGCTGTTGCCACCTACAGAAGCAGTACAGTAAACCAAAACCCCTTAGGAAAAAAGAAAGAACCTATGCTACAACCCCTGTCAATAGTGAGCCCTTTCTGTGAGAAGCTGTTGGATAATTTCTCCCCCCCTAGGAGAAATTTGGTGACATTGGTAGCACTTTCTCTGCCCACAAATAAGCTGGAGAATTTTGAGAGGCCCTGTTCACACAGCTCTGGTTAGTATAAAGAGAGAGAGAGAGAGAGAGAGAGAGAGAGAGAGAGAGAGAGGTCTAGTTCACATATAACAAGAAGCAACTGCGGGGGAATTTCCCCAAGGGGCTTCTTGTTGCTGCAGTGGCTTCTGTTCTGAATATTTGGGGTGCTCTGGAGGCACACCATAGCTTCTCATTATGTTCGAACCTAGCAAGGGTGGATTGTTGGGGTGGTTGAGAAGCCACCCACAACCCTAAAATAGCCCATGTGTTCTGGGTGGCTTGGGAAGAGATATTCAGCGTGTTCTAGTTCTAGGTCAGGTGGTGTTCCACCTGAAGTGGCAGCTGTGCTGCTTGGGAGTTCTCCTGGATCCATGTTTGCTCCCGAACAAATAGGTGGTGGTTGTACAATGTACATTGTACCACTTTTTAGACGAGTGGTGAAATCTGCACAGAAGTACCCAACCCATATTCTGAAAACGGCAGTAGCCGTGTGACTCAGTTCTCAACCGCATTGGCTTCCAAAGAATGGAACAGGCTGGCATTTGCTTTTAAGTGCTGGGCTGGCATTTACTTTTGAAAAGGCTGACTAAGCAACCAGCGATCTTTTTGACGTCTGACCTTTTGCCGTGACCTCATCTAGTCGATGACACTAAGAATTGTGGACAGAGTTTTGCATCTGCAGCTATTTTCAGGCATGATAATGGTCATTTTATCTTTTAGGTAACAGACTGAATCCCAGAATTATGGACGGAGGTGTCTAAAATCATGTCTACAGTTATTTTAAGTCACAGCAAGAAGCAAGGGAGGGGGAGAGGAAGAGAGCGAATAAGGGAGAGCAAGAAATAGGTTTTGGCTTCACATGCACTATCATCATCACATATACTAGGAGCAAACTCTGTTCTCTGAGTGCTGGTCCTTCTCTAGCCAAAACAGCACTGTCCATGCACAGGCAGGAGGGGTCAGGGAACCCCACAGTTTCAGAAGTACAAAAGATCTTTAGTGGGGAAAACGCTAAGGCGGGGGGAGCAAAACTTCCTAATGAGGACTGAGTATGCTCAGTGGCTATGGAATACTGGCAGACTTTTCATGGGGGGTAGAAGCCTGGAGATGGGGAGTGGAATGGAGAATCCCGGAAGGCAGAAGGTTGGCTGACTGGGTGACTGGAACTGTGAACAGGAGCACTCCACACGACCACACCACAACACTTTGTTGCAGCGTTCCACTTGTAGCTCACCTAATCAAGGCTGTTCCATTTCTGCTCTTTACACAGTGCAGAATGGAGACTTGGATTAGTGAACAGCTGGTTGAGGCTCTGAGCTTTCATCTTAAATATCCCACCTCTAGGTTTAATTCTTTACGGTGCAATCCTGTCGGGATGGCCGTAAGCCTCCGAACTCCGAGGCTTGCGGCTATCCAACATAGAGCAGGAGGGGCGGCGGAGGCTGCTCCGGCTCAGCATTTTGGCTAGATGGGCTTTTTCGCCCATCTAGCTGGGGCTCTGCAGAGTGGGAGGGAAGGAGGCTGGGGAGGCTTGGGGATATGGTGTAAGCTGGCCTCCCCAGTCCCCTCGCCTCCCCACCCACCGGCACGCCCCCTTCTCTCCAAAGCCACCTTGGAGAGGCAGCCAGTGCAGTTCTCTCTGTGCCGGCTGTGAAGGGGACAGGGCAGGGAGCTCAGACTCCTGGGTCCAAGCTCGGAAACTCGGATCCAGGAATCCAAACTATCTTATGGCTCCCCAGACTCTGTCTAGGGGCCATAGGATTGCTCCATTAATTCTAATGTGAGCTGCCTTGAGTGCTATTTTCTTGGTATAAAGATGGGGTGCAAATCAAAATAACAACAATAACAATATACAAATGTATTTGCTAAAATAAGGCAGGGTGACTTTTGTCATAAAAAAGTAACTACAATTAATGTTCTTAAAATATCCTGCTTTTGTAGTTGTTGCGCTTTTAACTCGCATGCAGCCAAGAAGGCTCTTTACGTTTCATACAGCATCTTTGCTCATTCATTTGGATATATTCTTCACCCCAGTGAATCTGAAATGGCACCCAGATGTTCTAATCCCAAGGCTCAAGTTTCCAGCCTTGCTAATCCTAAACCACCGAGCCACCAATGGAACACAGGGTATTGCTGCCTGCTGCAGCCCATCCAAAGATGCTGTGTTCAGACAGGGTCATTTCACACATGACTCAGAGGCAAACCCAGGTTTGCCATCAAGTATACACAGAATAAGGAGCTGGGGGCAAACACTGTTCTCTGGTGTGTGTTGGTTCACACTTTGCATTTTTAGGTCTTCACCTGAAAAAAATTAGATGAACACCTAAAGAAGTGAAGATGTGAAATGGCCCTAGACTGCAGTCTTATACCCACTTGTTGTTGTTGTTCAGTCGTTCAGTCGTGTCCGACTCTTTGTGACCCCATGGACCATAGCACGCCAGGCCTTCCTGTCCTGCACTCTCTCCCGGAGCGTGCTCAAGTCCATATTCATTGCATCGGTGATGCTATCTAGCCATCTACACTGCACAGATATACCCACTTACCTGGGAGTAAATCCCATTGAACTCAGTGGCACTTGCTTCTGAGTAGACATATATAGGATTGTGCTATATGTCGTTGAAGAGACGGAGAGGAGTTTACAAAGCCAATCAAACAGAAAGTGCATTTTAAATCAAACCGGTGTGATTGATTTTCCACTGCGATCAAGAGCGGAGTTGCTGCTAGCTTTCACTGCACAGGATCAGGCCGCCCCCAAATGGGAAAAGATATATACGCACAATATGCAATGCACTCACTGCCTCAAATCTCTTTCTGTGGCTATGACAGACAGATTCCTTTGAAGTGACCTTATTATCCAAAGACAGGCAGCTCCTAACAATGCATCTCCCTCCCTCTCCGGAGAACTCTGCATAGACCCTGCATTGCAGTGTCTGCACTGGGAATTATCACCATTGCGATCGTTTCTGGATTCTGCCCTCACCTCCTGACCCAGAGGTGGGAGTGTCGCCAGCTTGGTTGCATGGACTGACACTCGCCGTTCAGACTAACCAACCCCTAAAAAGAAATGACAGAGACTCCTGATGGCAAAGGGCTTGGTTAACCACTGGGGCTCTTGCTCCAGTCAGCATGCATAGGTTATGTGCAAGGCTATGGGTATGTTGTGATCTTGCAAACATTCAGAGAAAGTGCAGATTGTGGTATTTATTTATTTAAAACATTTCTATGCCACCCTTCTGGAAAAACCAATCAAGGCGGTTTACCCACAAAAAAAACAAAAACTGAAAAACAAAAATACTAAACCAATAAAGACATAGTAAAATGTTAAAAACATAACAACAATTTAAAATGCCAAAGATTAAAAAGATGCATCTTGACCCCCGCCCCTTCCTGAATCCAGAGCGTGGCCAGCTGCAGCTCCAGAATTTGGGAGCGATACAGGAGAAAGCCCTTTCCTGTGTACTTGACAAATGGGCCTCTGCAAGTGAGGGAGCCTTCAAAAGGGCCTCTCCTGCTGACCTTGGTAACTGAGCAGGTTCACACCAAGAGAGGCAGTCCCTCAGATAGCCAGGCTCTACGCCATTTAGAGCTTTAACACCATGAGCCCAGAGAACAACTGGCAACCAGTGTAGATCTATCAATCGGTTGATGTGATCACGATACTGTGTGTCAGCCCGCACGCCTTCTGCTACATTTTGCACCAACTGAAGCTTCCAGACTCTATTCAGGGCTATCTGGCACTGCATTCCACTGTATGAGAATATCAGTGTGCATGCTTTTTGAAAAGGAACTTACTAACCCTTATGGTCGCAAAGGTATGCTTGAAAGCGGGTAGGCTGTGCCTAGTGAAATTTCAGAAGCCAAAGTAGCTGCTAAATAAGGTGTCCACATAAAAATATGCAAATGTGTTTAATTTGCATAATTTATACAGGTTGCAGAATACAGGTTTTCTTGTGCAAAATACGAGTTCCACCAGCTTGCCCATAGAAAATCTCTCCCTGAGGCAGAAAACCACACCGCCTTAAACTGGATCTCCTAATCCCAAACTAATAACATTGCTGCAACAATGAAACGTACAAACCAGTGGATATTAACTGTAAGCATGCGTTACTTTTTTCTTTTATTTCTTTTACAGCAATGAATTCAGACATGTGTGGCACCCTTTTTGGAAGGGATGCTTCACAAATCACCTGAAGTGTGCACAGAAGGCTTTATAAAGGTTAGTTTGAGACAAGCTTGTGCTTGGGAAGACATATATTGTACAGGTACAGTCATCAGACAGACAGGATTAGCTGCAGCCTGTGTCCTGTTGAATGTATACTTGTTGGCAAACCTTGCTTTGATGCCACATGATGTGTGCAAAGTGGAGGAAATGCAGTGGAGGCTGGTGGCTCTGATTGTGGTGGGGCTGTGCATCCATTCTGCATTACAGTCAGAAACAGCCAGAACGCTAAAGGAGCTATCTGAGGTGCTGAGCCCTATCCCCACCATAGGCTCGGCACCTTGGATAGCTCCTTTAGAGTTCTGACTGGTTCAGAGTGAAACTCAGAATGTATTTATAGCCCCACCAAAATCGGAGCCACCATCCTCCATCGGGAAATGTAAGAATTAAGAGGGGAAATATGCTATTCATATTCCCATTCTCTTCTCAGTGTACAGATTCTATTATTGCTCTCCCACTTTCCTCCCCTGATAATAATAAGCATTATAGTCTTGCAGCAACAACATCTGTTCCATACCACAGCATCAGAGTGTTAAAGGCCTCTCCCCTCCACAGCCACCTTAACCCAATCACACACACACACCCAAAAAAGGAAAGGAAAAAATGCTCTAGGGATGGGCTCTATGGTTCCTGCCATAGAAGCCTTGTTCCTAGAGCATCCTCAGAGCATCTTAGGAAGCTGGCAGGAAGCTTCAAGCCCTGCTTCCTAGGAACCTCCAAGTACACTCTAGGAATGAGGCTTCTATAGCAGGAACCATAGATCCTGTTCCTAGAGTGTTCCCCCCCTTCCTCCTTTTATTTAGTGGCAGCAGATGCTGGGGCCTAGGGGGCCACCATACAAGGCTTTGGGGGCTGCCTGCAGCTTACATGGTTTGCACCCTTGTTTTAAATATTTCTATCCCATCTTTTAGGTCAAAGTCCTCATAAGGTGTTAAAAATACAATAATAAATTGCACAGTTGTACGACCTAAAAAGGCATTCGTTACATGAAATTACCAGGCATAAAATTAATCAGGGGAAAAGCTGGTCAAAACAGAGAGGTGTTCAAGGTCAGCTTAAAAGCAGCCAGCAGGACTTGCTCAAAATGTCAGGCCACAGGAGGCGAGAGGACCCGCCACTGCTGCTGCTACTGCTGGCTCCTCCAGCACGATCACCCCTGCATTTTTGCTGCTGCATTAGTGGTGGTAGCACATTTGATCTGGTCCATCAATACTTCACTCTGAGGGGTCCTTCCTCAGAGTAAGACATCATGGGCGAGCTCACCACAGAGACCACCTGTTCCTCCAGTACTTTGCCCTGATGGCCACAAATACCATTTAAAGTAATTTCACCTTTTAAACATGCTTTAAGTGGTATGTTACACTGTCATGACAACTGGGTGGCATAGCAGGCTGTCTCTGAGCCATCTCACCCACAGTGCTTTTCCATGTGGGAGGACCCCTCAGACCAAGGCATGGGGTTGTGCGGTTGCTCCAGAGAGCACCACCATCTGCTTTCCTGCTGCAGCAAATGCTGATGCAACAAGCAGTGGCAGCAATCTGCAGCGGGCAGGCAGTGGCAGCAGTAGAAGCCACCACAGCCGGCAGGGAAACATGGTTGCAGCAGGCAGCTTCCTAGATGGCAGATGAAAGTGTGCAATTTGCTGCCCCTCCGATCCACCACCTGAGTCATGTGGCTCACTGTGGCTCATTGGGGGCTGGCCCTTTCCACTAGAATAGGGTCTTGATGAAGAAGGAATTTCTACAGGGCAGAGCCACCACTGAAAAGGATCTGTCCCTAATACCCACCAACCTGATGTTTCCCAAGGGTGGGCTAGAGAGAAGGGCCTCCCAGATGGAATGTAAGGCCCAGGCAGATTCATATGGTTGTAGGTCAGCCTTCCCCAACCTGGTGCCTGCCAGATGTGTTGGACTTCAGCCCCCATAACTGCCAGCCAGCATAGCTAATGGACATGCTGGCTGGGAATTATGGGGGCTGCAATCCAACACATCCGGAGGGTGCCACATTGGTGAAGACTGATGTTGGTGGTCCTCAAATAGCCTGAGCTTGACTCCATTGGGGAGTCTGCAGACCTGTCCCCAGGAGGGTGAATGTGGACCCCAGCAGCCTCTGTGTTGCCTAAGGCAACCTAGTAAGTAATGATGGATGCAAGATGGGCACCTGGAGTTTGCTGGCTCACACCTCACTCACTGCTGCTACACTGCACACAACTCTACTTCATTACACTGAGCTCCCAATTACGTCCCCAGAGAAATCCCTCAGCATTGTCCACTCCAGAGAGGATGAAACTACAGCAATCCATCCTACAGCAATTTCCTCTCTGAAGGAGGGCTCTTAATCTTCCCCAGTAAAAGGTGAGAAGTTGATCATTTTGAAAAATATTGTTCCTTCTAACCCTTTATAGCTCAAAGTGGACTCAGATCATTAGCAGTGACTTTATCCGCAGCTCAGTCCAGTACAGGGGCTGATTTCCCCTCATCCTCTACCCAGTTAACAGCAGATCCCACTCTTCCACAGACTAGAGGACAACACTTAATCATTACTTCGCTTACTAGGGGATTTAACAAGCTGTATTAAACTTCATCAGTCTATGCTCGCTTGCAGATTCAAAATGATCGCTCTCATCTCTCCCTTATTACCGGACCTCATTTGTTTTCCTTTATCCAGCAAAGTAATCGCATGCCAGCATGATTTCACATGATAATATATGGCTGATGTCACCAAGAGGTAATTAGGTTTTAAAAGCCTTGATTGCAGAAGACACGTCCGCCCGCCATTCCAGCTGTATGACGGCACTGCGCCACCATCGTGTTTCTTATGGCTGTTGGTTCCGCAAGTATTTCACCGATCTGTCAATAGGACTAACTGAGTGGACATTGGGTTGGGCTGTTAATCAGCATGAACTACAGCCTGCAATTCTCATTAGGCTGATAGTGGTGGATAGAGCATCATCCAGAGCTGAAATGAATTTGGGGAGGGGGAGGGAGAATTCTTCCTCAATTTGTCAAATTTTGAATCTGAATGTGCGCGGCAGAATCAACATTTCAAAATCTTTCAGCAAAGACTGGGAGGGGAAACCAAACCTCTGTCCTTGGAGGAGGACATCTGATCTGGCCTCTGGGATGCTCTCAGGGACCACAGGATTGCACGTAAGAAGCCTAGCAATAAAATAACTAGCCAAACTCAGTGGAGAGACTGGTAGCTCCGATGTCAGTGGCACGGTGAATCCACTCCAGGTTTCAGTCAGAACTCAGAAGGAGCTATCCAAGGTGCGGAAGCACCTTGGATAGCTCCTTTAGAGTTCTGACTGAAACCTGGAGTGGATTCACCGTGCCACTGATATCGGAGCCACCAGTCTCCAGTGCGTGGTCTGTCTTCCCCTTTATGGTGAGATGCCTTGTTTTTCTATTCAAATTATACTTCTTTCTAAATTCGCATCTATACATATAAACAAGCATATGCAAGTGGTATACAAACTGCTGTTGTCTTTTGTCCTCTTTTTTGCTGATGCATTTGCATATGCATTTTCATACAGATGCATACCTATACATATAAACAAGCATATGCAAATGTTATGCAAACTGCTGTCCTCTTTTGTCCTCTTTTTTTGCTGATGCATTTCCACTTCTTTGACAATGTGTGAGTGACCACCCTATACTGAAGTAACTGCAGGCTCATTTACTTGGTGACACTTGCAAAAGCAAGTAAGGGCAGCTGCTGGAAAAGCCGTTGGCTTCTCAGGACCACCCACCGTGTCAACTTTTGCTCATTCTGGTGGGCCAGCCTGTCCCTGCGTTTAGGATCAGGCAGAGCAAAAGTGGGCTTGTGGGAGAACTGTCTGGTGGAAACTCAACAAATCAAGTGAACCGAAGAGATATGTTTTCACGTGTGCTCATTATTTATGGAAATCAACATTTCCCTGCACCCGTTGCTTTAATGAAGGGGATTTCTGACTTCCTTGTAATCTGTAGTGATTCAAGGGACTCCCTTGGGTTCTATTATTCTAAGAAGACACGGGCTGGCATTTTTACCCTAAGTGCTGCATCTGTCTTTTATCCGCTGAGAGGCCCCGGAGAACCTTTTCCAGGGCGCCTAATTAAATGACACTAAAGAAGTGAGAAAGAAGAGGTTGGGTAGCTTAGACTATGTCTATATCAGCCAATTTGGGCATGATCTTTTCTCTTTTTCCTGTTTCTCAAAGCAGTTCTCCCTGGGGATATAGGACATTCAATTTAAAAAAAAAAACATTGTATATTCCAATTAAACATTCATCTGAAAATAATGCTATAATCCAGCCAGAGTTAAGCATTTCTAAGGGATAAAGTATACAGCCACCAACCAACCTCTGGTGAAACATTACAAATAATTAGTATAATGTTAATAGAAATGTGACACATCTCAGTCTAGTGGGGAAGACTGTGACCAGGTGAAATTTGCACAAATTGCTCCGAAATTTGTGCTGTTTGCAGAACCTGTGGGGGGAAAAATGTGCAGAAAAGGTTTTAGGGAGTTTGGGGAGAAGCCTGCAGTTCAGCCTGCAAATGCAAGAATTGTACACGCTGTGGAACTCCATCGAGTAAAAAAAAAAAACTGGATTTCCCAGCGACGAACAGCCCTACCTCTACCACCTTTCAGATGTCCCTGTTCCCTCTGAATTCACCTCACAGTAGCTGGGGGCAGGAGGAGAGAAATAAATTTTCCCAACAACATATTGCTCCCTGTTGTAATGCAAAATATTTTGGGCTGGCTTGTTTTTGAATGGGCAATTAAGACCCATTGACTTTACCAAAGTCCTCCTCCTGGTGGAGATGAAAACTGCTAGAACAGATGTGTTGTTTATTTATTTTGTTTATTTATAGCATTTTTATTTTGCCCTTTAGCCAAAAAGGCCCCCAGGGCAGCTTACAAAGATAAGAAATAAGACAGTCCCTGCTCACAGGCTTACACAAAAGGAAAGGGGATTGGGAGGGAGGAGGAAAAAAGCAAATTCAGGCACTAGATTCTTAGTTGCAAAGTTCTGCAGGTCATAGAATCATAGAATAGTGGGGTTGGAAGGGGCCTACAAGGCGATTGAGTCCAACCCCCTGCTCAATACAGGAATCTAGGTCAGAGCATCCCTGACAGATGGCTGTCCAGCCTCAACTTGAATGCCTCCAGTGTGGGAGAGCCCACCACCTCCCTAGGTATGGACTCAGTAGCTTAGCCTAGTGCAATGTAATTTACATTAGCATTGGGGCTGATTTAAATACTGCTCTTTATCTTTAAACAGGACTTGAAATGGACAGCCCTTTAGATAGCCTTCAAATAGGAGACAGTCCTTTTTTGACAGCCCTTCAAATAGAAGAATGTTCTCGGTAAAGTAGAAGCCATGGCCACCTTAACTCCAACCACCAGAAACCTTATTCAGCCATCCCTAGGCACTGCTGACAAACTTTCCAGCATATATTTATAGTCATGAGAACTAGAAACGTACGGCACAAACCTATGCATGTCTACTCAGAAGTAAGTCCCACTGTGTTCTATTAGACTTAATCCCAGGTAAGTGGACTGCGGTGGCTTAGTGGTTAAGACGCTGAACTGCAGACCGGAAGGTCGGCAGGACAGCAGTTCGAGACCCGAGTGCCACGTGACAGAGCAAGCTCCCGTCTTCAGTCCCAGCTCCTGCCAACCTAGCAGTTCGAAAGCAAGAAACGGCAAGTAGATAAATAGGCACCGCTTCGGCAGGAAAGGTAACAGCGTTCCGTGCACCTCGGTGTTCAGTCATGCCTGCCACATGACCACGGAAGCATCTTCGGACAGCGCTGGCTCTTCGGCTTAGAAATGGGGATGAGCACCGCACCCTAGAGTCAGACACGACTGGTTGGGGACACCTTTACCTTTTTAAGTGCAGCCTTACTACCTCTTTTCCCCCTCTTCCCTCCTTTCCCCCCCACCCCACATTTCCCCTTTTTCTTTTTTCAAAATGGAAGCTTAGATAGCTTTGTTCCTCACCCAATACCACATTCCACTCTCTCCACAGGATTGCAGTGTATACACAGCCCTGCCTTTCACTCCTAAGGACTTTTCAAAATACACTGCAATCAACGGAAATATTTCCTGGATCTCAGTGTTAGTAGAAATCCCTGTGTAGCATCTGCCATTCCAGGCCCCATTGCAGACCTTGATACAATCTAAAGAATCCCATTTCCTCTTTCAGCTCTAGTAACACTTTAAAGGAATGGTGCATTGATACTGAATTACAAAGCAATTCCCTTGGACATACACATAGCTTAAACATTATTAACTCTGAGCTGGCCCACCATGATTTATGTTATCACTGTGATTTTGCATCTCATTTGCTGCCTTCCGAGATCACTTTTCAGTGATTCCTAAGGTACTGAGGAAATTAACATGTGAATTGCATTCCCTAAATCAATGCAGCTTCCCCACCCCCGCTTCCCATGCCTGGCAATAAAGCTTTTTAACACTTTCCAGTGGGTGGGTCTGCGTTAATTCTTTATTACAACTCAGAGCTAGGGTGGCCATGTGTCCTCTTTTACAGAGGACTCTCCTTTATTTTGAAGGCATCCTATATTTGAAAGGCTATCCTCTCCAAGTCCAGTATAAAAAAGATGCTTTGAAGTTGCCCATCAACAATACCTGGACAGCAGGCTGAACAAGATACACGGGTTGCCTGGGCACCGTCTTCCACACAGTGGTGAGATGGACTGTATTTCTATTTAAAGTATAATAATTATTTCTAAATTTGCATCTACAGAAATATATTAGCACATGTACATTTTATGCAAATCAGCGTTTTCTTTTATCCTCCTTTGGGGTGAGTCACAATTGGCCACCCTACTCAAAGCTTGTACAGAGGGCCCATCATGAGCAGGAGGGAAAGTGGTACACTGCTACAGCCATCACACCTAGTGACTGTAGGTTCACATCCTCCTGTACCTGTTCTCTTCCCAGAAGACCAGAGGAATATTTTTGCAAGGTTTTCTACTATAGGACCAATTCCAGCTGTACAATTAAGCAGGGTGAGGTGGACTCTTCAGGCTCAAGTTTTGAGGTAACGTGAAAGAAAATGGGTAACCCTGGGTCTGCATAATAGTCCCCATGGGCACTGCTATACCCGCAGACCCCTTCTTTGGCAGCATTTGCCAAGCTCTCTGCCCCTCCTGATTTTTAAGTTATTCTTTTTAATTAAAAAAAAATACTGGAAGGCCGGTATGCTGCAAAGCTCAGCCTCCAGCACCATCATCATTTCTAAGTATGCCTCTGGGCCCCAGAGACATTGTTAGAAAATAAAAATGCCAGTAACTGCAGCTTGAAGCATGCCCAACCCCCGGAAAAAAATAAAAAGGTAAGCTGGGGGAAGCAGGGAGCTTCCTGGGAGGCCGGGGGAGGGGGTTGCCTGTGCTGTGTGTGCATTCCCTGGGGATTTTGTTGTTTCTGGTGTGTGATGTGTGTTTTGCCTGGGGGAGTTGGGTGTGAATACGTGGGGGGGAGTATTTTTTCAGTGTGTGTGTGTTTCTCTGAGCGTCACCAGTTTTTCTTCTGTGAAATGGACATTTTGTTATCCTTTGGTCCTGATGTAAATTAGAAGAAGCTTACTAATTGGGTCTTTTGGACAGGCTATTTATTAGATTACTATCCCGTTGTGCCAAGGACTTGGACAGAGTTCAGAAGATGGGCAATATGGCCAATATTAGCCAGTGTGGTCAACTATTAAATCAGATGGATCTGTCAATGTCAAAAGTTATCATGAAATGAAACGTGGTACTGACTATATGAATTTGTACAAACTGGACTATCCCATGCTGTTTCACACACCCAACATCCTCAAGCTACAGGAAGCCCCAGAGCACATTTTACAAGGTCACTTTCCCTGAGAAGATGGTATACTGGAAACATCTGGTGCTTTTCATCATATCTATTTACAAATATTTTGTTATATCTCTTTATTTACAAATGTACATGCTGAGCATATGGGAGCAAGCAAACACCCAGACAGGCTGTTCTCTTGTTTATAGCAGCATCACTTTTCCCCGAAAGCAAACAGCAAGCAGACTTTGCAATGCTGTTTCTCTCCAGCCAGCTGCAAAAACTCAAGACTTCTTCTCCTATGCTGGATGCATTCCAACAACTAAACTGTTTCTTCCTAGACCTCACCCAAGCAGGTAGGGTGTTTAGTGCCTAGAAGCCACCAGACATCAAAATCCATGGAGGCAGCAATCCTATGGCCGCTAGTCAGTGGCTAGACAGCGATAGTATATGTGGGTTTCTGGGAACCAACCTCGAAGCCCGCACTCCGAGGTCGGTTCCTGGAGAACCAACCTCACCCCCCTTTTGCACTGCCTCACGGAACAGCCCCGCAATCCGCACTTGGAAGAGGAGCACAGAGAAGCCAAAACAGGGCATTTCAGGGGGTGTTCCGGGGCAGGGAAGGTGGAAATGCTGGTACGATACATCCTCTGTGTCGTCTGGCAGCCTCGTCCCCCGCTCTGCCTTCCCACGGCTAGACAGCCAAAATTGGCTGTCTAGCTGCAAATGAAGGGCAGGAAAACGCGGAGGGGACAATCCCCTCCATGCTTCTCCTGCCCTGCATTGGATAGGCGTTTGCCTCTGAGTTCAGAGGAGGCCGCCTATCCCCATAGGATTGCACCCTAAGAGAACAATCGTATGTACGTTTAGACAGAAAAAAAGTCCTACAACACCCAGCTGGGAGTTGTAAGACTTTTTTCTGTCTAAGCATGCATAGGATTGCACCCTAACCAACATCTTCTAGCCGTTCGTGCCACCCGTCAGCGATGATACAACTTCAGCTATTAGTTATACAAAAAACTTCCCTTGACATCACCCAATGGCATTTTCATTACAATACATAAGCAAATTCATAGGATTTGGATATATTAGTGTTGCTGCTTATTCGTGTTATGGCTGACTTCCATACCTTTTATATTTGACTGAGATGAATTAGCACAGAAGGGGTTTGCAAGAATGGCCCCTCCAACTGGCAAGCACTAATGATCAGGACAGGTCCAGGTTTGATGGGGCTGTCATGTGGGGTGTGGCCCATGTCAGCACATCTGTCATAAAAACATGAGAACATAAGAAGAGTCCTGCAGGATCAGACCAAGGGTCTATCTAGTCCAGCTTTCTGTTCCCACAGGGGCCAACCAGCTGGTGATCAGGAACCCACAAGCAGGACATGGGTGTAAGAGCACTTTCCTGTCCATGTTCCCCAGCAACTGGTGTACATAAGCTTACTGCCTCTGAGACCAGAAGTAGCATAGAGTCATCAGGACTAGTAGCTACTGATAGCCTTCTCCTCCAGGAAATTGTCTAACCCCTTTTAAAGCCATCCAAGTTGGTGGCCACCACTACATCTTGTGGTCTGCGCTATGTGAAGGAGTCATTTACCATGTTGATGGGAAGCAGACTGTTCCTCCTCCTCCTCTTTACTGCAGCCCTGATAGGCAAGTAGGCTTCCCGCAGAGCAGGAAGAGGACAGCAGTGCTTGTGGCCCTTGTGCTCCTCCAATGAGGGCTCAGAGGCACCGTGACAATTGTCCACAATGCCCTGTAGCAACACAGCATCATTGCAAGGCCTTGTGGGCAATCACAAAGGTGGTTGCCTGGCATTCATTGGGACACTGGGAAAAAGGAGCCTGGGGCAGCAGCATCCGCAGGAGTGGGCCCTCAGCCAGTGATGCAGCTAGGTAGTTCTAGACCCTGGACTTAATGGTATTTATGAGGAACACAACTAATGTTTCTCTTCTCTACACATTCACACACACAATCCTATGCTTTACAAACTGCTTCCAAATTCCTGAGATGTTAGAGGAAAAATCCCCCCTTAAAAATACTGCTCACCTACCCTGATAGAAATACTCTGAGCATGTGCAGTTTCACATTTTAAGCTCACTTGAATCATAGCACCATCATGACTCCGGGGTGGGGGAGGAAATGGAGTTTACTTCTGCTACCCTGGTGCTAAGCAGGGGAATGAGCATCACTTTCTTGCAGAACAGAATCATATATTTTTAATTTTAAAAAAAAATGAACATCTGTAACCATCTACATGCCCGGCCAGGTGGTTCCGACTATAAAATGTTTTTAAAAATATGGAAGAAAGGGTGCTGCAGCCATCTCCAACATCAGCCCCCACCCAGGTGCTGATGCTGGGCATGTTTGCCACTGCCCCCATTACCTGCCACTGTCCAGGTGGTAATTTAGGGAGTCCCTGGACCACTGGCCCCTGGACTTTAGCCTTGAGGTCCAGCCTCAGCTGCCCCTCTGCCCTCACCCATTGCCTGAGAAGGCCATCCATTGGCCACCGTGCTTAATAAGAAGCCTTCCGATTGGCCAGGCCTGCCATGAACACTACAAGCCTGCCTTTTTCTGATCAACAGGGAACTGCACACTGGAGAACAACATTCACTCCAACTCTGATTTTTGGTACAGCTATTCACAGGCCAGGCCTGGCTATGTCTTCTAGGTTTATGCCCAGCCTAGTTTTCTGACATCTCTGAATGAGTATGTACATGACTGTCTATCTATCAGGGCTGGCCCTACCATTACACAGACTGATGTACCTACATCAGGCAGCAGAGCGGAAAGAGCAGTGAATTTAGGGATGTACGAAAGTCACTTACCTTTTGACGAAATGTGATTCGAGGTGGGGGGGAGGCGCCCCGTCCCGCCCCTCGAAATTCTGGCCAGGGGGGAGGCGCCCTGTCCCCCCCCAAATTCTGGCCGGGGGGGAGGCACCCCGTCCCTCCCCCCCAAAATTCTGGCCGGGCGGGAGGCGCCCCGTCCCTCCCGCCGCGAATTCTGACGGGCCGGGTCTGCAAATGGCGGCGGCCATAGCCGCCGCCGTTGGCGTCCCTGCAGTCAGCCGTGATAGGCTACGTAAATGTTTACGTAGCCTATCACGGCTGAGTAAAAAACAAAAAACAAAACCGCATGTACACAAATGGCGGCGCCCATGGGCACCCCATTTCCGTTCCTTATTTTGGCACGTCTAGTCTACGTAAACATTTACGTAGACTACGGCGAAAATAAGAGGAACGCAAATAGTATAGACACTACGCTATTTGCGTTCCCCTTTTTTTCGCCGTAGTCTACGTAAATGTTTACGTAGACTAGACGTGCCAAAATAAGGAACACAAATGGCGGCACCCATGGGTGCCGCCATTTGCATACGCACGGGTTTTGTTTTGTTTTTTACTCAGCCGTGATAGGCTACGTAAACATTTACGTAGCCTATCACGGTATTTTTTAAAAATCTAGCCGTGATAGGCTACGTAAATCTTTACGTAGCCTATCACTTTGTTTGTTTGTTTGTTTGTTTGTTTGTTTTTACTGGAAATGGCGGCGGCGGCAGCCGGTCGGAAGACCGGCCGCCGCAGCCACCGTTGCTGAACCGCCGCTGCTGAACCGCCGCTGCTGAACCGCCACTGAACCGCCGCCGGAGCCACCGCCGCCAGGGAGATTCACCCAAGGTAAGTCCCGTCCCGGGGGGGCAGACCGTTTCACCACCGATTTCGGGGGGCCGAATGCACTGGCATTCGGCCTCCCCGAGATTCGTGGCAAAATTCTCTGACATCCCTAAGTGAATTGCACCACTCTCCCCACCACCACCACCCCTGCTAGGAGGGTACACTGCTGCCTCCAGTGGGTGCTCTGGAGAGCCCCACCAGCCACTCTCCCGCTGTGGCATTTGCCTCAGCAAGGGAGCCACTGGCAAGGCTCTGCTGGGTGCCCTGCCAGCTGCTGCTTCTTACCACGGGCAGCCACTGCAACTTTTTGTGGGAGTTCAGCCGACCTCTCAGGGGAGCCCTGCAGCTGGGGCACAAGGCAAGAGCAGTTGGGTGAGCAGGAGTGAGCAGACAGTCAGGTCGGCCAGCCAAGCAAGTAAGGGAGCAGCTGGCCAGCCGGCCAAGTGGGTAGGCTGGCCAAGCAAGCAGGTGGGTGGGCAGTAGCAGCACTGCCAGCTTGCTTGAAGCAGCAAAATACGTTGGGCTGGGCCTGCTATCTGTCTGTCTGTCTGTCTATCTATCATCATTATCAAAACACATTTTACATTATTTTCATCCATAGTACCCGAAGCATTCTATAACAACCTAAAAAAGGAAAGCTGTAAAAAGCATAAAACCATCAAAACAAACCAGAAAAAATAAATACTGAGCACCTGGACCTTATGGGTATAAACTTTCCCCACGTGGCAAATACAGTATAATGCCTTCCCCCACCACCCTCGGTGTGTACATGCGCCTGGCCAGGCAGGCGGGCATCATGTTTGACTGTAACAGGGAGTGGGAGCCTTGTCCAGCCCTCCCTTCGAGCAATGATCAAAAGCTTAGTACTTGTGTTGCGCAGAGCTGGGAGGTGGCATTTTGAAGGTACTGTTACCGCAGCTCCTCATTCACGTGTGCACCCAAACTCACATGAGTACATGCGTCACAATGAACATGGGAGAGGGGGAATGTTTTCCAGAGGTGTGGTGTGCACACAGTGACTTATGCACCCCAACAAAATGGAGAAATAGCCACTTAAAAATGGGTGTAAATAGATCATGAACAATTATTAAGAGTAAATGAGTACTTCTGGACTGAAGACTGGCTTTCCTTCTGCCTGCCCCTTGTCTGCTGTGTTGCCTTGGAACCTTGTTGCCTGTGACCTGGACTATTGAGACCTTGCCTGACCCCTATTTGTACTGACCACCTTGGAGCTCTTTGACTCTTGAACCTGCAGCTGCTAGGCTCAGACTCTGAAATAGTCTGAGGGAAATAACAAACATGGAGAGAGGCAAGGGAAATGGGGAAAGGAGCTTCCTAGTCAGGAGGCTAGAGCAGAGCAGATGGAATGGCTCCCTCTCGATGGTAACAGCAGTATTTCTCCTAGGCCAGTGCCCCTATTCAGGGCTCTCTCTATTTACTGGAAGCCTTCTACCATCTTGCTCTTGCTGCCTTTCTCAGAACAAACTGGATAGTTTAGCCAAGGTGCCAGAGCAATACCAACCAAAAATGCAATACCCAAATTTCACATGTACTGAAAGCCATCATGGCTGAACTTCACAGTAATAACACACACAGTCATTCTATACCCCTCATGAGCTTGGCATACTGAGTACCCCTGTGTGCATATGGAAGGGTTGTCCTAGAGATATATGAGAATTTCATTCTTGTTTGCAAATCATGTGAACATATCCTGTTCACAACCGCAAATGCGAGCAGGATCTCATTTCCTGGGAAATGTTTGCAATTTCCCAAACTTGCAGTCATGTTTGAAAGTATACACTTGTGCAAGTGCACACTTCCAAAAATGTGCAGTTGTGCAAATGCACATTCCACACCACCACCCCACCTGCATTTTCACACTTCAGACTTTTGCAGGGGAAAGTGCACATTTTGGGTGTGCACTTATTAAAATGTGCATTTTCCCAAGCAAAAATGCACATTTTTCTCAATTAAAAAGAAGACACTTGCATTTGGGAATTTTGCAAATAAGCCAAAACAAGCTTCAAGGAGGAATTTGGAAAACTTCACCTAGCTCGAACATCACATGTTCACCCAACCTTAAGGCAAGTTCTGTTGTACTTAATGGACAGCATAAGAAACTGTCTTCAACCAGGTCAGATTATGTGTCTACCTACTCCAGCATTGTCTGCTCTGCCTGGCAGCCACCTGAAGTCAAGTTTGTGTGTGTGGGGGGCGGGGGGGAAACGCAATGTATTGTGTGTGGCAGGATATTTAAATATGACTCAATGACTCAATGCTCCTTTTTGCTTTGAAAGGAGCTTCATTTTAATTTCACAAAGAGGCTGCCCATAAAATGGGATCATTTCATTATTACCCCATGATGCTCCCACATAACCAGAGCATCGGCATAAATAAAATGAGGTATTCAAAACAGCTGCTGGTACCCGCCAGTAGATCTAATGATATTTTCTTTTTTAAAAATTGCTTGGAATGGTTACCAGAGAAATTGCACAAACGGAGCAGGGGAAAGTGTTAGCGTTCTTTAAGAAGGTAACCACATGGTCCAATCAATCCTGTTCTTTAAGCCAACTAGTTATTGTCTGCATTGCTCATAAAACACATCTCTCCAGAAACCCCATCCTGATGGAATAAGCCATCAATCTTCCCACATTACTATTCATTTTTCTGTGAGTGTCGAGAGCAAATGTCATCCTGAGCTTCACCGTTCACTCAAACTGTATTAAAATACATAGTCTGATGTTATATTTTTTGGAGCCTTTCTGTTCATAAATTGTTGCCACTGATTGGGACATAAAACATATTTTATAACGCCATAAAGCCCCCAGAAGATACAAGATCACTCAGGTTTGCCTTTATGGCTCAATGTGTAAGGACTTCTGGAAGCAAAAGCCTTGTGTATTTCATGCCTGTAGCCAGAGGAGGAGCAAGGAGGATGATCACGGAAGAAGGCATCGAGCACTTCAATAAAACATTATGACCGTATTCCTTGATGACTGAAGCATCATTGGCATGCTGGATTCTGCACTCTTAAATTGTCAGCTCTAAACTGATGAATTTTCCTTATAAATCAACCTTGTTTAGGGGGCTGGATAATCATATTCATTGTCCAAAACGTGACTATAAATGTTCTACGCAGGCGTTACAGTATGTCAGCATTGGAAAGATTTTTGTGGCAATGACTTTAGCAGTGACCTTTCAAGTTGTACCCGCTCTGGGAACACCTTTGTCTAAATCAGGGGTGGGGAACCCATTTCCCCCATTCTAAAAGATTGAAATGCCACCACTAAGGCTTTGTTGTTTTCAGCTAAAATATGCTGGGGCGGGTATTTTGCCCCACCCTTTTGGCCCTGCCCCTTTGGCCCCACCCTCCATTCAAATACAGTCCCTGAGAGCGTCTCCAAAATGGAGTTAGGCCTTAGGACTGAAAGCAGTTTCCCATACCTCCTTAAATTAGTGCTGTGCCGAAAAGTTCTCCCACAGGTTTTTTCCCCCCACATTTTTTTCTGTGTTCCTTTGATTGCAGCTACGATGTCATCTGCAGCAAGGAGCAGGGCCTTTTTGGTAGTGGTGACCCTGGGCTTGAGGAATAATCTCCCTCAAAAGACATGAATATTCACCTCCCTCCTGGCATTTAAGTGATTGTAAAGCTCAGTTATCCCAGAAAGGTTTTGAGCATTAAGAACTGCTTTGATCCCCAGCATCTCCCGTAGGGCTAGGAAGGAATCCTGCCTGAATCTCTGGAAACCTGCAGCTAGTCAGTGTTGACATAGGACAGAGGAAGCTGCCTTATACTGACTCAGACCTTTGGTCCATTTAGCCCAGTATTGTCGACACTGACTGAAGCGGCTCTCCAGAGTTTCAGGAAGGAGTTTTTCCTTCTCTAGCTGGAAATGCCGGGGATTGAACCTGGGACCTTCTGCGTGCAAAGCAGGGGCTCTACCACTGAGCTATGGCCCCTTCTTAAATAGACCAGTGGTCTGAGTCAGTATAAGATATAAGTTACAGTCAGGGCCAGAAATATTGGGACAAGGATAACTGTTTGGGCAGTTGGCCTCTGTACACCACCACATTGAAGTTGAAAGGAAATACACCCAGATGGGAGCGAAGTCAGGACTTTCAGCTGTAATTCAGGGGGCTTGACAAAAGTGGGGCACTAACCATTCAGGAAGTACAGCCAGTGGCATACACACACACCCATTGTTGGGGGCTCATAAGTAATGGAATGAATGGCTGACAAGCAGCTGCTTGGCCAGGTGTGGCCTGTTTCCTGGGTACCCCATGACCAATCAAGCAGAGAAAAGGCCTGGAGGTGGTTCTGAGCATGACATTTGCATTTGGTAGCTGTTCACTGGAACTCCCAACATGAGGTCCAAAGAGGTGTCCATGCAAGTGAAGGAGGCCATCATTAGGCTGAGGAAACAAAATAAACCCATCAGAGAGAGAGCAGGAACAGTGGGAGTGGCCAACACAACAGTTTGGAACATCCTGAAAAAGAAGGAATTAACTGGCAAGCTCAGCAACAGCAAAAGGCCTGGCAGACAATGGAAGACAACTAAAGTGGATTACCGCTCATGGTGAAGAGGAACCCTTTCACAACATCTAGCCAGGTCAAGAATGCTCTTGAGGAGGTAGGCATGTCATTGTCAACATCTACAGTCAAGAGATGGCTTTATGAATGTAAATACAGAGGCTTCACAACAAGGTGCAAACCACTGGTAACACTCAAGAACAGACAGGCCAGATTAGCCTTTGCCAGCAAACACCTAAAAAAGCCTGCCCAGTTCTGGAATAAGATCCTTTGGAATGATGAAACCAAGATTAACTTGTACCAGAATGATGGGAAGAGAAAAATATGGAGAAGGAAAGGAACAGCTCATGATCCAAAGCATACCACATCATCCAATGGAGCCGGGTCACTGGTGTTTATTGATGACCTGACTGCTGATCAAAGCAGCAGGATGAATTCTGAAGTGTACAGGGCTATACTTTCTGCTCAGATTCAGCCGAATGCTGCCAAACTGATAGGGTGCCGCTTCATACTGCAGGTGGATAATGACCCAAAACATACAGCAAAAGCTACCCAAGAGTTTCTCAAGGCAAAGAAGTGGGATATTCTTCAATGGCCAAGTCAGTCACCTGATCTCAACCCAATAGAGCATGCTTTTCACTTCCTGAAGACAAGACTGAAGGCAGAAAGACCCACAAACAAGCAGCAGCTGAAGGCAGCTGCAGTAAAGGCCTGGCAAAGCATCTCGAGGGAGGAAACGCAGCATTTGGTCATGTCCATGGGTTCCAGACTTCAGGCAGTCATTGACTGCAAAGGATTTTCATCCAGGTATTAAAGGCGATCCTTACGTTTGAAATGATGTTGGTTTGTTCCATTACTTATGAGCCACCAACGATGGGTGTGTCTGTATGCCACTGGCTGTACTTCCTGAATGGTTGGTGCCCCACTTTTGTCAAGCCCCTTGAATTACAGCTGAAAGTCCTGACTTTGCTCCCATCTGGGTGTGTTTCCTTTCAACTTCAATGTGGTGGTGTACAGAGAGTCCCCAGCTCTGCTTTGGTACCATAATTTATAACCCTCTGGCAACCTGAGGGCTATAGGACTAGCAGTAGTCACAGGTGGGTCTGGTGGGTGACATTTCAGTATCCCCAGAGAGCATATGCTCCCAGCGAATGATTCACTTACCCAAAAGTTTGCGCGGGGTCAACGTAGATGTTGTGTTTCCTACCCACAGCTTAAGGGTCCAGCTGATTGTCATACTGAATTCCCTTGGCCTTTTGCTTTGCCAGTGCCACTGATGATAATGACTTCAATTTGCATTCAAGTAGGGACTGCAGTGCAAAGGCTTTTTAGCAGACGTTCCACTTTCATTTAGCTTTAACGATTAGACACTTAGAATAATAGGTAACTGGAAGCAAGCAACCCGTGCTTTATTTAGCATGGCGATTCCAAAACGGGGGGGGGGCTTTTTAAAATCCCTTTTCCTAGGGATGTTAGAGAATTCCGCCACGGATCCCAGGGAGGCCGAATTCCAGTGAATTCAGCCCCCCGGAATCCGTGGCAGAACGGAGCAACCCGCCCCACCACCCCGCGAAAGCCCCGCGAAACGGAGCCTACCTGGCTGCATCTCCAGCAGCAGCAGTGGCTCCAGCGGCAGATGAAACGGCAGTGGCAGCAACGGTGGTGGCTCCGGCTGCTGCCAGGCTGCTGCGGCTGCAAATGGCAGCCATCGTAGCGGCAGCCATTTGCGTCCCTACGCCAGCCCGTCATAGGCTACATATATATTTACGTAGCCTAACACAGCTAAAGTGGGAATGCAAATGGCATAGGGGACACCATTTGCATCCCTGCTTTAGCCATGATAGGCTACGTAAATATATACGTAGCCTATCACCGGCTGGCGTAGGGATGCAAATGGTGTCCCCTACGCAGGACGCCATTTGCGTCCGCAGCAGCCCAGCAGCGGTTGGAGGCCCCGCTGTGGGTTGGTCCAGCCAGTGGCTCCGCAGACTGGCTGCGGAGCGGAGCCGGCCGGGCAGGATTCCGGGGGGGAGGAACGGATCGCCTCCCCCCCATCGAGGATTCCAGGGGGACAAACGGATTGCCTCCCCCCACCTGCGGACCACAACGGAGCCAGATAAGTGGGGTTTCGTACACCCCTACCTTTTCCCCAGAGGCCTCAATTTTAAGCAGGAAATCTCAGAATGTGTGCAAGATGTCAAGCTCCGATGAAACTTTGGTGCTTCATAAAATCTTAAAACCAGGAGGCTCGCCTGTCAGGGCAACTGAGCATCAGAACAGGATGTTCTGGTTTGGGGTTCCTAGATTGTCTTCCTCAAGATCCCCTCTACACCCATAAAGATGTCCTTGTCTGCAACAACATTTCTTTCAGACATATGTTGAGGCTACCTAAAGAAGTTTTATGTCAGGGGTGTTGAACCTCAGGCATACGGGCCAAACCCAGCCTGCCTGCAGTCTGAGAAGGCCATACCCCTTCCCTTGGCCCACCCCTTTTCTTTGACCACCAATCATTTTGTGGTTTTCCAGCTTTTGCATGGCTTTTCCCCCCATTCTAAAAGTTGCAGTGCCTTTCCTAACGCTTAGATACTGGCAGTAAGAGCTTTAGTCTAAAATATGCTGGTAGTTTTGGATATTTTAGCCCCACCCATTTTGCATCTGGCTCCACCCCTTTTGTTTTCAGCCCCACCCACCACTGGAATGTGGCCCGCAAGAGCTTCTGTGAAATTTAATTCAGCCCCTCAGGCTGAAAGAGCTTCAACACTCCTGTTTCTTGTACTACGGATGCAAAATAGGCTCAGCAATGAACCTACACCACCAGTCAATATAGCTAAGCAGCATACCTGCTCACTATCCTGGCTCCTTCAAGTGTCAATAACAGTTCCAGAGCCCTGAAGACCCAGCCCAATGTTTGCTTGAATAGCTGGTGGAAGGATGCTGGCCTTCCATTTTCCCAACCCTCCGCTTTTTCACACACAAATGAGA
Source organism: Heloderma suspectum (assembly GCF_057233095.1). Classification (NCBI taxonomy): domain Eukaryota; kingdom Metazoa; phylum Chordata; class Lepidosauria; order Squamata; family Helodermatidae; genus Heloderma; species Heloderma suspectum. The sequence goes on along the minus strand of NC_139461.1, from coordinate 302,731,232 downwards.
ACTGCAGAGAAGAGACAACCCAGAGGAACTATGCAGGAAGGCACTATGGCTCCTCTATCCCTCAGTCATGCTGAATGTCTCGCCGCACGCATGTCCAGTAGTTGTGTGCACTCCAGAGGTTCAGCACAACCAAAATGCAAACATTCTGGATTGTTGTTTTTACATACATATATGCACGTATATGGGGCTACCTTATATCGAGTCAAACCATTGGTCCATCCAAGCTAGTATTGCTTGTCCGGACTGGCAGCAGTTCTCAAAGATCTCCTGCTGAGGTCCTTCCTAGCTCTGCTGTCAAAGATGCTTTAACTGAGATCCTTTAACTGGAGTTTATCAAGTGGTGGCTCCCAACCTGTGGGGCCCCTTTGAGGGACATAGGCAGGGATGTACAGATTTTGATCATTCCCTTCCATCTGGTTTCACAGATTTCAGTAGGGATGGCAGAGAATTCTACCATGGACCCCGGAGTCCATGGCAGAATGGAACACTTACCTCCGCCTCCCTCCGGAATCCTCTTCAGCCGGATCCTCCTTGCGGTAATCCTGCGGAGCTGCCAGCCGGCCCTGAAGCACCAGCGATACAGCTGCCAGTGCTGTATTGCTGGCTGAGGGGGACTGTCTCCAGATGCAAATGGCATCCAATATGCCATTTGCAGCTGTAAAGGTCTTAGATTAAGGTAAATGCAGCCATAAATTTAGCATTAGTTTAATTTAGCATTTAGCTTAAACTAAGACCTTTACGGACGCAAATGGCATAGTGGATGCCATTTGCATCCCTGCTTTTTCACACAATAGGCTATGCCTATATATAGTGGAGCTGGCTGGCCAGGATTCTGGGGGGAGGAACGGATTGCCTCCCCCCCACAGGCAGATTCCCCTTGGAGCAGCAGGTAGGGAATCCACCCATCCCTAGATTTCAGACGTCTTTCGTTCCATCATCTGCTCATTGACAAAATCGGATTTTTATAAGGCATATATGAGAATTTTGTTCTCGTTCACAAATGCACTTACACGTTTGAACAAATCTGCATCAGCACTAATGCGCAAGTGCGCACTTCCAGTAATGCACATTAGCACAAGTGTGCATTTGCACAAATCATTCCAAAAAGTTTTAAAAAACAGTCTGCAAGTCCACAGAAAAAGCTGGTCCACTGCACAATCCACAGTTGAGATTCATAGAAAACCAAACTCATTTGAATCCATTGTGCATTTCTCTGACAACCCTAGCCATAGAGCACCTTGAGAGTGGGCATCAGATTTTAGGGAGGGATAGGATTTGGGGGCAGGTGTACCTTCCTTCCCCACCAGCCAAGGGTGGAGGGAGATTGAATGCCCCCTGACAGTGGAGTCTCCTTGAACTACTTAGGAATTGTGGGGCGGGGCATTGTCGGGGGTTGAGTATCCTATCATCCCAATGTGCTTTGGGAAAAAGGGAGTTCAGACTGAGCTGCTGCTTGGTTCTTATGTTTCCCTCTACTTGGCTTACAGAGGAGGTCAGAAAGAGATCTTGTTCTGTTCCTGTTCTAATGCAAATGTGGGGTTACTCCCCCACCAATCCACAGTTCCATATGCAGCAGCAGGCTGCATATTCACAACTGTGTTCAAGGTTCTTTGTATATTCACCTGTGGAATAGAAGATGTCGGCTTGAGGGACTTCAAAAAGGGGGTCCAAGTTCCAAGAGTTTGAGAAATGCTCCCCAAAATCCAGGAGCACTCCTCCACCTGGAACTTCAGTTGAAGGCCAAGCATAGGAACATGGGAAGCTGCTTTATACCGAGTCAGATGGTTGGCCCATCTAGTCCAGTACTGTCAACACTGACTGGCAGCATCTCTCCAGAGTTTAAGGCAGGAGTTTTTCCAGCTCTACCTGGAGATGCCGGGAACTGAACCTGGGACCTTCTGCGTGGCAAGCATGTGTTCTACCACTGAGCCACGGCCCTTCTTGCCGAGCTACAGCCCTTCCTCTGGCTTTGCCTTCACCAGGCACCTCGGATGGAGAGGCTTCCACTGCCCCGTGCCCTCCTCCATTGTTGAGAATGAGGGGTAGGCAAAGCATTAGTGCACTGCTCACCCTCCCAGTTGAGATGGAGAGGAGCAGGCTAAGGAAATCCTTCCTCACTACAGAACTCCTGCTGGCAGCCCTGCAGGGTTGTTGCAATGACAGTTGCGACCATGCATGGGAAGCCCTTGAAGTGTTCAAAAGAAGTGAAATATAAACACTGAGTAATGGTTGTCATTACCTTAACCCTCTTTATTCAGAGGTAAACCCCACTGAGTTCTGTGGGACTTAACGTCCTGATAAGTAGGTTTAGAACCGCAGCCTTTGGCTGGGTCAGGGCGTCTAATGTTTGAAACGCAGGCAAGGTTTGGCATGTGACTCTCCTCTGTGAGCTAATGCAATGGTATGTTCATGGTTTCTTCCCATTTAATGGTCTGTATGGGCCTCATCAAAGGCTGGTATAGTTTATACTGCAGATGGCAGCTGACATACAATAACCCACCCTGTCAGGGAGCCTGTTAAAGGTCACCATCCCACTTCACTTCTGTTATGAGCTTTGATGTTTGAAAGACGCTGATCTCTCTCTTGCTCCCTCGCTCGCTCTCGCTCTCATTTTCAAGAGAAAAGGGGGGAAAATACACAATTTCCTACCAGGCTCTCTGTCAACATAACTGCCAGTCCTGTGGGATCTTCTCTTGCTTTAGAAAAAATAATTGCCATAAATCAGATGTACCAAACTGATATATATAGATAGATATAGATATAGATATAGATATAGATATAGATATAGATATAGATTAATCTAGCGATAAAGTAAAACATAAGCATGCTTTTCAGGACAGTAGTAGAAAGCTGAAAGAAAAATCTGCATTCATTCAAAGACCAACTCATGTTGGATTGGATGTTTTTAAAAAAAAAGCTATAGATGTCTATGCACAAATTAAAATGTGCGAATTTTTGTGAGAATACAACCTTCCCACAGTCATACTCTAGTTAACATACTGAAGTACCCAGAAAATTCAACCATCTCCCTCTCTCCCCCACACTCTGTATAGAAGTCAAAATACTGTGTGTGGGTTTTCCTAGAGGTGGGCTACTTGTGGCCCTCCAGATGTTTTGGCCTACAACTCCCATGATCCCTCACCATTGGCTATTCTGGCTAGGGCTGATGGGAGTTGTAGGCCAAAACATCTGAAGAGCCCCAAGTTGCCCACCCCTGCTATAAATATTGGTGGTCCAAATAAGGCCCCTCCTGCCACATGATCTCCACCATCTTCCGCAGGCATTGCTATGCATGTGGGATTTTCCTCCTACCATCTTTCTTCCCTATTAGCTACCCTCCTGTATGAGGCAGGGCTGCACATACCTATGGGTGCATGTGGAGCAGGGGTGGGCAGCGTTTTCAGCTTGCATGATTTCCTTCCATTTTTACCAGAGCCCCAAGGTCCACCAACCAAAGCCATGGCAAAATAGTTGACAGGTAGTCATACACTTACAATCAATAAGCAGGGTACCTCTGGTCACATGCTCAACCTGGGGATCTGTTTTCAGTCCCAGAATTGAGCTCAGTCCTTTCATGCAAAAATCCACTCCTGGTTTTCCCCTCCCCAAGCTTTCTTGGTTCAGCATCCTAAAAAAGCCTTTTTATTGTCATAGAATCATAGAATAGAATCACAGAATAGTAGGGTTAGAAGGGGCCTACAAGACCATCGAGTCCAACCCCCTGCTCAGTGCAGGAATCCAAGTCAGAGTATCCCTGACAGATGGCTGTCCAGCCTCGTCTTGAACGCCTCCAGTGTGGGAGAGCCCACCACCTCCCTAGGCCATTGGTTCCATTGTCGTATTGCTCTAACAGCCACTAAGTTTTTCCTGATGTTCAACTGGAATCTGGCTTCCTGTAACTTGAGCTCATTCTTCCGTGTCCTGCACTCTGGGATGATCAAGAAGAGATCCTGGCCTTCCTCTCTTTGACAACCTTTCAAGTACTTGAAGAGCGCTATCCTATCTCCCCTCAGTCTTCTCTTCTCAAGGCTAAACATGCCCAGTTCTTTCAGTCTCTGTTCATAGGGCTTTGTTTCCAGTCCTCTGATCATCTTTGTTGCCCTCCTCTGAACCCTCTCCAGTTTGTCTGCATCCTTCTTAAAGTATGGTGCCCAGAACTGGACACAGTACTCCAGATGAGGCCTAAGCAGTGCTGAGTAGAGGGGAACTAGTACTTCCCGGGATTTGGAAGCTATGCTTCTATTAATGCAGCCCAACATAGCATTTGCCTTTTTGGCAGCCACATCACGTTGTTGGCTCATATTCAGCTTGTGATCGACAATAGTTCCAAGATCCTTCTCGCTTGTAGTGTTGTTGAGCCACATATCCCCCATCTTGTAACTGTGCATTTGGTTTCTTTTTCCTAGGTGCAGAACTTGGCATTTATCCCTATTAAATGTCATTCTGTTGTTTTCTGCCCAGTGCTCCAGTCTATCAAGATCACTTTGAATTTTGTTTCTGTCTTCCAAAGTATTAGCTATCCCGCCCAGTTCTGTGTCATCTGCAAATTTGATCAGCATTCCCTGCACCTCCTCCTCCAAGTCATTCATAAAAATGTTGAAGAGCACTGGGCCCAGGACTGAGCCCTGTGGTACCCCACTCATTATCTCTCCCCAGTTTGAGAAGGTCCCATTGATAAGCACTCTTTGAGTCCAATTCTGTAGCCAGATTCTGTGGATCCACCGGATCGTTGTTTCATCTAGTCCACTTTGAGCTAGTGTGCTCATCAGGATATCATGGTGCACTTTGTCGAAAGCTTTGCTGAAGTCGAGGCATATGATGTCTACAGCATTCCCACGGTCAACAAGGGAGGTTACTTGATCAAAAAATGAGATCAGATTCATCTGGCAGGACTTGTTCTTGACAAATCCATGTTGGCTTCGAGTAATCACTGCATTGTTTTCAAGGTGCTTTCAGACAGATTGTTTTATCATCTGCTCCAGAATTTTCCCAGGGACTGATGTCAGACTGACTGGTCTGTAGTTCCCAGGTTCCTCCTTTTTACCCTTTTTGAGGATAGGGACAACATTAGCCTCCTCCAGTCATCTGGCACTTCACCCACCCTCTATGATTTCTCAATGAGAATAGACAGTGCTTCTGAGAGTTCTTCTGCCAGTTCCTTTATTACTCTAGGATGCAGTTCATCTGGCCCTGGATATCTGAACTCATTCAAAGTAATTAGGTGTTCCTTGACCATATGCCTATCAATCTCAAGCTGCAATCCTGCCCCTTCAGCCTGTACTTCGCCTTTGCCAGGGAGGGTCATAGACCCTATTTTGGGAGAAGACTGAGCCAAAGTAGGAATTGAGCACCTCTGCCTTTTCTTTGTCATCTGTTATCGTTTTGCCATCCTTATTTAATAGTTGAACCACCATTTCTTTCCTCTGCCGTTTACTATGCATGTAGTTGAAGAAAGCCTTTTTGTTGTTTTTAGCATCCCTCGCTAACCTCAGCTCGTTCTCAGCTTTAGCCTTCCTGACGCCATCCCTGCAATTCTGTGCTACCTGCCTGTACTCTTCCTTTGTTACTTGGCCTTCTTTCCACTTCTTATATGTGTCCTTTTTTGTTTTCAGGTCATCTCCAAGCCTTTTCGGAAGCCACATTGGCTTCTTCTGTTGTCTTCCACCTTTTCTTCTTGTTGGAATTGTTTGTAATTGTGCCTTGAGAATTTCCTTTTTTAAAAGCTCCCACCCATCTTGGACTCCTTTTCTCATTAGCGTCGCTTGCCATGGGAACTGATCATTGTTCTGAGTTTATTAAAATCAGCTTTCCTAAAATCCAGGGTACGCGTTTGACTACACTCGGCTTTTGCTTCCCTTAGAACCAAGAACTCAAGTACAACTTGGTCGCTTTCCCCAGAGTTCCTGTAACTGCTACTTTATCCACTAAGTCATCTCTGTTGGTTAGGATCAAGTCAAAGATAGCCGATCCTCTAGTTCCTTCCTCTACTTTTTGTAGGAGGAAGTTATCCGCCACACAAGTCAGGAATTTCCTGGAGGGGCCATGTTTTGCAGAATTTGTCTCCCAACAAATATCGGGGAAATTGAAGTCCCCCATTACTACTACATCATGCTTCCTTAAAACATTGGCTATTTGCTTTTCAAAAGTGTCATCCTCGTCTTCTCCTTGATTGGATGGCCAGTAGTAGACTCCAACCACCAGGTTCCTTTTATTCTTTGCTCCATTTATTTTGATCCAGATGCTCTCGATGGGGCTACCAAGCTCATCCTCCTGCATTTCTGTGCAGAGATATGTATTTTTCACATGCAGTGCAACCCCACTTCCCTTTTTTTCCTCCTGTTCTTTTTGAACAAGTTATATCCTTCAATTGCTGTATTCCAGTCATGACAGTCATCCCACCAAGTCTCAGTTATACCTATCAAGTCATAATTTCCCTCTTGTATTAAGAGTTCAAGTTCGTTCTGTTTGTTTCCCATATTCTGGGCATTAGTATATAAACATCGAAGACCATGTGCTTCATAGCTGGCTTTCTTCCTACATGTGTCTGAAGACTATTATTGGGCGCTATCAGAGTTGTTCTCTCCGTTGCAGTCCATGTGCCTACATCCATTGTTACCCCCAACTTTACATCTCCCTTCCCCATAGGATTCAGTTTAAAGCCCTTCTGATGAAGTTCTTCATGCTGTGGCCAAACACATTCTTCCCATCCTTTGTGAGGTGCAACCCGTCCCTTGCCAACAGCCCATCTTCCAGGAAGTATAGTCCGTGGTCCCAGAATCCAAATCTCTCTCGTTGGCACCACCTTCGTAGCCAGTCATTCACCCAGAGTATTTTTCATTCCCTTTCTATCCCTCTTCTAACTACTGGAAGGATGGATGAGAAAACGATCTGGGCCCCAAAGTTCTTGAGTTTCCTTCCCAAAGCTTCAAAGTCTGACGTGATCTCTTCATATCTCCACTTGGCGGTATCATTTGTTCCCACATGGATGAGAAAAAAGGGATACCTGTCAGTGGGCTTTATGAGTGCAGGCAACCTTTCAGTCACGTCTCTAATCTGTCCTCCTGGGAGACAACATACCTGGCGAGTCCACGGGTATTCGCGACATACTTGGGTCTCGATCCCACTCAGCAAGGAGTCTCCCACTACTACCACTCTTCTCTTCTTGTTGTTGTAGGCCTGGGTTTCATCGCCTCTGTTTGACTGACCTTCAGCCTTTTACTCACTCTCATGTAGGTTCCCCTGTGATTCTTCCTCTGCAGGCTGTCCTCCAGTCTCATCTGCAAGTACCTGGAATCAATTCCACAGCTCCACTGCTTCCACTGGTGCAGGGTGGCGTCTAGTTCTTCTTCTCCTAACTGTCACCTTTTTCCAAGGAGTATCATCTACTCCATTTTTCTTCACCTCAGCATTTCCCACTGCTGCCTCAACTTGCTGTTGCTCTTCAAGCTTCTGGTCTTCCCTTTGCTGCTGTAGTTCCCCCATTCTGTCCAAGAACTCTTTGTGTTCTCTTATTCCCCGGAGGGTCAACAGTCGCCGCTCCGGACCACTTACTTTTTCTTCCAGCAGCGTGATCAACTTGCACTTGTTGCAGGTGTAGGCCATGTTGTTATCAGGCAAGAAAACAAACATTGCACACACCTTGCTGCAGGTCACCAGCACTGGAGAGTCTTGTCCTTCCATAGCCTCTTTTCCCTTTTTGTGTCTAGCTTTGTGATTGTTCTAGACTAGCCTGTGCCTGCTCCTCTACTCAGTAGAAGTTAAAAGCAGAGTCCCACTGGTGTGAAAGTGTGTGTTACAAGACAAATAAGTGGGGAAAAAAGGTTAGTTAAAAAGAAAAAAAGGGGGGGGAGAAAAAAAATGTCACTTATTATTAAACCATTAAGGGCGCAATCCTATGCATGTTTAGACAGAGAAAAGGCCTACAACTCCCAGCATTCCCCAGCCAGCCTTGCAGGCTGGGGAATGCTGGGAGTTGTAGGCCTTTTCTCTGTCTAAACATGCATAGGATTGCGCCCTTAGAATCAGAAGACCTTGCAGGTCTACTGCATATCACCGAGAGAACTCCCAATTGATCCCAATCTTCCTTCTGCCTGCTCCTTATATTTAAGGGACATATTTAATGGCAAAGACATTTCACTTTCCAAAGCTACTTTTGAAAATATGTTTATGCACTCCCATAAGGGTGGTGATGTATAAAATTCAAAGGCTGAAACTTGTAAAGGGCATTTGGAAATTCTGTGCGGATTGGGGAGTGAGTGTTTCCCCCAAATTGAAAAACTGCCAAGACCAGGTTAGACTAGAGCCAAGATACGGATACTATCTCTCAGTTGGGCTCTTTAATAGGCCTGGGCTCCTAGGGTGGCCACATGTCCTACTTTACAGAGGATACTCCTCTGACGGAAGGCATCTTTTGTGTGAAGGGATGTCTCTAAATATGGAGCAATGTGAGGTTATCCCACAGTTCTTAGCTCTGCTACCCACAACACAATTCTCTGTGGTTGGCAAAGAATTCTACGAAAGGGAAGGACAGGTCTTCCTCCCAGTGGTATAACTAGGATAGAAACATTTGTTTATTATAGAATTTACTTACTTACTTAAAGCATTTCTAGCCCACTCTTCAATGTGGAAAGGCTCCCAGAGTGGCTTACAAATCCATAGAAATAAGACAATCCCTGCCCTAGGGCTTGCAGTCTAAAAAGACAGGACACAAAAGGAAAAAGGGATGAGCAGGGCAAAGGAAAACAATAAAAGGGTATGGGGAAGGCAAAGGAAAACAATTATTGATGTTATATGGTTCTTAGAACAGCCAGCTGTGATGGAAACAGGCTGCCCATCATTCAAAAACAGGCCTCAGCGCACCTCCAAGAAATAGCTTGATGATCTGACCTTTCTCGAAATGGATGTAATGCCACCAGAAGTTGTTGGTCTTACAGGGTGGGGCTTCAGCCTTCTGTAGGGTGGCCATGTGTCATCTTTTATAGAAGATCGTCCTCTATTTGACAGGCTGCTAGAGGACCATCCTGTGTTTGAAGTTGTCCTCTATTTAAAGGGCTTTTTTGTCCAATTCTATTCAAAGATAAAGAACCGTAAGAACTGTTGTCCATCAGCAGTTAACACCTGAACAGCAGATTGAACAGGCAGGAACACGGGTCATCTGGTCACAGTCTGTAATCCCCAGTATGATGAGACACATTAGATTTTTATGTAAATAATATTAATTATGAAAAAATATACTAATTATTTCTAAATGTGCCCCTATACCTATAATATATGTAGAATATATTGAATAATGTATAATATGCTGTATAATGTAATGTATAATATTATTTATTTAATTAATTAATTAATTAATTAATTAATCGCCCATCTGGCTGGTCACTCGGCCACTCTGGGCAATGTACAGCAGTACAATTTAAAACAGTAAAATTACACATTAAACATTAATTTAAAATACCCTAACCCACCCCAAATGCCTGCCTGAATAACCAAGTTTTCAGTGCATGGCGGAAGCTCATTAAAGAGGGGGCATGGCGGAGTTCCCTAGGGAGGGAGTTCTACAGAGTGGGGGCCACCACAGAGAAGGCCCTCTCCCTCGTCCTCACCAGCCTAGCTGTCCTGGCTGATGGGACAGAGAGAAGGCCATCCAAGGCTGTGATCTTATTGAATGGCTTGTCTGGTGTTGCTGGAGGCGCTCCTTGAGATAGGCTGGGCCGGAACCACATAGGATTTTAAAGGTCAAAACCTTGAATTTGGCCCGGAAAACAACTGCGTAGCCAGTGCAACTCCTTCAGCACCGGAGTGATGTGATCACGCCGGCGGCTGCCTTTACTATACAAATGTAAATTTTATGCAAATCATTTCATTCATTCATTTCATTTATTACATTTCTATACTGCCCAACAGCCAAAGCCCTCTGGGCAGTTTCCTTTTTTTCAGTGATGCATAAGTGATCAGCCTAGATTTCCAGGGGTCAGATACAGGTAATCCAATGACTCAAGATCCATTTTTAAGCAGCGGGGGGGGGGGGAGTTGGATCTGGACCTAATGGGTCCTACCACTGAGCTGCAGCCCCTCCCCAACCAGCCACATCCTTTTCAATTGCACACATGCCTGCACATTCTGTCTCTCTGGGCTTTCTTTTCAACATCCTTCCCAATACACCTTTGGGCTTTGAAACAGCCAGCGTCTTCTCTTCCAAGTGCATCACATTCAATCCTTTGAGGGCAGCAGTTGCTAAGCTTAGCCTGAAGATGGCACTCAAGAATGTCCGTGAGGGAGAGCTGAGGCACTCGCATTTCCGCTAACACTGGATAGCCATAAAGCGAAAGTTCATATTGCTGATAAAATATGCATGTTGTCATACATTAGGCTGCCAGATTAGGGTTTGCTGGAGAGAAAGCAGCAGAGGTCACTGTGGATCTTGCAGACAGCAAAAGAAAAGGCTGCTTCCAAAAAGAAAAGCACCCTATTTTTCTCCTGCTGGGGCTTGCTTCTGGTCTTCAAGTCCCATCAGGAGAAAATTATTTGAAAACATGGTTCCAGGTTTGATTCAACTCTCCTTACCCACCCACGGTGCAAAATACCCTCCACCTCTTTATAAGGGATTTAGCATCAGACCTGTTTATTTTGCAAACATGTCTGTAAACACCATCACATCTACTTTGGCCTTGAAATGTCTTCAGCATATCCCTATTTAGGTTCTTGCTATATTGGTGGCCAAGCCTGGGGTGGGGGAAGGGTGTATTTTGCTAGACAAATTTCTGATACTGGAAGGGCATACAGGTGTTCAAAATGCATGCGGTAGGTACAGAAAAGTAGCTAAGGCCTAGTTCTTCCAAGCAACCAGTGTTTCTGGGCTGGGCTGCTGGTTATGGATGGGGAAGAAATGTAATCATTTTAATGCAAACTTACCTAAGTTCGCATTTCAGAAACACTATGCAAACTGAAACTCAGCATTCAAAATTCACACTTTTCCAAATTTTGCAATGGATTTTCCCTATTTAAAAAATGCATACAAAAATGTGGATGTTAGGGTAAAATGCACATAAAATGTGGGTATTAGTGAAAATAAGAAAAAAATACATTATATTAGGAAAATTGCTGCCAAAAATGTTATATTAGGCAAAATTGCATACAAGACTGCACTTATTAGGAAAAATGTGCACGAAAATGCATAGAAATTTTCATGCAAACTTTTCTCTTTTTTTAATTCTCAAAGTTCAAGGCAAGCTGAACTTAAGACTGGCAAAATAAGAAACTGAGAGAAACTGAAATTGATAGATCCATCCATCCCTGCTGCATGTACAGGTTAATATGACTTAATTCTCCTCCATCTAGCCCAAGTTTTTCCCTGATGTGATAGCTTTCTAGGCGCAGAGATTGATTTATTTTTGCATGCAAGAGCATTTAATCATGTAACCCTCCACTTGCATTTGGAAGTGATATATCCCAGCCACAAGTTGACTATTTCATCTGCTATTCATGGAAACTAGGCTAAAATCTCACCTATATGGGAGCAAGGTTACTTATTAATTTCTTTTTAAAAAAACCTGATTGCTCAAGGTAGGCACGCCTTAGTTACAACCCTTCTGGTAGCAAACAAAAATGTAATCAATGTATGAGCTGGTGCATGCAGTCCCTACTGCTGGGTATAGATACTAGCCGCTGAGGTTGAAATTCCTGCTCAGCTGTGAATTTTGCTGAGTGACTTTGAGCCAGTCACTATCTCTCTCAGCCTAACCTGCCTCACAGGGTTGCTGTGAGGCTGAAATACTGCTCTGAGCACCTTGGAGGGAAGCAGAGCCAGCCCAAGACAGTTTGCTGCCCAAAGCAAAAGGCAAGATAGTGCTCCCTCCCATTCCATGTACAAAAACTGACCAGACTGACAGTTCCGTCTTAATTCACACTTCTGCCCTCCAAAGCCTTGTCACTGTTCCCTGTCCCTGGCATCTGCTATCTGAAGCAGACACCTCAGTCTGCCTCATGGTAGAGCCAGCCCTGGAGGGAAGGCAGGATTTAAATGTGGCCAATGAATGCTATATGTCAGCCTTCTCCAAACTGGTGCTATCCAGAAGTATTGGACTACAATTCCCACACTTCCCCAGCCAGCTATGCTACGCTATGCTGGCTAGGAGACTGTGGGAACTGTAGTCCAACAGAAGGCTGATATATATGATTTAGAGCTAGAACAGAAGGCGGTGGGTGGAAGAGTAGAAAAATTTCAAGAAAAGACACACAGAATTGAAATGCCCCCTAGTCCCATCTGAAGGAAGGAGATGTGCAACGAACAATCAGTTATGGCTATTTCTGAATTTATATGCTTTGGTGCTGTTTTGTTTTTGTTTTTTTTGTAAGATGGACATTCTTTCTAGCAATGAGCAATGGCTTTTTTTATTACATTCCAAGCAATTTCAAAAAGGCACCTCTGTTGAGGATTAGGTCATTAGCATGCAAATTAATTAAATGTAATCCCCTAATCAGTTTAAAGGCAGATGATTAATCAGCTAAAAATTATTTCATCAGTTGACAGCTCTACTGTGAAGATGTCAGTGTGCATGTAAATGGATGTGTGAAAGGCAAGTTTTCGTTTCATCTGGTATGAGCCACATTGTATTTTTCCCTGTGGAACACAGCAGACATTGAAATAATTAACAACAATGACAACACACTCCTCTATTATCATAATCAGAACAGCTTACAGCATAAGCATAAAACAATGCAATATAATCATAAAAATATGGTTTTCTATCCTTTTATAACATATGATACACTACAATCTGACAGCAAGGAAGCTAAAACAGATATTTTCATATTAAAAAGTGGCAGCAATAAAAGAAAAAATGTTACACATTAAAAGTCCATCAAATGGGAGCATCTTCTATTTCTGACAGAAGTCATATGAAGGAGTGTGACATATTTTGATTGGAAGAGTCCCAGGCATGGTCTGAAGGCACATGAGGCAGCTACCTTGATGAAGCTAAGTAGGTCTGGGTCTGGTCAGTGTTTGGAGAGGAGACCACCTGGGAACCACATGTAGTGACCATGAGTTCCATTATGGAAGAAAGGTGGGATATAAATGAAATACATAAATAAATAAGAGCGTACCAGAGCTGTGGCAAGAAATGGAGTAGCACTCATAGTCAACAAAAGGGTGGGAAAAGCAGTACTGGGGTACAATCTTAAAAATGATAGAATGATCTCAGTACAAATCCAAGGCAAACCATTCAACATCACAGTAATTCAAGTCTATGCCCCAACCACTGAGGCCGAAGAAGCTGAGGTTGATCGGTTCTATGAAGACCTACAACACCTTCTAGAACTAACACCAAAAAAAGATGTCCTCTTCATCATAGGGGATTGGAATGCTAAAGTAGGAAGTCAAGAAATCACTGGGATAACAGGCAGGCATGGCCTTGGTGTACAAAATGAAGCAGGACAAAAGCTAATAGAGTTTTGCCAAGAGAACACGCTGATCATAGCAAACACTCTTTTCCAACAGCACAAGAGACGACTCTACACATGGACATCACCAGATGGTCAATATCGAAATCAGATTGATTATGTCCTTTGCAGCCAAAGATGGAGAAGCTCTAGACAGTCAGTCAAAACAAGACCTGGAGCTGACTGTGGCTCAGATCATGAGCTTCTTGTTGCAAAATTTCGGCTTAAATTGAAGAACGTAGGGAAAACCACTAAACCATTCAGGTATGACCTAAATCATATCCCTTATGAATATACAGTGGAGGTGAGGAATAGATTTCAGGGATTAGAGCTGATAGACAGAGTGCCGTAGGAACTATGGATGGAGGTCCGTAACATTGTTCAGGAGGCAGCAACTCAATCCATCCCAAAGAAAAAGAAGTGCAAGAAAGCCAAGTGGCTGTCTGATGAGGCATTACAAGTAGCTGAGGAAAGAAGGGAAGCGAAAAGCAAGGGAGAAAGGGGAAGATATATCCAACTGAATGCAGAGTTCCAGAGAATAGCAAGGAGAGACAAGAAGGCCTTCTTAAATGAACAATGCAAAGAAATCGAGGAAAACAACAGAATGGGAAAGACTAGAGATCTTTTCAAGAAAATCGGAGATCTCAAGGGAACGTTTTGTGCAAAGACGGGCATGATAAAGGACAAAGAAGGCAGGGACCTAACAGAAGCAAATGAAGTTAAGAAGAGGTGGAAAGAATACACAGAAGAACTATACAGGAAAGATCTTAATGTCCCCGATAGCCATGATGATAGTGCGGTCACTGAACTTGAGCTGGACATCCTCGAGAGTGAAGTCAAGTGGGCCTTAGGAAGCATTACTAACAACAAAGCTAGTGGAGATGACAGTATTCCAGCTGAGCTATTTAAGGTCCTAAAAGATGATGCTGTTAAAGTGCTGCACTCAATATGCCAACAAATTTGGAACACTCAACAGTGGCCACAAGACGGGAAAAGGTCAGTTTACATTCCAATTCCAAAGAAGGGCAACGCCAAAGAGTGTTCAAACTACCGCACAATTGCGCTCATTTCACATGCCAGCAAGGTGATGCTCAAAATCCTACAAGCTAGGCTTCAACAGTATGCGAACCGAGAACTACCAGAAGTACAAGCGGGGTTTCGAAGAGGCAGAGGAACTAGAGATCAAATCGCCAACATTCGCTGGATCATGGAGAAAGCAAGAGAATTCCAGAAAAATGTATATTTCTGCTTCATTGACTACGCTAAAGCCTTTGATTGTGTGGATCACAACAAACTGTGGCAAATTCTGAAAGAGATGGGAGTACCAGGCCACCTTACCTGTCTCCTGAGAAACCTGTACGACGGTCAAGAAGCAACAGTAAGAACCAGACATGGAACAACCGATTGGCTCAAAATTGGGCCATATTGCATATTGTCACCCTGCTTATTTAACTTATATGCAGAGTACATCATGAGAAACGCTGGGTTGGATGAATCACAGGTCGGAATTAAGATTGCCGGGAGAATTATCAACAACCTCCGATACGCAGACGATACCACCCTAATGGCAGAAAGCGAAGAGGATCTAAAGTGCCTCTTGTTGGGGGTGAAAGAGGAGAGTGCAAAAGCTGGTTTGAAACTCAACATCAAAAAAACGAAGATCATGGCATCTGTCCCCATCACTTTCTGGCATATAGAAGGGGAAGAAATGGAAGCAGTGACAGATTTTATTTTCTTGGGCTCCAAGATCACTGCAGATGGTGACTGTAGCCATGAAATTAAAAGACGCTTGCTCCTTGGGAGGAAAGCTATGGCAAACCTAGACAGCATAGTAAGAAGCAGAGACATCACCTTGCTGACAAAGTTCCGTCTAATCAAAGCTATGGTTTTCCCAGTAGTAATGTATGGCTGTGAGAGCTGGACTATAAGGAAGGCTGAGCGCCGAAGAATTGATGCTTTTGAACTGTGGTGCTGGAGAAGACACTTACGAGTCCCCTGGACTGCAAGGAGGTCAATTCAGTCCATCCTAAAGGAAATCAACCCTGAGTGCTCATTGGAAGGACAGATACTGAAGCTGAAGCTCAAATATTTTGGCCACCTAATACGAAGAGAAAACTCTCTGGAAAAGACCCTGATGCTGGGAAAGACTGAAGGCAAAAGGAAAAGGGGACAGCAGAGGATGAGATGGCTAGATAGTATCACTGATGCAATGAATATGGACTTGAGCACGCTCCGGGGGAGAGCGGAGGACAGGAAGGCCTGGTGTGCTATGGTCCATGGGGTCACGAAGAGTCGGACACGACGACTGAACAACAACTGAACCAAGAGCTGTGGCACCACCACAAAACAGGCCCTCTCTCATACACCAAAAGCAAATTGGTCTTAATTCCCAGGCAGGCCTATATGGAAGCAAGGAAACAATAGTATAGACTGAGATAACTCCATTTGATTTCTGCACCATGAACTCAAATCACGCTGCAAAAAGCATGAAAGCAAATGGCACCCCTCCCTCTTTCTCCCTATAACACACTGATAACCTCAGCTCCATGTGAGACGAACTCCAGAAAGGTAGGATGCTGTTGTGGGAATGTCTATGGGGATACGCAACATCCCACGTGATTTTTTTTCCCCATTTCATGCATCTTTAGAGAGCCAATGTGGTGTAGTGGTTAAAGTGTTGGAGTGAGAGTTGGGAGATCCAGGTTCTAGTCCCCACTCAGCCATGGAAGCTCACTGGGTGACTTTGGGCCAGTCACTGACTCTCAGCCTAACCTACTTCACAGGGTTGTTGTGAGGGTAATATGGATAATATGGAGAGGAGGAGGACTACGTGAGCCACCTTGGGTTCCTGGCAAGAGGGGAAAAGGTTGGATATTAATTTTTTTAAAAAAAAAATCTCTAGGGCAGTGTGGGATGCATTGACAGAGAAACAGCAGTCATGTGGCACTGCGGTCTGGAATGAATGAATACACACACTAAAATGGCAGTGTTGATAAAGATCATCATTGTGACACTTGTGGAGCAGGGGGGAGTGGCTGGCTGGCTCAGTCTCTCACACTGGTATTTGATTGTGAGGGCATTTCCACCACAAATAGAAAGCTGAAATTTAGTACACACATACCAGATGCCAAAGGAAGTGGACAACAAGGAAAAGGAAAAACAATCATTACGGGGACATTCCAGGCATCCTCCAAATCCATCTTCCTGAGTGTGCAGAGCTGTGTGACTGCTTAGGAAGGGACTCTCAAATCAATGGTCCCTCTGTGCCACGCCCAAAGCTGCAAGATGCATTGCCACGCACAATGAGGTGTTTAGCTGTTCCCTCGAGGGTTTGTTTTTTTTAAAAAAATGCCATCGTCTCCACGTGTTTGAGGGTCTGATCAGTGGTGCCGCCAGGTTTGAGAGGGCACTCGCCAAGATATTGGGGTGGGGGCTCCCCTGGCAGCCTCCCCCTGCTGCCCTGCCAACCAACCCAGCCTGTTCAGTGTTTTTTAAAGGGTGATGGCAACAGATTCTTCTCCTCTTGCTGTGCTGCGGTGCTGCCAAAGGAAAGCGCCAAGACTGCAGCCCTGTGCACCGGTGCACCCCATTTTAATTACACTGTTTCTTCTTGACTGACTTTGACTAGCAGTGCACTGAACCAATCTGATGATGCCTTTGGGTGGGGTGGATGGGGTCCTCTGACCTCTCTGGTGCTCTCATTGGCCATGCCCCTCCAAAGGCAGCCTCTGATTGGCTCAGTGCACTGCTAATCAAAGTCAGTAAAAAAAAATAGAAAATAAAAATAGCCTTGGCCAGCTGCCACTGTGCTTTCTGTGGCATGGCACGAGGAGAAGCCCCCACAGCCCATGGTGCTGCCCAGAGCCACCAGTCAGGGGGCCACTTGGGGGCCCTCCCTGACTGTGGGCCACTGGACCCCTTGCCCTGCAGTCAGGCTTTAACAGAGCTGCTAGGTCTGGCTGAAAGTTTTTCACATTAAGGGAGCAATCCTATGGCCACTAGACACTGTCTAGATGGCCATAGGATATGCTCATTTCCAGGAACCGACCTCAGAGCCCACGTTCCGAGGTCAGTTCCTAGAAAACTGACCGCCATCCTCGGTGGCAGTGCAGAGAAGCCTGGAGTGACTGAAAAGGGGCGTTCTGGGGGGCATTCCAGCGCAGGGCGAGCAGAGCTGCGCATACAACACATCCAATGTGTCATATGGCAGCTTCCTCTCCTCGTCGGCCCCCCGACAGCTAGACAGCCGAAAACAGCTGTCTACTGAAAAATAGCAAGGCAGGAGAGGCGCAGAGGGAATGATCCCCCCCCTCCCTGTGTCTCTCCTGCCTTGCTTTGGGTGGGTGGTCACCTCCAAGTTCGGAGGCGTCTGCCTATCTAGTTATTCCGCCCTAAGATTCCTGGAAAAATGAAGATAAAATGTTTGCCACCTGTGCTACTGCATCTACTGTAGCCAGGTAAATATTATGCAAAGGATGCCGCTCACATGGCATTAAATATGCAAATAATCAGGTATGCAGTAGGTGTCCAAGAGACCCATAGGGCTGAGCTGGTGACTCATTTTTTCTTTAAAACAAATGTGTGACCCAGGGATGTGTATGCATGGTCAGCATCATATATATGAAATATTGAAGTGACCAGCCAGGCTAGGCCAAGAGCCCATCATAGGAAACAAAAAAGTCTGCAGGTTAAAGGGACTACATAATAGCCCAGTGGTAAAGCACCTGGTTTGCATGGAGAAGGTCCCAGGTTTGAATCCCGACATCTCCAGTTTTATTTATTTATTTCTATACCTCCCAAAAGCCAAAGTTCTCTGGGCAGTTCACAAAAATTAAAACCACAAAGTACAAAGCACCTTAGATAGCACTTTTAGAGTTCTGACTGAAATCTGGAGTGGATTCACTGCCCCACTGACATCAGAGCCACCAGCCTCCATTGCCTAAGAGAAAATCCAGATGGATCATGTCCAGTTTCCTTTCCCATTTTCATGATAGTTTTCCTTGAGGAGGAGGAGGAGGAGAAGGAGGAGGAGGAGGAGGAGAAATTCACTGCTCTGTCTTCCAAACACTTCAAACTTTCGCAAATAAGATCTCCTTAGCCAGCTCTGGTGGGGCTGATAATTCACTTGAAACAACAATACGAAACATTAGGACTCTGTTGACTCAAGGAGTTTAACATTTCAGAAGGAGATAAGGAGAGAATAGAAGCCTTGGGAGGCAACAATGGTTTCGAGAGCAAAATAAAACCATGGGAAATGCGCAAAGGGAATGACAGCAGGGAACAGCAACCCAGTTCCAAGTATGTGCCGTGCTTCTGTGGTGTAATTTTTCTCTCTACCATTTTGCCCTCCATGGCTCAAGAATATTTTTCCCTCAGTGCTTGTCTCTATGAATATCTCAGTCATTTGCATTTCATTCATTTCAGTAATCATTTTCATTTTCTTTTCTGTCTTTGGCAGCAGTGGTAGCAGTAGAGCTGATTTGGCTGGCCATCTGCTGGTATCTGCCATTTTATTTTCCCAGAATGCTCCAGAAATTGCCTAGTTCCAAGGCATGGGGGAGAGGGGAATGGCAGCCACCAGCCAAAAAATTGGGCCCCCACTGGCAGCCACCATTTCTTATTCCCAGAATGCCACCAGAATAATGGTGCATTCTGGGAAAAGAATAATCTCTGGGGGATTCTGGGAAAACAAAAGCAAAAGAAAACAAAAGCGGGAGCAATCCCCAAAATTGGCTGTGCTGCTGCCAAACCTCAAATGGGTATAGATGGGCACAAATAGGTACTAACGTGAATAATGGAAAACGTACCATTTGTTACTCAGATTATTGATATTGGTTGGGTCATGGTGATCTTGGTGGGTCATGGTGGTCATGATGGACTTGGGTCATGGTCATGGTCTTGGGTCATAGTCATGGTCTTGGGTCATGGCGGTCTCCCTCAAAGTGCGGATTCAACAAAGCATGCCCCATTCAGTTCAGTTTTTCATTTGTTCTGAAAGGAATGCACAATCCTATGATTTATACCAGGCTTAGCCAATCCAGAGACTTTAAGGTACCTGCCAATCACAGGTGCTGACATTGCATGCCCCACTCCATTATGCACCTGAAGAGGGTGCTGAGACCTTAATCCTGCAAAACTCACTAGCCTAGCTCCCAGCTTCAATCCAAGAGATTCCTGGGTCAAACCCTAGATCTCTGACACAGAAGGCCCTGGGCTGCAATGCACGGGGCAGCCCCTGTAGCATATCATTCAAACACGGCAGATATTTTAATATGCTAGAAACCAGTGTTTTTTGGCTTTGGGTCCCCAGTTGTTATTGGACTACAACTGCCATCATCCCCTGCCAGCATGGCCAATAGTTCGGATGGATGGGAGTTATAGGCCAACAACATCTGGGGACCCAAGGCTGGGAACCACTACTTAAACCTTGGCCATTTCAATTAACCTGATATACAGGGCTGCATGTACTCCATGCCAAAAATATTTAATTTGATGGGGGCTTTGTCTGAGCCAAGGTTCACTAGGGCTTAGCCCCAGATGAAGCCATTTTCCATGCAAAAGAGTTGGACTTAGATAGGGCTGCCTGGTCTCCCCCAAAGCCTGATATTGGTTGGGTCATGGTGATCTTGGTGGGTCATGGTGGTCATGATGGTCTTGGGTCATGGTCTTGGGTCATGGTCATGGTCTTGGGTCATGGTCATGGTCTTGGGTCATGGCGGTCTCCCCCAAAGCCTGATATTGGTTGGGTCATGGTGATCTTGGTGGGTTATGGTGGTCATGATGGTCTTGGGTCATGGTCATGGTCTTGGGTCATGGCGGTCTCCCCCAAAGCCTGATATTGGTTGGGTCATGGTGATCTTGGTGGGTTATGGTGGTCATGATGGTCTTGGGTCATGGTCATGGTCTTGGGTCATGGCGGTCTCCCCCAAAGCCTGATATTGGTTGGGTCATGGTGATCTTGGTGGGTCATGGTGGTCATGATGGTCTTGGGTCATGGTCATGGTCTTGGGTCATGGTCATGGTCTTGGGTCATGGCGGTCTCCCCCAAAGCCTGATATTGGTTGGGTCATGGTGATCTTGTGGGGTGGAGCCTTGTGATGTCATACAACTGAACCTTTAAAAATATATACATATAATATCTAAGTTCTCATGGAGGTGGTGAACATGTGTATGGGCTGTACAACTTTGGACTGCAGATGCAGGCTCACATGATGGAAGTGTTCTGCCATAGCTACAGTGCTCCAAATATTCCTCCACATAGAAAACTAGCATGTAAGGGAAGAAGGGTTAGAGCCTACCCTTCTCACTGACATGCTAATTTTCTACGTGCAAGGAATATTGTTGCATGGTGGAGAATTCCATCAAGGGAGTCGTTCACTTCCAGCCTCAAATAGTCCAATCAGGATACAGGTTTACCACCTTTTTGAGAACTGGGCTGATTATTACTGTCAGTTAGGGATTGCTTGCCTTCTGCCTGGTTGCTTCTGCTTCCGGGTGTCTGTTCTTGCTCGGCCTATTGCTGTTCCTAAGAACATAGGCAGCTGCTCAGGCTAGTGGAGGCAGGTGGCTCCAACGTCAGCAGGGCAGTGAATCCGCTCCAGGATTCATTCAGAGCCAGTCAGAACTCTAAAGAACTATCCAAGGTGCGGAAGCTCTGGATAAAACCCAGATCGGATTCACCAGCCCACTGAGATCGGAGTCACCAGCCTCCAGTGGCTCAGGCTATTGTCCATCTTGCCCAGTATTGTCCACTCTGACTGGCAGCAGCACTCCAGAGACTCAGGCGGTGGGGTTCTGATCCTTTTACCTGGAGGTACCAGGGGTTAGACTGGGGGCCTTCTGTAAAGCCATCTGCTCAGGACCAGGAAAAGCATAGCAGCAGGGCTTCCACCTAGTTCTTACTTTCTGCCAGCAGACACCTCGGATTGTCTGGAGCAGGGATGGGGGGCGCAGCCGTCTAGATGTTGTTGGACTGCCACTCCTTCTCCATTGGCTATGGCAGTTAAGGCTGATGGGAGCTGCAGTGCCACCACATCTAGAGGGCCCAGCCTCTGGTCTAGAGAGAATCTCTGTCCTGGATACAGAACTAAAGAACCCCAAAGTTACGCCGCACAGAAAGTGAGGCTCTTGCTTCTCATTCCCCATTTCTGATGCAATCTGCAAAGCGGAGAGAGACAAGAGAGACATAGGGCTCGGTCACATGACCTTCTGCCTGCACGGCTGTCACTGGAAAATATTATTCAGCCTGCACTGAGTTCCAGCCCCGGCTGAGAAGGTCATGCGATTGCCGCCAGGGCATGCGTGGATTGTTTGCTAAGCGCATCGTCTCCTTGGAATACAGTTGGCCATTTCCAGCGGCCTGCTAAAATTCCAAACTGCACAGGGTTCAGCAGTAACAGCACAACCCCCACAGTTTGTGCTGCTGGAGCTGGAATGCCACAAAAGCTGGCTGGTCTCCGGTAGCAGCCATGCAATGGTGTCTGGATCCTTGGGGACATCATCAAAGCTGGGATCGGTGAATCCCACCCTTGCATATCATGTCAGAAGCAGGAAATGAGTCACATTCGATGCAACATCTGAGTCAGACCTAAGTCAGTCTCTCCATGCATAAGATCTGAGGAAAGCTCTGAAAGAGGGCCCCACCATGCATGTGCAACATGCACAGGGCTCTCCCCATCATGCCATCAGAAACCCTGAAAGCAAGGGTGTTGCCAGCCCCAAATCTCTTTCCCAGAGCCCTGAGCATCCATTGGTGCCAACGGAAGAGTTTTTTCCTAGCTTAGGGCACAATCCTATCTTTATGTAGACAGAGAAAAGGCCTACAACTTCCAGCGTTCACCAGCCAGGCCTTTTCTCTGTCTAAACATGCATACAGTTGCACCCTTAACTGCCATGCGAGGGCTGATTTTCTGCCTATTGCACTTCTATGCACTCTGTCTTTCACACTATTCCAAATTAATTGTAATTGAGAAAGAATTCCTGATTTGGGATGATCTGGGATGGATACAAGTCAACAGAAGAATTTATCTGAGATTATTTGGATGAGAAATCGATTGGCTGTTCTTTGCCTTATCTGATACTTAAATAAATCCTAGTAATTATTTCTAAATTTGCGTATATACACACTGTTGGGAATATTGCAACTTGTCTGCAAGTTACTGAAAGGGGGCAATGTTGCAGTTAGTTAATTCATGGGAATTCTGACCACAGCTAGGCTTAGGATCTCTATAGCCTACAATGTGGTTTCCTGTGATTTCTTCCTTTTGCTCCTCCCCTTCCTTCCTCCCCTCTCCCTCTCTCTCTCTGACCTCCTCCATTGCTGGGAGCAGTTGTGTTTGCCCTCTCACTCCTGCCTGTGTAATGGAACACAAACTCTTCTGAAACTCTGTGCTGTACCTGCATTTTATATGCAAGAACATTTGTGAGTAAAACCATTTTACCTTTTCTTCACCAAAGAAGGGTGTAGTCTCCTTGTGTTGTTATAAGATAGCCTTTGTGTATGTGGGACTGGTAAACACTCATTTTGCTTTGCTTTTCATTTTTCTCTGCCAATTGCCTTTCTAATAGGAGCCATCATTACTAAATAATCCCATCATATATAAAATAGCATATGCAGATTTTATGGAGATTTGTCTCCTATGGCCCTGGGCCCCAATCAATGAAAATTGAAAGCCCCTTACAGATGTACATATGGGGTAAAAATGAATGTGCATCCATTTGAATGTCTGCAGTGATTCCCCACCCCCCCGGATACCCTTGTACATGTGTGGTATAGTGGCTAGAGTGTTGGACTGTGAGTCGGGAGATCCGGGTTCTAGACCCCGCTCAGACCATGACGCTCACTGGGTGACTTTGGGCCAGTCACAGACCCTCAGCCCAACCTACCTCACAGGGTTGTTGTTATGAGGATAAAATGGAGAGGAGGAGGATTATGTATGCCACGTTGGGTTCCTTAAGGAGGGGGAAAGGTGGGACATAAATGCAATAAATAAACAAACAAACATGTGCAGGGGGCTGTGCAGGGTTCCCAGTTGTGCAGAGGGAGAGGGAGAGAGACCACTGCACATACAGCTGTACCATCAGGAGCTCTCTACAGATGTTCCAGTGGCATGCCTAGGTCAGGGGCAAAGCCTGCTGCTATAATGCTCTCTCTTCCCCGCACGCATTCATTTTATCTCCTATGAACCTCTGTCAGGGAATGTAAAAGCAAGGCTCCCAATTTTGCAGGGAGGCTCAGCACACAGGATCCCTCCTAGCCTTCAGATAACATCTTTAAAAAGATGGGGTGTGAGCTATGAGTCCTGGATCAAATAGTGTCTCAGCTATGCATCCTCAGGTGGTCCTCAACAAACTGTTATTTTCTCTGCCCCACCCCAGCCACCTCCCACAGCAGCCCAACCCTGCATTATAGAATTATAATCATCATCCTTACAGCAGCCTTCCTCAACCCCAACTATAGTTCCCATCATCCCCAAACAGCAGGGCCATTGTCCTGGGTTGGGGAAGGCTGCCTTATGGTAATCTACAGATTCATGAGTTAATGTTCGGGGACCTCTTTGAACACTCTGAAGCATCTTGCAAATGCAGTCGGAGGGGTGGCTTTGGCTTTCCCTTGTTGCTGTTGTTGTTGTTGCCGTTGTTTTGTTGTTGTTGTTGTTTTGAAAAAGGAAAGGAAAGGATGCTGCGTGCATCCATGACACAAATCAAGCTGCAAAAACAAGACCCAGACTTTGGACCACGGGGCAGAACAGTCCAGAACGGCTGTTTTGAGAAACCTCTGATTCAACCCAAGCCCTTTGTCAGCCTCTCCCCTATTGCCGTGAAACGTGGCAAACAGCAAACAGCTTGCCTCAGCGATCGCAAAGAGCTCGGAAACTGCAACGCGACAAGGAGCTTGGTACCGCCAGTTACGAGGCCTGTTGACTCACGCCCTGTCCAGCCATAAACCTGCAGAGGCCGCCGTGAATTACAGTGCGCGAGGGCCAGGGTGGGAGAGACACCGATGGGCCCTCCAAAGTGGCTCCAAGAGGGCTGGCTCTCTGGCGGTGTTGCTACTCCCCAGCATCCATCTCTGGCTGGTCTGATGGGCAGAATAAATCCTCTTCAGATCAAAGCAAGGCCGGAGAGTGGCTTCCTCATTCTGCTTGAACTGTGCCTGTTGACCTCTCCCTCCAGAACCTCTGTTCACTCCTTCTCATGCCTCAGTGTAAACAAAAGCAAGATCCAGGGGAATTGCTGAAGGCCAAGAATGATAATGATGATAGGGAGGAATGGGGATGCTGGTGAAATATTTTCTGTGACTGGGGAAATGGCTGGACTCTAGATCTCGATAAGGGGTCAAGTCCATCCCCATATACCCTTGGAAAATAACAGAGCTTAGAGATTTTAGGTAGAAAAGAAACGATTGACAGAGTGAATGGAACATTACACAAGTAGTGAGCTTCATTTCATTGTATTTTATCTGTTTATTTATTACGTTTATATCCTGCCTTTTTTTCCTCCGAGGAAACCAAGGCAGCTTACACGGTCCTCCTCAATTTTATCTTACAACAACCCTGTGAGGGAGGTTAGGCTGAGAGTCGATGACTGGCCCAAACTGGCCTAGTGAGCCTCATGGCCGAGTGGGGACTAGAACCCAGATCTCCCACGTCCCAGTCCAACATTCCAACCACTACACCACGCTGTCTCTGGCTAAACTAAGGGCACTACTACAAGCTACTTTAATTGTCACAGTTTCCACTGGAGGTTCTTAAGGACTGTTGTTTCATGAAGAGCTGAAAGATCATTGACACCCAGCCCCTCACACAAGTCAAAACTCTAGTTTTTTTGCAAGGAAGACAGCATGACTGTTAAACCACTTGGGCAGAGCAATCCTATGCAATGGAGGCTGGTGCCTGCAGCAAAGCACCTTGGATAGCTCCTTTAGAGTTCTGACTGGTTCTGACTGAAACCTGGAGTGGAATCACTGCCCCACTGACATCGGAGCCACTATTCTCCATTGATCCTGTGCTGTATTTCAGGGCTACTTCACACGGGGCTTTTATCATGCGATTGAGACTGGTTGCTGATGGAGGTTTGCAGGTCCTTTACATGATGTCGTCAACCTCCAGGGTGTTTCCCACGCTAAATGACTTTTACCCCTTTGTTTTTTAAGATTGGAGATAATGAGCTATCAAATTAAAGCGCATTGAATCCCCTCATGAAAAGAGGAAACCCTGCAATAAGAGGAGTTAGATCACAGCACCATCTAGTGACTGTATAATGAAACATATAGAACTACGCAGATAAGAGGGGAAAGTGGGTGGGGGAGGGCATGTAAAGGGAGCCCATCATGATCCTGCATTTAAAAACAGAAGCAGAAAGCCCCAGTAAAGTTGCTGGATTTTAGTCTGGTGTAGAAATGCTCTCAGAGAGCTCCAAAGTGGAAGAGAGGGAGGCACATCATTTCCACTTCCCCCTCCCTCCCTGGGGCCATTTTTTTAAACAAACCTGGTTGGGGGGAATTCCCTCCCATTGAAATCAATGGGAGGGAATTGATTTATGCCAGCACCAAGGCTAGTGCAGATCAGTACCCTGGTGAGGAGCATGTCTGGAGGCCAAGAGAAGTGTAGATCCTGTGGATAGACAGCCCTTCCCATAATTCCCTTTGTCCCACTCCTGGCATGCCTCCTTTGCACCCATTCCAATGTCAGAGTTCTGACATCAGCACAGAACCGGCACGGGCATTTCCACATTGGCTGGGAGGTGAGCTGAGGTTGGATTTCTCCCTCCAAGGGCAGACTTCTCTCTCCGCCCTTGGAGGGGGACATCCAGTTAATCCTGTGGCCCCTGGGACATCCTTCCAGGGACCATAGGTTTGCAGCTGAAGCCTGTAGTGTAAACGATGCATTCTGAGCCTGAACAAACTATGGCTCCCAGGAGCCTTTAGGGCAGGAGTGAGCAACCCATGGCCCATGGGTGGCATGCGCCCCCAGCCTTTTCGGGGACCCACAGCCGCCACCAATGCTGACAATGCTGACTGTGCTGCAAGTGCAGCAGTGCTGGCAGCAGCAAGGGGAGCAAAATTGCACTCCCAGTGGTATAATTTTGCTTCCAAACAAGACATGTTTTCCCTGCAAGCCTTGTTTTGAAGCAAAATTGCAGCAAGAAAGCAGGGGCGGGGTCCTTTTTGGGGTCCAGGGGAGCAATGAGGCCTCCTGACCCCCCAGAAGTTCCCCACCTTTGCTTTAGAGGAAGCCATGCAATACATGGAAATACGTCTGTACTGTAGATATGCCTTCAAGGGCTGCAGCAAGGAAAATGCTTCATCCATTGGGCGTGTCAGTTGAAATTCCCATTTATTTGCACATCCAGTTCCCCCAAATGTCCTCTTTTCAAGTCAAGAATGGCCCATCCTTTCCAAAGCTCAAAGCTGCCTTGAGGGCCATTTGGGGGTAGAAAGCTGGGGTCTCAATCAAACAAATCAATAAAAGCTGTGGGCTCTGCTTCTTCCCAAGACCCCTCTTGTCTTAACTACTAAGGTGCTGAGATTTGTCTTACAACTGGCACCCCTCCCCAACACCACCGCTCAAAGCTGGCACCAATCCCAGGAATTCCGCAGCACAAAAAGTTAAGCCCATGGTGAATTAACAGGTAAGTGTCTTTATAAACCTTGAAGTCCAGGCCAAGCGCCAGTTCCAGGTATCTATCTAATTAATAAAGCCTGATTTAAGCTTCTTGTGCCACTGACATTTCACAGATGTGTGGAAAGGGAAATTTGACTTCTGATATGGGCAAACAGAATGAATAGCACATATAGATATAGAGAGAGAGAGATAGACACACACGCACGCACACACATATATATAATGCAGGTGAGCAGGAGTCTTGCTAGGCACTTCAAAGATTGTGCCCAGCATAAGACACAAATCTGCATATATGTGGATTTATATCTATATCTATAGATAGATAGATAGATAGATAGATAGACAGACAGACAGACAGACAGACACAAATATACATATTCAAATGTAGACATAATTACCAGCATTTATTTAAATCTCACAGGAAGCAAAGTCACTGATTTCTCATCCAAATAATCTAAAAGAAAATGCATTATTTAATTAATGGGCACCATACCCAGATCATCCAGAACCAATGGGTTTTTTTCTAAGCCAGCTGCAATCCCCCTTGAAAACCACCCCCACCCCTCCCCCCACCCCACACACATGCATGGCAATTAAGGAAGGAAAAAGCCTTCCATTGGCACCAGTGCACACCAAGGGCTCTGGGGAATAGATACAGGGGCCTAAGAAATAGATTCAGGGCCGAGGAACTACAGGCCCAACAGTAGCAACACCCCTGAGGGGAGGGAAGTCACCCTTTGCTTTGCCCAACCTTTCCTCATGATAAAGGTGCGGAGAGAAGACAATCTGCTGTTTTATTTATTTACTTCTGACGTTTTGAGGCCCCTTAAGAATAAAATAGCACTTCCCCAACTTCATGTCACCGAATTCAAGAACAAAAGGCAAGAATTACCATAGTGGGACAGATCAATGGGAACGGGGAGAGGAAGCGATTGCTGGGAGAGATCTGAGAGCTGTTGATTTGTTGTAAAAATAAATACATTTTATTCTGCATTTTAACAACCAGTAATTGCAATCCTATACATGTCTACTCAGAAGTTCAATGGGTCTTACTCCCAGGTAAGCACCTTCTGTCCATGAGGATAATGGAGCTATATATAAATATCTTGATGTTACATGTTACTACATTTATTGTGAGAGCCAGTGCTGTGTCGTGCTTAGCACGTTGAACTGGGAAGACCTGGGATCAAGGCCCCACTTGGGGACCCTTTTTGAAGTTCGCTAGGTGACTTCGGACCTGGGGTACCTCACAGGGTTGTTGTAAGGATAAAGTGGAGAGGAGGAGGTTCATATACACTGCCTTCAGGCTCCTTGGAGGAAAAGGGAGGATATTAATGCAACAAATAAATAAGTAAAATTTCCTAACTCTTTTGCATGAAAGAGCTCAAGATGGTATACGTGGGTCAGAGTCCTATCCAGGAACTGTCCACACCCAGACCTGCTTAGTTTCAGTAAGGCTATATCCTCCTATGTCTTCACATCCTGCCTTGGGTTATAGACACAAACAGACATCAGTAAGGATCTAACTATTCTTCGCCAAATAACCTGCAAGCTTTTCTATTCCATCTGAACTGCAGTTCTGGATTTGACCACTGGATGTGGTCCCCTCATCACAGCTGCCAATAGCTCGCAACCCATCATCGACCTTATCAAATCTGCCCATGACAGCCCCCTTCACCATGTTGCTCTCTCACCCCAACAAGATACAGCAGATAAGCACCAAGGCAATCTCTGATCTCTGCTACAGAGGTGACCTCTGCTTGATCTCCCCTTTGGCAGGTCATGCAACAAACACTACGTCACATGGCCAATCAGATCTTTCCCAACTGGAAGGGGATGCCACTGAACAGCTCTGGTGAGGAGGATCAGTCTTGCTGAGTGAAAATTCCCAAGGCTGAATCCGGCTTCTTTTTTTGCAAGATCAAGAGGTCTCGTCCTCCTTGATAATATGAAGGAGTGACACGGTGGGTTCCTGGGTCCTGCCACTCATCACGGTGAACATTGACACAAGGAAGTCCAGTCTCCAAGGACCTGTCCCTCATCACAGTCAACCATTTGGCATGCTGTTTGCTCTTGGGGGAAGCAACATTTTCAAGACTAACATGACCTCTTTGCAGATGTTCCTGTCCATGCGTAGGGTACATGAGTGGATGCGAGCATGGCCACGCTTGCTGACAGTGTGCACCCTACTGGGCCCATCCCCTGGAAGTCCATGCACTGAGTGTGATGTCTGCAGATAGAAAGCCTATGTCCCTTGAGCCAAATATGTGCCACGTAGGTCTTCACACAATCAGGAACCCTGAGCACTTGGTGTTCCTGATTACATGATATCCTATATGTATTCAACTATATGCACATAGGGTTCCCATTCACAGATGTCATGCTAAACATAGAGACATCCAAGGGCTAGGGGTACATGACATCAGAGGCAGGAGGAGAAATTCCGCAATGTCTTCAAAGGGCTATTGACTAGGACAGGGGTGGGCAGCACACAGCCCATCAGCCACATCTGGCACTGTGGCCTTTTCTGTGGTCCCCCGCTGGCCCCGCCGTGCCGCCAAATGAGCCACCAAAATTCAGTGACACAGCAGTGGCAAAAGGGTTTTATTTTAAAGAAAAAGAGGCAACAGAAAATTTGGTGGCATTGTGGTGGGGTACAGTGGCATGGCCCACTGCGTGTTCCAGGCAGTAGTGTAGTGGCAAATTCAGAAGTACAGAGTCCCTTCATGACAGTCACAGCCACGTCCCCCTCACAGCCATGCCCCCTTCTAAGATTATACAACCTTGTAAGATATACAGCCTTCAGCTGGGATCCAAAAGCAGTGCAGCTGGGAGTAAGGCGGCGGTATTTCAATTGGACATCTAAGAAAAAAATTCAGAGGCGTTAAAATGTTTTCACCCACTCACTCGCTCACTCAAACACAAACATTTTAAGTTTTCCAAATATGATACTCTATGGAAGCTTCACCCTCCCAGTTCAGTCCTCATGGACAGATCCCTTCTCATTAAAACAGCCCCCTTGCACACTCCCTTAGCGCCCCAACTTTACCCGCTAGTCTTCCCTAAGCTCTTTCATTATATCTCCCCACTTCTGCTCCAACAGAAACATCCACACACCCAGCTGAATTGAACTACACACACACACACACACACACACACACACACAGTGGTGTCTTGGTACATTTGGAAAAGCAGGAGCTCATTGTGACAGTCTCCAAGGGCAGTCCAAAAATGTCAGGCCACTGTGTCGATCCATATCAACACACCAGCTCTAGGAGTTTTCATCTCCACAAGGAGCACGTCTTTGGTAAAGCAAATAGGTCTTAATTGCCCATTCCAGACCAAGTCATCCCAAACACTTTGCATTCCAACATGGAACAATATATTGTTGCTTGGAAAATTCATTCCCCCCCAGTGAGGTAGGGATGTTAGAGAATTCCGCCACGGACTCCAGTGAGGCTGGATTCTAAAGGACCCCTGGAGTCCGTGGCGGGATGGAGCAATTCCCCACCACCACCCCGCGAAATTGTCCCGGGACGGACCCTACCTGGTGTCCGCCATCCGTTCTGTCTGCTGCCCCTGGTCTGCAGCCGCGAATGGCTGCCCCGGTCTGCGGCAGCCATTTGTGCCCCTGCGTTAGCCGTGGTAGACTACGGAAGTATTTACATAGCCTATCACGCCAAAGAGCAGGGACGCAAATGGGAGCCGCTACACCATTTGTGTCCCTGCCTTTTGCCATGATAGACTACATAAATATATACATAGCGTATCATGGCTAACACAGGGATGCAAATGGCGGCCGCAGCCCGGCAGCGGACGGAAGTCTGGCTGCGGGCAGGCCCGGCCAGCGATTCTGTGGGCTCGCCGTGGAGTGAAGCCGGCCGGGGAGGATTCTGGGGGGAGGGACGGATTGCCTTCCCCCCCCCCCCCCGCGGATGCCCCAGACAGAACAGGGTAAGTAATTCGTACACCCCTACAGTGAGGATTGCAGCTAAGATCAGAGGGAACAGGGAATTCTGAGCGGGATGGCAGATAACATCAGAGTCCCTGTTAATGAAAAAGTGCCGGGGCTGCGTCCCTGCGAGCCCTACCTCCACTACACCACTAGTTCCAGGGGAGCAATGCACCCCCCCCAACACCAAAGACTGCCTACCCCAGTGCAGGAAGTGCTTGTCTGCTCCCCTGTGCTTAACTTGTATATGTGTGTCTAAAAACACAGCTATCAATATTAATAGTTACATTCATTAATTCATCCATCCCCTCAGCCAAATGATATCTGGGTGTCTGGCAATTGGGAAAAACCAGTTAAAACAGTGAATCAGCATCTCATAAAAGCAATTATGTAATTAAAACAGCAGAGGTACTAAAAACACTCAAGCCATCCCAGAAGGAGAATAAAAACCAAATTCAACTGACTTCAGAAGAGGCCTGGAGAAATAGGGATGCTGAGAAGAATCAAGGTAGGCACTAGGCAAGCCTCTCTGGCAAGAGCATTCCAACAACGGGGTGCCACCACAAGAAAGGACCTCCCCAAGGTCGCTACCTATAGATGACAATTTATTTTTAAAAAATCCTCTGAGGAGCTTAGGGGAGCATACATGCTTCCCCCATTTATCCTCACAACAACCCTGTGAGGTAGGTCAAGCTGAGAGAGATGGTGACTGGCACAGGGTCACCCAGTGAGCTTCACAGATGTGTGGGGAGCTTAGGGTAGCCATGTGTCCTCTTTTACAGAGGGCAGTCCTCTATTTGAAGGGTTCCCAGGGGACCGCCCTCTGTTTGAAGGCCTCCTGTATTTGAAGGCCTCCCCTGTCCAGTTCTGGTGCAAAGATGAAAGAACCACCAGAACAGTTGCCCATCCAGACTTAGCCCCTAAGCAGCAGACCAAGTAGCAGGCACGCAGGTCACCTGGCCACAGTCTTCCACACGATGGTGAGATGTCCTGTATTTCTGTTTAAGCCTTAGCAATTATTTATAAATTTACAGCAATATATAAGCTTATGCAGATATGATACAAATGTGTCCCCTTTTATTCTCCTTTTTGGTGATGCATTTCCTCTTTTTTGGTGATGCGTAAGTAGCCACCCTACTGGGGGATTTGAATTTGGGCCCTGCTAGTCCAAGCCTGCAGCTCCGACCACCACAGTGCAAAAGTCTCCAGTCCTATCTCTTCATGATGGAACTGACTGCAGAGGGCCCATGTCTTCAACTATTTTTTAACAGGGGCCATATTTTAAACGGAGGAAGAGCTGAAGAGGTTGCATTGGCTCCATCTCTGGAACTAGGGCCAAATTGCATGTCATCATAGGAACATCGGAAGCTGCCTTATACTGAGTCAGGCCACTGGTCCATCTAGCCCAGTATTGTTCACTGACTGGCAGCAGCTCCCCAGGGTTTCAGGCAGGAGTTTTTCCTTGCCCTACCTGGAGAAGCCAGGGATCAAACCTGGGACCTTTTGCATGCAAAGCAGGTGCTCTATCACACTGAGCTATGGCCCCTCCCTGAGTTTTCCCCTGTGGGTTCTTCTTCCTTTTAACATAGTGACATCAAAATAACAAGAAAAAATTGTTTGAATATTAATTTACTTTAATAATGATGACAGTTACCACTATTATTTCTTAAGCACCTCAGCGCTGTACAATATAAAACACAGAATTAACAGCTGACAAAATCTTGCCTGCAGGCTTACAGTCTTACAGAAAGAAAGAAGAAGGGTGCAGGAAGACAATAGAGGACGAAAGACTGAATTAGAGAGAGCTTGGGGAAATAGATTTCTTTAGTGATTCATTTGTTTGTTTATTTAAACAATTTTTACTCTAGCCTTCAGCCAAAAAGGCTTCCAAAGCAGTTTATGTAAGATCAATAAAGATATGACAGTCCCTGCCAATGGGTTTACAGTCGAAGGGCTTCTCCACACCAGGTTTTTTATCCTGCCACTTACCAGAGTTTCTGCTTCCAGATCCTTTACAGGATTACGATCGGCTCCTTAGACCTACTGACACGGGCTTTTTTTCTGGGACTTCCTTTGTCAGCAAGTTTTACATGTTTCATTATACAGCCACTAGATGGCACTGTGTTATAGCGGAACTGTGCAATTTCACATGGCCATTAAAGCGGATTAACATTTATTACTGCATTATCCCTGATCTTTTTAAAAATTGGATAAAGGTCAGAAACACCCTAGATAAAGGTTGGATTTCTTTATCCAAAAATTGGATAAAGGTCAGAGACACCCTAGAAGTTGACGGCGTCATGTAAAGGACCTGCAAACTTCTGTGAGTGACAAATCATGAGCATGCAATAAAAGCCTCATGTAGAAATGCTCTAAAAGACATGACATAAAAGAGAAAAGGGATGTGGAGGGAAGAGGAAAAGAAGCAAAACCAGGCACCAGTTCTTGAAGTTACATAGTTTTATATGATTAGATTGAATGAAAAGTGTTCCGGGTGAGCTGAGTGAGCTGGTCTTTCAGCAGATCCAGTGAAGAGGCCCTGTTTCCCTATCTCAGCAGAGCCGATGGAGTGGGTGTCAGTTCACCATCTCTCCTGCTGCAGAGCCCCTTGGGGCAGTTCTTAAAAAGGAGGAGTGAGGAAACTTACGGATTTCTGGAGGCAATGAGTTCCACAGATAAGATGCTTCCAAAGAAAACAGGTGGCGGCATGAGACAACAGATGAAATCTTTAGTCTAACAGAGATTGCTATCAGCAGAAAACAGACTGAAGTGACTTTTAGCAGAAAACCGGGGGGGGTCAGAAGCCCCTTCCCTTTCACAGATCTTTCACTGCCAATTACGTCCTTTATAATTGGAGTGGGGGAGAGAGCTTGGTGGGAAGGGGAATTAAGCACGTTGACTGAGCACTGTGTGTAGTTTGTCCCTTCTCTACTTCCGTCCAAAGAGACCCTTTTTTGTTTGACTGATTGTTTCTTTGACTGATGGACTGAGGATTTATACCCCATCTTTCCACCTCTGAAATGAAGGCACTCAAAGTAAAAATTAATACATAATTAAAAACACAACAATCAGTCATTGTTTTGTGTCCACAGAGCATGCTATCAGTCCTGATTGGAATACTGGGGGTTCTCACACATACACACTGCTTTAGAGTAACTTTTCAGTGTGCCTTCCACTCAAGGATGTTCAGATTTTAAACTTTGGCCAGTTCCTGAATGACTGTGCAACTGTAGGGAAAGGCATCATAAAGTCCTCCAAAGGGGGGCAGGAATAACCCATAGATGTCAGTGGTATATAGAAATGTGAGGTCCAAGAATCCCAGAAGCCTGTATTGTTTTTGTCTCATCGCTTTCATCTCGCACTCTGGGTCATGCCATCACTTACGCACTGCAGCCTTAGCAGGCATTTCTGGAGTTAAGCACCTGGAGTTCAAAGTGAACCATAAACCTTTGTCTCTGAGATAAATCATACAAATTACTTTACAGAAATAAATAGAACATTTGAGAAGGAGGTTATCTTGTTGCCTTCGGCTTACATCTCTAATGACCGTCAAGTTCACAAATGCATTCCGTCAAGAATACAAGAGTTGCTTATATTATTCCAAAAGAATATTGATTGTGTGGCTGCAGTTTATTTGGAGAGACAGCCATTTTTCCTCCCTCCCTCCCAAACACTAGAACGTAGGGCTCACCTAATGGAGTCGGTTGGCATTCCATTTAGGACAGAGTACTGGAAGTTGTTCTTTACCGAAGAGAAGCATGCTGCTGGAAGAATTCACTGCTGTGGTGGTGGGCACTAACTTAGAAAGCTCTTTTAGGATGCAATCCTACGCATGTTTACGGAGAAAAAAGTGCTACAGCTCCCAGAATTTTAGGACCTGTAGGACTTCTTTCCTGTCTAAACATGCATAGGATTGTGTCCTTAATGGATTAGACAAGTTTCATGGAGGACACGTCTATTGATGGCTCAATGGAACCCCCATATACAGGCGCAGTATACCTCTGAATTCTAGGTGTTGGGGACACACAACAGAGAAAGATTCTCCTTCTGGGCAATTGTACAGCTAGGCCTGGAACTTGGAGCTGAAGTCCAGGGCCCTGAAGCCCGGGACGGGGGAGGGGGGTAAATTAGGACAGCTAGACTGGTGAGGACCAGAGGGCCTTCTCTGTGGTGGCCCCCACTCTGTGGCTCCCTAGGAAACTCTGCTATGCCCCCTCTTTAATGAGCTTCTGCCACGCATTAAAAACATGGTTATTCAGGCAGGCATTTGGGGTGGGATAGGGTATTTTTAGAAATATGTTTTTAATGAATTTTATTGTTTTAACTGTTTTATTGTTGCACATCACCCACAGTGGCTGGGTGACCAGCCAGATGGGTGATTAATAAATAAATAAGTAAGTAAGTAAGTAAGTACGTAATCACCCAGACAGCAGCAAATGATGAAAGCATAAGGGCAGCAGAAGCAAACCCCATTTTATTACTGTAGTCATGCTGGTGCTATCATTTCATAGAATCATAGAATAGTATGGTTGGAAGGGGCCTCTAAGACCATCAAGTCCAACCCCCCGCTCACTGCAGGAATCCAAGTCAGAGCATCCCTGACAAGTGGCTGTCCAGCTTCATCTTGAATGCCCCCAGTTTGGGAGAGCCCACTACCTCCCTAGGTCATTGGTTCCATTGTCGTATTGCTCTAACAGTCAGGAAGTTTGTCCTGAAATTCAGACAGAATCTGGCTTCCTGTAGCTTGAGCCCATGATTCCGTGTCCTGGACTCTGGATTGATCGAGAAGAGATCCTGGCCTTCCTCTCTGTGACAACCTTGCAAGCACTTGAAGAGTGCTATCGTATCTCCCCTCCAGTAGTGTAGTGGCAAATTCAGAAGTGCAGGGTCCCTTCATGACAGTCACAGCCACGCCCCCTCACAGCCACGCCCCCTTCTAAGATTATACAACCTTGTAAGATATACAGCCTTCAGCTGAGATCCAAAAACAGTGCAGCTGAGAGTAAGGCAGGGGTATTTCAACTGGATGTCTGAGAAAAAATGCAGGGGTGTTAAAATCTTTTTCATTCACTCGCTCACTCAAACACGAACATTTTAGGTTTTCCAAATATGATACTCTATGGAAACTTCACCCTCTCAACTTAGCCCTCAGGGACAGATCCCTTCTCATTTAAGCAGCCCCCTTGCACACTCCTTTAGCGCCCCAACTTTACCCGCTAGTCTTCTCTAAGCTCCTTTGTTATATCTCTCCCCCAGTGGTGTAGTAGTAAATTTAGAAATGCAGGAGCTTATTGTGACAGTCTCCAAGGGCAGTCCAAAAATTTCAGGCCAATGTGTCGATCCATATCAACAAACCAGCTCTAGGAGTTTTCATCTCCACCAGAAGCACGTCTTTGGTAAAGTGAATAGGTCTTAATTGCCCATTCCAGACCAAGTCATCCCAAACACTTTGCATTCCAACATGGAACAATGTATTGTTGCTTGGAAAATTCATTCCCCCCACAGCTACAGTGAGGATCGCAGCTAATCTCAGAGGGAACAGGGAATTCTGAGGGGGGTGGCAGATGACATCAGAGTCCCTGATTATGAAAAAGTGCTGGGGCTGCATCCCTGTGACCCCTGCCTCCACTACACCACTGCTCCCCTCAGTCTTCTCTTCTCAGGGCTAAACATGCCCATTTCTTTCAGTCTCTCCTCATAGGGCTTTGTTTCCAGTCCCCTGATTGTCTTCGTTGCCCTCCTCTGAACCCTCTCCAGTTTGTCTGCATCCTTCTTAAAGTGAGGCGCCCAGAACTGGATACAATACTCCAGATGAGGCCTAACCAGTGCTGAGTAGAGGGGAACTAGTACTTCACATGATTTGGAAGCTATACTTCTATTAATGCAGCCCAAAATAGCATTTGCAGCCACATCACATTGTTGGGTCATATTCAGCTGGTGATCTACCACAATTCCAAGACCCTTCTTGCTTGTAGTATTGTTGAGCCAAGTATCCCCCATCTTGTAACTGTGCATTTAGTTTCTTCGTCTTGGGTGCAGAACTTGGCATTTATACCTATTAAATTTCATTCTGTTGTTTTCTGCCCAGTGCTCCAGCCTATCCAGATCACTTTGAATTCTGTTTCTGTCTTCCAGGGTATTAGCTATCCCGCCCAATTTTGTGTCATCTGCAAATTTGATCAGCATTCCCTGCACCTCCTCCTCCAAGTCATTAATAACAATGTGGAAGAGCACTGGGCCCGGGACTGAGCCCTGCGGTACCCCACTCATGACCTCTCCCCAATTTGAGAAGAGTGAGTCTAATATGCAAAACTGCACATGCTCAGGTCTTTTTGTTGTCAGGGTTGGCAAACAGTTTCTTGTTGGTGTTTACTGAACACCAGTAAAACAGTTCCATCCTTAGTCAGTAACACACAACAAAACAGAACAGGTTTAACAAAATAAGAAATAAACAGGGCTGTGATGGAAGGAACGAAGTCATCTTTTGTAAGAATGCTCCGGTCTCTTTTTTTTCCATCACAGTCTGGTTTATTTTTTTGTGGTTATGGTTAACAGGTGCTCTAGACAGAAAGAGCTAATCATCTTAGGTAAGAATGCTCCACTCTATTTTAATAGTGGGTTGCTCTCTGGGTTGTTTGAGCTCTTTTTTATTGTAGTAAATTGGTTACATTTCGGATATACCTTGGAGATATAAATTATTAATTAAATTAATACAAAATTGTTTTATTTCTCTGCATGTTTCTCTGCATGTTCTTTTCTCCCTTTTTGCATTCAGCTAACAGCCTCATGATGAGGATTACAGAATTTGTATAAAAATATTTACTGGCACCCCTTCATGGATCACTGCCTTGTTGTGGCGAAGGGGCTTGCGTAACTCAGTGAAGCCATAAGCTATGCCATGCAGGGCCACCCAAGACGGACAGGTCATGGCAGAGAGTTCTGACAAAATGTGGTCCACTGGAGAAGGAAATGGCAACCCACTCCAGTATTCCTGCCAAGAAAACCCCATGCAACGTATCACAAGGCTAAAAGATATGACGCCGGAAGATGAGCCCCTCAGGTCGGAAGGTGTCCAATATACTACTGGGGAAGAGCAGAGGGTATTTCCAAGTAGTGCCAGAAAGAGTGAAGTGGCTGGGCCAAAGCCGAAAGGACACTCAGCTGTGGATGTGTCTGGCGGTGAAAAGAAAATCCGATGCTGTAAAGAACAATATTGTTTAGGAACCTGGAATGTCAGATCAATGAATCAAGGTAAGCTGGAGGTGGTCAAACACAAGATGGCAAGATTGAACATCGACATCTTGGGAATCAGTGAACTAAAATGGACAGGCATGGGCGAATTTAATTCAGGTGACCATCATATCTACTATTGTGGGCAAGAATCCCTTAGAAGAAACGGAGTAGCACTCATAGTCAACAAAAGGGTGGGAAAAGCAGTACTGGGGTACAATCTCAAAAACGATAGAATGATCTCAGTACGAATCCAAGGCAAACCATTCAACATCAAAGTAATTCAAGGCTATGCCCCAACCACTGAGGCCGAAGAAGCTGAGGTCGATCGGTTCTATGAAGACCTACAACACCTTCTAGAACTAACACCAAAAAAAGATGTCCTCTTCATCATAGGGGATTGGAATGCTAAAGTAGGAAGTCAAGAAATCACCGGGATAACAGGCAGGCATGGCCTTGGTGTACAAAATGAAGCAGGACAAAAGCTAATTGAGTTTTGCCAAGAGAACACGCTGATCATAGCAAACACTCTTTTCCAACAGCACAAGAGACGACTCTACACATGGACATCACCAGATGGTCAATATCGAAATCAGATTGATTATGTCCTTTGCAGCCAAAGATGGAGAAGCTCTAGACAGTCAGTCAAAACAAGACCTGAAGCTGACTGTGGCTCAGATCATGAGCTGCTTCTTGCAAAATTTCGGCTGAAATTGAAGAACGTAGGGAAAACCACTAAACCATTCAGGTATGACCTAAATCATATCCCTGATGAATATACAGTGGAGGTGAGGAATAGATTTCAGGGATTAGACCTGATAGACAGAGTGCCTGAGGAACTATGGATGGAGGTCCGTAACATTGTTCAGGAGGCAGCAACTCAATCCATCCCAAAGAAAAAGAAGTGCAAGAAAGCCAAGTGGCTGTCTGATGAGGCTTTACAAGTAGCTGAGGAAAGAAGGGAAGCGAAAAGCAAGGGAGAAAGGGGAAGATATAGCCAACTGAATGCAGAGTTCCAGAGAATAGCAAGGAGAGACAAGAAGGCCTTCTTAAATGAACAATGCAAAGAAATCGAGGAAAACAACAGAATGGGAAAGACTAGAGATCTCTTCTAGAAAATTGGAGATCTCAAGGGAATGTTTTGTGCAAAGATGGGCATGATAAAGGACAAAGAAGGCAGGGACCTAACAGATGCAGATGAGATTAAGAAGAGGTGGCATGAATACACAGAAGAACTATACAGGAAAGATCTGAATGTCCCTGATAGCCATAATAGTGCAGTCACTGAACTTGAGCCGGACATCCTCGAGAGTGAAGTCAAGTGGGCCTTAGGAAGCATTAGTAACAACAAAGCTAGCGGAGATGACAGTATTCCAGCTGAGCTATTTAAAATCCTAAAAGATGATGCTGTTAAAGTGCTGCATTCAATATGCCAACAAATTTGGAACACTCAACAATGGCCGCAAGACTGGAAAAGGTCAGTTTACATTCCAGTTCCAAAGAAGGGCAACGCCAAAGAGTGTTCAAACTACCGCACAATTGCGCTCATTTCACATGCCAGCAAGGTTATGCTCAAAATCCTACAAGCTAGGCTTCAGCAGTATGTGAACTGTGAACTACCGGAAGTACAAGCTGGGTTTAGAAGAGGCAGAGGAACTAGAGATCAAATCGCCAACATTCTCTGCATCATGGAGAAAGCAAGAGAATTCCAGAAAAATGTCTATTTCTGCTTCATTGACTACGCTAAAGCCTTTGATTGTGAGGATCACAACAAACTGTGGCAAATTCTTAAAGTGATGGGAGTACCAGACCACCTTACCTGTCTCCTGAGAAACCTGTACGAGGGTCAAGAAGCAACAGTAAGAACCAGACATGGAACAACCGAGTGGTTCCAAATTGGGAAAGGAGTACGACAAGGCTGCATATTGTCACCCTGTTTATTTAACTTATATGCAGAGTACATCATGAGAAATGCCGGGTTGGATGAATCAGAGGTTGGAATTAAGATTGCTGGGAGAATTATCAACAACCTCCGATATGCAGACGATACCACCCTAATGGCAGAAAGCCAAGAGGATCTCAAGAGCCTCTTGTTGAGGGTGAAAGAGGAGAGTGCAAAAGCTGGTTTGAAACTCAACATTAAAAAAACGAAGATCATGGCATCTGGCCCCATCACTTCCTGGCATATCGAAGGGGAAGAA
Organism: Heloderma suspectum; assembly: GCF_057233095.1. Taxonomy (NCBI): domain Eukaryota; kingdom Metazoa; phylum Chordata; class Lepidosauria; order Squamata; family Helodermatidae; genus Heloderma; species Heloderma suspectum. The sequence continues at coordinate 302,690,784 of NC_139461.1, read as the reverse complement.
ATGGAAGCAGTGACAGATTTTACTTTCTTGGGCTCCAAGATCACTGCAGATGGTGACTGTAGCCATGAAATTAAAAGACGCTTGCTCCTTGGGAGGAAAGCTATGGCCAACCTAGACAGCATAGTAAGAAGCAGAGACATCACCTTGCCGACAAAGTCCGTCTAATCAAAGCTATGGTTTCCCAGTAGTAATGTATGGCTGTGAGAGCTGGACTATAAGGAAGGCTGAGCGCCGAAGAATTGATGCTTTCGAACTGTGGTGCTGGAGAAGACTCTTACGAGTCCCCTGGACTGCAAGGAGGTCAAATCAGTCCATCCTAAAGGAAATCAACCCTGAGTGTTCATTGGAAGGATAGATAGTGAAGCTGAAGCTCCAATATTTTGGCCACCTAATGCGAAGAGAAAACTCCCTGGAAAAGACCCTGATGCTGGGAAAGACTGAAGGCAAAAGGAGAAGGGGACGGCAGAGGATGAGATGGCTAGATAGCACGGATGCAATGAATATGAACTTGAGCACACTCCGGGAGAGAGCGCAGGACAGGAAGGCCTGGCGTGCTATGGTCCATGGGGTCACGAAGAGTCGGACACGACTGAACGACTGAACAACAACAACAACAATTTACTGGAAAACTGGTTTTTATTCGTTTACATTTATCTAACTATTTGGGTAAGGTATATTATCCCAGGTATCTCTAAGTCTGTGAATTTTATTCTACAGGTTCCATGTAGGAAGTTTAACATCATAAGGACATGTTTTTGTAAGGTCTGTAATTACTGTTTATATTTTTCCCACTGCGGAAGACCAGTTTGGTCAAGAATCATTTGAGACATCAGCATTATATATTTGTACAGTCTTTTTATTTGGAAATCAGTGTTGTAACTATGTACGTGTGATATAGATGGACCGTTGGTCTGATCCAGCATGGCTCTTCTTATGTTCTTATATATTGATGGACTGCTAATCAATTGTTTTACATTTTGTGGGAAATATCAGTATTTATATTAAAATTTCATCATATTTTTTACACATACAATTTTCCTTAAACCCATTCTAACATGAAAGAGAGCCAGTGTGGTATAGTGGTTAGACTGTTGGACTGGGACTCAGGAGATCCGGGTTCTAATCCCCACTCAGCCATGAAGCTCACTGGGTGACTTTGGACCAGTCACTGATTCTCAGCCTAACCTCCCTCACAGGGTTGTTTTGAGGATAAAGTGGAGAGGTGGAGGACCATGTAAGCCACCTTGGTTTACTTGCAAAAGGGAAAAAAAAGGCAGGATATAAATGTAATCATAAACAAATAGATCAGGAATATATCAGGAATGTAGAAACCGATATAAAGCATGGTTTGGCAGCAGGTGGAGAGAAGAGAAATGTTAATTGAATGCTTCACAACTGAAGTAATACACATGGTTGTTGAAAGGGTCTCCTCTCCCTGCAACACCATTAGGTCCAGGATCCAAAATTATCTAGTTCCACCACTGTTTCTGAGCCCCCAGATAAGCATCTCGACGGCAGCCATTGGAAGCAGAATGCTGGAGTAGATAGACCTTTGGCTCGTTCTAATACAGCATTGCAATCCTTCTGTTCTTTACAGAGCATGGAATGGAACTTCTGAGCACACCATCTGCCACCTTTTTCAAGACAAGGCCATAATAATGCTACACTTCAGTGAGATCCAGTGTGGTTGACACGATAACGTGTTTGATGTGAACTTGCGAGGGCTTACTTCAAGTCCATTGGCAAGCCATTTCTAGCATACCCAGACGTACATCAATATTCAGTGGCTAGACCAGAGCCCAATAAATGCACGTTGAGATGTAAGACAGTAAAGAAAAAGCCACCTCTGCACACGTTTGTCTGTTTATTGATTGATTTGATCTGTACCCCACCTTTCTGCCAAGAAGTATTGGCACCAGGCCATGTTCAAAGGCAATGTCCTGTCAATATCTAAGTATCTGCATTGAATAGACATGGAGGATACCAGTGCACTGAATTAGCACATATCATCCTTGCTGCAAGCAACAGGGCAGTTGTACTAATCTATATATCAATCCTTGCCGGTCCACATAACAGACTGAGAGGACCATGTGATCAGTGCAGCTTTCACAGTCTTCACACGGGTTAAAGCTGCACCCACATGGGCCTCCTTTTCAGGTAGGGATCCCACTTTCCCCTACTTCTGGTGTAATGCTCAGACATCAAACTGATACCTTGGGAAGCTCTTATGTAAAAATGCCCTATGAGCAGAGTTGTACATTCAGTATATTTATTTTATTTCTTGTTACATTTGTATCCTGCCTTTTTTCCTCTTGCAAGACACCATGCATGTGTGGAATTTGGTATATTGGACATTGAATGAGCCACCTAAGGATCATAGATGGATGAATGGACAGACAGAGATAACACTCCCTCTGAAAGATCAGGTTTGTAGTCTGGGGAAACACCCAGATCCAACACTGTCACTGAAGACCCTACGCTTTCAAAAGCAGTACATGCCTACAAATTAAGCTGATGGAAAAACTTTCCCAGCTTAATTCCCATGTTTCAGGCCTCTGTCCAGTTTTGGTTTTGTTTTTAAGCGGCAACCTTGCTTTGGATTCTATAAGCAATCTATAGTGCACTATTATTTCTAGAGCAAAATTCTTCTTGGAGCATAATATAAAAATGATGACACACACACCTCTCAAAAAAAACCTTGTTCGTTCAGAAAATAATCCCTACAGCTGAGGACATGGACTTAAAAATATCAGTCTTTCTTCACACATATAACATTTTGCTGGATTGGGCCCTTAGCACTTCATTTTCCCAGCTGAGATTAAAAACTGTGCATGTAAGACATAGCAAACACACACAAACCCAGATTTGGTTCAAGGTTATTCTCAAAAACCCTTATCTGATCCCTGACAGTAATTTATCAGACAGAACCCATAATTAGTGTCAAGCTGTTTTATTACCCACTAACTTAACACTGTTTTGCCAAGAGTCAAGTGTGATGTCACTCACGTTAAAATAATTTACAGTTAATAGATTGAAAGTAGGAATCACCAGCTAGCCTGCTGAATGTTCTACATGCTCAGGAATTGCATTTTTTTAATTATTATTATTTTCTTTACGAATTGCCCAGTCATATCTGAAAGCTACAATCAAAAGCAGCAAGAAGGGATACATTGACAACAATGAGCTTTACGGCTTCATGGAATTGATTTTACTTGTGATCATTAGTCACTTATCTATCACTTTCAGCATGAAAGTGGCTTTAAAAGTTTTATCTCGTTTGCCTTCACAACAACCCTGGGTGTTGTGGTAGTAGGTCAAGAACACTCCCATTTTGCCAAGTGATAACTCTGAGAGATTTGCAGCCACCCAGGGAGATAGGACTGAAATTGTGATCGGTGTATCAGAGCCAGGGCTCGCAGGGACACAACCCTGGCACTTTTTAATAGGCAGAGATGCTCCTGTCACCTGCCACCCAATGCCCTTCAGAATTCCTTGTTCGCTTTGAGCTGGGGGGGGAGGGGGGAGAGAATGAATTTTCCAAACACCATGTTGTTCTCTGTTGTAATGCATATTATATCGGGGTGGTTTGGTCTTGAATGGGCTATTCAGACCTGCTGCTTTCGAACTGTGGTGCTGGAGAAGACTCTTACGAGTCCCCTGGACTGCAAGGAGGTCAAATCAGTCCATCCTAAAGGAAATCAACCCTGACTGCTTATTGGAAGGACAGATAATGAAGCTGAAGCTCCAATATTTTGGCCACCTAATGCGAAGAGAAAACTCCCTGGAAAAGACCCTGATGCTGGGAAAGACTGAAGGCAAAAGGAGAAGGGGACGGCAGAGGATGAGATGGCTAGATAGCATCACGGATGCAATGAATATGAACTTGAGCACGCTCCGGGAGAGAGCGCAGGACAGGAAGGCCTGGCGTGCTATGGTCCATGGGGTCACGAAGAGTCGGACACGACTGAACGACTGAACGACAACAACAACAGCTTTACTAAAGTCCTGATCCTGGTGGAGATGAAAACTGCTAGAACTGGTTTGTTGATATGGATCATCACAGCTGCCTGCATTTTTGGACTCTCCTTGGGGGCTATGGGGACTGTCACGATGATGAGCACCTGTCCTTCAACTGGCCCACCACGGCTTATGTGCAGAGCTGTAGGAAGGCTTGTGGGTCGCTTGACCTGCATTGGCATGCTATAAGAACACCGTTATTACTCTGGCATTGCATCCCATTTTATGTCGAGGGCCAGGACACATTTGCTCAGGTGTGATCTGTCAGGAGCTGCGTGCTGACAATGGGCAGAACCAGAGACATAAGAACATAAGAAGAGCCCTGCTGGATCAGACCAAGGGTCCATCTAGTCCAGCATTCTGTTCACATAATGACCAACCAGCTGCCCACACGAAACCCACAAGCAGGACAGGAGTGCAAGAGACATAGGGCTGGCTTTGCATCAGTGCAAGATTGCATAGCCCTCTTGCTCTCCCTCTCCGCCACCCCATAGCTGTAGGCCACATAAAATTAGACTGAGGGTTGCATGAAAATAGGCAAAAACCGGAGGTCCCCTATCCCTGACCTAACGGATGTCAGGCTGGGTTTCAGTTTGCACATTACTATTACGGTCTGCCAAAGGGAGGAGCTACAGAGAAACCAACAATGCCAGCCGTAGAAGCCTCCTTCCTTGCCCAATGAAGCAGAGCTGATTGAGTGATACACCTGCTAGGGTGGCTATGAGTTTTTGGACTCTCCTTGGGGACATGGTTCCGGGGACTCTCATGATGAGCACCTGCACTTCAGACTTTACAACTACATTATTGCATACACACCAAGGTCCCCCACCTACAGACATGCCCTGCAGGAGCAGGCCTCCATGGCCAAACACTAAACTGGACCCCAAAAAGTGTGTACCTAAGAGGTGCTGCCTGTGTGGTTCCTGGCCCCATTATCACCTCAGTCAGATCACTGACAACAGCTCTGATCACCTTTTTCAGGGGAACAGGACTGGGTTCTCTGTCCTCTCCCCTCCCCTGAGATATGTGTGCATAGTTGGCTTGGAGACTCATAGTGGATAGCCACACAAGAGGCCTGGTGTATGCATGCAAGAGCATGAGATGGTGTTGAAGTGGTAGGTTCTTGAGGTGGTAAAACTGGCTGTAGCTTTTTGGACTACAGGTGGGAAATCCCTTGTTCGAGTGCTCTGCTATGGAAACAAAAAACTCCCCGCAAGTAGAAAGCTCGCATAGCTGAGAGCTATCTGGGATAGGATATTTTACCCTGATATGCTCATTTCTCATTTCCTATGTAGTATTTACAAGGGGGAACATTCCAAAATTGTATCTCCACCTCCAGTGTGAGATGGTGCAGTCCTGTCTAACATAAGGATGCTCGTCCCACCTCACTCCCCAGTATCTGTAGACCAAGTCTAGTTTTGAAGTAGGGATGGAGTTTATAGTTAAATATGTAAGCCACAGATAACCTCCTACCATACATGTTGGGAATTATATGCAGGGAATGTAAGAACATAAGAAGAGGCATGCTGGATCATAGAATCATAGGGTTGGAAGGGGCCTACAAGGCCATCGAATCCAACCCCCTGCTCAATGCAGGAATCCAAGTCAGAGTATCCCTGACAGATGGCTGCCAAGCCTCATCTTGAATGCCTCCAGTGTGGGAGAGCCCACCACCTCCCTAGGGAATTGGTTCCATTGTCGTATTGCTCTAACAGTCAGGAAGTTTTTCCTGATGTTCAGCTGGAATCTGGCTTCCTGTAACTTGAGCCTATTATTCTGTGTCCTGCACTCTGGGATGAGATCAGACCAAGGGTCCATCTAGTCCAGCATTCTGTTCACACAGTGGCCAACTAGCTGTTGACCAGGAAACCACAAGCAGGGCATGAGTGCAACTGTGTTCGTGTTTAAAGGCACAAAACATTAATCATAATGTTGTCTTGAACAGGCCTTACTCCTTGTTCCAGAGAAGAGGGGAAAACATGAAAATTATCTGCCTATCCCATTTGTATTCACAGTAAGAGTCACAACAATGAAAGCTGACAGTTACTCAACTGAAATCAAAGTCAAGTTAAACCTGGGTCTTCCACGGTACTGATGGGTTTTGAACTTGTTTGTTTCTTACTTCAGCTCTGCAATATTAAGTGTAACAGGGAATATTCTATATTTCAGATTCATATATTGAAAGAGAGAGAGAGAGAGAGAGAGTCTTTCCGTCTAACAAAGAGTTGTCATTTTTTGTTTATTAGATTGCAAATGATCTGACATAAGAGAAATAATGCCCTTTCAGTATCCTCAAAAAGCCACTTATGCTGGGTTTTCGGTAACATGCAATAATGTGTAAATTAAAGCCAAATGACTGGTCAACTAACTAAATAACTCTTTAATTAGTTGGCAGCACTAAGACCTTGAAAAAAAAAGTTTTTAAATGTGTATTTATTTGTTCAATCAATCTTTAAATATTCATTATTGTCTCTGTAGACAGAGATTTCTGTAACATGACTGGTGGCTCTCCAATTACTTGAGCTAGTAAAGAGATAGCAATAAATATTCTGCAGTGCACGACGTAAATTTGTTAATGTTTGGGTCACGGAGCAAGCTCCTGCCATTGAACAAAGATAAAAAGAAATCCACAATGAAGTTTGATCACTTTTGGGTCCCAGGATGCATTAGCAGTGATGTGCTTGACACACAATGAGCAGAGTGGATTGGATTGGATTATCTACAGTGAAAGCATTCCTGCCATTTTGAATGTTAAGAAAAATGGCAGCTGGCTTTGAAACCAGATCGGCTTATGATGAATGGAGACTGTTACCTACGAACATTGTTTTCTTTCATCACCCTCCTTTTTCTCTCCTGCCAGCTCTGCACCACCCCAGGGTCAACTCTGGTGCAGGCTGAGTTTGTTTGAGACTAGTTTTCCCATTGCAAAATCCTGAAGTTCTCTACTAACAAAAAAACTTGGCTGGCACATGGGTGTCCTGTATCAGCTTTCCTCAGCCTGGTGCTCTCCAGACATGTTGGACTTCAACCACCATTAGCCCCAGTCAGCATGGCCAATATACAGAAATAGTGGGAGTTGTTGTGCAAAACAACTGGAGAGCCCCAGGTTGGGGAAGCTGGGCCTAGATCATGCTTTTGGCTTTGGTTTTCTGTTCATTTGTTTTCATTTAAAAGAAACAACAGTCCAGAATTCCATCCTAGTGGCTAGCAAATGGGGGGGGGGGAGAGATATGGCCACCGGAGGTCAAAACTAGACATTTCCAAAAACATCCCAGTAGCCAATGCCTCAAGGCTTAAAATTTAACTTCCTTGGAATCTCTGGTAAATATCTTGCTTTTACAACAGCACCTGGACTGTAAATCATTGCAGCATTCACCCTTGTCAAGTGCAGCATCAGACCTGTCAATGTCTCTCTTGGTTGGCAAATCCTGCTTGGTCAACAAGCTCGTGAAGGCAGCCTATTCAAGGGTGACCTCAGCTTCAACTCAGGAAGAAGCCATGGATACGGATCAATGGGGGCCTCGCAGGAGTTGCCCTTGGCTACCTTGGTCTTCAAAATGAGAAAGACTGGCCAAGTCTTTACCAGCTGCCTGTATGCGTCCAAGCCCAATTCAAAGTGCTGGTTTTGACTTATAAAGCTTCACACCGCTCAGGACCACAGTACCTGACAGAACGTCTCTCCCAGCATTAACCGACCCATACACTACTCTCTGCACCTAAGGCCCTCCTCTGGGAGCCTCCTCCAAGGGAGGCTCGGAGGGTGGCAACAAGGGAGAGGGCCTTCTCAGTGGTGACCCCCCAATTTTGGAATAATCTCCCTGACAAGGCCGTCCTGGCACCAACATTGTCATCTTTTCAGTGCCAGGCTAAAACTGCCCTCTTCTCTCAGGCATTTGGCAGCATATAAGGAGTTTCTTGGATTGTCTCTGGCTGATTGTTTTAAATCGGTTTAGATATATGTTGTGTTGTATGTGCAATTTGTTCTATGTCATTACATGAATGGTCTTATACTTTATATAATGTGTTTTGATGGGGTTTTTTAATTTTTGTGAACCACCCAGAAAGCTTCAGCTATGGGGCGGTATAGAAATATAATAAATGAAATGAAGTGGTGAAGGGAATCACTGGGAGAATTGGGGTTCAAACTCAACCGTGCTCAGCTATTTCCCCAGACAGAGACCCAGGGGTCTGTTGCTCAGACCCAAGTGCTGACAGCACACACAGAAATAACCTGGTAGCCTCCCTCAGCAACAGGTTGCCCAGGATGAAAGTGTGTGGCTGATCTGGGAGCTTTACCTCAGACAGTGGCAGCACCTAGTTCCCTGGGCCAGGAGGATTCCAGGCTGCTGTGTGAATATTAGGGGTGTGCACCAACCTCAAGATTTGGTTTAGACCCCAATACAGTGAATCAGAAAACAGCCTGCTTTAGTTAAGACTGTTTCTGATGCTACATGATTTGGCTCGGGGACCAAACCTAAGGCGAGATTCAGAAATCCGAAGCTTTGTGCTTCCCACTCTACCAATAGCTGTAATGTTTTGGCTCTTTGACAAGATGGGATGAAATTTGCAGGCATATCCCATCCCAAACTGCCTGGAAGCTTCCTCCTCCACCACTGCCCAATCCTCAGAGCTCCCAGCTAGGCATGGGAGACAAATTTGTTCACTTCACATTTTAATGTGAATGTACCTCATCGTGCACTTTTGAACCACTCAAACCAAAACCCAGTTGTTCGTAGTCACATTTCCAAATGTTGCAGTGGAATTCTCCAATGAAAAAATGCAGGCAAACATTTGTTCATTAGGAAAAGGTACATCCAAAAATGCTTGCATTAGGAGAAATGTGCAAAGAAATGCTTGTAACTTTTCATGCAAATTTTACCAAAAATCTCAAAATTCAGGATGAACCAAATGTAAGACTGGAGAAATTCTCAAAGTTTGAGATGAAATGAACTTAAGACTGGAAAGATGAGAAATTGAGAAAAAACAAAATTGACAGCTCAAATTCTGAAGTGCCACTGGAACAAGTGACAATCGCCACTTACCAATGTAAAAAGAGCCCTGCTGGATAAAAACAAAGGTCTGTCTAGTTCAGCATCCTTGCTTTCCACAGTGGCCAACCAGTGCCTTTAGGAAGCCAACAACCAAGGCTTGGAGCCATTAGCCCTCTCTCCTGTTGTTCCCCACCAAATGTTGTTTAGTGATATACTGCCTCTGTGCCTGGAGGTTTCATCATAGGTAACAGAGGAATGTATCTGGTAGCTATCTAATCTGGTGACTAGCATCACATCTTACATCATAAATCAGCCCTCCCTATCCTAGTGCCTTCTAGAGAGCAGACAGCCTACAATTCCCATCATCCCCAACTAGTGCACCCACTGGCCTGCCAGCTGGGGTGATAGCAGTTGTAGTCCAACACATCTGGAGGGCACCAGGTTGGAGAAGGCTGCTGGAGTTATGTGTTCTTCTGCTGGTAAAACTCTAATCTCACGCTAAATACACAAATGACAAATAAAAACAAATGTAATGCCCTATGGTGGATCAGATCATGGAGAAGTTCCATGCCTAGAAGAAAATCCCCCTGAAGAGAACCAATGTGGTTTAGATCACTCACACTAGTGGAAGGGCTGTCGTCCATCACATAGTCATACGTCCTTCATGAGGATCCAAACAATGCTCAGCTGTATTGAGGTTTTGTTTTTTTTTTAAGTGAGAGAAATAGGCTGAGAAATGAAAGTGAAGGACTGAGATATAAATGTGAACAAATAACAAAGGCAATCAGAAGAGACATAGGGCCAAAGAAGGGGTGGGATGGGAAGAATTTGAAGCTATCTGTAGAGCTTTGAGCAATAGAAAGTGAGACGACCTGGAGGAAAAAATTAGGTGGGATGGGAAGGCATTCATCAGGAGCAATGAGTGAATGTACCAAGGAGGGGAAAGCCAGAGGAGCCGAGCAAAAGGCCTACAAGTAGGATCTGCAACAAAATGTTGCAGCATGGAATGCTCCTGTTCAGGGAACCAGCCCGGCAGCCAGGCCCTCTTCCAGGAGACTCCATTCCATTCCACTCCACCCCCCTTTTCCATTCCTCATCCCCAACAGATGCTCAACATTCTGTGGCCCCTGAGCATGCTCAGTCTTCACTAGACTGTTTTTTGGAAGGGTGCTCCCTGGGAGGTGGGTGACCCCTTGGGGAGGTTATTCTCCTAAAGTTGTTTTTCTGCTTCTGCAAATCTTGGGGTTCTCCGGAGTATGCAGATGCTTCTCTCTTGTTTCTCAGTACCTGCCTTTTGGCTACAAAGTGTCAGCGCTCACTGCCTCACTTCACTATTAATGGAGGAGGAGGCCTTTTATGGATATGTAACAAAGGTTGCAATTCTGAGTCCACTTACCTAGGAGTAAGTCCCATGGAATTTGGAGGGACTTGCTTATGAGAAGGATTGTGCTGGAAGAGTGTGGTGGCACCTTAAAGACTAATGGATTTATTGCGACAGCTAAGCTTTTGTGCCCCAAGACTCGTTGCTGGACTGTGGCTGCAATCATACACCCACTTACCTGTGAGTAAGCCCCACTGAACATACTGGGACTTGCTTCCAAGTAAAAATGCATAAGATTGTAGTGTATAATATACCTTCCCCTCTGGAAATGAGTTCAACGTTGCAGCATAAATCAATATTGAATTCATTGGGTTGTATCCAATGCTAATCCTACTTAGAGTAGATTCACTGAAATGAACGGGACTTAAGTTAGACTAACATTGGATACAACCCATTGATTAAGAGGCACATGATATGGTTGAAACATTTAGAGCACAATCTTATGTGCACTTACCTCGGAGTAAGTCCCACCGAATTCAGAAGAGATGTGCATAGGATTCTGCTTGCAGGTCAATTGGTTTTAATCCATTTAGGCTGCAATCCTATACACATTTACCCTGAGAATAAGCCCCATTGAATGCAGTGGGCTGTACTTCTGAGTAGACATGCATAGGATTGCACTCTTAAGAACTTAAGAGCACTGCTGCATCTGACCAAATAACTGATTCATAACCCTTTGATTGATTAAAAATGGTGTTCCCTAATTAATAAGACAGAAGATTCTTTCTTTAAAAAATAACAACTGGCCTCAGGTGCAATGAAGGATGCTGCCCCATTACTGGTGTTGAAATAAGAGTCAACTGCCAGTCTGGTTTGCTTCTGTACATGGAATGGGAGGGGGGCACCATCTTATCTGCCCCCAAATGTCTTGGGTTGTCCCCAAATGGGTCATTCCTCCCCTGCCCCTAAAAACAGCAGTAAGAAAAAGGATATCGCAATGCATGGTTAAGAACCATGGTGACATCAGCAGCTACTCCCTTAGCCTCTCCCTTATTTCTATGTTTGGATATTGATAACTCAAAATGTCACACTGCAGATTTCAAATGGAAAGAGCAGCAAGAAAGGTGTTGAACCTCTTTCAGCCAACGGAATTCCATTTCAGGGAAGCTCTCTGGTGCCACATTCCATTGGTAGGTGGAGCTAAGGGCAAAAAGGGGCAGGGCCAAAACAGCAGAAATACAAAAAATGCCAGCATGTGGTTGCTGAAAGCTCTTCTCACCTGGAGCTAAGCTTTAGGAGAGGCAGTTCAACCTTTTAGAATGGGGGAAAACTGCACAAATGCTGGGAAAGGGGGCTGGGGGAAAGGGGGCTGGGGGAAAGGGGTGGAGCCATGGGAAGGGGCGGGGCCATCTGGGGAACCAGAGAGGGCCAGACTGCGATGCCAGGCAGGCCAGATATGGCCTGCAGCAGGTCTGAGAGTCCACATCCTTGATCAACAACAACAGCCAGCTTTGCAACTGGTTAACACAGCGAGTGGAGCGATTCTGTGCCCCTCGCTCTGCTCAGCCTTCAAAAAATCTCGGTGTTGTATCCCAGCTGAGGAGGCTGCAGCTCTGCTTTTGGCCCAGCCAAACCCCAGCAAGCTCTGCTCCCCCACCCCTGTGCCACCACTGCCCCCGCCACCCCCGCTCTGCATCTATAAATTTGTCTGAGCCAGCGGTTCCCAGGATCTGGCAGAAGGCTAGAGCTGGGAGTGAGCTGAGAGATAGGAGAATGACAGTCTGAAATGAAACACAGAACTGCTGGGGCTGCAGCAGTCAGACAGGAGCCTGGCGCTCTCCCTTAAAGATTAGTCAGAATCCTTCGCTGGAGCCCTCCGCATTCCCCAAACTCCTAGCAACAAAGTGCTGTCTTCTAGCCTCCAATGAATCATGTGAATTTAACCTTTCACCTGGCCACAAAAGAGGTTAATAAACCAGAATAGCCTTCTTCTCCTTCTTCTTCCTCTTCCTCGCCCTCCCTACCCTGCTTTATTGGCTTTGGGGTGGAGGATCAAGCAATGCGGAATGGGGAGGGGGGAAACCATGCATTTCTGGAAAAAGTGACTCTTTTATAGAAGCAAGGATCCCAAACAGCTGAAACCCAACCTCCGTCAAGGGTAGATGGATCCAAGAGGCAGAGCTACCATTTCTGTAGCCGAAAACAGCACGGTCAAGATCAGGAGGAGAATCCTCACTCTGGTTCAGCGAATATGTTTGCCAACCTCGTGCCCTCCAGATGTGTTTCACTGTAGCGGCCTGCTGGTGGAGGATAATGGGAGTTGTATTCCAAAATCCCTTTGACAGCGCCAGATTGGGGAAGGTCGACATTTGCTGGTGTCAACTTCAATGATTTGGGGCTTTTTTTAGTTTGGGTGAATTTCCTGTAGTTTGTGTGGCCATTTCTGGGGCCACCCAGGATGGAATCTGACAATGTTTATTTACCTATTACAAGGCATCATACAGATGACTGTTTGATCACACCTTTATTATCACACATCTGCCCCTGATGTATGGGGAAACTCTCCACACATCTTGTCAGGAAGCAGCCCTGGCAAATCGCTGCATTGCCAGCCACACACTCTGCCACATGTTTTACCACACATCTGCACCTGAGAGAAGACAAAATTCTCCTAATTATGTGGCGGGATAGCCAAGCTGCCCAGCATGCAAGAGCTCATGTTGGGAGTAGTATGGTCATCTCTGCACCTTTCTGAGTGGTTACATGCTTGCCCCTTGCTAAGTACTCATCTGAATTAGTGGCATGCAAGAAAATTAATGTTCATTTTGTTGCTCTATTCAACACCGTGATAAAATATCTCATTTGCTTCATTATTCATTTGTAAAAAATTACATTTCATTCATTATTTATTTCATATTATTTTATTCATTTGTTGTATTCGTATTCATGTTCCTGGCTTTTTCTTGTAATCCCGTTCCTTAATTTTTCTTTCTTGCCATCTGTAGTGATGACAGGTGTGGTGGCAGCAGCAACAGAAGCAACAGAATTATGGGTGCCTCCTGGCATTAGCCATTTACTTTTCCCAGATTGCCTAGGGTGTTGCATTGCTCAAGGGCATTCTGGAAAAAAATGGCCCCTATTAGCAGCCACCACTTTTTTCATGGAATGATATACCATCTGGGGCAGCTCCATGGAATGCTGGAAGTTGTAGTCCAACAGCATCTGGAGGCCACCAGGTTGGGGAATGAACATTAATTTTCTTGCATGCCACTAATTCAGATGAGTACTTAGCAAGGGGCAAGCATGTAACCACTCAGAAAGGTGCAGAGATGACCATACTACTCCCAACATGAGCTCTTGCATGCTGGGCAGCTTGAGATCGACAGGCATATGGTCAAGGAACACCTCATTACTTTGAATGAGTTCAAATCTCCAGGGCCAGATGAACTGCATCCTAGAGTCATAAAGGAACTGGCAGAAGAGCTCTCAGAACCGCTGTCTATTCTCTTTGAGAAATCATGGAGGACCGGGGAAGTGCCAGATGACTGGAGGAGGGCTAACGTTGTCCCTATCTTCAAAAAGGGTAAAAAGGAGGAACCTGGGAACTACAGACCAGTCAGTCTGACATCAATCCCTGGGAAAATTCTGGAGCAGATCATAAAGCAATCCATCTGGAAGCACCTTGACAACAATGCAGTGATTACTCGAAGCCAACATGGATTTGTCAAAAACAAGTCCTGCCAGACAAATCTGATCTCATTTTTTGATCAAGTCACCTCCCTTGTAGACCGTGGGAATGCTGTAGACATCATATACCTTGACTTCAGCAAAGCTTTCGACAAAGTGCCCCATGATATCCTGATGAGCAAACTAGCTCGAAGTGGGCTAGATGAAACAACGATCATGTGGATCCACAGTTGGCTACAGAATCGGACTCAAAGAGTGCTTATCAATGGGACCTTCTCAAGCTGGGGAGAGGTAACGAGTGGGGTACCGCAGGGCTCAGTCCTGGGCCCAGTGCTCTTCAATATTTTTATTAATGACTTGGAGGAGGAGGTGCAGGGAATGCTGATCAAATTTGCAGATGACACAAAATTGGGAGGGATAGCTAATACTTTGGAAGACAGAAACAAAATTCAAAGTGATCTGGATAGACTGGAGTGCTGGGCAGAAAACAACAGAATGGCATTTAATAGGGACAAATGCCAAGTTCTGCACCTAGGAAAAAGAAACCAAATGCACAGTTACAAGATGGGGGATACGTGGCTCAACCACACTACGAGCGAGAAGGATCTTGGAATTGTCGTCGATCACAAGCTGAATATGAGCCAACAATGTGATGTAGCTGCAAAAAAGGCAAATGCTATTTTGGGCTGCATTCATAGAAGCATCGCTTCCAAATCCCGGGAAGTACTAGTTCCCCTCTACTCAGCACTGGTTAGGCCTCATCTGGAGTACTGTGTCCAGTTCTGGGCACCACACTTTAAGAAGGATGCAGACAAGCTGGAGAGGGTTCAAAGGAGGGCAACAAAGATGATCAGGGGACTGGAAACAAAGCCCTATGAAGAGAGACTGAAAGAACTGGGCATGTTTAGCCTTGAGAAGAGAAGACTGAGGGGAGATATGATAGCGCTCTTCAAGTACTTGAAAGGTTGTCACAGAGAAGAAGGCCAGGATCTCTTCTTGATCATCCCAGAGTGCAGGACACGGAATAATGGGCTCAAGTTACAGGAAGCCAGATTCCGACTGAACATCAGGAAAAACTTCCTGAGTGTCAGAGCAATACGGCAATGGAACCAATTACCTGGGGAGGTGGTGGGCTCTCCCACACTGGAGGCCTTCAAGACGAGGCTGGACAGCCATTTGTCAGGGATGCTCTGACTTGGATTCCTGCATTGAGCAGGGGGTTGGACTCGATGGCCTTGTAGGCCCCTTCCAACCCTACTATTCTATGATTCTATGATTCTATGAATGCTGATCCAAGGCATTCTGGGAAATGAAAGTATCAGCCACCAGGGGACAGCTGCTGAGAGAAGCCACTGACACCAAAGATAAGCCCCTCCCACTTCTGAATAAGTGACCAGTGGGTACGGACGGGTAACAAAAATGATCCCAATTTGTATGAAGGGTTTGTAAATAGCTACTCACTTAGTCACCTGGGGTAACTTTAAAAAAGTAATCTCAGTCACCAGGCAGAGAAATTCCTCTAGACTGGAAAACAATTTGTTCTTTTTAAATGTCATGGTGTCACCATATTGTCATAGGCATGTGTGAATAAGCTAACTAAATAGATGTATATGGGTATGGAGAGGGGGGACTAGTAGCTTTTCTGAGGTTATGTGCATGATTGCATTATGGACACAGAATCTGGAACTTTTCTTGTGCATGCCCCATTGGAATGCACATGAGCACTGATGTACTCTTAAGTAGGTCCAGTTTATCCCAACAGAACTTGGAGCTCATGGGTTGTACACAGATGATTCAGAAACAGGATACAAATCAGCTTCAATCCCAATATTTCACTTTAACATGATTGTGGATCAGGTGTAACATCATAAGCACCACTGAAATCAAAGTCATTTGATATCTCATTGATATCAAAGAAAGAGTTCAGTATACCCTTAAAGTAACAGTCCTGCAGTCCTATACACATTTTCCCAGGAGTCAGCCCCACAGAACTCAATGGGTCTAACTTCTGAATGAACCTGGCTAGGTTTCCTCTCTAAGTCCCATTCAATTCAACCTAGTTTATCTCTGAGAAATACTGCTGTACACTTTTTCCATTGAAATCAATGAGGCTTGAAAGTGTTTAACTTTGGCTGAATCAGTGTTTTTGCACTCGCAAAATTCCTCTTTTTTTTTTTTTCATCCCAGTCTGATCAACTGATGGATTTTAAAGATGGATCCCCCATCTTATAAATAAAGCTTCACAAAGCAGTTTGCTAAAATAGCCGAAAAATGCATTTGACCAAAAAACCCTCACAACTTAAAAAATAACTGGCTTCCATCATGTATCAGCAACTGCCAGCTAAATTTTTAAAAGAGAGGGAGAGGTAATGGGCATTGTAAAAGACATTGTATCATATGATTCGGGTGTGCCTCAGCTCTAGTTGTTTACTCTGGAACTGCCACTTTTTGTTCACTCACTTTTTATGGGGCATCTTCACAATATCATCATTAAATCATTGTTTGTTTGTTTGTCTGTTACACTTGTATTCTGCTTTTCCTCCAACGGTCATGATCTTCCTCCTCTCCATTGTATCCTCACAACAGCCCTGTGAGGTAGGTTAGGCTGGGAGTCAGTGATTGGCTCAAAGTCACCCAGTGAGCTTCATGACAGAGCAGAGACTCGAACCTGGGTCTCCCCAGGCCTAGTCCAAAACTCTAACCAGTACAGCACACTGGCTCTGTTCAGATGGATTGGATTATACATGAGCCATCACACACTATGTGGCAGCAAAGCCCAGTTTGACACCAAGAGTGCACTTAAGAAGAAGCTGTGGCCAATCTTGGTTAACTGGTAAATGTACCTGTACTTATAATGCACTTGCATTATATGTTGGACACAGTTGCTTGTTACATTCAAAGTGCCCACACAAATCATCTTTGGGATACATATACATCTAAAAGTGCTGTGTGTGAGACATGGTCTTAAGTTTATTAAGGAAAGATCTGATATGCCTTTCCCACATGCTGCAATACTTTAAAGTTGCTTTTAACACTGTCCACCTTTTATTTTCATTTTTTATTAAATGGATGCAATCCCAAGTAAATGTGTTTAATTCTCCCATTAAAATCACTGGAACTTAACCATGCTTCACTGTGGCTGGATCACCTTGCTCCATATGAATTTCCAACACACCCAGTGTAAGAGAGGTGCATTGTGCTGTGGACAGGTGCACTCGTGTGGTGCGCACGTGTGTCCCTGATGCTGTTGTTTTCAAGGTAACTTGAGCCATAGTTTACCAGCCATTTATTTTGATTTATTATTGCATTTATATCCCGCCTTTTTTCCTCTTGCAAGGAACCAAAGGCGGCTTACATTATCCTCCTCCTCTCAGTTGTATCCTCACAACAACAACCCTGTGAGGTAGGTTGGGCTGAGAGTCTGTGACTGGCCCAAAGTCACCCAGTGAGCTTCCATGGCCGAGTGGGGACTAGAACCCGGATCTCCCAGCTCCCAGTCCGTCACTCTCACCACTACACTACACTGGCTCAATTCAAGAAGTCCACTGCAAGTGCCCTGTGGATTCAGCCTAGGATTTCGCAAAAAGATTACGAATGCTGTAATTCCATTGTTTACTCTCATTCTGGGCATTAAAAACCCACAGCAAAGTTCTGTGCTCTGCTTAATAAAGCATTATTAATCAAACATTAGATCTGCCTATTAAGCTCCAATGAAATATCTAAAATATCAGTATCATAAACATATGGATATGGGGCAGGTTAGATTTCAGATTATAACTATAAAGGCGTGGCAGACTGTATGGGCTAACAAAGTGATTCTAATATGGACTAGGGTAGATCTGTGAAAATACCTCCCCAATGTCCATTTAAAGTTTAGCCAGTCCCAAGGGAAGCAAAACTGAATGTGGAGCTTTCATCAGAGCAATTGATCCCTGCTGTTTACTTTCATATTTGCCATTATATAACTTGACTCGTAACTCAGCTGTATTCCAAATGACCTTCATTTGCAATATGATGATATTGAAGCACTTGAATTTAAGGTGGTTAAACAGATTTACATGAAAGTAAATCGCATTCCTCTCAATGGGATTTCCAAGTGCCTGACCCGGATGATTTCACACACATCCAACATTAGGCTTCAGAAATATGATTTGTATTATGAAACTTCAAAAAGTTTGAACCGTGTTTTTGAAATGCATTTTTAGATGGTGTTTTTGGTTCGTTTTTTAAACTAAATCTTAAATCTTGGTGGTGAATTCTTTGGCAATAATGGTGCATAACTGCCAAAAGAATGTATCTGGGGCATAATCCAGCCAAAGTTAAGCATTCTAGGCTGCAGTGCTATTATACACACTTACCTTTGATGGGACTTGCATCTGAATAGGTGTGTATTTTGTTGGATTGCAGTACTAAAGTCCTATTGCATTCAGCAGAAGCCATAAGCATACGCTTAACACTAGTTGAAATCAGTGAAATTTAACAGAGCTTAATTTTGACTGTATATTGTGCCTCGTTCCCTACCACCACTTTTTAAAACCCCCAAATCCAACAAAACTGTTGAACATTTAAAGTAAGGAGACTTCATATTTGAACCCCTTTTCTCAAGCTAGGAAAAGAGTCGTTTCGTCACGTTACTCAAACGGATTGTTCTTTCACTGGGAGAGTATTATAATAATCTACGATGCGCGGAGAGTAAAAGGGGACTCAGAGTAAAGGTGGAAACCGAGCGCCGCTAGTGTGCTGCGTAGCGTGCTAGCTGGGCTGGGAGCGTGTAACCCTGCAGATTGTGTCGAACTACAAGTCCCATCCGCCCCAGCCTGCTGGGGGAATTGCGTTAGCATCCCTCGGCGTTGTCACCTCTCAAGTAAGCAGCGCTCTTCCTGCCTATAGCCCCGAATCTGAGAAGAGGACTACACCCACTTTCTACTGAAAGCCAACGGGCTCCCTGTATATGTGTCTGTGTGTGCGTGTGTAGATAGATAGATATTCATAACGTCTCGAAAAGTTTGCCGCCCCCTTCCATTTCTTGGCCTGGATAGGGCTTCCCGAATATGTTATCATCCTAAAACAAATAGGCCTCCATACAGCGAAGGAGAGTCGCGCTTCAATCCCATTGCAAATCAACCCGATGTGAGTGACTCACTCAGGCTGCAATCCTGTGCACGCCTGGAATCATAGAATAGTAGGGTTGGAAGGGGCCTACAAGGCCATCGAGTCCAACCCCCTGCTCAGTGCAGGAATCCAAGTCAGAGCATCCCTGACAGATGGCTGTCCAGCCTCGTCTCGAATGCCTCCAGTGTGGGAGAGCCCACCACCTCCCCGGGGAATTGGTTCCATTGTCATATTGCTCTAACAGTCAGGAAGTTTTTCCTGATGCTCAGCCGGAACTACTTGGGACTAAGCCCCGTTGAACCGGATGGGACTTACTCTGAGCAAACAGGCACAGGATCAGGGCAGCTGTCAAGGAGGCGATCCTAAACACTAGAGAGTCATTCCCGTTAGTAGTCCCACTAATTCCGTCTGAGCCAACGTGGTGAGGGTCGGCCTGCGCGGGCCGTTCTTTACCTGGCCCCATGGATTTTAGTGCAGTCCGATCCTAGGCTTGTTCTACTAGTAAGCAGACCGCCACTGGCTTCAGCGGGGCTTACTCCCAGGCAAGCGTGCATAGGATCTCAGCCTTATGCGCCGTTAACTTTGTCTGGATTGGGACCATCAAGCTTAAGGCAGCCTTTCCCAACCTGGGGCCCTCCAGACGTAATGGACTACAACTCCCAGCATCCCATGGCTGGCTGGGGATGCTGGGAGTTGTTGTCCAGCTCATCTGGTGGGCTTCTGGTTGGGAAGGCTGGTTTAAGGTAGCATCATAATGGTGTTTCGTGTGTGGGGCGGGTGAGATTTGGCCTGGAAGTGAGTGCTCCGAAGAAGCGATCCATGATGACCATTTTCCTATGAAGAAGGAGGGAGCTCGAAGAAACGGCTCTTGGGGGCTCAACCCGCTTTCACACTCTCACGCACCAAATGGGATTCCCCTCCGGCTAGCAGGGCCGCCGCGGGCGCATCGCATACGAGGCGCATATCATTTTCCTGCTGGGCGATCTGTTTATTTAACCCTTCCAGAGACAGATTTCTCTGTCTCTTCGCCCTCCTTCCCACACCAAGCCTGCTACCTCCCCCTCCACCCGGGAGGCTGTTTCTCTTTTCAGTCTGCACCATTCATCTTCCTTTCCCCGAGCTCTCCCTCTCTCTCTTTTGTCCTCCTCCGATCTTGTATCTCTTCCAAAAAATATTTTTTCACCTTCCAAATAACATCCGTCTCGTCGTCTTCCTCTCCTCTTCCTCCCCTCCTCCTTTCCTCCTGACCATCTTTTGATTTCTGTCGCTGTATGACTGGAGTTCCCTCCTCGCTTGTCGATTTCAGGAGGCACCTGAAAGCAGGACCTCACCAGCCAAAACGCCCAGAAAAGCTACTCTGGACAGGTAGAGGGGGGAAAGGTTTTTTTTTTTTTAATCGCTGGGCTCTTGGGGAGGGGAGAAAGTTGGCGTCCTGGACTGATTCACCAACACATTTTTTTCTTTAAAGTCTTTATATTCTGCGAACATAATTTTACAACACTCAGGCTGCGATATTGTCAGTTTCATGGCTAAGATATTGTTGAGTCAATTTCCTTGGGAAAAGTTAGAATTGTTCTGCGTGTTTCGAACTGAACAACGCCTCAGAATTCACAACTTCCGTGTAAACCGATTTACTTGAGGCGGTGGCGAGGAGGACTTCGATCAGGGTGTTCAAACTAGCCGCCTGCGGATTAAGCTATTTATTTTCTCCGGTTTTTAATCCTCCAAACCGTTTTCACTACGAGACCGATCCCGGCGAAGTGTGCGGTTTAATCCAGTTACCTGTCCTCCTCAGTGCCAATTCCGTCCGCTAGGATGTAAACCCTCCCGCTTCAGTTTTTCGGGATCGGACTGTCTCTTCTCTAGAATAATCCCTCCACCCACGCCATGGTATTCAAGTCGATCTACTTTTGCGTTTGAAACAGGAAATAAAAGGGAAATTAGGCCCGATTCTATATATCTTTACCCGGAAAGTCCCAATATTCAATAGAATTGTGGCCAAAACCCTTGAACACAGACAGCTGTACCCACATTCTATACAATAACCCTCCCTAATAAAGTATTATTATTATTATTATTATTAGCGAGATCAGAAGTGGAAATCGGATGGTTTCACTATTAGTAGTATTAGTATTAGTTTTACTATTAGTATGATTGCCGGGGTGATCAATTACTCCTCTTTTTCTGGAGCTGGTTTGCAGTGACTACAGATTGGTGAATTAAAGAAAAAGGTTTCCATGGAAAACGCTGCTCCATAGAACTCTGGAACAAACAGTCAGACAGGCAAATATCATAACTACATCGAGATGTAAAATCGCGTCGCACCCCATTCTTAAGGTAATGGATACATTCCACTAAAATCAAGGGGATTTAGCAACCACATTTAAATGGATTTCGGGTTAGGGTTCGAGGTGCTAAACTGGCTTCAGCTGAACGCTGCGCTTAGATCACTATTAACACTAAACAAATGTTGAATAGCATCGCCAGTCATAATCTGTGCCCGCGCCTGTGTGTGTCCAAATCATGACTGCTTTGATTTGAACACTTAATATCGAGTGTCTCCCATCTCCTCAAGTCGTCAATGAGTAACCTACAAACATCTTTTTTTTGGTATATATCCCATACGGGTAGCCTCTGTTACATCATGATCGAACACAAAACAATAACAATAAAATCAGCCCTGTGTCCCCATAAAGACCAACATTGTTTCCCCTCTGGAAATTGTTAGTAAATCTCACACACACACACACACACACACGGCCCGATTCTTTTAACATATGAAAGAAATTATACGAACATCATCAAAGCATTATTTACCCAAACAAAAAGGGCGCTTTGCATATGTTGTGCAGTTACATAATATTTCATACACACACACATATAAGACCACAGCTGTTGCCAACATGGAAAGCGTAGTAAGACCTGGATGTACAATTTATGTTGCAAAGTGGGCGTGCTGTGTATGTGCTGCAGAACTATAGATCATTTTGCTGAGCTTCATAGATATCCTTACTCGACTACTATATCCACAACAGGCTATTTATGTACATGAGCTGCATGCTGAACCGTGCATTGTATTGTCTAACTTGTGGGTAAATGTGACTCATATAATTTCACCTACAACATATACTGCAGGGATGCGCGTTATAAAACGCACACAGGAAGTAATTACGCGGGGGGGGGGATTTTTGTCGCTCAGGTTTTCAAAAATCCCAAACTGCACAGAGCGGAGCAATCAAGAAGTACCAAACGTTTGCATTTTGAATTTACTCTGTGACTTTTCTGCATGGAATTTCAGCCAAGGAACTGTATTTCAGCTCTCGGCTCTGTGTCAATGCTGTGTCAAATTTTGGCAACCAGGGCTTAAAAGATGTAGGTTGTAATGCTGTACACACTTACCTGAGAGTGAGCCCCATTGAATTCAATGGGACTAAATTCAGAGTAGACATGTAGAGCATTGTGCTCTTAGGCAGGGGTTTGTTTTTTTAAAGGCAAACCACGATCTAGCCAAAATGAAGTACGTGTAACAGTGCAATCCTATAAATGCCTACTCGGAAATAAGACCCATTGAGTTCAATGGGGCTTCCACTTTAAGGATGCAGTCCTGTCCCAAACTCCCATTGAAAGCAAGGAGATTTACTTCCGAGGTGCACGCATACGTGTACGTGTGTCAACTTTAGCACGTTTCTTACAGCTCCATAAATAACATATTTACTTCCTATATCAAATACCTGTGTTTGTGGCGGTGGGGATGGATATGTATAGATGTGTACAATGGAGGCTGGTGGCTCGGATTTCGGTGGGGCTGTGAATCCATTCCGGGTTTCGGTCAGAACCAGCCAGACCTCTAAAGGAGCTATCCAAGGTTCTGAACCTAGTTTGGCGATAGGGTTCCGCATCTTGAATAGCTCCTTTAGAGTTCTGGCTGGTTCTGACTGAAACCTGGAATGGATTTACAGCCCCGCCGAAATTGGAGCCACCAGCCTCCACTGGATGCGTATGCTCACACTTTACTCGTATATAAATCGAGACGCCTGCAAGTAATAACATTACATCCCAGTTTTTCCGTGTGGAGTAAGCGATTTGGGAGCATCCGCGTGTGGGTGCTTGGCAAAGGTGAATTATTACGCTCTGTAACATTGATCTCGCTCTCTGGTACTTCGAATTCTCAAAAGTGCTTCGCAATCTTTATTCTGCTCCTCCGGGCGGGTGGCATGTAGGGCGGGAGCTAACCAAGAGCCGGGGGGGGGCTCTTGGGGGTGACACCCCCTCCTCTGACTTGTGGGGGAGGGGGAGAGAGAGGTAGTGGAGCTTTGAGCGCAACAACCTTTCGGTCTCCCTGGAAGAGTTCGGCTCCTTCTTTGCGGCGCAATCCTATGCATGACTACTCAGAAGGGAGCCCCATTCGGTTCCACGGGGCTTACTCCTGGGTAAGCGTGTATCGGGGTAGTATCCGATGTTCGTCCTACCTAGACCCATTGCAACGAATGCGACTTCAGTTAGTCACAACCCATTTGTCCCTTTCATTGCAATGGGTCAGCTCTAGGTAGGACTAACATTGGATACGGCCCTCGGTTTCTAGTCCCCAACTCTCAGGCTTCCCTACCTCACAGGATTGTTGTGACGGTCAAATGGTGAGGGGAGGACCATGGATCCCGCCTAGAGCTCCTTGCGGGAAAGGTGGCTATATATATATATATATATATATATAATTTGCGGAGGGGGATCTGGGAAAGCGTGACTTGGCCAGCGCCTCCCACTGGGTCCATGGAAGAGAAGGGGTTCCAACCCAGGTCTCCACTCCACTTAGTTGAGGCATCTCTCGTTCTATCCGCCTCTCCGCACTCGTTTGCCTTTCAAAAGGCGATGGAAGCCTAATCCTTCCTAGCCCTCCACGCAGCCTCGGGCCCTTTCCCGTCTCGATCGATCTCCCTTTCCTTATATCGCCGTTCAAAGCCAGGCCCCGGATCGCTACTGTGCTAGAAAGCCCCGATCCCGAATCGCAACCCCGGCTAAGGACGCCACGTGTCTCGGTTAGGGCAAAAGGTCTACAAATCAAAAGGGAAGCATGAGGAGGGGGGCTGGATTAAGGCGGGGGCGTCTGAAGGGCGCCGCTCAGTCTGTTCCAGGGCCCTGGAAGAAAACTCACCTGGACAGCTCACCCCTCCTAAATCTACTCTCCCCCTCTCACCCCCACCCCCTCTTCTTTGCATCCAGCCCAGCTGCGAATTATTAATACCTAGCACTAGGAGTATTTCTGACACTGCACTGGAAAGTAATTTTAGGGTAATTACTGCCATTCTTCTGGCTATTCATAAGGGTGTGATCCTATGCTTGTTCCATTGGGAGTTGCATTGGGCATGCTGGGAGTTGTGGGCCTTTTTTTCTGTCGAAACGGGCATAGGAGTGTGCCTGAAGCTACCAGCTTAGTGAATAGAAGGACTGGAGTAAAACTTATAAAATATCCTGGAATAATTATTTAATTAATAATTATTACTAATTCATTCCTATCTTCTACCTTGCCCTTGTTGCTGTATAAAATTGTATGCTGGCAATGTGTGGGAATGACCCCCATTCAAAATAAATATGTCGCTTTGGATTTGTATGTTTATTTCTAACAGGCTCTTGCCAAGGCCAGCTCCCTGGAACAATCAGGGCTAAAGTTAGGTAAGATCCTGGACTTAAGAGGGGGGGGGGGCACTTGAGATGACCATGTTGTATTGCTTCAGTTATGAAGCATGCAACTAACATTTCTCTTCTCCCTGCCACAACAATTCCATGCTTTACAACTGCCACTAGGTTGCTGATATGTGGCCAGGGCAAACAACAGAAAACTTTCTGGACCCCAACTGAAGAAAGAAGAAAGAAGCAATACCCTTGAGCATGTAGGTTTGCAATTTAAACTCATTTAAAGCATAGCACTGGAATAAAAAGGAGTTAGTTTCTGATGCTAAACATGTTTAGGGTGCAATCCTATGCATGTTTAGACATGCTGGCTGGGGAATGCTGGGTGCTGTAGGACTTTTCTCTGTCTAAACATTCATGAGATTGTACATTTACTAATAAATGCCATTTTATTGTACAAAATACACAGAAAGTAAGGATATATAGAAAGGATCCTGCAGCCCAATACTGGTCCTATTTGCTCCAGTCCCCATCACCTGCCACTCTCTAGGCAGTCATTTAGGGGCCCTAAACTCTGGCCCCGAGGTCCAATCCTAGCTGCTCCACTGGAACCATCTTCCTCATCTTCCCTGTAAAATGGCTGTGCTCTTCTAGCCTCACTCCGCCTGCTCTCCCCATCCCTGTCCTTTCTCCACCTCACCCACAGAGTTTTATATTCCCAAGTGTATTCAAAAACATTATCAGACTGAAAAAAATACTGGCAGACAAAGCTACTTCTGCTACCAGAAGTACATTTGCACTTGAAGATCAGTGAACTATTCTCTACTGGGCGATGCTTTGTAGTGGTCAAGATCAGAACTAGAAGATGACCCTGGTACATTTTCCTCTGGCCCTCGATACAGAATTTTGGATTGGATCAGGGCTAGGCAACCTGATGTCCTTTGGATATTTTGGACTTCAGTTCCCATAATCCCTTACCATTGGCCATGCTAACTGGGTCTAATGGGAGTTGGAGCCCAGCAATATCTGGAAGACAACAGGTGGCCTCCCTCAGGACTGGGTGGAAGTTGGCTTGATGCAGCAAGTCAATACTTATACAAGTTTAGGGAAACAAATGGAGGATGGGTCTATCAATGGCTAAAGGTAGAACCTCCATGTTCAGATGCATGATACCTCAGAATACTAGTTCCTGGGTGTGGCTATTGCTGAGACAAGTTACAGCTGGCCATGATGATTTGGGTGTATTCCAGACCCTGTATGGTTGGGGTCCCCAAGGCAGAGCCTCCAGGGACCTCCAGCAGCACCCACAAAGCTCTCCCCTCCCCTTCAAAACAATATTTTAATTTAAAAACTTGGAAAATATTAGGATGCCAGGTTCTTCTTCCTGTTTCTAAACCTGCCATTGATCAGTTGTTCAGCAAGCAGGAAGAGAAGGAAAGAGTTGCTTCCTGGCCCTACTTTTCCCCTTTGCTTTCTCTCTATCTCACTGTCCCCAGCCTCTAGCCTTGCTATTTCTCTCCATGAAACACCCTTCCTCACTATTTCTCTCCTTTCCCCATCCCTAGCCTTCTTCTTTCTCTCCCTTCTTAACCCCTAGCCTTGCTCTTTCTCTCCTACGCACCCCATTATCTTCCTGTTTCTCTCCCAGCCTCTAGACATGCTCTTTCTTTCCCCCACCACCACACCTCACTGTTTCTCCTTCCTCCTAGCCTCACTTTTTCTCTCCCCTGTCCCTTTGCTTTATTTCCCCCTCTCTCCCAGCCTCTAGCCTTGCCCACCTCTTTTGATGAGCCTGCCCCCCCCCCACTCACAGCAGCCATTATGTGACTAGCCACATCCTCCATGGGAGGCATTTTGTGGTGGTGCTCGCAGTAGTCTCTCAAACTCCCAAATATGCTCATGGGTCCAAACATTTTGGAGACCCCTGCATATGGAATTCCGATGTTCCTAAGAATAAGCAGAACCCCTGGCAGAATCAGGCTTCAGAAAGGCGGAAGGGTCAGTGGGGGAGGAATTGCAATGTGTAGCTGTGCTTTTAAAAATGCCAAACAAGAGGAGGAGGTCCCTCAAGTAAAGATACAAAAGAAACAAAGAACAATTGTATTGTTTGAAAACAAAAGTTACATGAATAAAGAAATAATTAAAACCTATACATCAAGTAAACCTAACACATCAAAACCTACACATCCATCTATACGTCAAGTAAAAATACTCAAGTGTACAAACAATCATGTAATCAAGAATACATATTATAGGAACAACCATGGATTACCTTTTTCATGCCTACAGCTTTCTGCCTCTCCAGTATTTATTGTAAGGATAGCCTTGGAAATCTTTAGAAAATTAGGAATATTATTTCCCTGCTAGAGCACAGGCATTGGCAACTAGTTGTACTGGAGCACTTTTGCTATTTTTGAAGGGAAGAACAAGTTTGGCTGCCATCCATAACAGATATAGAAAATAAGATAACTGGTTTGTCATTCTGAAACAGAATGGAAATAAAAGGCAGAGTTTTCATCATATTGCGTGACAATAAACGATTGATCAGTATTATAGCAATTTGTTAACTAGAGACTCTGTGTTCATTACAGCATTGTTATGTGTACCGTATGTAATATGTATTCTTGATTACATGGTTGTGTTTACACTATTTTTACTTGATGTATAGGTGTTTATCAATTGATTATCATGAGTGATTATTTATGTACCTTCTGTTTTCACACAATTGTTCTTATGGTCCATTGATTTGTTGATTTTGTGTTTTTAAAAACAGCAAAGAGTCTTGCAGCACCTAAATGACTCACACATTAATTCTGGCATTTGCTTTTGTGGACTAGAGCCCACTTCATCAGATACATGGAGTATTATAGCAAGCTTCAGGTTTATGTGCAGTACAATATGGTGCAGGAGTGGGGTGAGAAGGAAATCCAATACAGAAAGTAAAAATTGCAAGGCAGGTGTAACAGTGCAATCCTCTCCTTCTCTACTCAGAAGTCCATTGAAATAATAGGGTTACTCTGAAGTAAATAGGTATGGGATTGCAGCCTAAGGCACAATCCTATCCATGTTTAGACAGAAAAAAGTGCTATGTTTCCAAGCATGCCCCAGCCATGCTGGCTGGGCCATGCTGGGAGCTGTAGGACTTTTTTTACAGTCTAAACATGCACAGGATTACACTCTAAGAGATGGGATGTTGGGAACTGGCTCTTATATATCAAGATTTTTATTTAAAGTGTTTTTATCTCACTCCTTACCTGAAAAGACTCCAGAAACAGTTAACATGAAAGAAAGAAATTAAGAAAGAAAGAAAGAAAGAAAGAAAGAAAGAAAGAAAGAAAGTCACTGCCCACATGCTTATAACCTAAAAAGCCATGACACACAAGGAAAAAGGGATGGGGAGGGAAGAGGGAGGGAAGTCTTCCAGCAGAGCTGGCAGAATGGCCCTGCTTCCCCCCACCCCTCATCTCAGCCTGCTGGAATAGCACAGAGATCAGCACCTGGAGGGAGGCCCTGGGTCCAAATCTGGCCCCTAAAAAAGTAGATGGTCCACCAGGAAAAGGAGTGTACTGAGAACAGTGGCAGTAGAACTTGCTGGCAATCTGCTTACTCCTCCTGCCTCTCACCTCACATTCTGAAAGTTGTCCTCCAGTAAGTTAGCTTCTGACCACCTGGGTCTTGCAGTGATTGCCACATAATTGGGTCTACATGAACAACACAGAGCAGGATTCTTGGACTTAAAGCCAGAGGCAGCAGCCAGAGTTCCCCTCCAAACGTGGCTGTGCTTCTATAGGTCATGGGTGGCTCATTCACTACAGAAAGTCATCCAAGTTTGTTGTCCCCACAACCCAATAAGACATAATTGTGGGCTGAGGCCTAATTCGCACACAGCCCTGTCCATCTCTCAATACTGGCTTGATTCTATCGAAAAGCAGCAGCCAGGTGGTGGGCCCAGGTATGAAGGTGCTACCCAGGGACAAATGCATGCCTCCTCTTCTCTAAGGCATTTGGCAGCATATAATGAGTCTCTTGATTGTCTTTGGCTGATTGTTTTTAAATTGTTTTAGATATATGTTATTGTGCGTGTCATTTGTTTCATGCCATTATGTGAAAGGTTTTTATATTTTATAATTATAAGGTATTTTAATGGTTTTTAATTTTTGTGAACCACCCGGAGAGCTTCAGCTACGGGGCAGTATAGAAATATAATAAATGAATGAAAGTATTGATGACTGAGGGCCCATTCGTAAACACAAGTCCTCACATGATGCTATGTTCAATAACAAACATGTACGTGTGAGCAAGGCATTCCCAAGGGTGAGCTTTCTGATTCTATTCAGCACAGGCCTAGCTTCGAAGGCTTTCAACTTTCAAGGGGAATTAGAGAAAGTCATGGAGGTCACTCTACTGGTGGCTATCAGCAATGATAGCTAAATAAAACCTCCACAGGCAGAGGCAGTAAACATCTGAAGAGCAGATCCTGAGAACAAGCAACAGACTGTGGTTTCTGCCTCTATAGCCAGCTCGCCAACACTCAGAGGTATTTCTCTGTCCGCTGCTGGAAACTGCATACTGGGCCCTGGGTATGATCTAGTGAGTGTGTGCTCTTGGTGTGTGTTAAAAGAAGGATTTGGAAATGCATCCAAATTTCATTTGAAAATAAAATTAAAGCCTACAGAAAATTCCACTAAGGAACACATGCTTCTTTTTTTCCTTAATGTTTTAGGAAGCCTCTTTCTCAAGACTCCCCTTCTCCGATTTTACACCAGTAATGCAAGATAAGGACCATGAATTTGCTCAGTTTAGTTTATCCAGAATAGTTACTCATATCCCTTCTGGCTGCAATCCTACACATATTCATCTAGGAGTAAACCTCACTGAATTGTATGGAAATTATTTCCAAGTAAATATGCATAGGAAAAATGTGGGGCTCGGGAGTTCCAGAGTTACAGTAGTTAATTCCAGTCCTTTCCCTAGTCCATCCAGGTGCCTAAGGGTGCCTCCGAAAAGGGGAGGGTGAAATCGTCCATTCTTAACCCTTTAGGTGCCCCAGAATGAGGGTAAGTCTAGATACTTAATACAAGGGATACAGTGTAACCAGTCCACATTAAGGACCTTGGCACTGTTACCCCATCCTTGAATATATTATTCCCTCGAAAGTGATTCCTACTGAATGCAATGCCACGTTTCCCAAAGAGGGCTACAATTGTGAGCAAATTACTTGGAAATAAATCTCTTTGAAATCAATGAGACAAACTTGGAGTAATTCCTTTCTTGATTGATGGGTTGGATTGGAAACACTTATAAAATATTTCGAAAATGACCTAATTAAACAGAGGGCACCCGATTCGGGACGTAGGGCCAAATCAGACATTAGTTTATGGCTGTGTCTGGCAGCTATGTCTTTTCCTTTTCTTTTTTAGGTGCAGGGAGCCCAATCCGGATCATAAAAGCCCCCCTACCCTACTAAGCTAGGGTCCTGATCCGAATAGAGGGCCGTGCACCTATTCTAGAGCAATAATGAAAAAGGACATAGAAACTAGATACAGATTTAAAGTAGTGTCTGGTTTTGCCCTCTTGCCTCTGGCTCTAGAATCCTAAGGCACAGGAGATCCCGATCCAATCCATGTTTACTCGGAATTACAACTTGACACTACGCATGTTTACTCTGAAGTATGTCCCACCGATTTCAAAGGAATTGACATCTGAGCTTAGAATCAAAGTCATCTGTGGAGTTTTACCTTTGATTTCTGGAACATGATTCCGGATGATAATGAAAAAGGACTGGCTACCTTGGGGTCCATAAATAATGATGATGATGAACAACCCACAGAACTGTTTAACGCAGGTTGGGCTTAACTGACATTTCTGGCTGCCATTTGGTAAATCCTGGCCATCAATGTCAGCCGCTTTTGCCCTTTTCGTCTTCAAAACGGTCTTACTCAGAAATAAGCCCCACTGATTTTACTGGGACTTACTCTTGAGTAAGTGGATATGAAATTGCTCCCTTAGAGTTGTATCCAATGTTAGTCTACCTTAAGATCCATTTATTTCAATAGGTGTACTCTAAATAGGACTAACATTGGATACAATCCTTACAATGCAGTCCTATACATGTCTACTCAGAACTAAGTCCCATTGAGTTTAATAGGGCTTGCTCCCAGGTAAGTGGGTATAGGATTGCAGCCTGGATTATTTAAGAGTTCGACAATAAGAAAATACATTTTGTTTCCCATTTCCCCCCAGGAGGATCTCAGGACCTGCGACATTAATTTAAGACGGACGGCTTCATATTTACATACGAAGCCCAGGCATTGTATTCAGGGACTGCGATCCTCTGTACTCTTACCTGGGAGTAAGTCCCACTGAACTCAGTACACACTTCTTGGAGTAAATGTGCATACATAGGCCGGGCTGAAAGTCTAGGAATGAAACGTATCTCACATTAAAGGCTGGAGGTTCATGGGGGTCCTGTTCTCCCCATTTTGCAGACTGCAGAGGGGAAACTGACAAGACAGAGAGAAAGTGAGAGATAATGGATTCTTTCCATTACTGATGTTAATGTTCCGTGTAATCATTTCTCCATACGTTTTACAAGACGGCAATCCTAGTTGGGTGTATTTGTTAATGTATTACTGTTGTTAACATCTTGGATTGTTAATTCTTTGCTATACTTTGAATTAAAATGAAAAGTAAGGTAAGGTAAACCTACTTGTAAGGGGCATACTGGCCAGAAAGGCGAAATGACAATTTTAAAAGTACATCATCTCAGGCCTCTCCTGGAGGCTCCCTCCAACCTATTATGGAACAGGTAAAGACAGCAGAAAATTAGTCAATTCAATACAATAGCGCTGATTGTGAAGGCGGCACATCTAGCTCTCGATAGTCCTTGTGGCTTGTTTTATCATTTGTTTCTTGCCATAGGCTTCTTTTTTTTAAGTAAGATGATGGGGAAAAAATTAAAAACTTTAAGAGAAGGAAGATTTTTTTAATACTTGACAACTGGGTGTGGTGGGATTATAAATAATTATAAATAATTGCTGGCTTTTTAGAATATAATATATGGACGAAACGTATCTTGAGATATTCTCATCTATTTCAGTTTTTTGTTTTCTTTTTTTCATTGAGACAAATCGTTTCATTTTAGAAAACAGAATATAAAACCAGCCCTTTTTACCCCAGTCTCAGGAAATCACCTTTCGACTAACACCTGTGGATCAGTTAGCTGGACTGCAGTCTTATCTACATTTATGTCGGGGTCAACCCCACTGAACACACCCAAGCTTAGTTCTGAGGAAATACGCATGAGCTTTGCATGGTTCCAGTGCAATCCTCTACATGTCTACACAGAAGTATGCCCCAGTGAGTTCAATGGGACTTACTCCCAGGTAAGCGGGCATAGGACTACAGCCTTAGTTAAATATGTATGCCTCGCCTTTCCATCACGACAGACTTCCAAGGCAGCGTCCAATTTAATAATTGATAGTAACAATAATAAACAAAGTTACACATAATAATTGTATTATTATTAATAAATATAGACTAAAGTCAGTGGAAGAAAAAAGAATAAAACAGCACCACTAGTCAACACTTACTAGCAACGCAAGTGCGTGGGAGACACCGAGGTAGCGCTATGGTTCTGGCGGGGGTGGGGGGAGAGGGAGGGTGTTATAATTTTTTTTATAAACATACAGCCCACAACGGTAAAATTAGGGTTACATTGCCACTTCCCCCGCCCTGCTGTGTCAGGTAGCGCCGTTCATCAGGTGTGCCCGCATTTCCACTCCGGGAGAAGCAACACCTGTTGAACATCTGCCTGGCGCAGTTGTTAAAAGTGGAGAAAGCTATCCTCGGGCGGGGGGCGGCCTTTTAGGCGCGCTGCTCCCCGCCCCTACTTGATTTAGGTTGATCTTAGGTGAGACTCTGCAAAGAGACCTTCATTCCCTTCGCCTGGGACGCCGAAGCAGCCCCAAATTCCCGACTTGGCTCCGAAGCCAAGCGCTCGAGAAAGGAGAGACCGCGCATCTTTCGGATCAGGGAGGGAGCAGCCCAAGAAGCCGGCCTGGATTCTGAGATGGATGTATTTCAACTGAGCTTAGGAGAAACAAGATGGTTCAGGAGGAGCAAACGGCCTGATGCCCAAACGAGTTAGATCCGAGTCCCTAACATGCAGCCGGCGTGACAGGCACTTTTCTCCAAGCCCCCACCGTTAGGGCGGGAGGGCCCGGGGCCTTCAGTCCGAAGGCCCCGGGCTCCCCAGTTTGTGGCCGATGATCGCAGCTAGACGAAAACAAGGTTCCTTAGACTTCTGGAGCCAAGCGAGCCTTGCGAAACTCCTCTGGATTAAAATGGCGACGTTGCTTTTGTGAGCAACCGAGGCCCCCCGGGGAGCCCAGCTCAGGCCCGCCGCACCCAAGACGGGCAGAAGGGGCTGTTCTGGGGCGGGCATCCAATTAATGTTGCCCTTTAAGCAACGGAGGCGGCTGTCATGAATTAGGTCGCGGGTGTTTTTTAATCGTTCTGCGGGAAAACCAATTGTCCTTTTGCACTTACGGGCTACTACTCTTTAGTTTCTTCTCCTAACTTGGTTGATAAAAATTGTCAAACGGGAACAGGTGCCTGTGTTTATACCACGTTGGACGTAATCCTAGGCATGTTCAGACAGACGAACGTCCCACAGCTCCCAGCATCCTCTAGCCAGCCTAGCTGTCTGTCTAAACATGCTTAGGATTGCGTTCTTAAGCATTAAGGCCTGCCCAGGCTGCAGTTCCCAATCGGTTTACTGAGAACTCAGGTGGCTAGTTCTCATTGATATGCCAAACCAGAATTCGGATTGGGATCAACGAGGGTTCTCCTCAGTCCGGCGCCTGTTTACATGGATGTAAGTCTCATAGACTCAATCTTATATTCACTTACCTGGGAGGAACTCAGTGGGGCTTACTTCTGAATAGATCTGAATGGGATTGCGCTGCTAATGTATTTATAAATAGAGTACTTCTGTTTCGTAGTTAGTGACTCACAGCCTCAGCTCCCTTACTCATTCCGGTGTAAGACATTCTGCTCCTTCCTCTGGGAGTTTATTCCCAGTTGAATAGGGCCTGCTCCTGAGTAAGTGTGCATCGTTTTATAAAGCGACTCAGTATTCGATTCCTGCATGGAGCAGGGGGTTGGATTCGATGGCCTTGTAGGCTCCTTCCAACCCTACTATTCTATGATTCTACTACCATTGAAGTCACTGATTTCCAAATAAAGACAGCTAGGATCAGTCTGTTAAGGCGGCAGCCTTTATGAACGCTTATCTGGGAGCAGCACTCTCTATCGAACACAGTGGAACCTACTTTTGAGTAGACAGGTATAGGATTATGCGGAGGCAATAGTACAGAGGCCGAATCAGACTGTTAAAAGTTCCCCAAGGATCGGGTCCATTCTCGTGGTTTTAAAGCCTCTTTCAGAGAGGTTTATATGTTCTTTTCTAACTAAAACACAAAAACTAAACTGTATTCCAATAATAGATTAATAATAATAATGGTACTGACTGGGTTGATCCAAAACACAGCCTAATCTGATACCTTTCTCGCTATACAACCACCACCAAAAACAACTAGATTAGATTCCCCTCCTTGAAACTTCTTCTTCACAAGTTCGGGCACAATGCTACCGAAGTCCTGGGATCTCATCTCACCCGGGTGAAGTGAGTGTGGCGAATTTGTCTTGCAATCCCAATGCTTCTGACCAATTGTGCTGTCTCGGGCTGGTTGCTCTTATTTTTATTTTATGTTGAAATGTCATCCAATTCCGCAAAAAAAGAAGAAAGCCGTTCCTTCTCTTCCTCCCCACAAACGTCTAAATAGAAGGGGCGTCCCAGCGGCTCCGAATGCCGACCCTGGACGGTCCCAGTTCCCGCGGGGGGGGCGTTGGTTCCGCCGAGGTTGGGGCTGTGTTTGGAAACTGACAAGGTCCCCTGCTATAGTGGCGCGGAGCGACGGGGCGTTGGGTCAGTTTCGACATTCCCAGAATTGCAAGTTCAGGTATAGGCGGCGAGAGAAAGATGATGAGGTGAAAGAAAGAGCAGATTTCAGTTTTGCCCGTTAGTGCCAGATTCTCCGCTCTTACAAAACACTCCCAAGTGGGGAAATGAGACCATGACGAAGGAAGAAACGTGTTCACTAGCGGGTCGAGCATTAAATACGAACATTTAATCTGGATCTATATTTAATATGAGAACAACGCTAAACTTAAAATGCGCGCGCTCGCTCGCTCTCTGCCGAACATTTTATGTTTTCCCACGAGTAAAATTCGGCCTGATTTTAGAGACATTATTTGTAAGGCTTCAAATGGATCTTAGCAACTGTGTTAGTTCACAATTAAAACCGATCTGCACTTTCACTGGGCCAGATTTTTGAACCGAAACCAAGCCGGGTTGTTAACCATTTGGAGAAGCGGCATATATATATATTTTTTTAAAAAAATAATTAAGTGGGCAATCCTATGGATACTTGCCTGGGAACAAGCCCCATTTAACACAGTGGAATTTACTTCTGAGTAGACATGCCTAGAATTGAATGTAAATATATTAGGCCAGTCCCCCTCCATTGCATATCCCAAACAGGGAAGAGATATACATAATATCTGGAAGGATGGATAGACATAAAAACCATAAAGAAAAGGCAAACCTCACCAACAAAGATTAAGGCCCCAATCCTAAACACAATTAACTGAAAGTAAGCTTCCTTGAGCAAAATGGGGCTTATTCCTAAATAGACATACACTGGATTGCGCTGTGTGAGAAGAAAAAATGAAAACATTAGAAGAGAAAAAAGAGTCGGAAAACGGGGAGGACAGAAAGGCTGCAATCTTATACGCATTTACTTGGGACTAACCTCCATTGAAAACAATGACTTACTTCTGAGTAGACATGTAGAGGATTGCATTGTTAATGTCCCCTTGATGTTAATGAGATTTCCAAGAAATTCTACGTGTGGCCCGATCCAAAACACGCTTACTCAGAAGGAAGTCCCACTGCATGGGTCTTACTCCCGAGTAAGGGTGGATAAGGATTACAAGCCCAAGTTGAAAGAACTGAAACCAGCGCTGAGGGAGAGACAGGGAGGGCTACGATCCCTAAACCAACTTTTTTAAAAGCGCAAACAACAGTGCAATCTTATCCGTGTCTACTCTGAAGTAAGTCCCATTGAGTTCAGTGGGACTTACTCACCGGTAGGCGTGCAGTAAATCCAAACTTTGAGGGTGGAAGAATATTTCTGATTGGCAACACGTTCTAATAATTAACACGCACCCTAGACACACACACACCGATGTTCCGTAGTGGTTACTGAGAGAGATGCCCAGCCTGACAAACAGACCTTTTTGAAAAGGAAAGAAATCCCAGCTTTGAGGGGCACGGGGAAGAATATTTCTGACTGGCAACACATTTTAATAATACACACACACACCCCGATGTTCCCTGCTGGCTGCTGAGAGAGCTGCCCGGCCTGACAAGGAGACCTTTTTGAAAAGGAAAGAAAAGCGGAATGTTAAAAAAGGAGTGGGGGCATCAATCCAAAAGAAAAGTGAGGAGCTCATTGCCATTAAAAGAGGGGGGTCCTTTGGTGGCTCTTGGGTGGGAGATCCCGGCCTCCCCCAGGGAGCGGGGGGGGGCTTTGTGCCCTAGCCACCCAAGTTTGCAATATACAGTCTCTAGCTTGCCAGGCCCGGGGGGGGGGGGAGGGAGTCTGTCACGTGACCCGGCCCCAGCGCCTGCCGTAAAGGGGCCGAGCCCTAGATGAAGGGGATCACTTTAAGGCCGCGATTAGGCGAGAGAGGAGCCAGTGAAGGCGCGATAGGCGAGCTGGGTCAAAAGCGGCTATCAGGCTATCAGAGATAAAGGCGGAGGCAGAAGCGGCCCCGGCGGTGCCTCGCTTCAAAGGGCGGGTTGCTGTTCAGGACTCGGGGGGGTGTCTAGGAACTCGTCTTCTTCTCCCCTCCTTTTAATTGTTTTACCCTGGGTTTTTGCTTTCTTCTTTTTTTAAATTCTTATTGTTTTTGCTTCGGCCCTCCTCATCATGGGACTTTTCCCTTCTCTCTTACGACGTAAGTACTTTTATCTCCCCCCCCCCCGGTCCCTCCGTGTAGCAAACTTATCTATTCTGCAGCTGGGCTTATCTACCAGATAATGGCACACTTGGAGAAGCTGGGAGGAGGGGGGGGGGTCCATTAGCTTTGGAAAGACCTACTTTTGATAACCGTTTCTGTGATTTACGGGTTTGCTGATTAAATCCCCCTTTTGAAAAGGAAAAAAAAACCCCACTCATAATCTTTTCAGATTACTGTGTTCATACAGGAGAGGTTCTCTTTTTCTCGCTTCTTCCCCGCACCCCTTTCCTTATCGCGAAGGTCGCTATAGGGTTGGTTTGGAAGATATATATATGTATGCTTCCCATTCCCCATCAGACAGATTTTGCAAGGGAGTTACCCGTTTTCCCCCACCTTCGTTTAGCACGCTACTTCTCTTACACCCGGATTATAATAATAATAATAATAATAATAATCCCACTCCGGCAACTAAGTCCTATTTTAGTTTGAATGAATTTTACTTCTAAGAAAGTGGCTTTAACCTGCAGCCCTATACCCGCTTACCTGAGAGCAAGCATCATTACATGGGGGGGGGGGGTAACTTCGGTGTAGACAGGATTGGACTGTTAAGATCTTGGTCTCCTTAAAAACAACAACAGCAACAAAACAGAAAACAAAGTTGCAGTGGGATCCCACCCCTCTGCGTGTCCTAACTCAAAATTAGGTGATCGTGGAAGGGTTTACTCTCAAGTAAGTGCGGGGAGGATTGAAGCCTTTTGGTGGGGTTTTAAAGATTTGGCCGAAAGTATTTCCGCCGGTTTCAAGGGGAACAGAACTTTACTTCCTGATAAACAGGCAGTTCGACCCCGTGCACATTTACTCCGAAGTAAGTCCCCTAAATTTAATGGGACTTGCAACCAGTTTGGGGAACATTCCCCTCCCCCCCCCCCCGCGAAGAAAACTGTAGAGGGCTAGCCTACGACTTTTGTTTGCGATCTTGCAATTAATCGGATGTACACTTCCATCGACTTCGCTCTAGAATTCCTCTCTAAATAAGGCTGCCAACCCAGAGTGGCCTTGAAATCCATTAACTTCAGCGGGTAAATCTGAGAATTTGTAATCGAGAGAAAACTCCCTTGAATTTGATAGGCTTACTTCCGAGTAGAAGTTCGAAGGCGCGGCTGTCGGTTAAGTCAGCCTTTAGTATTAAGAACGCATTGTTCTTTCGTGTTTTTGTCTTTCCAAAAACACAAACATCAAAAATATTGCTGTTAGTTTGTATTACATAATTTTTGCTTACTTGAATTTAAAGTTTCTTGAACTGTCACGTTAATTTGTAAGGCGAATTCTGGCTCAATATCTTGAAAGCCCTTTCTACTTTACAGCTTTTATTTTTATTTTTTAATAGGCCAGTAAAAGTTTGTCTCTCATTTCCTCTGAGGATTTCAGAGCTGCAAATCTCTCTCCCCTGCCCTGCAATTTATTTCTTTACTTTTATTTTGTTTTAGGCTAAGGGGCTGTCCCAAGGTCACTTCGTAAAGGTTTCTAAGTGGAGACCAGAACCCAGACTTCCCAAGTTCTAACCCACCATTCTAGCCACCACATCACCCGTGCACTCTGAGTTTTGGGGGCAAAGTGTGGGTTTGGGGGCAAAGTGTGGCTTTAATATGTAGGACCAGGTTTTGTGATTGGTTTGGCTGCTGTATTAATGTCACCTACTTTGATGTTCTAGTTGAAGTTATTGCCTGGATTTATTTATTTTTAAATTGTCATTAGGATGACCATTGGCAACTAGGAAAATTATGTTATTTGGGGGAAAGCCCACCAGTTTGAACCATCTCAGTGTTCAGGGGCTGGGGAAGCTAAATGATTGTGGTCACTGAATTTGGGGAAGTTAGTTTCCTTTTCTTCTTCTTCTTGGTCCAGTCCTTTTGCAGAAAAGGACCACCACAATTCAGGACCACTGCTTTCCTGCAAGCAAGAATTGCAGCCCAGTAACATTTACTTGTGAGTAAGTCTCACTTGAAATTGGGCCTTACTCTTGAGTAGACAGGCCTAGGACCCAGCTGTTGATATTCCCCAGATTAAATAGCTTTAAAAGATGAGCTCTATTATTACACTTGCAATGGGCCAGATTACAACTCATCTTAAGGCCCAGGTTTTACACTCACTGGAAAGCAAACTCCTTTCAAAGAACTGGGACTTGCTTCCGTGTAAATGCAAGTGGGGCTGAGGTCTAATTCATTAAAAATAATGGGAACACACCTGTTTGGTCATTTTTAGTGGTGTATCTTAACTGGGTGGTAAATTGTGTGCTAGTCCTACTTAGAGTAGACCTGTTGAAATGAATGGGACTTAAATTAAACTAACATTGTATCCAATCTTAAGTTTTGACTTCAGCTGCCTGAACTGTTAAACTGTTACCCTTTGTCTAAATAGGCCAAGTTTTCAGTTTAGTCCTAGGCACAAAATTAGGCTGCATACCATTCCTGACTGCTTCAGATACATACAATGCCAGCCACAACGTGGCCATGTGATTCAAAATGTGCTTTGCTGGCCATTAATGCCAATATGATTCTAACACTTTTATAATCGGGGTGTAAATGAACTTCAGGGGCTCCAATGAGACTTACAATCTTCTTGCTTTATCCACAAAATGGTGAGCTGTCAGTGCTGTCTAGGGAGAAACCATAATGGCCTTGATCAGACCAAAGGTCTATTTTGCATCCACCAGCTGGATGGCTGTGGGCTTTCATCAGGCTTTCCCTTGTTCCTTCTCAGCAGCTGATACTTCCCAGATCAAATGATGACAGTTTAGCATTCCTGGCTCATCATTTTGTTTTGCTTTTAATTAATGGGTATACATACCCTCCATAAGTGTATCCGATCATATTTTTTCAAAGCCAACAGCCCATCACAACCTCTTGTGGGTAAGAATGCTGTATGTTTAACTGTGCATCGTGATGTATGTCCCTTTTTCATTCCTGAAGCTACAAGCCATTCCTGAAGCTACAAGCCATACTTGC
The DNA here is from genome assembly GCF_057233095.1 of Heloderma suspectum. Taxonomy (NCBI): domain Eukaryota; kingdom Metazoa; phylum Chordata; class Lepidosauria; order Squamata; family Helodermatidae; genus Heloderma; species Heloderma suspectum. Next base: position 302,650,936 of record NC_139461.1, on the reverse strand, counting down.
CAAGTAGTAAGTCCATTGGATATAGTGGGTCTTACTTCTGAGAAAACATGCAGAAGATTGGGACTCCCAAATCTTTGTTTTTCTTTGATTTGTAGCCTGTTCCATTCTATGTGTTTAAACAAGGTTACTGCAATATGGTGGAGCCTTTTTTCTTTTCCATATGCACGTTTTTATCCTCAAAGGGGTCCATCATTCTCCCATAGCTTACTAGATATGTTTTAGTAAGACCTATTTCATGGAAATGTATTCTCAATATTTGCCAGATGTATTATAAGAGTGTATGAACTTTTTTTCATTTGATAAGTTATCAGACTGAAGTTGTTTCATATCAGCTGGTACATAACGGATGGATCAATTCACTTGGAGCTGAAATGCCAGTTCTGAATTGATCTCCTCTATAAGAGGATGTTTCAAATAGGTTTGTGTGGTGCTATGATCTGTTTCTGTGCTATTCTTGATTCCTGAAAATGTGTTCCATGTGTCTTTCCATCCAGAACTATCCCTCCCCATCATCACCCTACACACACACACACACACACACACACACACACCAAATATCATTTGAGGTGAAATGTTTCAATCCACAACTCCTAACTGTAGTGAATGCCTGTCATGGATTTTCTGTTGAGTTTTGGGACTTCATCCCTTCAGCTGCTTCTAGGGTAATCCAACTCAAGGCAATAGGGCTACTTCAAAGTAAGTGGATTTGAGCATACTGCATCTTGCTCACTTCGAAGGAAGAATTATTAAGGCCTTCCTGTCAGGGAAATGTGCTTAGTATTATTAGAGTCTACAATCTTGTGCACACTTACTAGGGAGTAACCACCACTGCACTCAGTAGTTTTTAATTGTAAGTAACCTTGCATAGGATCATGCAGTTACTTAGGGTACAGTTACTGCAGTTTCATCTTTTTTTAATCAATAAATCAGTGGGAGTGAACTGAAGAATGTGTCTACCATTGGCTTTTTATTTCAATTAAGTGTACTTTAGGACTGCTTCATCTGTTACTAGGGCTGTAGGGCTGATGTCCAGAGCTTCATATAGACTATAGAGCAATGCTATAAAAGAATTCAGGTGAATGTATGAGACCCTTTGTGGTGTAGGGCCTGGGATTCAGAGAGAGAGAATGCAATAAAGCTCTCTAGATGTTCTGGCCCAGTTGCCATTCCAGGATTGTTATGAAGAGATTATGTCATAGTTTTAATTGTATAGCTTTCGTTCCCTTAACTGTATGCTCAGCTGCCTTAGGAATTTATGCTGAAAGGTGGCTTATGAATTTCCTAAATAAACAAATAAAAAATGCAACAGACTACTGCCATGTAAACTACTCTGACCACCTTGGCGGAAGGATGAGCTACAGATGGGGGGGGGGGTGAGAAATTAAGCTAAAGAAGTTTAGCTAGGGAAAGCTTCACCAACTGACTGATATTTATTTATTTATTTATTTATTTATTTTAGTTTTGGCAGGGCAAGCTGCAGTTAAAGCACAGGAGTGGAGGAAGTATAAAACAAAATAAATAAAAAACTGGCCCTCCTAAAATTACAAATACCTTCTCCACACCTTTGTTGGTGTTCAACCTGCTCTCTTCAAGATGTAGAACAGGGATGTAAAAAGCTGGAAGAGGCAAAGTTGGTTGGCAGAGGGTGGATACAGGACCGAACGCCTGTCCTTATTTCTCTTCTCTTTGTTTTCAGGTGCTTGAAAAGCAGCCTGAGTTGCCACAGCCTGCGAGGCTTAGCCGAGCTCTTCATGTCCCACCTCCGGCCTTTGCCCTCAGACATCTTGGCTTGCCTTGATTGTGCTCCATCAGCTGCTGCTTTGCTCTCTCAGCCCCTGCTTCGAAGGATATAAAATGTACCAGAGCTTGGCTCTTGCCCCTAACCCTGGCCAGTCGGCATACTCCCACGACTCCAGCAATTTCCTGCATTCGCCAGCAAGTCCAGCCGTGTATGTGCCCACCAGCCGGGTGCCTTCAATGCTCCAGAGCCTGCCTTACCTGCAGAGTTGTGAACCTGCTCATCAGAGTCACCCGCTGAGCAGCCACCCAGGATGGGCACAGACCGCCAGTGCCGAGGCATCGCACTTCAATGCTAGCAGTCCTCATCCGCCGTCGGGCTTCTCCTATTCCCACAGTCCCCCTGGTGGTAGCAGCGCCGGACGAGATGGAGGCTACCAGAGCCCACTATTACTAGGTGCCGGGGGGCGTGACCAGTATGGCAACACCCTGGTGCGTTCGGTCAATGGATCCTACTCCAGCCCTTATCCGGGTGCTTATGTCAGTCCTGCGGAGATGCCGCCATCTTGGACTGCGGGACACTTTGAGAGCAGCGTCTTGCATAGCCTCCAGACACGACAGGGGACCTTCTCTGGCCGGAGACCCACCTTTGGTATGTAGAGTATCAACACTAGAAGCTGCTCCAGTTTTGTGTGAATCTCTGCTACCAGGGAATTTAGGCCGGAGACGTTCCCTTTCCGGAGCTGAAGGTGGTATGATGGAGGCCTTGTTTGCCCATTTCTTTTGTCCTGTTGTCATCCGCTGTAAAACGCAGGGTTTTGGAGCACTGCAGGCCCTTGCAAAATCTGTCCGTGGAAATACCAGTGAAGTGGGCACGCCACATTTCCTGTATCATACCATGTTCAGTACTCTCTCTTAGGAGGGGGAGGGCATCGATCTGTGTCCAGTCTGAATTTATCACAAGCAAAAGCCCCACACCTGGAAAATCCTGCAAATCCACCGTGAGCCAAAATATGTGACTAGTAGACTCTAAAAGGCATGTCTACACTATATACGTTGAAACCAGTATCGAGCCACTTTGTCACTGTTCTCGTCAAGTATGCTAGCCTGGAAATCATGTCTGTAAAGAGAATTTTCTAAGAAGCAGCAAGTCAAATGGCCTCTGGGTGTATGCGTGTTGGTTATGGAGGGCAAGTTTATTGATGTGCATTAGCCATGATGGCAAAATGGAACCTCCATCATTCAGAGTCTCTGAAAACCAGTTGCTTCTACAAAGCCTGCTCCAGGTCATGAAGACATCATGACTGGGCGCTGTTGAAAACAGGAGGGTGGGCTATATTGATGTCTCTTACCATCTTAAGGTGTTTTGACAATGGATTGATCTTACATGGGTGCCCACACAGTCATTCATACCTACAACATCCCCATGATTGGATTATGGTCTATTGGAGATGGTATTGAGAATGCTACATAAATGGTGGTGTTGAAGAGGGGGATGTGGTATACAGCAGTCATAGAATATTGGACAGTGTTATTCTTCTGACTCGCAACTCAATCTTGCCTGCCATAAGAGAATACATATAGAATACATATAGAATACATTAGTTTTTGTGAACCGCCCAGAGAGCTTCGGCTATTGGGCGGTATAGAAATAAATAAATAAATAAATAACATATACGTATAGAATACATATAGAAATGTATTCAATAAATAAATACCCCTATCATGTTAGAATCTTTAGCAACTGTTGCCCCGACTGTAAGAATCTATTTTCCGTAACAATGAAGGCTAGGAAACTGTAAAGACTGGGGGTTGGATCCAGATTTAGTCATACATAGAGTAGGCCCATTGAAATCAATGGGACTTAAATCAGTCATGACTAATTCAAGTCCCATTTATTTCAATGGGTCTACTCAAGATAAGGGTGCTTCCAGACTGATAAGGTATTTTGCAGCTATTCCATCTCTAATGTATTTTCTGTGGTAAGAGAAAAGGTTGAAGAAGCAGTTAGAAAATACACGAGGGTTGCGTGTTGACGATGGTGTCGTCTGTACCTTCTCTAAAATTCTGTGATTGAGGAGGTTGATGGCACAATAAAAGCCTGGAAGCAGCCTACAACTGGATCCAACCCAAATTCTGGGATGTGCAGAAGTGAGTGTTTGCATGCACATGAATGCATGGGGTATTGCTGTGCTCTGCAAGCATACAGTAAATGGGTGGTGTTGTTAGTGATGTCACAGGAACTCTTGGAACATACTGGCTATCACTGTCCAGATGCAAAGAAATGTGGAGCGGGTACACTGTAATGTTTCTCATGACTCGAATGTAGATTATTTAATGCAACTTACTATAGACTATAGAGCAATACTGCTAAGTGCAGGAAGGAATCCAGTTTAAAGCATCCCTGGCAGATAGCTGCCCAGTCAGTCTTTGAATATCTCCAGCAATGGAGAGCCCACAACCTCCCCAGGCAGTTGGTTCCATTTACTTGGAAGCAAATGTGCATTGATGCAACCAGCTTGTGGCTAAGCGTGCCTTGGAGCCTGTGACTTTTGAGATTTGGACTGGGGATGGAGCGTGCTAGGTGTGCACACCTGGCCACTATGCCTCATCAGCTTTGCTCACTATGAAATCTGTCAAGACTAGCAAAAACAGGAAAGAATCATTTGGGTCCAATGCTGATTGCTGTCAAAACTTTGGCCTTGCTTTGTGTGGAGGGGAAAGAGAAGAAAGGAGATGTGTTCATACAGCTATTGAATGAACTACACTACAGTGTACTTTCCAGCATCTGTTAAAACACTTCCACATTTCTTCTTAGAATTGAGGTAAAACTTCTATTGGCATCAAAGGGACTAGCACCATTGTTTAAACATAGGTATGTCATTGCAGTAGGTCTTGGGACCACATCACTTTGGTTCAACCCCAAGATGGCAAATTAACCAGGTTGCCAGGGCAATTTAACCTCTTCCTACTGAAATCCTAGGAATATTTTTGGAAGGGTGGTAGTATTGTGACTTTTGGGTTTCAGAGAATCGGGGTTTTGTTAGCTGTCACCTGTCAAACATATATAAAACCAAGTGCAATGTGAAAAATAGGACATGTGCCATGGAAGTGAAGTTTTCAGCTGGCAGATTAAAAATAGAAGAACTTCCCATTCTTTGGACATTTGACAACTTAAAAACTCAGTGAGCTGAAAACTATCTGCCAGTTTAAAAGAATATCTTCAAAATTGAGGTCTTGTTCATACTGTGGCTGTAGAAGAGTTCTTACTTCAAGCACTAGTCTTTGTGGCACAACCATAACTCAACATTTATAGAAAAAAAATATTTGCAACTCTATAGTAGAGGGGCTAGACCTCAGTATTTCTGTTGTCAAGTTCTGCAAAAACTCCTGCAAGAAGGCAGCCTGATCCTATGCATGTTTACTCGAAGGTAAATCAAAAGTAAGTGCATATAGGAGCATTGGAATATTGCTGTGTTCACTTCCTGGAGCTGTCAAAAGTAACCCCCAGTTTTACTGGGAGCGGTTGCTTAAAAAAAACCTCTGTTTCCTTGAAAAATTAAAAGCAAATGAGCTTTGTTGTGCCTTTCCAAAGCTGTGTTGGTGAATAGCCTTTTATATTCATATTATGTGACATACAAGAGGCAGAATGAGGTAGCACTTTCCCCGCAGGGCTGAAATAATAGTAGGTTCTTTGAGTGTCTTTCTTTCCCCAACAGTGATATCTGTTTCTCTCTCTACAATATCCAAGTTGTGCTGGTTTCAATCCTGAGTCTAGTTGGTGTTTAAATTAGGTGGGCAGATTTACAGCTTCTGCCCTTTAAAAGTAATTTATTGGGGTAAATGAGTTTAGATTTGAACAGACTCCTGGGCTCCTAATTCGCCTTCTTCACCCAAACAAATCTCTCCCCCCCTTCCCTGCACCCTATGGCATCCATCAACATAGACACTCAAAATCACCCAAGGATGGCACAATCAAAGCCACTTCACTTCGCTTTTAGTTCACACTATTTAAACAACAACAACAACAATGATCGAGTCAGGCAAATTTTCTTCCTCGCTGACACTTGGCTAATAAAATCGGTCTTGATCTGGTTTCTAAAATGTCACTTCATTTGGGTTTACATTCTGGAGCCTTTTTAAAATCGACTTGGCTTTTGGTTTATGGTGGTATTTTATGTCTTCTTCCCTGCCCCATCTCTATTCTTTATCCGAAGAACAAATCAGAATTAGATCCTTTCTCTGCACCTCTTGCCAATTCAAGGTGAAGGCTCTAGAATTTTAAAAGCCCTTACTCTGAGTAGCCCACTGAAATAAATAGAAATAGCTTCTGGAATAGGAGATTTGAGGATTGTTGCTTAAATGCCTTCAGGATCACAGTTCTAAGTAATGTCCAGTGCCGCCAACATTGTTGGAGGAAAATATTTTTCAAACTTTATTCAAAAAGCAAGAAAATGTAAGTTTTACAATACCGGTTTTCTACTATACCTTTATCTACCAACCAGTTTGCATCACATCTGCATTGGATTTTACTCTTTTACATGGCAGAGAATCCCATGAATTTCCCAGTCGGTTCTGATTCCAAATTTACGGGCTGCAAGATTTAATCAGTAAATGTGCTCACAGATCCTCAGCATGTTTACTCAGACGTAAGTCCCACAATTTCAATGGGATTCTCAATTAAGTAAACATAGGACAGCAGCCCTAACTAAAGCGGCTGATTTTAAACTATATTTACTTTGGTGTAGTTTGCACACTCTCCAACTATGCCCAGTGATTTGGGAGTAGATCCCTGAACATAAATTCCCGGAAATAAACTGGTAGAAGTGGGTTGCATATGTCACTACAATTCTATGGGACTATTCGCATTAAATTTGTATACACTCTTGAGAGTTGTTGGTCAGTCCAGTGCTGATGCAAAATTGGAAACAGTGAGGTTTCTGTCTAACAATGAAGGTTACAATGTAACAACAAAAAATGGTTTAGCTTACATGTCCATTGCTATCAAAACAGTATTTACCTTTCTTTACAACCTTATTTAAATATTTTTTCAATTTACAAGAGGAATACATTTGCCAACTTTTCATTAACATTTCAAACATAACCACAACTTTCACTGACATATTCTCTTTTTTAGAGTTACCGGAGATCAAATTAATTTCAAGTATAACATACAATACGCTGCAAATTTATATTGCCCTCCCTAACAATGTTTAATGTTTTTGCTTTAGATGGTCAGTGTCAATATTACGGTATAGGATTGAGTCTAGCAGGCTTTTTACACATCCCTTCTTGGATGAGTTATGTATTTTTAATCCACCCAATATAAAAAGTTCTTTGGGTGGATCACACTGGGCTAAAGGAATAAAATGCAATGCAAAAAAATGCCCTACTTCCTGTAGTGAGGCCTTTTGTTTTACACTGATATCTAAATTGTTACTGAACTATCACAGATCAATTTAAATTACAGGTGATCAACTAAGGATGCTATTCAATGCATGCTTGGACAGAAAAAAGTCATAACACTGTTGGGAGTTGTAAGAGTTTTTCTGTCTAAACATGCATGGGATTGCATCCTAAGTATATGAAATTACTTGTCGGGGTGGGGGGGTTGTTAAGCAAGTTAAACTTTACTGTTTAACTGTTAAACTGATTATAATTTTAATATTAAAAAATCAATACACTGTGTGTAAATGGTTTTTCTATAATCTAATTGTTCAGTTGAGTAGGCTAAGCACACTTAAATCAGGAATTCAAGAGTTAAGTGTAGCATACATACAGCCTGTTCTAGTTCAGATATTTTAATAAATTAGCATGAACTTATTAAAATACTTGAGCAACTAAAACAGTTAGTCTATATGGGTGCTACACGTAACCCTTGCATTTATAAAGAGAAGGGTAATACAGTTACACAATAACATTCAATCAGGAAGTATACCCTACCAAATATGGTGGGTCTTTGGAGAATAAACTTGTAGCAGGATTGGGCTATCCGTCTCTGATGTGAAACTGAAACATACCCACTTGGCTGTGGCTGGGTTGAAAGAAAAATGACTAGAATTTACATCCAAGTAAATGCCCTTGGGAAGGGTTGATTGTGTGTGTGTCATTGAAATACATTAGCAATAGAGATGCAGTTCCATTTCAGGCTTAAAAGTTCCTTTTAAGTTAAAAGTTTAAGTTAACTTAAACTTTTAAGTTAAGTTTAACTTAAGTTTAAGTTAAGTTAAAAGTTCCAGGCTTTTATTCCCCTTGCAGTTTTATGTATTCCTTCCTCAGTGTTATCATGTCCACTAGAGGTTTTATATTCAGACAGATCGCCGTGCTGGTCTGTTGCAGCAAAAACAACAAAGCGTCTTGTGGCACCCTGAAGGCTAACAATTTGTTATGGTATGAGCCTTTGTGCACTACAGCCATTTCATCAGATGCATGAAGTGTTAGCCTGAGTAGCAAGTGTAAACTGTGAGAGCAGAATGTATTGTATTAAAATGCATCTGTTAAGAAATAGCTGTTCTAGGAAGGAGCTAGATACACTTCAATTACAGCTGGATGTACAAGCCAGAGTGCCGCCCAATCTATGTTCTAAATGGCAGTAAATCCCATGGTGTTCAAGAGGGCTCTTGCCAGAGTTAGTGTGCAGAAGATTGCTGCCATATGGTTTCTGGTGCATGCAACCCCGCCCTGTGCGCCTCCCACCTCCTAAACACATTTACTTGAAGGAAAATCCCTTTGCGGGGAAATAGCAGAATTACAGCACTGAGGATCACGCGGTTGCAATATGAACTAATACCGCAGTTTCACAAGCTTCTTCCCCTTTCCCCGTGTTATTTTTTTATTACAGTCTTCACATCTTCATCAGATGTAAGTGAAGTGAGGTTATACAATTTCCAAATCAAGGATAACACAGTATTTATTTGAAAAATAAATCTTTGTACCATCCCTCTGGGTCATTTCACTGGTTGGATTAATTAAAACAGCCTTCACCAACCTGGTGCCCTTTGGATGTTTTGGACTTCAGCTCCCATCAGTTCCAGCTACCATGGCCAGTGGCCAGGACCTCTAGGAGTTGTAGTCCAAAACATCTGGAGGGCAGCAGGTTGGGGAATGCTGAACTAAAGAATCTCTTGATCAAATCAAGGACATCATTTTAATTCAGCAGATTTTTAAGTTGATATACTAAAAATAAAGTGGTTGGAAACTTCTCACTGGAAGGGATGCGTCTTCTAAGGTGCTCCCTGCTGTATGGCCTATCAATAGAATTTGCTCAAAGTGGAGTGGTTGTTGTAATGCAGGGGTGGGGAACCTCAGGCCCGGAGGCCAAATCCTGGTCTCCAGGGGTCCCAGATGGACACACCCCTGTACCTGTCCACACCCCATTTTCCCCCAACCACTGATCATTTGGTGGTTTTCTGGCTTTTGTGCAGTTCGCCCTCCCCACTCCATTCTTAGGAGAGAAATGCCTCTCCTAAGGCTCAGTTACTGACAATAAGGTCTTTAAGCTAGAGCTGTGCACAAATGGCCTCTCAAAACTCTCCAGGCTATTTGTGGGCAGAGAACAATTTCACTGAATTTCTCCTAAGGGAGAGAAATTCTCCAAGAGTTTCTCACAGAGAGGGCTTGCTATTGGCAGGGGTTGTAACACAGGGTCTTTCTTTTTACCTCAGGGTTTTTGGTTTATTGTACTGCTTCTGTAGGTGGTAACAGCAACAACTGTGTTGAGGCTTCCACTTTTCTGAGGCAGAGTTTAACATTTCTTTTGGTTGTATTTTTGAGCTTACCCAATCACTGCAAGGTGGCTGAGGGTGCTGTGTGTGCTCTCTCCATTACTCATCTTTCCATTGCTCTGCAACCTCCCAGGCCACCTGCATTTTCTGAACTGAAAAAGCCCCATGAGGAATCGACTCTTGATGTCTTCCTCATAATGGCTTTAACTGTGTGGGAAGCTGAGGAGGCTGCTGGCTGCTACAGAGATTACTGTACAATGACAGACAAGACACTCGTGCATGCCCCTCAGCCACCTCATAAGTAGCACAAGAACCCCAAACCTAACTCATGAGAATTTCTCCAAAACTTCTCCTCCTCTGAATTTCTTTTCAAAAGCCATTTCTTTTCTATCACATTGAATGAGAGTGGTCGAAAAAATGTGGGAGAAATTTTCAGCACAGCGCTAGTTTAAGCTACAATATACTGGGGGGGGGGTATTTTTGCCCACACCCACTTTGTCTTTGGCCCCACCCAGCACTGGAATGCAGCCTCTGAGAGTTTCTCTGAAATGGAATTCAGTCTTTTGGCTGAAAGGGTTCGAACCCTTACACCACTCTTGTAAATGGGATGGAAGTAGGGATGTCAGAGAATTCCGCCACGGATCTCAGGGAGGCCGAATACCAGCGGCGGAACGGTTTGCCACCCCCCCGCCACCCCCGGGATGGGACTTACCTTGGGTGGATCTTCCTGGAGGCGGCAGCGGCCAGTCTTCCAACCGGCTGCCGCCGCCGCCATTTCCAGTTAAAAAAAACAAAAAACAAAAAAAACGTGATAGGCTACGTAAATCTTTATGTAGCCTCTCACGGCTAGATTTTTAAAAAAAACACTGTGATAGGCTACGTAAATGTTTATGTAGCCTATCACGGCTGATTTAAAAGAAAAGAAAAAAAGCGCGTACGCAAATGGCGGCGCCCATGGGCGCCGCCATTTGCCTTCCTTATTTTGGCACGTCTTAGTCTACGTAAACATTTACGTAGACTAAGACGGCGAAAATAAGGGGAACGCAAATAGAGTAGCATCTACGCTATTTGCGTTCCCCTTATTTTCGCCGTCTTAGTCTATGTAAATGTTTACATAGACTAAGACGTGCCAAAATAAGGAACGCAAATGGCAGCGCCCATGGGCGCCGCCATTTGCATACACGCTTTCTTTTTTTAAAAAATCAGCCGTGATAGGCTACATAAAGATTTACATAGCCTATCACGGCTGACTGCAGGGACGCAAACGGCGGCGGCTACGGCCACCACCATTGGCGTCCCTGCTAGCCAGCGGCCGGATGTCCAGCTGCTGGCGGAGCCGGCCGGCGGCTCCACAGAATCCCTGCGGAGCGGAGCCAGCCGGCCAGAATTTCGGGGGGGAGGGACAGAGCGCCTCCCCCCTGGCCAGAATTTCGGGGGGAGGGACAGAGCGCCTCCCCTCCACACCCCTTGAATCAATTTTGCTAAAAGGTAAGTGACTTTCGTACATCCCTAGATGGAAGGAGGCTTGTTTGAAAGATGATCAGGACTGCTTATATTTATGAGTTTTGTTTTAAGTCAAAATAAAATGGGAAGAAAGAGATGGTGTCTGCTGGGCCATACGAATGCTTCATCTTAATGGAGAATATTTTTTTCTTTTAGCAGAATATTTTTGCTAAATATTTTAGCAAAATATTTTTTTTTTTTATAAATATTTTTATGCATATTTTTTCATTTTTTTTTCTAAAATGTGTATTCCTGTGTGGGTTTAGGAGGCAGTCCCATCCTGGTGTTAACATCAGCGATGGGGCTTTAGGATTTGGTAGAAACCCCACAATTGTGGTGTAACATGCCAGCAGAACTCCTCTGAAATGCAGACAGAAGAGTCTGCCAGCAGAGTTATTCTGCTGGCAAGGTTACACCACTGAAGCGGCCCAAATGGGGTAGAGATGTGGGCAGCAGAAGTAAGGAGCATATGTATCCTCTCTGTCTTAAACCTGGTGCTGATCCACTCAGGAGCCACACCAAATAGATTTGAGGATACCAATATGCCTCCAGTCCACTTGTATGAAATAATGATATACAGGTCATTGATGGAAGTGGGATGCAGACAATACAAGCGAAGAAAAGCTTGCACAGGTATAAGCTGTGGTCCCTGGGGCTAATGTGGGTCCCAGGAGCCTCTGATCTTTGGAGAAGGCAATGGCTTCCTCTTACTAATTTATTTTATTACATTTATATCCCACCTTTCTTCCATTGTGGAACTCAAGGTTCCTAGGTAGCCTCCCCTCCAACAACTGACCAGACCTAGACCTGCTTTGCTTCAGCAAGGTAGCCACCTCATGTGCTTTCAGACCATGTCTTGCTGCCATTGCCAGCAATACTCTGGGGTTATCTTTGGTGATGACATCAAAGTGTACTCCTAACCCACTTTATCCTGTCCCTCAGGCTACCCTGGTGGCTTATGGTGGCCATCACCATCTTGGGGTGTGCTCACAGTGTCCTGTAGTTCCAGGCCTTTTGCCTAATTTGGTTCTAGTGTGTCCCTATCGTAGGGAATGAAAGAGAAACTAGCATGCCCTTGGGTGGCCACTTATGAATCTCCCCCACACACATACCCAAAAAGATGGAAGACATCACCAAAAATAGAGGACAGTGATTTGCATATGCTAATTTATGTGTGTCAATGCAAATTATCATTTAAACAGAAATACAGTACGTCTCACCATAGCAGGGAAGACTGTGACCAGGTGACCTGTGTGCCTGCCTGTTCAGTCTGCTCTTCAAGTGCTAACGGTTGATGGGCAACTTTTCTTATTCTTTATCTTTAATTTTTATTTATTTATTCATTCATTTATTTCATTTATTTCATTTCTATACCGCCCAATAGCCGAAGCTCTCTGGGCGGTTCACACCAGATTCAGGCTAGACAGTCTTTCAAATAGAGGACTGTCCCTGTGATAGTGAAAGGGCCTTAGCTCAGTGGTAGAGCACATGGTTTGTATGCAGAGGGTCCCAGGTTCAGTCCCTGGTATCTCCAGATAGAACAGGACAAATTCCTGCCTGAAAAGCTGGAGAGCTGCTGCCAGTCAGTGTTGACAATACTGGGCTAGATGGGCCAGTGGTCTGCCTCGGTATAAGGCAGCTTCCTCTGTTCCTATGACACATGGCCACTCTAATGTGGCCTTAACTCTCAGCCATCACTAGAACTTAAAATAAGCCTGGATGCATAATCAGCTAAAACCCTATTTGGTTGATCTACCAGCTCAAACCTTGCAGCCCTAATACCCAAGTATAGTTCAAGGGCGTGTGATTTCTTCTCATTTTCCGTCAGAATTCAGTGCTTAAGTTCTTTGTCTTTGAGGTCAGGATCTGGCCTAAAAGTAAGGCTGTAAAACTGACTCAAGAGGAGACTTCTCCCCCACCCACCACCCCATCCGACTTCTGTTGTGAGTCTGTCATTTGTCAACTCTGAGCTGTTGGCGTGATTGATACCCCAAGCTCTGTATCCCCCAACCTTCTCCATCAGCCAAAGACATTCCACTGGGTCTTGTCCAGCCTGCCTGTCGCCACCAGTCAACCAGCAACACTGTTTGATTGAAATCGGGGAAGTCTCTTGATCCTCCCCGCCTCCCCTTTTATCATCTTACAATAACATCATCCCGATCATTTATTTTTACAACCGAGCTGAGCTGTGCTTCACCCAGCTTAGTCAAGCTGCACGAGACGTTGATTTCTGGGCACAAATTTTAGCAATGCACTCTCTGAGCCTCTGGAGAAGTCGATGGCCATTAGTTACTGCCGTTCTACTGACAAGATTGTTGTTGTTGTTGTTACTAATTTTAAAAAGAAGAAAAGAAATCAACTGAAAGGAAAGCAGGGGGATTAAAGAGACTTTTCCTACATGACTAAGTCAGGAAGGAGAGGAATGGTTACCTCTTTAAAATGGAATGAAAAGAAACAAGATGGGCTGTAGAAATTTGTATTTATGCTATGATCTTAAACTCCTTGGGTGAAATCCAGATTTACTTATTTATTAAATTTCTTAATCACCTATCTGGCCTGTCACCTGGCCACTCTGGGCAATGTACAGCAATACAACAGTTTTAAAACAATAAACTGAGATGCACTGCAGTCTCATCAAAATCAATAGTTATCCTGGGCTAGATCCAGACTTAGTCATTTTTACAGTAGATCCATTTAAATCAATGAGGCTTACTTTAGTTATTACTTCTCCCATTGATTTCACTGGGTCCAAGTCTGGATCCAGTCCCTGTGTTTAAGATGAATGTTCAAGGCCCATAGATTTTAGTGGAAATAAAGTACTGCTTTCTTCCTCTGGTTGGCAACCATTAAGTGGAACCTAAGAACCATGCTGATTCAGACCAAGGGTCCATCTAGTCCAGCATTCTGTTCACACAATGGCCAACCTGTGGGGAAACCCACAAGCAGGACATGAGTGCAACAGCACCTTCCAGCCCATGTTCCCCAGCAACTGCTGTACATAGGCATACTGCCTCTGATACTGGAGGTAGCATAGAGCCATCAGGACTAGTAGCCACTGATAGCCTTCTCCAGGAATTGTCCAATCCCCATTTCAAGCTGTGCAAATTAGTGGGCACCACCACATTTTAAATTCTAATCTATAGTTTAACTGTGCGCTGTATGAAGAAGTACTTCTATCTGTCCTGTGTCTGCCACCATTCAGCTTCATGGGATGACCCCACTGGGTTCTAGTATTATAAAAGAGGGAGAAAAATGTCTCCCTATCCACATTCTCCACACCATGAATACTTTTGTACACCTCCATCATGTCTCCTTATACTGACCTTTTTTCTAAGCTAAACAGCTCCAAAGGTTGGACCCTTAATGTGTAGGGGAGATGCTCCAGCTGCTTGATCATTTTAGTTGACTTTTTCTGCACTTTTTCCAACACTGCAATATCCCTTTTTAAGTGTGGCTGCCAGAACTGTGCACCGTATTCCAAGTGTGGTCGCACAACAGATATGTATAAGGGCAGTAGGATCTTGGCAGTTTTATTTTCGATTCCTTTCCTAATTATGCCCAACATGGAATTTGCCTTTTTCACAGCAGCTGCACACTGGACTGATATTTTCATCGACCTGTCCATCACAACTCTGAGATCTCTTTCTTGATCAGTCACCACCAGCTTGAAAATAAATTCCAGTGAAATTAGTAGATTTTAATTCCACAGTGGCTGAGATATAAAGAAATTATATCCACATGTATGGTGGGAAGAGAGTACAGCAGGGGAGGCTGATGGTTCAAGTTTCGGTGGGGCAGAGATTCCATTCCGGGTTTTAGTTCCAGCTAGCCAGAAATCTAAAGGAGCTGTCCAGCATGCTGAACCCCATTCCAAAATGGGTCCAGCGCCTTGGATAGCCCCATTAGACTTCTGGCTGATTGTAACTGAAACCCAGAATGGAATCTCCACCCCACCGAAATTGGAGCCACCAGGCTCCCCTGCACCTGGGTTTGGGTTTAAGTTTTTTCACAGCTGCAGTAGGGACAGCATTTCATAATTGGGCTACACAGAAAAGGCCCATTCCGTCATCACCATGCTCCCAACGTCTCTAGGAGGCGGTAGGGGGCAAAGGGCCTTGGATATAGATCAAGCTCATATGGGGACAAGGGTTCTCTGAGGTACTGTGGTCCTGAGCTGTGTAAGGCTTTATGGGTCAAGACCAGCACTTTAAATTGGGCTCAGAAACAAATTGGCAGCCAGAGCGGTCAGGCCAGATCCGGAGTTACACGTTCAGGCCAATTGCCTGGCTGAAGCATTCTGCGCTACCTGCAGTGTCCAAGCCATCTTCAAAAGCAGCCCGACCATACCACCCCACACCACGTTCTGAAGCCCACCCTCCAAGTATGAGCAGAACCACTGCAAAGTCCAAACTCAGAGAGCTGTCCCAGGAGGATAACGTGATCAGTAGTACTGAAAGCCACCAAGAGATCAAGCAGAATGAATGGGTGTGCTCACCCTGTCTCTCTCCTGGCAAAGGTCATCCTACAGGGAGATCAAAGCAGTCTCGGTATTGAAACCAGGCCAGAACTGCTTGTGTTTGTTCTTGGGCTAAGATTTTATGAAGGGCATTATACAAATACCTTAAATACATTCCTGATCAAGGATTTCGGATACTCCATGTCTTCACCTTGGATTAGCTTGGGTCAAAGCGACCCAGCTTTCTGGCTAGTGCAATTGGTTGCATCTAAGCACATTTACCGATGAGGTGCTCTGTTGAACGGTTCAGCTAAGTACACTGTCGGAACCAAATTAAGTGGGCTCAGTGCTATGATGTCAATTGTATGGGAATTCTCCAGAATGGAAAATACTCCAGCAACTTTCTTTGGACTGATGTAGCAGACTAATTTTATGGCTAATCTTTCTGACAGTGCATTTAGACATGACTGATTTCAATGTTGTTTTCCCCCTTTTTAATGTATTCTGCTCTTTAGGATCTGAAGGATTCTCATGGAAGTTGGCTGACTCACCATGTCTTGGGAGCACCTTGGGCATATATTGTATTTTTAAAAGTCACACTTAGTGTGTCTTGCTCACACTGGATTCCCTGTGCAGTACGTTCCGGTCCTGTGCAGGACATCACACTGTATTTCTAGTATGTGTGGACAAGGATCCAGGTTGGGCGGGGGGAGCAAAATCCTCTGTGCAGTCCATCCTTATAGAGGTTCTCAGTGTTCTTGCTCATTTTCTTTTCCCCATAGAAGTCAATGGACTTCTATAGGAGAAGGCTTCTGAGGCAGCTCAGAAAAGGCTGTTGATGTTGGGATTGTCCCTCTCCCTTGAGACTGAGTTACTTAGCAATTGAAGCTGTAGAGGTGACCTCCCATTTTAACTATGCTCCATTCAAGCATCTAAAACTTCCCCAGATGCAGCAATCCCATGGCTGTGTCCTAGAAGTCACCAAGTGCCAACGGCCAGCCTACAGACAACCAGTGAGCATGTGGAAGAGAGAGCAGTCAGAATCATGCTCACTGCCCCACACCCAATCTCCGTGCATTCATCTGAGTCCGCAGATGTATTATGAGTCTGGACATCCATGGTATTTGGTTCTGCCCTTGTGTCTGTTCGGCTAAGATTTTATGAAGGGCAGCATGGAAGGCCTTTCTTGGGAATTTTTGTTCAGACAGTGGGAGGAGAATACACATGACTGAGTCCCCCTGCGACTGGGAGCAGTGCTGGCTCCAGGTTTTTGAAGGCCCTTGGACAAGCCACCCTTAACAGATCTCCTCCCTCTGTAATTCACCACTTCCACTAGCTGCCATGTCTCCCCATCCTCTCTCTCATCATTGTGACCATTAGCTTGCTTGACAGGCAAGAGCCGGTGAGCGAATAGGCAGTGCTATCTACTGCTTCTCACCACCACCACCACCACCACCATTATTGTCTAGGCTAGAGCAACCAGCAGATGAACAGGCAGGTTGCAATGGTGAAGAGGAGGAGCAAGTCCAGGGGGCCTTTGTCAGTGGGCCACTGCTGGGGTGTGGGCCCCACCATGCATGCCCCTGCCACTGGCCCGAACTGGCAGCATTCATATATGTCCTTGACCCCTCACATGGCTGGAGCAATAAAGCTACACCACACGGAGGGATCTGTAAACTTACAAGCCAGGGTTAAGGACACAAGGAACGGCTGCACACAAATGCACACAAACCACATCCCAGTCAACTTCTATTTCTTTTATTTTGGGGAGATGAACCACATCGAGAGAGGCCACTTGGAGTGGAACTGTGGCAGGGGGAGGGGTGCTCAGCCTTTTCTCTGCTGCTTCTCCACACCAAAGCAGGGATGTGGTCCCCATATCCCTTACTGCCACTGGAAATCGGGGGTTTCTCCCCACCCCTGCCGCCACCCATCCATGACAGGTTCCAAATATATATTTTCCCTCAGTTTGGAATGCCGCTGCTGAAAGAGCAGATGAGAAGGCAATTTGGAGCAAAGAAAGAGCACCCCTCTCCCTTGCCAGATCTCCACCCTAACTGCTGTTTTTTAAAGGGCTTTCCTCTAGCCCTATGCAGGCGTTCACCAGCTCATGTGTAGGGGGACATGGACATACATGTAAGCCCCGCCCCCTACATCCCCACATGCCCGGCTTCCATGCAGACCTTCCTCCTCAATGCGCTTACAGAGTTCCCATGCTCAGAAACCCTGATAAAGCAGGGACTGCAATCACAGAACCTCTGTAAGCACCTTCAGCTGAACATGCTTACACAGCCCTATGCAGGTCTACATGCAAGCCAGGCATGCAGGGACGTTGCAGGCAGGGCTTATGTGTGCACCCAAATCCCCCTACAGTTTAGCCCTACATGCAAACATGTGAATGTCTGCTTAGGGTTTTGCCATCTTCTTAAAACAAAAACATGTTGGGTTTGACTATACACAGGTTCTCAGTCTCTGCTTGTACCAGGGGGTATGGTTTGGATACCGCTAGGTACTTTACACCAAAGATGTAGGTTGCATTTTGAATTGTCTGTTCTTAACTTGTGCCATTTTTGTATGCAGTTTTGTATACGTTGCTCAGCTGTCCAGATGTACCACTCCATCCTAGAATTATAGAATAGTAGGCTTGGAAGGGGCCTACAAGGCCATCGAGTCCAACCCCCTGCTCAGTGCAGGAATCCAAGTCAGAGCATCCCTGACAGATGGCTGTCCAGCCTCGTCTCGAATGCCTCCAGTGTGGGAGAGCCCACCACCTCCCTGGGTAATTGATTCCATTGTCGTATTGCTCTAACAGGAAGGTTTTCCTGATGTTCAGCCAGAACCTGGCTTCCTGTAACTTGAGCCCATTATTCCGTGTCCTGCACTCTGGCATGATCAAGAAGAGATCCTGGCCTTCCTCTCTGTGACAACTTTTCAAGTACTTGAAGAACATTATTTTTTGTTTTGCAGTTCTCCCCTCCTCACTCTACCCCACCCCACCCCACCCAAGTGTCAGCCCATGCATCCTGTGAGAAGATTTATTCAATTTCAGAAGGAAAAAAGCAGCTTCTGTTGGGGGTGGGAATGGGTTGTTTTGCCATCCCCTGGGATCTGCCCTCTTTCTCTGGGGTTTGAGAGGAAACCCTGCCTCAGTGAGAGGGGGGATGTTGTATCATGTGTAGACTAAGGGTTGGGCAGGAGAAGGATTGGGATCTATTAGTAGATTGCTGCCTATTGACTTCCAATAGTTCTTAACAATAGCAAATGAAACCACAAGTTAAACCCCTCTGCTATGGCTGGCCATGTGCTAATCATTTATTTCTCGGCCTCAGAGCTCCTTAGGGATGGACAAATCTGTCAATTTCAGTTTCTCATTTGTCCAATCATAAATCCAGTCCATCCCAAATTTTGAGATTTTTGTTTAAGTTTGCATGGGAATTTATAAGCATTTTTGTGCACGTTCCTTGTAACAGATGCATTTTTGAGTGCATTTTTGCCCAATATATGCACATTTTTTTCAATCAATATAATGCAGTTTTTATGTTTTCCTAACAGATGCATTTTGTCCACATTTTTGATTGGGTAACTCCACTGCAAAATTCGGAGATGTGCGAATTTTGGAGGGGAATGGAGTTTCAGTTCGCATCGTGGTTTAAAATGTTAAAATGCAAACTGAACAAATGTCCCCCCCATTTCCAATGTTCCTCACCTGTGCAGTATGAGACTTTGAGGAGCTCTGATGCCATTTCAGTCCATGGTCTCTAGTAACTCAGCTACAGATCTGCAGTTCTGTCTATCTGTCATCCCAGTGTATGCGCCAGATAATTGGCTCCAGGTCCCAATCATTGGAGGTCTCCAAAGAAACAAAGTAGATCTTGCAAGCCTGAAGTGGGCCCACACCAACATAGATAGGCCTATTACAAAATGCAGTAGCTGGGTTCTGCATTGTACAGAGGACCTTGGCCAAGTGGTACATACGAGGTAAAGACTGAATATTCCCCTCCCCATGTCAGCTTGGCTAAAAGATGCGGGGGGGATGGCACTGCTTCTTCTACGCTAGTAGTTTTCAAATTGTATTCTCATGAATGTTGGTATTCCTCAGAATACATGCCAGAAGAAGATGCATGGCCGGTAAATTCTATGTGATGCAGATCCTTCTATCAGGCCCCTTTATCTGTGTTGTACTATCTGCTTTCCAAATGAGGCCAAACCTGCTTTTTCTGTTGTTGCCCCCAATGTAACACTGGGACTTTGTTGCTCTATCCCCCATTCATCTCTTGCTCTGGAGAAAACTGATAGGAAGTCATACTATATAATTAAGCAAACTTATTTTTAAGCATATATGGCAGCAGGGATGAGAAGCCTGGGGCTCTCTAGATGTTGTTGGACTGCAGCTCCCATCAGCCCTTGCCTTCATAGCCAATGATGAGGGATGATGGGAGTTGCAGTCCACCAACATCTTCAGGGCCATATGTTCCCCACCCCTGATATATTGAGTGTATTTGTCTCATCACAAAGGAATTGTGTCCTATTCCCACTCACATACAATGAAGGAGTAGCCCACTTTGCACATGGTTGATTGGGATCATCCCACACTAGTCTGTGCCTGGAACCTCTTTCTCTTTCACTAAACTGGCTAGTTCTGGCATGGCTGGCTGGAGCATTCTGGGAGTTGTAGGCCTTTTTTCTGTCTAAACATGCATAAGATTGCACCTTTAATCACTCTTATCTCCGATCACCTATTGGAGATAAAAATAGGATTTCACTGATTAGCACTGAAAAAAGTGATTTTCTGCTTCCTGGTTTTATACTGCATTTAGATGTTGTGGTTTTAATTTTCTGTGTCATTGATTTACTTTATTCTAAGCTACTCAGAGAACATATGTTCTTGGGCAGCATATAAATACCATAAATAAATAAATCACATAATTGCTCTGCTCCTGGTTGGACTGGGAAGACCTGCATTCAAATCCTCTGGTCCTCTGACAGCTGGCCACCCACCTCTGTGCACGCATGCATGCACACACACATGCACGCACGCACACACTATGCCCCATAAGTTCCTTGGAAAAAACATAGTACACAAATATCACAATCAGGTACAAAACAAAGCCAGATCCTAGAAAATGTGCCCTTCACACAGTAGCTACTTGGACTTGGACTCATGCACCCCAATTATAATGATTTCTACTAAAGATCAGCTCTACCGCGAACCAGAATGGTGAGGCAGATTTCCAGCACTATTAAAGAACAGCAAATTATCACTTATTCCTGCTACAGGGTGGGGGTGGGGGTGATGCCTCCTGGATTTTCTGCATCCAGATTAAAAAGATATTGGGGCAGAATACATGATAATTTGTCAAGTTTCCAGGATGAGCACTCATGTCAATAATTCCTGCATCACCTCTCTTCCTCTGGACTCTGGCTGAGGGGAGATACAAAAATGTTGTTTGTGCCCAAACGCACAAGCTTTTCATGCAAGCACAACTAGCTGGATGCAGCAAAGGCTTCTGGATGTGAGGCAGGTTCTCCAGTGCAACTCTTCTTTGCCCAAGAAGCTTGGATGAGGAAATAAAGCAGCTGTGCCACATTCAGATAGGGATCCATGTTGGGAAAGGGGTTTCTGAACTGCGGTCCATGTGTCGATGCACGTCTTGCAAAAAATATTAACCTAAGTCTTTTTCCACAAACATGTCACTTCAAAGCTCAGTTCGGCTCACTCCCAGTTTCATTTACAAACTGTATTTTTATTCATTTGAACAAGATAGGTATACATTACGAAAGGGGGAAATGAGCACTTTCCCCCCATTGACGAAAGCGTGAGAATGCATATTTTTGGAACATTCATTCATTCATTCATTTATTACATTGTTTGTTTATTACATTTTTATACTGCCCAATAGCCAAAACTCTCTGGGCGATTCACAATAATTAAAACCATAAAATGCAAGACAATGCAATACAAATGATAAATACACTATAAAAGTTTAAAACTACAATATCAAAATAAAAATAATAACCAAATGGAAGCTAGTAGCGGTGCAAAAATGTAAAATACAGTACCAGATATAATGAAAATGAAAAACTGAGAAGGCCACGCTTAATTGCCATTACTTGACAACACTATTGATCATGGGGTATCCTTAAGGTGCAACAGAATATTTTGAATGACTTTGCCATGATACTAGCCTCAAATTCTCCCCCCATTCATAACAATGTTCTATATCTCATAAATACACACTTATGGATTTTGTTCACAAGGTTACCATACTATATTCGAACGCGATTTCAAGTTGGGGAAAGTGTGAACATTTTTCGAAATAAATGCATTCCCATTTGCGTTCGGGCTTGCGAACAGGGCAAGTTTGAATGATTTGCAAACTGAAATGGAATCCTTGCACACCCCTACCTACAGTGTCCCTTGGTGTGACAAAGGTTCCCATTTGAATGCCTAACAAAATGTGTGTCTTCTTTTTGCATTACAGAGTTCTTGGAGGAATTCCCTGGAGATGGCAGAGAATGTGTTAACTGTGGGGCTATGTCGACCCCGCTCTGGAGGAAAGATGGAACTGGGCATTATCTGTGTAATGCCTGTGGGCTCTATCACAAGATGAATGGCATTAATCGGCCACTTATCAAGCCGCAGAAAAGACTGGTAAGGCTCACCAACCCTGAGCTGCTGTTGTTTTGCTCTGCTTGGGAATTTCCCCCCTCCTCTTATCTTCAATACGTGGTTTAACTTCATTGCTCGAGTCACCTATAGCTTTTTGTTCTGTTAGCATGGGAGTGTTGAACCTCTTTCAGCCTGAGGTCTGAGTTCAATTTTGAGAAGCTCTTGGAGGCCGCATTCCAGTGATGGGTGGGGCCAAAGGCAAAAGAGAGCCAGTGTAGTGTAGTGGTGAGAGTGACGGACTGGGAGCCGGGAGATCCGGGTTCTAGTCCCCACTTGGCCATGGAAGCTCACTGGGTGACTTTGGGCCAGTCACAGACTCTCAGCCCAACCTACCTCACAGGGTTGTTGTTGTGAGGATACAACGGTGAGGAGGAGGATAATGTAAGCCGCCTTGAGTTCCTTGCGAGAGGGAGAAAGGCGGGGTATAAATGCAATAAATAAATAAATAAATAAAAGGGGCTGGGCCAAAACACCAAAACCACCAGCATGTTTTAGCTTAAATCTCTTACTGCCAGGAACTAAGCCTTAGGTGAGGTATTTCAACCTTGTAGAATGTGGCACAAAGGCTGGGAAACCACCAAACAATTGGTGGGCAGGGACAGGGGAAGGAGGCATCCAGGGACAGGGGGAGGAGGCATCCAGGGACAGGGGAAGCCCAGAGGGCCAAATTGAGACTGTAAGCATGCCAGATTTGGCCCATGGGCCTGCCCCCCTGTGCTAGCACTAGCCCCTGCCCACACACCCCTGCCCCCCCGCCCACACCCCCGAGCCCCACTCACCGAGCCCCTGCCCATCACCCCAGCAGCCTCAAAAATGTGCATATTCACACATATGCAAATATGCGCATTTGCAAAAATGTGCATTTTTCCACACTTGCAAATATGCGCCTTTTTGCAATCACCATTTTATTTTTCAAAAAATGGTGACTACGGTGCTCAACGAGGCCACCGGGGTGAGTGCGTTCTGCTCGCCAAGTGCAGGAAAGGCTCAAATGCAGTCCGGGGACCCGCGAGCACAGGCTGGGGGGGCACTCAGAGAACCCAGACAGGGGTAGGTTTGCACATCTCTAGATACTCTCTTTGTGACATGCTGTGGTCTGAATTGCATAGTGCTGTGACAATGAGCCAGCAGGCTGATTTTCCACGGAGTGCTCGCCTCTCTTTTCCTGCTTCCGACCTGATAAGCTAAATGGAACCTTCTTGTTCACAGGCAGTATACCTCTGAATATCAGTTGCTGCTGGAGGGGGTGGGGGTGGGGGTGGGGGGACAAACAGTGGCCTGCTCTGCTTGTGGGATTCCTGGAAGGGTCTGGCTGGTCACAGGATACTGGAGTATATAAGCACTGGGACTGATCTGTTTCTAGGCTCTCGGGCAATTGAGAAGATGCCCCATGTAGAGACTCAGGGTGGTCCTCTCCTTTTGCACAAGGGAAGCTGCCTGCCAAATTGGAATGGCATGGAAGGCTTTCTTTGCCCTACCAAACAGAAAAGACAGGACCACCAATTACATCTCAGCCAAAGCACACAAGGTACAAGGGACCTCATAGAACTGCATGTAATCAATATATTCTATAAAAGAAGTGAATTTATAGTGGTTATAAGCATGTGTATAAACAAATCAGACAATTATACACACCAAATTACAGAGAAAGTAAGTATTTCCAATGTATGTACAAACATACCAATCTCATGTCGAACATCTCAATCAATTCCAATGCATATATATCATATCAAACATATCAGCATCATATCAAATGTATCAGTCCAACAGAACCCCAGTGTTTTACCATTTTAACTAGGGAAAGTCTTCCTCAGGAGCCATATACACCACTCTTTTTAATTTATATATTCACTTCCTAGAATATTCTTCCTAGAATATTCTTCCTAGATACTATACATTTAAGTCTTTCTCAGCTGCTATTCATTTTCAGGGAAAGGGTCACTGCTCAGTGGGAGAGCACGTGCTTTGCCTACTGAAGGTCCTGGGCTGGCATCTCCAGTTAGAAGGGTACCACAGCAGGTGACGGGGAAGACCTCTTTCTCCTGGAATAGCTGCTGCCAGTCAGAGCAGACAGTAGTGGGCTAGATGGACCAAGGGTCTGAACTGGTATAAGACCAGGGGTGGACAAAGGGTCAATCTCCAGATGCTATGGACTTCAACTCCCACTTCAACAGTGGCAACCACTGGCCATGATGGAAGGGTCTTCTGGGAGTTGAAGCCCAAAACATCTGGAGATCTACCTTCTGCCCACCCCTGGTATAAGGCAATGTCCCAGTTCTTTGAGCCAAAAGCAGGGCGCAAGTGTTTTTGAATTTGGGGCTGAGGTCTCTGATGTAGTGTACATGAGCACCAGTATGCCTGAGGACACACCAAGCTCTCTGCCCCTCCAAACTCTCACAGGGGCCTAGGGTGGACAAGTGCCCAATTTTACAGTCCTCTGTGCAAAGGCCTCCTTATTTTGAAGGACTGTTCCTTCCAAGTCTGGTTTAAAGACCACTAAGGAGGGAGAGCGAAGGCCTGGAAACTTGTCCATCAATATAGTGAGCACCTAGACAGCAGCCTGAGCAAGCCCACAGCTCACCTGGTCAAAGGCTTCCTGACTATAATGAGAAGTATGGTATTTCTATCTAAGTTACACTGATTATTTCTAAATGTACATCTATCTGTATAAATTAGCATATGCAAATTTTATGCAAATTGAGTCCTCTTTCCAGAGGGGGAGGATGTATAAGTGACTAGCTGACCTGTTCTCTTAACCAGTAGGGGACGGAAGCCTTCCTTGGCTACCCTTGTCGTCCATTTCTCTCTTTGGCTGTAGTTGGGTGGTGGCATGGCAAAATCTCTACCTGCTAGCCCTAGAGCAGGGCTGGGGCACCTGTGGCCCTCCAGTTCAACCTTCCCCAACCTGGACTTCTCAGATGTGTTAGACTACAGCTCCCAGTATTCCCAACCAGCATAGCCATGCTGGCCTGGAATTATGGAAGTTGCAGTCCAACACATCTGCAAGGCTCCAGGTTGGGGAAGGCCATTCCAGATGTTATTGGACTCCAAGTCCCATCAGCCCCAGCCAACCTGGCCAATGGTGAGGGATGGTGGGAGTAGCAGTTCCTGAACAGCCAGAGGGCTGCAGCCCTGTCCTAGAGTCACCAGTTCAAATCCCACTGTGGGCTTATTCCTGTTAGCAAGTGAATATTGTTATAAACAGTTACATATACTAGGTGTTCATGGCAAAAGCTCAAATTATTTAGCTTGACCTGTGTCGGTAACATTGCTGCTGTTGTATCCATATAGCACCACACCTTGTCATAGGCATTGCAAAATGGTCTTTTATGTATACTGCCTTTTGCCATTTTAATTTTGAATAGATCCAAATCATTTAAATCTTGAGAATGTTATTCTCATCCATGCCCCCCAACCTCCACCCCACCACACACACACACCTTTGCCCCTGCTTTTCAGGATTCAAGTTTGGGGCTCCAACTCTGGATTTTTTGATGGAAACTCAAGCTTTCAAAATGCATGTCCACTCCAAATTCAGTCTGCAAAAACTCTGATGTCACAAGATAGGAGGCTATTTGTCCATGTTTGAATTTAAGTACCTCACACTTCATTAAATTTATAGTGTGTGTCTATCCCTTCCACTATTACTCACCAAGTGTTCAAGTATAGCATTTTTTCCATCAGTTGTTTGGAGAATAGATCATATACCTCTGGCAGCAAAAGTGTTGACTTGTCCTTGGGATTCCAAAAGTATTTCCCATGAACTCTATCTGGCTTTGTTGTTGGATTAAAAACTGAAACTACCCGAGCCCTAGATATGTGGCTTTAGTACGGGACAAACTCGACATGATGGTGCCTGTTTAGTATTTGGGTAGAAAGAGGGAGAGAGTTGGCCCGCGGCTGTTTGCCCAGTTCTAACAGCAGAGGTGTGTGCAAGTGAAGAGCCCGGAGCTCTCTCCTAAAGTTCTTTTCTCCTAGCCAAGCATGGCTGAGAACAAAAGTCTCTGGGGAGGTAAGCCTGAGAAGAGTTCTGTACCTCTTTCAGAGTTAAAACGGGACTATCCCTCCTTCAGTATAGAGAACATCTGGGTTTAAATGTACTGATCAGCTGTGATCACAAAAAAGGTATCTCTTTTTCTTTCCACACAGATGGGAAGACAGGTTGGAGTGGAGTAATTTTTGAGCAGACAAATGGCAGGAAGGGAACAGGGTTAAGGGGGCCTGTTTATCTCCTTTCCCCCACTCTCCTGCTTTCTGTATTGCAGGTTCCAGGGCTGCTTTGATTTGATTTTTTTTTAATGATATGGTGGGGGTGTGCTCTTCTATGTGATTGCTATTCCTATTTGTAATTATGGTTTTATTGCTGTAATCCAATTATTTTGTGCTGCACGCTGCTCTGATGTTCTGTTTTGAAGAAGAGCAGGGTTGGATTTTCATTTTCCTTTCTTCAAATGCAATAAACAATCAGAGAAAAGAATTGTACAACTGAGCATCGCATGTGTAGCTTGAGCCCAAGTGAGACTGTAACTATCTTCATCTTGGAACATTTGTCTGGGTTTCCAGTTGAGCCTCCCTGTGAAACTTTCCAGCATATTTTGAACAAATTAATTTCAAAGTGCACAATGCCGAAAGCTTATCAGCTGCATTTGGCTGCCAAATGCAGTCTGTGATGGGCTTTCTGTTTCAGGGCTCAGTCCAGTTTTGTATAAATAAACACGGCAGGGCGCAGTATTGAAGTCAACAACTTCCTAGCCAAGGTCAAAGCTCTACAAAGGCTGTCTGGAATAAGAAGGGGTAGGAATTCACTTTCTCTTAAGAAAACTGTTGGCACATTCACAGTGATGTGTGTGTTTCCCTCCCTTCCTGACATCAAAAACAACCCTGTATCTCCCTCTTCTTTTACCACCAATGCCAAATGTTGGAGACAAGGAATGTCAAATGTAATTCTCCTCTGGAAGTGTAGCACTCTTCCTTTAAGGCAGGGGTGTAGAACCACAAGCCCAAGTCCCAATCCAGCCCTCTCGGGCTCTCCAGAAGGCCACGCCCACTCCCCCTAGCTCCATCCCTTTCCCCCAACCACCGATCATTTGGTGGTTTCTCATCTTTTGTGCAGTTTTCCCCCATTTTAAAAGGTTGAAGTGCTTCTCCTAAGGCTTAATTGGTGGTTTTAACTTAAAATATGCTGATATTGGGACAGGGGTAGCTCTGGCCCTTTTGCCTTCAACCTAGGGATGTCAGAGAATTCTGCCACGGACTCCAGTGAGGCCGGATTCCTTGGAATCCAGCCCCCTAGAATCCGTGGTGGAATGGCCTCCCATCCCTCCACCACTCTGTGGAATCCCCCAGGACGGAGCTTACCTGGTGGCGGCTGTGGCAGCAGCGGCTCTGGTGGTGGATCCAGCAGCAGCTGCTCCGGTTGGTCTCCTGGCTGCTGCCGGGTTGCTGCAGCCGCAAATGGCAGCCGTCATAGCAGCCGCTGTTTGCGTGGCTGCCTTTTGCCATGATAGGCTACGTAAATACTTACGTAGCCTATCACGGCAAAGAGCAGGGGCACAAATGGCGGCTGCTACGCCATTTGCGCCCCTGCTGTTTGCCGTGATAGGCTACGTAAGTATTTACATAGCCTATCACGGCAAAAGGCAGCCACGCAAATGGCGTAGCAACGGCCATTTGCGTGGCTTCCTTTTGCCATGATAGGCTACGTAAATACTTACGTAGCGTATCATGGCTTGGCAGCCATGCAAATGGCGGCCCGCATAGTGGCTGCCATTTGCGGCCACAGCAGCCTGTCTGCGGCCGGAATTCTGGCTGCAGCCAGCCCCAGCCGGAAGCTCCACAGAGTCGCAGCGGAGCAGAGCCGGCCGGGAAGGATTCCGGGGGGAGGGATGGAGTGCCTCCCCTCCACCCTCGGTGCCCCAGAATGGATGGGTAAGTACATTTTGTACATCCCTACTTCAGCCTCACCCACCACTGGAACGCAGCCCCCGAGAGCTTCTCTGAAATGCAATTCAGCCCTCGGGCTGAAAGTGGTTCTGCGCCCCTGCTTTAAGGTCTTATGGAGCTTAGCTAAGGCTAAGCTGTGAACCAGGAAGTCTCTCTTGTTCAGATTTAGTCTCTGCCATGTGCTCAGTAAGTGGCCTTAGGCCACTGGTCTTCAGTTGGTGAGCTGGGACCCACAGCTGCAGATGTACACACCCTTTTCGGCTCCGATGCTGGCTCGGAAGTTGGGGGCCACACACATGCGCGCAGAGATGCACATGCATACACACAGGTGCGTGTGCACACATACACAAGCACATACCCGCACAGGCACATACCCACATAAGCGATCTTGATTCAGAGTGCCCTTTCCTCACTGCTCGCAGCAGCAGAGAAAGAGCTACCTGTGTCGAGATCTCTGGCAGAGGAAGTGGAGAGTACAGGTAGTTGGGAAATGGTCAAGAGGGGAACTGAGTGGGGGGTGCAGCACACTTGGGGGGCCGCAGTAAAAGCTTTCACACTCCCGCACTACTGGGTCACAGCCTGACCATGGTGGGTCACAACAGGAGCACTACCACCACACCATACAAATGTATGATAAAAA
The DNA here is from genome assembly GCF_057233095.1 of Heloderma suspectum. Classification (NCBI taxonomy): domain Eukaryota; kingdom Metazoa; phylum Chordata; class Lepidosauria; order Squamata; family Helodermatidae; genus Heloderma; species Heloderma suspectum. Next base: position 302,622,263 of record NC_139461.1, on the reverse strand, counting down.
TAATAATGAGTGCATCCCCAAATGCATCTTCAGGCTAATGATGCATCCCAGGTCTGCAAAGGTTGACAACCACTAACTTAGGGAAGTCATTTTCTCAAAGGGATCCATTACCTTAGGAAGGTGGGTCCCCAAATGCATCTTTGGGCTAACCTCTGGGGCCCATAACTGTAATATATGGATCCTAACACTGGCCTACCTTACAGGACTGGTGTAAGAATTACTGAGATACGATTTTGAACACCTCCATGTTCAACATTATGCATGGTGTGGAGAAAGTGGATAGGGAGAGATTTTTCTCCCTCTCATAATACCAGAACCCAGGGTCATCCCATGAAGTTGATTGGTGGGAGATTCAGGACAGACAAAAGGAAGTATTTCTTGACACAGAGCATAGTTAAACTATGGAATTCGCTACCACAGGATGTAGTGATGGCCACCAACGTGGATGGCTTTAAAAGGGGGGTAGGCAAATTCCTGCTGTTGCGCTCATGCCCTGCTTGTGGGTCCCTGGTCGACAGCGTGTTGGCCACTGTGTTAACAGAATGGACTAGATGGACCCTTGGCCTGATCTAGCATGGCTCTTCTTATGTTCCTATGTTGAAGAGAATGCTCTAAAGCAAATGCCAACAATAATCACAATAATGTGATCTGCATTTCTTATTATCTTGATCACAATGTTTATTTGTTTTTAATCTCTAAATTATTGAGTTCTGGAATATAGGCCATTTTTTGTTGTTGCTACTGAATGTGACCTGCCAAAGGATTGGTGTTGACTATGCTGACCCCATATTATATATTTATAATTACAAAAAAAAGATGCTTATTAGTAGCATGCTCCTCTCAAAGGTACAATGGTACAGCTTCGGCTAGATTCCTTTCCTTATAGGAAAAAGAACTAATCCTAATAAAGCATTTCATAAAGAACGTTTGAACTGTTCCAGGCATCCCACATATGCTTCATAGAGATCTTGAAACAACCCAAAATGGACTAGGAAGTTTTATGGAACTTGTATGGAGCTGCATTATACCAAGTCAGACTATTGTCCCATCTAACTCAGGTGTAGGTGACCCTTTGGGGGTCCCTGGCCACCTTAGGCAATTTGAGGAACTGTTGTGGTCACCACCACAAAATGGCTGCTACAGGAGGCACAGCTAGTCACAAAGGACAAGTAATCTGACCAAAAGACTAAGAACAAAGCAGAGGTGGGGGCTGAGCCCCAACACACTAAACAACTCCTTTAAGCTCACACTGTTCAGCACCAACATAAATCTTTTTGTTAATTTTTTTAAGTGAGAGGGTTTGAGCACCTTCATAGGTGCCAAGAAATGTGTCTGGAGCACACTGGTGGCCATGAGCACTACATTGCCTACCCCTGATCTCAGTGGAGGCTGGGGGCTCTGATGTCAATGGGGCAGAGAATCTGTTCCGGGTTTCAGTCAGAACCAGTCAGAACTCTAATGGAGCTATCCAAAGTGCTTTGCACCTTGGATAGTTCCTTTAGAGTTCTGACTGAAACTTGGAATGGATTCCCCACTGACATTGGAGCCCCCAGCCTCCGCTGCCTGATCTACCTCAATGTTATCTACACTGCCTGGCAGCAGTTCTCCGGGGTCTTAGACTGAAGTCTTTCACTGTTCCACCTGGAGATGTTAGAAATGGAAACTAGAAACAATGCTCCATCACTGAGCTATGGCCCTTTCCTAAATGCCCCTCTCTCCCCAATGCAGTGGCTCGTCTGGGCATTCAACCCAAGACCTGTCACACCTAGTACAAGAATCATAGCCCTAAACCAAGGGTGGGGAAAGCTGTGACTCTCCAGATTCTGGACTTCAGTTCCCATCATCCATGGCCATTGACCATGCTGGGAGTGGGGGAGTTGAAGTCCAATGCTTCTGGAGAGTGCTGGATTCAGGAAAAATGCCTTATGTTTTCATTTTTCTATATATAATATATATGTGAGTATAATCTGACAGCTAAGCTAACACTTTATGCATCTGAGGTGGGCTCTGGTCCACAAAAGCTTTTGCCAAAATAAATCTGTTGGTCTTTAAGATGCCGCAAGGCTCAGTGCAAATCCTTGCAGGCAATCATGAACCAGACCATGAAAGAGAAGCAAGCTAGCCTAGAATCTGGACACAGCATCTATTTTAACTGCTGCCTTTGGAATCAGAATGTTCAAATGTCTTCCCTGCCTCATCACACCATCCTTCTTCCTGAAATGCTGAACCCGAGTATGATCTTGGCAGGGCTTGGCTTTTGGGTTCCTGTTCCCTTCACTTCATTCATCATTTGTGGCCCCAAGTTTTTAATAGTAACGTAAACAGAGATGAAGTTCTTCATAGTGTACATAATTTCCAAGGCAGCTGGATGATGAACTTCATGGACTAATAGTTTCTCCCTTTGAGGCTGAGGAGTATCACTGGAGCACCAGAAGCGAGAGCTGGTGGAATCACGCAATCAGCCAGTCCACAAGATGTATCTACTGCTGGACATTACCATTTCAGACTGCCAATTGGGGGGGATTGGGGTCTAGGGTGAGAGTCCCCCCCCCCCCGCAAAATCAAATACTCTCTAGTATTTAAAGATTTCCCTCTACACTAGGGATGGATGAGAAATTCATTCAGTTTGCATTTTAATGTGAACCTACCTACTTCCCAAATAAATATACGAACCAAAATATAGTTATCCACTGGTATTTGCACTTCTCTGATTTTTGCACTGCAGTTCTCCAGTCAAAATATGTATACAAAAATACATATAGTAGGGAAAGGCGCATAAGGAATGTGTATATTAGTGAAAATAACATACAAAGTTGCTTTAAATTAGGGGAAATTGCTGGCAAAAATGCATATATTAGGCAAGAAGTGCATACAGGGATGACTATATTAGGAGGAATGTGCATGCTAATATGTATGAATTTTCATGCAGACTTCTAAACAAAAAATAAATGCAGAAACTGATGCAGAAACAGGCTAAAACGAACATAAGATTACAAAAAAGTGAGAAACTGAAAGAATGCAAAATTAAACCGACAGATTTCACCCACCTCTACCCTACAAACACAGCTAGCCTGTCAAGGAGATGGCTAGAACCTTCTCCCTGGCATTCTAGATTTTCAGGTGTATGGAGTTCTTATTATAAATTAAATCAATAACAGAGAGGCATTTAGGAACATAGGAAACTGCCTTATACTGATCTGGTTTGCACAACGTGACAACCCACCATGGCTTAATTTACCCACGGGGCTGTTGCATCATGCTGTGCCCTGGTGAGAACCTGGCTTGCCATGCCTTGTTGTGTCATGCGAAGCCAGGTGGCAAGGGTTGTTTGAGGGTTAGACAACCCTTAAATAACCCATAGCTTGTTTTACAGTTATTTGTCATGATGTCCAAACAGGCCCACTGAGTTAGACCATTGGCCCATCTAGCCCACTGACTGGCAGCTACTCTATAGGGTTTCACGCAGGAATTTTTCGTGACCTACTTGGAGATACTGGGGATTGAACTTGGGGCCTCCTGGATGCAAAGCAAGTGCTCTGCCACTGAACCGGGGCCCTTTCCCTTTGATTCCCATGCCTCAGTCAGTACAGACCATCAGCACAACCATCATGTCAGACGGTGGACGGTACGTGGCAGTTGTGTTGTTTTTCTCCCTTTAGGGCAGAGAAAGGGTACTAAAGGAGGTTGGCTTCCATAATTCTAATTCTTAACGCTTCTGCTTTTTAAAGTCCTTTAAAAGGCGAGGGACAGTGGGGTTTCAGTGATGAACACTGGATCTGGGAAATCTACAGCCCTCCTGCTGCCCTGTTAGCACAGTGTCATGATCTCTCTGCCTCAGTTGTGCAACTCTAAAATGGTAGTAAAAATAAGCAATCTCACTGGGTCGTCATAAAGACTGATATAATAAAGAGTGCAGTGGGTGGGGGGTGGGGGGTGTCTGGTTTTAATGCTTGTCCTGATTCAATGGAGGGCATAAGAAGTGCCCTTATACCGAGTCAGATCATTGGTCCATCTTAGCCCAGTATGGTCAACACCGATCGACAGCTGCTCTCCAGGTTTCAGATAGGGATGTTTCCAGCTCTCCCCGGAGCTGCTGGGGATTGAAGCTGGGACCTTCCGCATGCAAGGCAAGTGCTCTACCACTGAGCCACTGTGAACTTTCTTTTCCCCACCCCCTCAAGGCTAAAATCCTATTTGGCAGTGAAGGGGGAGGACATGGAAGGCTGATTTCTGCAGGCCACCCTTTCCTGTGAACAAATTGTCAGGATTTCATTTTGTTAGCGAGAGGATCCAGGCACGTTGCCATCACTGTTGGATTGGGCTTGGCACCCAGTCCACATCCACATGCAGTTCCTCATCCATTAGAAAGCTCGCTTCTATATACACACACAGTGCCCCTAGCTGGATCAGGGCAGATGTAGGTAAGTGGTGAGAACCCTTGGTGGATTTTGAATGGGGGGGGGGTTACACCATAACAGTTAACAGAGCAATCCTATGACCCCTAGACAGCGTCTGGGGTGCCATAGGATACTTCAGATCTCGTTCTTGCCCACAGACAGAGCTATGAGTGCAGAGGAGGACATCCAATCATGGGTCCTTCCACCCCGCCCAGCTTCCATGGAAAGCTTCATGGAAAGCTTCCATGGAAAGCTCTTCTTTCCAAAGTCACAACACTGACCTCAGAAGAGGTTGGGGAGGGTGAAAAGAGAGCATTGACTAGATAACCTTCAAGGTCCTTTCCAACTCTATGATGCTATGTGGATGGTATTAGTTGCCAGTTGGGTACTTGTAACATGGAGAGGTGGCGTCTGTTGCATGATAGCTTCAGTTGCATAGACTCCGTGTGTCGATTCCAGTGAAAAGACAAATCTGGGACTTGGGTCCACCATTCTGCTGTTGACAGCCATCCAGTTCCAAGGTAGTGGTGAAGCTGGAACTAACCAAACATAGGGTACCATATCAGATGCATAGTGCCTAAATAACACAACTGTTAAGGGTGTGGCCCTTAGAACATAAGAAAAGCCATGCTGGATCAGACCAAGGGTCCATCTAGTCCAGCATTCTGTTCACACAGTGGCCCACCAGCTGTCAACCCAGAACTCATAAGCAGGGCATGAGTGCAACAGCACCTTCCCACCCATGTTCCCCAGCAACTGGTGTACATAGGTTCACTGCCTCTGGTACTGGAGGTAGCACATAGCCATCAAGATTAATAGCCATTGATAGCCTTTTCCTCCAGGAATTTGTCCATTTGCCCTTAACAGCTGTAATTTTCTGCCATTTTGGAGCTTAAGTGAACCCTTAACACTAGATGTTAAACCAGAAGGTTTTTGTTAATTGATTAAGCATTTGCTTGTTTCTTATTATGGTAAAAGTTCTGTCATGGAAGGAACTCAATCACCTTCAGCTGTTCCAGAAAATTGACTTACCTCTTTACATTTTCAGAAATTTAATCAGTGTAGTTGGCCTATTCATAGCAAGAAATCTCTCCCCCCGCACCGTGTGTGTGTGTGTGTGTGTGTGTGTGAGAGAGAGAGAGAGAGAGAGAGAGAGAGAGAGATTGCTAAGTAATTTTACCTTTTTTAAGTCTTTGCCCATATTCTGAACTATCTTCTTTGGCAAAAATCCATTTAACTTTATTGGAAGGGTTTAAAAGGATATTACTAGACCTTGTCACATGTATTTTTAAAAACTGCAAATAGAAGTGATCTCAGCAGAACATTATTGCTTACAAATGATTGCTGTTGTCTCTGGTACCAAACCAACACTTTGTATCATTCAGGAAATGGTCTTAACCTCAGATGTCAACCTCTTCCACAGGATGCAAATATAATTCTCCCCCACACAAAGACTCTGCCCGTGCACTTAGTGTATTTGTTTTTCTTATTTTTCAGTCCTCATCTAGACGCGCTGGTCTCTGCTGCACTAACTGTCACACAACCAACACTACACTTTGGAGACGGAATGCAGAAGGGGAGCCGGTCTGCAATGCATGTGGGCTATACATGAAACTCCATGGGGTAAGGCGTTGGTTTGTGAAACCGAGCACAGGTCTTATTTATTTATTACATTTATATCCTGCCTTTCCTCCAAGGAGCTCAAAGTGGCGTACATGGTTTCTTGCACACAAGCAATCTTATCCTCACAACAACCCTGTGAGGTAGATTAGACTAAGAGACGGTGACGGCCCAAGATCATCCAGAGAGTTTCATAGCACGGCATCGCCCAAAAAGAGGCTAAAAGACTCTATGCTTTAGCATTAAATTTGCATATGCTCATTTATATGTATAGATACATATTTCGAAATCACTACTATAAATTAAGTAGAAACACAATACATCTCACCGTAGTAGGGATTAAAGGCTATGGCAGGTGACCTGCATGCCAGCTCAGACTGCTGTTGATGGGCAACTTCAAGGCCCCTGCTCTCTCTTTTTATGGCATAATTGCAACAAATATTTACCATTGCCAAAAATGTTAAATGTGATTTCTGTCTGTGTGTCTCTGTCTCTGCCTGTCTGTGTGGTGTGTGTCTGCTTGTCTCTGTCTGTCTCTCTGTCTCTCTCTCAAACTTTGAGTTCCTTTAGACATCTCGGTATCATTTCATTCTTTTGATTTTTGGCAACAACTAAAGAGAAACTTCATAAGGTATCTCACATCAAATGGTGTGGATGCAATCCACATCTTTACCACAAATTGCGTGTGCAGCCTCTTTCATCAGTTCAGTGCAATGCCAGATACAAAGATGAAAACACTGGCACAGTCGCCATCCTTCACATTCTCTATGGGTGATGTACTCGGGAGTTCAAGATGTTGGGGGAGGGGCTTAAGAGGGCGTAGCTCAGTGGTGTGTATGCATATAGTATAGAAATGCAGGTCTAAATCTTGTCCTTCTTGATGTCAAGGTACCAAGACCTCTGGCAATGAAAAAGGAAAGCATCCAGACAAGGAAGCGGAAACCTAAAAATGTCACCAAAGGCAAATCCTCAACAGGTAGCTGCTATTGTTATTATTATTATTGTTGTTGCTGTTGTCATCATCATCATCATTATCGTTATCACCATCATCATGTCATCAGTGCACATGGTGCTTTATGAAGTACTAGAGGACAGTCTAAGGAACTTACCATCTAAATTTCTATACAGAGGAGATAATGGGAGGGGAAAGTGGAGGCAGTGGTCTGCATTTGTTTCAGTTACTCTTTCTCTTTCCCTGTGATATACAGTTGAGCCAAGATAGAGATAGAGGTGGAGATGGAGATGGACAGATATAGATATGTGTATTGTTATCAGCCCTACTCATTCCCCAAACCCACAGTCTGAAGTGGTGCAATCCAGCAAGAATTGTTTCACATGGTTCTGCTGATCATCTGGCTTGGCCCTGAGAGATAACAAAGGAAAATGGGTTAAAAAACCAACAACGATCAAGGGTAAAGGTGACTTGAAAGGATGACAGTATTATGGAAATGAAGATCATGGACTTAGACAAGTGGGACGTACAACAAGTGAGGAAGCTCAAGGCAGGGATCTTCTGCCATCATCTTCCAAGAAGACCTTCCATCGGCCTGACAGAGCTCTATTCTGTTCTGGCAACATTTGTGTCACCTGCCTTGGGTGCCTTGGCAGAAAAGCAGCATATAAATGCATAAAATAAAATAAGCAAAATGTTGCAGTGTGAAGTGCATCTGGTCAAGGTTCCAGCCATCCCTGCCCTCTTACGGGATACCCCATTAATTCCCCCCACCCATTTTTGTGCGATTTCGCTCTCAGCAGTTGGTCAGTCCATTGCCATTGACCATCCTTAGTCTGCAAACCACTGAGCATGCTCAAATTTAAGGAAAAAAGGAGCATACCACTGAACATGCTCAAACTTTACGGGGGGGAACTAAAGAGGGGGGATCCTTAGGGTTTTCCCTGATGTTTTTTGTCTGCATACCTTGGGGTTTCCTGAAGGCTGCTGATACCTCTCTTGTGCATGGATGATGTTTTGGGGGGTATATAAGAATCAGCACTTAGAGAATTGAGTTTCCTATCAACCTATAGGATAGAGGCAAAAAGAATGGTGTTTGGCCTGTGAGAAGTTTTGAAGGGGAAGGGAATATGAATAAATCATGCAGGTGATGCTAGCAGTGGGTGATAATGATGCGATCTGCTTCATGTCTCCATTAATGTATAACTTCCCCTCTCCTTCAGGTTCCACAGCTTCAACCACTAATTCCCCTTCCTCCATTACAAACTCTGAAAGCACCGTCACTTTAAAAACGGAACCCGTGGTAACATCGCAATATCCAGGACAATCTATAGTGTCAGCTTCCCAGGTAAAGTATAATGGGAACTGCAGAAAGCCTTGACATTTTTTTTAATTTAATTTTTACTCAGTTTTTCAATTTACGTGTTGCCAAAGTGACCAGCAATATATTCAGCCATAATGTTCAATGCAACTTTTATAACAATAATACCACTGTCAAATCAAAGACCATTGGAATTATTCTATTCCTTTTGGATGGGCTGTAGGGTAGCCACTTATGTAGCACTAAAAAAGTTGAGATGCATCACTCAAAAAGAAGACAAAAGAGGGTGCAGATCTGCATAAACTGTGCATGTGCTAACTGGAAATAATGAGTATAATTTAAGGCAGTAGAGGCTGGTGCCTCCAATTTCAGTGAGACTTTGAATCCATTCTGAGTTTCAGTCAGAACCAGCTAGAACTCCAAAGGAGCTATCCACAGTGATAGACCTATTTTGGGGATAGGGTTCAGCACCTTGGATAGCTCCTTTAGAGTCCTGGTTGGTTCTGACTGAAACCCAGAATGGATTCACAGCCCCACCGAAGTTGGAGCCACTGGCCTCCACTGATTTAAGGATATATCTCACCAGAGTGGGAAAGACTGTGACCAGATGACCTTTGTGTCTGCTGTCCAAGTGTTGATGATGGGCATCTTCAAGGCCCAGCTCTTCCTTCTGATGTTCTTTATTTTTATACCAGACTTAGAGTGGGCATCCCTTTGAATAGAGAATGCCTTTAAATAGCCACCTGTCCTCTGTAAAGTAGGATGCACAGCCATCATAGTGGCTGAGGATTATAAATTTTGAGGGACAACAAGCAGTTGTCACAGCCCTGAGTGTGAGGGAGGACTACCTCCCCAATACACAACACGCACACACTGCAAGAAACGTTGCCACCGTGCAGCCTGTCCCTGTGTCAATTTGTTTCACACAACACAGCCATTCTGATCAGCACTCAGTTAATGAGTAGAAAATATCCAACAGATCTGGACTATATGGAGTTAATGTATGAAGGGCTTCAGCTTTTTCTTAACATTTTAATAAAGACTCAGTATTGTGGAACAGCCATGGCAAAAGAAAACTGCACATTGACTGCCTCAAACCAAATTTATGCCAAAGGCCCAGAAAAATCTTTTCCTGCCAAGATGCATTTCCCTAAGAATGCTGAGTCACAACCATACATTAGTTTCATCGGGCAAGTGTACCATTAGTAAACCGAACCTGCTAAAGGGTTGTGCAAGAGCTATGACTGGGCAACAAAGGCTTAACCACCCTATAATGCTCTCGAAAATAAGCATGCTAGGCAAATCCCTTTTAACAATGTAATTGACAAGTTGACCAAAATGACAGCAAGGAAGAAGTCATTCGAGCAGGGTACATGTCTCAGTATTAGGGGATTTATTCTTGTAATAAAATACATTCTGCTTCTGTCGATATTCCCTGCAATATGCTATGTTATCAACCCACAGCATGGGAGAAGAGCAGGAGGAAGGCCCCAAAACTATATTTTGCCCCAGGCCATCTCTCTGCAGTCCTTCCCCTTCTCTGCTGTCTGTTCGACAAGTACGTATTTGCTGGAATTGTGTTGCTACACAAGATCTTGCCAACCCCTTGTAATCAGCTTAGATGGTTGATTGCCAAATGGGAAGTCAACGGAACCTCTTGGAGCCTAGTATTGGATCGTCAAGCCATCAGTGCCAGAGGCTGCTGGTAGCGTGTGGGACTAGCAGTGGGAGAGGCACTTGGCTTGCATTGTCAGGGGTTTGATTTGAAGTAACCAGTTCACCAGCCATGTATTTTTACTGCAGGGCTTAACTAACAAATGCTCTAGAAGCCTCACCTTTAATGATGACAAACTCATTCATTTCCTTACTGTACACCCTTGTAGGGTCCAAGCCAGTCTGAAGATACACTGGCTGACAGCCACCCCCAGTTCAAGTACGAACCAGAGGATTACGCTTTCTCTTCAGCCACCATGGTGCCACAGCAGTCGGGGCTCAGTGTTCCCCTTCGTCAAGACTCGTGGTGTGCCTTGGCTCTGGCCTAGGAAACTGGTCTTCCATTTTAAAATAAAATACTCTGCAGAAGAACAACCTTTTCTTATGACGTCAGTGGTGAGCAGGCAGAAAGGACCTTCCTGCCTCACCGCTTTGGATCGGAGAGACTTCCTGTAATCAACACCGTTGTAGGTTTCGAAAGGCCAATTTCTTTTTCTGTGGAGGACTCCGCATTTGAACACCAATTAAGTACAGTCAATGGCATTCGTCTTGAGGCATCTGACCCTTCTGGTGTTTTGGTTCTCTAAAAGCTTTTACTCTTACCCACACCAATCGAGAGCAGGAGAAACCAGGACCTCTGTTCCCAGGAGGAGGTCTTCTCTGTGATCCATCCTAAGGAAATGAATCCCAGAATCTATGTTTTGTTCATAGTGATTCTCCCCTGCCCCTTTTTATGACTCCTCTGTGTGCAATTTTGTTCCGCTTCCCAATAAAGACTATGATAGAATGTGGCACCAGGTAACTTAATTTTATTAAAATGTAAACAGTGTTGCCTTCCTGCGGTTTATTGGTGGTGGCAAGGCAAGGGGGAGAGAAGGTGGAGGAGGAAACCACCCCTGTTTAAAACACTGACTGTTTAATATTAAAAACAATAACCTTAATAGGGTGTTCATTACTGGAGTGCCTAATTTATCACCATTTAAAAACAAGTCACACACTCAAATTCCATTACATTGCTTTGCCTAGTATAGGTCTGCTGGCAGAAGTCTCCCAACATTCCATTGTCCACCTTTTTCCCCTCAAAATGCCCCTTGTTGTCACCTAAGACTGTTACAGGGCATTCTGGGTGATTTTTAAAATGGCCACCAGCAAGGGGGAACGCCAGTGAATTCCTTGACCATGAAATTCCCACCTCAAAAAAACACAAAAGAGAGCTGGTGGTTTTGCAGCCTCCCCCACATTCCGGGGGGGGGGGGGAATCAGGCCAAACTTTCAGTCTGTTGAAAGTTTGACTCAGAACTAAAAGGATCCAGCTTGATTTTCAGTGGCAGAAATCACCAGGAGCTAGAAAGAGGTTTTGGCTTTCCACTCCAGGGCACCCTTTTCTTCCATATACGTAATGGTTTCCCTTCATTCCTAATGCTCTATCTACACGTGGGGACACTGCTGGAATGAGAGCAAACCCTGCCCTCTACTTTGACACTGGTTGGCCCAGGTTGCATTGACAGAATCCTGCACAGCAGTACAATGTCCTCTGAAGGTCCTCCCACCTTCATAATGGTGGACATTTTGCTAGTACACACATAAAGCCAAACTAAGGGCCAAAAACAGAATTCAACATGTAGCTAGCAGCTATTTCTTTTTTTAATTTTTACACTAGAGTGGGCAGGGACCCAATCTGGATCAGGACCTAGCATGGGGGTAAGGGGTTTAACCCTTTCCCCCTTCTATGGGCCCAATCCAAAATGGAGGGGACACCTGCAATTTTTATTGGGAAATAAATAGTGCTATCCATATTGGGACCATAGCGCCCCTTACCCCACATGCTAGGGCCCCAATCCAGATCGAGGGCCCTGTACTTACTCTGAAGTAAAAATGAAAAAGTAATGTCTGCTTTGGCCGCAAGTAACAAAATGTTCTGAGCTAAAAGTTCTATTAAAAAGGTCTGGGGGTGGGGGGAAGTGTTTATCTGATGCCAGTAAGATGGCGAGCTTCCCTGTGGCGCACCATTCTGAAAAGGCTCTCTCCCCACTCGCCAACCACCACACCTCATGTGGCAGGGACGCCTGGAGGAGAGCCTCCAATGATCATCTCAGGAAATGGCCACACCTCTATGAAGAAAGAGGATGAATGTAATCTTAGGCTGAATAAACAGCAGCATAGTGTCCAGATCATAAGAATAGCTCTGGTCTATTCTATGGTGCTCAGATTGCATCTGGTGTATTGTAACCAGTTCTGGGCCATACATCTTAAGAAGGAAATTGACAAACTAGAGCATGTCCAGAAGAACATCACCAGAATGGGGAGGAGAGGGAGAGTCCGGAAAGCAAGCCCTATGAGGAACAGTTGAAAGGGCCAGCTATATTTTCGCCTGGAAAAGTGAAGATTAAGGGGAGACATGATTGTTGTTGTTGTTGCTCAGTCGTTCAGTCGTGTCCGACTCTTCATGACCCCATGGACCATAGCAAGCCAGGCCTTCCTGTCCTGCGTTCTCTCCCGGAGTGTGCTCAAGTTCATATTCATTGCATCAGTGATACTATCTAGCCATCTCATCCTCTGCCGTCCCCTTCTCCTTTTGCCTTCAATCTTTCCCAGCATCAGGGTCTTTTCCAGAGAGTTTTCTCTTCGCATTAGGTGGCCAAAATATTTGAGCTTCAGCTTCAGTATCTGTCCTTCCAATGAGCACTCAGGAGACATGATAGTGGTCTTCAAATGTCTAGAAGATGGGGCAGACCTGTTTTCTTTTGCTCCAGAGGGCAGGATTAGAACCAATGGGTGGAAATTGCAGGGGAGCAGATTTTGGCCAAACAATAGGGGAAACTTTCTAATGGTAAGATCGGTTCAACAGTGGAACAGACAGCTTCAGGATGTGGTGGGCTCTCCTTCACAGCAGGTATTCAAGCAGAGGTTGGATGGCCATCTGTCAGGGTTGCTATAGTTACAAGATTCTTGCATTCAGCAGGGGGTTGGCCTCGAGGACTTCCAAGTTCCCTTCCAGCTCTTAAAATTCTGTGACTCCTTGTTGCACCTCTACCCTTGGCTTTTATGCACAGGACTTGTTTTGCCAAAGGCAGAGAGGTTCCTGTAGGATTCAGAGCAGTGACCACATCAGTAAGAGTCAAAAAGCTTTATTAACTATAGCAGGCAGATTATTACAGTTAAACATGTGATGTTATAAAGCTGAACTAAGCAAAATAACTTACTCCTCCATTCTACTGTCGGGAGCCCCATATAATGACAGTGGAGAGACTCCAGTCAGCTGATGCGCAGCACCTCCGTAGTCCCAGTCTGTGCCGAAGCTGGAGTGAGTGACGCTCTGGAGGGCCTTATATACTTGAAGTCCCCCATGTCTATGTGCTGTTTCTCACAGGGGCTCTCTGGGTCTACATGCTGTGTCCATAGCCATCTTAATATCACCTGCTGTGATGATCTCATGACGTCTAGGCATCTTCAGTTAAATTAGCAGGTGGACCACTGCCAAAGAGATCCTCCTTGCCTTCCAAGGCCATCCTGACTCTTAGTTCTAACCTTGAAAAACAAGAATCAGACCTAGGAGACCGATAGTTCTGGAAGAGGCCTAAGAGACCTGGCTTTAAAGGCCTCACAGGAAGTTTAGGCATGAGAGGAGCAGTTGCAGCATGTCACATCTATCTCCTCGATATACAACGGTCTTCTGGAAATTCCTCTACAAGCCTCCTCCCTCAACCAAACCTTGATCGTTGCCCCTGGATTCAAATATATATTGACATCTCCCAGCTTTCCACAGATGTAACATGAAGAATATTAATGTTGAATAACCTCTGGTTCCTTTCCTTGCCAGCTCCTGTAAATGGGGAGGAGCTCCAAGGTTATTGGAAGGAAACAATGTAAGGGGATTCTGAGAGACTCTGGGGGTTTTGTCGCTGTTGTTGTTCTTACCTATTTTTGAAGCCCTACCCTAAAAAGAGGAAGAGAAGGAGAAGAAGAGAGGCAGAGTGTCATGAATTCATTATGACCCGTTCTTGAGTAACTTTGCTCCAATATAGCAATAGCTATTTATAATCAGGAAGTTGTCAAGAAATAGCCCATTCTGTTGGAATGGAAATCCAACTGGCTCAAGGCTTCCGGCACTGCTTGTTTCACTTGTCAAAGAGAAATATGTGGTTTGTTTTTGCAATGTAAGATGTGTACCGTGTCCCACAGTACTGAAACAGAGAGGTTACAGAGAGGAGATGGATGGCCATGGTGAATCATATTGTTGGGTTTTAAGCCTGCTGCACCCAAGCGGACATGGGAAGAATGAAAGAGGAAGCTGGGAAGTTAATCTGGTTTGGTAATATAGGATCAACCTGAGGCCACTTTACACAGCAGCTGTGCTTGCTGCAAGGAGTATAGTAAAGCACGTGATATGGAGGAGACACCATTTTACCTGGAGAGTGGAATAGGGCAGTGGGAAGAGTGGGAAGAGTAGCTGTAGGGCAGGAGTGGGGAAGCTGTGCCCCTCCAGGTGGTGATAGGCTACAAAATACATCATCCCTGACTATTGACCATGCTGGCTGGTGCTGATGGATGTTGGGGTCCACTAAGATCTGGAGAGCCATGGGTTCCCCTCCTCTGGCCTAGGGATCAATGGGCACTTCAGACTTCAGGGAAGACAACACAACAAGGTGCTGTGATAATGGCAGAAGCAGAATACCAGGCAAGGCCAAATGCCGAGGAAGGAAGCAGATAAAGGGGGCTGTGGTGGAGTGATGGAAATTCAGAGCCATGAGTGTGAGATGCCACCTCTATTATTGCAATAGGAGTGATGGGTACCAGAGGAGGTTAAAGGGGTATTGTATACTTGCCTCCTCTTTGAGGCCCTTCTCTTCCCTACTTTCCCTATGTTCTCTTCCCTACTTGGAGGCCCTATACCCTCCTGTCTTCCCCTCCACACACCCTCCACACACACAGCATTTCTCCTGTTTGCTTGGAATGTCTTTGTGTTTTGCCTCCTACTTTTGTCACCTTTCTACTTGATGGGGCTGCCCTGGGTCATATTCATAGTTAAGGGACCTTCAGAAGGAAGGGGCCAAGAGAATGGCTGAAGGTGTGACAAATGTGATGGCTAGATGCCTCTCCGTAAACACAAGGGGACGTGGGGTGCAGATATGGGGTGCTTCAAAGAAGAATCTAGCAAAACGGAGAAACAGAGGGTGAAGGGAGGAGAAGCAGGGCCATTCCACCAGCCCTGCTGAAAGACTCCTTAATTTTTTTGTCTTTCCTTCCTATCCCCTTTTCCTCGCATGTCATGTCTTTTTAGATTTTAAGCCTGCAGGCAGGGGCTGTCTTGTTTTAGCGATTGTATGTAAGCCTCTCCTGGTGCCTTTTTGGCTGAGGAATGGGATACAAATACTTTAAATTACATTAAATAAATAACAAACAAGGCCAAATGCATAACGCTAGGAGAGCTATTTAAATCCAGTGACCCCGTTGTTACTGTAGCAGAATGACATCCACAGACAATGGCCACGTCACATGTACTTAACCTTGTGTGCAACCCCCACCTCCCTGTTGCCGTGAGTCATTTTGTAAAGCAAGCGCAGGGACCCAAAGCCTCTGCCAAGAGCCCGACACTGATGGCTCCAGTAGGGTTATTTATGGACTGCCGGTAAATGCAGCTCATGATCTTGCAGCTCGACCAACGATAACAACAGGGAAAGAAATGAAACAGTTGCTCAGTGAGTCTGACCTGCTGTTGAACGGGCTGGAAGAGGGGCTTGTTCCAAGACTCCCTTTTGTGCACCTGAGTTAGAATGTAGCATGCAAAGGGCTGGATGCGCCTGATCTCGTCTGATCTCGGTAGCTAAGCAGGGTCAGCCCTGGTTAGTACTTGGATGGGAAACCGCCTGGGAATCAGGCTTCCTGCACTGAGCAGGGGGTTGGACTTGATGGTCTTGTAGGCCCCTTCCAACCCTTTGATTCTATGATTCTATACCCCCACCCAAAGGTGATGTCCATATATGTTTTGTCTTGCAGCCTTTGTGCTTTCCTATAGTGAGTTTTGCAAAATAACCTTCAGCCCCCTTCCCACCTGTCTATGAATCTTTCTGGATATGGAAGGGTCGAAATTGATGACTCCTCACCTTGTCAGCATAATTATACCAATCCTATCTCAACTTTATAGTGTCAGTGTAGAATAGGTATATATGGCTGGGGGTAGAAACAGTCCATTATTAAACTTTGTTTTCATTTTTTGTAAAACTATAAAGCAACGTGTGTGTTTTTAAAGTACAATATATTCACTATAGGCTAGAATCAATGGTCATAATCCAAATCCTGGACTTGAAAGAGTCTGAGACGGCCCTAGGCACATTTCAAGCATCTCTACACCAGCCTAAAATCCTACATTTAAAATGGGGCTTTCTGCTTCCGTTTTTAATTCCACGATCACGATGGACTTCCTTTACACATGCTTCCTTCCCCCACCCCCCGTTTTCCCCCTCCTTTTCCCCCTTATCTGAGCCTTTGATATGTTTCATTATACAGCTGCTAGATGGCGCTGTGGTCTAGCTCCTCTTATTGTGAGTTTTCCTCTTTTCACTGAGGGAACTCAAGCACTGTAATTTGATAGCTCATTATCTCCGATCTTTTTAAAAAATGTAATAAAGGTTAGAGAAGCCCTGGAGGTTGACGACGTCATCTAAAGGACCCACAAACCTCCGTGAGTGACCAGTCTCACTAGCAGGATAAAAGCTCCATGTGAAGAAGCCCTTACCTGCCAGTAAGCTCCATTGAACTGAGTGGACTTAAGTCTAAGTAATCATGCACCGGTAGTGGAGGCCTGTGCCTTTGATGTCAGTGGAGCAGTGAATCTGCTCTGGGTTTCAGTCAGAACTCTAAAGGAGCTATCCAGCTGCTTTAGAGTTCTGACTGGTTCTGACTGAAACCCGGAGCGGATTCACCACCCCACCGACATTGGAGCCACCAGCTTCCATGGTGCATCAGATTGAACTGTAAATGTGTTATCATCATGAGCCACTTCAGTTCAAACCTGATATTAGGTGAGCTTTACCATCTTTGACTGGAAAGTATTTTTCCTCACATGGTTCTGGATTCTCCAAATGCAAGGAAGCAAGCACTGTCTCTATTGTCTTCCGTGCCCTCTACAACCACTCTAATTTCTGTTGATGGCTGGCATATTTTGCCTCCCCACCCACCCAGTCAGAAGTAGGGTGGCCACTCACGCATCACCAAAAAAGAGAAAATGCATCACAGAGGAGAAAAGTGGACAGAGATTTTCATAAAATGTGCATATGCTAATTTATATGTGTAGATGCATCTTTAGAAATGATAGCTCTGATTTAAATGGAAATACAATGCATCTTCAGTACCCGTGCTCTACCTTCTTATGGTTCTTTATCTTTAACCCAGCCTTCGGCAGGGCAGCCTTCCAAATAGTGGGTGCCTTCAAATAGAGGACTGTCCTCCATGAAGTAGGATACATTGGTTACACTAGTTAGAAGCTATTTCAGCTTATGCCACCATTAAGATTAGAGCTCCAATATTTTTTTCCCTCTAAAACTTTAAGGCAAAAGGTGTGTATGTAAAACACACTATCCGGCTATTGGGCGTTATAGAAATGAAATAAAATGAAATAAATAAATAAATAAATAAATAAAACAGATTCTGAAAAGCATTCTGAAAAATGTATCTGTCATTTTTTCATGCCTGTTTTCAGCATTCTTCTCCAAATCTGCTGCGTTTTAGTGACAGTTTTTTCTTTGTTTTATTTTTTACTTTAACAAGGTAGAAACTACTTTCTCCTTCACTACATGATCCCAACCAATCAGGGATCACATAGTGGATGTGATCACGTCATGGAGCCAATCAGATCTGGCAAAGTGTTGGAATCAGTGAAGGTCCACGAAGCAACGTTGTCCTCATTCTGAAAGCCAAACTCAACTCAGGTTGTACTTCAGTGCACATCAGAATACATATAGAAGCACACATTCCACTGAGAGCAATATGCTGATACAGTTTGAGAACTGGATGCAGAATTGAACAGAGCTTCCTGATAGCATCCTTCCAACGAGGATGCCCTCATCCCCGATATCAAGTTTTCTGTGTGTGGGAAGTTCATAGGAGGGAGAGTTCCAACATGTGACTTCTCCACCTTCAATCTATAGTCCAAGAGCACCTTGATCACATGACGATCTATTTATCTAGCCTGCCTGATCCTCTCTGCCTCTCCCTTGCAGCCCTCTTGTACTTATATACAACTAAGGGTGCAATCCTATGCATGTTTAGACAGAGAAAAGGCCTACTATGCTGGCTGGGGCATGCTGGGAGGTGTAGGCCTTTTCTCTGTCTAAACATGCATAGGACTGCACCCTTAAAGACTTAGTAATGTGCCGCTGCCATTTCTCCATAAGAGCAAAACCCCAAAGCACGTGCACAACCTGTGCAATTTCATGAACGTGTGCCTGTCATTGCATGTGCCTTGGCTATGATCTTTGCTGATGTTGCACAGCTGCCTTTAGGCTATCCATTGCAGCTGTCCAAAGGCCACCTGCCCAGATGGTTTTACAACATAACTGCAGTGATCCATTCATCCTGCCCTTTACACTGATGCCTCTGAATTTTTACTAAGTCAGCAAGTAAAGTAATGAAGCACTCACATCTATATCAACACAGGTTGTTCTTGTTTATGATCACATTGATGGTGCAATAAATCCTGCACTAACCTGGTAGACTTAAAAAAAAAAAAAAAAGGCTCTCTGTAGGGAAAAATGGAAGTTGTGGCTTCAGTTCCATCAGATAGCTTTGTACCTTCAAAGTAATCCATACAGATTTAATTTAGAGGACCGGGGCACAATCCACCCAAACATTTTCCTGGACATATCCCATTGAAATGAATGGGTTCTATACCAGAACGCAAGCTTGCTCTTGTATATCTCCCATTCATTAAATGGGCTTGCCTGGGAGAAGATCCTAGTGGATTTGTCCCAGGTGTGCTGCTTAAGCATTTCCGAGCCATTGTGCATGACAAATGCAGGATGACTCTATTTCTGGTGGTACCCAGCTAGATTTCTTTTTGATAAGAGCTCCCATGAGTGCTGGACGAATGAGCCAGCAGTTAAACTTTAGGGCAGCTATAAGGAGCAGTCTTAAACTGATTGCACAAAGGTGAAAGAAGAAAGTGCAAAAGCTGGGTTGCAGTTAAATCTCAAAAAAACCAAGATTATGGCAACCAGCTTGATAGATAACTGGCAAATAGAGGGAGATAACATGGAGGTAGTGACAGACTTTGTATTTCTAGGCACAAAGATTACTGCAGACGCTGACTGCAGCCAGGAAATCAGAAGACGTTTACTTCTTGGGAGAACAGCAATGACAAATCTTGATAAAATAGTGAAGAGCAGAGACATCACACTGACAACAAAGGTCCGCATAGTTAAAGCAATGGTATTCCCCATAGTAACCTATGGTTCTATGGTCCATGGGGTCACGAAGAGTCGGACACGACTGAACGACTGAACAACAACAACAACAAACCTATGGTTGCGAGAGCTGGACCATAAGGAAGGCTGAGCGAAGGAAGACAGATGTTTTTGTGGTGTTGGAGGAAAATTCTGAGAGTGCCTTGGACTGCAAGAAGATCAAACCAGTCCATACTCCAGGAAATAAAACCAGACTGCTCACTTGAGGGAATGATCTTAAAGGCAAAACTGAAGTACTTTGGCCACATCATGAGAAGACAGAATACCCTGGAGAAGATGCTGATGCTAGGGAAAGTGGAAGGCAAAAGGAAGAGGGGCCGACCAAGGGCAAGATGGATGGATGATATTCTGGAGGTGATGGACTCGACCTTGGGGGAGCTGGGGGTGTCGACGGCCGACAGGAAGCTCTGGCGTGGGCTGGTCCATGAAGTCACGAAGAGTCAGAACCGACTGAACGAATAAACAACAAACCGCTGGTCCAGCACTTTAGTGGGGACTGGCTCTTTTATGTTCCAGAGAGCAGCCTTCCCCAGCTTTGCTATAAGGAGTTGCCTTATATTGAACCGGGCCATTGATCCATCTAGCCCAGGGGTGCAGAACCTCAGGTCTGGGGGCTGAATCTGTCCCTTCAGCATTCCCCAGATGGCCACTCCCCCTTCTCTGGCCCAACTCTGTTTTCCCCAGCCGCCAATCATGTGCTGGTTTCCCATCTTTGGCACAGTTCAGTTGTTTCCCCGTTCAGAAAGGTTGAATTGCCTCTCCTACGGTTTAGTGACTGCCAGCAGGAGCTTTAAGCTAAAATATGCTGGTTTTTCTGCCCTGCCTCTTTTGCCTTTGACCCGCCCACCCCTGGAATGCTTCTCCGAAGTGGAATTCAGTCCTTGGGCAGAAAGAGGTTGAACATTATTGGCAACCGTTCTCCCTTTCTACTTGCTGTGCTTTAATTGGAGATGCCAGAGGTCAAACCTGATACCTCCTCCATGCAAAGTATGTGGTCGTAGGGTGGCCATGTGCCCTCTTTTACAGAAGCCATCCTCTGTTTAAAGGGCTGCCAGAGGACTGTCCTCTATTTTGAAGGTGTCCTCCATTTCAAGGGCTGTCTTGTCCAACTCCAGCATAAAAAAAGGACCATCAGAAGGGAGAATAAAAGGGCCTTGAAGTTGCCCATCAACAGCACCAGGGCAGCAGACTGAGCAAGGCACACAGGTCACCTGGTAACAGTCTTCCCCACTAGGGTGACATGAACTGTTTTTCTATTTAAATGATAATGATAATGTCTAAATCTGCATCTATACCTATAAGTTAGCAAATGCAAAGTTTATGCAAATTTTATGCAAATTTCTGTCCTCTATTTTTGCGATGCATGTCCTCTCTTTGGGGGGGGGGCAATTCACAAGTGGCCACCCTAGGGCTCTATTCCTCCTGCACACTCAGCCTAATTAATTCATACAACCCCAGTGACTTTGGATCTGAGCATACCAGGAACTGGGCTTACAGTGTTATGGATATAAGGCACTTGCTGTTCCACTGAGCAAGACTGCTGTCATTACAGAGTTCTACCTCGCGCCTTTTCTTGGTGGTTGGCATCACCTCCCCCCTGATCTTGCTGGCAGTGCCATGTTTCCTTCTCCCTTGAATTACTTTACCCTGCCAACATGTTGTTTCTGTTCTTATCTGCCTTCCTTTGGTGATTCTTTCCAAGTCTGCTGCATTTGAGACTCAAAACTACAAATAACGTGGGAGTTTTGCGATTCTTTCCTTCCTAGTGGTTTTTTTTTGGGGGGGGGGGGTTGGCCCAAAGCAGCCTGGAGCAAGCAGCATCTGCGTGGAAACAGGACAGGTTGGCGGAAGCTGCTTAACCCTTTCTCCTCTTGCCATTTTTCAGACCAGATTTTCCCTCTACAAGCTGCTTTTTCACCCACAGAAGGAAAAGATACAAGGCACTTACATGAGCCCCATAGCTTTTCCCCTGTGGGTGAAAAGCCACTTGACAGTAGGGTGGCTATTGTCAAAAAAGAGGACAACAGAGGACACCGATTTGTGCAAAATTTGAATATGCTAATGCAGCCTTCCCAGCCTGACGTTCCTCTAGATGTCTTGGACAACAACTCCTACAGTCCAAAACATCTTGAGGGCACCAGGTTTGGGAAGGCTGTGCTAATGTAAACAGACAGACAGACAGACATTTAGAAATAATGACCATACTTTAAATCAGGGGTGATGAACTGATTTGCAGTGGCAGGCTGGATCTTTCCCCCCACCACGAGCCCACCATACACTGGATGACATCAGGAGGCGGGGTCCTTGCCTGATGGATGACATCATCCAATCTCTGGGTGTGTGGGCATCAGGTGAGCCTCCTTGGAGATGGCATTTCACAAATGGGGCACCACAACTGAGAAGGCCCCCTCTCTCCCCTTAGCCGCCTGCTTGAGTGGCCCCAGGAGGAAGGCTTTCAAAGAAGATCTATGGTATATGTATGGGAGGAGACACTCCTTTAGATACTCTGGCCCCAAGCCAATAAAGTCAACACCAACCCTTTGAATTGGGTCCAGAAACAGACTGGAACCACGGAGGAAAGGCTCATGGAACTCCATGGGATTTGTAGTTGAAGACCCAGTGTGGAAAGGTAGAGGAAAAAATAGTGCTATTCCCTCCATAATTTCTTCCCAACTATTGTTATTGATATTGATATTGATATTGATATTGTTATTGCTACATTTCTGTACCACCCCATAGCTGAAGCTCTCTGGGCGGATTACAGAAAACCTTAAAAATACAATTTGCAACTGATGCCTCTTTGACAGCAAACTTAACATATGGCATGCCACAAGGATAGGGAGCTTCCTGCCTGCAGGCCAGATGCAGCCATCCATGGGTTCCCCATCTGGGCTGCAACCTTCTTCTAATGTTATCTCCAGTCAGTGATTTGAAATAACAAGGTATTTGTTGTTGTTTATTCGGTCAGTCGCTTCCGACCCTTTGTGACTTCATGGACCAGCCCACGCCAGAGCTTCCTGTCGGCTGTCGCCACCCCCAGCTCCCCCAGGGTCAAGTCCATCACCTCCAGAATATAACAAGGTATTTAAAGGCAGTTAAATTTTTAATACCCTGCATAGACTTGAGGTGAGCTTCTGCAGCCATGAAAGCTGTGGTATTGGGGCTTACTCTTGAGTAGACTTGCTTAGAATTGAGCTGTGTTTTGCATATTTGGAGAGAAAATATCCAAATTGGCAAGACATCTGTCCTTGGCCCCACCACATGCCTGTAGCCCCACCCACTGTTGGAATGCGGCCCCTTCCTAAATTGGAATGCAGACCATGAGCCAAGCCAAAAATGTTTAACCACTTTTGTATGCCAATCTTATTATTGCTCGATCCATATGAATCCCGATTTTTCAGAGGTCCAGGCAACCCTGTGAATGAGATGTCCATATTTGACCTTGTCATCTTTGCTCTTTTGATTAATAACTCTCAAACCACAAACATAAGAGGAGAATTTCCACGGTAGGCTGTTGTTAATACTGCAAGACGTTTAAAAATAAATGATAGCATTTCTCTTAGCCTGACAGCTTACATGGGAACTTACTTAGAAGGCTGTACGTTTGTTTTGGGGCTGTCAGAAAGCATTTAAAATGCATTCTATCATTCCAGATTACGGGGCATTAAGCTACACTCTGCCATTCAGCTTTGGTCACAAGGCCACTGGAAGTCTCCTTGTTGATGGGACAATAAACTTGGTAGCCTATTTCCTAGATTCATCCATCCTGCAACACAGACAAAAACGCAGTTCATTTCTTGGGTGCCATCTCCTAGCAGGGCTATGCAGTTTTGAGTCTCAGTTGCTGAGATCATAGAATGATGCCTTATATTAAGTCAGACTATTGGTCCATCTAGGTCAGCATTTAGGGTGGCCCTATTTCACAGAGGACAGTCCTCTGTTTGAAGGGTTAGCAAAGGATAGCCCACTTTTTGAAGGCATCCTCTATTTGAAGCACTGTCCAGTCTAAGTCCAGTTGAAAAAATAAAGAACCCTAAGAACATCACCTGGACAGCACTGAGCAGGGCACATAGGTCACCTGGTCACAGTCTTCCCCTCTAGGGTGGGATATATAGTCATTATTTCTGATTAGCACATGCAAATGTTATGCAAATCTCTGTCCTCTTTTGCCCTTTTTGTTTGGTGATGTCTTTCCTCTTTGGGGGCAATGAGTGGCCACCCTGAGCCCAGTACCGTCTACTCTGACAAGTGACCAATTTCCAAGCTGGGGTCTTTCCCAATCTATTAACTGGAGCCGCCAGAGATTGAACCTGAGATCTTCTACATCCAAACCTTGTGCTTTCCCACTGAATGCTTGTCTTTCCCTGAAGGACAATAGGATAAATTCAGTGATGGGAGAGTTCATCAGCGAAGATGCTCAATGAGAGAGAAATTGCTGCATCATGGACAGGGCAACAGCTTCTCTGGTCAAGATCAACCCTCTTCCTAGGCTGGAATAATTGTCCATCACTGATGCATGGTATGGACTCCTTGGGAACCCTCTTTCCTTCTTCGTGCTCAAAATGGCCCTTGTCGCTATTGCCGTAACATCCCTCATTCCCAGCCCCTACAGAGTGTGAGTGGCAGAAGTTTGATCTTCCTTTTTAAACATTCTAACTTTGCCTAGGATTAAAATGTGATTAGAAAGGATTTAGCCACTTCGGGGCATGAAATATTAATAACTCATTTATTTCTGTGTGTCAGTTTTAATCACAAGGCTTGGAGACGGTCAAAGGCTTTGCCCTGCAGCAGTTGACTTTGACACTCAGAATGTGGCCTTCTTAACTTGGAGAACTTGCAGAAATGACAAACTGGCTACGTTATTTCCCATGGAGCCATGGGTCACTGTGGAACGAAGGTAGCACAGGGGTATCACTTGGGCTTGGAGATGGGAAACCTAGATTCAAATGCCCTCTCTAAGCTGCAATGTTCATTGTGATTCTGGACAAGTTAGTTTTTTCTTAGACAAATGACCTCACAGGATTGCTGTGAGGCAAAGAGCACCTGGAGGAAGAAGTGAACCCTCTGACCATGTGGAGAGAGCCTCTCACTTCCCAATGAAGGTGTAGGTAGACTCCACAGCCCTGGAATAGGAGGGGCAGGACTTGTAGGTCAGCTGACAAACTCTTGAAATATCATTTTACCAACAAAGCACTGAGGAGTAGCATGACAAAAAAGGGTGATCAAAGAAGCAGGAAAGGCCAAGGAGGAGAGCTTTAGTGAAGAATCAGCTTGTGGTAGGGGGCAAAACATTGATGGAAGGAGAAGGAGAAGGAGAAGGATAAGGATGATGACAATAACAACAACAACAACAACAACAACAACGATGGAATAACCGCTGAGTTTAAAGGAGAAACCTGGCCCATGTAGAGGTTTGGGTACATGTGTTTTAGATTTAGAAATGTTGCTCAATATTCCTATAATCAGGTATTATATTTGTACGTAGGAGACCTGCATTCAAATCCCACCCCAACAGTGGATTCAGTGAGCTTGTTCAGCCACAGAGCCATGCCATGTTGTTGTTGCTGTTAATAAAACTGTTCAATTTATTTTGTGGCATCTCCTTACAAAAAAACCCCAGGGCTTGTCAATCATTGCAATAGGCTTATCATTCCATTTTGTGCAAACCAAGTAGGACTGCTCATTCACTGGCTAGATCAAAGAGCCCAAGTCAATTTATTCAGATTGGTCCATACTCCCAAATGTTATGTACCATTCTCTGCACACCAGTCTCTGATTTGTTTTCCAAGTGCCAAGCTATATTTTCATGCTAGATGAAGGGTCATTAGGCTTTCACACTCCCTCCTCCTTCACCATCTCCCATCTCTTCAATTTCCTCCCTGACTTCCTCTTTCGCACCAAACCATAGTGTGCTGTTACATCTGAACCAGGCAAACTAAGGTTTGCCAGGATGGATTTAACAGCCAATGATGAATTGCTGCAAAAGAGGAAGTCAGAGGGGACCAAAACCCAAGGCTCACTCATACTGCTTTGGCATTCCCTCTGAACCAACTCACTGGGTAGCTTAAAGGAAGCTTCTATTCTGCAACATTATTTATCGGCAGCTGGGCAGTTGTCTCAGATGGTGGGATTTGGGTGCTCATAACAGTAGCAAAGTTGGAGACAGACAAAAGTGTTCTGGACCAATGGGACGCAATCCACCAACAATTCTGAGCAAACTTGGTGAAATGAAGTAGAAAGGCACAAAAAAGGCTATTTGTATAAGAGAATCTCCTCCTGGATTGTGCTCCGTGCGTGTGCGTGTGTGTGTGTGTGTGTGTGTCACATGCACACGTGCACACTGTGTTGCCATTTGGATTTTCTGCCTGAGGCAGGCTCTTAGACATTTTGAGTCAGCCTTGACACTCTGTCTGTAAAATGGGAATAATAATGGGAATATATGTGGACTTCCAGATGCATCTGTCTTGCCACTGTTGTAGAATGTTTGGCTAGATCTGTATTCTTATGCCAGGTGATGGGGACAAACAACAGAGGGTAGTCACTAGGGCTCACCTAATGATGCTGGTTGGTAATACATTCAGGACAGGCTACCAGAAGTAATTCTTTACCAAATGCACCATTAGGTTGTGGAATTCACTACAGATCCTGGGGGGATACTGTCATGTTCTCCAGCATCATTCTCTCCTCTGGTCAGAGAAAGCTCCAGGACCTTCCAGGCCAAAGGACATGACATTACCAGACTTCATGGACTCAGCAGGCATCCCTCTGATGCAGTCCTCACCACCCCCACACTAAAGGAGCCAGCTGCTGCAGAATCAGACAGTGGCCCTTTAAGTAGCAGACTATTCACCAGAGGAGGCAAAGCTAACAGCAGGTCCAGACTTGCCAGCCTTCGGAAAGCTTCACAAGGCCTCTGCACCTTGCTGAGACAACTGCGCTTTGCAGGCGAATTTCAGCCAGTGATCTGTCCAGAGTCCTGACCTGGCCCAGCCCAGCCTGTTGGGAACCTGCATTTCCAACCTTCATAGAATCATAGAATAGTAGGATTGGCCTTGGCCTTGCCTTATCAGACTTGACCTTGCTGTGCCAGATGTGATCCAACCCCTCCAGGCAGTACCACCGCTGCAACCCCATCTGCCCTGGGACCCCATGCCAAGCTAGGACAGGACAAGTACAACAAAATTAGGCCAACATCTTCATGGCCTGCTTCATGAGGGATGCTGCTAATAATAATAATTCTACTTGTGCAAGGGGAATGTATGTACCTCTGGATACCAGTTGTTGCAGGATAAACAACAGTGAACAGTGAGGCCTGTTGTTGTTTTTGCTCTGCTGCTTGTTTGCTTCCTGGAGGCATCTGACTGGCCACAGAATACAGGACTAGATGGACTTTTGTTCTGATCTAGCAAAGCAGCTCTTAAATTATTTAGCCCAAAGTTACACCCAGAGATCACCTCTTATACCCTCGAGAAATGTGAATGCACTTACGAACTTTTTTGTTTCTTTGGATCTCATTCCAGGACAGAGGGTAAAAAAGAGTCACTATTCCCTTATACAAAAAGAGGGGGCATTTGACAATAAAAACTAAAAATGGAAAACGTGTTCCAATTTAACAGCAGCTTTTATTAGCTTGCGCTTGTCCAGCCTGATTAATGATCATTTCCCTTTGAAAGTACAAGAGGCGTTTCGAGGCACCAAGAATAAGTGGGTTCCTTCAAATGTCCGGCTTCCTCCAGGATTTACTGTAGAAAGATTTAATACAATTCAGCACAAACATTTTAACCTTTCCGTCTAATGTGTTGAATCCAACCATTTCCTGAATTGGCATAATTTAAAAGGCTGCCCTTTCCCAGGTCAAGTTCTCGAAAGCATTTTACATTGCTGGGCTGCTCCCAGGTCCTTTAAGAAAACATTGAGTGAGTATACAGCCTCATTCAAATAAATCAGAAGATGTTTATTTTATGAATGAAAGAGGAAACTGAATACCCAAATAAAGTTCTACATCTCCACGCCAGGAGCTAACTGCCCTTTTAAATTTCCTTGCTCTCCTGAAGGAGGCTTAAAGGTGATTTATGAACTAAAGAACCTTTGCATACTACTGACTAAGATCCCTGGGGAACCTCCAAGTTAAAATGAGCACCTTCTGCAACATTTTAAACTTTGTTTGTTTAGGAGGAACTCTGTCAGATATTGATAGTATCATGAATGGGTTGTTGTTTTGCAAATATTGCACTTCCCAGTTCTGGTCTCTAGAGGGGGACAAAGAGCTATCACCCAATGAAGGTTTGTGATAGGGTGCCTCCTTCATCATCTCCCCATTAACAGGGGAAATTGTTACCAAGAAGCTCAGCCATGATGGCTTTTACATGTATGCCTCACCCTAGCATCTTGTCTAATATGTCATTTGTTCTGGGACAAAAGAAGCAAAAGGATCCTACCTGACTTTATTCTCTATGTGTCCTCTACCATAAGTCAGTCAATAGGAGTTGCCCTCAGGTGAGTTGATAAACAATGGGAACTCCAGATAAAATGCATATGCCTTCCTAATGTTTAAGTTGCCACCTAGTCAAGCAACCCGCAAGTAACCTACACATTGACCAAACTAAAGTAATGGTGGGAAATACTCTCCAGTACTGAATCATCCTCACTTCAAGTAAATCACTGGGTTGAAGCATTGCCTGGGAATTCTTCATGGTCTCTCTTGTTCTAGAAACCTTGACCTGTTTGTCCCATAAAAGCCTGGCTTTTGTCACGCTTACGTCAGCCAGCTCAAATTAAATCAAGAAGCCAGGAACCTCTGTACGTCTCCAGAGCCAAGCTACTGAATCTTTTGCTTTACCCCATCCAGGGTATGCCACAAGACATTGCCTCCTTTGTGCTCCTAGCTTGAACTGTATAATGGCCCTTGGGGTCTAATCCCCTTTGAGAGCATTCTTAGGGGAGATCTTCCACAGAACTCAATGCACTTGGACACTGCTGCATTGACTCGAAGATTCTCCCAGGGCTTGCCTGGCAGGCACCCTGCCACCCTGCCACTTCCCAGCAATTTCCTCATAGTTCTCTCTCTCACACTCACTCTCTCTCTCTCTTCGTCTTGGACTAAACTCACATTTCGAGGCTCTTTTGGTTGTGCTACCTTGTTGCCTCGTGTGCCCAGGTAGAGCTACACATCCTGTGAAGCCCCCTTTGCTGCATTCAGGCATTCCAATGGTGTTACCCAATCACACAGGGACCTTGGATGGATAACTGCCTGGCCCATCCGAGAGACCTCCACACTGTGTACGTGACTGCAGTATCGGAGACATGGATGCTTTGTGTGTCACTTGGGACCCAGGAAGCCCACATCTCGCAGTGGGAGTAAGCAGCGTGATTGTCAAGGATGTTGACCTCAAGCTCAGTGGTTCACCCTTCTTCTCGCGAAGCTAAGAGCTCAGGGAATTATGCTAAGGTTTCCACAGGACTGTTTGCCAGGTGCACTTAGCTAGCTTCCCTTCCTTGCCTCTGCCCCTCTGCCTCTCTCTGTGTTAGTTTTTTTCCTCAAGTTAATCAAGGACCAAGAAAAGGCATTGCTTTCTTGCTCCCTTTTCCAATTCGTATTTTTATACTTGCATTCCACACCGTGAGGAGCTCAGAGGTTCCTAATAAGAGCTCAGACAGCATGTTGGTCCCCATCCTCATCTATAGCAGTCTTGTAGGACACATGGCCACCCTAGGTATAGGTACTCCTGGAGAATAATCGCACGTGGCCTGAAAGAAAGGTGGGGCTGTCCCCCTACTTTCTCTAAATGCGGTCCCTGCATATAATTTCTTCAATGGCTTGAAGGTGTTCATACACAGAACTTAATCGGAGCTTTTTCTTCTCCTCCTGCTCACTGCCTATGACAAAAGAGTGTACAAATGTACCATTTTGAAAGTGGTGGAGAACGATTTTACTGTTCTGCAAATACAAGTGCTTCTTTGGCTCTGAAGCAAGCTCTTGAAAACAACCATGGGAGGATATCAGCTGGTGCAGAGATATCACAATCCCATCTCTGCTTATTACAGAGTTGTTGCAACTCAAGTATATTTGGCATGCTTTGCTGTCTGGAGTGGTGGTTGAAGGGAAGGGAAGCAGTGCGCTGGCACTGTATGTCTGTGGAGGGTTCTCACAAACTTCTGTGCATGCCAGCCATGCCTCCTGCTGGTGGCACATTTGGCAGCTGGTCGGCCACTGTGTGAACAGCATGCTGGACTAGATGGACCCTTGGTCTGATCCAGCAGGGCTCTTCTTATGTTCTTAACCCTGTGAAAGGTTAATCTGTATGAGTGGATTGACCAGGATTCCCCCTGACATGGAGGAGACTTACATGCATGCATTGGTATGCACGGACACTGAACCTGTGGCCAGAGGCGGGGAGCGTGGCCAGTGTGTTAGCAAGGCTATTCCAACCCAGCACGCACATTGGTTGAGGGGACATGGCTGGCCAGCACATGCTTTCAAAGCGTGAGGAGGTTTATGTGAACCCTTCACCCTCATGTGTGTTGCACTTATGTACATGTGCACTAGAATCAAGATGTATCTGCCCTCCACTCAGAGACGTAACTTCCAAGGCCTGGGAAACCTGCCGAAATCTGATGAAAGCTAGTCTTCAGGTGTGCCTCCTAACACAATTTTTAAAAGGCATGGCCAACCTTTCCCCAAAGTAAAAAAAAAAAGCGGGGACAGTGTTTTTCTTAGGAAGATGAAATAGAGGCTGGTTGATAAGGATAGTTGGAGCTCATGATATCATGAAACTCTCACTGTAAAACAGGGGTGGGGAACATGGGGCCCTCCAGATGTTGTTGGATTGCGGCTCCCATTAGCCAAAGGCTCAGGAATTGTTCAGATGTTCAACAACATCTGAAGGGTCACCCGTCCTCCACCCTGCTGTAAAAGAAACGTGCCTGTTTTCCTTCATCTCATGTTGGAGGGTATTGCTAAATGGAAGAAGGATGAAAGGACTTGGGCCAGGAAGGAGGACTCGGCATCAGGCAGATTGGGGCCTTGGCAACTGCTTTGTTCTCTCAGGTCAAACAGGAAGCGCATAAATGATGCATGCACCAGCACAGGGATGGAATGCAGGGCTCTGCACATGGATGTGCTGGGTGTGTTGATGAAGGCATTCCAGAGCTTTTAAATTCCATCTTCAGAGAAGGGGCTGTCCTAAGGCTACAGCTAGTGTTCTGAGGGCACAGACCTTAGCCAGTGGGCCAGGACACCAAGTGCTAAATTTAGACCACTTTTCTTCTCCGCTCTGCAGGCTCTCCCAGGCCTGTGTCTCTTCCTAGCTTGAAACAGCACCAATCTTTAAACCTGTTAAAAATGGCCTTCCAAGATTTTAGATCAGGAGGGGGCAATTTGTGGCCCTCTGGATGTTTTGGCTTACAACTCCCATCATCCCTAGCCAGCATAACCAATGGTGAGGGATGATGGGAGCTGTAGGCCAAAACATGTGGAGGGCCACAAGTTGCCCACCCCTATTTGGGATCGTTGGGGTCTCAGCTTTTCCCTTCCTTCTGTTTCCTTCTTTCTTTTGCCCATAGCATGTCCATATTGGACTGTAAGCTATACAAGCAATGTTTGTTTCTTTGTTTTAAATTTTGTGCAGTGTTACTCTTTGCATGCTATAAAATTGTTGTCAGCTGGGGGAAATTTATAACCTTTTCCAGATCAGGCATAAATGGTTAGGGCTATGAACAGGGAGACAGGGGCATTGTACCATAGGAAATTGCCTTATATCAGGACAGGCTACTCTGCCCATCCATTTAGCCGGGCGTTGTCTGCTCTCTCTCCGGCAGCTCTCTGGAGCTCTCCGGCAGAGATCTTTCCTGTCATCTGCTATCTGATCCTTTTAACTGCAGATTCTAGCAATGCTTTTTTCAAAGGAATTTTCTGGGGTGGGGGAGTTGGGTGAACTCAGAAGGGCACTTCTAGCCATGTAAGGAGGCACTTTAACCCTTTTGTAAAAAATACAAATGATGTAATGAAGCATATGATCAGAAATTTATCTTAACATTAAATGTTATTTGTTTTTTAAAAACAACACTTATATTTAAGTAAAGTAAGACTGTTGTTGTTGTTGTTGTTGTTGAAACCCCACTGGACATAAATGGTTGTAGCAACAGCAGTAGCTGACGACCACTTTGCAAAAAGACTTGTTGATTTAAGACATTTTGCAGCAGCATGCTATATTTCTATATGCATCCTCTTTGCATTTAAGAACATCAGAGCCCTGCTGGATCAGACCAAGGTTCTATCTAGTCCAGCATTCTGTTCACACAGTGGCCGAACAGCTGCCTGTTGGAAGTCCATCAGTGGGACACAAGTGCCATTGCATCATCTTTTAGCCTTTGGCATTCTGCCCACGCCTCATCAGAATCTCCTAGGCTGCTTGTCCACTGATAAACTCTTGCCCTAGGCTCAAACTCAGCCTCGTACTCAAACTTAGGTCTTCCTGCCACTTACGTACAGGAAGAGTGGCTCTGGCATTCCAGTAAACCCTTCCCTGTTGCAATACAACATTTTATCCTGGGAATATTGGCCAACATTTCTAAGTCTAAAACACATATTGGCTGGGGGTGACGGATGTTGTAGTCCAACACATCAGAAGGGCACCAGGTCAGAGAAACCTGGTATAGATTTAGGGTTCAATCCTATTGATTGGGTCCTTGCTGCTTGGAAACCCCCAAATTCAGAGGCTTCCAAGATTCTTACACCCTGCCACACTGAAGCTGGCAGGGTGGGAAGAGCAATAGAGATGATCTTCACCTCCCCATCCTCTGTCTTTGGTGAGATTTGCTAGCAAGGGTATTTTGGAGGGAGAGGGAAGGAGGCTGGAGGAAGCTCAGAATATCCTCTCCTTTTAACTCCCTTCCCTGCCCACTGGAACACCCCCTTTCCTCCTCCTCTGAGGTCACTTTTCTGACCTTGGAGGGCAGCTGACATGGTTCTTTCCACACTGGCCATGAAGGGCGGGGGAAGAGGGGACTCTGACTCCCCCTTCCGAGATTAGAGTGCTGTCTCCAACTTTGGAAGGATTTCCAAGCAATCCCATGGTTCCTGGGATGCTCACCCAGGGACTACAGGATTGCTCCCTTAGAACAGGGGTGGGCAATTTGTGGCCCCTGAGATGTTTTGGCCTACAAGTCTGCCCACCCCTCACCATTGGCCTGAGCTGTTGGTAGTTGTAGGTCAGTCACTTGGAAACCCACAGTGAGCAATGGCCATCTGGGCTTCTGGATATCAAGTTCACCATGCCCAATGGGGCAATCTATATTGGCTAGGCCACTACTCTGGGCTACGTGCTACCTCCAGTACCAGAGGCAGTATGCCTATGTACACCACTTGCTGGGGAACATGGGCAGGAGGTGCTGTTACGCTCATGTCCTGCTTGTGGTTGACAGCTGGTTGGCCACTGTGTGAACACAATGCTGGACTAGATGTACCCTTGGTTTGATCCAGCATGGCTTTTCTCAAGTTCTTCAAATCTTAACCGAGTTTGTTTGTGCAGCATTCTGTTTGATTCTCAGAATACTGCTTGATTTTACTCAAACAAGGATCTGTGACAGCTGATTGTATGAGCTTCTCTGGATCCTGTGAAAGCAGCTATAATAATAACCAGGCCTGTGTATACACCAATGGAGGGTGCAGTAATGGGCAAAGAAGTCAGCTTCCTGACAGTCTCTGCCTTTAAAAAAAAATCAAGCTTTTCTAACCTTTATGGCTGCAGAGATATGCTTGAAAATGCATTGGCAACACCTGCTAAAATCTCAAAGGCTGGTTAAGATTTCCAGTGGTTAGAGCTTCTGTGCCCTGTGCCCCTTTCAACTGCCCATGACTGGCAGAAGCAAAAGACCATTCTGCAGTGATTCCAATTTGCTCAGCATCATTTTGACAGGTTTCTGGATTCCATTTTTTGGGTACAGAATTTGGATTTCCCAGGAACAGGATTTTGAGCTGTTTGGCATGGAGCACACACAGGCCTGCCTATTACTTAGCAAGCCTGTTTTCAGACTGAAACGATCATCAATCTGCACATTTTCCAGCCCAGTCCCTGGGATTCCAGGCTCCAACACCACTGCTTTTGATCACTGTGAAACCCTCTGCCTGCTCCTGCTCTTTTACAAATGGAAGGATGTGCCATCATTTTGCAGAGGCCCCCAACGTGCACGGATATGGCGCTCCCTGCGTGCTGCATTGTCGCGCAGTAAATTGGCTTTGCTCGGTCCCTTTAACTCAGACTTCTCCACTCCCCTGAAACAAGGATGGCCCAGAATCTTACTTTACAGAGGATAGTCCTCTATTTGAAGAGCCGTCAGAGGCCTTGCAGTTGTCCATCAACAGTTAGCACCTGGGCAGCAGCCTGAGCAGTCACACAGGTCACCTGATCACAGACTTTAATCCCTCCCCACTAAGATGAGACATAATAACCCTATTCAGGTATACAGATATTCCACTTCTGGAGGGGAGTGAGGAGAGCTCTACCTCTCATTCAAATCTTCACCAAGGTTGGCCGTAGAATCCCTGTCCAAATGCCTGGAGACGGTGAGTGGCTGGATGGGGAGGAATAAGCTGAAGCTGAACCCTGACAAGACCGAGGTACTTTTGGTGGGAGACAAGAGGAGGCTGGGGGATGTTGACCTGGTGTTGAATGGGGTACGGCTACCCGTGAAAGACCAGGTCCGCAGCCTGGGGGTCATTTTGGACTCCCAGCTGTCCATGGAGGCTCAGGTGTCAGCTGTGAGCCGGACAGCGCTGTATCAACTCCATCTGATACGGCGGCTGCGCCCCTTCCTTCCCGACCATCTGCTCCCATCGGTAGTACATGCCCTGGTCTCCTCTCGTTTGGACTACTGTAATGCGCTCTACGTGGGGTTACCCTTGAAGACGGTTCGGAAACTGCAGCTGGTACAGAACGCGGCGGCTCGCCTGATTAAAGGCAGCCGCCGGCAAGATCACATCACTCCAGTGCTGAAGGAGTTGCACTGGTTACCAGTTGTTTTCCGGGCCAAATTCAAGGTGTTGGTTTTGACCTTTAAAACCCTATATGGTTCCGGCCCAGCCTATCTTAAGGAGCGCCTCCAGCAACACCAGACAGGCCGCTTAACAAGATCAGCCTCGGATGGCCTTCTCTCTGTCCCATCAGCCAGGACAGCTAGACTGGTGGGGACGAGGGAGAGGGCCTTCTCTGTGGTGGCCCCCACTCTGTGGAACTCCCTCCCTAGGGAACTCCGTCATGCCCCCTCTTTAATGAGCTTCCGTCGTGCATTAAAAACGTGGTTGTTCAGGCAGGCATGGGGTGGGCTATGGTATTTTAAAAAAAAAATGTTATGGTAAAATTTTATTGTTTTAAATTGTTTTATGGTGGGTTGTACATCGCCCAGAGTGGCTGGGTGACCAGTCAGATGGGCGATTAATAAATTTAATAAATAAATAAATGTGCTCCAGCCATGATCCCTCCAGCCATGACCTCCCCATGTTGATGGACAGGCTCTGCAGCAGACAGGCAAGTGCCTTCAGCTGAATACGGTTGCAGAGTTCCACACAATCAAGAACTCTGCCTTATCAGGGTTAAGAACATAAGAAAGGCCATGCTGGATCAAAGGTCCAGCATTCAGTTCACATAGTGGCCACCCAGCTGACAAACAGGAAACCACAAGCAGGACATGAGTGCAACAGCACCCTCCTGCCCATGTTCCCCAGCAACTGGTGGACACAGGCATACTGGTTTACATGAGGTCCCTGATCACATGAAGCTCTGTAACTACATTTGGTTGAATACGGTTACATTTGTGCTGCAGAACTTGCCCCACAACATAAGGAGGTTGGAGGTGGAAGGAGCCAGAGAGTGTGTCCTTGTCTTGCATGAGTAGAATTGTCATGTCAGAACAGAATTTCTGAACACCTGAATTATGGCTATTGTATTTCTATTTAAATTATAGTAATCATTTCTAAATGTGCATCCATCAATCTATCATTATATCCTATCATTATAGAATATATAATGCACAAGATATAATGTATAATATATGTTAAATATATTATATACACTTGTACATTTTATGCAAATCAGCTTCCTCTTTTGGGGCGATGTGTTTCCTGTTTTCCAGTGATGCCTAATTGGCCACTCTACCTTGGCCTATGAGAAACCCTGCTGCAAGCCTGCACTAAGAGCCCTGCAAGATTGCTGTATATAACCTGTGTTAATAAACTTGATTACAGTACAAATCCTATGAGTGTTTACTCAGAAGTGTGTCCCACTGTGTTCAGTGGTTTTACACCCAGGAAACTGTCTAGGATTGCTGCAGTCTTAGAGTGCAATCCTATCTAGATAGGTGGCCGCCTCCGAACTCGGAGGCGACCACCTATCCAAATTAAAGCAGGAGAAGCACGGGGGGATTGTTCCTCCGCACCTCTTCTGCCCTGCTTTTTCTGCTAGACAGCCGATTGTGGGGGGGGTGAGCAGGAGAGGAGGCTGTGTGTACGACACATTGGATGTGTCGTACACGCAGTTCCTTTGCCCCACGCCGGAACACCCCTTTTCAGCTGCTCCGCACTCCTCTTCTGAGTGCGGAAGATGGGGCTTCTCTGTGCTGCCTCCGAGGCAGCGCAGAAATGGGGAGACGTCATAGTGACTCCGAGGTCGGTTCCCGGAAAACAGCATATCCTATGGCCATCTAGCCACTGTCTAGCAGCCATAGGATTGCTCCCTTAGTTACCAAAACCTGCGTGCGAAGCCTGAATCAGTGATCAAGAGTAAACTCTGGTTGTTCGTAACAACTAGCTCCATCTTTGCACCAGAAATTCCCAACCCAATTTAATTCTGTTCTGCTCTGAAAAGGGGAAACCAAGACATACTATGGGAGTGATCCAACCTTCCTCTGCCTTCAGAAAGTACCCCCCCCCATCCTGGTTGCCCTTGCTGGGAGTTTTCTTTCAGTCTCTCATCCTGCTGTAATAATGAATCGCTACAGTAATGCGGATGTGATTGACACATTAAATGTCTCCACTTGAGCCAAACAGATTATTGGATGATAGATGTCCAAAGGCCCATGTAAATGGTTTGGATTTCCTCCTTTCCAGCCCCTGTGGCTCAGCGTGCTCCATGCAGTGGGGTCAGGCTGGGTTCGTCTCTCAGCTTCCCCTGCCAGTTCTCCAGCCGAGCCTGGCGGATAAATGAGGCTTCTGCAGCAACGCCAGAGCACTTTGGCTGAGGCGCTCCTCGCTGGAGCATATGGCTTTAATGTTTATAAGCTCGTCATTTGGCACGCGATATTTCAGCTCTGTGTCCAAACACAACACTTTGACATATAGCTTTATTTATGTAAAGGGACATTTTCAAAGTCTTTTCCCATTGGCCGCCAGTAACTTATGCTGGAAAAGGGGGTGGATTTCTCTTCTCAGGTCAGACACTGATACTGCTGCTACTCCAGTTCCCAGAAGGTTCTAAATTCTTCCTCAATGGCACCAAGAAAGCAGAGCAGGCCAGGAGAAGGAGAAGGAGAAGGAGGAGGAGGAGACGATGATGATGCCTTGGGTTGTATTCACATGAACAGATTTTTCTTGCGAGGGTTACTCAAGAAGGCCTGTTGACCCATTTTCCCTCCCCACCTCACAGGGGATCATGTGCAGTGAAGTTAGATAAGGGTGTCCCAGAATTCTGTTCTGCTGTTTTCTTTAGACAGGCATTATTTCCAAAAATAATAATAATAAAGCAATATCATACCCTTACAGACCCCAGTCTTTCCCATTGTGCTCCTTACCAGCCAGACCAAAAACATAAAAAGCAGAATTTATGTATTTATTACATTTCTATACCACCCAATAGCCAAAGTTCTCCGGATGATTCACAACAATTAAAACCACAAAATACAGCATAAAATATAAAATTTAAAAGTTTAAAATTACAGTATAAAAGTAAAACCAGAACAAAACCTAGCAGCAATGCAGAGATTTAAAATGCAGTAAGAGAGTTAAAACAACAGAACTAAAAGACTAAAATGCCTCAGAAAATAAAAATGTATTCACCTGGCACTGGAAAGAGTGCAATGTAGGCACCAGGCGAGCCTTTCTGGGAAGTGGCAACGAGGGTGCCACAGCAGAGAAGACCCTCTTTTTGGTAGCCACATTGTTTTTCCTTTGCTGGCTATACTCAGAGAGTTCAATTATTTATTTCAGCGCCCATCCAAATAGGTAGGATGAGTCACATCTCATATCTAGTAGCTACCAGCCATCAAAGGCCATTAAGCACCTGCAGCTAGCAACTATACAAAAGTCTTGATAGGGGAGGGAGGTCAGTTTGTTTATTTATCACTTGATGACCCTGTTTGCTCTGTCACCAGCCTACAGACAACAAACACAACTGCCCCATGCCATGGGTATTGGCCTTGAGAATGAGTGAAAACAATAAAGGAACCAGGGAAAGTAGAGAAATGTTGACTCTCAGCAAAACTCCTGAGGTTTCACCTTACA
This sequence comes from Heloderma suspectum, assembly GCF_057233095.1. Classification (NCBI taxonomy): domain Eukaryota; kingdom Metazoa; phylum Chordata; class Lepidosauria; order Squamata; family Helodermatidae; genus Heloderma; species Heloderma suspectum. The sequence goes on along the minus strand of NC_139461.1, from coordinate 302,584,309 downwards.
CAAGCGCCACATAGAAGTCCATAAGATCCCTTAATAGGCACCTTCGCAGAACATAATGTTGCCAAGAGAAAATCACCACTTGGGTACACGTTCCAGGAATGCTATTGCATATCTTCCAATATTTCACAGAATTGATGAAAAAAGGAACATGCTTGTTAACAGCTCTATTCTCATACAGCCAAAACTCCACTCAGGACATGTTGCTGAAAGCCCTACTCTGCCTCATTTGCTCTGCAAGGTCCTATCTAGCTCAGTGGTAGAGCACCTGTTTTGCATGCAGAAAGGCCAGGGTTCAAATCCCTGGCTTCTCAAGTTAAAAGGATCAGGTGTAGCAGGTGATGGAGAGATGTCTGTCTACCTGAGACCCTGGAGAGAGAAAGAGACAGTGCCGGTTGGACCAGACAATATTGAGCTACATGGACAAATAGTCTGACCCATAGAAGGCAGCTTCCTAGGTTCCAGTCAAGATGGCATTTCTTCTTTTCATTAAAGAGATGCTAGAAAAACATAATTGTCCTACCATTTGTTATCAACAGTTCTAAACGAGCCTAACCAGAAGGTGAAAAGCCAGGCCAACCACAACATAGTTGCCTCTATTTCTGACATTCAGGCTGTGAATGTCATTGCTTACCTAGCTACAACAGCATCACCCAGCACAAGAAGGATGTGTCAGCAGGCTTAGGGAAACCAGTAAATAAGTAAATAAGTTACTCTCCCTGTTGTGTGAGACTCACATTTTCAGTTGGAGAGTCTACAGGAGCAAGAACAGGAGGTCATATCTACTCTGCACATTGATAGTGCTTTCGAGCTGCTTTAACTGTCAGGGAATTCTGAGTAATGTTGTTTGCTGAGATTTCTCTGTCACATCACACATCCCCACTCCCTGACATGACTACAGTTCTGTTTTTTGGCATCTGCTAAAGACAATTCCCAGGCTGTTCTTGGGAAGAGGGAATGACTATGAACCCAGTTTCAGTCTGTACCATGTGGATAGAGAGAGATAATGCAGTGTAGTGGTTAGAGTGTTAGACTGCAACTCAGGAGACCTGGGTTCTAGTCCCCATTCAGCCATGAAGCTCACTGAGTGATTTTGCACCAGTCATTCACTCTCAGCCTAACCTACCTCTCAGGGTTGTTGTGAGGATAAAATGGAGAGAAAGAGGACCATGTAACCTGCCTTGGGTAAGCTGCAAGAGGGAAAAAAGGCATACATAATAATAACAACAACAAAAACAACAACAACAACTCACAAATTGTGATAGCAAAAGGAGAGGTGAAAGTGGGAAGGAATAGAAATTTGTGGCATAACTGGGGTTGACACTGGCATATTTTTAAAAAATAGATTTTTCATGGAGGATAAGGCAATCAATGGCTAATAATAATTGGGAAGGAACAGAACTGTTGTATAATTTTGGATATGGCTTTTTGGATGTAATAGGATTAATTTCCTTTTTGTGTGTGTTGGTCAGTGTAAAGGTTAAAAGTTCAGCTAATGTTTTACTAGGCTTTGGTACAATCAGGTCTGCGAAAGTTGAAGAGATAAAGGGAGTGGGCAGGTGGTTGACAGATGGTCAGAGAAATAAGGCATCGCAGAGGGGGGTTTGTTTACACTGTGGTGTCAAGAAGTCTATAACTGGCAAGTTGTAGTTTCAATTTTTGCAGAGTTTTGCAAAGACCTCCAGCAGAAGGAATGTAGGGTAAAAGTGAGCCCTCTTGATTCACCAGTTACAAGAGAACAGGCTAACTTTAACATATAAAATGCTAAGGCACAAAGACAGTTTTGAGAGAGAGGAAGGCTGAAATAGAAGGCTGGAAGAAAAGAATTAAAAAGAGAAAGAAAATCAGAGAACTCCTTAGGAGAAGCTGAATGCTTGGAAAAGCTGAGAAGTCTGACAGTAAGATATTGCTGGGAAGAACTTGGAAAATAGGGACATGGTCTAGTTAGGAATAGCTGGATGTGTTTCCCTGGTTATTTTCTTACCCTTTTGCTCTCATGGTTTTGCTTTGTGTGTATGTGTTGTATCCACTCATATATTAAAACCTTTTTCCCAATAACACATTTTTGGTAAACGTTTAAAATTTTGTCATTTAAACTTTGTGGCCACTTTTTTTATTGGGTTCCCCCACCCATTGCCTAAAAGCCAAACCCACATTACATAAAGGTATTTATAAGAGACCCAAAGGTTTTTAAGGCTGTTTCATGGAGGCGGTTGGGGAAAATAAAGAATTCCACCCAGTGGCAGCAGAAAGGTCATAGGAAGGGAAGGGCAAACAAGAATGGAGCACTCTATTTGGCTTGGTCTTCCTTCCACACACCGATCAGGGCACAGCTGGTCCCATGACAGTCATCATGGCTATATACCAGAGGCAGGCAGAAGGTAGATTGGGATCAACTGGTTCATTATCTCAGGGTGAGTTGCAGTAGATCAAGACTCCCGGGTCTCCCTTCTTCTTTATGTTTATACCAGACTTAGACTGAACTTCAAATAAAGGATACCTTCAAATAGGGGACTGTCCTTTGAAAAGTAGGCAACATGGCCAATCAACTAGCAGGAGAGGACTATTGTGCTCATATACTGCTTGTGGGCTTCCCAGAGGCATCTAGTTGGTCACTGTGGGAAAAAGGATGCATAACTAGATAGTCCTTTGGTCTGATCCAGCAGTGCTCTTCTTATGTTTGAGGAGCTCTTTTCATAAGAAGAAGAAATCCCGGGAGTCATATATATATATATATATATATATATATATATATATATATATATATATATATCTCCGATAACAGAAGTGTGTTTGTGTTCATATCTGTTTGATTCTGCCTTCAGAATGGTAGCAGTAGTAGATAATAATAATAATAATAATAATAATAATAATAATAATAATAATAAAGGCAGAGGGCTTTTAGAAGCAAGTCTACTTTCAAGTTAGGCACAACTGGTCTACATGGGGCTGCCTTTGAAAAGTGACTGGAAACATCCATTGATGCAAAATACAAGCAGCTAGACTGCTGGTGGGAGCCCCATTATCTGGTCATATAATACCAATAGTATACACACTTCCCTGGATTCTGATAAGTTTCTAGTCCCAATTCAAAGTGCTGGTTTTGACATTTAAAGCCCTAAGTGTCTTGGGTCCTGGGTGGTGACGGAACCGTCTGCATCTATATGAGCCTGTCCTCACACACTGGTCCTCAGAGGAGGCCCTGGTCTATGTTCCATTGCCATCTGAGGTCCAAATGTGGGCATGTGGAACAGGACCGTATTAGCTGTGGAACCAGGCTCTGAAACTCTCTCCCACAGGAGATTCCGATGGCTGTTTTTCGTTGTACCTGTAGGCATCAGCTAGGAACACTGTTTATTTTTCAGTAGGGCACTCCAAGTTAATTTACTATCTGCTATGGTTTGACTGCTGCTGGTTTCTGGTTGTGTGTGCGTGTACTTCTATTATTTTTTAGAATGAATAAGTACAAGTTGTTTTTTGTAGGAATGTAATGCATTTGCTTGCATTCATCTTTCATTATCCTTGTCCCTTTCTCTCCTCCCTTCTTCTGTTGTCTCTTCACCCCACCCCACGCAGACATACACACACAACTAAATTTAGATTATAAGTCCCTTGCAGCAGGGACCTGGCGTTGGATTAAACTATTCTGTAAAGTGCTATCTACCAATCCTGCCTGCCACCGCCAAAAAATAGTTTTGCTTCTTAGACCTTGCTTATAGCCTCTATGGCCATTAAGAGTGACCTGTTTTCCAACTCCATTAGAAATTATTTTAATGTAATTAAAATAATGATGTGATTAGCTAATAAACATGTTTGTACCATGGTCTCAATGAGCTCCCTGAGGCCCTACTAATTCTGTCCTACTGATGTGGTGGCTGGCTAAACTGCGCTGTCCCTAACTGGCCAGATTTAAAAATAACAATCCCACAAGTAACGGCAAAATAGTCCCCATGCCATATTCATCATTAAAATTATGAGTACCTATGGGAGGCTCTCCCTCCTTGTGGCTCTTTGTTGTAAAACTGAACTTGAACCTGACAGCCCTTCAAACAGAGGTGCCTTCAAATGGAGGACTGAATAGCGGACTGTTCTCTGTAAACTAAGACACATGCAAGCCTAGTGATGCAAGCTACACCTGCTGAAATTCCTTTCCCCAATCTGGTGCCCTCCACATGTTTCAGATTGCAACTGCCAGGATTCCTGGCCATTGGTCATTCTGGCTGGGGCTGATGGAAGTTGAAGTCCAAACCATCTGGAGGGCACCAGGTGGGAGAAGGCTGCTTTATTGCTCCAGGTCACTCTAGTCTCCGACCTTCTGGATGCAAACTACTATAAGAATCTATCTTGCAGTTCTGAGCATTCTATCACCTAAACAATACAAGCCCAACCTTCCTCCTAATATGCTACTTTTGTACATGTTTCTCTTCCCACCCCCACCCCCTCTGCCATGGAGAAACAGTCAGCTGCGCTATTCCCCCACCTGCAATTTATAGTTTAGTTAGTTAGTTCGTTAGTTAGTTAGTTATTAAACTTCTTAATCGCCCATCTGGCCAGTCACCCAGCTACTCTGGGCGATGTACATCAATACAAACAGTTTTAAAACAATAACATTTTACATTAAAACATCATATGTCTAAAAATACCCTAACCCACTCCAAAAGCCTGCCACGTTTATAATGCATGGCGGAAGCTCATTAAAGTGGCACAATCCAGGAACAGTTAAGCTGTTTGTGTGAACTACACCAAACATACTGGGGCTGCAGTCCATGCATTGCACACTTGATAGCTGGCTGCATTGAACACTATGGAATTTATTTCAAGTAAACATGCATAGGCTTGCACTACAAGGTTACACAGGCTTACTGGGCAGCAAGCCTGGTTGAGTAAACATGCATAGCATTGTGCTGTAAGGCTATGCATGCTTACCTGGGAGTAGGTTCCATGGAACACAGTAGGTCTTACGTCTGAGTAAACATGGATGGGATTGCATTGTAACTCCTCATTGCAAGTCCACCAAGATTTCTCTAGCCAAAGCAATAATGTAACGTTTACCCACATCTACCACACATACACATACACACACACACACACGCACACACACCTCCATCGGAGAAGCCAAGTCACAAAACAGACAACAAAAATCCATTTCTATAAATATTCTACCAGAACTTCCTACTAAAAGCAATTAATTGTAAAAGCATGATGGGCTCCTCTGTGTGTCCTAATCCATGCCGTATACCACAATGTCAGAGCAGACAATAGCAGCTAAAAATATATCCCCATGACAGGAATTTGCCGGTAACGTTTTTCGGCTTAGTTGACGGAGAGGTTATATATAGTCAAGGGGAGGAGGCTAAATAGGGTTTGCTTGTTATGTGTGTGGAAGAGAACTTATATTTAGGTCTACAGGGCTGGGTAACTTGTGTTTATTTCTTAATACTTGTTGCCGTGTGCCTTTGGGGACAATCTCCTAAGGCAATTGCACTAGCTGCCATAATATTTCACTTAGCTGGAACTCCTTATGCAGAGCGCCTTCCTCTCAGCAATGAAGAACTACGGCACCACCACCACTCCGCCCCACATATCCAGGATGAGGTAGCATCCATGTTTATAATATGGATCCCCAGTTGTGCAGTCCCCAGTCAGCAGTCCTTCTCCCAGAGCTCCCACCAAACGAAGTGAAGTGGGTGGCTACTAAGAAGTGGCTATTTTTCTGCTGTGGCACCCCGGTTGTGGAATAAGCTTCCCAGAGAGGCTCGCTCGGTGCCTACATTGTGCTCTTTTCAGCACCAGGTGAAGACTTTTTTATTTTCCCAGGCATTTTAGTTTTTCAGTTTCTATTTTAGATCTGGCATTGTATTTGAAATCGTTGCACTGCAGCTACGTTCTATTTGGTTATTATTTTTATTTTTGACATGAGTGACATGGCAGAAAGTAGCATCCATGCAGTCAGATTTATCATGGCCATTACAGTTGGTTGCTTGCTTGCCTCGTTCAGTGCACATGTCCCATCTGAACAGAGCCCAAAGTCTTCAGCCAAACCATCAGAGACAGATAAGTTATAATTATTCAATTAGAGCAACTAATTGAAGGAGCCCGCATGCAATGCCTGCCTATCTTGGAGGCACTTCCTCCTCCCCTGGCTGTGGCCAGAGAGAGGGCGGCTGGATGGAACAGAGGACAAGGCTCCTGCACCTGTAATAGTTGTATAGAAGAGGGGATTTCAGCAGGTGTAGCCAGTCATGGTAATCTCCCCCCTGCTCAGTTTCCCTCTTCCGCATAACTGTTAAAGGTGCAAGAGCCGTGTCCCCTTGGGCATCTGGCAGCGACTTAGCACTTTCACCTCAGTTGGGGAAAGTCTAAGGCTGCAATCCTATGCATGTTTACCTGGGAGTACAGGCCATGGAACACAGCGAGCCTTACACCTCCTGAGTAAACATGGCTAGGTTTGCATTGTCCGGACAGCCAAGACAGAATAAATGATGTGCACATATAGTACGCAGATACAGGAGTTAAGTTTTGTTTTCCTCGTAATAGGTTTCCCCAAAGATCCCTGAGGCAGAGGCTGTAGGTTAGATTAAAATACAAGAAAAGGACAAACTGGGGGTGAAGTTAGAAGTAAAACAAGGAGTTTGGAGGAGGAATTTAATTGCGAGATTGGAGTGAGCATTCCTCAGAGGCTGAGTATAGCAGGGCTGGCCCCACCAGTAGGCAGAGGGAGGCAGTTACTTCAGGCAGCAGATGCTGAGTGGTGGGGAAGGGGCAACAACAGCAGTGCCCTGGCAGTTCCCCCCTGGTGGGGGTCAGAGCTGTGTGTTCCAGGCAAGCTATCCTGCCCTCCCCAACCTAGTGTGCTACTCAGGTGAGGCAGAGGATGCTGTCCCATCACTAGTGCTGAAGAAAGACTCAACTAGTGGTCCAGTCAGCTTCTACAGGTGGAATGGTGTCATGCCCCCACTGGCGGGATCCTCTTCAGAGGAGTAGCTAGAGCTCCCAGAGACAAATCACACTGAGGAGCAGCCCATGCCAGAAGACCAGAAGATGCCTGGGGCCTTAGAGGGGATGGCCATGGGTTCATCTTGACAAGAGGAAGGGAACTCCACCTCTGAGACAGAGGCTGAGTGACCATCTAGACCCCAAGAGCAGCAGCACCTCACAAGGCAGGCCAGACCAACCCATGAGAAGGAATGCCTATTTGCAAAGGGAAGGCACTACATGAGTAAGGGACTCTCATGAGTCATCATCATGGCGATCACTCGTGACCGAGTAAGATTGTCTTCCAAAGATAGAGTCTATATAGATAACTCTTTAAAAGGATTAGACAGATTCATAGAAGATAGGTCAATCAACACATTAATCTCTAGCAGTGGGTCTGCAGGTGGCTGTAAAGGCCGATTCTGGATCTACACAGCCTCCCACAGTGAGGACATAGGTTTCCAAGTGGAAGGCGGTCACGGTGAGGGCTTGCTTGACGTGCCTTCTGCTGAGCTTGTTTCTCCCTTTCGCTCTGTACTTGTGCTTCTTCAAAGTCCACAGCACCTTTAATATAGGCTGACCTCCAGTTGGAACGCTCATGAGTTAGAGCTTCCCAGTTCTCAATCCTTATGTTACGTTTTTTTAGATTAGCTTTAAAAACATCTTTAAATCTCTTTTGCTGTCCACCAATATTCCGTTTTCTGCTCATAAGTTGGGAATAGAGTAACTGCTTTGGAAGACGATAATCAGGCATTCGAACAACATGGTCGATCCAGCTGATGTTGATGTTGGAGAATCATTGTTTCAACACTGGTGGTCTTTGCTTCTTCCAGTACACTCACATTAGTCCATCTGTCTTCCCAAGTAATTTGCAGAAGTTTTCGGAGGCAGCGTTGGTAGAATTTTTCGAGAAGCTGGGAGTGGCGTTTATAGATGGTCCATGTTTCACAGGCATACAGTAAGGTTGGTAGTACAATGGCTTCGTAAACAAGCATTTTGGTCTCCCTGCGAATGTCCCAATCCTCAAACACTCTATGCTTCATTCGGGAGAATGCTACAGTCACAGAGCTCAGGCGATGCTGAATTTCAGCATCGATGTCGGCTTTTGTGGAGAGATGGCTGCCAAGATAAGAAAGTGATCAACATTTTCCAACACCACACCATTAAGCTGGATTGATGGTGCTACAGAGGGATTGGTTTGTGCTTGCTGGTAAAGCGCTTTGGTTTTTTTGATGTTAAGCAAGAGGCCGAGCTTTTCATATGCTTCTGCAAAGATGTTTAGGATCGTTTGGAGATTTTCCTCTGAATGTGCGCAGATTACGTTATCATCAGCATACTGAAGTTCTATGACAGAGGATGTCATTACCTTACTTTTTGCTTTCAGCCTACTGAGATTAAAAAGTTTTCCATCTGTTTGATATATGATTTCTACACCAGTGGGAAGTTTCCCTTCAACAAGATGAAGATAGCGAATAAGGTTGGAGCAATGATGCATCCCTGTTTAACGCCTGATCCCACTTTGAATGGATCACTTTGAGAGCCACTGTTATCCAAGATTGTTGCTGTCATGGAGGAGCTGCAAGATGTTCACAAATTTATTAGGGCATCCGGTTTTCAGAAGGATGGTCCTAGGGATGGCGGAGAATTTCTCCCCGAGACTTCGGGGGGCCGAGCGCCAACGTGTTCGGCCCCCCGAACAAGTTTCGGGGAGAAATTCTCCGCACCCCCCCGCCCCCCGCACCACCCCCCGCACCACCACCCCCGGGACGGGACTTACCTTTGCCGAATGTCCCTCCCGGCGGCGGGTCCGGCCGGCGGTTCGGCGGGTGTTCGTGAGGGGCGGGAGCGGCAGCCGGTCTTTCGACTGGCTGCCACCCCCACCATTCCAATAAAAGAAAAAAAAAACGCCCCCGTGATAGGCTATGTGACGATTAACGTAGCCTATCACGGCTAGATCTGCAAAGTCAGCCGTGATAGGCTACGTTAATCGTCATGTAGCCTATCACGGGTGACTTTAAAAAAAGAAAAGAAAAGCGCGTACGCTAATGGCGGCCCCCATAGGGAGCCGCCATTCCCGTTCCTTATTTGGTCGCTGTAGTCTACGTAAAGATTTACGTAGACTACAGTGACCAAATAAGGATCGCGAATGGCGGCTCCCTATGGGGGCCGCCATTAGCGTACGCGCTTTTTTTTTTTAAGTCACCCGTGACAGGCTACATGACGATTAACGTAGCCTATCACGGCTGACTTTGCAGATCTAGCTGTGATAGGCTACGTTAATCGTCACGTAGCCTATCACGGGGGCATTTTGTTTTTTTAAAAAAAACAATGGTGTTCGCGGCCGGGCGAGGCGGGAAGCCTCCTCCCTGGCCTGAATTTCGGCCGGGCGAGGTGGGAAGCCTCCCCCCCGGCCTGAATTTCAGCCGGGGTGAGGCGGGAAGCCTCCCCCCCGGCCTGAACTTCGCGGGGGGAGCAGCGAAGCGCCTCCCCCCCACCGCGAACAAGCTTCGACGACAGGTAAGTGACTTTCGTCCACCCCTAGATGGTCCAGAGAGCAGTACAATTTACAGTGTCGAAGGCCCTAGTCAGATCAATAAACGCCATGTACAGGGGTTGGTTTTGCTCCCTGCATTTTTCTTGGAGCTGTTGTGTGGTGAAGATCATATCCACTGTCCCCCTGGAAGGGCAGAAGCCATTTTGGGATTCAGGGAGGATGTCTTCTGAGATAGGTAGAAGGCGGTTTGCGAGGATCCTTGCCAGGATTTTGCCTGCCATAGCTAGAAGGGAGATGCCTCAATAATTTCCACCGTTCTATCACCCTTTTTAAAGAGAGTGATAATTATGGCATCCCTGAAGTCTGCTGGGATCTCCTCCCTCATCCAGATATTTTCAATGAGCTTGTGAAGCTGTTGTGTAGCTTCAGGCCCACCTTCTTTAAAGACTTCAACAGGGATCCCATCGGGTCCACTAGCTTATTATTTTTCAGTTGGTTAATGGCTTTACTGACTTCCTCCAAACTAGGGGATACTGCAAGCTCATCTCTGGTTTGTTTTTGTGGGATTTGCGAGAAAACCTCATCAGCCACAACAGAGTTATGGTTAAGGAGGTTGTGGTAATGCTCTTTCCAGTGCAGTGCAATAGACTCTTTGTCCTTTGTCTGACGAAAAAGTGTGTTGGTAATGACAAGATTATGCTCTGCACATTTAGTCAGAAGTAGAATTCCATTCTGGTTGCTATTGCCTACTCCTTCTTTCCCAATGGTCCCTGGCCACAAATCAAAATCATGCCCAACTCTTGCACTGAAATCGCCCAGGAGGATGATTTTATCCTCCTTAGGTATCTCTAATAAGATGGTGTCCAGTTGGGAGTAAAAAAATTATTTGATGTCTTCATCAGCATCTAATGTTGGTGCACAGGCACTTAGAATAGTTGCCTGCTGGTTTTTGGCGAGTTTTATTCGGAGGGTTGAGAGTCATTCATTAATGCCAGTAGGAACTTCTGACAAGAGCTTCATAAGATCATTTTTAATAGCAAAGCCTACTCCATGTATTCGTCGTTCTTGTTCAGGCAGTCCTTTCCAGAAGAAGGTGTAACCTCCTTTTTCTTCCTTCAGTTGTCCCTCTCCTGCTCTTCGAGTTTCTTGGAGTCCTGTTATGTCAATGTTAAAACATCTCAGCTCCCTTGCAATGATGGCAGTCCTGCGTTCAGGGCATTCATTATCTGTATTGTCCAGCAGTGTCTGTATATTCCATGTTCCAAAGTTCATTTGTCTTTTGCGACCGCTAAATGGTGACCCCACTGGATGCGGTAATCCAGTCAGGGAGAAGATGAGGCAGACTATGCTTAGGGCACCTTTTCTAGCCCCCTCCCCATACGGGGTGAGCAGAGTGGATCCTGAATAGGACTGCTCAGTCGTGGGTACAGCTGCCGAACTACTCAACTGCTTCAGTCCTTGAGTCAGGACGGCTGAATCTGTATCCACCGCCCATGTGCCAGTCCATGACTAGGGCCTTCCGGATTTCACAGTCCTGCCCCCGTTGCCATTCACCAATCGCCATGGGACTTTTGGTTGGTTGGGTTTAGATTGGAAGACGCCTGTGCGTTAATTTGTTTTATGTGTGGAGATCAGTGCACAGTGATCAACACACAGTCTTCACAGAAAAGGCTCTAATCCAATGGCATGAATATCATGACAATTGGTGGTCCTTTATCTGCTGCAGCCTTCATCCGCCTTCTCAACCATTGTAACATACACCTTGTTCTCTTCCACCTGTTCTGCCATTGAGGACTTTCTTGGATCATTCTTTGTCTGGTTCCTCCCCCTTGACCTTGCCACCATGGGTGACCTGCTGGGAGTACATAACTCCCGACGGCTTCGCTCACAGGGTTCATTGGAACATACAAGCCCATTCACCACAGCCAGGTGACAATCCAGCGAGTAAGTCTCATGAGTAGGGTCCTCTTCATGAGGACTTTTCCCAGGAGCCTCTGATGTACTGCAGCTGAGTCCTGGGTGGGATTCTGGACATTCCAGCTTGTAAGCCTCAGTCCTAGGCAGGCAGGGCTACTGGAACAACACCTTTATTTTGGCTCCCAGTACAACGGAGGCTGATGGCTCTGATGCTGGTGGGCCGTGAATCCATTCTGGGATTCAGTCAGAACCAGCCAGAACTCTAAAGGAGGTATCCAAGGTGCTGAACCCTATCCCCAAAATAGGTTCAGCACCTTGGATACCTGCTTTAGAGATCTGGCTGGTTCTGACTGAATCCCAGAATGGATTCACAGCCCGCCAGCATCAGAGCCATCAGCCTCCACTTCTACTAGTCATGATGGGTACATAGCTACATCTGAATACGAGTTTCTGGGGGAACAAGTATTGGAGGTGAGAACTGGCATCAGCACATTTTATTTTTATTTATTATTAAATTTATGAATCGCCCATCTGGCTGGTCACCCAGCCGCTCTGGGCGATGTACAGCATACAATAAAACAGTTTAAAACAATACAATTCTACAGTAAAAACATTTTCTAAAATACCCTAACCCACCCCAAATGCCTGCCTGAACAACCACATTTTTAATGCATGACGGAAGCTCATTAAAGAGAGGTCATGGTGGAGTTCCCTAGGGAGGGAGTTTCACAGAGTGGGGGCCACCACAGAAAAGGCCCTCTCCCTTGTCCCCACCAGTCTAGCTATCCTGGCTGATGGGACAGAGAGGCCATCCGAGGCTGATCTTGTTAAGCAGCCTGTCTGGTGCTGCTGGAGGCGCTCCTTAAGATAGGCTGGGCCGGAACCATATAGGGTTTTAAAGGTCAAAACCAACACCTTGAATTTGGCCCGGAAAACAACTGGTAACCAGTGCAACTCCTTCAGCACTGGAGTGATGTGATCTCGCCGGCGGCTGCCTTTAATCAGGCGAGCCGCCGCATTCTGTACCAGCTGCAGCTTCCAAACCATCTTCAAGGGTAACCCCACGTAGAGTGCATTACAGTAGTCTAAACAAGAGGAGACCAGGGCATGTACTACCGATGGGAGCAGATGGTCGGGAAGGAAGGGGCGCAGTCGCCATATCAGATGGAGTTGATACAGCGCTGTCCGGCTCACAGCTGACACCTGAGCCTCCATGGACAGCTGGGAGTCCAAAATGACCCCCAGGCTGCGGACCTGGTCTTTCACGGGTAGCTGTACCCCATTCAACACCAGGTCAACATCCCCCAGCCTCCTCTTGTCTCCCACCAAAAGTACTTCGGTCTTGTCAGGGTTCAGCTTCAGCTTATTCCTCCCCATCCAGCCACTCACATGGCACCTTTAGGCAACTGCCAGCACCCCTTCAGGGTGCACCACTGAGCTGGCACCTGTGCTGTTCCCCAGCTTCAGCACATGCCTACCCATAAAGGTGCTCCATCTAGTTGTCCATCTAATCCAAAATGCCAGCCTTCCCCAACCTGGTGCCCTCCAGATGTGTTGGACTATAACTCCCAGCATGCCCCAGCCAGCATAGCCAGGGATCGAACCAGGGACCGTCTGCATGAAAGGCAGGTGCTCTCCTACTAAGCTGTGGTCCCCTGCCACAGAGGGGGCAGGGGCAGGAGTCCCTTCCAGCCATGCCATTGAATGCCATCAACCTGGTCGTGTGCACTGGCCATACTCAAAAGGGTGTAAATCCAACATCATGTGAGTCAGGGGTATTGCTAGGCCTGGGCCCATGGGGCTTGAGCCTGAAATCTATTTTCCAGGGCTCCGGATCTTTTCCCAGTGCCCTGAGAGTCCATTGGTGCCAATGGACTGGGGGCGGGGTTTCCTAGGTTAATTGCTATGCAGGTGGCAATTTTCAAAGGGGATCACAGCTAAGGAGGGAAGGATTAATGCTTCCCACCCCACATGCTGCAACTCACGCACCCTAAAAAAAAGAAAAAAAACACCTCTGCCTGCGTATTGGTTTAGGATGATCTGGGGAATTCATTGAGGGTTTTTTTTAAAAAAATGAGATGATTTGGATGAGAAATTAATTGGCTGACTTTGCCTCCTGTGAAAGTCAAATAAATCCTAGCAATTATTTCTACACTTGCATATATAGAGATACAAATCGATATATGCAACTTTTATGTAGATTTGTGTCCTGTGTGCCTGGGTCCCAAAACTTTTAAGTGGCTAGCAACACCCCTGACCTGAGCTGACTTCCCCTTGCTTTCCTCCTCCCTGCACACACACACTCACCCCGCACGCCTTCCAAATCTGCTCTAGAAGGACCTCTGGAGTACATTAGGGGGCATGTGGGGGGCTGCGGGGGGAGGGGGGAAACATTCCACCAGCAGTTTCCATTCCATTGGCAAACGATCAGGGTTGGATTCAACCCCATTTGTTTGCAGTTGCATGTTACAGGCGGCCAATCCAGGCTGGATTAACAGCCTACCCTCCTCGTCACTGGCTGAAACTGCTGTCCACAATGGTCGTGATAGTAGGTTGTGGCTCTTTTATCTCTGAGGGTTGGATTTCTCCATTCCTCCCATCTCTGGCCTGCACGGTCTGCTAACCCAGCCAATGGGAGTGTTGCATCTTGGCTTCCAAATTGTGCGGCCCCATCATAAATGACTTGAGTGAGAGGTTTTTTTTTCATGAAAGAGAAAACCAGCTTGAGGCTCCCTCTGCTGACTGGTTTTGAAAAGCGCTCCAATCTTTCACAGTACAACATACCAACAACAAATATAAATAGAGAAGAAAAGAGAGCTGAAGTACCAATGAACAGCTCCTTGTTTCTCATTTCCCGCTGCCTCCGGGTCAAATTTTGCCAAGAACCCCACAGTCTCTCAGACTGGTTGGAACAGCAGCAATTCAAGAATGTTTAGTTTATGATTAGTCAGCTTTCTTTTAACAAATTAATTGCTTGATTGAATTAGAGTTGCATTTTACCAAGACATCAATATAGGTTTTGTTTGTTTTTCCAGAAACGCAGTTTAATAAACCATTAAATTCTACCATTAAGTGTTCGAAGAAAATGCCATTTTTTAATACTTCCCTTTTTCATGCCTTACTACAACATGACACCAGGACCAAAGAGTACTCAAGAATATAAACTAGCATGCAGCCTCTATAGATTAATCAACTAAAGTTTTAGTTGATTAATCTAGCATTTAAACTGATCAAAGTTTGCAGGCCTAATGTGCAGAGTTTAGGGGGGAAAAAAAAAAAACAGTAAACACTGTAAACAGAAAAGGGCATTTCACACATTCTAACCTTACAAGGGCATATAAAATGTTTTAGAGATGCAACTTTAAAATTGAATGTAATCGTGTGAGAAATGCGTGTATGCAGACATTTTTATACAGGTAAACTTGGCTCCCTCAGTAAACATTCAAAGGCGAACCTGGCTTTGCTGCTGCGTAATGTGAGCAACTTGGACTTGAGCACGCTCCGGGAGAGAGCGGAGGACAGGAAGGCCTGGCGTGCTACGGTCCACGGGGTCACGAACAGTCGGACACGACTGAACAACAACAGCAATGTGAGCAAGCACACCAACTAGTCCAGCTGCAGCCGGACACATTCTTCACCCTCCCTTCATTAGATAGATGTACTTCAGCTCACTAAAGCCCACTGAAATTATAGTTTAATTTTGTGTTGAATTATGTCCATTGTCTTTATTCTGTTATTCCTCAGCCTACTCCTTTAATACAGGGATAGTGAACCTCCATCTCGCAAGTCATATTCAGCCCACCAGGCCTCCTCAACTGGCCTGCGAGGCTCTTGTCGAGGCCCCACCCCTCCAAGAAGGCAGAGGGGAGCCAATTCTGCTAGAAGCCGCCACCACAACGTACCTGAAGTGCCTTGGAGCAGTCAAACCTTGGCTAAGCCTCCACTTCAAGATGCCCCTGACACCTTGAAGTCAGCCTTGCTCAGTCCTTGCCATTCATAAGAACGTAAGAAGAACGGCCCTGCTGGATCAGGCTAAGAAGAGCTTGCTGGATCAGAAGAGCCTGCTGGATCCCTGCTGGATCAGGCTAAGAAGAGCCTACTGGATCAGAACAGCCTGCAGGATCCCTGCTGGATCAGGCTAAGAAGAGCTTGCTGGATCAAAAGAGCCTGCCGGATCCCTCCTGGATCAGGCTAAGAAGAGCCTGCTGGATCAGAACAGCCTGCTGGATCCCTGCTGGATCAGGCTAAGAAGAGCTTGCTGGATCAGAACAGCCTGCCAGATCCCTGCTGGATCAGGCTAAGAAGAGCCTGCTGGATCAGAACAGCCTGCCGGATCCCTGCTGGATCAGGCTAAGAAGAGCCTGCTGGATCAGAAGAGCCTGACAGATCCCTGCTGGATCAGGCTAAGAAGAGCCTGCTGGATCAGAACAGCCTGCTGGATCCCTGCTGGATCAGGCTAAGAAGAGCCGGCTGGATCAGATGAGCCTGCTGGATCCCTGCTGGATCAGGCTAAGAAGAGCCGGCTGGATCAGAACAGCCTGCTGGATCCCTGCTGGATCAGGCTAAGAAGAGCCGGCTGGATCAGAACAGCCTGCCGGATCCCTGCTGGATCAGGCTAAGAAGAGCCGGCTGGATCAGAACAGCCTGCCGGATCCCTGCTGGATCAGGCTAAGAAGAGCCTGCTGGATCAGAACAGCCTGCCGGATCCCTGCTGGATCAGGCTAAGAAGAGCCGGCTGGATCAGAACAGCCTGCCGGATCCCTGCTGGATCAGGCTAAGAAGAGCCGGCTGGATCAGAACAGCCTGCCGGATCCCTGCTGGATCAGGCTAAGAAGAGCCGGCTGGATCAGAACAGCCTGCCGGATCCCTGCTGGATCAGGCTAAGAAGAGCCGGCTGGATCAGAACAGCCTGCCGGATCCCTGCTGGATCAGGCTAAGAAGAGCCGGCTGGATCAGAACAGCCTGCCGGATCCCTGCTGGATCAGGCTAAGAAGAGCCGGCTGGATCAGAACAGCCTGCCGGATCCCTGCTGGATCAGGCTAAGAAGAGCCTGCTGGATCAGAACAGCCTGCCGGATCCCTGCTGGATCAGGCTAAGAAGAGCTTGCTGGATCAGAACAGCCTGCCGGATCCCTGCTGGATCAGGCTAAGAAGAGCCTGCTGGATCAGAACAGCCTGCCGGATCCCTGCTGGATCAGGCTAAGAAGAGCCTGCTGGATCAGAACAGCCTGCCGGATCCCTGCTGGATCAGGCTAAGAAGAGCCTGCTGGATCAGAACAGCCTGCCGGATCCCTGCTGGATCAGGCTAAGAAGAGCCTGCTGGATCAGAACAGCCTGCCGGATCCCTGCTGGATCAGGCTAAGAAGAGCCTGCTGGATCAGAACAGCCTGCCGGATCCCTGCTGGATCAGGCTAAGAAGAGCCGGCTGGATCAGAACAGCCTGCCGGATCCCTGCTGGATCAGGCTAAGAAGAGCCGGCTGGATCAGAACAGCCTGCCGGATCCCTGCTGGATCAGGCTAAGAAGAGCCGGCTGGATCAGAACAGCCTGCCGGATCCCTGCTGGATCAGGCTAAGAAGAGCCGGCTGGATCAGAACAGCCTGCCGGATCCCTGCTGGATCAGGCTAAGAAGAGCCGGCTGGATCAGAACAGCCTGCCGGATCCCTGCTGGATCAGGCTAAGAAGAGCCGGCTGGATCAGAACAGCCTGCCGGATCCCTGCTGGATCAGGCTAAGAAGAGCCGGCTGGATCAGAACAGCCTGCCGGATCCCTGCTGGATCAGGCTAAGAAGAGCCTGCTGGATCAGAACAGCCTGCCGGATCCCTGCTGGATCAGGCTAAGAAGAGCCTGCTGGATCAGAACAGCCTGCCGGATCCCTGCTGGATCAGGCTAAGAAGAGCCTGCTGGATCAGAAGAACCTGCCGGATCCCTGCTGGATCAGGCTAAGAAGAGCCTGCTGGATCAGAACAGCCTGCCGGATCCCTGCTGGATCAGGCTAAGAAGAGCCTGCTGGATCAGAACAGCCTGCCGGATCCCTGCTGGATCAGGCTAAGAAGAGCCTGCTGGATCAGAACAGCCTGCTGGATCCCTGCTGGATCAGGCTAAGAAGAGCCTGCTGGATCAGAACAGCCTGCTGGATCCCTGCTGGATCAGGCTAAGAAGAGCCTGCTGGATCAGAACAGCCTGCTGGATCCCTGCTGGATCAGGCTAAGAAGAGCCTGCTGGATCAGAACAGCCTGCCGGATCCCTGCTGGATCAGGCTAAGAAGAGCTTGCTGGATCAGAACAGCCTGCTGGATCCCTGCTGGATCAGGCTAAGAAGAGCCTGCTGGATCAGTACAGCCTGCTGGATCCCTGCTGGATCAGGCTAAGAAGAGCCTGCTGGATCAGAAGAACCTGCTGGATCCCTGCTGGATCAGGCTAAGAAGAGCCTGCTGGATCAGAACAGCCTGCCGGATCCCTGCTGGATCAGGCTAAGAAGAGCCTGCTGGATCAGAACAGCCTGCTGGATCCCTGCTGGATCAGGCTAAGAAGAGCCTGCTGGATCAGAACAGCCTGCTGGATCCCTGCTGGATCAGGCTAAGAAGAGCCTGCTGGATCAGAACAGCCTGCCGGATCCCTGCTGGATCAGGCTAAGAAGAGCTTGCTGGATCAGAACAGCCTGCTGGATCCCTGCTGGATCAGGCTAAGAAGAGCCTGCTGGATCAGAACAGCCTGCTGGATCCCTGCTGGATCAGGCTAAGAAGAGCCTGCTGGATCAGAACAGCCTGCTGGATCCCTGCTGGATCAGGCTAAGAAGAGCCTGCTGGATCAGAACAGCCTGCTGGATCCCTGCTGGATCAGGCTAAGAAGAGCTTGCTGGATCAGAACAGCCTGCTGGATCCCTGCTGGATCAGGCTAAGAAGAGCCGGCTGGATCAGTACAGCCTGCCGGATCCCTGCTGGATCAGGCTAAGAAGAGCCGGCTGGATCAGAACAGCCTGCCGGATCCCTGCTGGATCAGGCTAAGAAGAGCCGGCTGGATCAGAACAGCCTGCCGGATCCCTGCTGGATCAGGCTAAGAAGAGCCTGCTGGATCAGAACAGCCTGCCGGATCCCTGCTGGATCAGGCTAAGAAGAGCCTGCTGGATCAGAACAGCCTGCTGGATCCCTGCTGGATCAGGCTAAGAAGAGCCTGCTGGATCAGAACAGCCTGCTGGATCCCTGCTGGATCAGGCTAAGAAGAGCCTGCTGGATCAGAACAGCCTGCTGGATCCCTGCTGGATCAGGCTAAGAAGAGCTTGCTGGATCAGAACAGCCTGCTGGATCCCTGCTGGATCAGGCTAAGAAGAGCCTGCTGGATCAGTACAGCCTGCCGGATCCCTGCTGGATCAGGCTAAGAAGAGCCGGCTGGATCAGAACAGCCTGCTGGATCCCTGCTGGATCAGGCTAAGAAGAGCCGGCTGGATCAGAACAGCCTGCTGGATCCCTGCTGGATCAGGCTAAGAAGAGCCGGCTGGATCAGAAGAACCTGCCGGATCCCTGCTGGATCAGGCTAAGAAGAGCCGGCTGGATCAGAACAGCCTGCTGGATCCCTGCTGGATCAGGCTAAGAAGAGCCTGCTGGATCAGAACAGCCTGCCGGATCCCTGCTGGATCAGGCTAAGAAGAGCCTGCTGGATCAGAACAGCCTGCTGGATCCCTGCTGGATCAGGCTAAGAAGAGCCTGCTGGATCAGAACAGCCTGCCGGATCCCTGCTGGATCAGGCTAAGAAGAGCTTGCTGGATCAGAACAGCCTGCTGGATCCCTGCTGGATCAGGCTAAGAAGAGCCTGCTGGATCAGTACAGCCTGCTGGATCCCTGCTGGATCAGGCTAAGAAGAGCCTGCTGGATCAGAAGAACCTGCCGGATCCCTGCTGGATCAGGCTAAGAAGAGCTTGCTGGATCAGAACAGCCTGCCGGATCCCTGCTGGATCAGGCTAAGAAGAGCCTGCTGGATCAGAACAGCCTGCTGGATCCCTGCTGGATCAGGCTAAGAAGAGCCTGCTGGATCAGAACAGCCTGCTGGATCCCTGCTGGATCAGGCTAAGAAGAGCCTGCTGGATCAGAACAGCCTGCCGGATCCCTGCTGGATCAGGCTAAGAAGAGCTTGCTGGATCAGAACAGCCTGCTGGATCCCTGCTGGATCAGGCTAAGAAGAGCCTGCTGGATCAGTACAGCCTGCTGGATCCCTGCTGGATCAGGCTAAGAAGAGCTTGCTGGATCAGAACAGCCTGCTGGATCCCTGCTGGATCAGGCTAAGAAGAGCCTGCTGGATCAGAACAGCCTGCTGGATCCCTGCTGGATCAGGCTAAGAAGAGCTTGCTGGATCAGAACAGCCTGCTGGATCCCTGCTGGATCAGGCTAAGAAGAGCCTGCTGGATCAGTACAGCCTGCCGGATCCCTGCTGGATCAGGCTAAGAAGAGCCGGCTGGATCAGAACAGCCTGCCGGATCCCTGCTGGATCAGGCTAAGAAGAGCCGGCTGGATCAGAACAGCCTGCTGGATCCCTGCTGGATCAGGCTAAGAAGAGCCTGCTGGATCAGAACAGCCTGCCGGATCCCTGCTGGATCAGGCTAAGAAGAGCCTGCTGGATCAGAACAGCCTGCCGGATCCCTGCTGGATCAGGCTAAGAAGAGCCGGCTGGATCAGAACAGCCTGCTGGATCCCTGCTGGATCAGGCTAAGAAGAGCCGGCTGGATCAGAACAGCCTGCTGGATCCCTGCTGGATCAGGCTAAGAAGAGCCGGCTGGATCAGAACAGCCTGCTGGATCCCTGCTGGATCAGGCTAAGAGCCTGCTGGATCAGAAGAGCCTGCTGGATCCCTGCTGGATCAGGCTAAGAAGAGCCTGCTGGATCAGAAGAGCCTGCCGGATCCCTGCTGGATCAGGCTAAGAAGAGCCTGCTGGATCAGAAGAGCCTGCCGGATCCCTGCTGGATCAGGCTAAGAAGAGCCTGCTGGATCAGAACAGCCTGCTGGATCCCTGCTGGATCAGGCTAAGAAGAGCCGGCTGGATCAGATGAGCCTGCTGGATCCCTGCTGGATCAGGCTAAGAAGAGCCTGCTGGATCAGAAGAGCCTGCCGGATCCCTGCTGGATCAGGCTAAGAAGAGCCTGCTGGATCAGAAGAGCCTGCCGGATCCCTGCTGGATCAGGCTAAGAAGAGCCTGCTGGATCAGAAGAGCCTGCCAGATCCCTGCTGGATCAGGCTAAGAAGAGCCTGCTGGATCAGAACAGCCTGCTGGATCCCTGCTGGATCAGGCTAAGAAGAGCCTGCTGGATCAGACGAGCCTGCTGGATCCCTCCTGGATCAGGCTGAGGGTCCATCTAGTCCAGCGTTCTGTTCACACAATGGCCAACCAGCTGCCCACAGGAAGCCCACAAGCTGGGCATGAGTACAATAGCACCCTCCTGCTCGTGTTCCCCAGCAGCTGGTGTACACAGGCTGGCTGCTTCTAATACTGGGGGTCATGTATAGCCATCAGGACAAATAGCCATCAATAGCCTCATCCTCCATGAATTTCTCCAACCCCTTTTTAAAGCCATCCAAATTGATGGCCATCACTACATCTTGTGGAAGTGAATTCCAGAGTTGAACTATGCACCGTGTGAAGAAAGACAAGGACTGACACCGTCTCACTGGGGAGCTGATGTCTCAAGGCACCCTTACCTGTCACAGAGGACTTTGGCACTGACCAGTTCCCAACCATGATGCTCATCTTGGCTGCTGGCTGGAACAGATCTCAGACAGAATCTATTAACTGGCTTTTTATGAGCAAAGCTGCACGCCCAGCTTTGTTGATAAATTAACTGTTGCATCTAGTTGGTTCCAGCCAGTCAAGATAGCTTTATGCGGGCGTTTCCAGAATTAAAGGAGAAGGGTACTAACTGGTGTTATCAGCAAAAGGACCAAATCCTCATAAATTTCTTGGTAGGTTTTGTCTGAGTAGAAAGAGGGAGAAAAAAGCATGGATGTGTTTGAGGCAATAGGGATGAGAGGTGGAAAGAGGAGTCTCAGTTGTCTGCAAAAGTAATAATATCCTAAACTCAAATTCCAGTGCCATCTCCTCTGTTGAGCTGAATTTCAAGATCCCCCCTACCATTTTTAATTTCTTGGCAGGAATGTGGGGGGTATAAATAATACTTTAAACTTAACTCTCACTATTCCTTAATATCCCAGTAACCTGCCTTCTGATAGGATTATTTAGTAATGATGGCTGCTGTTAGAAAGGGAATTAGTGGAGAAAAAATAAAAAGGCAAAACAGAATGTGCCTTTGCCAGTCCCACATGCACACAGGCTATCTTAGCATAATAAAGGAGACCACACCCTTCTTCAGTGAAGGAAAGAAAACCGTTTTACTCACAAATATTCTTGCACATACAATGCAGGTACAGCACAGAGTTTCAAAAGAGTCTGTTCAGTCCATTTTGTGTTCCATTACACCAGCAGGAGCAAGAGAGCAAACACAACTGCTCCCAGCAATGGTGGAGATCAGACAGAGTGAGAGAGAGGGAAGGAAAGGGAGGAACAAAAGGAAGACATCACAGGAAACTGCATTGTAGGCTATAGAGATCCTAAGGCTAGGTGTGATCAAAATTCCCATGAACTAACTAACTGCCCCTTCCAGTAACTTGCAGACGAGGTTGCAATATTCCCAGCACCTTCTAGGGGCTGGAATATTCTGGAACCCCTCAACTCTCCAGGCAATTCCAGATCTTCCAAAGTTTGAACACAGAAAGATTGATAGGCAACCCTCCTCTCAGTAACAAGGTAGTTTGTTATTCCTGGTAGAATAGAGTTCCCTTAGAGCAGGGGTGGGCAACCTTTTTTAAAACCAAAAGCAGCCTAGAAGAGGCTGCAGGTTTGAGCAGAGGAGTGTCTAGCAGGAAAGGGGTTGCTTAACCCTTCCCCATCCATCCAGATTTTTTTACCATGTAGGGAGGGGGGATATTGAATGAAAAGACAACTGGAGGGAAAAGGGTTACTCAGACCATCTCTCTCTTCCCCCACCCCTACCCAACCACCCATCCCTCTTCTCCTATTTTGCACCTCCCTTGGACTGCTTTTGGTTTAAACAAAAACAGTCAGTGAAAAGTTTCAACCAACTCCATGTCATGGCTTAGCCAGTTGAGAACCATGACACTATGTGTGTGTGTGTGTGTATATATATATATATATATGATTAATAAATATAAAAATATATAATAATTATATTAAATATGTTAAAATATATGCTAAAATATAAAATATATTGATATTGATAAAATATATATAAAAATATAGGCCTTAGAAGAAGCAATGCTCGTCAACACTCTCCTTACTGTGCCAGTGGTGATGCCATGGCTTCTGAAAGATTAGAAAGACAAACAACATAGATTTCCACTGTGGTAGTATGTGCAATATTAGTCTTTGTTACTGATGTCATCAATCATGCTACTTATTATTTCAAATGCAAACGTACTCCAGGGGTTCCTAATCGCTTATATACACACAAATCTCAAAGACATGGCAGCTTAGTCAGACTTCATTCATCCATGTGTGGGTTGCATCCACGATGTCTGAGTCAGCCAGGGGCTTCTCTGAGTCACAATCTTGCCCTTCAGTCCATCAGTCCGTCTCTGGTACTGTTTGTTTGCCCATAAAGCCAGAGTGTTGGTAATAGTAACATAGCAGAGTTCCAGCCTGGCCACCTTTTAGGACAAGATATTTCAGCTAATGATGTGCCTCACTCCATAGATAATACGGTGGAAATCTTCTTGTGGAACAATTTTCCTTGCTCGCTTGGCAGATGGGCAACTGCCTCCTTGCTGAAGGCCTGAACTAGATGTTATGGCTGCAGCTCTTTGTCTTAGAATTGTGGGTCTCATTGGGCAACTTCTAATGAGTCTCAAAAGATGTGAGGGAGTGTTTGTAGGTGTAGGACAGAGGACGTTTAGCACCTCTGGTCACATGCCATTCTTTTGCTGCAAATCACCCCTCCCCCTCAGCCATTTTACAGCTATTCGGTATAACTAGTGCTGTGTGGAAATCTGTCTTCCAGTTTCCCAAAAGTTTTCTTCCCACATGAAAGAGGGGTTTGTTTTTCTGCCTCATTCTCTATTGGTGGTGTCTGAGCTTATCATTGTGAGGTGGCTGGGGGTACTGCGTGCTTCTTCTTTCTAATACACATCTCTCCATCACCCTGCAGCCTCCCTGGCTGCCCACACTTCCTGGGAAACCAGTGAGGCTGCCAGCTACTGGGGAGATGACCATAAAATGAAAGACAGGACACTCACACACTCTCCTCAGCCAGCTCATAAGTAAAGTAAGCACAAGAACCCCGAACCCTCCCTATATGAATTTCTCTGAAATTTTACTCTTCAAAGATTTTTTTGAAAGAGATTTCTTTTCTTTCAAACTGAATGAGAATGGTAAAAAAAAAAAATGTGGAAGAAACTTTTGGTGCAGCACTAGGTACAACACATATCCTAAGACAATTATTTATCCATTCATATATTTATTAATACCATTTATTGATTATTATTACATTTATCAATATAATTTATTAATTATTACTTATTGGGCAGGTTAGGATGTATTAAATAAATAAATAAAATTATATTTAATGATTTTAATATTTTGAATTGTTATATACTTGGCAATGAGTACTCTGCTCCAGAATTCAATGAAACCAAAACATTAAAGTAATTTATGATGCAATCTTATACCCACTTACCTGGGCTGACACTCCATTGAAAGTAATGGGACTTACTTCCAAGTAGACATGTATAGGATTGCACTGTTAAACTCTGATCCAAAATTCACTGAGTTGAGTCCAAAGCTCCACTGGCTTCCTATGTACATTCAGAGCTCCTTAATGTATTATCACCATCATCAATAATTTGTATAGCCCCATCTATATCTATGTATCTACGTACATGGCACTTTTATTTATTTTTTATTTATTTATTGCATTTATATCCCACCTTTTTTCCTCCTTAAGGTGGCATACATTATCCTCCTCCTCCTCTCCATTTTATTTTATCCTCACAACAACAACCCTGTGAGGTGGGTTGGGCTGAGAGTCTGTGACTGGCCCAAAGTCACCCAGTGAGCTTCCATGCCCGAGTGGGGACTAGAACCCGGATCTCCCGGCTCCCAGTCCGACATTCTAGCCACTACACCACGCTGGCTCTCTGCAAACACATACATTAATATCCCAGCTTCCCAAGCTACTACAGTCTCAATGGAATTTTTTATTTTATGTATTTATTTATTATTGCATTTATATCCTGCATTTTTTCCTCTTGCAAGGAACCCAAGGCAGCTTGCATTAACCTCCTCCTCCTCCTCTCCTTTTTATCCTCACAACAACAACCCTGTGAGGTGGGTTGGGCTGAGAGTCTGTGACTGGCCCAAAGTCGCCCAGTGACCTTCCATGGCCTAATGGGGACTAGAACCCAGATCTCCTGGCTTCCAGTTCAGCACTACACCACGCTGGGAAGTATAGCATGACCTGCCCAAGGGGCTTGCCATCTAAAATAGATACAAAGAAACAACCATGGAAGGGGGGAAATGGAGGCATGGGTCAGCAAAGCAGAAGGAGGATATATAAAGATTAATTGACAGCAAGGTATAGGGGAATGTGTATTAGGTTTCAGTGAGGGCAAGTAGCTTGAGGGACCAAGAAAGAAAAGGATCATGGTCTGTGACTGCTGTCTGGATGAGAGGAAAGCCATTTCAGCATGAACAGAAGAAGGGAATCAGGGGGGGTCCTGTTTTTTGGTTACTTGAGGTGCACAGGGGAACTTGGTAGCATCTGATGGCTGACAGATCAAGTTAGGTAAAGGTCCATTCATTAAGCAGGATCAGTTCACAGTAGGCAAGGTCAGGTTAAGCAGATATAGGCCCTGTTCAGACATACACCGGAGAAGGTGGTTAGGGTAACTACAGGGAGCAGGGTAGCAAAACCATGACATGCATGCCCATTGCATGACCGGGAACCATGCAGCACCACACGGTTCCCCAAACCACCCCCGCCATAATTACCATAACCATCCTCCCACCACCAGTGATCCCAGCAGCTCACGCATTGCAAAAGCGTGCACATCAGGGGAAGGAGCCTGGGGAAGGAGGACCAGCCAGCAGCTGCACCGGGTGATCCTGAGCCTGCTTCTGCCCCCGCCCACAGGTACTTAAGGCGGGGCTGCCAGAGGCAGCGCCTCGGCATGCGCCTCGGCGTCGCGAACCACTCTAAGTGAGTACTTAGCGTCGCACTTGGAGTCGCAAGATCTACCCACCTGCCTCTCCAGAGACACCAGCAGCCACAACACCAGCAGCAAATAGCAGCAGCAGCAGAGGGCAGCAGCTTTAAAGACCAGGGGAAGGGGCAAACGTGGACTATCTGCTCCTTCTTAGCTGCTGTTCTCTTTTATCTCTTTTATATTCTTTTAAACTGTTGTATATTTTATATCTTAATATTTTAATATGTGCCTGGGAGGACTATTGGACAACTCAGGGGGTGGGGGAGGTGCCACCATAACTGTGGTCACGGGCAGGGGGAGGTATGGCGTTGGGGGATTAACAGGCCAGCTGAGGAGAAGAGGGGCTAGACACCTTACAGCTGTCCCCTCTTCTGGTTCTTCCCCCAACCTGATGGTTCCTGGCAGCCTTACCAGTCTGCCCTCGGGTCTGGTGGTGCTGCTGCTGAATGCCAGGTCGGCCCAAAATAAGACCTCCCTCATCCATGATTTGATTGTGGATGAGGGGGCTGACCTGGCATGTATTAATGAGACCTGGGTGGGGGAACTGGGAGGGGTCACTCTCTCCCAGCTGTGCCCTCCTGGGTACTTGGTGCAGCACCAACACCGACTTGAGGGTCGGGGAGGGGGGGTTGCCGTGGTCTATAGGAATTCAATCTCCCTCTCCAGGCTTCCTGCTCATTCGAGTGCAGATCTTGAGTGTTTGTACCTTGTGTTGGGTACCCGGGACAGATTAGGGATTCTGTTGGTGTACCGCCCACCCCGCTGCCCATCGGACTCCCTGCCTGAGCTGACGGAGGTGGTCTCGGACTTGGTGTTGAGGACCCCCAGGATGATGGTCCTGTGGGATCTCAACTTCCATGCCGAGGCCGCTGTATCCGGGGCGGCTCAGGACTTCATGGCCGCCATGACAACCATGGGGCTGTCCCAACATGTCATCGGCCCAACGCATATATAAGGACACACGCTTGATCTGGTTTTCTCAACTGGGCAGGAGGATGGTGATCTGAAAGTAGAGGAATTAACATCTGTCCCTTTGTCATGGTCAGATCACTTCCTGCTGAGGTTTAGACTTCTGGCGGCCTTTCCCCTCTGCAAGGGTGGGGGACCTATTAAAATGGTCCGCCCCCGGAGATTAATGGATTCCGATGGATTCCAGAGGGCTCTGGGGGATTTTCCTGCTGGTATGGCTGGTGCTCCTGTCGAAGCCCAGGTCGCTCTGTGGAATGCAGAGATGACTCAGGCGGTTGACACGATCGCACCCAAGCGCCCTCTCCCTCTGAGCAGAGCCCGGCCAGCTCCTTGGTATACACCTGAGGGCAATGAAGCAAGAGGGGAGACGGCTAGAACGCAGGTGGAGGAAAACTTGTGCTGAGTCCGACCGAACACAGGTAAGAGCCCACTATCGAGCCTACTCTGTGGCGGTGAGGGTGGCAAAGAGGCAGTTCTTTTCCACCAGCATTGCATTTTCTCAGTGTCGCCCGGCGGAGCTTTTCCGAGTGGTTCGCGGCCTGTTACATTCTGGGCCAGGGAGAGAGACGGTGGAACCCTCGGTAGCACGCTGTGACAAGTTTGCGCGGCACTTTGAGGATAAAGTCGCTCAGATTCGTCATGAATTGGACACCACGATTAATGCAGTTCCATTGGTAGAGGCGTTCAGAGCACCGTCTGGTCCAGTTTTATTGGATGAGTTTCAGTTACTGAGGCCTGAGGATGCGGACAAGGTGCTTGGCCAAGTCCAATCGACCACTTGTGTGCTTGACCCTTGCCCTTCATGGCTTATTAAATCAAACAAGGAGGGGTTGTCCGGCTGGGTCCAGGAGGTTGTAAATTCCTCCTTGAGAGAGGGAGTGGTGCCTGCCGCTTTAAAAGAGGCAGTAATTAGACCACTCCTGAAAAAGCCTAACCTGGACCCAGAGGATGTTAACAATTATAGGCCAGTGGCCAACATCCCCTTCCTGGGCAAGGTGCTTGAGCGGATGGTTGTAGGACAGCTCCAGGCACTCTTGAATGAAACGGATTATCTAGATCCATTTCAGTTGGGCTTCAGGCCTGGTTTTGGAATGGAAACTGCCTTGGTCGCCCCGTGGGATGACCTCTGCCGGGAGAGGGACAGGGGGAGTGCGACCCTGTTGATTCTCCTGGACCTCTCAGCGGCTTTCGATACCATCGACCATGGTATCCTTCTGGATAGGTTGTCTGGGTTGGGAGTTGGAGGCACTGCACTACAGTGGTTCCGCTCCTACTTGGATGGCCGATTCCAGAAGGTGGTGCTGGGGGATTATTGCTCTGTGCCATGGCAATTGTGCCATGGGGTTCCACAGGGCTCTATTCTATCCCCCATGCTGTTTAACATCTACATGAAACCGCTGGGGGAGGTTATCCGGAGGTGTGGGCTGAGGTGCCATCAATATGCGGATGACACCCAGCTCTACCTCTCTTTCTCATCAAAACCAGGTGAGGCAGTGGCTGTTCTGAACCAGTGCCTGGGCACGGTAATGGACTGGATGAGGGCCAATAAACTGAAACTCAATCCAGACAAGACGGAGGTACTGTTAGTGGGTGGTTCGTCTGCCCGGCTAGGTGATATTCAACCTGTTCTGGAGGGGGTTGCACTCCCCCTAAAGGATCAGGTTTGTAGTTTGGGGGTGCTCTTGGATCCAGAACTGTCACTTGAGGCACAGGTGAACTCAGTGGCACGGAGCACTTTTTATCAGCTTAGGCTGGTATACCAATTACGCCCTTATCTGGACAGAGATAGCCTAGCTACAGTTATCCATGCTCTGATAACTTCTCGTCTGGATTACTGCAATGTGTTATACGTGGGGCTGCCTTTGAAAACGGTCCAGAAACTTCAGCTGGTCCAAAATAGGGCAGCAAGATTGTTAACAGGGACTGGCCTGCGAGCTCATATTACGCCAGTACTTTTCCAGCTGCACTGGCTGCCGGTCCATTTCCGGGCCCGATTCAAAGTGCTGGTGTTAACATTCAAAGCCCTTAACGGCTTGGGGCCAGGTTACCTGAAGGATCGCCTCCTCCCATATGTGCCTTCCCGGACCTTAAGATCATCATCAGCGGCCCTTCTCCGTGAGCCCCTGCCAAAGGAAGTGAGGCGGGTGGCTACTAGGAGGAGGGCTTTTTCTGTTGTGGCACCCCGGCTCTGGAATGAGCTCCCTAGTGAGGTTCTCCTGGCGCCTACATTGTACTCCTTTCGGCGCCAGGTGAAGACCTTTTTATTTTCCCAGGCATTTTAGCTTTCTAAATTTTTATCTTTGCTGTTTTAAATCTGTATTTTAAACTCCTGTACTGCTGCTAGGTTTTATTGTGGTTGTATTGTTATATTGTGGTTTTAATGTTCTATATATTTTAAATTGTTTTATTGTGTGTTGTTTGGTTTTAGTTTTTGTGAACCGCCCAGAGAGCTTCGGCTATTGGGCGGTATAGAAATGAAATAAATAAATAAATAAAATCAGCTGCTCCATCCATTGCTATGCAATGACAACCATAGAGAAAGTTCACACTGGCAAGAGCATTACCAGAAGTGCAGGACGCTCTAGGCCGCCGTCACCGATCATGGCCTAGAAACCGTCAGAAGCCCATTTTAACCACCACAGAGCATACCACACTTAATGGTAACCCCCCCCCCCCGGACCACTTATCCCTGCTGCAGGGGGGTGGTTACCCGGGATTCCTGAACCACGTTTA
Source organism: Heloderma suspectum (assembly GCF_057233095.1). Taxonomy (NCBI): domain Eukaryota; kingdom Metazoa; phylum Chordata; class Lepidosauria; order Squamata; family Helodermatidae; genus Heloderma; species Heloderma suspectum. The sequence continues at coordinate 302,554,965 of NC_139461.1, read as the reverse complement.
GTGGATTTTTCTCCACTGACACAACACACTAAGACACCATGGTTAGCACAAATTCTCTAACCATCATGGCTTAGTGTTACATATGGACAGGGCCATAGTCTGGTCAAAGTAGACAGGTCAAAGCACAACAGGCAACATTAATGCAGAAGAAAACAGGACTTCGGATAGTTCCAAGTGGGTCCTGCTAGCTGGAACTCTCTCCTACTAGGACAATAGGAGGATATTGTCTCAGGAGGAAGCTAAAGCCAAATTAAGCCTTATGTAAACTTACAAGACCTGTAGGGAGGTCACCTCTGTCCCTTCTGGAAAAGCTGTGTGGACTGTTAAAGGGCCCTCACCTGGTTTTGCAGCCTGAGGCTTCTACAAGGCTAGGGAGATGGGGTTCTGCTGGGGACTCATCCTCTGAACCAGAAGATGATGGCAGGCCTGTGTCCTCTAGCCAGGAGGGCCCTGAATGAGGCACTGATTTTTCTATCCCTGAGTAATTAGCCTGTCTCTCATCCTCATCAGAATCCTCTGCTGCACACTGGAAGGACTGAGGTCCTGGGGTCATGATGTCGGGCAGGGGGACAATGAAAAGAAATGAGATTTGGGGGGAGAGGGCAGGTGGGTGCCATAATGTTTGGCTGTATCAGGAGTTCAAGCATTCAAGGCAAACATAGGTGCTTCAGACTTCCTCCTTCACTTCAGTCCCAGAAAGAATTGGTTTGATTTGATTAATGGTACAAACCTATACATATCTACTCAGAAGTAAGCCCCACTGAGTTCAGTGAGGCTTACTCCCAGGGAAGGGTATGGGATTGCAACCTAAAATAGTTTTATCCTGCCTTTTGACCCAGGGGGGTACAAGATGGTGCACAAACCTAATTTAAAAACAAACATTAAAACAGTAACAAAGAATGATGTCCCATCACTAATCAATGGTCTTATGATGACAGATGGACTCTATCCCATACAGGGCAGAGATCTTGGGGAAATGTGGAATGATTCCTTGGCAGAACCAACATGGCCAGAACATCAGGGGAGCCGTCCATATCTCAATGTCCATAACTCAGTGCTATGTTGACCACATGCTTTACATGTTAAAAGAGAATCAGGTAGCAGCTGATGCGAAAGTCCTCTGCCAGAGACCCTAGAGAGCCACTCAGTCAGACTAGACAATCCTGAGCTAGACAAATAGTCAAATTTAGTATAAGGCAACTTCCTATGTTCACCAAAGTGCCTCTACAGTGTCCCATCTGCAGGAAGCTTCAAAAGTTATCTGCTTCATTGTGCAAATTATTAAAGGGTTGTGTAATATGTATATGGGTGCTCGATTAATTATGGATGCTTTATTATAGCTATAAGCAGCTAACACCTTCTGGAATTACATCTGTTTTCTTTTGAGGGGCACTCATTTTAATTATAAATGGTTCGCCTGGCCTCCCCAAAGCCACTTAGAGTGAAATGTGTAGCACTTAAAAGGAAGCAAAAACACTGGCAGCAAATGCTCAGTTGCCATAATTGTTTGTCATAGTAACAATTTGTGCCAGACTTACATTGTTCCCATTCCAGAATAGTTTTATGGAGGGTATTTTCATACATACTCAGTTCAGCATATCTCAAAGGGACACAGATAGCCAAAAGAAAAAGAAAGGCATGGCTACAAGCTTTCATTAGTTTGATCAGTAGAATAATAAACTTAAAACTTCAGTTGATTAATTTAGGGTGATTGTAATGAGGGAGGCTGAGAGTTAAAGGCACATCTGCATTTTGGATGCTCTTCTGAGTCTGATGTGTTACTGTAGTAGGAAATTTAAAACAAGATAGTAATGCCTAGCAAATCTCGCATGATGATAACAGGTGGGGCATGTGTGTAGATGGCAGAAGGGGGGGCAGGAGGGAAAGAAGAAGAAAGCAAAGAAAGGGGGGAAATCTGGAGAAGGAGAAGAGGGGGCAAGAAAGGAAAGGATCCCAGCAGGGGGGCAAGGAAAGAGAGGATCCTGATAATGCACAGGGGAGAAAATGGCCATGGGACAAATGCACCCTTGGATCCAAAAAAATTACAAATGTGGCCACAGGCCTGAAAGGTTTGCCTACCCCTGGTGTATTGGGACACATCGTGCACACCCAATGGAAAGGGCAGGTTTTAACTTCACTGCACGGTATCCCCCAGAACATCACTTTACTTGACACACATTCACTTATATAAAAGATGTTGTTGTTGTTGTTGTTCAGTTGTTAAGTCGTGTCCGACTCTTCGTGATCCCATGGACCATAGCATGCCAGGCCTTCCTGTCCTCTGCTCTCTCCTGGGGTGTGCTCAAGTCCATATTCACTGCATCGGTGATGCTATCTAGCCATCTCATCCTCTGCTGTCCCCTTCTCCTTTTGCCTTCAATCTTTCCCAGCATCAGGGTCTTTTCCAGGGAGTTTTCGCATTAGGTGGCCAAAATATTTGAGCTTCAGCTTCAGTATCTGTCCTTCCAATGAGCACTCAGGGTTGATTTCCTTTAGGATGGACTGATTTGACCTCCTTGCAGTCCAGGGGACTCATCTTCTCCAGCACCACAGTTCGAAAGCAGCAATTCTTTGGCGCTCAGCCTTCCTTATAGTCCAGCTCTCACAGCCATACGTTGCTACTGGGAAAAACATAGCTTTGATTATACGAACCTTTGTCAGCAAGGTGATGTCTCTGCTTCTTACTATGCTGTCTAGGTGTGACATAGCTTTCCTCCCAAGGAGCAAGCATCTTTTAATTTCATGGCTACAGTCACTGTCTGCGGTGATCTTGGAGCCCAAGAAAATAAAATCTGTCACTGTTTCCATTTCTTCTCCTTCTATATGCCAGGAAGTGATGGGGCCAGATGCCATGATCTTAGTTTTTTTAATGTTGAGTTTCAAGCCACTCTCCACTTTCACCCTCAACAAGAGGCTCTTGAGATCCTCTTCGCTTTCTGCCATTAGGGTGGTATCGTCTGCGTATCTGAGGTTGTTGATAATTCTCCCGGCAATCTTAATTCCGACCTGTGATTCATCCAGCCCGGTGTTTCTCATGATGTACTCTGCATATAAGTTAAATAAGCAGGGCGACAATATGCAGCCTTGTCGTACTCCTTTCCCAATTTGGAACCACTCGGTTGTTCCATGTCTGGTTCTTACTGTTGCTTCTTGGCCCTCATAACAGGTTTCTCAGGAGACAGGTAAGGTGGTCTGGTACTCCCATCTCTTTCAGAATTTGCTACAGTTTGTTGTGATCCACACAATCAAAGGCTTTAGCGTAGTCAATGAAGCAGAAATAGACGTTTTTCTGGAATTCTCTTGCTTTCTCCATGATGCAGCGAATGTTGGCGATTTGATCTCTAGTTCCTCTGCCTCTTCGGAACCCCGCTTGTACTTCTGGTAGTTCTCGGTTCACATACTGCTGAAGCCTAGCTTGTAGGATTTGCAGCATAACCTTGCTGGCATGTGAAATGAGCGCAATTGTGCGGTAGTTTGAACACTCTTTGGCGTTGCCCTTCTTTGGAATTGGAATGTAAACTGACCTCTTCCAGTCTTGGGGATACGAACACATAAAGGTGCCTTAACTGAGTCAGACTATTGGCACTGTCTGCTCTTACAGGTAGAAACTTTCCGAGGTCTTAGGAATATGTCCTTCTCAGAATTTATACCTGACATCCTTGTGACTGGAGATGCTGAACCAGGGTCCTTTTGCCTGCAAAGCACGTGTTCTACCACTGAGCTATGCCACCTCTCCTATTTCAATAGCAGGGGATTCGTCCCACAGCATGGTCTGAAAGCACATACACCACATTTTGTAAAGCTAATCAGGGCTGGGTCTGGTCAGTGCCTTGATGGGGGACCACTTGTGACCCTTACGTTGTGCTGCCTTGAATTCAGTCGTGGAAGCAAGTCAGGGTATAAATGTAATCAATAAATAAAATAGCAGCGCAAGGCTTCTTCACCACAGTTTCCAAGCATAATGACAACCATCTGTCAAAAAATGCAAATGAAAGGTGCATCATGTGGCTATCCAGCCCATTTGCCACCTTAAAAAGTGTATTAATCTTTAGGTCACAATCCTATGCATGTTTAGAGGGAAAAAATCTTACAGTTCCCAACATGCCCCAGCCAGCAAGGCTACCTGGAGAGATGCTAGGAGTTGTAGGACTTTTTTCTGTCTAAATGTGCATAAGATTGCACCTTTATCAAGAATGTCTAAACTGGGGGATCCAGCATTTTTCCCTTTCTGGTTCCCAGCAATCCTAGGGGCAGGGGCAGGTCCAACCATCCCATGACCTGTGGAGCCTAATTTGAATGTCTGCAGACCTTTCCTCATCCATTTCATCTTGGGACTCTGAACATGCTGACACTGTGGATAATATCCAATGGGGGCGTTCTGCCTCCGCTAGTTCCGTTGCACTTGTGGGACCCTTGCTTGTGTAACAGGGCTTTTGCGTTTCTAAAAGTAACCCCAGAAACAAACAGACACACTCATTTCCAGATCAGGACAGGTCAGCAGACCTCCCTTTTTTTAGAACTGCAAAAGCCCCTTTAAGCAAATTATGAGTCCCATGAACACAGAGACACAGTAGGATACCCCATGACTCCACTGTCAGATTTTTTTTTCCTTCCCTATTCCCCCACACACACTGCCCCCCATCAAACCTGCTTTTTAGAACATTTTGCCTGATGAAGAGATCTGAAGATCTCGAAAGCTTGCACATTTGTGTTGATCTTTTGGTTACCCTAATAAAGGACTTACACTAGTATGAATTTTGGAATTCTTCTTAACTCAAAACAGGTACCTTTGTTTTCTTTGTTTTGATGACTTAAGGTGCAAACTTTTTTTCTGCAATAGGATTGCATCCTTAAAAAGCTAAGCATTCCTAGCAAAGAGGAGAAGAAAAAACAGCAATCAAGCATATATGGCATGCACCATCTAAGTAGAAATCTATATAACTGGAAACATATGACATTTCCTTATCCCGAGTCAAACCATTTGCCTATGTAGGCAAGTGTTGTCCACACTGACTGGCAGTGTCTCTCTGGGTCTTAGGCAAAGTAGTTTCACCAGCCCTGCTCCCTGAGATCCTTTTGAACTGGAGAGGCTAATGATGGAACCCAGGATCTTCTGCATGCAAAATATGTGCTCTGCCACTAAGCAAGTAAGACCGCAAAGGAGTACAGTTGATTTTGCTCCCTGCCCCTGTGACACCAGCCACTCGCAATCAAGCCATTAAGAATCAAGTCTCAACCTGGGTTTTGTTCTTTGGTCATGCATGAGCGTGACAGAATGTTGAAACCTTGGCAGATGGTTTAATGATCTAACCAATTATTTAACTGATGGACAGCCCTATTACATTCAGCAAACGTGCCATGAAGTTTAAAGCTCATGCTTAATAGTGCAGTCCTGTGTTTGTCTCCTTACAACTAAGTCCCACTGAGTTCAATAGGACTTACTCTCAGGTAAATGTTCATAAGATTGGAACCTAAGATGATTAGTATCCACAAATCCACCAGCTCACTGCAAACCCCACTCTTTGAAATGTGGATTCAGTGGTTTTAGGTGAATTGTTGGTGTGATACAATCCTTACCTGGGGAATATACTGCAATAGTTACGTAGGGAGCTGTTTGAATAAAACAGTCCCGTTTGGAAAAAGTAGGACATTTTCAACATCAGAGGGAACAGCCTTAAAATGCTGACTCTCATAAGAGACATTTTCAGTTCTTCCTCCACCCCCCACCCCCCACCCCCACACCATGGGAGACATTTCACTCAGACAGCTAACTAAGCATGCACAATTGTGGTGGTAAATATAACCCTCACACAGCCTTGAGTTCCTAAAAGGAAGGAAGGGGGTACAAAGTAGTAGATTAGATTAGATTCCCATTGAGGACTATACCACATTTAAAATGCATGAAAGAATAATCCCTTGGAATTTCATATTTTTAATTCTTAACATTCTGAGCTCTTTGTGTGTGGTTTGGAGCTGTATTTCAGCCTTTGAAATTTCTACAACATCCTAACCCTTTGGTTCAGAATGAATGACATTACCAAGGTCTCAGCAGATCAAAGATGTAGAACCTCCTGGAACTCAAGGACTGGATTCAATTTTGGATAAGCTCTTGAGAAGCACATTCCGATGGTGGGTGGGGCCAAAAACAAAAGGGGTGGGGCCAAGAATGTGAAAAATATCCACTAATTTTAGCTTATTGTATTATTTTTTTATTCATTCAGTCATTAAATTTATATCCCACCTTTTTTCCTCCTTAAGGAACCCAAGGCAGCGTTCATAATCCTCCTCCTCTCCATTTTATCCTCACAACAACAACCCTGTGAGGTAGGTTGGGCTGAGAATCTGTGACTGGCCCAAAGGCACCCAGTGAGCTTCATGGCCAAGTGGGGAGTAGAACTCAGATCTCCCAGCTCCCAGTCCAACATTCTAGCCACTGCATCACACTGGCTGAAAGCTCTTGCTGCCAGGAGGATCTAACTCTTAGGAGAAGCATTTCAACCTTTTAGAAGGGGGGGGGGATTGCACAAAACTGGGGAAACCACTAAATAATCAGTAGTTGGGGGAAAGGGAAATCGGGAGTGGCTATCTTCAGAGTCCCTACGATTCTTGACCCCTGCAAGAGTCTTCATCCCTGCAACAAAGCACAGACTTGATGTCAAATCCCTCCTTGTTACAGCATTCCACCCATGAGACCACAGACACAAAAGCCCACCAAATAATTCATGGATTAAAACCTCAATCACTCGGACACATTTATCGCCTGAATAACCCCACCATTAAATGTCCAACTCAAAGAGGAAGATCTTACAGTTCTTCTGAAAACTTTAGCAAGTCTTCAAGAGAGGAAAATTCTACGATTGTATGCTGACAGGAAATGCTGCCAAGGGAAATGGATTCCATGTAATGTATATGTTATGTAAATTAAGTAAATTTGCATATATTTGATTATTTTGCATAACCTACTTCGGTTAGTCATGGGAATGGAAAAAGGTGAGAGCACTGAGGCTCCTTTGCCCACTGGCCTTCCTGCTCAGCTTCCACAACCCCAGCCTCAGATTTCACCAGCTCTTTCCAAGCCCAGTCCTAAGAACTAGACACTTACATGTGTTCTCATAAAGTTTCATTTTACACCTGTTATGAAAGTCTACTCACTGACATGCAAGCTTTCAGCATGCCTGGAGATTAAGCTATGAGGGGAACATTCTACCAAGCACTGCCATCACATGCATTCTAAGGTGCTGCAGTCAGGCGACAGGATTCTACCAGGAAAGCGTTTTTGAATCAGCGACAGCAACGTCACCTGCTCTCAGAACCAAGTCATTGCCTGTACACTTGAGAGGGTTAAACTTCATTCTCAGAGGCCGAGGAATGTCCTTCGGAGGGTCTGTAAAAAGAGTTCAAAGGTTTTCCCATACACACCAAAAGCACAGGGTCATAAACCAAAGTGCAGTGCCAACTAGGAGCAGCAGCGTTAATTATCATCAAGGGAGCAGTAATTCCATTGGGGTTAATAATGGGAAATTAAGGTTTATTTATGGTAGCACCACAGACCATAAAGCCTAGTGGGAAAGCCCCAGTAGCGGCGATGGGGACAAGGGTTAGCAAGAAGCATAAACTGAACTCCTAATTGTCACTTTTATTAGTTTTTAATGGATCTGCATTCATGGTTGCCTCTTGCAATGAACTGTACTTTGCTCTTGGAACTTGGAAAAAGACAGCCTCCATCACTTGTTTTTCCCTGTCTTTGTTAAATCTTTAGGGGCATGGCCTGGTACCTGGATATCTCAAGAATTGCTTCATCCCATATACAGCCATTTGGCAAAGTCACTCAGCTTGAGGTCCTCCTTACAGCCACTCCACTGAACATGAACAATGTTTGGTTGGTGTGAACAAGAAGGCCTTTTGAGTTGTGGTTAGGGTGGCCACTTATGAATAACCAAAAAAGAGGAAATGGATCTCCAAAAAGGGCCAAAGGGGATGCCACTTTGCATCACATTTGCATACACCAATTTATACGTGTGGATGCACATTTAGAAACAATTATTATAATTTCAATACCAATACAGTCCATCTCGCTTCCATAGTGTGGAAGACTGTGACAATGTGACCTGTGTTCCTTGCGCAGTCTGCTGTCCAGATGTTGTTGATGAACAACTTCAAGGCTCAGCTCTTCTTTCTGATGGTTCTTCATCTTTAAACATGACTTGGACTGGAGTCAGCCTTTCCAAGACAGTACTGACATGGCCACCTGCCCAGATTCCCCCACCTATCCAATTTTGTAATGCCTGCATAGGACTCCAGTGTGATGCAGAAGGAGCTAGCAATTTGCATAATGGAACTGGTTTATCACTAACAAGTTCAGCCAGTGGCAGCTGGTGGCTCCGATGTCAGTGCAGCAGTGAATCCGCTCCGGGTTTCAGTCAGAACTAGTCAGAACTTTACAGGACCTATCCAGAGCACCTTGGATAGCTCCATTAGAGTTCCGACTGGTTCTGACTGAAACCTGGAGCAGATTCACTGCCCCACTGACATCGCAGCCACCAGCCTCCATTGAGTTCAGCTACATTCAGAACATCACGTTTGTCACTTTCTCACGTACCCAAGATCTGGATGAAACAGATAAATGATCTCAATTTGCCTGTTGTTAATAACACTTTCTTGGGACTGAAAAAAAAAAAATCCACACAGACACTTGGCAGAACCTGTGCTTTTCAAGATGCAAGTCAATGGCAAGCTATGTTTTGTCATGAAAGAAATTATGAGGTGCTAAGAACAAACATAGGTATAAGAATTTTAGGAATAATATGACAAATCATATGCATTACCAACATCACACAGTCAAAGGGTAGCCATGCAGAACTTAATGAGCAGAACTACCCGGACTTCTCCTCCACGGGAACGTTGGGAATTGTAGTTCTATAAGGAGAGCTAAAGAGCTCCTTCCCAGCCCTGGTTAGTAGTTTATTTTTATTATCTATAACAATAATGAATCAAACTAAAATCAATAATAGAAACAAATGAAAAAAATTAGAATAAATCTTAGAACCAAAAAAGTCGACATTTTGTCAAATGGATCAATCATCCCTTTGGGTGCTACAAAGCCATCAAGAAGAAAAGATAATTCCATTCAATTATGTTGTTACAACTCCTGGTCCTCTGTGGAATTATTGAAAATCCAGTCTTCTGTTTTCAGTCAGTTAAGATGGAAGAGAAGGAACAAGATAGACAAAGATAAAAGGGGGAAAGTGCAGTTGCCAAGGTTCCTTGGAAACCCACCATGACTAATAAATCACGTTGTTTAGACCACTTCAAACTGTGTAGTATAGATGCACTTTAGGATCAAATACGAACATTAAAATTTTCCAGATGCTAATACAGCTGGTGCTTCCAAACAGAGGGATTCTATCAGAAGGCATTGTGCACCTATTCCATCTTTTTTTCCTACAAGAATTTTCTGCAGTAAGAAAAAAGATGGACGAATTGGTGGGAAAACACAGGAGGGTTATGAATGGAAGATGTCAACTGGATCTGCTGTAAAATTTTGCAAAAGGTGATGGCACAATAAATGCCTTGTCTAGCAGCACCCAGAGACATCGTCCATTTCGGTCATGGTGTTTCCCACACATGAAACATGATGCTTAAATTGTTTTTATTCAGTCTGTAATATTAATGGAAGGGCCGCGGTGGCTTAGTGGTTAAGACGCTGAACTGCAGACCGGAAGGTCGGCAGGACAGCAGTTCGAGACCCGAGTGCCGCATGACGGAGTGAGCTCCCGTCTTCAGTCCCAGCTCCTGCCAACCTAGCAGTTCGAAAGCAAGAAATTGCAAGTAGATAAATAGGTACCACTTTGGCGGGAAAGGTAACAGCATTCCGCGCACCTCGGTGTTCAGTCATGCCGGCCACATGACTATGGAAGCGTCTTCGGACAGCGCTGGCTCTTCGGCTTAGAAATGGAGATGAGCACCACACCCTAGAGTCGGACACGACTGGTTGGGGACACCTTTACCTTTACCTTTAATATTAATGGAAGACATATTTCAGCTGAACGTTAGGAGAAACTTCTTGATGGGAATAGCAGTTTGACAATGGAAATAATTACCCGGTGAGCAGGACCTCCTTCCCGCTCACCAGGGACCTCCTTCGCTGAAGGTCTTCAAGCAGAGGTTAGAGCACCATCTGCTGGGTATGCAGTCTCTCTGGATTTCTTCCTGCATTGAGCAGAGAAATCCACAACATTATACATGGTGTGGAGATAATAGATAGGGATATGTTTTTCTCCCTCTCCCATAATACTAGAACATTCTAGTCATTCCATTCATGAAACTGAATGGTGGGAGATTCAGGACGGATAAAAGGGAGGACTTCACACAATGCATAATTAAACTACGGAATTCACTTCCACAAGATGTAAAGACGGCCACCAACTTGGATGACTTCAAAGGGTGGGGGGGTAGACCAATTCGTGGAGGATAAGGCTATTGATGGCTACTTGTCATGGTGGCTATATTACCTCCAGTATCAGGGGCAGTATGCCTTTATAGTTGCTGGGAACAGGAGCAGGAGGGCACTGTTGCACTCATGTCCTGCTTGCAAGCTTCCCATTGGGGCATCTGGCTGGCCACTGTAGGAACGGAATGCTGGGCAAGGTAGGCTTTTGGTCTGATCCAACAAGGCTCTTCTTATGTTCTTATATTCTTAGGGTTTGACTAAATAGCTTACAAAGCCTCCTCCAGCTCTGTGATTCTACTCTAATGTACACTTGGTTTAAAAGCGGCTCCCATCCATTTTCTCTTCCTCATGAATGATATTCACACAGGGCATGCCGTATGAGGAAACCCTGCACTGGATGATGGATTTGAGAAAAAAATCAATTCGTTTTAATTCAAGACTCAGCATGCAACCCACCCACCCACCCCCGCCCCATTCCCTGGCTTTAAAATTAGGAGTAATGCATTTGAGCATACCCATTTGGAATGTGGAATCCTGTCTTCTCCCAGGAGAGTCATTTATATTACTCAGCCCTGCCTTGAACTGATTAAAATGAACAAGCTTGCCAACTTCCATTATCTCAGAAAGCCTAAAAGGTAATGCTGAATCGGAGTGAGGGCAGGCAGCGTTGAGTGATCCTTCCCAGGTGCCCTCCTGGCATTGTCCAAGCATGCGAGATTTTCCTACTGTGATTGTCTTGGGATAGATTCCCAATGCGGTCATGTCTTCCACCACTGTGGACGTGTGGGAACGCCACTTGCTCTCACTGCAGTGACAATGCCCAGTTGCCAGCTGACAGCCGTTTCACCAGTCAGTTCAGCAGCACCATTTGTAAAACACACACACACACACACACACAGATTATATATTACACAGTGAAAGAACTATTTTTTCCCTTATGAACAGCTTAATGTGGCTGATGTGTGGTTATGTCAACGAGTCGATGGAGATTTTATTTTTTATTTTTTTGGTCTTCCCCTAAAAGGTATAGACAAGAGTTTTGTCATTCGTGGCACCCTATTTTCTCTTTGGTATCCTTTTAAAGTTATACCGGTGAAACATATGTCAATGTTGGTAGCTCCAAAATTCACATCAGCTCTGTGTATGTTCTTTTTACATCACTGTTTACTAGAAAGTGCTGTTGATTGATGGCAGATGACTGTGATGCTCTAAACTCAGAGCCAGTATAGTGTAGTGTAGTGTAGTGTAGTGTAGTGGTTAGAGTGCTGAATGAGAATTGGGGGGGACAGGGGAGGGGGGGAGGGGAGGGAGGATCCACAACATCCTACAGTCTTCCAGCCCCAGCCCACAACTCCACAGAACACTTAACAAGAAAAGAAACAGAAAGGAGGATGGAGAGGTGAAGAGCACCTTCACTGCTCCTTCTGCTCTGCCAGATATCAGCCAGCAGATCACTGAATGTTCGGAGCACTCTGACATTGGAGCACTCCTTCGGAGAGCATAGGATTGTTCTGCCCAAGTCTGGAGTAACAGGAGTGTTCCTAGGCTGGCACCTCCATGGGGAGAGCATTCCAAAGATGAGGAGCCCCCACTGAGAAGGCTCTCCCTCCAATCACTTCACCACCCACCTTACTTTAGACAGTAGACATTCCCAGAGAAAGGCCCCAAACAACAACCTCTGTTATCATGCCAGGACCAAACCCGAAACAAACTATTTCCTTGTCTTGGGATAAGGCAACACCCACCATTTTATGAGCTGCAAGAGATTTTAAAGGAATCTCGTACCAGTAGCAAGATGGAAATGCTTTTCTTGTGGGGTGAGATGATTCCACTATAAGAGCCCCTAGTCTTTAGCGTTGCTTAGCATCATGGTTAAGACAGCAATTTTCTTTTCAAGCGTAATAGACAATTCCAAATTGTAGGCTCCCGATGGGTTTTCCATCACTTGGGCGTGGGGGCAGAGAGAAAAGCACTTGCACAAATATTCCTCGAAGATGAAAGTCCGTGACTTACGCTACAAATCGCCTGGGCCTGCCTGACATCATACAAACACACTATCCATCACATTTCTATGCTTAATGTATGGTCAGTGTAAAAGCTGTAACAGCTAATTAAATAACATCTCTTGAAATAGACCTGAAAGCTTCACAATCAATTGCAATCCATTGTTTTAAAACCCTGAGTGTGAGCCACCACAGTCCCTGGAAGTCACTGACCAGGCCCCAGTGGGGTTGAGTGGATCTGGACTGCACCCTTTTCCTTGAAACATGCAACCGTAGCCTGTGTCTTAATGTGACTTTCCCACATTAAAAGTGGGGGGGGAGGGGGGAGACATGAAACAAGGGAGTGATTAGCAAAAATCCACTCTCATTTCTCTTTTAGGTGAGTTGTATACTTAATGGTGCCAGCCAAGTCTAAAAGAGGGGGCTGGGAGCCAGCCTCTTATCTCTGGTGATAAGACTCACAAACTCCTTTCGGTTATTACACACAAAATAACCTCTACATTTTAGTTCTACCACTTGGGCCTCTGGTTCATATCAGGAACTCGGCTCAATACTTGTTAAAAGACAGAGAGAGATTGAGAGAGAGAGAGAGAGAGAGAGAGAGAGAGATTTAGCAAAACAGGAGATCCTGTCATATAGGATAAGTGGAACCAAGGGAACTGTGAAAATGGCGCTGTTCTTCTTTTAATGATGAAGTAGCCAATGGCTGGCACTAGTGTGGCATACTGAGCTGGAAGCCCCCAGTTCGAATTTCACCTCAGCGGTAAACACACTCACCAAGTTCTCTCAGACTTCCTCCTGTAATGTATAGGCAATAGCGGCCTACCGCCTCCTTTAAAGGCGACTTGTATGTATTGCTAAAGCAACGTAAGGGAAGTGAGGGCCTTCTTTTGAGGGCCAGATCCAGCCAACGTTGAAAACTTTTAAGTCTCATTGATGTACATGCTGATGCTGGAAGCCCTTTATGGCCAGGGTAGCTGAAGAATGAGTCTTTGCAGATGTTCTTCATCTACTCCAGCCTTCCCCAACCTGTTGCCCTCCATCTGTCTTGGACTACAACTCCCAGCATGCCCAAGCCAGCTATGGTGACTGGGGTATGCTGGGAGTTGTAGTCCAACACATCTGGAGGATGCCAGGTTGGGGAAGGCTGATCTATTCAATGAACACGCATGTCAGCCAGGTCTAGCATAGGGTGGCCATGTGTCCTCTTTTACAGAGGACAGTCCTCTATTTGAAGGGCTGCCAGAGCACTGTCCTCTATTTTGAAGGCATCTGAAGGGCTGTCCAGTCCAACAAACCATCAGAACAAAGAGCAGCGTCCTTGAAGTTGCCTATCAACAGTTCGCATCTGGACTCTCCTCTCTTTTGAAGATGCCCTCTATTTGAAGAGCAGTCCATCCAAGTCCAGTATAAAGAGAAAGAACCATCAGAAGGAAGAGCCTCGCAGTTGCCCGTCACCCACCAGCACCTGGAGAGCAGACTGAGCAAGGCACGCAGGTGTCCTGGTCGCAGTCTTCCACACTATGGTGAGATGGACTGTATTTCGATTTGAATTATAATAATTATTTCTACATTTGTATCTATACATTTAGATTAGCACATGCAAATTTTATGCAAATTAGCACCCTCTTTTGTCCTCTGTTTAGTGATTCATTTCCTCTTTTGGAGCAATTGAGAAGTGGGCGCCCTGCACACCCTTGTAAGGTAGGTCAGAACAATTAACTCTAGATTGCAATGTGGTGAGATGGTGGTGAGATGGACCATATTTCTATTTGAATTATAATAATTATTTCTACATTTTGCAACAATACATATAGATTAACATATGCACATTTTGTGCAAACCGGTGTCCGTCCTTTGTTATGGTCATTCATAAGTGGCCACCCGCCTCAGGCTCCACCCTTCACCTACATTCATCATGAGAAGAGAGGCCTCTGTGCAGACAGAATGTGGGAGAGCTCTCTGCCAGTGTTCTGGTAAATGTGCCCAGGCCAGGAGTGAGACCGGCCACCACAGTGCCCAAATGCACCCCCTACCATCTTCTTTGAGCTAACTAAGAAGCTTTGTAAGGTGCTACAGTGGCAGGCCTGAGGCTTGCTCAGGTTTCCAGCAGAGGTGAGGTTTGAACTAGAGATTACCAAGCTCAGCTCAGTCTCTTAGCCATGACACAAGGGGCAGGTTCACATGTCAATTTAAGCCATGGTGGCTTATGAACTATACACAGTAGCTTATTTTAAAAAGAAACCACTGTGCCCCATCAGATAATCAGGCAAATAAGCTATTGTGCGTAGTTTATTTTTTCCTCCCTCACCCTTTCCCTACCCCTCAGTCCTCCAGCCTGCATCCCAAGGGACCTGGTGGCAGACCCGTCTTGTCTCCTGCCAAGTCCCCCTTTGCAGCTCCAATCACTATGGCGATCAGGGTCAGGTCCCCCTTTTAAAATTATTTTTCCAGCCCCTTTTTGTGTACAATAGGACTAGGGAAATAAAGAAAAACCAAAAATCGGCAGGGGGCAAAATCCAACCCCCACCGAGGGCTGTGTTGCCCCCCACAGTCCTTGGTGGGGGGTTGGATTTCACACACACACACCCCTGATTTTTAGGGCTTTTAGTACTTTGGCCACATAATGAGAAGACAGGATATCCTGGAGAAGATGCTGATGCTAGGGAAAGTGGAAGGTAAAAGGAAGAGGGGCCAACCAAGGGCAAGGTGGATGGATGATATTCTGGAGGTGACGGACTCGACCTTGGGGGAACTGGGGGTGGCGACGGCCAACAGGAAGCTGTGGCGTGGGCTGGTCCATGAAGTCACAAAGAGTCGGAAGCAACTGACCGAATAAAGAACAAATTTCCCCAGTCCCATTGTGTGCAAAAAGGGGCTCGGGAAATAAAGAACACTCCGAAAATTGGGGGGGCAAATCCAACCCCCTGCCAAGGACTGTGTTGCCCCCCACAGTCCTTGGGGGGAGGAGCTTGGATTTTACACACACAAACCCCCACAGCTCTCCAGCTGACAAATACTATGTACTGTTGTTATGAGTAAACCTATGTGCTAAGCATATGGGCTGTCTATCAAACCCCATACACAAAGCTCT
The DNA here is from genome assembly GCF_057233095.1 of Heloderma suspectum. Lineage (NCBI taxonomy): Eukaryota > Metazoa > Chordata > Lepidosauria > Squamata > Helodermatidae > Heloderma > Heloderma suspectum. The sequence continues at coordinate 302,539,418 of NC_139461.1, read as the reverse complement.
GTTTAAAGTTCAAATGTATTGAGTAACTTGCTTTCAGGTTCTGTAAGAACTCATCTGTCCAACATCAGCACACAGCATGCTTGGGCAGCTGCTGGAGTCCCAATGCCGACCCCCGACCCACGGCCTGCCACAGACACATGCCTTGGGGGCCCCTACATAAGAACGTAAGATCCTTGCTGGACCGCACCAAAGGCCTATCTAATCCAGCATTCTGTTCGCACTCAGTGGCCAACTAGCTGCTAGCTCTAATGGGAAGCCCTCAAACAGGACATGAGTGCACTAGCACTGACCCTGCAGCTGGTTGGGTCTGGGAGTTGCCATTGTGGTTTCCCACAATCCCCCGCCCCCATTGTAGCGTCGCTCTGGGACACTATGAGAAATGTAAAGGGCAGTTGCATTTGAGCAGTGCCCACAGCAACTGCCACCATCACTAGGTAAGCATGTCAGAGGCGGCCTACTGGTTTAGGAGGACGCCCACCAGAGGGCACTTCTCTGAGGAAACCAGCACACCCGGAGCCATGCTGACACTAGTGCCTGCGATCATCAGCAAATCTGGAACAAATCCCACTTTTACATGAGCTTCTGCTCTTCTTGCATATGCCATCATCTTCACTCTTGAGGAGAGGTTTGGTGCAGTGGCCATTTTAAAAATGTTGGTTTTGCCCAGGGCTGGCAGTATTTGTTGCACAGAACGTGTATCAGTTCCCAAGAGAGGCAGCCATACAGTCTGACAGTCCAGACCTTCTCAAACTCCACCTTCCCACAACCCCCTCCCTGCATTGTTCCATGTGGGCTACAAGACAAAGGGTTAAGTAAATGTTTTGAGAAGATAAGGTGCCTTGTTGACAACCAGCAGGCACCAGAGACCTCAACAGGAGCTCTCCCAGCTGTGATAAACCAGGGAGGTTTTCAGAGTAGAAGCAGTAGGCGCCATGGGAGAAGGCTGCCTGCCGGCCGTTCCTGGCACTTAGCATGGGAGGTGGGAAGGAATCTGGAGGTGGTTAAAGATCCCACACTATAGGGTTGCTGCTATCTCTTTCCTTGTATAAAATGGGGAATGGCGGACAATTCCACATTTAGGTACCGGCAAAGGGAAAGAGGTTCATATCAGCCTTTGGGTGACACATGTTCTCATTTTTGCATTGGTATACGTTGAAAAATGGACCTGATCAGGGTCTTTTTTAGGTATCTGTCTTCTGCCTCTCAGGACCATTCCACACATGGTTTGGCCTTGACCTCAGCCTCAAGGCACAGTGATTCCTGGCACTGTAATGTACCCAAGTAGGAGACTGTTGTCATATTAAGCCAAACAATCAGAAGTCTCATGTGCCAAATGAAAATGTCTTAAAAACTGGGCTATTGCCTGACGAAAGAAATCTTCGCTGATTAGTCCAATGAATTTTATTCACTTAATCAATTCCGTGGTGTGCTTTAGGCACCAACTGAAGATCAGTCTCTTTACCCAGGCCTTTCCTGGTAGATTCCGTTGCCCAATCTGTTAATTATGGCACTGGGACTACTTGTGCTTAATGTTTTTATAAAAGTTTTATTTTAATGTATTTCAATGTATTCCCATTGTAAACTGCTTAGATTTTTTTTTAATCTGGTAAGCGGTGTATAAATTTATTAAATAAATAAATTTAATCTTCATAAATTTGCGTATGACTAGCATAATGACTTTGAAGCCAAAGAAATACTTTATTTTTAGAGGGTGCATGTATATCTTGCAGCAGCTGCCATCTTAGAAGGGACGTTCCTTGCCCCATGAGAATGACTGTTTTTATTTATTCATTCATTCATTTATTTATTTATTAGCAATACTTAAATACCGCTTAATATAATAAACTCCCTAATTGGTTCACATAGATACATTTTTAAAAACGCATTTAAAATACACTATTAAAAAGAAGTTCAACTGCAGTAATAATGCAAATCACAATTAAAATACACTATTAAAAACAATTCCAACTACAATAACAATACAAAACAATACAAGGAGCAGTAAGCCAGAGCAGCATATGATTAATTGCAATTAATTGCAAGCCAGGCAAAGCCTGGGTGAAGTGCATTTTCAGGAGGCATTTCAAACATCACATTTTCTGCCTCCCAAACTGCATGGGGGAGGGTTTTCCAGAGGGTGGGCATCACCACCGGGAAGACCCACCTTTGAGATATGTGGCAACATTTTGTTGGCCACAGAATGACCAGCAAGGCCTCCTCTGAACATCTTATCAGTCAGTTGAGTATATATAAGGAGAGGCAGTCTGCTAGTGATCCTGGTCCCAAGTTGTTTAGGGCTTTGTAACAGTCCCAAAGCCAGGCATCTTCACTCCCAGTTTCAGCAAAGATGGGAGAAAAGCACAGGAATGGGGTTGAGAGCAATTATGCAAGGCTAGATCAAGCAATTCAGTTTCTAACGGGCTTCCTAAAATGCATTCCCCAAAGGCAAAGGTGGGGGGAAAAACTGAGCAAAGCATGAATATGCAGGATAACAAGAGTGATATCTGGTAAGTTACCTAGTCAACCACCTGCAATGTGTTCCTGTTGTTGAACTCCAGCCTTAACACCTGTCATTGAGAACATGGCTTGGTAGGGGAAATATGTCTTCTAAGATGGTGCCTTCCACCTATATATTTTCTAAGCATTTATATTAAATATAATTAACTTTTTTTTCCAAAAAAGAAAGTGTTGCCTGACTAACCAAATAATGGGGGCAATCTTATCAATTGCACCCTCAATGATCTGAAGCCCCCAAACCCGGAGGCTTCTGATCATCCAATGCCAGGCAGAAGGAGCAGCAGAGGCAATCTTCCTCTCCCCATCCTCCTGCCCTACATATTTCACTAGATGGAATTTTTAGCAATGGTACTTCAGAGAGGGAGGGGAGAAGGTGGAAACAGATTCAAGATAGCTCATATCCTGGCCTCTCCAGCCTCCTCCCCTCCCCACCCATTGGAACACCCCCTTTCCTCCTCTCCGAGGTCAATTTTCCAACCTCGGAGGAAAGCCAGCATGGTTCTTTCCACACTGGCTGCAAGTGGGAGAGGAAGGGGGCAGATCTCTGACTCCCCCTTCTGAGGTCAGAGTGCTGTCCTCAACCTCATAGTGGTGAATCCCCAGTATCCTATGACCCCTCAGAAAATGTCTAGGGGCCATAGGATTGCACTCTAAAAATTTCAGCCCTACTTAACAGATTTCCTAAAAGTTCCAAAGAAGTCAGCTTGGCAAATGTCCTTGGGAAGAGAATTCCACAACATGGGGGCCACTACCAAAAAAGCTGTACTTGTAATGGATGTTGAAAAGGGTTTCTGGGCCACTCGGTCTGGCCAGTGGCTCCCCTCCACATGAAGAACAGGAAAAAAATATCCTTTGCATTTAGGCTGAGTCTTTTCCTGGGCAACAACTGTCTTTACTGGTTTGGACCTCCAGCAAGTTGGCATCAAGGCTAGGCAACACTGGGCACTTGCCAAGGCCCATGCTCCATTTGGCAGCCCAGTCATGCTTTTTTGTTCACAGTTGGGGTGTCTCAAGGGTCCGTTCTTGGACCTCTTCTCTTTTCTCTCTATATCCTTCCTTTGGGCTCCCTGATTTCTGATTGCGGTTTTCAGCATCTTACGTATGCTGATGATACTCAGGCTTACCATTCCTTTGACCAGCTTGGGGAGAGAGAGTGGGCATTCCTGGGAGATTGTTTGCTACAGATTTCTTTGTGGATGTCTGCCCACCGCCTCAAGTTAAACATGAACAAAACTGAAATTTTGATTTTCCGCCCTGATCGTCCTTCTCCTTTTCCGTCCTTCCCTTCCCTTTGCCTTCAAGGTATTCAGCTTGTCCCAGCCCTGTTGCAGGGTCCTGGGGGTCCTGATGGATGATTGTCTCTCACTGCGCCCCTTTACTGAGAGCACAGCGAGGACTTGTAATTTCTACTTACTGAACATCAGGTTCCTGTCTCAGGCGACTGCGGACATTCTGATTCAGGCCTTAGTGGTTTCACGTCTAGACTATTGCAATAGTCTTCTAGCAGGCCTCCCTCTTTCCTGTCTCCGTCCTTTAATCCTGGCTCAGAACAATGCTGTCAGCACTGTTCTGGACCTTCCCCATTTTGTTCATATCACTTGTTATTGTAGGGCCTTGCACTGGCTTCCATTGAAGGCCAGGGCCCTTTACAAGATTTTGGTTCTGGCCTTTAAGGCCCTAAGGTTGCATTACCCAGCCTATCTATCCTCTCTTCTGTCCTCGTATGTCCCAGGGCAGGCCACTAGATCCATGGGCCAGGCTCTTCTGACCCACTCTACTTCATGGATTGTGGTGTCCCGTTATCGCGCATTCCAGGACCTTGTCCCACAGCTGTGGAACTCCCTCCCCCTACCACTATGGTTAACTGAGAGTTTGGAGGTGTTTAAGAAAGGTTTGAAAACTTATCTTTTTGAGTAAGAGGGGAGTGGTTGGTTCTTTCTGAAGTAAAGTATGCTGATGGCTTTTATGTTTATTTGGGTCATTAAGACTATTGTTATAGTATTGTAGTCTTGAGTTAAGTTGTACTAGAATCATTGTAACTATGTATTTTAAACTGTTGAGTTATTCTTTAATGTATAGCTCTTTGTAACAAAGCGCTTTATAAATAATAAAATTATTATTATTATTATCATCATCACCATCATCACCATCTTTCCACCTAACCTACCTTGTCACTGTAAGGACAAAATGAAGAGAAGAACCATGTGTGCAACCTAAAGCTCTTTGGATGAAAGTGGCATAACAATGTAATTAATAAATAAATAATACAATCCTCTCCTGGCCAAGAGAATGGTTTGAAAGCTGGAATGGCATCTGAGCCCTGACATGAACTTTCAGAGTGCCTGATTGATCAGTGTAGACCTGGGTTCAAATCCCCTCTCTGACATACCATCGCTCATTCGTTTTAGAGCTCCATGTTCTCAGGAAGGAAGTGTGCTCGGCAGCCTATATATTCTTAAGCTTTCCTGGAGGTGCTCCTGGGAAGCAAGCCAGGCGAGGTTAAAGTTGAGCATAAATAGGATTTAGAGATCACAGGGTGGGGGACACAAGATTGCCTGGAGGAATTTTGATTGAAATTTTATAATGTAAAGAAAATCGTCTGCAGATAAATTGGAAGATCGTTTAATAAACAGCCGGACAGATTAAAATTGAAATAAATCCCATGTTAATCCCTCCCCCCTCTAAAGGGGTAATAAGAATGCTGCACAGAGAGTTTGTCAGGATGATTCCAGGCACAAAACAGAAGGCTTTCCAAAAGCATAAACACTTTGGGAAGGAGGTGAATGTATAAAAATAAGCAGAACCCAGTAAAAAGGAGAGATGGAGGAGCAGCGGGGAAGCAAATATTGAACAACGTCTGTGAGCCTCCAACAAGGACTTCTGCGAATCTTTGTTAAGCAGAGCAAAAGGGAGGGGAAGCTGGGCCCTGTGTGAACCTGAGAATGAAATAGGAGGCAAGAGTAAGACATCTGATTAAACTATTTTGTAATTGTTTTTATAAAGAGTCATGAGCAGGCTGGGTTTATATTTCTTGGCATGCCACAGGAGGAATTGGAAAGCGTGAAAAGATAGCAACAGAAAATACTTATCTCAAGATGAAAACTTCTGATAAGGAAGGGGCTGAAAGACCCTCCCTTCACCAGATGCTCTAAACCCCACTGAAAAGAGGTATCATCCATCCTAGAATCCGCCAATTTGCAGGGACTAAAATTAATAATAAATGGTATTTATGTAGAGGGTTCAAAGTGCTTAAGAGCCATTCATCCTTGCCACACTTAGAATGGCCATGTATCGTCTCTTACAGATGACAGTCCTTTATTTGAAGGGCTGCCTGAGGACTGTCCTCTCTTTTGAAGGTGTCCTCGGTTTGAAGGGTGGTCCAGTCCAAGTCCAGTATAAAGAGAAAGAACCATCAGAAGGGGCCTTGACTTTGTCCATCAACAGCACCTGGGGGTCATCTACACCTATAATTTAGTGCAGAGGGAGAGCACTGCAGGGTCATTCATGACACATGACATTATTACCACCCCGCAGCAACCCCACAGCTTCCCCCTCGAAAACATGCATTTTCTGAAAGTCGTTTTAGTGTGCATTTTTCCTTACATGCGATTCCTGCATGCTTCAGCTGCAGTCCACCCCATTCATCTGAATTAAATCCTGCATGCTGGGCCTGCCTAGGGGTGTGTCTCTGCTTGGCTGTGACTTTTGGTCATGGGGTGGAGCCATCCCTCTTTCAATGGGGTGGAGCCATCCCTCTTTTCAAGCCAATTTTCCCCCTTTCCTTATTTTCCGCCTTGGCTGTAGCACGCTTTTGGGATGCAGGTTTTTCCCCATTCGCATCTTGAAAGCGTGGACATGAGGCTATGGCTACTCTGAAGTAACTCACTGCCTTCAATTGCACTTTGCTAGGTATAGGAGCAGAGAGGGGTCGGGAAAATTTAAATTTCTGGATCAGGAAATGTGTGCAGAAGTCTCTGAAGTGACAGCAGACTGAACACAGCACACAGGTCACCCGATCACAGTCTTCCACACTATGCTGAGATGAACTGTTTTTCTATTTAAATTACCATAATTTTTTCTAGATTTGCATCTCTGCATATTAATTAGCACATGCAAATGTTATGCAAATTGGCACCCTCTTTCGTCCTCTTTTTAGTGATTCATGTCCTCTTTGGGGGCAATTGATAAGTGGCGCCCTGCACATCCCTTAAGGCAGGTCAGAGAAACTGACCCTAGACTGCAGACGTGCCGTTGAGAATGTGCGATGGTGGTTTTCTCAAAAAGCCACCTAGGGCACAATCCTATCCATGTTTAGATAGAATAAAGACCTACAACACCCAGCATGCCCCAGCCAGCCATGCTGGCTGGGGCATGCTGGGAGTTGTAGAACTTTTTTCTCTCTAAACATACATAGTATTGCATCTTTAGTGACTCATGGCAAAAGTTCAATTTGAACTGCCTCATGCTCTTAACCACCCTTAACTGGTATACTATATCAAGCAAGCCTGGCATCAATCCTTGGCAGTGCCAAGGAGCCACCACCAATGATGCCACTGCCCCTGGTAGTGCACGTAGATCATTTTAGACTCTTGACTTAAGTGGTCTTACAGGGGGTCCTTCTTTAGATGGTAATGTGTAACACTTGGCTTGCTTTAAAATGTAGTAAACCAGCCCTGCTGTGTTAGGGGGTTCTTCTGCTCGTTCTTCTGGGTGGGGCCATGAACCTCTGCCCTACAGTCCTGCCCTGGATGGCTCTTCTGAGACCCAGATGCCACTGTAATTACCCACAATGCCTGGAGCAAGGCTACAGCATCAGCAAGGACAATAGCAGACACTTGGCTCTCATTGGAACAGTGTTGATGCCATTTCTGTTGTCGTCATCACTTCCTCCACCAGTTCCTGCTTCTTCTGGGAAGGCCACCCACCCACCCTTATGTTCAGGGAGAAGGAAGAGGGGCCAGATCGGGATGTAATAGAAGGCTGCTGAGAGGGGGGTATACCAAAGCACCCCCCACCGCCAAACCTGGAGCCATGTCTGAAAAAGTTACCCAGATAAGCAATGTCCCAATTGTTGTTCTGTACAGATTGGGTGGATCAAAGAAGAGACTTCTAGGTACATTTCCATGGTTCTGGTAGGGGATTAAGTTTGACACTTGGGGAACGAGCCAGCTAGATGGCCCTTGTACAACCCACCTTCTTGGGTGACAGAGTGGAGAGACATACAAAAACTTTACTGTTTGCTGGAACAGCTGTGACTGCTCTTCTCCAAAGAGCATACTAAGAACTACTGTCCATTTAAGAAATGATCCATTCTTTTCTTAATTCATCCTCATAGAAGAGCCCTGCTGGATCAGACCAAAGGCCTACCTACTCCAGCATTCCATTTGCACAGTGGCCAGCCAGATGCCCCAACGGAAAACGCACAAGCAGGACATGAGCGCTATAGCACCCTCCTGCTCATGTTCCCCAGCTACTGGTATTGAGCAGCATTCTGCCTTTAATTCTGGAGGTAATACAAAGCCATCATATTGTCCTCCTCAGTTTTACTCCTGTCCGGCATAGATTGAGAATTCACTGGGAGCAAAGAATCACCTCTTTTATACAAAACTGACATTTCTGCACTGAGCCCCAGGGTCCTATCAATATCTCAATCGATATTTGGTTTAATTACATTTGCATTTAACTTGCTGGCAAACAGATTAATGCTGGCATATTCCCCTTCTCTAATGGGACCGTCACATTTTTCCAACTCAAAGTGCACCCACTTGGCATGAGCCACATAGCAAGATACATGTAATGAGCCTGCCAAAAAAGGCAGTTTTCATTAATAATACTTAATATTTCTGTAGCGCTTTCTAGTATCCAAAGCACACCACATGCATTTTCCAGTTGGAATCCTTACAACAACTCAGTACTATTATTAGTATTATTATCCTCTGTATTGCAGATGGAGGGGCTGAGGCTTAGAGAGAGTGGCTTGCCTAAGGCCACCTTGTGAGTTCATGACAAAGGCAGAATTCGAACCAGTGACTTCATGAGCTTGAATGCTTATGGGAGTTGGTGTGTGGTGGCTAAGAGACTGGCAGTGCAATCCTATGCGTGTTTACTCAGAAGTAAGTCTCACTGTGTTCAATCCGGCTTACTCCCATATAAGTGTGCAACCTTAGGCTTACCTAGGCATAAGTGAACGTGAGACTTACTTCTGAGCAGACATGCATACGATTCTGCTGGTGAAGCTGCAATCCTAAACACCCTTCCTCTGAGTCCCATTGAGCAGTGAGACTTTCCTCCAAATAAACATGTGGATTCTGGGATTTCTATTTTGGTCATTATTTTTGGTACATCACTCTGAGGACAGTTGTTTGGGGGCAACTAAGAAACTGAAATAATTAATAATCAAAGAAAATGAATGTAGTGCAATGCAAAGGTTCAAAATACATTGTCTACATTAACTCAGGAATCCTTACAACAGCCCTGTAAGGTAGTGTGATATCTAGGGATAGGACAATTCTCCCCCTTATTTTCCTTTATTGTTGACTTAGCTTAGAGAACTTCTAAAACTAATCCTGGAATTGGAACTTGTGCATGGTGCTGCAGTTCACAGTTCTTTCCGTTCATTTGCATCTTTCCCCTCTCTTTGTTGTCCATGCACACATGGATAAAGGACTGGGGGCTAAACTACATGCTATGTTACCTGCGTAGCATGTAGCTGATCCTAACTTTTTACTTTAACGTAAGCACATCAGGGGCCCATCTGCTATAATGTCCTGCTAGTATTGTCACTGTGGTCTATATCGTGTTACCAGTATCAAATTTTAGCCTTCCTTTTCAATTCTGTTCCTTAATACGATTTCCTTTTGTATGAATTTCTTTTAAATGAATTTGCTCGAGTTTTTGCTAAGAGTATAGGCTGTTATGTAGATATTTCATACTTTTGTTGTCTTTGTAACGGCCATTGTGCCATAGACAACTAAATTTGACTTACAGTAGGGCCCTGTCAAAATCAGGCCTATGATATGCAGGTGGTGGGGGGGAATCTTCCTACTCAGCTGTGGTCCCTTCTAAATCCCCTCCACCATCATCACCACATGGGGGGTTAAGAAAACTCCACTGGCACCAATGGTTCTCCCCCGACACACTTTCTTTAGGTCCTGCAGCGGGGGTGGGGAGCAAATTTAGGAAGGGAAAGCGGCTGGGTGGGAAGGTTTCCCCCCCCATCCCACATGTGGTGGTCCTGATATGGGTCAGGCCCCCACAAGTTTACACTGAAGTAAAAATGTTAGGATCAGCTACACTTCATACACTCAACGTAGCATCTAGTTTAGCCCTGGGACAACAATCTTGGTGTGATTGTACATGTAACTGCATCAAGGTTCTTTTTGTACAGCTCTTTACTGATGTGCCATGCATACTTGCGCAGTGGTAAAAACATCTCAATGCGCAACTGTGCAAGGATTTTGTTCACTCCACCTTTTTAAGTGAACCGACCTGATTCGCACTTCTCAGACTAATGCATGTATAGGATGATATAGTTAGCCGAGAAATCCCTTGTTCATATCTCACAGACTCTCTGGAGAGGTTTTGTGGGGGATCCCAGGTGGCTGTAAGGAGGAGGACAAGATGGGAAACGTTCCTTCCTTGAACTTCTTTTAGTTAACTTATCTTATGATCCAAGCCCATGAATACACCTAATCCCTGCTTAAAGCTATCTAAGGTAGTGGCTCTCAGCTCATCCAGTGGCAGCGGATTCCAGACATCAATACGGCCAAACTACACATTACATTTAAACACATGGTTCAGTCTTGCATTTTATTTTATTTTTACTTTCAAAAGCATCCAGAAGAGGTTCCAATCAGGATCAAAGCATGGGCAAAAGGATAGATAGATGATTGATAGATGGATGGATGGATGGATGGATGGGTGGGTGGATGATAGATAGGTTGCCTTCCTAATGAAACAAACACCATCTCAAAACTGCGCTGGGGGCTGGGGACTCTGATGTCAGTGGGGCGGTGAATCCACACACACACACCCCACTGACATCAGAGCCACCAGACTGCTACTGCCCATGGCAGCTCTCCCAATGCAAATATCAGCTTTGGTTGGGGAAGTGAGGGAAGAGATTTTTGTCAGCCCTGTGGTGCAGAGCTAAAAGATTAAGGAAGACCCTCCACTCAGGCTGCAGCTGCACTCCTGATTGCCCTCCCACAGTGGCTACCCACTCCCCTCAGCTGCTTTAATTAAAAATAAAAATAAAACACAAGGCCAAACCATATGTTTAAAGTTATGTTAGGGGCAGTTTGGTCCTCAGTCATTGTGTGAAGACATACTGAATCTAAGACCAGTTTCATTGGGTGATCTCGGGTTCTAGTGTTACGAGACAGGCAGTCCATTTTTTCCCTACTGTGCGTTATTACAAACCTCTGTTGCAACCCTCCCCAACCTTGAACCTTCCAGATGTATTGGACTACAGTTTTCAGCATCCCCCATCCAGCTATGCTAGCTGAAGAATGCTGGGAGTTGTAGTCCAACACTTCAGGAGGTCAGCAGGTTAGGGAAGGCTACTCTATTGAGTCTCCCCTTTGTCCCATTTCTTCTAAAATAAAACATCCCAAATGCTTTACCCTATCCTCATAAAGAAAGTGCTCCAACCCCTTGATCATTTTGGGCTTCCCTTTTCTGGGCTTTTGGGTTCCTTCCTCCACTTCCAGAATAGCCGATCGGAGAGCATGGGAAACTGACATCAGGATGTACCATGAATATGTGCACAAACATGCCATAAGCATGATTTTACTCAATGGCTTAGTTGGTTTAGGGCACAATCCTATGTATATTTAGGCAGCAAAAAAGTCCTAAAGCTCCCAGCATGCCCCAGCCAGCCATGCTGAGAGTTGTAGGACTTTTCTCTGTCTAAATACGCATAGGATAGTGCTCTAAACCAATAAGCCAAAATCATGCACATTTCTCCTCCGGGAACAGGTCTCACAATTCTCAAGGAAATTTTCACAGCCACCCCCCACCCCAAGTAAATTCAGCCCATCTTTAATGATATCACTTTGCTGAAGAGTGCAGTCTCATCCCCCCTGCCAACAGAACCGCAGCACTGGATTGGTTTAATAGCACAATTACTCATTTGAGCATACAGCACATCTTGGCTCCAAAATCCCATCTACTCGGGTGTATCTATTGATTAGCCCATGCGAGCCTGAGCTCGTTCCCACTTATCAACTTGGTGAAGCTGTCACATACTGGAGACGTGGAACTAATTGAAGCACTCCTTGAAGAAGAAAGCATCCCAGCTAACTAACTCAGCTCTTCATTGAGTTTAGTGAAGTCCCTTCTGTGAGTTGACTATGTGCGGGTCTCTGTGTACTTCCACTTCAAACTTTGCATTTTGGCTCTGAAAGCAAAATAGATGCAGCAGCTTTCCCCATTCTAGCCCTGATTGTACTCAGCACATTTGATTTTGTCCAGGATCCAGTTACTTGAGATATGCTTTGGAACCTGGAGGTTATCATGTCATTGGCTCTTGACTCCCTTACTCTTTATCACAGGGCCTTTAGAAACATCCTTCTTTCTGAGGGAGAAAATGGAACGATATTTGTCTCTTAGCACTGTGCTAGCAGACACAAAAAGTGGTATATCTGATCCCATGTAAATAAGAGATGGGTAGACATTGAGCTTGTCCACATGATCACCACAGCTCACTGTGGCTTATTTAAGTTGCAGCGTGTACCAGTGACCATTGTGAATATTCAAGCTGCCGTGGGTGGTCGCGACTGCTTCTTCTGTGAACCCAATGCAGGGTGGTTTCCTGCTGTGGTTAACAAACCACCCACAACCCAAAGGGTGGGTTCACATGTAACAAGAAACCACCAAGGGGGAATTTCCTTGTGGGGGTAGTCGGTGAAGCGGCGGTCGCCATTTTAAATATTTCAGCCATGGCAGGGATGTGCCATAGCTTGTCATTACGTGCAAAACTGGCAAGAGGTGGTTACTGGGGTGCTTGACAAGCCAACCGCAACCCTAAAACATCCCATGGGTTCTGGGTGGCTTGTCAAGCACCCCAACAACCCATTTTCACTGGATTTGCACATAACAAAAAGCTATGGCACATCCCTGCCACGGCTCAAATATTCAAAATAGCAGCTGCTGGCGCAACAAAAACCCCGCAAGGAAATACCCCCATGGCAGCTTCTCATTATATGCGAATCAAGTCAAAAATAGCCCATGGGTTGTGGGTGGTTTGTTAACCATGGCAACAACCCACCCTTGCTGGGTGTTCACATCATGATAAAATGCGGCAACTGCCTGCCAGAGCTTGAACATTCACAATCATCGCCAGCATGCGCCGCAACCCACCGTGGCTTAAATAAGCTATGGTGGGCTGATCATGCAAATCAGGCCACTGTGTAAGTGGTGTGATGAAAGGCCTTTTTTCCTCATAATACTAGATCTCAGTAGGTTGCCAGCGCATTCAGGACTAGCAGGAGGAACTTCATCTTCACATAACAAATAAATAACTTATGGAAGTTATTCCCACAAGATGTAGTGATGACAATCACTAGGCTAGATTTTAATGGCTTAGTGGCTAGATTTTAATGGCCTCCTGCAACCTGGCACCCTCCAGATGTACTGTACTGTTACCACTCCCTGGCTGGCTGGGAATGATAGGAGTTGTAGCACATCACATCTGGAGGATGCCAGGTTGGGGGAGGCTGGTTTAGACAAATTTATGGGGGATACATCTCACATTGGTTATTAACCACAATTGTTCAGTGGAACCTCCATGCATAGAAACAGTACACCTCTGAGCAACAGATGCTGGAGCAAGACAACAAGGGGAAGGCAGTGAAAGTTCATGTTTATGAATCCACATACTCTGTGGGGAAAATAATGTTGGGCTTAGATGGGGTCTGGCCCAGTCCAGCAATGCAATTCTAGAATCCAAATGATCTTAAATGCAAAAAGAACATTTTTTTCAATAGCATCCTAAACACATTTTCTTAGAAGTAAACTCTATTGATTTGAATAGGACTTATGACCAAAGTAAAAAATAGGTGACAACAAATGTGGTTGAAAGCACCTTCATTACCTTGAAAGCAACACGTACCTTTTCAGTCCTGCTATGAGGTCTAGGGGAGAAATGACTCTGCATGTTTCCGGCTTCTTGAAGAAAAACTGGCTATGGTGAGAATCTATTGGCTAGAGCCCATGACATCACCAGTCTGCTCTTCCCATACAATCCCTGGAGCAGTTTTCAAATTTTAAAACATATATAAGGGGGGGGGGGGCAGGTGAATAGGGAATGTGTATGGGCAAACAGATAAATACCACTTCATTGCTTTGGGGGGGGGGGTTAAGACAGGCAGCCTGTTAGAAACATAGGAGGAGAGGTGAGACCCAAGAGTTGATCCAGTATTCAGCTTGCATATCTGTATGGCAGGTTGCAAAGCTGTTTATAAACTGCAAGTGAAAACCCCACTATGAACACTTAAGGATGTTAACATCTACCTTCATCCAGTGTTTAGGGTTGCAGCCTCATGGCCAAACTAGACAAGACAGGAAAGTGTGGGATCAAGTCTCCTGTCGTTTCTAATTCCTTTTTAAAGAAGCTGCTGGAGGGGCCTGGATTGGGACCATTGCACTGGGTGGGGTTGGGGTGGGGGCTAACATTTTCCCTTCTCTAAAATCTACTCTAAAATCACACACACCCAACTACTATTTGGCCTGTAAGGAAAGCCATATTGGTAAACATGTGTTTTCCCTTATGGGGCAAATAGTCGCTTGAGGGCACAGTTTATATCAGGAAAATGGTACTGAGTAAGGTTTAAGCCCCCTCTCACACACTACACTCCTGGCCCAGTCCTTCCCTCCAGCCCAATAAGATGCAGCCAGGCTGAGACCATAAGGCCAAAGTCTGGAGCCCCACAGCCAGGGCGGGGGGTGGAGGGATGACCACCCAGGAAGTGGCTGGGACAGAAGCAAAATGCAGAACTGCACATACTCCAGGTATATTTTTTAAAAAATATGGGTTGGCAAACAGTTTTGCTGTTGTTGTCGTGACATACCAGGAATGTAGATGCCGTTTCAAAACATGGAACGGCAGCTGGGGTGGGGGAGAAAGAGAAACATTAGTTGTGTGCTTCATATGTCCATCTAAAGGGAGCCCGCATAAGACCAGTGGAGGCTGGTGCCTCCAACACCAGTGGGTCAGTGAATCTGCTCTGGGTTTCAGTCAGAACCAGTCAGAACTCTGAAGGAGCTTCCGCACCTTGGATAGCTCCTTTAGAGTTCTGACTGGTTCTGACTGAAACCCGGAGCAGATTCACTTCCACTGCATAAGACCATGAAGTCCAGGGTCTAAAATTACCTCGTCGCATCACCACTTCCTTCCCCCGCCCGCTGCCCTGGTGACAAGAGATCTAATCATGGATCTCCCAACTTCTCACCGTGTTTGGTCCCCTAGCATCGTGCATGAAAACGCTCCAAAAATGGCCAAGTGAGACAACCCAGAGGACGTGTTTCTGAACAGATGGTAGAAAGGGGTGACATCACCACTGCCTCTTGGAGCCACTGAGGGGGAAGTGGTCCTTGATGAGAAAGACAGGGGAAAGGTTAACAGCTGGGTTTGAGTGTTCTGACAATGCGTCCTTTTCCCATCGAGGTGGCGGGACACCCAGCTGCCCAATGGCTGCCGAACTGTCTATTCTTTCCTAGTGACAATTATTGTGAAATAGGAAAATGGGAGAAGGAGACAGGCAA
The DNA here is from genome assembly GCF_057233095.1 of Heloderma suspectum. Lineage (NCBI taxonomy): Eukaryota > Metazoa > Chordata > Lepidosauria > Squamata > Helodermatidae > Heloderma > Heloderma suspectum. Next base: position 302,524,136 of record NC_139461.1, on the reverse strand, counting down.
GGCCTTCTCTCTCCTTATCAGGCGACCCTGGTCAGTGTCCTGCTGTCAAGGACTCAAGTAATTTATGTCAGAGCTGCTCGAGTGTTTACTTATCTGCCCCAGTGACTGGTTTAGCTGAAATCAGCCAGACAGACTCCTCTGTGGCTCACCAGCTTTTTCCTGCCAGCGGAGGGAAGAAAGATGACGTTGGGCACCGTTTCCATTCTGCAGTGCTGCGTCGTAATCTGGAAAAAACAACACAGAAGGTGTAAGAAGTCCAGCCATGAACAAAACAGTCCCAGTCTCCAGTGGCCAACATGGGCTAACATGAGAAAGCTGATAGCTGTTCCTATCAGGAGCCCTTTGCAGTTCCAGAACAGAGCAGAAACATTAAAAGGCCAGCAGTTTCCACAGATGATTTAGTCTCACATCAATTGTCTCCCCCACACTAATCCACAAGAGAAAATATTGCAGCCACCCTTGAAGGTGACATGACATGAAGCCTTTGTATACCTCAGCATCTCCAGTTCCAGACTGCAGATCTCCCAGCAGTCGGGGAAAGGGTGAGATTCTGCTCAGTCTTTGATTTCAGCTTGCACATCTGTATGGCAGATTGCAAAACTGTTTTCATACTGCAAGTAAAAAACCTACTGTGAACAGGATGCTAAGCCATTTGATTTCTGCTCAGTAAATCAAATGCAGTCTGATTTACACAAAACCAAAAGAAATTGATTGATTGATTGATTGATTGATTGCACTGCCCAATAACCCATTTTTTAGTCAGCAAATTCAAATGTGCAGATTTCATATCTTGTAAAGTTGACGTTTGGATTATGTAAACATGTCAGGATGGAAATCTCAAAAGTCAGATTTCAGAGGTTGTTGGGGCATGATCCTTCAGATCATGATGCGTTGGGGTCAACTAGCAGGTTTGAGAGGGACGATTTTTGGTAGGGAAACAGCACAGGGGAGGAAGGGTTAAAAAAAAATCCCTCCCTCCCACACCACAGTCCCGATCCAAGCGAGGGGGGGGGATGTGGATTTTTTTCAATTGTTTGTTTTATAAAGAGACAGATGACTAGTTCTAAGCACCTTTTTTAGAAATGCTTCTCACATAACATGTGGCTTGGCTCAAGATCTTGCATCTGGGTGATCTAGGCTCAAATTGCTTGAGCTCACTTTGTGGGTATATCTCAACCTCAACTTCCTTGTAAAATAGAAATAATAGTGATCCATCCTCTTTTTCTTGACCTGTTTAGGAGTTCTGGAGACATGTCCCTGGCTGGTGTTGGAAATGGTATGCTGGTCTTGATGGACTTTTATCTGATACCACCTTTTTATTTTATTATTTTATTTCAAAATTTTATAAGCGCCTTTTAGGGTAAACCCTCCCAAGATGGTGTGCAACAAATCTAAAACACCATTTGTGGTGAGAAGGAGGAGCAGTAGATGCCACTGCCTGCTTGCTCACTGCCTCTCTGCCTGCCCAGCAAGCAAGTGGTAGCAATGATGGAGAAGAGGAGGAGGCGCAAGAGCAGGGCCATGTTTCCACGCTGTCGGCTTCGCTTTGTTTGCAATTTGTTGTAATGTTTCCCCAATCTCATCTTTTCCTTTTCCTGTTTCCACAGTCCTTAAAGACCCGGCTTATCATCGCTGTAGCCTGGGGCTCTGTGCCGTTTCCACTGAGCTCTAATCAAACTATTTTCTAGATGGCTGGGTGGCGTCTGGGTTGGGTCTGATTACCCATCTGTGTTCCCACCTCCTCCTCTTGCTGATTCCCCCTCCCTCGTCCCCTTGTGCTCCGCCCCATTTAATGGGTGCCTCTCCCCCCCCCGCCCAGCTGTTGTTGCTCTTCCCCCTTATTCTGGCTTCCCAACAACCCTGCAAGGTGGACTAGGAGAAGAAATAGTGGCTGGCTTTCTCTCTTCCCCTCCCCCAGGCACTGTTGCTGTTCTCCCCCTTTATTCTGGCTTCCCAACGACCCTGCAAGGTGGCCTAGGAGAAGAGATAGTGGCTGGCGTTCTCTCCCACCCCCTACCCCAAGTGCTGTTTCTGTTCTCCCCCCTTATTCTGGCTTTCCAATGACCCTGCAAGATGGGCTAGAAGAAGAGATAGCGGCTGGCTTTCTCTCCCCCCACCCCCCAGGCACTGTTGCTGTTCTCCCCCCTTATTCTGGCTTTCCAATGACCCTGCAAGGTGGGCTAGGAGAAGAGATAGCAGCTGGCTTTCTCTCCCTCCCCTGGTGATAATGGTGGTGAAAAGTCACTGAGGGAGGAGGCCTATTGAGGGTGTCTTGCCCAAGGGCCCTCAAAAACCTGGAACCAGAATTGCCAGGACACAATCAACCTGAACACAATCAGGTGCTTGGCATGCAGACACACACACACACACACACACTTTTTTGCTCACAGATGCAGGCAAGAGAAATAGAAGGTTTCTTGAGACCCTGGTGACCCGCCATATGTAATAGTTGGGCTATGTTTGGCTTGGTGGTTCAACGGCTATGCAGGCCTGATTTAAGCCATAAAGTTGTAGTTCTTTGAAAACGACTGTCCAACTTCTAGTTTTCCAACACAATGAGGCAGAACTTGATAGCTATTAAGCCGTTGGTTCTCAAGATCACAGTCACTTCTTTTTGATTCAATCCCAAAGCTTTCCTTCCAGGAACTGCAACAAAGGAAGCATTTTAATGTTATCCGAGCTTTTGGCTTTCTCAGTTGAAAACTGCCTGTGTTATTTCAAAGGGAGAATGATTCCCATTCTTTCTAATAACCAACCAAGGCACTTCTATAAAGAGAAAGCCAAGTGTGAGCATGATAATTAACATGGTGGCTCTTTTGGACAACTCCATCTTGATATATGCCCATGGAAAAATAAATACCAATCACTGGTTTCTCCCTTTTCCCAGCTGAATCACTTGTTATCCTTACAAGCAAGGAAACTTTTAACTATTTGGAACATTTCAAGACAATAGATTAAAGGCTGCAGACTATCTCTTGCTAAATGAGCTGTTATTTTCAATTTGCTTCCTCTTTAATCCAGGCTACGCCTCTTACGAATATCCCCCTGACTGACTGCATTTTTCTCTGACAAATATTTTTGTGAACTGCCTCTCCACCCAGAAACAAATGATCAAAGGGTTTATTTTTTCCTTACTCTGCTGTAAAGAACCGCACACCCAGTTAGAGCACCATCTACAGGTTAACATACAAGCATAAGAAGAGCCCTGCTCAACCAGACCAAAAGCAAATGGCATTCAGAAACATGCTACCACTGATCTTGGAGGCAGTATATAGCCATCATGATGAGCAGCCATTGATAGCCTTACCCTCCAAAAATTTCCCCTTTTAAAACCAACTAACTTGGTGGCCATCACCACATCTTTGGGGAGTGAATTCTTGTGGAGGTGGCATTGCAACTCTAGATGCATCTGGATGATATAGATTATCTGGATCCATTTCAGTTAGGCTTTCAGACAGGATATGAGACTGAGACTGCTTTGGATGACCTATGCTGAGAACTGGAGGGGCGGGGGAGGCGACCCTGTTAGTTCTGCTGGACCTCTCTGTGGCTTTTGATACCATCAGTCGTTGTATTCTTCTGGAACAGCTGAAGGGTGCCTTGAGGATGCTGTTTTGCAGAGGTTCTGGTCTCTTCTGTTGGGACGTGTCCTGAAGGTGTTGCTGGGGGATTGGGACTCAACCTGTTCTGGAAGAGGTTGTCCTTGCCCGAAAGATCACATCTGTAGTTTGGGAGTTCTCTTTGAGCCTACACTGTCCTTGGATCTTCAGGTGGTGGCAGTAGCAAGGAGCGCATTTGCATGATTACCTGAGTTGATCTGATCTGGCAACAGTTATCCATGTCTTGGTTACATTACACTTATACTACTGCCATGTGCTGCATGTAGGGCTACGCTTGAAGAGCGTCAGGAGGCTTCAGTAGCTGCAAAAGATGACAGCGAGGTTGCTAAGCGAAAGAAGGTACAGAGATCATATTACACCAATCTCGAAAGACCTGCACTGGTTGCCAACTGCTTTCCAGGCCCAATTCGAAGAGCTGGTTTTAACCTTTAAAGGCCTAAGCAACTTAGGACCTGGCTACCTAACAGAGCACCACCTGCCTTGCTATGAACCTGTCAGGTTATTCAGATCGGCAAGAGAGGCTCTTTTGAGGGCACCGTTGCTCAGAGAGGTCTGTTTGTCAGGGACACAGACTCCGTGGAGGGTGGTGGCTCTGATTTCGGTGAGGCTGTGAATCCATTCCGGGTTTCAGTCAGAATCAGCCAGAACTCTAAAGGAGCTGTCCAAGGTGCTGAACCCTGTCCCCAAAATAGGTTCAGCACCTTGGATACCTCCTTTAGAGTTCTGGCTAGTTCTGATTGAAACCCAGAATGGATTCACAGCCCCACCGAAATCGGAGCCACCAGCCTCCACTGCACAGACTTACAACAGTGCCCCACTCTCCTGGTTTTCAGAAAGGGCTTGACAGGCACTACAGAGCTTGAGACCTGCTGGTCAAGCATTGGTTCTCTGGTGGTATAGCAGGGAGGAGCAGAGCTTGGTCAGAATCCTATACTCACTCACAGGTTGGTCCCAGCCCTCATGATGGCATAACATTATGCCAACAAAAGAAGTGGAAGTTAACCCACTCCCCACTGGCAGAGCGTGGAGAACCCAAGACAACTGTTTCTGCCAGCCACATCAGTGGATAGGATTCTGATCAGCAATAAATCCCAATTTCAAGTATAGCCTGATGGGATCTGAGCTAGCGGTGACTGACCAGGAAAGAGATCTTGGGGTGGTAGTGGACAGCTCAGTGAAGATGTCAACCCAGTGTGTGGCTGCTGTAAAAAAGGCAAATTCCATGTTAGGCATAATTAGAAAAGGGACTGAGAATAAAACTGTCAACATCCTACTGCCCCTATACAAATCTATGGTGCAGCCACACTTTGAATACTGTGTCCAGTTCTGGTCACCACACCTAAAAAAAGATATTGTAGAGTAAAGTGCAGAAAAGGGCACCTAAAATGATCAAGGGGCTGGAGCATCTCCCCTGTGAAAGAAGGTTACAACAGCTGGGATTGTTTAGCTTGGAAAAAAGGAGAGCAAGGGGAGACATGATAGAGGTCTACAAAATTAGGCATGGTGTGGAGAATGTAGACAGGGAGACATTTTTCTCCCTCTCACAAAATACTAGAACCTGGAGTCATTTTATGAAGCTGACTGGTGGGAGATTCTGGGCAGGTAAAAGGAAGGACTTCTTCACACAGCGCATAGCTAAACTATGGAATTCGCTACCACAGACAAATTCCTGGAGGAAAAGGCTACCAATGGTTACTAATCTTGATGGCTATGTGCTGCCTCCAGTACCAGAGGCAGTGAGCCTATGTACACCAGTTGCTGGGGAACATGGGTGGGAGGGTGCTGTTGCACTCATGCCCTGCTTGTGGGTTCCTGGTCGACAGCTGGTTGGCCACTGTGCGAACAGAATGCTGGACTAGATGGACCCTTGGTCTGATCCAGCACGGCTCTTCATATGTTCTTATGTTCTTAACATCCAAATCACTATGACCTGGTCCTAGGTCATAAACTGAAGGCACATGAGGCAGCCACCTTGCTGAAGCTAAACAGGTCTGGGTCTGGTCAGTGCTTGGAGTGGAGACCACCTGGGAACCACATGTAGCCACCTTGAGTTCCACAATGGAAGAAAGGTGGGGTATAAATGTAATGAATGAATGAACCACCATGAATAAACATAAGTTTGGAAAGGATCAAAGCTTTGGACTGAGGGCCAAGGGGGGAAATGCAGGTAGTTCAAGGCAGGATGTTATCCTCACTACAGCCACCACAATCTAGTCCAGGGGTCCCCAAACCTTTTGGGCCAGTAGGCACATTTACAATGTTGAGAGAGTGGTGTGGGTGCTCTCACAAAATGGCTGCCATGGGAGCAGGGTTGCCCATTCACAAAATGGCTGCCATGGTAGGGATGGCCAGTCACAAAACATTCATTTCCCATAAGGGAAACTGGTGAAACTAAAAGAAAAGTTGTTGTTGTTGTTGTCGTTCAGTCGTTCAGTCGTGTCCGACTCTTCGTGACCCCATGGACCATAGCACGCCAGGCCTTCCTGTCCTGCGCTCTCTCCCGGAGCGTGCTCAAGTTCATATTCATTGCATCTGTGATGCTATCTAGCCATCTCATCCTCTGCCGTCCCCTTCTCCTTTTGCCTTCAGTCTTTCCCAGCATCAGGGTCTTTTCCAGGGAGTTTTCTCTTCGCATTAGGTGGCCAAAATATTGGAGCTTCAGCTTCATTATCTGTCCTTCCAATGAGCACTCAGGGTTGATTTCCTTTAGGATGGACTGATTTGACCTCCTTGCAGTCCAGGGGACTCGTAAGAGTCTTCTCCAGCACCACAGTTCGAAAGCATCAATTCTTCGGCGCTCAGCCTTCCTTATAGTCCAGCTCTCACAGCCATACATTACTACTGGGAAAACCATAGCTTTGATTAGACGGACCTTTGTCGGCAAGGTGATGTCTCTGCTTCTTACTATGCTGTCTAGGTTGGCCATAGCTTTCCTCCCAAGGAGCAAGCGTCTTTTAATTTCATGGCTACAGTCACCGTCTGCGGTGATCTTGGAGCCCAAGAAAGTAAAATCTGTCACTGCTTCCATTTCTTCCCCTTCTATATGCCAGGAAGTGATAGGGCCAGATGAAATGATCTTAGTTTTTTTAATGTTGAGTTTCAAACCAGCTTTTGCACTCTCCTCTTTCACCCTCAACAAGAGGCTCTTGAGATCCTCTTCGCTTTCTGCCATTAGGGTGGTATCGTCTGCATATCGGAAGTTGTTGATAATTCTCCCGGCAATCTTAATTCCGACCTGTGATTCATCCAACCCGGCATTTCTCATGATGTACTCTGCATATAAGTTAAATAAGCAGGGTGACAATATGCAGCCTTGTCGTACTCCTTTCCCAATTTTGAACCAATCGGTTGTTCCATGTCTGGTTCTTACTGTTGCTTCTTGACCCTCGTACAGGTTTCTCAGGAGACGGGTAAGGTGGTCTGGTATTCCCATCACTTTCAGAATTTGCCACAGTTTGTTGTGATCCACACAATCAAAGGCTTTAGCGTAGTCAATGAAGCAGAAATAGACGTTTTTCTGGAATTCTCTTGCTTTCTCCATGATGCAGCGAATGTTGGCGATTTCATCTCTAGTTCCTCTGCCTCTTCTAAACTAAGCTTGTACTTCCGGTAGTTCTCGGTTCGCATACTGCTGAAGCCTAGCTTGTAGGATTTTGAGCATCACCTTGCTGGCATGTGAAATGAGCGCAATTGTGCGGTAGTTTGAACACTCTTTGGCGTTGCCCTTCTTTGGAATTGGAATGTAAACTGACCTTTTCCAGTCTTGTGGCCACTGTTGAGTGTTCCAGATTTGTTGGCATATTGAATGCAGCACTTTAACAGCATCATCTTTTAGGATTTTAAATAGCTCAGCTGGAATACTGTCATCTCCGCTAGCTTTGTTGTTACTAATGCTTCCTAAGGCCCACTTGACTTCACTCTCTAGGATGTCCGGCTCAAGTTCAGTGACCGCACTATCATGGCTATCAGGGACATTCAGATCTTTCCTGTATAGTTCTTCTGTGTATTCTTGCCACCTCTTCTTAATCTCATCTGCTTCTGTTAGGTCCCTGCCTTCTTTGTCCTTTATCATGCCCGTCTTTGCACAAAACGTTCCCTTGAGATCTCCAATTTTCTTGAAGAGATCTCTAGTCTTCCCCATTCTGTTGTTTTCCTCGATTTCTTTGCATTGTTCATTTAAGAAGGCCTTCTTGTCTCTCCTTGCTATTCTCTGGAACTCTGCATTCAGTTGGGTATATCTTCCCCTTTCTCCCTTGCTTTTCGCTTCCCTTCTTTCCTCAGCTACTTGTAAAGCCTCATCAGACAGCCACTTGGCTTTCTTGCATTTCTTTTTCTTTGGGACGGATTTTGTTGCTGCCTCCTGAACAATGTTACGGACCTCCGTCCATAGTTCCTCAGGCACTCTGTCTATCAGGTCTAATCCCTTAAATCTATTCCTCACCTCCACTGTATATTCAGAAGGGATATGACTGAGGTCATACCTGAACGGTTTAGTGGTTTTCCCGACGTTCTTCAATTTAAGCCGAAATTTTGCAAGAAGCAGCTCATGATCTGAGCCACAGTCAGCTCCAGGTCTTGTTTTGACTGACTGTATGGAGCTTCTCCATCTTTGGCTGCAAAGGACATAATCAATCTGATTTCGATATTGATCATCTGGTGACATCCATGTGTAGAGTCGCCTCTTGTGCTGTTGGAAAAGAGTGTTTGCTATGATCAGCATGTTCTCTTGGCAAAACTCTATTAGCTTTTGTCCTGCTTCATTTTGTACACCAAGGCCATGCCTGCCTGTTATCCCGGTGATTTCTTGACTTCCTACTTTAGCATTCCAATCCCCTATGATGAAGAGGACATCTTTTTTTGGTGTTAGTTCTAGAAGGTGTTGTAGGTCTTCATAGAACCGATCAACCTCAGCTTCTTCGGCCTCAGTGGTTGGGGCATAGACTTGAATTACTGTGATGTTGAATGGTTTGCCTTGGATTCGTACTGAGATCATTCTATCATTTTTCAGATTGTACCCCAGTACTGCTTTTCCCACCCTTTTGTTGACTATGAGTGCTACTCCATTTCTTCTAAGGGATTCTTGCCCACAATAGTAGATATGATGGTCACCTGAATTAAATTCGCCCATGCCTGTCCATTTGAGTTCACTGATTCCCAAGATGTCGATGTTCAATCTTGCCATCTCATGTTTGACCACCTCCAGCTTACCTTGATTCATTGATCTGACATTCCAGGTTCCTAAACAATATTGTTCTTTACAGCATCGGATTTTCTTTTCACCGCCAGACACATCCACAGCTGAGTGTCCTTTCGGGTTTGGCCCAGCCGCTTCACTCTTTCTGGCGCTACTTGGAAATACCCTCTGCTCTTCCCCAGTAGCATATTGGACACCTTCCGACCTGAGGGGCTCATCTTCCGGCGTCATATCTTTTAGCCTTGTGATACGTTCCATGGGGTTTTCTTGGCAAGAATACTGGAGTGGGTTGCCATTTCCTTCTCCAGTGGACCACATTTTGTCAGAACCCTCTGCCATGACCTGTCCGTCTTGGGTGGCCCTGCACGGCATAGCTTATGGCTTCACTGAGTTACGCAAGCCCCTTCGCCACAACAAGGCAGTGATCCATGAAGGGGAAAGAAAAGTAATTTGCCCCAAAACCTAGGTACAAAGCAGAGGTGTGGTCTCAGCTTCAAAACACAAAACCACTCTTACAAACCCAAATGAAGACAGCGCAGGGGGAAGGGGGGGTAGCCCTTCACTTTGCAGCATACCAGTTTTTAAAAAATAATTTTAAAAACTTAAGAAATAAAATGAAAACCAGGAGGGGAAGGCCTGGCAGGCACCAAGAAGCATCAGCAGACAATTAGTGCCCACAGGCACCACACTGCGGACCCCAGCCGAGTCCATTTCACTCCTACAGGAAAGCCTTGGATTGCGGTTTTCTTTTTAGAGGGCTGAAACAAAGCCAACAGCTGAGCTATGCATGATTGGTTTATTTACTCCAGAGTAAGCATGTATGGCCTCACTTCGGATCAGGGCTGCCGTGCTCCGGGAGGGAGTGTTTAAGCTTCCCTCCACTCTGTTTTTGACCTGGAGTTCCTCACACACACACATACACCCCACAGGGGTTTGAAGAAAAGGAAAAAAACACTTTTATTGCCTCCAATCAAAGCATAGTTTCTACCTCCACCCCACCTTGTGGGGGATGGAATTTCAGGACAAAAGCAGGTGGGGAAAACTTAACCCTGGACTTTCCCAGAACACCATGGTCCCGTTCTGAACTGGAGTCGTGCATGCTTACTTTGGAATTAATAAACCAATCATACAAAGCTCAGCTATGCATGATTACAAGAGCATTTAGTTTGGCCCCAAACTGCCTTCAGTACTTAAGACCTGGCAGCATCCAGGCCTTGAGTAGGCTTACCAAAATTAATAAGCATACAGAAGGGCAAGGCCTGCTGAAAAAGAATCAACATGGCTTCTGCAAAGGTAAGTCCTGTCTCACTAACCTTTTAGAGTTCTTTGAGAGTGCCAATAAACAAGTGGACAGGAGTGATCCAGTAGACACTAAACAATGTTAGCAAATGTAACATTTCTACAGCTTTTCAGAGCATTCAGAGCATTTCACATATATTATCCTGTTGTAACCCTTATTACAACACAGTAAGATAGCTCAGTATTATCTCCATATTAGAAGTGGGAGGCTGAGAGAGATTGGCTGGCCTGTGGTCACCTTGTGACTTCACAGCAGAGGCAAGATTTGAACCAAGGACTGCTTTATTCACAGCTGATCGTCACAACCATGGCATGATAGCCATTAAACAAATGTGTGATCCAGGGATGTGCAAGTATTGTTGTGGTCACATTTGGAAGATATTAAAGCCACCAGGCAAGCTAAGCCAAGAGCCCAACATAGGCTGAGTCTTTGGATCATGGGCAGGGGGATACAGTAGGGATGGCAAACCCCCTGAAGTCCAGACTGGGTTTGGGGGTCCAATCCGGGCCGCTTGGGCTTACCAGATTTCCCCAAAGGGGGCGCCTTTCTGGTTTTAAAAAGACAAGGTCCGCGAACGGCAGCTGCCATTCACAGACCTTGGGAAAATCATACACATAAAATGCAGTTTCATGCCATTTGCAGACATAATGCACTTACATCTACGTAAATTGCAGCCTTAAAAACACTTTTGCAGTTGCAATTTACATAGATGTAAGTGCTTTATGGCTGCAAATGGTCTACAATATGCAATTTACAGCCATGATTTTCCCAAGGTCCGCACATGGCAGCTGCCATGCATGGACCTTGCCTTTCCAAAACCTGGAAGCCATCCTGTGCAGATGTAAGGGGAGCTGGTCTGCTGTGGACTTTGCAGGTTGGATTCCTGGGAATCCGGCCTTATTTGAGTCCACAGTGGATTTCTCCAGCACCCCTAGAAACAAGCACAGTCCCAGGAATAAGGGAAGGGACTACAGCTCAATAATATAACACAGTCAAGAGCCAGTGTGGTACAGTGGTTAGAGTGTTGGACTGGGACTTGGGAGATGCAAGTTATAGTCCCTGTTCTGCCATGAAGCTCACTGGGTGACTTTGGGCCAGTCACTGACTCTTAGCTTAACTACCTCACAGGATTGTTGTGAGGATAACATTGAGAGGAGGAGGAGAATCACGTATGCCACCTTGGGCTTCTTGGAGGAAAAGGTGGGATATAAATGTAACAAATGAACTAATAGTTTGGGTGGGTTCACACAACACACTAACCCACACTCCGAGGTTGAGCATGGGTTGTTGCTGAACCATGGGTGAGCATGTTGTCTGAACCCAGGACATTTTCCACAGGGTGGCTTGTTAACCATGCAGTGCAACTTATTAACGAGCCTGAACAACACAACAACAAACCATGAGTTCTCAAGGTGGCTTGATCAAGAAAAATAAGCCACAGTTAACAAACCACCCTGCAGAAAATGTCCTGGGTTGAGATAACACGCTATCCCACGGTTCAGTAACAACCCACACTCAACTACTGAGTGTAGGTTAATGTGTTGTTTGAACCCAGAGATCCAATACAGAAGGTACCAGGTTCAATCCCTGGCATCTCCAGTTCAAAGATGGGCAGGCAACTTTGGGCCTTCCAGATGTTTTGGCCTACAGTACCCATGATCCTTCACTCTTGGCTGCGCTGCCTAGGGCTGACATGAGTTGCAGACAAACAGATCTGGAGGGCCACAAGTTGCCGAACCCCAAGTTAAAAGAACCAGGTAACTAAGCTCTGCTTATATAAAGCAGCTTTCCCTAATCTGGTGCCCTCCAGTTGAAGTTCCAGTGCAACACAGCTGGAGGGCACCAGGTTGGGGAAATGCTGATACAAAGCCTTAATGCCTAACACCAGTGGAGGTTGGTGGCTCCAATGTCAGTGGGGCAATGAATTTGCTCTGGATTTCAGTCAGAACTCTAAAGGCGCTCTCCAAGGTGCAGAAGCACCTTGGACAGCTCCTTTAGAGTTCTGACTGAAACCCAGAGAGGATTCACCACCCCACTGACATTGGAGCCACCAGCCTCCACTGCCTAACACCACTCATTTCATTTGCCAAGCCCTTAACTTGGCTAGACAATTACACCAACTCCTCCCATTTTTGACCATATCCCACATACAGAGACATACATGTTTTCCCTTTCCCTCTCTTTAAGGAGATATTTATGATGTCTTTGATGTTCCGATTATATATATTTATATATCTATTGCATAGCTTCTGCTTATTCTCCGCCATCCCATTGACAATTGTTTATTCATTCTGAAATAGCTGAAATTCATGTCAAACATTCCACATGTTAGGAAAATGTTTATGAAGTTGTTATCACAGTTTATTTAATGTTGAATGTTTGGGGGGAAAACCAATATAAAATGATGGACCACACAGAGTTGCATGCGGAGTCTTCTAAAAACTACAAATACACACAGTGATGTGTTGTTGGGACAAACCTTGAGCTCAACATGGCCAAAAGGCCTTGAACATTACCAGGCAGAACTTATGATCCACCAAGTTGAACACAACTCCCCAGCCATGAATAGCAGGCTGCCACAGGCTTGATAAATATCCTGTTCTTCTGCCCATCTTGGGGCAAGGGTTTCAAATACTTGGCAAGCCACAATGCAAGCCTAGTAGGTCACGCAGCATGCAAAGTTAATGGATCACCGTCTGAAGCAGGGATGAGTGGGACAAAACCTACCCATCATCCTAGACCATGGGGCAAATTCCATTTCGGAGAAGCTCTTCGGGATGAGGACAAAAAAACATAAATAGCAGCCATTAAGCTCGCTGGATGACTTTCAGCCAGTCCCTGACTCTCAGCCTCACAGGATTCTGGATAGAAGACTACAAAATTATGCATGGGGTGGAGAATGTACATAGGGAGACATTTTTCTCCCTCTCTCAAAATACAAGAACCCAGGTGCATCCCATGAAGCTGACTGGTGGGAGATTCAAGACAGATAAAAGGAAGGACTTCCTCACACAGCACATAGTTAAACTATGGAATTCGCTACCACAGGATGTAGTGATGGCCACCAATTTGGATGGCTTTAAAAGGGGGTTGGACAAATTCCTGGAGAAGAAGGCTATCAATGGCTACTAGTCCTGATGGCTATGTGCTACCTCCAGTACCAGAGGCAGTGAGCCTGTGCACACCAGTTGCTGGGGAACGTGGGCTGGAGGGTGCTGCTGCGCTCATGTCCTGCTTGTGGGTTCCTGGTCAACAGCTGGGTGGCCACTGTGTGAACAGAATGCTGGACTAGATGGACCCATGGTCTGATCCAGCAGGGTTCTTCTTATGTTCTTATGAGGATAAAATGGAGAGGAGGAGGACAATGTAAACTGCCTTGGCTTTCCCCACGAGGAATAAATGTGGGGTATAAATGTAATAAATAAGTCAATATTTTAGCTTATAGCTCTTCATGCCAGTGAATAAGCCTTAAAAGAGGCATTTCAACCTTTTAAAGGGAAACGCACACATGTGCAAAAGCTGAGAAACCACCAAACCACTGGCGGTCAGGGAAAATGAAGCGAGGCCAGGGGAAGCAGGCTCAGCCATCTGGGGAACCCCGGAAGGATTTGGTTCTAAGATCACTGTTGCCAATACACCAAAGATGCCCTCAGATACAACCCTTTACTTTCTCACATGTAAGTGAATGCATGCCATTCACCCCGACTGACTGATTGCTCCCATACACACCTGCCCATCAACTGTGAGCTTTTAAGGCCCTTATCTGGGGGGTCCCCACCTCCAAAGGTTACATGGGTGGCTACCAAAGATTAGACTTTTTCTGCAGTTGCTCCCCATTTATGGAGATCCCTCCCGAGGGATGTTCACCTGGTCCCATCCCTGTTATTTTCCAGGCGCTTCTGTGCAAACCCTGCCCTGTTTCTATGTGATGTTGGTGGCTAATCCTGTTTTCTTTTTGATGACTGTAAATGGTTTTTAAGTGCTGCTTGATTAGCTGGTTTATATGAGAGGCTGGGTGCTTTTATTTCTCTAGCCCCTCTTGGTTAATTAGAACAGGCTGTTCTGAGCTGCTGTTAACTGCGGCTTAATTTGTCACTGGGTTGTGTAATTGTTTTGATGGTTTTATGCATTTCACTAGCCAACTTCAAGGCCATTATTTGGCACAAAGGCGGAGTAGAACTTTTTTTTTAAAGGCATAAATAAATACAGGGGGAAGAGGAATAAAGGGATCACATTGCAGTCAGAGCAAAATCGGTTTTATACTCCTGACAGTGGGTGGCCCAGCCTCCAGAAACAGAAACCCCACATGATCTGGGGCCCTTCCGCACACGATCCATCATGATGATGGGCATTTTGCTAATGGTTATGGAGTCATTGTCACAATCTGTTTATTGACAAAGTTTAGTGATTGGGAAGAAGTGATAGCGGAACTGTGCCAGCAAGCATTGGCATTGCTACCCCCCAAAGGCAAGCTCAGAACCTCAAAACCAAGCTGCTTCTGCCAACAGCTCCTCCCAGTAGTCCAGTAGTCCAGTGCAATTGGCCAAATTTTAGGCCCAACCTGAACATTTAGACTCAAAAGCTGAAAATTGCAGGATATGTTCACTTCATAGCTGTGATGTTTAAAAAAAAAATTAAAGTCCCTGAAAATTCAACTTGTGGAAACAGCATATTGGGAAATGGGAAATGTCTTTCTGTTTCACTAAAATCAGCCATATGTCTCTGAAACTAACAGGACGTATCTGAAACTACTGAATCTAACTGAATATTCTTGTACTCAGATGATCATAGAGAAAAACAGTAGAGAGAATCTTAAAACCTAGGATTTTGTGGAAATTTCTGTATTTTTATCATGGCTATCAAAGCGACATACTGCAACTTTCAGCTTTTTATTCTACATGTCCATGTCAAACATTAAGCTCATTGGACTACAAGTGAAAAACAGTGGTATAAGGGCAGTGGAACAGACCATGCACACACAAAAAGGGAAGTGTGAAGTATTTCAGGCCCACAGTTAATGTGGGAATAAATTGCTGCCATTTGTTGGAAACAGAATGTATGAACACAGCCATTTACCCAAGTGATTTGGTATGCTTGGAGGAAGCACAAGGAGAGGACAGCAACATCTATTAATATCATCCATTATAAAAAAATCCATGTGAAAATCGCCAGCATTCCTCAAAGGCAACTGTGGCTTACAGCACGAATATTAACGCCTCATTAATATTCACTATATGCAAACATAGTTTACTCCACATTAATATTTATAGTAGCCACATCATGTTATAATATTAGTCTTTCTCCCCCAAAAGTAAACTAAAGACTAATTTATACCAACAAGCTGAATTTTTATAAGCAAATGATGCTTTACAACCTGCTTGCCTACACTGGCTCAGCAGATCTCTCTGCCCAGTATGAGGGGGTAACAAAAAGGCACCAGGTCCTTATTGCAGGCCATAGCTCAGACAACAGTGAGGTGCCCATTACTGGTTCTGACATGGCTACAGTTCCTACATTCCTGACATAGCTAAGTGCCAATCACATGCCTTATACTTCTGTGCATGCATGTGCCCATACACACACACTGTGCCTAGTGCTGGAATGGTGATGACAGTGGATCATTCCAAAAAAGGTGTCCAGGCTAAGGGTTAATTTGTTCTTGGGTTTTTAAAAGTAGATCCAAGATCTCCACAGACGGTGACTGTAGCCATGAAATTAAAAGACGCTTGCTTCTTGGGAGGAAAGCTATGGCAAACCTAGACAGCATAGTAAGAAGCAGAGACATCACCTTGCCAACAAAGGTTCGTCTAATCAAAGCTATGGTTTTCCCAGTAGTAACGTGTGGCTGTGAGAGCTGGACCATAAGGAAGGCTGAGCGCCGATGAACTGATGCTTTAGAACTGTGGTGCTGGAGAAGACTCTTATGAGTCTCCTGGACTGCAAGGAGGTCAAATTAGTCAATCCTAAAGGAAATCAACCCTGAGTGCTCATTGGAAGGACAGATACTAAAGCTGAAGCTCAAATATTTTGGCCACCAAATGCGAAGAGAAAAGTCACTGGAAAAGACCCTGATGCTGGGAAGGATTGAAGGCAAAAGGAGAAGGGGACGGCAGAGGATGAGATGGCTAGATAGCATCACTGATGCAACGGATATGAACTTGAGCACACTCTGGGAGAGAGCGCAGGACAGGAAGGCCTGGCGTGCTATGGTCCATGGGGTCACGAAGAGTCGGACACGACTTAACGACTGAACAACAAAAAGGTACAATAGCAAGGGTCGCTCAGGGTGAAGACCACCTTTAACAGGTCTGGATGCATCAGAGAGTCTTGGATGCAAACAGGGGTCCCAAGGGGGCGGGGGGAGAGGAATATTGCCTAGCAGCCAGATAGAGCCAAATATGTTTCCTTTTTAGCCTGAGTTTCTTGTGTATAAAAAGACTAGCATGTTTAGTATGTTCCATAGTATTATTATTATTATTATTATTATTATTATTATTAAATTTATTAATCGCCCATCTGGCTGGTCACCCAGCCACTCTGTAGTGGTCTAGTAGTCATGATAGTGATGGTTTCATTCTGTTAGAAGCCTGCTGTTTTATACTTCTGGCTGCTTTACGAACAGACTATCTGTTTATGACTCAGTCAAGCTTGCCAAGCCCTTCACTTTCTGGATTCAGTCTGCTTGATTCAGCCATGCTTCTACTAACACCTAGAAGGTTTAGTGTGAACCCAGTGAACTTCACGCTAAAGTACATATATGCCCATGCAATCCATCCCCACCACTTTCATTACTGACCTATGAATGTATATATCTAAGGCCAGTTCATAAAACTGCCCAAGGCTTACTGGTGCACTCCACTGCTATACACTACCCATTTGGTCTACAAAGGTGAAAATACCAAGGGAGGTTCCAGATTAGAAGCTCTGTCTGTGGAAAGAAAAAGACAGAAGGAGCAGCAGGAATACATAGGAGGGTTACAAGTGGAAGACAATGTCATCTGGACACGCACACACCCCACCATAAAATTCTGTGAATGAGGCAGGCCAATTGCATGATAAAAGCCTCATCTGAAGGGCTATTCTTGTACAAGCCCAAGTAAAATTGCGGGGCTCACAAAAACATTTCCCCAGCTGAGAATGTTAAGGCTATCCTCCAAAAGGTTTGCAGTCCCATTTGGTTTTGTTTCAGCTGCACATTGAATATGCAAAGACAGATGAAGAACCTGGCAGCAAGCTGAGCAATTTATATTGAACCATCCAAAAGGAGTTGTTTGGGTAGTTGCTGTTGCGTGCCACAAAAGCCTTGCAAAAAGGTGCTAGGACGAATGTCGAAGCCCTAAAAATGCAATCCACAACCTGATTGCACTTTCATACTAACTTAAGACCAGGTAGTCCTAATTGCACATGCCCTGTACTTAAGAGTAAACTCATTAGATTCGGTAGAACTTGGTGGGAAATGGAATGAGGCTGTTAATTAAGTGGGTTGTGTGTAGCAGGCTGACAATATAGCTGAAAAAGAACACCTCCAGGTCACCTTCACAGCCAGAAAGAAAGAGACCACAATTTAGTGGGGATGGGGGACAAAAAGAAAACTCTCCTGCAACACTTTAAAAAAAACCTGAACTGTGATTGATTAATCCCAAACTCAAGCAAATGCATTCTTTTGGCTATGAAGCCTTGGCACTTTGCTCACAACATTCGAGTAGCTATATTAAGACCTTTAAAAATATATATTTTAGTAGCTTGCAATTTTGTAAAGGATTGCATAAGACACGAAGAAATCTTCCCCAAAGGCATGACTTCATTAGTTATGAAGGGAGGGAACACAAGGTGATTTATAATAATAAAGCAATGGCATGTTATCACCTAACAAAGAAGACACAGTAGCTGCCGCTTTTGCTAAATTTGCTTCCCAGGTAATAGCCAGCATCATTAATCTACTGAACACCCATCTCCCAAGTGGGGAATTGGCAGTTTATCTTCCTCAGTCCCCCATCAGCAACTTGGGGATAATAATACTGACCTACCTTACAAGGTTGTTGTAAGGATTTTTGACAAGGTGAAGTATCTGAAGCATTTTGAATCCTCCAGAAATGCTACACATGTGAGTGTGTTGTTGTTGCTTTTATCTTCCCATAGAGGCCAAATGTGTTTTCAGTCAACATGATTAGAGTTAGGGGTCATTTCTTTGGTTTTTACTTTGCTTTACCTTGTTAGAGTTCTCTGGATTTCTTTCTTTTCTTTTTTTATGAAAAGATTCTGCCTCAAACAGAAACATTCCATAACCTGCACTTCTGGTCAGTTTGGCATTATCAAAGAAAGGCTTTCCTTGTTTGTTTGCCTAAACATTTCTGTTTTACCCAGTCTCAAAAGATTCAGGAGAGTTTGAAAATAACAATGAAATCCAATAATCTGTTTTTAACAATCATTTAAGAAATAACACCACTTAAATGGATCCTTTGCAAGTAGTGAGATGAAGGGGGAAGTATTCATAGGCTTGAATCGAATCCTTATTCACACAAGTATGTTCAAAGGGGCGTAAGGGGAGACATGATGGAGGTGTACAGAATTATGCATGGTGTGGAGAATGTGCATAGGGAGACATTTTTCTCCCTCTCATACAACTAGAACCCAATGGGATCATCCCATGAAGCTGATTGGTGGAAGATTCAGGACAGATAAAAGGAAGGCCTTCTCCACGTAGCACATGATTAAACTATGGAATTCGCTACCACGAGACGTAGTGATAGACACCAATTTGAATGGCTTTAAAAAGGGACAAATTCTGGGAGGAGAAGGCTATCAATGGCTACTAGTCCTGATGGCTCTATGCTACCTCCAGTCCTATAGGCAGTATGCCTATGTACACCAGTTGCTGGGGAACATGGGCAGGAGGGTGCTGTTGCACTCATGTCCTGCTTGTAGGTTTCCCGTTGACAGCTGGTTGGCCACAGTGTGAACAGAATGCTAGACTAGATGGACCCTTGTTCTGATCCAACACGGCTCTTCTTAAGTTCTTATATTCTTATCATGTTATATGAAGTGAATTATACTGAGTCATACCATTTTATTATTCGTTTGTTTTTTACATTTATGTCCCACCTTTATGTCCCAAATGGCACCCGTAGACCATGGATCCCTCTCTCCCATTATTGTATATACTGACAGTCAGAATAGACAATACTTGGGTTAGATGGACCATGGTCTACCCCCAACCTGGTGCCCTGCAAATTTCTTGGACTAACACTGCTATAAACCCTGGCCATTGGCTGTGCTGGCTGGGGATGATGGAAGTTGTAGTGCACCATATCTGGAGGATGCCAAGTTGAGGAAGGCTGGTATAAGACACTTCACATCAAGTCATGAGTAAGCCTGTCTTAATATGGTAAAATGCCTGGAGGAATTTGATATGGCGTTTAATAACTTTAATAAAGAAAGAATATAGGCTTGACACAAGCAGGGTCCTTCCCTGCTTACAAATCCTTCTAACTGGAGATTCAGAGGTTTGAACCTGAGACTTTCTGCATGCAAAGCATATGCTCTACCACTGAGCTACATCCCCTCAACCAAGTCGTGACTTGGGCTGGATCTACACTTACCACCTTTTTTCGCTTCCAATGAGGTTTCACCGCCCACCTTTCACACTACGCAGTACCCACCTCGAATTGGAACCAGAATTTCCCACTTCCGTGCTCCCACTTTCAATACCCTAATATCCCAGCATTTCCCCTTAACATGCTCTGATTTTCTGCCTTTGCTACTGTATCCGGTCGTAGTCCCCTCCCCCGCCTGTCCATATATGGCGGTGTTTGTATTTTCCTCCTGTCCAATCACAGCTCTCGACGGCCCCATGTCTTCTTCCGGCTACTGATCGCATAGCTTCCTCATAGCAGCCCCCGTTTCCTCAGCAACAAGCAAAGGGCTGGATGTGCGTGCACTTGTCTGATCTCGGAGCTTCACAACTTCGAATCTTTCAAGATTATGCCTGAGTTAGGGAAAAAAAACATTGCAGAGAAGCCCGATTCTTCGAGGATAACGCCTTAATTTTAAAAAAAATCCAGAGCGGGGGATGGGGAAGTAAAACTTAGTCTCATTTGAAGGGATAGAACAATCCCTTGCTCAGTGCAGGAAGCCTGATTCCCAGGCGGTCGCCCATCCAACTACTGACTGGGGCCGACCCCGCTTAGCATCTGAGATCAGATAAGCACGCGCAGGAAAACAGCAGGAAAACAGCACAGTGCTCGAGTGTGAACCAAGCTCGTGCATTCGATGATGCACTGCAATGGGGAAAATGGGTGAATGTGAATAATCATGTTTTAATGCGAGAGCTTTTAACCCGACGGGACACCGAATTCATTGCGATGGCAGGCGCAATGTAGATCGGCCCTTGTAGGAACAAACTGAAAACTTTTGTTCAAGTTTTGGTTCTTTGGGGGTTACCTTTTGCCCCTTTCACCCCTGTTGTTGCCACCTTTGCTGCTGCCACCACAGTGGCAGCAAGCAGTTCGCCTGATGGCTGCCAGTTGGTGACTACCATTTTCCTCCCCATAAGCCCTGCTGCACAATGTTTCATCATGATGTAGTATCACAACCAGGAGGCTTCTGGGGGCAAATGGTAGCTGTCAGTGAAGAGCTGCCATTTTTTTCCCAGAAGAGGTGGGCATGGGGAACAAAATGGGCCCACCAGCCAGCACTCACTGGGAGAAGCGCTTGCTGTCACTGCCTCAGATAAGGTCCACAGCCACCCCCACATTTTGAATCTCCGCCCCCAAACGGAGCACTGAAATCCCCTCTACTTTTCATAGCCTTCAAAGTGAGCAAAGCTGGTTCAAGACATTTTTCTGCTGGAGGTGGAAGAGCAAATGACAACGCACAAACACACATGCACCCCGCAAGTCAAGCTGCACATTGCCCAAGACTGGCCAAGTTATTTTGGCACCTGAAGCAGAAAAAATACATTAAAAATCAATTAACTAACAATGTGCTGCCCTTTCATGATATTCCAAATCAGGTACCTGAGACAGCTGCCCCGCACTGCCTAATGTTGGGGTCTCCAAAATGCTGCACATGGACACCAATGAGCCTGCAGGCATGCCTCTTGGCACCTGCCCGGCTCCCTGCCCATCCTGATTTTTATTTTATTTCTTAAGCTTTTTAAATTCTTAGTTTAACAAAAAGTCTACTGTTGTACAGGTCTTGTAGTATAGGTCTTATTGTGAGGTCTGTTGACTAGATCAGTAAACTGATTGACTGATATCACAACCAAAAATAATTTTAACTGGGAGGCTGGCAAACTCAAATCAAAGGGTTGCCCGTAATCAACATATCTATTTGGTTTCAAAAGGGTGGTTTTGTGTTTTGGAGCTCAGACCCCACTTCAGTCATTTACTCTGGGTTTGGGGGAAGTTACTTTTTTTATTATCACCAGTTTGCCTTCTGGGAAATGGTTGTTTTGTAACTGGCCATGCCCACCATGGCAGCCTTTTTGTGAGAGCACCCAGGACACTCTCAAAATTCCAAATGTACCCACTGACCTAAAATGTTTGTGGACCCCCAGCCTAATGATATGACTGGCCATGCTAATGCCTTGCATGTGTGAATGAGCCATTAGAAATCAAACTTAGTGGACAGAAATTTCACCTCACCTCAAACACAAGGGTTTTCAGTGGAGTCAATTCACACTTTCAGCTGCGTGTCGGGTTATCCAGTGTTGAGCCCTTCGATTTGGCATCTGAGGAAAAGCTTTAAAAACCTACATGTCCAGAGGCCTCTTTAGACTTTCCAAGGGATATTTAAAAGTAATCTATTTTTCTTAAACCTCTTATTTTTTTTGGAGTGTGTGTGTGGGGTGGAGGATGGGGAAAGGTTCACATGAGCTAATCCTTTTGTCCTTGCTTTGCTGTTTCTGTGTCATTGTAATCTTAATGTTTTTGTTCTTTCCCTCTCATAAATGACCTAATCTTTGTTTCTCGTAAAATGAAAACAAACAAACAAACAAAAACCCAGTCAGGAGGGCTTATGAGCAAATGTACCACGAATGTATCTTTATGAAGTGAAACTGATCCCTGCAGCATGGCTGGTGACTGTTTTATGTGGCCAGCTTGGCTCTTGAGGCATCTGTTGTTGTCAGGGTTGGGGGGGGAGGTTGTTGTTGTTTATTTTAGGTTTGACAGGATGCCCATATATGTTAAATGAAATCCTTTCTTTGTTATTATGTGTGATGTGCCAACACGTGCCTGGGTCTTGTTACTTTTGTGAGTCTGATGATCTTTTCTCCTATCATTTCAGGATGCCTCACCACCACCACCTCCCAACTTCCCTCCTCCCGCTTGCTTTCCCCTACAAAAGAAAAGAGGGGGAAGTGGAACATGGATCAAGTTATCCAGACTGACAGCAATTTAGGATCTCCATTAACAGTCAAATAAATTCCAGTGGATCAAGGAAGCCTCTAGTACATTTGATTCAGAAGTAGCTAATAGGTCTGGGATAAATGCTATCTCTTGTTTCTGTATAATGGCTGCTTACATCAACAGAACTGCTGATATCTATGGCACTACTATACCATTAAAACAAGGTTCTGCACCCTCAAAGTCGCTCAAGGAGACCCCCATCCCCTCTGTCACCATAGCAGCTCAATCACTGATGCCATTTAGAGAGGGCAAATGGGACTAACCATCCCACCTTGCTCTCTGTATTTCAGACTGTCTCAGGAGCACAATATTTCTGGCCAACGTACTAGTCATACACAATGAGTGATTGTTGGTTATGGATGAGCCTAAATGAGGGAGCACATTTTACAGACAGCATTGCCCCTTAGGAAATACACACCCATTTGGGGCAATTTTGGCAAGAGGCAAAGAGGAACAAAAGTGTTGGTAATACAGCTCCTTCCCCAATACCCATTCAGAATGAAAGCAATGCTTTCTGCCCTCATTCTGAATTGGCTTTGTGACAATTTTATGCACTCAATCAGATTGATGATGTAGCAATAGCCCTGTTCAGATATTTACCTGAACCCATGAGGGCTTAAAGGGGGTAGAAAGTTGGGCTGTACGCACTGACCCTGCCCCCTACATCTACGGGGACGGTGGTCCTGCTCCCTTCAGTTCAGACCTTGCTGTGTTGAATCGGCAACATCTGAAAATAAGTTCTATTTGCGTTGGCTTGAGCACGAGTAGAACTGCCCATGTAATCGGGAACCCTGATCAGGCAAGGTCCGCAATCGCAGACCTGTGGAGAGTTCTACTTGCATTCAAGAAACACGAATAGCGCTCCTTTTCAGACGTTGTGGATTCAACATGGCAAAGTCTGAGCTGAAGGGGGTGGCACCAGTCTCCCCAGAAATGTAGGGAGCGGGCCATCTGCACTTTAAGCACTCACATGTTCAGGGAAATGCCTCAAGAGGGCTAAGGTCATCATCACATATCCAAACCTGATTAGCTCTGTGCCATCGTAACATGGTCTTGTTTATTACATGAACCCATCTTGGCTAGGATTACTCATGGAACGAATACGGCTGTAGGGAGGGGGTAACCATTGCCATAACCTGGGGCGGGGAGAAACACCCCAAGCCAATGTACCCCAGTTTTCATGGCCAAACATTCAGCACAGCCCTGGTATTTTTGTGAACAATTGAATGGACCGATGTGCTCGGTATATGTGCCAAAGTTCAAAATAATTTCACTTTAAAAGAAAAAGCAACCTGTATAGAAAACGTGATTACAAGGTATGAAAAACTAACCAGACAAACATTTATGAAATAGCATATGCTGCTTCTTCCTTTGCAATTTAATCCTGAATGTAATGCATCCCTGGGGACAATATTTGCTCCTCCTCCACTTCCCCCCAAAAGTACAACCCCAACTACCATTCCTCCTGCTTCTGCCACTGTAGGAGTGTTACAGTGCAGATACAGCCCAAAGGACAGTTTCCCTCATCACAAAGCCAGTCTTGCACATAATTTCTGAGTCTAAAAATAAAATGTAATAAGAGCATGGGGACATCACATCTGCAGTGCAAAGGGAACTCACTTCTGTTTGGTGTCACATTGGCTTATTGGATTTGGCTCCATCCCATGACCACATGAATGTGATTGCCTGTTACTAGGATTGCATCCTGTGCCCTCATGCAGTTAAGTTACAAAGCTGATACCTGTCCATGATTTCTTTCACCTTAGATCAGGGATGGGGACCTCTGGCCAGCAGGCTGGATTTGGCCCGTGAGGCCTCTGCTTCCAGCCCATCAAGGACCTGATGAAGGACTAGTTAATATATTTCTTAGAAACCTCTCAAGAACAGTAGTGTAGTGGCAAATTCAGAAGTGCAGGCTCCCTTCGTGACAGTCACAGCCACTCCCCCTCACACCCACACACCCTTCTAAGATTATACAACCTTGTAAGATATACAGCCTTCAACTGGGATCCAAAAACAGTGCAGCTGATAGTAAGGCAGGGTTATTTCAATTGGACGTCTGAGAAAAATGCAGGGGTGTTAAAATCTTTTTCACCCACGCACTCACTCGCTCACTCAAACACAAATGTTTTAGGCTTTCAACATATGATACTCTATGGAAATTTCACCCCCTCCACTCAGCCCTCATGGACAGACCCCTTCTCATTTAAACAGCCTCCTTGCACACTCCCTTAGTGCCCCAACATTACCCATTATCCTTCCCTAAGCTCCTTCATTATATGGCTTCTAGTGTGCCCGATCTCGTCTGATCTCAGAAGCTAAGCAGGGTCAATCCTGGTTAGTACTTGGATGGTAGACTGCCTGGGAATCAGGCTTCCTGCATTGAGCAGGGGGTTGGACTTGATGGTCTTGTAGGCCCCTTCCAACCCTATGGTTCTATGATTCTATCTCCCCTCTCCCCCTCCAACAGAAACATCCACACACCCAGCTGGATTGAACTACACACACACACGCACACACAAGTGGTGTAGTGGTAAATTTGGAAATGCAGGAGCTCACTGTGACAGTCTCCAAGGGCAGTCCAAAAATTTCAAGCTGCTGTGTCAATCCATATCAACACACCAGTTCTAGGAGTTTTCATCTCCACCAGGAGCACGTCTTTGGTAAAGTGAATAGGTCTTAATTGCCCATTCCAGACCAAGTCATCCCAAATACTTTGCATTCCAATATGGAACAATATATTGTTGCTTGGAAAATTCATTCCCCCCACAGCTACAGTGAGAATCGCAGCTAAGCTCAGAAGGAACAGGGAATTCCGAGGGGGTGGCAGATGACATCAGAGTCCCTGCTAATGAAAAAGTGCTGAGGATGCGTCCCTGCGAGCCCTGCCTCCACTACACCACTGCTCAAGATCATACTTTTCCCAAGGTGGCTTACAGTACAAAGCAATAAAATTCAATATCAGCAAGTTATAAAACCATATTAAAATCCTTTATTCTTTCTCTCTGTGTGTGTGTTTCAATTAAAACCTAGCCATAATTATGTAGTTATTATAAGTAATATCTTTCTGTTTTTATTTCCCCAAACAAAGCCTAATATGGCTTCATTTCCCCAAATCAAAAAGGAAAACACATGTGCACGTACACACCCACACTCTCTCACACATTCAAAATACCCCAAAACTAGTGATATGTAACTTGGGTGTTTTACTTTTTATAGTACATTTGGGTAAGAAGAGTGACTATGGTGACTGCAAAACTTCTCTCATAATACTACAACCTAACGGGGTCATCCAGATCAGATGAAAGGAAGTACTTCTTCACACAGCGCATAGTTCAACTATGGAAGTCACTTCCACGAGATGTAGTGATGGCCACCAACTTGGATGGCTTTAAAAGGGGATTAGACAAGTTCCTGGAGGAGAAGGCTATCAATGGCTACTAAGCATGATGGCTATAAATTACCTTCAGTATCGGTAGCACTGTGCCTCGAAAGAGCAGTTGCTGGGGAACATGAGTGGGAGGGTGTGCTTACACTCATGTTGTGCTTGTAGGCTTCCCATTGGGCATCTGGTTGGCCACTGTGTGAACAGAATGCTGGACTGGATAGGCCTTTGGTCCAATCCAACATGGCTCTTCTTATGTTCCTGAATACCTGAAGAACTGCCTCCTTCCATACTACCCTGCCCATGAATTAATACCATCATATGAGGCCATTCTCTGAGCTCCAACCATAGCAGAGGTGCATTATGTATAAGGTGGCCACTTATGCATCACTATAAGGAGGATAAAAGAGGCATGGATTTGCATAAATTTAGCATGTGCTATTGTGTGCATGTACACACACACACATTTAGAAATAATTACAATCATTTTAAGAGGAATATAATACATTTCTCCATAGTGGAGGAGACTGTGACCAGATGACCTATGTGCAAACTGTTGATGGGCAACTTCA
Organism: Heloderma suspectum; assembly: GCF_057233095.1. Classification (NCBI taxonomy): domain Eukaryota; kingdom Metazoa; phylum Chordata; class Lepidosauria; order Squamata; family Helodermatidae; genus Heloderma; species Heloderma suspectum. The sequence goes on along the minus strand of NC_139461.1, from coordinate 302,497,655 downwards.
AGGCCCCTGGTCTCCCTTCTTATGTTCTTTATCTTTAAACCAAACTTGGGCTAGACAGCTCTTCAAATACAGAGTGCTTTCAGACAGAGGACTGCCCTCTGTAAAGTAGGACACACGGCAACACTATTATGGATGCATGAAAGAAAAGGCCTTTTCTGTGGTGGCACCCCGATTCTGAAATGCAGTCCCTAAGGAAGTTCAAATGGCATCAATATTACACTCTTTTCAATACCAGGTGAAAACATTTTTAGTCGCCCTGGCTTTCATAGAATCATACAAAAGTAGGGTTGGAAGGGGCCTATAAGACCATCAAGCCCAACCCCTTGCTCAATGCAGGACTCCAAGTCAAAGCATCCCTGACAGATGGCTGTCCGGCCTCATCTTGAATGCCTCCACTACCTCCCTAGTTAATTACTTCCATTGTTATATTGCTCTAACAGTCAGGAAGTTTCTCCTGATGTTCATCCAGAATCTGGCTTCCTGTAACTTGAGCCCATTCTTCCATGTCCTGCACTCTGGGATGATCCAGAAGAGATCCTGGCCTTCTTCTCTGTGACAGCCTTTCAAGTACTTGAAGAGCGCTATCCTATCCCCCCTCAGTCTTCTCTCCTCGAGGCTAAACATGCCCAGTTCTTTCAGTGTCTCCTCATAGGGCTTTGTTTCCAGTCCCCTGATAATCTTTGTTGCCCTCCTCTGAACCCTCTCCAGCTTGTCTGCATCTTTCTTAAAGTGTGGTGCCCGGAACTGGACACAGTACTCAAGATGAGGCCTGACTTTCAAACTGATTGCACTGGGGGTTCTTTATCTGGTTTAATACTTTTCTTTATTGCCTCTCAACTTTACTGTTATGTTTTAATTGTTGATTTACTATTGTGTCTGTAATGTGGTATTTTTTATGTTTGTACCTCTCTGGAATCCATTTCTTGGATGAAGAGTGGTCTAGAAAAATTTAAAATAAATAAGTAAATAAAATACTTGCAAAGAGTAATGATAACCCTTAGCATTTATATTAATAATCTTCAAAGCAGGGGAGGCTGGCAGATCCTATTTCGGTGGGGTGGAGAGTCCATTCTGGGTTTTAGTTACAGCCTGCCAGAAGTCTAAAGGAGCTATCCAAGGTCCTGAAACCATTTTAGAGACAGGGTTTGGCACCTTGGATGGCTCCTTTAGACTTCTGGCTGGTTGTGACTAAAACCCAGATTGGAATCTCCACCCCACTGAAATTGGATCCACCAATCTCCCCTACTTCAAAGCCTTTCACCTACCTTGTCTCAGCAAACCTTATGCCAACCCTGTAAAGTAGGATGGTTTTATTATTAAGCAGGTGGCAGGGCTGAGGTTCCAAGACAGCAGTTTGCCTAAGGGCACAATCCTATGCATGTTTAGATATTTTTAAAGTCCTACAATTCCCAGTATTCCCTCGCCAGCCATGGTGTAGGACTTTTCTCTGTCTAAACATGCATAGGATTGTGCCCTAAGGCAGCTTTCCTCAACCTGTTGGTCTACAGATGTGTTGGACTACAACTCCCATTATCCCTAGCCAGCATGGCCATTCTAAGATTTGAAATAAGGACCTTCTGGCTCACAACAGATAGTCTTAGCTACTATGAACCAGCAGTTCTTACACAGTGGCTGATATATGCATACCAATTGCCTGTGATCAGCATTCGCAGTGTGCATTTATTACGTAGTATCACCCACAACCGGCACAGAGGGGAGACCCATCCTGAGCAGAAGCGTCCTGTAGTTCCATTCTGTTTGAGTCTCTCATCGTTGAGACACTGAACACTTTTCGAGAAGAGAAGGAAGAAGGATGGGAGAGACACACAAGAGCGCACGTGCTTTTTTTATCACGTAATGCAAACGGCAGCCCCCCTGGGACATTTTGCTCTTTGAAAAATGCAAACCTTTCAAAATCCAGCAGCATCTCACTGTGTTCCAGGGAGTAATTTTGTTACGGCACAATTAAGCCTGACAAGGTCAATGCATGTTGTCTTTGAAAGCTTATAAAGTACTTTCTTCTCCTCCACAACCGCAAAATAGGCAGATGAGCCTGTCCCTCAATGGAGGACCAGCAACAAAAACAGGATGATAACCAAGCCAAAGATCGAATACGTGCCACCTCGCCCTTGTTCACTGCTAGCCTCCAGGCATGGCTAATATCAGTTCCCTCCTGCCTCACTCTTAACAACTGAATTTCATGTCCGCCTTGTGCTTCATTCCTACAGCTTATGCCATCGGAGTGGTTAATTCCTCCGTTGCTGCTGTTGGCATAAGCAATTCACTCTCAGCATCCTAAGACTCACTTCTTCCTTGATGTCCTCTTACAATCGCTAATGTCAGCTGAGTGTTCCCCTTAACAGAACCATCTATGCGCTGCATTCAGTCAGCAAATAGGCAGGCAATTGCTATGGTTGCCTTACAACAGGAATGGACAACTTGCAGTCCCAGAGCCACAAGTGGATCTTGGACTACTGTCTGCACGTGATCAGTTCAATTGTGGTGAGAGCAATCTGTCTCTTCCCTGGCAGCCTGCCTGGCAGGAAGGAAGGAAGGAAGAGGGAGAGGGAGAAGGGGGTGTCACAGAGAGAGAAATGAGAGGGAGCGAGAGAGGGGTGTCAGAGAGAGGGGAAGATAGAAGGGGATGTCAGAGAGAGAGAAACAGAGAGGGAGAGAGATCGGGGTGTCACAGAGAGGGAGAAAAGGGTAGCACATGCAAAGAAACAGAAAGAAAGGGATGGCAGAAAGAGGGAGGGAGGGAGAAAAGAGGGTAGCACATGCAGAGAGACAGAAAGAAGGGGATGGCAGAAAGGGGCAGGGGGAGAGCCACATCCACTTTTAGCTCTTGTTCTGCCCACTTTTGGTTCTGGCCTTGCTGAACATTTACCCCCAAGGAAATGTTGTTCTTGACAGAAATACATTTCCCTGCCCCTGCCTTACAACAATGGGACTCCCTTTCCTTGGAGTCAGTCATTCAAGCCTACCTCTGCAACAGGATGACTGAGTTTCAGATCTCAATCTGGGATCACTGTGGTCCTTTGGACAAGTTATTCTCTTTCAGTCTCAGTTCTCAGTCAGTAAGGGTGCGATCCTATTGATTGCGCCCTCAGTGACTGGAAGCCCCTGAACTTGGAGGCGTCCAATCATCTAATGTAGGGCTAAACGGGCTTTTCAGCCTATCTAGTGAGGGCGCTTCGAAGGGGGAGGGAAGGAGGCTGGAAGAGGTTCTGGATAACTCGTACCCTGGCCTCTCCAGTCTCCTCCCCTCTCTGCCCACTGGAAGACTCCCTTTCCTCCTCCAAGGTCACTTTTCTGACCTTGGAGGGCAACCAGTGTGGCTCTTTCTGCACCAGCTGCAAGGGGGTTGGGGAAGAGGGCTGGATCTCCATCTCCCCTTTCTGAGGTTAGAGCACTGACTCTGACCTTAGAAGGGGGAATCCAAACAATGCAGAGACCATGGGATTGCTCTCTAAAGTGGGAATAAGAGAGGCCCCTTTTAGAGGTTTCTGCCAATTTTACATTAAAATCCTACTCATTTTATTTCTTCCTGTTGAGCAGAGTTGTGGGATTGCTGATGAATAACTGATTAATCCCAACCCCCCAACAACTATGTGTGATATTAGCCCTTGCATGATTTATTTATTTTTAATCAGGCACAGGTAGACGACCCAGATTGACACTGTGGTTTGGGGGAAGGTGGACTGCCATGGTCCCAATCCAAAATGCCCTCACACACACACCCCTCCATGCCTGCTATTTGCCCTGGGAGTAAAGCTTTCATTGACACCATTGGGATTCCTCCCATGGCAAAAGGTAGGCAGGGGGAGGGGAGTCGGTAGAGGCAAATAGTTAAAGCCCCCCATGGTCCTGATCTGGTCACCCCCTTCAGGGCTACAATTTTTTAATAGGAGTGATGGTTCAAAGTTGCCCCAGTGTCCATTTCCATTCCTGCAGGGGAAAGGACCTTTGCTGAATGGGACTTACTCATGAGCAAGCAAGCTCTGTAAAAATGTTGCTTCTTGGGTCAGTTTGGAGTAAGAAAGCTCTGGTTAAACCAGGGCTCCATCTACATGGCACCACTTTCACGCACCCCACCCCATCGCAACTGCGCAGCATTGCAGCTTCAAATTAGCTTCTGGTGGTCTACACTCATGATTTACTGCGCACTTCCCTAACAGACTCCGCCGTATGAGGGGACGGGGGGAGTAAAGGGCCATCACAGAGTGACGCAAGCACTATGCATGCCTACAACACGCCCACCGCAAAATATGAAGTCGGTTTGGGGAAGGGACAGACAGCTCGCAACTGCAGGGAAACTCTGCAGCATATGAAAAATATCGCAGCAAAACACCTCCTTGGAAATCCAAAGTTTCCGGGAGAAAACCATGGATGGCTGCGAAGTGGCGACTATGTCATCTGTCCTGAGGGACCTCGACTCGCAGCTGCCCCAGAGTAAAAGGCATGTGTAGATGGGACCCCGCAAAGGGTTGAAACTTCAATAACTATTTTAGTCCCTTGACTGGATTTCATTTTATTCAAAGGGCTATCCAGTCTAAGTCTGGTTTAAAGATCAACTGCCCTAAGAAGGGAGAGCAGCAAGGCCCTCAAAGTGGCCCAACCACAGTTAGCACTTGGTCCTGGACAGCAGGCTGAGTGGGTGACACACAGAACACCTCACTAGGCTGAGATGTATTGTATTTCTGTTTAAACCAGAGGTGTTGAACCGCTTTTTCTATTTTGAATAAGCTCTCGAGGGCTGGGTTTCAATTGAGAGTGGGGCAAAATAGAGGGGTCAAATACCAAAAATACCAGCATATTTTAGTTTAAAGCTCTTACTGCCTCAGGAGTGGCATTTAAACCTCTTAAACTGGGTGGGGAGGGGGGATCGGGGAGCTGCACAAAAGCCAGGAAATTAATTCTAATTTTTCACCTCTGAATATAAATTAACCTGTGCAAATGTTATGCAAAACAATGTCCTCTTTTGTCCTCTTCTTTTAGTGATGCACTTCCTCTATTGGGGAGATGTGTAAGTGGCCACCCTATTTCTAGGCCATTTCCAGATTCCACTGACCCTCCTCATGAGTCCTGCCCCAAATCTCCAGGATGGAACCTGATAATTTGCCACCTGAATCCGGCTTTTTTGGATTTCAGCAGCATCCCTAATCATTTAGAATCCCCCGCGCTTTGATATAAAGAGGGCTATACTGCTGGAAAAAAAACCTAGCAGTAAAATAAACACTGTGTTTACCAATTACTCATCCATATAACATTTGTGGTATTCATTTACATTCATTTAAATCTTGCCATGTATCTGGGGCCAACTTTGGTCCTGCCAGAATGCAATGTTTGAATAAAGACAACATTTCTTTAGATCCCTCCTAATTATATATAGTTACATCCTTCACATTCGCCTTGGCTTTCACTGTGGAAGTTAAAAGGCCAGGGTAAAACACTGTAGCAGATTCTAGTGACCTTAATTAGGCAGAATTATAGCAGTGCCCTATATCACTCACGCCTAGCGTCCCGGCTGTTTACTCAGAGGTTCCTCCACAAATCTGGATGCCTGACAGCCACTGGATCCCAGGAAGGGGGTGTTAAATATGGTTCCAGTGTCACCTCGTCAATAAAGGGCCACTGGAATTATGTGATCGCCCAGATAATTTTGGTCAGTTCTGCATTCTGGAACTGCCCAGTTTAAATTTCTTGGACATGGGGAGGATTTATTTTGATTTCTTTTTCATTTGTGTCTTTAAACTATATTTAATATTTGGGAAGTAAAAGGGATGGTGTGCTTGTGTACACTTAGAGGTCTCCATGGAGCCAAAACAGAAACTCCTCAAATACCATGTAAATCCAAGAAACTGTCAGTGGGGGAAGTGAGACTCTGGAACATGAACTGCGGAACCTGGATCAGCTGACAGGCAGCTCTCTATGACAACACCCACCAAAGGTGCAATCCTATGCATGTTGAGGCAGAAAAAGTCCTACAACTCCCAGCATTTTCCAACTAGCATATGCATTTTTTTCTGTCTAAACATGCATAGTGTTTTTAGCGCTTCAGGTTAGCCGCCTTGAGTGCCATTTTTTGGCAGAAAGGTGGGGCACAAATCAAATAAATAATACTTAAGATTAGGGTTGGGAGGGGGACTGCTTAACTCAACTATGAGGTTTAGTATTCATAGTAACAATGTTTCATTGGCCTAAGCTGTAATTATAAAAGGGTGGCCACTTAAGGCACCCTACTTTTTCAACTGAAAAAAAAGGAAAAGAAAGGAAAAGCATCACCAAAACAGAGGACAAAAGTGGGCAGAGATTTGCATAAGCTTTGACTGTGTATCTGTATAGATACAAATTTAGAAATAATTACTAAAATTTAAATAGATATACAGTACATCTCAGCCTAGTAGGGAAGACTGTCACCAGGTGACCTGTGCATTGCCCTGCTCAACCTGCTATCTGGGACAAGGTGTGGATGGGTGACCTCAAGGCTCCTCCCTGCCCCTCCTTCTTATGTTTTATTATCTTTAAACCAGATATACTGGTTGTTGTTCAGTCGTTAAGTCGTGTCCGACTCTTCGTGACCCCATGGACCATAGCACGCCAGGCCTTCCTGTCCTCCGCTCTCTCCTGGAGCATGCTCAAGTTCATAGATTTACTGGACAGCCTTTCAAACAGACGATGCTTTCAAATAGAGGACTGTCCCGTGTGATGTAGGATACATGGCCACCCTACACCTGGCCTGTGGATCTCTGACATACTAACGCTGCATGTATAGGTGACTTGACCTGGATTTTTTATTTTTTTTTTAAGAGATGCTGTTTTTGTGAACCACCCAGAGAGCTCCAGCTATTCGTTGGTATAGAAATGTAATAAATAAATAAATAAATACACATGGAATGCCACATGGGTAAGAGGGAAAGGGGAGAGATGCATGGAAGGAGGCCCTCCTTAAAGTGGGAATAGGACAGGTCTCCTATTCCAAGCAATGATCCCTCACTACTCAGTGGAAGAAGAGCATGATCCCTACTGTATACTTGAACATCTGGGCTATGTCCTTTCATGTGCCCCTGTAAAGGGAAGCAGAAAGATCCGTGCAAGTTGTGGGCAGCTCATAACAGATGTTTAACAAGACGGTGTTCTCACAAGCTGTCAGTTGGAATGACATCTGCTCCGGGTAAGCACGCTTTGGTTCCTCTTACCGTATTGACTGGGAAATAAATAGAACCTGTTACAGGAGAACAAATTCAGATTTTAACTTCTCGATTTTGCAGTAAACCTCAGCTCAGTAAATTGATTTTCATAGCCATAAAAGCTGAACACTCATAACCCCCAAAGCGATAAACATTTTATTGCTGTTTAGAATTTATATTTTATTACCGGTCTCTCTCTCTCTCTCTTTTCTCCCCCTGTTGGATATACCATAGAGGGGGAATCGGGGGGAGTCTTTTTATGTGCAGTTGTGGAAATGAACTTAGTGCAAATATTTTTATCATTTGCCACTTGGCATCAACATTTCCATGCATTCCCCGAGGACTAAGCATATTCTGTAAATTATTCAGCATGATCTTATGGAACGTAGGAGATTTCCTAGGTAGCTTGGTCCTTCAAATCACTGTTCTCTTGATCTAGTAAGCATCAATGCAGGCAGTAAAGCAGTGTGCATATAGATACACAGAGAGACACAGAAATCTGGTCTTGTTCCAGCAAGCTATTTTCTTGTGCCGTTCCCCCCCCCCTTTATGCATTTATAGCACTCTAGAGCTTTCAGAGTTCTTTGCTTGCATATTATTCTATGATTCTATGATTCTTTACAACAACCCTGCAAGGTCGGCTGGTATGATTAGGCTCATATTGCAGAGAGCTGAATAAGAGAACAGTGACTTTCCTAAGACCATCTAAGGAAGGCCAAACAAGACATGTGATGGGAGATCTGTGATTGGATCTCCTGACATCTTTTTCTTTAAAATTGTGGTGAGAGGGTAGAGCCAGCTTCAGGGGCTGGCAGCATTAGGCATCAGCTGAGGTCCACACCCTGGAGCCGTGCTGTTGCTCCTCCTCCATCTCGATTTTCACCTGCTTCCTTATTGTCTTGCTACCTTTTCACCTGCCCTCTCCAAGCATGCAAACACTCTGTCAAGGTTTCCCTTATGACCTGGACCCCCTGAGCAACCCCTTAAGGATCTCTTGCATTCTTAAGAGTCCCACTTTCCTTCTTCTAAACTTCCCCTTCCCAGTAATGTGGGGTTTAGGCTGTAGACATGGGGTGACTGACACTCAAGACACAGGGTTTAACCACAACAGTTTACTAGCAAATTAAAATAAGCAAATCACAACCAAAGGTATTTACACCATACAGCTGAGTGATACAAAAGGCATTAAGAGAAAATAAAAGTTGCAAAATGCAAATTCCTTTACCCTAGCTGTCCTTAGACTTTTCTAGTCTGCTTCTTCCTGCTCACTCTTCAGACTCTGCCCTCACTTCAGGCTCTGGCTGTCTCTGTACTTACTGGCTCTCTCGCTCTCTTTATATACCCTCCTGTCAGGGATGCTTTGATTTAGATTCCTGCATTGAACAGGGGGTTGGACTCGATGGTCTTGCAAGCCATTTCCAACCCTACTATTCTATGATTCTATAATTCCTCCCTCAAAACCGGAAGTACTGCTTCAAATCTGAAGAAATTAAATTTAAGTGGAGAAATGAAACTGACACTCAACTGGAGAAATGAAACTATTCCTCTCAGGGTTACCCCCTCCCAAGAGAAAACGTCAGGCCTCTAAGCCTGACCATATTTCCCTTTGCCTCTGTAGACCTCAAACCTTCACACATGTTCAGACAGAAGTGAGGAGATGGAGCAGTACCGTCCAGTTGCTCTGCACTCTCCTTGGGTGCCTGCACAGATTGGGACCAGAGGGAGTGTGCCAGTAAGTGGACAGTGGTGACAAGGGCAAGGAGGAAGTAGGCCAACTCAGAGAAGGGGACCTACTGCAGGCATCTTGCCCAAGAGCCTCCCCACTCCCCCAAAAAAACCCTGGAGCTAGCACTGGTGTAGGGAGCAGGGTTTAGCCCTTTTCTCCATGCTGTGTTCCCAACTTAAATTACTTCCCCAAAACTCCTCTTAGCCAGGTTACCTGAAGGAGCATCTCCTCTGATATTTACCTACCTGGACTATAAGGTCATCATCCAAAGCCCTAGTCCAGGTGCCCAGCCAAATGATGCCAGGCAGGTAGCTACAAGAGGCAGGGCCTTTTCAGTGGTGGCACCCAAAATGTGGAATACCCTCAAAGAGGCTTCCCTGGCACCTACATCATGGTCTTTGGGGCATCAGGTGAAGACCTCCTTATTCTTCCCAACATTTGAAGAACTCTTTTAGGGTGCAATCCTATGGGGATAGTCAGCCACCTCTGAACTCGGAAGCGACTGACAATCCAATACAGGGTGGGCAGAGAGAATCTTCTCCTCTGTGCTCCAGCCACCTTGCATTTGCAGCTAGATGGCTGATTTTGGCTGTCTAGCCAGGGCACCTTGGAGCGGGGGGGACCCCGGACGGTGCATAGGAAGTGTCATAATGGTGCTTCCGTCATCCCCTCCCCACCACACCCCCAGGAATGCCCCCTTTTCAGCCATTCTGTGCTGCTCTTACTGGTGAGGAGCTGGGGATGAACCATGGCAGCTACGAGGGGGGGGGGGAAGGGAGTTGGTTTTCTGGGAACCGACCTCAGAGCACTGACTCCGAGCTCAGTTCCCAGAAAACGAAAAATCCTATGGCCACCCAGATGCTGTCTAGCAGCCATAGGATTGTGCCCTTAGTACAATTAGACCTTTGCACTGTTTTATTCTTTTGCTGGTAGTTTTACCTGATTTTTATTCTGTGCTACACTGTTTTCAACCCCCTGCCAGTTATTTTACTTTGCGCTGTTTTATTTAGTGTTCTTTTATTATACTTTTAGTGCGATTTTATATATTATGTTTTTAATTTAATTTCCCTGTATACCTCCTAGGGACCATTGGTTATTGGGCAGACTAAAAATGTAATAAATAAATAATCAAGCCGTGGGAGCGGGGAAGGAGACAGATACAATGTAGGTGCCTGTCTTTCTCCTCTTCCATGGCTAATCAAAACTTTGGCTGGGGAAGGGGGTAGTTTAAGCTGAGGATCCAAATCAGGTGGGGGCAGTGGAGGCTGGTAGCGCTGATATCAGTGGGGCGGTGACTCGGCTCCAGGTTTCAGTCAGAACCAGTCAGAACTCTATAGGAGGCAGCTCCTGTAGAGTTCTGGATAGCTCCTTTAGAGTTCTGACTGGTTCTGATTGAAATCTGGAGTGGATTCACTGCGCCACTGACATCAGAGCCACCAGTCTCCCCTGGCTGACGCTTGCAGCTCCTTTGAACCAAAGAAGACTGTTGTGGAGATCCCATCATGGATCTTCCATCCTACATTTTGTCCAACCCTGTTGAATGTCTGAAGTGAGATTTTGACTAGAAGCTTTCTGACTCACTGTTCACAGCTCCCACTCTTAATGGCTGCACCAGCCCTCAGGAAGTGGTGTATGTAAGGCTTAATTTGAGCCAAGATGTGCCCAGACTGCTCCCTCAAACACAGAAAGAAACAATGAAGAATGTCACTGAGCTGGTGCAGAGTGCGTTTTGCTCGGCACCAAGTATCCACAGCCAAGCTCTACGGTTAAACCAGTGAGCCTTGAATAGAAACAACATGTTCCATGAGTTTGCAGCATCAAATATTTATTGCTTCTAAGATGAATTATAGTTGCCTGATGGAGAAGAACAAGAGAATCTTTCCGATTTTGTTTAGGCATTGAGTACTGTGGGCGAATTTGGCCAGTGCGCAAGTATGCATATATCCAGCGGGCTTGAGTTGACACCCATTGTTAGATTCAAGGGGGCACTGTGCTGAAGAATATACTGGAGGCTCAGCTCTGTGACCCACGACCTGTGCACCACATCCTTCCTTGCTATCTAACAGCTGGGAGAATAGATGTCAAGAAATTGTGACTTGCTAAAGGCTGCCCAAAAGACTTGTGGGGAAGCCAGCCAAGGCAAACACTGACACACCGACAACAATACCTATAACACAGCCGACTTCAACCTGGCACCTTCCAGATGCGACTACCAATCCCATAATCCCCAGCCAGGTTGGGGAAGGCTGCTATGACACCTGTCGATAGGTTATTCATTCATTCATTCATTCATTCATTTAATATCCTGCCTTTCTGCTAGAAATGGCACTTAAGGCGGCTAACAGTAATAAAATACAGGTTAAAAACCTGCTCCTCTCGGAGTCGGCCAAGTACATTTCTCTGTATTGAGAGACGCATGGAATTCTGTGCCTCTGTCAGTGGAGAGAAAAGCTCAAATGGGCAGGGCCAGATGATGTCAATGGGTGTGGCCATGGCCACTGGTGTCACCCAGTCTTCAGAGGGCCTGGTGGGGGGCAATCCAACCCAGTCACCCCGCCTCCCCCGCTCCAACCTAGTTCTGTGCCCCTGCCCTATGTTCTATTGTAACTAAGCATGCAACCAAGCCTGAATGTGTGTAACTGAAAAAATCGTATATTATTTCCCTGTTTACTGCCCACTGCCCCTTCCTTTTTTAGACTGTAGGCTGCTTGGGGCAGGGAGCTGCCCTCTTGTACTCTGTAAAACACCATACACACTGATGACTACTGTTAGTGTGTGTATGTAGTTCAAAGTGGTAACCAACGTTGATACACCTGAAGAAGAGTTCTGTATAATTCAAATATTTACTTCTGTTTTTAACGTTAATCTGTCCAATCAAAGGTTTCACCTTACTTCCTTTATCTTAACGTATCTAGACAATTTTGTAGGCAACCAGTTTTTGGATCACAACTCCATAATCCCCAGCCAGTCTGGTCAATGGTCAGGGATTAGGGGAGTTACAGTCCAAAAATCTGGATGGAAGCAGGTTCCATATCACTGATCATGGCTTTTACATATACAGGGTGGCCCAAAAGTAGGTATACAGTTGTTTAGAATGTTGATGGCTGGGAGGGGGGAGAATTTTCAGTCTTCCAGTACTGCTTTAGAATCCACTTTCTTTGTTCTTGACTCAAGTTCGCTGCCATAATTCACAATATCAGTAAAAAAAAATAACTAAACAACTAAACAACTGTATACCTACTTAAGGGCCTCACTCCCCTCACTCTCTACACTTAACTAATTTAACTGTCACTCCCTGTCACTCACTCTTCTGAACTGTCATTCTGACTCCACCCACACATCTTCTACTCACACGTTCTCTCCCCCTCCCATCAACATTCTAAACAACTGTATACCTACTTTTGGGCCACTCTGTGTGTGTGTGTGTATATATATATATATATATACACACACACACACACACACATCTCCTGTTCTTGGGCCTTTATAGCAGGGGTGCAGAAATAATCTTCGACAGGGGGCCAAAATGCCCCCCACACTAGGTGACATCAATGGGTTTGGCCAAGCACACTGAGGTCACTGCCCACCCACGTTCACTTTCTTGGAGATCCTCCCTCAGCACGGAGAAAGGGACTTGGTCGGCACACGAAGGAAGACTCGGAGATAACCACAGGAATCCTCCAGGAGACAGTGAACCCATGGCAGCTCCACCGGCCAGATTGGGGAGCACAGCAAGCTACTTTAGGTCTGCTGAACGGAGGTGCCACACCCCTGCTTTATAGCCTGATAAACGATTATTAAGCAGGTGAGCTTTTTTCCCTCACGTCTCCTGCCAGGAAAAGCTTCTCCTGTTAAATGTGAATGTGCTAGGGTGTGGTAAAAGCCATGCAGGGCCAGAGCTGGAAACACGGTTACCTATAGCGCCTCATGCCCCAGACCTGCACCTCACGTCGTGTACAGAAGTCCTAGCAGCTTCACTTGGATCAACAGGACTGGCGGCAAGGAACAGCCCGCTGCCCCGAGAGCCAGGAAGCACAAAGGGTGGAAATATTGGCTCTGAAAGAGTGAATTCTACCATATTCAGAAACCCATTAATGAGTAACCCATTCATCTGATACCGACAACAAATACTGTTTGCAAGTATTTGGCGGGCAGCAATTCAATAACACCATTCCATGTTATCTGTTAATCACGTAACACAAACATTTATGAAACTACATTTTTGAAGGCTTTTAAAGGTGTATTTAAAATGTGTTTGGCATTGAAGGCTTATCTTTGCAAGCTCACATATGCCGATAAGGGCCACAGTGGAGCGCTGCCCTCCGGGAGCCAGCTCAAAGCCTGTCTGTGCCAAAGATATTTCATTCTCTCAGGTTGGAATAACAGCACCGAGGAGCAGCTCACATGCAAGGGAAAGCTGATAAAGGAATCTCTTTGAAGGGGCATGGTGGTTCACTATAGACCAGGGGTGTCTAACCCTTTTCTGCCCATGGGCTGAATTCATTTTCGGAGAAGCTCTCAGGGGATGTATCCCAGTGGTGGGTGGAACCAAAGGCGAAGGGGCAGGACTAAAGGTGAACAGGGCAGGACCAAAATTAAAGGTGAACAGGGCAGGACCAAAACTACCAGCATATTGTAGCTTAAAGCTCTTCCTGCCTGTAACTAAGGCCTAAGAGAGGTATTTCAACTCGTGCTGTGCCAAAAAAAGTCCCACTTTTTTTCAACCGCTCTCATTCGACTGGATAGAAAAGAAATGACTTTTGAAAAGAAATTCAAAGGAGGAGAAATTTCAGAGAAATTCTCATGGGTTGGATTTGAGGTTGTTGTGCTTACCTTACTTATGAGGAGGCCGAGGAGTGCGCATGAGTGTCCTGTCTGTCAGGAAGGATGTGTAATAGAGAGAGAAAACACACACAGCACGCTCGGCCACCTTGCAGGGATTAGGTAAGCGCAAAAATACCAAGGCCGAAATGCACTGGGCTTCTTACAATAAATTCGATTGGATAGAAAAGAAATTGCTTTCCAAAATAAATTCAAAGAAGGAGAAATTTCAGAGAAATTTGCATGGGTTGGATTTGGGGTTCTTGTGCTTACCTTACTTATGAGGTGGCCGAGGAGTGCGCATGAGTGTCCTGTCTGTCATTATACAGTAATCTCTGTGGCAGCCTATAGCCTCCTCAGCTTCCCACACTTCAATTAAGCTATCATGAGGAAGACATCATGAGGTCTTCCTCCCATGGGGCTTTTTCAGTCCAGAAAATGCAGGTGGCCTGGGAGGCTGCAGAGCAATGGAAAGTGTGTAATAGAGAGAGTGCACACAGCACCCTCAGCCACCTCACAGTGATTAGGTAAGCTCAAAAATGCCACCAAAAGAAATTCAAAATTCTACCTCAAAAAAGTGGAAGCCTCAGAACAGTTGATGCTGTTGCCACCTACAGAAGCAGTGCAGTAAAACAAAAACCCTGAGGAAAAAAGAACCTGTGGTACAACCCCTGCCAGCAGTGAGCCCTCTCTGTGAGAAACTGTCAGAGAATTTCTCCTCCCCTAGGAGAAATTCGGTGAAATTGTCCCCCCATTTTCTCTGCCCACAAATAGGCTGGAGAATTCTGAGGCCATGTGTGTATAGCTCTAATTTCAACCTTTTAGAATAGGGAAAAGTACACAAAAACCAGAAAACCACCCAATTATTGGTGGTCGGGGACCAGGGGTGGGACCAGGGGTGGGACCAGGGGAAGGGTGCTTGGCCACCTGGGGAACAATTAAACATCATGAAAAACAAACAACCCACGGGCAGATACAGCACAACCCTAAATGTGCCTCTTCAGAAATATGTCTCATTGAATCCAACAGGGCTTATACTGCCAGGTAAGTGAATACAGGATTGCAGCCTTTAAAGAACACTTTGAAACAGCAGCACTTCAATCTTAGTAACCTCCAGGTTCAGTTGACAACAGAAGAGATCCCAGGATTAAGACACCCTGGATCAAGCAGACAGGGGTAGGCACTCCAATGCCCTCCAGACGTTTTGGACGACAGCTCACAGCATTCCTGACCATTGGCCATGTTGTCTGGGGCTGATGAGAATTGAAATCCAAAACATCTGGAGGGTACCGGGTTGGGGAAGGCTGAGCTATATGGAATTACTAGGTTATTCAGAATCTCCATGTTCAGGGGCAGTATATCTCTGAATACCATTTTTTGTGGGACAAATAATAGAAGAGGCTGTTGCCTTCATGCCACTGGACAGCTGGACTAGATGCATCCTTGTGTGGAAATAGCGATGGCAGGAAAATGGAAACCCTGCGGGGTTTAAAACAGTAAGTGCAGAGCTAATTAACAGCTCTGAATGCATCAGAGTGCTTTGGGCGCAAACAAGGGTCACAAGGGAATCTTGCCTAGCAGCCAGGTTTCCTTTTAAGTTCTCTTAAGTTTCCTAAATAAGTTTCCTTTTAGCCGAGGTTTCTTGTGTATAAAAAGACTAGCATGTTCAACAGTAGTGGTGGTGGTGGTGGTGGTGGTGGTTTCATTCTGTTAGAAGCCTGGCCTAATTTGCTCTGATGTTTATGCTTCTGGCTGCTCAGCCAGGGGACTGTTTATGACTCAGAGGGCTGGTTTTCACGATCAAGCAAACCACCATGGCTTATTTAAGCCACAGTGGGCTGAAGCATGTGCAGGAAGCCATTTTGAATATTAAACAGGCCACCACAGCTTGTCATGTCATCTGAACTCAGCAAGGGTGGAGGGCAGGCTGTTGGCATGGGTAACAAACAACCTGTGGGCTGTTTTTTATGGGTGGTTTGTTAACCACACCAACAACCCACCCTCATCTGGTTCAGACAACACAACAAGCTGCATAAGAGAGATCTTTTTATATCTTAATTCTTAAACTGCCCAATTGTATATCTTTGCAGCCTATTTATACTGAAAAGCTAATTCCAGTACTATACAATTTGGAAATATAATAATAATTCTAATGATGATGATGTAAAGAGTTCAGATTTCTCAAACTTGGATTAAAATGATGTTCTTGAGATTCCTGCCCCCCTCCCTTCAGCTTCACCTCAGCTCTTAGAAGAGACTGTACTCATTTGTATATTACAGCATGCAAAATTATTATAATTAGGCCTGTGCTAGCACTGAGGCTGGGCCACATCCACACACAGGCACATTATTTCACCAGTCACCCTTTTGAGTGTTTGCATTCATTTACTTCCCCCAAAATCATGGGACACAATTTGTCTGAACATATGCTCTTCCTGATAAGCCTTTGACAGACCTGGGAATAAATTGGTTTATTCACAATGAAAGCTTTCTTTATTATTATTTAAGGGAAAGGAAGGGATACAAAGTGGAGAGGTGAGGACTGATGGATGAATCCATAGGCAAATAATAAAATAATGCATAGGCAACAATGCATGTGGCCCATTCCAGCAAATCATCTCTTAGATCCACCTAAGCAATCAAAATTGGTGCCTGCCAAGTGGACAGCAATTAAAATGTTCACCTTGAGTTTCTGTTTACATATTCATTGATTTCCAGAATTACAGGCATCAGCTGCATTTGCTGACAAATAAGAAAGACTAAACATGAACAGAAGGCAAAAATGAGGAGACCGCCCAAGGTTATCCTTTAGCCCACTCACACACACCGAGAGAAAACAACTTTATGGCCAGAAAGAAACATTTTTAGGCCTCATTTACACAATCAACGTCCCCTTATTACACCTGGATTAACAACTACTGAGCAAGTTCAGGAGGAGAGTACTGGTCAACCTTTGCACTAATGTGATTTCCCGGGAGTTTCCTGGCATGGATAATAGGCTGATCCTGCTGCTAGCACCACATTATTTTTTAAATAATAATAAATCAAATAAAATGCTGTGAAAAAGCCACAGTCCCATAGGGCAAGATGCACCGCAGTCAGACCTCAGAGTAGTTTCATGCGGATCCCAACCTAGTTTAAACCCCACCCACTTTGGAGCACACTCCGCCCACTTTGCACTCCAGGCCCTGCCCACTGCTGGAATGTGGACCCCGACAGGTTTCGACCAAGGAAATGGAGACCCCAACAGGAAATAGGTCCCCAGCCCAGCTAAAGACTTTCCCAAGTTCCAGGAGCACACTCGTGTTGACAGATATAACATGCCGATTTGGCGTTCATGGGTCTAGTGTACAACAATGTCTGTGCTAGTCTCAGCATTTTTTTGCAGCATTGGTCACAATCACAGGAATTTCTGCCAGTGATATCCACCTATGCCCAGTTCACACAGCACATTTGTCCATGCAAGCAAGTGCTCAGGGATGTTATGATTACATCTGCCTTAGGGCCATCATTTTTTTGTTTCTGATCTTCCACACAGGGGGAAAAAATGCTGTGTTCACATTGTCCCCATGCTCTCCATCTTTGCCTTTAAAGTTGTGTTCCCCTCCCAGCTTTCTTCCCTCATTTCATTTATTATATTTCTATACCGTCCCATAGCCGACGTTCTCTGGGTGGTTCACAAAAATTAAAAACCATTAAAATACATTATATAAATTATAAAACCGTTCACATTACGACATAGAACAAACAGCACACACAATAACAACATATATCTAAAACAATTTAAAAACGATCAGCCAAAGACAAGAGACTCATTATACGCTGCCAAATGCCTGAGAGAAGAGGGCAGTTTTAACCTGGTGCTGAAAAGATGACAATGTTGGCGCCAGGCAGGCCTCATCAGGGAGATTATTCCATAAATGGGGAGCCACCACTAAAAACAGAACAGACCACGGAACAACGGACTGGTTTAAGATTGGGAAAGGAGTACGACAGGGCTGTATACTCTCACCCTACCTATTCAACCTGTACGCAGAACACATCATGCGACGTGCTGGGCTTGATGAAGCCAAGGCTGGAGTTAAAATCGCTGGAAGAAACATTAACAATCTTCGATATGCAGATGATACCACTTTGATGGCTGAAAGCGAGAAGGAGCTGAGGGACCTCATGATGAAGGTGAAAGAAGAAAGTGCAAAAGCTGGGTTGCAGTTAAACCTCAAAAAAAACAAGATTATGGCAACCAGCTTGATTGATAACTGGCAAATAGAGGGAGAAAATGTGGAGGCAGTGACAGACTTTGTCTTTCTGGGCGCAAAGATTACTGCAGATGCTGACTGCAGCCAGGAAATCAGAAGACGTTTATTTCTTGGGAGGAGAGCAGTGACAAATCTTGATAAAATAGTGAAGAGCAGAGACATCACACTGACAACAAAGTTAAAGCAATGGTATTCCCCGTAGTAACCTCTGGCTGCGAGAGCTGGACCATAAGGAAGGCTGAGCGAAGGAAGATAGATGCTTTTGAACTGTGGTGCTGGAGGAAAATTCTGAGAGTGCCTTGGACTGAAAGAAGATCAAACCAGTCCATACTCCAGGAAATAAAGCCAGACTGCTCACTTGAGGGAAGGATATTAAAGGCAAAACTGAAGTCCTTTGGCCACATCATGAGAAGACAGGATACCCTGGAGAAGATGCTGATGCTAGGGAAAGTGGAAGGCAAAAGGAAGAGGGGCCGACCAAGGGCAAGATGGATGGATGATATTCTGGAGGTGACAGACTCAACCTTGGGGGAGCTGGGGGTGGCGACGGCCGACAGGAAGCTCTGGTGTGGGCTGGTCCATGAAGTCACGAAGAGTCGGAAGCGACTGACCAAATAAACAACAAAAACCACTAAAAAGGCCTTCTCCCTTGTTGTTACCCTCCAAGCCTCCCTTGGAAGAGGCTCCCAAAGGAGGGCCTTAGATGTAGAGCGTAGCATACAGGTCAGTTCATGCTGGGAGAGGCGTTCCGTCAGGTACTGTGGTCCCAAGCTGTGTAGAGCTTTATAGGTCAAAAGCAGCACTTTGAATTGGGCTCGGAAGCATATAGGCAGCCAGTGCAAGCTGGCTAGAATCGGTCTTATATGTTCAGACCTTCTGGTCCTCGTTATCAGTCTGGCTGCCGCATTTTCACAAGCTGCAGCTTCCAAACCATCTTCAAAGGCAGCCCCACATAGAGTGCACTGCAGTAATCTAACTTGAAGGTTACCAGAGCACAGACAACTGAAGCCAGGATATCCCTGTCCAGATATGGGCGTAGCTGGGCCACCAACCAAAGCTGGTAGAAGACTACTTGACCTCTAGTGACAAAGATGCCTCCAGAGGACCCCTAAACTACAAACCTGCTCCTTCGGGGGAGTGCAACCCCATCCAGAACAGGTTGAACACTCTCCATCCGGTCAGCCAAACCACCCAACAACAGCATCTCAGTCTTGTCTGGATTGAGTTTCAGTTTATTAGCCCTCATCCAGTCTGTTGTTGCAGCCAGACACCGATTTAGCACATCCACAGCCTCACCTGAAGAAGATGAAAAGGAGAAATAGAGCTGTGTGTTATCAGCATACTGATGACAATGTGCCCCAAAACTCCAGATGACCACGCTCAACGGTTTCATGTAGATGTTGAATAACATGGGAGATAAAACCGATCATGATTTATATATGCCTGTTACCACTGCTGCTCCAATTCTTACCAGCCTGAGATTGCCTTTACATTAAAGAAAAACCCGCAGCCCTCCCATTGTGGAGCCTTTCTGCATTTTGAGCGCGCTCCCAGACAGCGACCATGTGATTGCTGAGAGGGGAAGCTTTTATTTTTCAAAGCTCCATAGAACTCAATGAAACAGCGCCATCTAGTGGCTGTTTTAATTGTGTAACATTCCGAGTTTAAAAAGATAGTTCATTAGTTCCAAATCTTTTTGAGACAGAATAACCATGAAATACCTCTGGATGTGCCCTCGAGGTTGACGACATCATGAAAAGGACCCGCCAACTTCCATGGGTGAGCAATCTCAATAGCAGGATAAAAGTTCCATGTGAAGGAGCCCTTAGTCACCCAAAGATTTCCTGCTCCCTTGAGCAATGGTACTCATTCATCCTAGCCGCTTCCTTTGCCCAGAACTATCTCCCAGATCCCCAGCCTGATGCCACTTCTGTTGAAATTTGTCTTCAAAATCCACTTCCATGATGCTTTTGGCTTAATGACTTGCTGAATTCCAGCTTCCTCACTTGATCAGGCACAGATACAATATGTATGTATGTATGTATGTATGTATTTATTTAGCACCATCACTCTGCATGTTGCTTTACAGAGTACAAGAGGACAGGTCAACATAGGGGACACAGAGGGAGGGGAGGGAAGACATGGATAAACAGGGAAGCAATGTGCAATAGTTCTTCAGTGGCATGCACTTAGGCTTAGAGCTAAACTAAATGCTACAATAAATACATTGCCCTCATTTTTTAATTTCCAAGTAAGCATGTAGAGCCCCAGTCCAGACTGAGACCACCACACACAGGCTAGGGAGGGTTAAACCTTCCCACCCAGCTGCTTCCCCCCTTAAATTATCCCCACCCCACCCCACACAGGAGCTAAGGAAAGAAAAAATCCATTGGCACAAATGGGTTCCCCCCCCCCCCGTTTTTATCCTCCATGCGGAAGAATTTAGGGGGGAGTAAATGGGAAGCTTTAGACCTCCCCTACCCAGACTGGGCGGGGGGCATGCTTACTTGGAAGTAAAAGCCAAGGATCATCTGCATACTATGCATTTAACATAGCATGTGGTTTCACCCTTAGTTACAGTTTGAGTTACAGCAGGGCATGGGAACTAGGAGACTGTGCCAAAGGCATCACGGAAAGCCATGAATATCTGTGCAAAATGTTGCAGGAAAGGTCTCCTGGCAAATGAGTAATTGCTTTGGCTCACAACTCTTTCCTACAAAATCAAAGACTTAAAGGCTGGTCTTCTTAGGGCAGCTTATCTTGAGTTCTTCTATTCCGCATGGTCAGGGAAATGGAATATATATATATATATATATATATATATATATATATATATATCTCGTCATTTTATGGCAAGTACATGTCATTAACCTCCAAAGGTCAAGAAGGCACACACACTGCCTCCCTTGCTGGGTGGTTAGTCACTCTGCATCCTACCGAAAAGCTGTAGAAATTGAGTTTCTATGAAACAGTTCTGAACTGGTTTGTGCTGCCCATCCAGCATTTCTCTTCTGTGCCTGATATAATCTCACTCATAAAATAGTACATCTTTCCACTGGTCTTGGAGATCCGTGGGAGGGCACCATGTTCAAGATCCTGCAAGAAAGAACAGTTTTGCTCTCTTGTCCTTCTAAGATGCATCCCACACATACATACAATTGTTCCATTCCACTACCCATACCGCTACAAGTGGGTGTCTTTAGCCAGCTTATGCATGAGAAAGCAAACTTCGCAGGGGGCACGCAAAATAAATAGAGCTCACAGGACACAGTGGGAGGGGCTCATAGTAGGAGGGTCTGTGGCTCAGTGGTAGAGTACATGGTTTGCATGCAGAAAGTCCCAGGTTCAATCTTGTCATCTCCAGGTAGGACTGGGAAAATTGTCCCTGAAACCCTGGAGAGCCACTGCCAGTCAGCGTCAATGGTACTGGGCTAGAGGGACCCATGGACTGACTCAGTGTAAGGTGTCTTCCTATGTGCTGAACATCCCTGAGTCACAGGGTGAGCCTTGCTTCCTGTGTTTTAGAGCTTTTCTATACGAGGCATTTATCATGCACTCATCATTCCCTACTCGCAGTTGTTTATGGCTTCTTTAGATGACGTCATGACCATCCAGTTTTGCTTCTGTTTGTAAACAGCACTCTCCGTGAGTTTTTTTGGAGCAAGGAAAATGGGGTATTATTCCTGATGGCGAAAGAAAGCATGATTTCCTCTTATGTATTTGCACTATTCCATTATGCCACTGTGCCACCTAAAGGTTCTGTAGCAGAAAAGGAAGTGCTCCTTGTGTAGTGCTCAGATCTCAATTCTACAATGAAACTGAAAGTAGATGCAGCAGATTTACAGCCTCACGCAGAAAAGCCCTTACAAGAGAAATGACAGGCGTGCATTTAAAACACTGCCACTCTTTCCTTTCCCTTCATACTTCAAGAGAGATGGACACCGTGTGCATGTACATTTTTATAACGATTGTTATTTTTACTGCAAGGGATTGGAAGGGAAACTTCTGGGTAGCTAACCACTGAGTGGTAAACCTGGAGTGCTTCTACTTGAAACAGCTCTAAAAAAAGAAAAGAAAAAAAGTTACATCTGTCTTCACCCACAGATTAGCCAACGTAATATTGTCTGGCTTATTTACATTAAAACACACCCACATCATAAATGCTGCCACAGTAATCAAGATGCTAGAAGAGACCCAAAGCACAGCCCACTGGGAAATTGTCTTGCTCAGGTCCCACTGAATGGAAGCTGTGGAACAGCATATGTATTGTGCAGCTTCCATTTACTCCAATGGGATTTGACCAAGAGAACTTCCCAAGTCAACTCAACCTCAGTTGATCTATCAAAAGAACATAAGAAGAGCCATCTGGATCAGACGAAACACCTATGTAATCCAGCATGCTGTTCCCACAATGGCCAACCAGATGCCCCAATAGGAAGCCCACAAGCAGGACATGAGTGCAACATCACCCTCCCACTCATGTTCCCCAGCAACTGGTGTACATAGGCCTACTGCCTCTGATACTGGAGGTAATATACAGCCATCAGGACTCATAGAATGATAGAATAGTAGGGCTGGAAGGGGCCTATAAGACCATTGAGTCCAACCCCCTGCTCAATGCAGGAATCCAAGTCAGAGCATCCTTGACAGATGGCTGTCCAGCTTCACCTTGAATGCCTCCAGTGTGGGAGAGCCCACCACCTCCCGAGGTCATTGGTTCCATTGTCGCATTGCTCTCACAGTCAGGAAGTTTCTCCTGATGTTCAGCCGGAATCTAGCTTCCTGTAACTTGAGCCCATTATTCCGTGTCCTGCACTCTGGGATGATCGAGAAGAGATCCTGGCCTTCCTCTTTGTGACAACCTTTCAACCTCTGTGACTAGTAGCCACTGATAGCTTCCTCCTCCAGAAATTTGTGTAATCCCATCTAAAGCCCATTTATAGCTACTTCAGACACTGGTTGTTCATCATAATGGGAATGAGCTGTGATGAACCTCAGTCTTGGATGCCCCTCTGTCCTAGGGGTGTACCACTTACTGTTCTGGTCCAGGACGTCCGCGGGGGGGGGGGAGGCGATCTGTCCCTCCCCCTGTAATCCTCCCCAGCTGGCTCCGGTCTGCAGCAAGTCCGCAGAGCCGCCAGCTGGGCCCGTCCGCAGCTGAACTTCCATCCACACCGGTCTGCAACCGCAAATGGCATCTGGCGTAGCAGATGCCATTTGCGTCCCGGCTTTAGCCGTGATAGGCTACGTAAATCTTTATTACGTAAAAAGATGTACGTAGCCTATCACGGCTAAAGGAGGGACACAAATGGCATCCTCTACACCGGACGCCATTTGCGACCGCAGACCAGAGCAGCGGATGGCAGTGGACGGACCGGACCAGCCGACGGCAAGTAGGGTCCGTCCGGGGAGAATTCGCGGGGTGGCAGAGGGGAGTGCTCCATTCCACCATGGACTCTATGTCATTTGAGTCCATGGCGGAATTCTCCGCCTTCCCTACTCTGTCCCCTCCCCTCCTCTGGTGCAGCAGAACCATGACACCTATAATATGCCTCCACCAGCTGTCACACAGCAGCAGCCATTCTATGAGGGTGCAGTGGAGGGAGAGATAGGAAGCAGGACTACCCCATCAGCTCTGCTCAGAGAGACCAGCAACTTCTGGCTCTTCCGCTCCTGGAACTGTTTCAATTCTAGCTGGTCTTTACAAGAACTTTATAATTAAGAGCTACTGGTTGAGTTTGCGTCTTCTTTTTTCCTCCTCCCTCTCAGTTCCTTTTCCTTTTGTGTTGTTAGATTGTAAGCCTGAAGGCAGAGACACTGTTGTTTCTGTTCTTTTTAAGCCACTATTTTTCAAAGCCTTCAAATAAATAAATAAAATCTTATTGTTACCTTGTCTACCTTGCAAGGGATATTGTAATGGGAATTGTTGAGATCATTTATCTAGAGATAATGTATCTAGACTGAACATTTAGGAAAAGTGCTAAATAAATATCTAAGCATTATTATTAAGGGTTGGGCAAGCAAATACAGGAAATTCCGTATGCCCTGGGAAGATGCTAGTATCGTAGCGCTGCTGGTCTAAACAAGAAGGAAGGAAGGAAGGAAAAAAGGAAGGTATTTTCTTGTAATGTGTACATGCAGCCACTAGGGGAGTTTCTGCTTTGCATGTTTCCACTCTGTCCTTCCCAGGTTTCTGGAGAGTCCTTCTGGCTCAAGCCACAGTGTGGTAGTTTAGTTTGTGTATTGTCCTCAGGCCTGTAACCAAGTCACCTGTAGCCCCTCTGTAGCAGAGGAGCCTAGAGATCCATCATGTTTTGCTTAGGTTAATTATTGGTGCAATTTCCTTGCTAGTGGGCCTCTGAGCATGTGAGATGAGTCAAAGATTGATAGCGCACCCGCAGCACATTCCATGCTAACGAAGGCTAGTATCTTATCAGGGCCTAGGATGTGCCTGAGAAATGAGACTATGTTTATGCCGAGTTACAGGTGGCTGTGCTGGGAAAGGTCTGATTGTTTTCCTTCTGAGCAAGCACTGTTAGTCTATGCTGGGAATGAACGCGAATTAACGCTTGCTTCTGTCATGCTGCCTCACTGCTGACATGTATGGTATAAAACCCATTTTACCCCATGGCTCTGGGTTTAGAGAAGCTGTCTGATCCAACCATTAGGCACACCTGTGTGCTGATTGTACTCAGTAAAGTACTCCTTGTAAGTAAACCTGGATCTGATTTATCATTATCTTGGCACCGCTAAATTAAGGGACCTACTGCAGGGGCAATACAGTTTGCTAAAGCTCTTCTGAATAGTCTTCTTACATTACTGAAAGACCCACAAAGTGTTGGATAATAAGAACAAGTCTGCATGCTTCCAGCCACTAGGGGGAGATAGAGAATGTCCTGTAGCTTGATCAGACAGTTCCTACCTCCTACTTCCTCTTCCTTCTTCCTCTGCAGAAAACAAGAGCCATGTGGCTCTCTCATCCGGAAGGAAGCTTACTTAGACTCATACACCCAACGTTAGGGAATGCTTGCAATTAAACAGTGTTAGCCTTCTCTGACGATGTGTATAAAAGCACTAATAAAGTAAGTTGATTTGAACTTCTTTTAAACTGGCTCTAACCTGCGTTTATTGCCTCCAATACTAAATGCTGTGTTGCCATGCTTTCTCTGTATAAAGCAACTCTGCTGTAAGTCACAGACTTTCCTGGGGGTGGGGGAGAGCACTAGCTTGCAAAATCTGGTGACCACAGACAGCCTTCAAATTCTCATATAAAACACCAAAGACAGCACCATTCAACACAGAAAAAAATGAAACCCCATAAAATGTTGCATCCCTTCTGTCGTGTCGATACAAATGTCTAAAGTCCAAAACAGCATTGCATAGTGTTGAATAATGCAGCACTGTTTTGGACTTTTATCCATTTGTGCTGACCCAACAGAGAAGGATATGATTTAGCTCTTGGTAGTGAATTCCTGAACTGTTTTACAAATCGATAGCGTTTTGCATTAGAATCTGAAGCTCTATAAACATTGTCAGGGTTTGCAAGCCAGCGTTGCACCTTTTTCTCCTATGTGGCATTGCTGATCTGTCAAAGTGGTAAAACCTGGAAAGGACCTGGTGGTGCCGCTGGTATATTGCTCTTTCAAATACCAGTGGTCAATAGAGCTTAATAACCATTATTTCTCTGTTCACTGGACACAACAAACCATTATTATTGTTTATTACTATTTCATAGATGTATATACCACTGTCCTTATTTTAAAATATATCTAGGCGGCTATTTCTCTGTTCATTGGACACAACAAAACATTGAACAGTATTAAAAGGAATTGTCACAGAAAATGTCTTGCTTGCCTTGGTTTTCATTTGCCGGCTTTCTACCAAACATATTCTGCCATTTGCAATGTGGGCAAAGAAATCCAAACCCTTTACAGTTATTATAGTAATTACACACAGAAACGGTATTTCTATTAAGTGCACAAAATATTGCCTAATTCTCCGGTCCCCTCTACCACCTCTTTCCACGCCCTCCTGTGTTTCCCTGGTCCCACCCACCCACATTTTAAAAAGGAAAGGAAACTAGACTCATTTGTTCCCTAAGTGGAGGGGGGAGAAGAACAAATGGGTCCTTTTTTAGCCCCTGCTGCTGCCACCTCCCCACTTACCAGGCAACAGAAAAGGAACAAATGGGTCTCTTTTTCTTTCTTTTCTTCCTAAACTTTTAATAGAGTTCATTGGGCATGCAGGCTTCGCCCTGGAACCAGTGCTCCCAACCACGTCTGAAAAATGTTTTGAAAAATAGAAAAAGGAAGGGACCCGTTCGATCTCTTCCGATGCTGCTGCCTGCCTGATCAGCAGCAGCAGCACGTCTTCCCTTTCTTTTTTCTTTTAAAAATCTTGCCGCAGGGCAAGCAAAGCTCTACAGCGGCCTTCCCCAACCTGATGCCCTTCAGATGTTTGGGATTGCAATTCCCAGTATCCCTGACCATTGCCCAAAAGAAAAAAGGAAGATGTGAGGACTGCCCCCAAATGGGCACTGTTGTTTAGGGGACTCCCAGCCTCTGGGGTCCCAGGCCGGGTCTTAGCGGCACCACTGCCTGGCTTCATCAAGCTCCCTGCCTGCTCTCCTTGTAGTCCCATCCTGAAGCCAGCTGAAGATAGATCATACTGGGGAGGAAGGAATCCATATCTTACTTATTTTCTTTATTTATTTAATGTATATCCCAGCTTTCTTCCATCATGGAACTCAAGGTGGGTACGTGGGCTTCCCAGGTGGTCTCCCCTCCCAGCACTGACCGGACTCAGACCTGCTTAGCTTCAACAAGATGGCTGCCTCATGTGCCTTCAAGCCATGCCCTTGGACCTATCAATCTCCGGAAGCAGAGAAACAACACCTGTGGCACAGTCAAAGCCTTTATCGATTGGATCCAGGATGGAGTAGATACTGACACATGGAGAGTTGCCAACCAGTCACTCCAGAAGGCCTCTGTATCTTGGACAATGGCTCAAAGACAGCAGGGTAGCAAGTGTAGTGTCCCCTAAGGCACCAGCTTCATGTTAGGAATACCTTCACCTGCTGCACAGCTGTCATACAGCATTCGAGGGTGCCAGAGCCTGCCTGGGGCAAAACAGGTTGAAAATCCCATGGAGGAACAACCAGGAGCATCCCTGGACACCACTTCTAGTCATCATTATCATCATCATCATTAGTTTAATTTCTATACTGCCCCATAGCTGAAGTTCTCTGGATGGTTCACAACAATTCACACACAGAAAAAAAAAAAAAAAGACAAACACAACATTATACAACATTATAATAAAACATAGTCTAAAAATTGTTGAACATACAAAATTTAAAAACAGTTTAAATATCTAAAAACCATTTCTGCAAACCATCTCAATAACAGACCTGTTCAAGACGACTGACAGAAGTGCCCCATCATATGCCATGAAATGCCTGGGAGTAGCGGGCAGTCTTACCCTGGTGCCAAAAAGATGACAGTGTTGGCACCAGGCAGGCCTTGGTGGGGAGCTCATTCCATAGTTGGGAGCCACCACCAAGAAAGCCCTGTCCCTTGTTGCCAGCTTCTGAGCCTCCCTCAGAGGAGGCACTCGGAGGAAGGCCCCAGGTGTTGATTATAGCATCTGGATAGGTTTGTGTCAAGAGAGGCGTTCCATCAGGTATTGCTGTCCCAAGCTGTGTAAGCCTGTATAAGCTACAATCAGCACCTTGAATTGGGCTCCAAAACATTAAAAAAAGGTAAAGGTGTCCCCAACCAGTCCCCAAAAACATATGTCCCCAAAACATAGAAGCAGCCAATGAAAGTAGGCCAGAATTGGTCTTACACTCCCTTTTTCACCTGCATCCTTTCCCCCCTCCCCTTCCCCCTCCTTCTCCCACTATCTGAATCGTCCATTATCTTGCATTGATCTCACTCCTCTTCTTGTCACATTTACTCTTTTCACAGAGGAAACTGAAGCGGACCACAACAGGGTAATTTGATAGCTCATTATCTGCGATCTATCTAAAAACGGAAAAAAGGGCATTTAGTGCAGGAGACACGGGGTCATGTAAAGAGCCTGCCAACTTCTGTGAATGAGCGATCTCAATCGCAGGATAAAAGCTCAGTGTGAAGGAGCCCACAGGATAAGTTGCTTGAGGGTTTGTTGGGACTGTATAGTTTTTGCGTTGTTTTCTGCAAATTCCATTTAGCTCTGATTCTATTATTTATTTATTTATTTATTTATTTATTTATTTATTTATTTGGGCAAATTTGTGTTTCAGCTTGGGTGCCTGGGGGCAGCATCCTTCAGAACAGTTGAGAGAGAGAGAGTTATTGACTAATCTCCAGTCTGGTGGATCTACACATACAAGGCAAATGTTTGTTTGTGTTACATTCCTATACCGCCCCATAGCAGAAGCTCTCTTGAGTCTGAGGTACTCAACTAGTTGTTTCTCTCTTAATGCCAATAGGGAGAGGGGACCATTGGCAGGAAAAGATTAGCAGGAGCGGGGGTGGGGGATATGTAAACCTTCCCTTGCTCACCAAATAATGTCTGTAAATGGGGAAGGGCTGTGGTGTAGAGGCAGAGTGCCTGCTTAGCAGGCAGAAGGTCCCAGGTTCAGTCCCCAGCATTTCCAGTTAGGGCTGAGAGAGACTCCTGTCTGAAACTGGAGAGCCACTGTGAGTCACTAGGCAATACTGAGCTAGGACCAATGGTCTAACTTGGTGTAAGGCAACTTCCCCCATTCCCTCTAAAGTTGGTTTTAAATTCAGCCTTGGCAAATAAGAACATAAGAAGAGCCCTGCTGGATCAGACCAAGGGTCCATCTAGTCCAACATTCTGTTCACACAGTGGCCAACCAGCTGCCTGCGGGAAACCCCCAAGCAGGATAAGAGTGCAGCACCACCCTCCCACCCATGTTCCCCAGCAACTGGTGGACACAGGCATACTGCCTCTGATGCTGGAGGTAGCATTCAGCCAGCATCAGGACTAGTAGCCATTGATAGCCTTCTCCTCCACGACTTTGTCTAACCCCCCTTTAAAGCCATCCAAATTGGTGGCCATCACTACATCTTGTGGTAGCAAATGCCATAGTTTGACTATGTGCTGTGAGAAGAAGTACTTCCTTTAATCTGTCCTGAATCTCCCCCCAATCTGCTTTATGGGATGACCCCGGGTTCTAGTATTTTGAGAGAGGGCGAAAAATGTCTCCATACCCACATTCTCCACCCCATGCATAATTTTGTACACCTCTATCATGTCTCTCACCCTCCTTTTTTCCAAGCTAAACAATCCCAGCTGCTGTAACCTTCCCTCATAGGGGAGATGCAGGGTTGGGACACACGTTTGCCAGCATAACATGTCCTTTTGCCCTGACAAGCATGGAATGCAGTTGCGCACACCTCAGCTTCCCAACTGGGAAGCACTTTTAGCAAAACAAACCATTGCTTTGCACTTTGTAAGTGACCATGTAGTGTAAATTCTCACCACCACCACACTGAGCTCTGTGTGGAACTAACATCAGGTGTGACTCGGCTCTAAAACTGGGGATTCAAAATGTGGAAGACACACACATGTTTTGGGGATGGCAGAGTCTGTAGGTAGATGGTGCTCTCCTTTCCTTTCCCCCACCTCCATGGCTGCGAGGCCTTGATTACTCTTTAGTATAATGATAAACAGCCTCCTCTCAGACACACTCTTGAAATATGCAATAACAACCAAATATTAGCAATTCCAGCTGGCTTTGAAGCTGATGAGTGACCCCTGGTGGACAGTCATGTATAGGCCACCCTCAATGCTCTGTGTTATTAATCTTTGCATTCATTCGAATAATATTCTCCAGTGCCAGATTTCAGAACAAGCCAAGTAAGCTATGGCTTAGGGCCCCATGTTATGAAGGGACTCCAAATATGTTGGAAATAACTAAAAAGATGTATTATAATTGAAATTGCTTTGGCTTAAATATGTTGGAAAGTCTGGTGTGACTTACAGCAGAGTTGCCTTATGTAGAGAAAGTGTGGCAACACATGGAAGAATGCACTCAGCTATCTGGGTACCCACAAAAAAACAACCCACGCTCCCTGTTCAGTCATGGCTTCATTGCCCGATCATAGGCAAGTATCCTATCACCTCAATACCTCATCTGTAAAATGGGTATATCAGTGACCTGACTCGCATTTTTCATGCAGAAATATTAAAAGGCTGCAAAATACAATGCACATGAAAAGAGCTAATAGAACTGAGGAAATGTTCAAAAAGAAAAGCCCCATTAGCCCAATGGAAAGATTTGGGGGGGGGGGTTCTGAGTAGAGCAGCTCAACATTTCTCTGTATACCAAAAAAAAAAAAACTGTTGGCAATATTTTATATGAGGTTTAATATGAGGTTTAGACTCCTGGCAGCCTTCCCCCTCTGCAAGGGTGGGGGACCTATTAAAATGGTCCGTCCCCGGAGATTAATGGATTCCGATGGATTCCAGAGGGCTCTGGGGGATTTTCCTGCTGGTATGGCTGGTGCTCGTGTCGAAGCCCAGGTCGCTCTGTGGAATGCAGAGATGACTCGGGCGGTTGACACGATCGCACCCAAGCGCCCTCTCCCTCTGAGCAGAGCCTGGCCAGCTCCTTGGTATACACCTGAGCTGAGGGCAATGAAGCAAGAGGGGAGATGGCTAGAACGCAGGTGGAGGAAAACTCGTGCTGAGTCTGACCGAACACAGGTAAGAGCCCACTATCGAGCCTACTCTGTGGCGGTGAGGGTGGAAAAGAGACAGTTCTTTGCCACCAGCATTGCATCTTCTCAGTGTCGTCCAGCAGAGATTTTCCGAGTGGTCTGCGGCCTGTTACATTCTGGGCCAGGGAGAGAGACGGTGGAACCCTCGGTGGCACGCTGTGATGAGTTTGCACGGCACTTTGAGGATAAAGTCGCTCAGATTCGTCATGAATTGGACACCACGATTAATGCAGTTCCATTGGTAGAGGCGTTCAGAGCACCGTCTGGTCCAGTTTTATTGGATGAGTTTCAGTTACTGAGGCCTGAGGATGCGGACAAGGTGCTTGGCCAAGTCCGATCGACCACTTGTGTGCTTGACCCTTGCCCTTCATGGCTTATTAAATCAAACAAGGAGGGGATGTCTGGCTGAGTCCAGGTGGTTGTAAATTCCTCCTTGAGAGAGGGAGTGGTGCCTGCCGCTTTAAAAGAGGCGGTAATTAGACCACTCCTGAAAAAGCCTAACCTGGACACAGAGGATGTTAATAATTATAGGCCAGTGGCCAACATCCCCTTCCTGGGCAAGGTGCTTGAGCGGGTGGTTGTAGGACAGCTCCAGGCACTGTTGAATGAAACGGATTATCTAGATCCATTTCAATCGGGCTTCAGGCCTGGTTTTGGAACGGAAACCGCCTTGGTCGCCCTGTGGGATGACCTCTGCCGGAAGAGGGACAGGGGGAGTGCGACCCTGTTGAATCTTCTGGACCTCTCAGCGGCTTTTGATACCATCGACCATGGTATCCTTCTGGATAGGTTGTCTGGGTTGGGAGATGGAGGCACTGCACTATAGTGGTTCCGCTCCTACTTGGATGGCCGATTCCAGAAGGTGGTGCTGGGGGATTATTTCTCTGTGCCATGGCAATTGTGCCATGGGGTTCCACAGGGCTCTATTTTATCCCCCATGCTGTTTAACATCTACATGAAACCTCTGGGGGAGGTTATCCGGAAGTGTGGGCTAAGGTGCCATCAATATGCGGATGACACCCAGCTCTACCTCTCTTTCTCATCAAAACCAGGTGAAGCAGTGGCTGTTCTGAATCAGTGCCTGGGCATGGTAATGGACTGGATGAGGGCCAGTAAACTGAGACTCAATCCAGACAAGATGGAGGTACTGTTAGTGGGTGGTTCGTCTAGGTGGGTGGCTAGGTGATATTCAACCTGTTCTGGAGGGGGTTGCACTCCCCCTAAAGGATCACATTCGTAGTTTGAGGGTGCTCTTGGATCCAAAACTGTCCCTTGAGGCACAGGTGAACTCAGTGGCACGGAGCACTTTTTATCAGCTTAGGCTGGTATACCAGCTACGCCCTTATCTGGACAGAGATAGCCTAGCTACAGTTATCCATGCTCTGATAACTTCTCGTCTGGATTACTGCAATGCGTTATACGTGGGACTGCCTTTGAAAATGGTCCGGAAACTTCAGCTGGTCCAAAATAGGGCTAACAAAATAAGATTGTTAACAGGGACTGGCCAGCGAGCTCATATTACGCCAGTACTTTTTCAGCTGCACTGGCTGCCAGTCCATTTCCAGGCCCGATTCAAAGTGCTGGTATTAATGTTTAAAGCCCTTAACGGCTTGGGGCCAGGTTATCTGAAGGATCGCCCCCTCCCATACGGGCCTGCCCGGACCTTAAGATCATCCTCAGTGGCCCTTCTCCATGAGCCCCTGCCAAAGGAAGTGAGGCGGGTGGCTACTAGGGGGCGGGCTTTTTCTGCTGTGGCACCCCGGTTCTGGAATGAGCTCCCTAGTGAGGTTCGCCTGGAACCTACATTGTATTCATTTCGGTGCCAGGTGAAGACCTTTTTATTTTCCCAGGCATTTTAGCTTTCTAAACTTTTAGCTTTGCTGTTTTAAATCTGTATTTTAAACTCCTGCACTGCTGCTAGGTTTTATTGTGGTTGTATTGTTATATTGTGGTTTTAATGTTCTATATATTTTAAATTGTTTTATTGTGTGTTGTTTGATTTTAATTTTTGTGAACCGCCCAGAGAGCTTCGGCTATTGGGCGGTATAGAAATGACATAAATAAATAAATAAATAAATAAATTTTTCACATGCTGTCAAGGCAGCACAGAAGATTCCAACACTTCATAAACTTGGAAACTTCTCTCTCTTCCTTCCTAAGTACATTTCCTTTTCTAGAAACTGTTTGCAGACAGAATTGCAAACTCCAGATCTCTGGAGAACAGCAGCAGCCAGTTGACCATTGGACTCTTTACAAACCTACTACTTACATAAGGTATATGACATATATATGTAACGTAACAGGTGGTTTTTCCTCACCATCCTGTATAACTGGCTGAGGCGAAGACAGTGAAATGCCAAAGCCAAGAGGTTTACATCAGAGTATTGCACAAGGAACAACCAGGAATTCCTCTAAGGTGTTTCATGAAGAATATATAGAATATGCCCAGCAGCTAGCTCTACAACAGGTGTCTTCCCAACACTGTCTTAGGCTTTATAGTTAGGCCTGTGTGTATTTATGATTTCTGCAAGAAGCGCAGAGTTTGGTACTCAGTACAGGATTAGCATCACAGACTTGAGTTGCTTGAGAATCTCAGTCTTCCTTTTAAAACAACAAAAAACTGAGTCTCTAGCCCTTATGATAGGGTTTAAAGCAGGAGGCCCCAACCTGTTGGGGTCATTGGGCACCCTTGGAATTTTGAGAGTGTCATGGCTGCTCTCACAAAATGGCTGCCATGGTGGGGGGGGATGACAGGAGGGACAGAGAGCCTGGTGGGCACCAAGAGAGGTGTCCACAGACACATTGGCACCCATAGGCACCATCTAGATTTAAGGGACGTGGGCTATGAGAGGTGAAATTTCAAAACACAGAGAAGCCAGGGTTGGGTTTTGCAGGGCCCTGCATACTCCTTGGTCCTCCATATGATCAACAAAAGCAGAATAAAGTAGTCAAAATAAGCAAATATATATAGTCAGCTTTTCCTAATGAAAATAATTTATATAGGCTACAGGATCCAGCTTTTCTTGGTTAGAATTTTGAGTTGTTTTTAAGCTCAGATTGCACATTAAATCTTAAGTACCTGACAGAATGCCTCTCCCAGCGTGAACCGATCCAGACACTACTCTCTGCATCTAAGGCCCTCCTCTGGGAGCCTCCTCTGAGAGAAGCTTGGAGGGCGGCAACAAGGGAGAGGGCCTTCTCGGTGGTGGCCACTCATTTATAGAATAATCTCCCTGACGAGGCCCGCCTGGCACCAACACTGTCATCTTTTTGGCTCCAGGTTAAAACTGCCCTCTTCTCTCAGGCATTTGGGAGCATATAAGGAGTCTCTTGGATTGTCTATGGCTGATCGTTGTACATTCTTTTAGATATATGTTGTTATTGTGTGTGCTATTTGTTCTATGTCGTAACATGAATGGTTTTATACTTTATATAATGTATTTTAATGTTTTTTAAATTTTTGTGAACCACCCAGAGAGCTTCAGCTATGGGGCGGTATAGAAATATAAGAAATGAAATGAAACGGAACGAAAATCAGCATCATAAAAATGGAGGACCAGAAGGGGGCATGAAGGAGGCATCTGCTTTGCACATTCCAAGGAGCAGCTGTGCATGTGATTTGTGCTTTTAAGTCATGTGCAGAGTGGGAGTGTCCCAGAGTGGCCATGTGTTCTTTTTCAGAGGACTGCCCTCTATTTGAAGGTGTCCTCTATTTCAAGGGCTCTCCTGTCCAATTCCAGTTTAAAGATAATAAATTATAAGAACTGCTGCCTATCAACAGTTAGCACCCGGGCAGCAGACTGAACAGGCAGGCACATAGATCTCCTGGTCACAGTCTTCCATAGTATGGTGAGACGTACTGTATTTCTGCTTAAATTATAATGATTATTTCTAAATTTGCATACATACATATAAATGAGCACTGTCCTCAACTGTCCTCTTTTTTGGTGATGCATTTCCACTTTGGGGGTGATTCACAAGTGGCCACCCTAACTGATATGTAGCTTTTCCACATAGGAGTTCCTGCTTCATAACCAAGCAGCAGGAAAAGTGTTCACACCACCCATTCACACATAATATTTTTTAGCATTTTCCTGCAGTGCTTTTCACACCTCTTTTCCCAAGGTCTGCCTTTAGCACCTCCACTTAAAGGAGCAGATGCACGATCAGGGCCGGTTCAGCCATTAGGCAGAGGATGCTGAGGGACAGAGGTGCCGGTGAAGTGTTGGAGGACAGAGCTGTGTGTGCCACAGCAGCGCTGGCCTGCTGCGCTGAGATGTGGTGAACAATGCTGTTCTGCCACCAGGGCCAAAGAAACAAGATTCAGCTGCCAGCCTGGTCAGTTTCTGTCCATAGAAGGGGGGAGCAAGATCTTGTCCTTTACCGCAGGCAGCAAAATGTCTTGATCCTATCCTGCCATTTGCACTTACAGAGCATCAGAAACTAAACTGTGAAAGCACATTGTGCCAACGAACTAAGTGGACTCCGCCCGACTCAGGGCTAAACTACACAATACATTAAATATGTAGTGTGCAAATTAGTCTCTGTCTTTCTTTTAAGCATGTGTGTGGGACCTGATCCTTATTGGGACCACTGTGCAAAGAAAGGGGAAGTTTAAACCTTGCTTTCCCAGCCACTTATTTTGCTATATCCCCACTTACTCTGCATGCACGCATGTGCACATGGACTAAAGAAAGAAAAAGAAAGCCTCCATTGATGCCAGTGAAGGCTTTGCTTTTTTTCTTTTTTGGCCCCTGCATAGGGGGAGGGGGCAAATTTAGAAAAACCACCAACTGGGAGGGAAAATGTAAACCCTCTCAGGCCCTTTAAACCTTCTCAGGTTTAAAGGACCTTCTCAAAGCTTTTCTACATGAGGCTGTTAAACCATCAGCTATTAATCCACTGTATCTACTTTCAGTTTCGTCGCAGAACTGAGATCCAAGCACTACATGAAGAGTGTTCCCTTTCCTCTTTTTCTGCAACATTACCTCTAGGTGGCACTGTGGTATAGCAGAATAGTACAAATACACAAGTAAAAAGAGTGGTTTCTTTTGCTTTCACAATTAAAAACTGCATTTTCCCTGCTCACCAAAAGTGCTGGTTAGGCACAGAAGCAAAACTGGAGGGTAACGACGTCATCTAAAGAACTCATAAACAACTGTGAGAAGGGAATGACGTGCGCACAATACATGCCTAAAGTAGAAAGGCCCTCAGTGGTCACTCCGAGGCTCTGGAACTCCATGCCAAGGGAGGATAAGTTGACCCCCCCCATAGTCCCTCCACCGACAGGCAAAGCAGCTTTTAGTCAGGCAGACCTTTGGCATGTAAGCTGCTCTCATTCTGAGGGAGTTTTTAATGGGTTGGGTGCTTTTTATTTCTTTTATTGTTATGTTTTTAATTGTGCTTTTAATTAATTTGCTTTTATGTTGTGTTTTAATTAAGTTTTTGTTTTAAACCTCCTTTTTGTTAACTATCTTGAGCACCATTTTTTAACTGAAGGGCAGGATATAAATTAGATAGATAGATAGATAGATAGATAGACAGACCTTCCCCACCTGTGGCGTTCGTGTAAGTAAAAAAAGAAAGAAACACTAAGCTAATGTGGAATTTTATTGTTTTAAACTGTTGTATTATTGTATATCTCCCAGAGTGACCGGATGACCGTTCAGATGGGCGATTAAGAAATTGAATAAATAAAAATAAATAAATAAGCTGCAAGCAACATATTTAACATATTGTGTAGGTCTCAGCCAAACCAGATCGATGGGAATTATCAGTGTGCATAAACCTGATCATATCGAAAGCCACAAAGAGCATCTGCATGTACCTTTCCTGGTTACTTTACTGAATTATTCAAACATTAATTCTTCCTCCACCAACCCCGCCCCACTCTTCTGCTGTCACTCCATACTTTTAGCTACCAATCCTATACATACATTCCTGAGAGTAATCCCCATTGAACTCAATGGGATTTACTTCTGAGTAGACACGGAAAGGCTTGCACTGTTAGTTGCACATGCCTCACCCGCTTATGACCTGCACGCAGGCAGTTTTTCTGCAGTTGTTCTATTATGTCTTGTGGCATAACTCTATGCATGTTTAGACAGAAAACAGTTGTAAACTCGCAGTATTCCCCAGCCAGCTATGCTAGGAACTGTAGGACTTCTTTTCTTTCTGAACATGCAAAGATTGTGCCCTTACTGTATTTTACAGTTCCATTGACATCAGCTGCCTTCTTCTGGCATTCTGCTGAAGGACAGACAGTAGAATTTTAAAACTGAGTATATACATTTTCACATGATCCCACCCACCCGTACCTCTCATAGTAGCTTGTAGTATAATCCTCCATTAGCAAAAATGGTACTCAGATCTCAAGCATGTTAATAGGAAAGGGCTCCTCATATACCCAGATCCCAGGCCATTTAAGGCTCTACAAGCCGAAGCCAGAAAATCGGCTCTACAATTCCTGCAGCCAGGAAATCAGAAGACATTTACTTCTTGGGAGGACAGCAATGACAAACCTTGATAAAATAAAATAGTGAAGAGCAGAGACATCACACTGACAACAAAGGTCCACATAGTTAAAGCAATGATATTCCCCGTAGTAACCTATGGCTGAGGGCCGCAGTGGCTTAGTGGTTAAGACGCTGAACTGCAGACTGGAAGGTCGGCAGGTCAGCAGTTTGAGACCCGAGTGCTGCGTGACGGAGTGAACTCCCAGCTTCTGCCAACTTAGCAGTTCGAAAGCAAGAAATTGCAAGTAGATAAATAGGTACCACCTCGGTGGGAAAGGTAACAGCGTTCCGTGCACCTCGGTGTTCAGTCATGCCGGCCACATGACCACGGAAGCATCTTTGGACAGCGCTGGCTCTTCGGCTTAGAAACAGGGATGAGCACCGCACCCTAGAGTCGGACACGACTGGTTGGGGACACCTTTACCTTTTTAACCTATGGCTGAGAGAGCTGGACCATAAGGAAGGCTGAGCGAAGGAAGATAGATGCTTTTGAACTGTGGTGCTGGAGGAAAATTCTGAGAGTGCCTTGGACTGAAAGAAGATCAAACCAGTCCATACTCCAGGAAATAAAGCCAGACCGCTCACTTGAGGGAATGATATTAAAGGCAAAACTTAAGTCCTTTGGCCACATCATGAGAAGACAGGACACCCTGGAGAAGATGCTGATGCTAGGGAAAGTGGAAGGCAAAAGGAAGAGGGGCCGACCAAGGGCAAGATGGATGGATGATATTCTGGAGGTGATGGACTCGACCTTGGGGGAGCTGGGGGTGGCGATGGCCGACAGGAAGCTCTGGCGTGGACTGGTCCATGAAGTCACAAAGAGTCAGAAGCGACTGACCGAATAAACAACAAGCTGAAGCCACCACCTTGAATTGAGATGCCTGGCAGAAAATGTAAGCTATTGAAGTTGGAACAAATTTGGCCTAATATGGTTCGTCCAGCCAGGCTCAGACAAAAGACTGCTCATCACATGCTGCACTAAGTGAAGTGTGCAGACAGTCTTCAAGGACAGCCCCACAGAGACTGTATTGCAGTAATCCAAGCTGGAAGTGATCAGGGCATGATAACTGAAGCTAGAGTGCATATTTCCAGGAAAGAGCACAGCTGCCCCCACCCCACTTTAACCATCTCTGATATCAAAGATGCTTTCTCAGCTATATCTTGTTACATATGTTAACATTTAAATTGGGATCTAACTAACTGATATGCCAAGATCTATACACATAGCCACAATGTTTATTTGTTTATTTGTTTCCACTGCTGAAGAGAAAAGCTGCTGTTCAGTTCGAAAAGGGGTTGGCTCTCCAGCGGTGGGAATAACAAATGAACCATTGCCTTGTTGGATCAGATCACAGTATCTCTAATCCAGCATTCTGTTTCCAACAGCAATGAGCCAGATGCCTCTAGAAAAGCCTTCTCCAACTTGGTGCCCTCCAGATGTTTTAGACTACAACTCCCTTAATCCCTGACCATTGGCCAGGCTAGCTTGGGCTGATGGGAGTTGAAGTCCAAAACATCTGAAGGGGCCCAGGTTGGGGCAACTGCTTTAGAAGTTCACATCAGGGTATAAAGGCAATGGAGATCTGGGTATACAGACAATGGACATTGCCTGTAGTTTATCTGAATCAGGTACTCAAAGGTGCACTGCCTCATTCTGAACCCTGGACCTGGACTTTTCTCCCTGTGAGCATATCACATCACTGGAGCCTTGCCTTAAAAACACATCCATATACCAAATGTTCACATATTTCATAGAATCATAGGGTTGGAAGGGGCCTACAAGACCATCGAGTCCAATCCCCTGCTCAGTGCAGGAAGCCTGATTCCCAGGCGGTCTCCCATCCAAGTACTAACCAGGGCTGACCCTGCTTAGCTTCCGAGATCAGACAAGATCAGGCACATCCAGCCCTTTGCAGACATCCAAGGTGTCACATCCCTCATATGACCATTTTCAGAATTCCAGAGCTCAGTAAATCCTAGCAAAGTTTGGTACCAAGGTAAGAAAGCTGGTCTTCTTCTACCCAATGATGAAAGAGTGCAGAAACAGGCAAGACCAGAGTACCAGCCAAACATTATGGGAGTTAACATGTAATCCACTTTGATCACTGATTCTTCAAGTCAAACAGGTACCTTCGGAGACTATGTTCCAGTATTCAGTATAAATTAAAACCCAGCTGCAAATGATACACACAGAAGAAGAGATTCAGTAGTGCTCAACTTGGCTGATTTTGGTTTTCCGCACTAAAGCAGTGCTTTCAGGTCCCACAGAATGTATGGCTCCCCTCAGAAACCCCTCCCTCTAAGAAAGTTCATATTTTTTTTCAAGCCAGTCCACATACCCACTGGTTTCCCAATCTACTATTTCCCAACCAAATGCACAGTTACAAGATGGGCGATACTTGGCTCAACAATACTACAAGCGAGAAGGATCTTGGAATTGTTGTAGATCACAAGCTGGATATGGGCCAACAATGTGATGTGGCCGCAAAAAAGGCAAATGCTATTTGGGGCTGCATTAATACTAGTACTAGCTCCCCTCTGGGAATGATATTAAAGGCAAAACTGAAGTACTTTGGCCACATAATGAGAAGACAGGATACCCTGGAGAAGATGCTGATGCTAGGGAAAGTGGAAGGCAAAAGGAAGAGGGGCTGACCAAGGGCAAGGTGGATGGATGATATTCTGGAGGTGACAGACTCGACCTTGAGGGAGCTGGGGGTGGCGATGGCCGACAGGAAGCTCTGGCGTGGGCTGGTCCATGAAGTCACGAAGAGTCGGAAGTGACTGACCGAATAAACAACAAAAGCTCCCCTCTACTCAACACTGGTTAGGCCTCATCTGGAGTATTGGGTTCAGTTCTGGGCACCACACTTTAAGAAGGATGCAGACAAACTGGAGAGGGTTCAGAGAAGGGCAACGAAGATGATCAGGGGACTGGAAACAGAGCCCTATGAGGAGAGACTGAAAGAACTGAACATGTTTAGCTTGGAGAAGAGAAGACTGAGAGGAGATATGGTAGCACTCTTCAAATACTTGAAAGGTTGTCATAGAGAGGAAGGCCAGGATGTCTTCTCAACCTTCCCAGAGTGCAGGACACAGAATAATGGGCTCAAGTTGCAGGAAGCCAGATTCCGGCTGAACATCAGGAAAACCTTCCTGACTGTTAGAGCAATACGACAATGGAACCAATTCCCTAGGGAGGTGTTGGGCTCTCCACACTGGAGGCATTCAAGACGAGGCTGGACAGCCATCTGTCAGAGATGCTTTGACACAGATTTATGCACTGAGCAGGAGGTTTGTCTTGTAGGCCCCTTCCAACCCTACTATTTTATGATTCTATGATACTGCTTCTGTCCCAATTTTTTTCCCTTTAGAGCTTCTTTTTCCTTTATGGGGTGATCCCAACCAATCAGGGACCAAGTATATACTGTATGTGTTGGCTTCATGGCATTATGAAAGTGGTCAGATTTGGCTACATCCTGACATCAATGAGAGCAAACAAGGCAAATTAAGAGTGAGAGCAAAGCTTCCTAGACTGGAACCCTGGCCATTCTTCCTGAATAGATGAGTACCTTTGTTCTTATGTAGAAATCTATGAAAGACCATTAAAAGCAGGGAGGTGCCTTTCAATGCCATGTTGGTGAATATCACACCCACCCACCCCCCTTTCAGCTCAGCCCTAGATTAAATGCTTTAAAAGGAATCATTTTGTGAGTGATTGATACCCTAAAACAGACAGACAACTTGAGTGGTGTGATCTGCATTCTGATTGCTCCTCATACACCCAAAACAACAGGATCAGCATAAGAGAAAAAGAAGTGCCAGTAGCTGGAAGGAATGGAAATATTACCATTGTAGCCACTGTGACAATGCAAAATATTGCACTACTTCAGACTTGGCAACATTTCAGCATTCAAATTCTATTGCTTGAAATTTGAATATTTTGGAGCAAACTTTTTTTAAAAACTTCAATCCTCTTGATGAGCATTTTTGTTGTCACTTTTCCAAACAAGGTAAGTTTTGCTTGAGAATTTTCCCTCCCCAAATTTGAGCAACAGCTGACAAATGCTAAGCTAAAGTACACAATGTCCTTCCTTAAAAGTAAACTGACAAAACGCAAGAAATTAAGGGTTAATTTCTCAGTGGTTAGGAATATTTTTTTTTCTGTATCTATAAAAGCTACAATTATGTAAAAGGAAACAAGATTTTCCATCTTAATAGTAGATTTCTTGGGGGGGGGAGACAGAGAGAGAGAGAGAGAGAGAGAGAGAGAACTGTTTTGTTAATGTGATTGACTGACTTTGACCAGCTACACTAAGCTGTAATTATGGGAAAACAATCAAATCTCTATGTGGAGTTTGTGGCAAACTTGTCTGACCACTTCTTTGTATTATGGCAGAACCAGTTTGGCAGATTCAGCTTCAGTGAACCACCTTCCTGCTGATGGGTTAAAGAAATGCAAACTGGTACAGCGAGTTTGACTGAAATGCAAAAAAAATTGGCTTATTGTCTCTGCAAATTTACCCACACTGCTCCTTCCTATCTCTGCTGCAGTTCCCTAGCTTTTTGTTTCCCTATCATGACTTGATAGTGACAAAGGTGCAGGGATCGAAGAGGGGAGAGAGGGAGAGAGAGAGAGAAGACTGGGAAAGAGACTGCACCAACTTGATGTGAGTATCATTACCTTGGGATGGACTTTATCTAGTGTCTTCCTGTACTAGCATAGCATATGGCTTGGAAGAGTAGAGCCAATTTTTGGTATTGTTCCCATGCAATTAAAACATATCCAGGAAAAAGGGCTTGTGTGTGCACGCAAGGCATAGGCCCTTAAAATTGCTGCGTGGAGATTTTATGTGCATGATTTGTTCGAGTGGTTCTGCAGGAGCTTGATACAGTTGTCATATCAAATATTGCTCACTGTGTGTGTTTTTATATGTTTTGGTCATGTATTGTCTGGCTAGAAACAAGAGACTGGACTAGCTGGACCTTGTTCTGATTTTGCAAGGCAATTAATCTGTTCTTATCTTTTATATATGTTTGGAGAGCGACATATTTCCTGATTGTGCCACTACCAACCTTAAGTGATTGAAGAAAGCTGTGTTTTAAAGCAATCTTGCCTCCCATGTACTATGAGGAACTAGCTAGGTTTTCGACTCTGCCAGGAAATGAATTCTGTGCCATACAGAAGTCCACATACTCTTAAATGAGTGGAAGGTGGTGCTGAAAACGATATTGTGCTGCCTACTCTGTGTGTCTGTAAATGGTGCAAATAATCAGGAACATAAGGAGAACCCTACTGGGTAAGACAATGGGTCCATCTATTCTAGAGTTCTGTTCCCTAGAGGAGCCAGTCAGAAGCCTCCAGGAAATCCACAAGGAAAGCATGAAGGCAATTGCTCTCTCCCATTATCCCCCACCCCTGCCAGCAACTGGTATTCAGATTATTCTGCCTCTGAACATGGAGGTTCTATTTAAATATCCCAAAGCCCTAATAAACAAATGGTCACAAATCATTCTTTTTTTTTCTTTTTCCCAAGAAAGACAGAGGGCCATATTAACATGAACCGTTTGCTGGGGCCAAAATCAATCCTGACTGGTTTCACTGAGTTTCTGTATTAAAAAAAAAAGTATT
Organism: Heloderma suspectum; assembly: GCF_057233095.1. Taxonomy (NCBI): domain Eukaryota; kingdom Metazoa; phylum Chordata; class Lepidosauria; order Squamata; family Helodermatidae; genus Heloderma; species Heloderma suspectum. The sequence goes on along the minus strand of NC_139461.1, from coordinate 302,454,778 downwards.
TACTTATTTACTGTATTTTTATATAGCTGCCCCACAACACAAGTTCTCCAGGCAGGTCACAAAACAAATATGACATAATCAAATACAATACAATAAAGTTTATAAGGGAGCAATCCTATAGCTGCTAGACAGTGGCTAGATGGCCATAGATATGTTGTTTTCTGGGAACCGACCTTGGAGCCCGCACTCCGAGGTCAGTTCCCAGAGAACCAACCTCCCCCCACTTCCGCACTGCCTCCGAGGCAGCGCGGAACAGCCCCGTCCTCCGCACTTGCAAGAGGAGCACGGAGCGGCCAGAAAGGGGCGCGGGTGGGGGCGTTCCGGGGCGGGGAGGGCATAAACCCCTGCACAACACATGTGTCATACAGCAGCCTCCTTCCCCACTCCATCCTCCCACGGCTAGACAGCTGCAATCAGCTGTCTAGCCAAAAAAGCTGGGCAAGAGAAGCGCGGAGGGAACGATCCCCTCCGTGCTTCTCCTGCCCTGCTGGATAGGCAGTCACCTCTTGGTTTGGAGGTGGCTGCCAATCTAGATAGGATTGCGCCCTAAAACAATTAAGGCTAAGGGCATTATGCCGGCTGGAGCATGCTGGGAGTTGTAGGACTTTCTTCTGTCTAAACGTGCGTAGGATTGTGCCCCAAGACAATTAAAACATGCCCCCGACGATAGGACAAATGTTATTTAAAAGGCCTGGATAAATAAAAAGATCTTGACCAGGTGCCAACAAGACCATAAAAATGGTAACAGGTGAACTTTTCTGGGAAGGTTGTTCCACAATCAGGGTGCCACGACTGAAAAGACCCTCTCCCTAGCAGTTACCTGTCTCACTCCATTTGGTGGGGGTACTTGGAGCTTGGTTAGGTAAGCAAAGAAAAAAGGCAACGTTTTTTAATATCAGAATTTGACACAGTGCACATTGAACAATACTGTGCCTTAATATCTGTTTTGTGCTAGCACTGTGTTAGGTGCTGTGCAGAAAAGAGAAGGGTGACATTTGCAAATGTAAATATGTTCCATGGATAAACAGAGCATATGATGTTGCCATATGATGTTGCCTTATACTGAGCCAGACAATTGGTCCAAATACTGTCCACACCAACTGGAAGCAGTGCTTCAAAAATTCAGACAAAGATCTTCAGCTCCCTGAGATATTTTTAAGTGGATGTAGCTAACTGAACCCAGGAATACCTACATGTAAAGCATATGCTCTGTATCTGATTTAAAGCTCCTCCTTAGCAATCAGCCAGAAGCTTCGAAGAAGCCCACAAGCAAAACATACAGGCAACTTGTCTTCTCCCAATATTTAGCCCCAGCAACTCATATTCAGTGGTGCACCGCCTCTGCACATGGAAGTTCCATATAGTGTGAGTGTGGCCGTCATAGCCAAGTGAATTCCCTTTCTTTCTTTCTTTCTTTCTTTCTTTAATAGTGGTGTGCAGGCATTAGCTAAAACAAGCCGCGCACTTTAGCTAAAGCAAAGCGAATAAACACGGGAGCATTGCCGTCGGCTGGACTCCATCCCTTTCCATTCGTCACCTTAATATCTGTGATGGATCGTTGCGTTGTAGCCACGCTGCCCATCTCTTTGGCTTTCCCGGAGCCTGATTTCGGAAGCGACCAGGCATTCCACGTTGTGCATTAATGGGGGATGCATTTTTGCAAGGTGATGGTGCTGCTGGCGGTGGTGCCTATTGTTGGAACGCTTTTGCTTATGCTGGATTTAAGACCGGCCACGCAACTTTTCTCCGGCTCGCCCCCTTGGCTATCGTTAAGGCGAAAGCTTGCCCTAACGCTAGAGCAGTGCAGCGCAATAGCAAATATGCTGGGTGGGGACTCATGAAATAAGGCTCTGGTAGTCTCTGCTATACCTGCTTGGTGACTCGGTGCACACTGCCTTGATCAACGGCCCCGGTGTCATCTGTCTGTGCGCAGCTGTCCAGAGGTGGGCAGCCAAAGGCAAGCCAGCTCACTCGCCTAACATGCATTTTCTTTTCCCAAGTACAGTGAGTGCCAGCAAGACACTCTGGGGAGGCGCTGTTCATTCCACAGCATGCTGATGCCAGAACTCTTTGCCATGTGGAAGGAGACTTGCCCTGAGCATTGGAAGCCTGCTCTCAAATTTCCCCGTCCCAGCCTTGAACACATGCTGGCTGGACTTGGGCAAGGTCCCTTTCCCTCTAGCCATAAAACGGGGGAGAAGTGAGCGGCAGCATCTCCTTTGCAGGGTTGCTGTGTGGGTGAATGCAAAAGGTATTCAAAGTTCTTTGCCCTTTGACAGTTATTACAGAAATGACGGTGCACAGTGAGGTTCCAGAAATGGCCAATTGGGTTGCACTAAGAAGGTATAAGGAACCTATAAAGCCCTAAACAGCTGGGGACCTGAAAGTCCGCCTTCTCCCAAAGGTCTTGCCCTATGCACTCTGTTCTACATCAGAGGCTTTGCTCCACGTGCCTCCATTGAATGAGGCTCAGTGTACATCCATTTGGCGCAGGGCCTTTTACACTGTGACACCAAATGCTGTAGAATGCACTCCCCAGGGAGGTCTGTCAGGTCCAAATGTTATGTGCGTTCAGGTACCAGGCTAAATCCTGACTCTTCGAGGTAGACTTTGGGCTAATTTGAATTTTTATTTTGGGCTTCCTCCCATATTGTGTGCCGATAAGCTGTTAGGATTTTTAAGGGTCCCGGTGGAGGTGTTTGATTGTCCTGCTTTGGATTTTTGTTTTGTCCTGATGGTTTTTCACTTGTTTATTTTTGTACTGGTTATTAGATTGTTGCATTGGTTTTAATTACATGTTGTTAGCTGTGACAGATTATATTGCAAGAAAAGCAGAATTGTTTTAACATATGTGAATAAGATGTCACTCAAAAGTGTCTGGCCTGCAGGAAATACTTATTTATCAAAAGTTGCCGGTGGACCTGCTACCAAACCGATTTAGTGCTGTAGTGCTAAACTGGAATCTGGGGCAGTGGGGGGCTGGAGGCATTGCAAGGGAGGAAGTACCAATGAGCCAAGGGTTTGGGGTTTGTTTAGGAACAATATCTCCTCTAAAGTGTGTGACTTCCACTGATGGTACTAGTCCTCAGTGTGCCAATCAGGGCACCCAACAGTTGGAAATGTCTCCACCTAGAAACAGACAAGGACTCAGCTTGTATTGTAAACGCAGATTTTGCAAGGCAAACCCAAGAAGATAATTTCCTGCTCAATAAAACTGAAGGGAAATAAGAGATCAGGACAAAACTATATATTGTATGCACAAGTAACAATAATGTCATAATTACATTTATAAAGTATTTATAAAAATAATTTATAAAACATAGCTAAAACTGCACAATAGAAGGTGCAAGTAAAAGTCCATTTTAGAACCAACTTCTCAGGAATATACAAGAGTTATACAGACAGACAAAATATTTCACAACCCTGTTACAAACTTCGTAGTCTCAAATTACAAGGGCAATCAGTAGAATTTAACATTGTTGTTTGCCAAATGCATTTGGACTTGATAGTTTCTTCAGATTACAAGAGTTCAGATGTCTGCTTCAGCATGGATCCAAAACATCCAGTTTCCAAAATAGTATCACTCAGGACAAATGCTTTTGGGGGTAAAATAAAGAAATATTGATTATACATTTTAGTGGTCTTTTCCCATTATCTGCAAAAATCCCATTGCCATTGTTTCAAATAAAGCTCACGATATACTTAGAGTGGATACTGTGAAATACTCCTCTGCTCAGACCAGTATGGCCTGAACAAAAGTTTTAAATTCAAAGCCGAAGCCGCAAGCATCTATAAAAGTATATTAAACCAAATTAGTTTCTGGGCTCTCCCCATAGATTCAAAAAATTTAAATAACCCTGTTGGGGGACTCACCACTCCAGTTAACATCCACATTCAAGAAAAATATCTCCACTGTAGTTCTTCTCTCTTTCTAGATCCATACAAAAGAGACAGAGGGAGCAATCCTACTGGGATAGGCAGCTGCCTCCAAACTTGGAGGCAACCGCCTATACAATGCAGGGCAGGAGAAGCACGGAGGGGATTGTCCCCTCCACACTTCAGCTGCCCTGCATTTGTGGCTGGACAGCCGATTTTGGCTGTCTAGCCGCGGGAAGGCGGAGTGGGGGAGGAGGCTGCCAGACAACACATTGGATGTGTCGGACTGGCATTTCCGCCTTCCCTGCCCCAGAATGCCCCCAGGAAAACCCTGTTTTCACTGCTCAACACTCCTCTTCCGAGTGTGAAGTGCGGGGCTGTTCTGAGCTGCCTGCGAGACAGCGGGAGGAGGGGAGGTTCTCAGGGAACCAACCTCGGATCACAGGCTCCAAGGTTGATTCCCGGAAACCAACGTATCCTATGGCTGTCTAGCCGCTGACTAGCGGCCATAGGATTGCTCCCTTAAGCTTTGTTGTTGTTGTTGTTCAGTCGTTCAGTCGTGTCCGACTCTTCATGACCCCATGGACCATAGCACGCCAGGCCTTCCTGTCCTGCGCTCTCTCCCGGAGCGTGCTCAAGTTCATATTCATTGCATCCGTGATGCTATCTAGCCATCTCATCCTCTGCCGTCCCCTTCTCCTTTTGCCTTCAGTCTTTCCCAGCAAGCTTAGCATTAACCAAAAAGAATTCTCCCAAGAGGTATTGACCATTAGACTGACTCCTAAACAAGTAGGTCAATTGCATTTAAAAGCCTTTGTCTCTTAAGAGTGAAACTCACTGTTAAGCTGTCATAAACTTGATCCCACCAAAAGAAGTGATATTATTACACTATTGTTACTTGTGTGTAAAATTTGCAATGCAGATTTTGCATCAAATATGGCATGGACTGGTCCAAACCAAAGCTACCCCCTTCGGGATAAGGCTGTGTTTACGTTCATGCAAGGCCCCATGTCAGCTGCACATGGGACATGCACTGAAGCCCCATTCACACGACTGCAACAAAGTGCAAGCTGGTTCCCCATGGTGTGAATCCACGTTGCTGTAGCATGATATGTGTGAGGACCAAAACTATGTGGGTGAGGGCAGTTGTGTGGGTCTTTCCCATCCAGTTGCCGTGTAGCTTGAAGCTAGGGGGAGCAATCAGGCAGGTAAGAGGGGCCATGTAATTAACCCTGTCCACATGATTCCAGAAGGCCACCACTTCGGATGGCCTTAAAAAGGAACTGGACAAATTCGTGGAGGATAATGCTATCAATGGCTACTAGTCCTGATGGCTATGTGCTACCTCCAGTATCAGAGGCAGTATGCATATGTACACCAGTTGCTGGGGAACTTGGGTGGAAGGGTGCTGTAGCACTCATGTCCCGCATGTGGGTTTCCCATGGGCATCGGGCTGGCCAGTGTATGAACCGAATGCTGGACTGGATGGGCCCTTAGTCTAATCCAGCAGGGCTCATCTTATGTTCATAGCAGTGTTAGGATCCAATGCGGAAGTGGCTCACATACCCCTCTGGCTGGGTGTGATGGCGGATGTTTCCTTGATGCATAGTCAACCACAGCACTGGGTCCTGCTAAACCAGAAACACTTGTGGCTGTGGCATCTTTATTGCATAGTCAGGTAGCCAGATGAATGGGGCTGGGGGGTCTGCATCTTTGCTGGTTAAAAAAAGTACCGCCCATATCCCTTCCTCCTCCTGGCTCTAACCCATGAGAACCAGGAGAATGAACATGGGTTATCTCATTCCATCCTGCCATGGAAACAGGGATATTGTTGCTCAGTTCTTTTTCTCCCCACATTCTTAAACCAGTCCATCTCTCTTCCTGTATGAGATCATGTTGCTTTACCACCCCATCTCTCTTTCTCTCTCTCTCTCTTTCACACACACACACACACCAGGAATCAGATTTCAGTGACCTCTGTTACATTCCCCATTCAAAAACAACCACTGCATATCCCTGTACAGGATCTGCTAGCTACCAAGGACAAGTAGGGTGGCCATGTATCCTACTTTACAGAGGACAGTCCTCTATTTAAAGGGCTGTCAGAGGACAGTCCTCTTTTTGAAAGTACCCTCTGTTTGAAGGGTTACCAACCTGGTTTAAAGATAAAAAACCGTGAGTAGATGTGTTGTAATTCTAGTTAAATTACTTCTTTCTAGATTCACATCTAGACCTATACATTAGCACAGGCCAATTTTATGCAAGTCTGTGTCCTCTTTTGTCCTTTCTTGGGGATGCATTTCCTCTTTTTTTGGAGCAGTGGGAGTGGCCACTCTAAAGAGAGAAATAGGTTGGTGTGCATGGACCTAAGCTGGCTTTCCCAACCTGGGGCCCTCCAGATGTGTTGGACTGCTGTGAGTTGTAGTCCAGCACATTTGGAGGGTCCCAGGTTGGGAAAGACTGGCCCAAGCAGACATCTGCCCCCATTCTATTAACTGCACTGCAGATGAAAAGTCTTGTATGCCTCCTATATGGGATGTATTCAGTAGACTTGGAAAGGATGGGTGGACGGAAAGAAGGACAGGGCATTCTGTTGCCCGCACCCTGTCAAGAATCTTGCTGTGTACCTCCCTTACCACTGCACACCTCTGGGTCCAGTTCAGGCCGCTCCAGATTCCCCAGACTCACTATGGTTGCAATACTATGCATACTTACCTGGGAGTAAGGCCCACTGAAGAAAGAGGGGGTGTACATGCATAGGGCTGCATTGTAAGTGATGCAAGAAAAAGAGCGGGGGAGAACACTCTGAACAAAATGCAAAAAGAGATCTGGGCAGATTCCGTATAAGGCAGCTTCCTCTGTTCAGCAGGAACATAGGAAGTTCCTGCCAGCAGCAAAACTGCATCTTGTCCTCCATCAGGCGCAGCTTTGCTGCTGGCAGGCCTGGCTTTAAATTGCTTGTTGCCCCAAGTGAGCACTTTGGTGTAGGCTAGGGCGGCCACATGCCCTACTTTTCAGAGGACAGTCCTCTGTTTGAAGATGTCCTCCGTTGGAAGGGCTGTCCCATGCAAAGAATCCTAAGAGGCTGCGAGAAGGGAGAGCAGCAAGGCCCTCGAAGTGGCTCACCCACAGTTAGCACCTGATCCTGGACAGCAGGCTGAGCAGGCAACGCACAGGTCACCTGGTCCCAGTCTTCCCCACGAGGCTGAGCGGTATTGCATGTCTATATAATCTACGGAAAGGGCCCACAGCTCACGGGGGGGCGGGGCGGGGGGCTATAGCTCAGCGGTAGAGCCCCTGCTTTGCATGCAGAAAGCCCCAGGTTCAAAACTCCCCAGCAGCTCCAGGTAGGACTGGAAACATTCATGCCTGAAATCCTGGGGAGCGGTTGCTGCCAATCCGGATTGACGATCCTGGGCTGGGTGGACCGATGGTCTGTCTCGGGATAAGGCAGCTTCCTCTGTTCTTAGTAACTTGCCACTCAAAACATCCAGCTTGCCGGGTTAAGAGTTGCCACATCACTACCAGAGATCCTGCCTCCCTACCTTTTAGAAGTTCTAAGGCAGAAGAGGAGGACGCAGTGGCTGTGCCTTCCACAGCGTTCCTCTCCTGGTCTCTTCACCAGGACCCATCGCCAGAAATGTGGTGTTGGTGAGGCCCAGGACTTATACTGCAGGAAGGGTGTGAATTTAGAAGCCAGCGTGAAAGTACAAAACCCAAAATACCAGTGGTCTACAATGTCTGAAGTTAGTTAATTTATGAAATCAGTTTAATTAAAATTAATCAGACCAAAGGCCTACCTAGTCCAGCATTCTGTCCCCACAGTGGCCAACCAGATGCCCTAATGGGAAGCCCACAAGCAGGACATGAGTACAGCACCTCCTGCCCATGTTCCCCAGCAACCGGTGCACATAGGCGCACTGCCTCTGATACTGGAGGAAGCACGTAACCATCAGGACTAGTAACCATTGAGAGCCTTCTCCTCCAGGAATTTGTCCAACCCCCTTTCAAAGCCATCCAAATTGGTGGCCATCACTACATCTCGTGGTAGCAAATTCTGTCATTTAACTATTCGCTGCATGAAGAAGTGCTTCCTTTTATCTGTCCTATTTGACTTCATCACCCTGGGTTCCACTACTATGAGAGAGGGAGAAAAACTTCCACCTGCTTCAAATTAATACCATTTGGTGTAGTTTAAGTAAGTGCCGAATGCTCAAGAACCATCCCTTTCCAGAAGAGAGGCAGTGTGGTCTAGGAGTTAGAGTGGTAAACCAGGATTAGGGAAATGTGCATTCAAATCAACGCTCGGACAAGAAGCTCACTGTGGGCTAGTCGTTCAGCCTAACCTACCTCACAGGGTTATTGCGAGGATAAAAAGGGGGGGGACAAACAATATATACCACTTTCAGCTCCTTTATTGATTTAAATGTAATCAATAAATCAGTGCCTTGACATGCACTGGCCAGAATACTGTAGGTAGGAGCAGTTTTCTTCTTACTGAGCAACTAGTTATGCTATATGAGCTATGTTCATGTTCCATCATCATCACCATGGCGATCACTTGTGACCGAGTAAGGTTGTCTTCCAGGCGTAGAGTCTTAGCAGTGGGTCTGCAGGTGGCTGTAAAGGCCAATTCTGGATCCACACAGCCTGCCACGGTGAGGACATAGGCTTCCAGGTGGAAGGCGACCACAACGAGGTTTTGCTCATGTTCCATGTTTAATCATGTTCTTTATTTAATACCGAAGTGGCACTGGGGCAGCGTGGTCCATGCAACAGTAGAACAGGTGTCAGCAACCCGGTGCCCTCTAGATGTTTTAGATCCCAACTCCCATAATCCATTATGTTGGCTGGGGATGATGGGGGCTGTAGTCCAAAACTTCTGTAGGGCACCCGGTTGCCTACCCCTACAGTCAAAGGAATTCAGTGGTGGCAATAGCTGTAAGCCACGGGGTTGCCAACTTTTCTACTGGCCCCCACTAGCTGTGCCGTCAAAGCAGCCCCTTGCACAGACATTAGCAGCTAATAAAAGTTTTATCTCCTCGCTGGGAGCAGGGAACCCTTCACCTGTTTATTTCTGCATGTCGAGCTACCGGCAAAGTGAACACGCACACCAGGCTGGTGGGGGTTGCTTTTTGCTCCCAACTGTTGGCCAAACCAGCTTGCAAAGTTAAAATGCAGCCTTTATTTGTCCAGGGCAGTAAGAGGCTCCTGTGTGGATGTGGAACTGGAACACGCAGTTCTTCGTTCACCTGATTAAACCACACCTCAGCCACCTATGCCCTCGAGGCAACCTGCGGTAGGGCAAGGACAGCGGCACTGATGGGAACCGTTTCTTCACTCCGCTTCTCCTGAGCTGTCGCTGCATGCAAGTCACAGCAGAACACATGTGCGTGCATTTCTCTGCACACCACTTGGCAGACAGAGACTTGCCCAGCAATTCCTAGGCTTGTGGGGCTTTATCTGAACAAGAGCAGATCCTTATGGCTTAGCCTTGGGTCCCATTTTACATGCTGTCCATTTCACATGCTGTGGCCCAGCCTTGGAAAAACTGTGAAGGAAAGCTAAAGAAAAGAGTGTCTTTGAGCACATGCAGAACAGATCTTGAGTGAGAACTTATTCATGCACTTCAGATTAGTCATGCTTCTAGAGTAGGGGTAGGCAACCGGGTGCCCTCTCGGTGTTTTGGACTACAACTCTCATCATCTCTGTCCATTGGCTATGTTGGCTGGGGCTGATAGGTGTTGTCCTCCGGGTGTTTTGGACTGCATCAGATTGCCAGGATTGTCCCTGCTCTAGATATTTTTCTAAATTCCAGTTGCATAGTGTCTCTCCATTGAATAATCATAACCAGCCTTAGCACAGCCTGGATTAAGAAAAAAAAATGGTTGCAGGCCAGAGAGCAATAGTTTCCAAATGGCTTGAATCCGGGTTCTTCCTCATCTTTCAAATTGTTGTTGTTCAGTCGTTCAGTCGTGTCCGACTCTTCGTGACCCCATGGACCATAGCACGCCAGGCCTTCCTGTCCTGCACTCTCTCCCGGAGCGTGCTCAAGTTCATATTCATTGCATCGATGATGCTATCTGGCCATCTCATCCTCTGCCATCCCCTTCTCCCTTTGCCCTCAGTCTTTCCTAGCATCAGGGTCTTTTCCAGAGAGTTTTCTCTTTGCATTAGGTGGCCAAAATATTTGAGCTTCAGCTTCAGTATCTGTCCTTCCAATGAGCACTCAGGGTTGATTTCCTTTAGGATGGACTGATTTGACCTCCTTGCAGTCCAGGGGACTCGTAAGAGTCTTCTCCAGCACCACAGTTCGAAAGCATCAATTCTTCGGCGCTCAGCCTTCCTTATAGTCCAGCTCTCACGGCCATACATTACTACTGGGAAAACCATAGCTTTGATTAGACGGACCTTTGTCGGCAAGGTGATGTCTCTGCTTCTTACTATGCTGTCTAGGTTTGCCATAGCTTTCCTCCCAAGGAGCAAGCATCTTTTAATTTCATGGCTACAGTCACCATCTGCTGTGATCTTGGAGCCCAAGAAAGTAAAATCTGTCACTGCTTCCATTTCTTCCCCTTCTATATGCCAGGAAGTGATGGGGCCAGATGCCATGATCTTCTTCGGCATCAGTGGTTGGGGCATAGACTTGAATTACTGTGATGTTGAATGGTTTGCCTTGGATTCGTACTGAGATCATTCTATCGTTTTTGAGATTGTACCCCAGTACTGCTTTTCCCACCCTTTTGTTGACTATGAGTGCTACTCCATTTCTTCTAAGGGATTCTTGCCCACAGTAGTAGATACGATGGTCACCTGAATTAAATTCGCCCATGCCTGTCCATTTGAGTTCGCTGATTCCCAAGATGTCGACGTTCAGTCTTGCCATCTCATGTTTGACCACCTCCAGCTTACCTTGATTCATTGATCTGACATTCCAGGTTCCTAGACAATATTGTTCTTTACAGCATCGGATTTTCTTTTCACCACCAGACACATCCACAGCTGAGTGTCCTTTCGGCTTCGGCCCAGCCGCTTCACTCTTTCTGACGCTACTTGGAAATACCCTCTGCTCTTCCCCAGTAGTATATTGGACACCTTCCGACCTGAGGGGCTCATCTTCCGGCGTCATCTCTTTTAGCCTTGTGATACGTTCCATGGGGTTTTCTTGGCAAGAATACTGGAGTGGGTTGCCATTTCCTTCTCCAGTGGACCACATTTTGTCAGAACTCTCTGCCATGACCTGTCCATCTTGGGTGGCCCTGCATGGCATAGCTTATGGCTTCACTGAGTTACGCAAGCCCCTTTGCCACAACAAGGCAGTGATCCATGAAGGGGATCTTTCAAATTAGATTCAGACAATTTTGAAGCAACCTAGAGTAGGAGGGTGGCAAGTAACACATCCCTCCCACAAGAAGGGGGGAAATACATCACCAAGACAAGGGCAAAAAAGAGGAGACATTTGCTTAACATTTGCAGGTGCTAATTGACATGTATAGATGCAAATTAAGAAATAATTGCTGTGATTTAAATAGAAATACAGTACATCTCACCATAGTGGAGATTAGACTATGGCCAGGTGACTTCCTGTGTACCTGCTCAGTCCAGGTGGTGTTGATGGGCAACTTCAAGGCCCCCTGGGCAATCCCTTCTTCTGATGGTCCTTTATCTTTCAAACCAGACTTGGACTGGACAGCCCTTCAAATGTGTAGCTAGTCACAGTATTTTTTATCCCACTCTTCATCCAAAGAAGGCTCTCAAAGCAGTTTACAAAGATTAATAATGGGACAGTCCCTACCCTCAGGCTTACAATCTAAAAGACATGTCACAAAATGAAACGGGATTGGGAGGGAGGAGGGGGGAAAAGGCAAAATTCAGGCACCATTTTTTAGCTCCAAAGTTCTTATAGGTGTTCTTTCTGTCAGAGAAGAGAGGAACAAGCTCCCTGCAGCTGTTCTTCTCTGGCCAATGGATGGGGCCAGGTTGGTCTCCCCCTTGCCATGATGATAAATGACTGTACTAGTTTACAGAGGAGTACACAAAGCTAAAGGTCCACCCCAGTTACCTTTCTTCCCCTCCAGGTAGAGAACTGGAGGAAGCATGCCATCCTGCCAGGTCCCCAGCAACCCCTGCCTTAGAAGAACATGTGAAACCAAGACACTTTGCTACCTGTGTAGCAGAGTCCAAATGGTACACGTGTGCATTATTATTTATTTATTTAAAATACTTATATACCACTCCATATCTCGAACAGATTTTGGAGCGGTGAACACGAAAGATAAAACAGTAAAAGCATAAAAAGATTAAAACACCACTTTAGAATTACGCTTGTTTAAAAGCAGAGTGCCAATGAAAACCATAACCGGTCAATAAAGGAATGCCTCCTGAAAGAGTGCTGTTTTCAGGAGACGCCGGAAACAATGCAGGGTTGGTGCCTGCCTGACCTGCAGGGGCAGGAAATTCCAAAGAAATGGGGCCACCATGCTGAAGGCTCTTCTCCTGGTGGACTCTAATTGGGCTATAAGTCCATGTGGAAGTGGAACCACCAGGAGCAAGCCCTCTGATGACCTCAGTGAGCGGGTATACATACAGGTCAACACTATGTATATAATTTTTATTTAACTTTTACAATTTTTTCAAATAAAATTACTCACACGCTCATATAAAAAACGCAAAGCAGAGATAGGACATAAACCAACATACAATAAAAAAAATAATTACAAAATAACATTTAAAAACATCATCGTCATCATCATTTTTTTTTATAAAGCTCCTGATCCGAGTCACTCATATATAGGCTGAGGCATGCCGAGCAAATGTCAGAATGCTTATTGAGACAAACCTGTCACCAGGAAGAAAGGCACTAACAACGGGGCTTACTCCCAGGTAAGTGGGTATAGGATTGCAGCCTAAGAAAATTACAATAGGATTATGCATCTGCTTTGGGGGCTTTCTCCGCAGCATACATAGTGTAATGATTAACCCAGGCCTGCATGCTCAGTCTAGATGAAGGTGGAAAACGTAGTATTGCCAGTACCCTGCAGCCACGAACTGGTTTATGACTGACTCAGAGGAACGGATGCCACATGCCCAAGGAGAAATGCTACATCCGCCAGCATTCCTGGGACCAGCCCGAGGCTGTCCTGACCTGACCCTAACTGCACATGTGAGGTCTGACAAGAATCACAGAGAGCAAGGAAGGAAGTCCTATGGGCAGAGGGCAGAAGCATGAGAAACAGCTCTGTAGTGTCTTGGAAATGCACGCTTCATTCAAGGATCCTGGGCTTTCAGGGTGAAGACACTTCATAAATCACCAATTCGAGGTTTATTCATTTCAGCTGTTGTCTGTGGGGGCATGCAGGAAAGGGTGGCCGAGGGATACAGGCTCCACAGAAGTGGTCAATTTATCTCACTCAGGGCCAGTTAGAGCTGAAATGAGCTGACCTCATTGCACAGACAGAGTTTAGCTATGTGGGTGCTTTGGTAAACTTCCAAACAGGCTTGGCCAAGGAAATAGCTCCAGAATAAGTTCCTTCAAAGACTGAGAGTATGGCCATTTTTTCCTCCTTCGGCCCCTTGTTTCTCCATTACATAACCAATAGCGTAGCTATTTGGCCCACTGGCATTTTGCAAAAGGGGAGCATGGATTAATAATCCAGCAGCTCTCAAAATTTCAGAAGGAGGGACTGAATCCTGAATTTGCTCAAATAATCATAAAACTGCAAGGTTATTAGGAAGGAGCCTTGAAATCACTGATCACCCCATGCAGATGGTCGTCCAATGCTAGCAAAATTCTCATCAATATGATAATACGTGCGTGCGTGCGTGTGCGCACGTGTGCAAGCATGTACATACACAGAGGGCTTCTGTAACAAGGATGAGCAGAAGGTAGATCAGGAGCTACTGGTAGATCACTAGATGATTTGCAGAAGATCAGCATGGTTTCTGACACTGAATTATTTAAAAATAGTGACAAAAGGTTCCCTCCCCCGCCCCTTTAAAGTCAGGCTGTTAGAATCACTGGTATGTAGTAACCCAGGGGCAAATTTGTATTTAGGGAGATGATCCCGGTAAATGGCTCATGAGGTGCAGTAGGCGACTGATTACTGGTGTCATGGAGCCAGGATTTGCAGGACTGCAGGACCGTTTTAATTATCACTTCACCTGCCACCATCACCCCTCAGAATTCCCTGTTTCCTCTTGGCTTTGCTGCAATCCTCACAGTATCTGGGGGGAAATGCATTTCCTCTCCAACAATATATTGTTTCTGTTGTAACGCAAAGTATTTTGGAGTGGCTTGGTCACCAAAGGGCAGTTCAGGCCATTAGCTTTGCAGAAGACCTGCTCCTGGTGGAGATGGCAACTGCTAGATTTGTCAGTATGGATCAGCACAGCTGCCTCCGTTTTTGGACTCTCCTTGGGGGTGTGGCTATGGAGACTGTCATGGTGAGTGCCTGCACTTCAAAATATACCACCACGCCACTGCAGCGGATACCACCTCCTGAGCCACCATTTTGCATCTGGCTCCACCCATCTCCTACTCATTATTTTGTGCCTCGCTCCAGGTGGTGGATCTCAGGGCTTTAATTTGAAAAAACAAAGTAGATCCCAGAAGCCTGGAATCTTGTGAATTGATGTATCTTTCATCCTATGAGTGAATGGCAGGCATTTACTTGATGGGGATGCAAATCAAGGGGTGATTTCTCTATAACCCACAGAACCAGGGCAATAAAATATTGTGGCTGATTTTCTTTTCTCAGATAAACCCAGGAGATATTCCTGATTATATTTTGGAGAGGAATTAATGTAATTTCTGTAATGGACTTCTGAATATGTATTAAGAATGATGAGTGGTTTTTGTAGTTTATATATTTGTATATTATGTAAGATTTAGTGTTAAATGAAAATTTATGAGACCTTGGATATTGGCATTTTTTGACAAGACAATTTGTGCTGAGGAGATGGGGGTGACCATAGCTCAGCGGTAGATACTTTGTATATAGAAGGTCCCTAGTTCAATCCCTGGCATCTCCATATATATGGCTTATATGTATAATCAGGTGCTAAATATGGGAAATACCTTTCTCTACCCAAGACTCTTGAGAGCTGCTGCCACCAGTCAGAGGAGACAATACTGGGCTAGATAGAGAAACAGTGTGACCTGGGGCCAACCTGCACTAGCGTTTCATCCTAGAACTGTAATGTTAGGCTCACTCCTGCACCACACAATACAAGCCCCATTGTCCTGACACTATTTATCCCTCAACATTCCATTTTTTCCAAGCTATTACATCATCACCATTATTATTATTATTATTATTATTATTATTATTATTATTATTTATAATATTTATACCCCGCCTTTTTCCCAGTACTGGGACACAAGGCAGCTTACAAAAATTAAAACATATACAATTAAAACATATGAAAATATACAAAAGTTAAAATATAAATTAAACAACAGTATAATTTAAATTATATTAAAACATTAAAACAGCATTTTAAAACAACATTTTAGCAGCTTACCCCCAGGTGCCAACTATGTCCCAAAGGCCTGATGGAACAAGAATGTTTTAGTCTGCCTCCAGAAACACATCAAGGAGGGAGCCATCCTAGCCTCCCTGGGAAGGGTGTTCCACAGCTGTGGGGCAGCCACCGAGAAGGCCTTCTCCTGGCTTCCCACCAAACGTGCCAGTGACAGTGGTGGGACTAAGAGAAAGGCCTCCCCAGAAGATCTCAGAACACGGGCATAACTACTTCTATGGTAACTTTTTTTTCAGTAATTCCAGTTTCCTTGTGGGACTACATCCTGCCTGTTCCAATCTAGCAGTATTATGACTCTTAGTTGTGGGAGTAACTTTAAAGCTGTGCAATCTGTTTTGCAACATTTTCCCCTACTCCTTCCTCCACCTCACCCCACCCATCCCACATCTTTCTCCTTTTCCTCCTTATTCCATTCTCTGCTTTTTCCTTACATGGATTTTGATGGGATTTGCAGGCAGAAACTCTCTGCTATTTTTGTTAGGCTATTTTTCATTGTGCAGAGCTGCACAGCTGTGAATAATTATATAATTTATTTTTAAGACCGCATTCCTGCACAGCTGTCAAAGTGCACATGCAATTATCAGACTTTTTTTTAAAGCAAGCTGAAATTATTTATTACTTATTTATTTATTGCATTTATATCCTGCCTTTTTTCCTCTTGCAAGGAACCCAAGGCGGCTTATATTATCCTCCTCCTCTCTGTTTTATCCTCACAACAACAACCCTGTGAGGTAGGTTGGGCTGAGAGTCTGTGACTGGCCCAAAGTCACCCAGTGAGCTTCCATGGCCAAGTGGGGACTAGAACCTGGATCTCCCGGCTCCCAGTCCGTCACTGTCACCACTACACCACACTGGCTCAGTAACAGTATGACCTCTCTCCAGCCACTCCACCCCCATGTCTTTCTCCTTCTCTTTCCTCATATGGATTTTGATGGGATTTGCAAGCAGGAAAATGTGTGTGTGGGCGGGGGGGGAGTTATTTCACTGTACACTACAACGCTGCACAGTGGTGAATAGCCACAGAATTTATTTTTAAACCTGCATTCCTGCATGACTGTGAAGCTGTGCATGCAGTTACAAAACTTCTAAAAAGCAGTTTGAAACTGCTGCAATACCTCCCATTTCTCCCATAATTGCAGCATTATACTGTGGCTTATGTCATGTGCTCATGCCACAAACATGCACAATAAAACACACACATGATCCTTCAAACTCCTCCTACGTCTCCCACAATTCCAGCCCTATACATTGCTGTGTGGCATTTGATTATGATATAAACGAAGTGGATACTGTGCGACGTTCATTAACATGAACCCACACAGCAGTCTGGAAAACGATATCGCCTCAGCAGTGCCTCATAAACAAAAAAGATTCCACTCTAGATCCCACCCTGGCATGAGGCAGCTTCCTATGTATCCTTAATGTGGCAGAGCATAGTTAACCTCTCTTACCATTGTGGGTTTGTTTGGGTGTTAAAATATTAGGGTGGGGCAGTTAATATTATTTTTCATTCTTTAAAAAACACACACACACAGTCTCTGAATATGTCAGATTTGACTTACAAATCAGCTAATTTCAAATGTTACTGCCATCACTACTTACAAGCAGGGCTTGCAACAAAAAGTTGCAGTGCTAATGTTTCAGTCAGGCTGCTAGTGGAGGCCGGTGGCTCCGATGTCAGTGGGGCAGTGAATCTGCTCCAGGTTTCAGTCAAAACTCTAAAGGAGCTATCCAAGGTGCTTCCGCACCTTGGATAGCTCCTTTAGAGTTCTGACTGAAACCCAGAGTGGATTCATTGTCTCACTGACATTGGAGTCATCTGCCTCCACTGCATGCAGTCATGATGTCCTCCATGATACTCCGTCCCATCTGCTTTACCAGCACACCACACATGTCAGTCAGTATTCCATACCTCCAGAGTATACTCAATCCACATTGGTCTATTTTGGGAGGTTCCTCGCCCTTACATTTTTTTCATACTTCTGCCAACCTTGAGGTTGTTTCAGGCCTGCTGCCACCTCCCATTAGTGCATGGATGGCACGATGCGTAACTCTCTGCACTCACCTCCAAAGGTGAGAAATAGAAGGAATGGAAATATTTTTTAAATGATGATGATGATAGCAGGGCTCAGTTCTAAGAATGTATCTACATAGCCCCACTCTGACATCTGCATATCCGCATGCTTGTTCCCTTTTCTAGGTGTGACTTGAGTGCGACAAAACACTGGGACCTGGAATTGATCTATATAGAAAACAGCTACCACACTGCTTTGCTTTGTTTCCTGTAGGTACGGGGGGCTGGCGCAGAATGTCTTTTAGAAAAGCTTTACTTTTTTATATTCTTGATTTGGAAAATTCCATTTAGGCTTAGATGGCCAGCAAGACAAAAGAGTCTGGCTTTGTTTTTCTGAAGTAACTTACTGCACCCATCTGACACCATTCTTATAAATAAAGCTTAAGACAAAGGCCAACTCAATTAAGGACCTCATTATTTGCCTTGTACACAGAACTCATAAATAAATTCTCTTTATTTGCATGATCATTATATAAAATGAAGAAGCACTGACCCATCATCACTCAAGACAAGTTGCAAGTAGATGGTGATATCACTCCGATGCATTTGCAGAGATAATTTGTTTCCTGTCCATTAAAACGGTCCTGTTATCCTGATTATTTTGCAGCAGGCCAAATAGAAGGGATGAATAAAGGGAACAGCATTCTGGAATTTCTTGGTATCTCTAAACGAAATACTTCTCTGCCAGTTTGCCAACATGTCTGAAAGCAGGAATCTCTCCATGCTCCTCCTCTGGTCCAAGGGATGGAACACAGACAGCTGCCTTATATGAGTCACATCAACGATCCACCATTGTCTACAACAGCCTTCCCCAACCTGATGCCTCCAGATGTTTTGGACCACAACTCCTAGAATTCCAGACCATCGGCCACATTGGAGGCTGGTGGCTCCGATGTCAATGGGGTGGTGAATCCACTCCAGGTTTCAGTCAGAGCCAGTAAGAACTCTAAAGGAGCTATCCAAGGTGCGATTCACCGCCCCACTGCCTTCGAAGCCACCAGCCTCCACTGACTGGCCATGTTGACTGGGTCTGATGGGAACTGAAGTCCAAAACATTTGGAGGGCATCCAGCTGGGGACGGCTGGCCTACACGTACTGGCAGTTGGTTTCCAAGGTTTCAGTCGGAGGACTTCCCCATTATGCGTTAGCTGATCCTTTTAACTAGAGATGCTAAGCACTGAGCTTGGAACTTCTGCATGAAAGCAGGTGCCCCCCCCCCACTGCACTACGACCTCTCCCGTACTGGTGGTGTGGAAGAGGAGGAGGAGAAGCAGCAGCGGCTATGACTGCCCACTTTCCCCTTTCTCTCTGGGCAGTCATGGGAACAGGAACCATCTTGGCCCAACTGGCACTGCCACCTGGAGGGAGAGGGCAGGTGAATAACTAGGAGGGATGTACAGACTGTGTAAAATCCGTTCCGACTATGTTTCACAGTGTTGCTTTTTGTTCATTGTCTGTTCACATACAGATTCTTTCTTTCTTTTTCATTATGCGGAAAAATATGCAAATAGTTCTGTAAGAAGGTTCGCAACAATTTACAAAGTTTACCTTAGTATGTAACGATTAGCATATCGCCCCCCATTCCATTCAACTTTTCCGCAGCAGACACGTGCATATTTTCCTACAAATAAATATGCATAAATTTCAGGAAAGTAAAAAAAAGATCAAAAGTCCACGGACTCCACACAGCCTCAGAAGGTCAGTCCGCAGTGGGTTCTGAAGGTTGGATTCTTAGAAATCCAAGGTCATTTTAGTCCATCTCGAATTTCTCCAGCATCCCTAATAATTAGACAGTGGCAGCAGCTGCCACTTTCCACCATCTGCTTTTTCGCTCACTTGCCCATCCTCTCCCTGATGCCCGCCTCTCCTACTTTTGGTGAGGGTGGCCACATACCCATTGCCAAAAAAGAAGGAAATGCATCACCAGCAAACAGGACCCAAGGACGATGCAGATTTGCATAACTTTTGCATATGCTAAATTTTATTTTATTTGTGCACATTTAGAAATAATGACTATAATTTAAATAGAAATCCAATACATTTCACTGGGGCGGGTGGGGAGATGGTGCCTAGGACTGTGTCTCCACGACAATGGAAGAAGAAGCAAATGAAGGCGTACTGGATTTTTTAAAAAAGGAATCAGCTTTGCTGCGCTTTGGTCCATGCAGGGCTCCATGAGCAAGTGCTCCACACCAGCAAAAATCACTTCACAGAACATACTTCCTGGTGGGGATGGGGGTTGGAGTGAACGCCATCTGACTGCTCAACCAATAAGAGAGGCTTCCCCTCTCCCCGCTTTCCCCTGAAAGCCCAGATGCACTTGCTTTTGAGGAGCAAGCCTCATTGCGCACAATGGGAGTTACTTCTGAGTAGACACACATATGCTTGTGCTGGGAAAGACAGGAGGGACACAGGGATGGGAAACCAGCCCCCTTTCTAACCACAGGATCTTTATAATGAAGGTGTAAAGTAGTTACTTCCTAAGGCAATAAACCAAGCCATGGAGAATCGCAGGTTCGGTAAAGCGCTTTACAGGCATCAGGGAATCGGTGCTTTAAACTCTGTATTCAGTTCACGGGGATCTCTGTAAATTCTGATGTGTGCAAGCCTCATTGAGCACAATGAGAGTTCCTTCTGAGTAGACACTAATTGGTTTGTGCTGGGAACCACAGGGACAGGAAACACCCCTTGACCAGGATCATGATGAAAGGCACACCCCTGGGCAGGGCTAGCATACCCAAGGTAAATGCAGGGGTTGGGGCATACAACAGCTATACCATGGAGAACCGACTTAAGGAAAAGAATCGGACTTTAAATAGTCTCAGGAAATCCGGGTTTTCCCCGATAAGCTCCGGGGGTGGCTGCTGGATGGTCATAACACCATGTATCCCCAGTGACCTCCAAACACAGCTAGTTCAGAGTAAATCGCTCATGGAGACACCCCCCAGGTGACCTCCGGTGTGCCTTGCTCAGGCTGCTGTCCAGATGCTTAGCTGCTGCAGGCAGCTTCAAGGCCCCTCTTCTTCCTTCTTGGGCTTCTTTGTCAGAGGACAGTCCCCGATTTGAAGTCCTCTGTAAAGTGAGACAGATGGCCTCCTTATTTCTGGTGTATGTGAAGAGGTTGGCATGAGCTGGGGGATGAGCCCACCTCTCATATCTTAAAGGGGAGACCACTTGAGAGGATTTGGCTCAAGGAGCCCCCAAAGCCAGATACTGGCTACTCCTCTCTGTGTCTGTCTGTCTCTCTCAAACCCACCTCTTTGGCTTACCCTCTGAGCCCTCATCTCCCATTGAAAGCAAGCCTACATTCATGTAACAGCTTTGGAACACATTCTTCCCCTGTTCCCCTTGCTTCAGTCATTCCCTTACACACACACACACACACACACACACACTCCCCTGGATGTCAACATATGGGGTTAAATCCAACATTACACAACCAGTGAGAGAGCGCAGGACAGGAAGGCCTGGCGTGCTATGGTCCATGGGGTCACGAAGAGTCGGACACGACTGAACGACTGAACAACAACAACCCCAAACCCTCTGGAGTAGATATGAGGGGCATGCAGGGGGCTGCAAGGGAAAGAGAACATTTGATCTGCCAGCACTATCTGTTCTGCTGGTGGAAGACACCATTGGATACAACCCATAGACTGTAATCTCCTCAGGGCAGGGACCTGCCCATTTGTTTATATTAAAGCAAAAATAATTAGTACATTTAAAGTACTATGTGCATTGATGGTAATAAGTGCAACCAAACTTGGAATACTGTGTACAGTTCTGGTCAACACACCTAAAAAAAGATATTGTAGAGCTGGAAATAGTGCAGAAAAGGGCAACTAAAATGATCAAAGGGCTGGAGCATCTCCCCTATGAGAGATGGTAACAACAGCTGGGATTGTTTAGCTTGGAAAAAAGGAGGGTAAGGGGAGACATCCCCTTCATGGATCACTGCCTTGTTGTGGCAAAGGGGCTTGCGTAACTCAGTGAAGCCATAAGCTATGCCGTGCAGGGCCACCCAAGACGGACAGGTCATGGCAGAGAGTTCTGACAAAATGTGGTCCACTGGAGAAGGAAAAGGCAACCCACTCCAGTATTCTTGCCAAGAAAACCCCATGGAACGTATCACAAGGCTAACAGAGATGACGCCGGAAGATGAGCCCCTCAGGTCGGAAGGTGTCCAATATGTTACTGGGGAAGAGCAGAGGGTATTTCCAAGTAGCGCCAGAAAGAGTGAAGCGGCTGGGCCAAAGCCGAAAGGACACTCAGCTGTGGATGTGTCTGGTGGTGAAAAGAAAATCCGATGCTGTAAAGAACAATATTGTTTAGGAACCTGGAATGTCAGATCAATGAATCAAGGTAAGCTGGAGGTGGTCAAACATGAGATGGCAAGATTGAACATCGACATCTTGGGAATCAGCGAACTCAAATGGACAGGCATGGGCGAATTTAATTCAGGTGACCATCGTATCTACTATTGTGGGCAAGAATCCCTGAGAAGAAATGGAGTAGCACTCATAGTCAACAAAAGGGTGGGAAAAGCAGTACTGGGGTACAATCTTAAAAATGATAGAATGATCTCAGTACGAATCCAAGGCAAACCATTCAACATCACAGTAATTCAAGTCTATGCCCCAACCACTGAGGCCGAAGAAGCTGAGGTTGATGGGTTCTATGAAGACCTACAACACCTTCTAGAACTAACACCAAAAAAAGATGTCCTCTTCATCATAGGGGATTGGAATGCTAAAGTAGGAAGTCAAGAAATCACCGGGATAACAGGCAGGCATGGCCTTGGTGTACAAAATGAAGCAGGACAAAAGCTAATAGAGTTTTGCCAAGAGAACATGCTGATCATAGCAAACACTCTTTTCCAACAGCACAAGAGGCGACTCTACACATGGACGTCACCAGATGGTCAATATCGAAATCAGATTGATTATGTCCTTTGCAGCCAAAGATGGAGAAGCTCCATACAGTCAGTAAAAACAAGACCTGGAGCTGACTGTGGCTCAGATCATGAGCTGCTTCTTGCAAAATTTCGGCTTAAATTGAAGAACGTCAGGAAAACCACTAAACCGTTCAGGTATGACCTAAATCATATCCCTGATGAATATACAGTGGAGGTGAGGAATAGATTTAAGGGATTAGACCTGATAGACAGAGTGCCTGAGGAACTATGGACGGAGGTCCGTAACATTGTTCAGGAGGCAGCAACGAAATCCATCCCAAAGAAAAAGAAATGCAAGAAAGCAAAGTGGCTGTCTGATGAGGCTTTACAAGTAGCTGAGGAAAGAAGGGAAGTGAAAAGCAAGGGAGAAAGGGGAAGATATACCCAACTGAATGCAGAGTTCCAGAAAATAGCAAGGAGAGACAAGAAGGCCTTCTTAAATGAACAATGCAAAGAAATCGAGGAAAACAACAGAATGGGAAAGACTAGAGATCTCTTCAAGAAAATTGGAGATCTCAAGGGAACGTTTTGTGCAAAGACGGGCATGATAAAGGACAAAGAAGGCAGGGACCTAACAGAAGCAGATGAGATGAAGAAGAGGTGGCAAGAATACAGAGAAGAACTATACAGGAAAGATCTGAATGTCCCTGATAGCCATGATAGTGCGGTCACTGAACTTGAGCCGGACATCCTCGAGAGTGAAGTCAAGTGGGCCTTAGGAAGCATTAGTAACAACAAAGCTAGCGGAGATGACAGTATTCCAGATGAGCTATTTAAAATCCTAAAAGATGATGCTGTTAAAGTGCTGCATTCAATATGCCAACAAATCTGGAACACTCAACAGTGGCCACAAGACTGGAAAAGGTCAGTTTACATTCCAATTCCAAAGAAGGGCAATGCCAAAGAGTGTTCAAACTACCGCACAATTGCGCTCATTTCACATGCCAGCAAGGTGATGCTCAAAATCCTACAAGCTAGGCTTCAGCAGTATGCAAACCGAGAACTACCGGAAGTACAAGCTGGGTTTAGAAGAGGCAGAGGAACTAGAGATCAAATCGCCAACATTCGCTGCATCATGGAGAAAGCAAGAGAATTCCAGAAAAACGTCTATTTCTGCTTCATTGACTACGCTAAAGCCTTTGATTGTGTGGATCACAACAAACTGTGGCAAATTCTTAAAGTGATGGGAGTACCAGACCACCTTACCTGTCTCCTGAGAAACCTGTACGAGGGTCAAGAAGCAACAGTCAGAACCAGACATGGAACAACCGATTGGTTCCAAATTGGGAAAGGAGTACGACAAGGCTGCATATTGTCACCCTGCTTATTTATCTTATATGCAGAGTACATCATGAGAAATGCCGGGTTGGATGAATCACAGGTCGGAATTAAGATTGCTGGGAGAATTATCAACAACCTCCGATATGCAGACAATGCCACCCTAATGGCAGAAAACGAAGAGGATCTAAAGAGCCTCTTGTTGAGGGTGAAAGAGGAGAGTGCAAAAGCTGGTTTGAAACTCAACATTAAAAAAACGAAGATCATGGCATCTGGCCCCATCACTTCCTGGCATATAGAAGGGGAAGAAATGGAAGCAGTGACAGATTTTACTTTCTTGGGCTCCAAGATCACCACAGACGGTGACTGTAGCCATGAAATTAAAAGACGCTTGCTCCTTGGGAGGAAAGCTATGGCCAACCTAGACAGCATAGTAAGAAGCAGAGACATCACCTTGCCGACAAAGGTCCGTCTAATCAAAGCTATGGTTTTCCCAGTAGTAATGTATGGCTGTGAGAGCTGGACTATAAGGAAGGCTGAGCGCCGAAGAATTGATGCTTTCGAACTGTGGTGCTGGAGAAGGCTCTTACGAGTCCCCTGGACTGCAAGGAGGTCAGATCAGTCCATCCTAAAGGAAATCAACCCTGAGTGCTCATTGGAAGGACAGATACTGAAGCTGAAGCTCCAATATTTTGGCCACCTAATGCGAAGAGAAAACTCCCTGGTAAAGACCCTGATGCTGGGAAAGACTGAAGGCCAAAGGAGAAGGGGACGGCAGAGGATGAGATGGCTAGATAGCATCACGGATACAATGAATATGAACTTGAGCACGCTCCGGGAGAGAGCGCAGGACAGGAAGGCCTGGCATGCTATGGTCCATGGGGTCACGAAGAGTCGGACATGACTGAACGACTGAACAACAACAACAAGGGGAGACATGATAGAGGTGTACAAAATTATGCATGTTGTGGAAAATGTGGATAGGGAGACATTGTTCTCCTTCCCGCAAAATACCAGAACCCGGGGTCATCCTATGAAGCTGATTGGTGGGAGATTCAGGACAGATAAAAGGAAGTACCTCTTCACACAGCGCAGAGTTAATCTATGGAATTCCTAACCACAGCATGTAGTGATGGCCACCAATTTGAATGGCTTTAAAAGGTGCTTAGCCTGGAGGAAAAGGCTATCAATGGCTACTAGTCTTGATGGCTATGTGCTACCTCCAGTACCAGAGGTAGCGAGCCTATGTACACCAGTTGCTGGGGAACATGGGCGGGAGGGTGCTGTTGTGCCTATGTCCCGCTTGTGGGTTCCTGGTCGAAGCTGGTTGGCCACTGTATGAAGAGAATGATGGACTAGATGGACCCTTGGTCTGATCCAGCATGGCTCTTCTTATGTAAACGATATTAATAACAAAAGTAGCTTCTCATAATATCTACAGTGTAGGCACAACATGTTTGTGGAGACAAATTGAGGGCAGAAAAATCCGTCTTTCCACGGCTAGGCTCGATCTCTGTCACTCTTTTTTTCTTTCTCCCTTTTTCTTTTTGCAAGAACATTTCTCAGTTGACAAGAGTTGTCGTTCCTGTTTAGCAAGCAGGTATCAAATGACTTATCTGTGTAATATTACACAGCGGTTTTATTGAGAAGTCAAGAAACTCCGCTATGGCAGATCAGGAAAGATTTGACTAAAACGTGGCAGGGAAGAAGCGATCCCTTCAAGATGTTTAACACTGCTCTCAGTTTTGCAAAACTTCAAGGTGCTTTGAAAACAAAAGGGGTTTTTTAAAACAAAAAACAGCCAAGCCACATACACATATTGAACCCACAACACACAGGTTGCTTTTAGAGAGCCAGTGGATGTCGTGAGGGTGGAGTTCTAGCCACAGGTATTAATGCAATTTGAGCTTCCTGGAAAGATTTGCCTTCATAAAAGCCTTTCCCATCTGACCCTGCCCTGGTCCTGAATGGAACTGGCAAGGCCTCAAACTAATGACACCTTTGGAATATCACCAGGGAAATAAAACACCACTGAATAGTCATGATTAAGGCAGGTGTTTAAAGGACATCTGTGCAAACGTGATTAATTGCCCATGACAAGTGGGTAGCTGAGAACATAATCCCTCTTCCTCTACCGACCCCAGGCATTCAGTTTATTTTGAACTTCTAAAGAGCCATTTTCCTGTTCACCTATGGTGAGTAAAACACTTTCTCCAGGGAATCAGACAATACAGTAAGTCTTTCTTTGCAAGCTGGACACCAGTGGGTTTAATTTTCCCTGGCTTCCCTCTGCAGATTACTTTTAATTTTAACTGCTGCTCTTGTCTGTTTTTAAATTATTCAGCAGTGCATTAGATTAGAATCATAGAATAGTAGGGTTGGAAGGGGCCTACAAGACTATCGAGTCCAACCCCCTGCTCAATGCATGAATCCAAGTCAGAGCATCCCTGACAGATGGCTGTCCAGCCTCATCTTGAATGCCTCCAGTGTGGGACAGCCCACTACCTCCCTAGGTAATTGGTTCCATTGTCGTATTGCTCTAACAATTAGATTAGATTTGTTTGTTTGTTAGTTTTAAAATGTTTCTGTTTGTTTTTAATCCAATTCTTAGCCACCTTAGAAATGTTTGTAAAAATAGAAAGGTGGGATATAAATGGTCCTATAAATTAAATTCATCATTTTATTTATTATATTTCTATACTGCACAACAGCCGAAGCTCTCTGGGTGGTTCACAAAAAATAAAACCACAAAGTACAGAATAAAAACAGTATTAAATATAAAAGCTTAAAAATGCAGTATAAAAATACATCCAGAATAAAACCAAAATAAAATAAATCAAAACAAAATCAAAAACCCGGCATCGAGGGTCATACACAGAATGCCTGGAGAACTGCTTCTAGACTGGGGTGGACAGCAATACCAAAAAAAATTCCTACTAGGAAAAGATCCTACTAGGGCAGTTAACCAAGTGGGAAAAATAAAACCAGACAGCCCATCTGTTGTTATGGTCTCCAAGACAAGTACAAGGTTATTTTGTACAAAAGTCAGCATTTGAGGCTGGCTGCCAGAATTTTTTGAGTAAACCAAGAATTTATTTTATTTTAAGCAGCGTTGTTTTCACTTCGCACAAAAGCTTTTTACTGACTGAATGCCATACATGCGCACTAAAGAGTCAGGCTGTTGAGCTGAGCATCAGGACACCGTTTCACATGCTACTGTGTGAGAAACTGCAATGTGCATGTTTGTGCTTCCCTCACCCCCACCAGCATCGCCATGAGCTCTCTTGAAGTGAGGAAGTGGAGTGCGTGAGGGCAAAGAACTGTGGCAACTTTGCACCTCATTCACCACACACTAGACTGTACGTACAAGTTCCATCCCAGAACGAGCCCAAGACATTTTTGTTGTCTGAGGAAGAGCAGAAAATAGTGTCCCCCTCCATCATGTCAAGATGTATCCAAGGCTGGTCAAGCTATTTTGGTACCTGAGGCAGAAAATCCCCTGAATGTCTTTCCCCTCGCTGGCAATAAAAAATACTCCAATAGTAAATTGTTTGTTGCCCTTTTGTGACACCAAATATTGGGTGCCTGAGATGGCTGCCTCACTCTACCTAATGGTAGGGCCGGCCCTCTGCCCACCTTATCTGCCAGTACCAATCACAGGAGCACAGAGAAAGGGTTTGCTACTTGCTGGGTTCGCACCAAAGTATACTAGACTCTATCTCCTTGCCCCATCCACAAGCATTTCTTAAATCAAATGTTGGCAACTGGAAATACCATTACAAAACTTTTCACATGAAATTCTAAGATAGGCACCTATAAGCATCCTCTTTTGTGAGTGAAATGTGTGTATACATTAGTTTTTAGCACCAAAAGAACCACCATGCATATCTTTATTAAGTGGCAGTGGGGAGGAAATGACAATATTAAAATACACACTGACTGGACTGATACATCTATAATACTTTGGTTTTAGACTACAGACTGAACAGTGAAAAAAAACTCTGATCTGGGAGCAACTGATTTCATTGCTGACCTGTAGACGTGAACACACCCATGTGACAAAACACAGAACATGGCTACGGAAACTTTTGCTGAATTCTTGAACAAACTCAAAGAAATACATGAGAAAGAAGTCCAAGGTAAGATGAAAATTGGGAAGCCATGTTTAAAAATAGGGCTGCAATATTTAAGCGATTGTTTAGGTTATTAGACTTCGTCACCTGATGTGCTCTAGTTAGACCAGTGTACAAACTTGCATGTGTTCTAACACAACTCACACATCTGCTTATAAGGAATCTTTAGACGTTGGCAAATAGAGTGTCTATAGCTAAGAAGGCGATTCCCACCCAAAGAGATCTACACTGAGACGCTGTGGAGAGGATAACACCACAATGGCAATTTTATTGAGGTTTACAAAAATTCAAATGCACAAGCTGGTTTGGGGGAAATTAGCTGAGCCAATGGGTTTGTTAACACTTAGACCAACTGGGGATGCTCCAGCCTTCACCAAGTTATGCTTTGGTGGGGAAATTAGCTGCATTCTTGGTGAAGCTGAGCTCCAGGCCTACAAGGAGCTTTCGAGACTGCGGGAAGGAGTCTTCCAGAGGCTTGAAGCATACACACACAGAGAGAGAAGGGAAACAGGCAGTGGAGGCTACAGTTTGTACTAAGAACCTCCAAAAGCAATATACCTTTCCTTGGGCTGAAGCCCTTTCCTGCATACAAGAACTAGCTAGCATTGCAACTTCTGGTCTCTGGTAAAGGGGAAGGAGAGCAGGAAGCCTTGACTAGGGCAGGCAAGGCACCCACTGTTGGCAACTTTCTCTGGCAAGCAAGGCACCCAGCCATTCCAGCGGGAAGGAAGCTAGTCCTTCAGGGATTTCAGCATGAAGCCTTTCCTCTGAGAGGAGAGACTCCGTGATTTCAGCAGCAGTGTGGCACCTTGCCCCTGGGGGGTAAGGCACCTCATGATTTCAGCAGCATGGCCCACACCTCTGGGAAGAGGGGGATGGGGGACCGGGGACTGCCAGACATGAGCATTCTTATACAGTTCAGAGAAAGACAGCGACATCGCAACTCTGATGAGCCCACACTGCTCATAGGCACTGGAAATGGTGCTACTTGCTATGGGATAAAGACTGAACTGGACTTTCATCCTGTATGACAAAAGAGGGTGCTTGGGGAGGATGGCTGTACTTGCTGGAAACAGTCCTGCTGGGTTCTTCTTTTCACTATTCCTTTAACAAAAGAAGACTGTACATGCTAATGACCATCTCAATGACAGGTGTTAAGGCTGGAGTTCAACAACAGGAACACATTGCAGGTAGTTGACTAGGTAACTTACACAAGATATCACTCTTGTTATCCAGCATATTCATGCTTTGCTCAGTTTTTTTCCCCACCTTTGCCTTTGGGGAATGCATTTTAGGAAGCCCGTTAGAAACTGAATTGCTTGATCTAGCCTTGCATAATTGCTCTCAACCCCATTCCTGTGCTTTTCTCCCATCTTTGCTAAAACTGGGAGTGAAGATGCCTAGCTTTGGGACTGTGTCTCAAAATGGAGTCAGTACTGTTCACTCAAAGGAGAGCTACTTCGTAACAACTTTTTAAAAAAATGACTAAAAAGGCCGATAGATAGTCAGGTTCCTGGTCAGCGGAACTACAGATCAGGACTCAGTCTTCCCCAACGGGTCCCCGTTGTTTTGGACTATCAGAGCTTGGCCAGTGGTCAGGGATGATGGAAGCTGTAGTCCAAAAATCTGGAGGGCACCAGGTTAGAACTCAGTCTGTTTTGGATGCAGTTGCACTTGCCCTGAAGAATCAGGGTTGCAATTTATGAGTGCACCTTGGTCCAGTTTTACTCCTGGCAGTGGCTGGGGCTAGGAGTGCTTTTGTCTGACTTAAGATGATGAACCAACTTAACCCATTGCTGGAAAGAGCAGATCTGTTTCTTTGCTTATGTATCAATTTAATATTTGTATCCCACCTTTCTTTTTCAAAAAAAGGCCCCCGAAACTGCACCATAACAATAACATACAATTGCTTCACCTACCCATTAAGACAAGTGTTGGACCACTTTCAGCCAAATTCATTTTCAGAGAGGCTCTTGGGGGCCACATTCCAGTGGTGGGCGGGGTGGAAGGCAAAGCAGGCTGGGACCAAATTACCCCAAATATCGAAATATTTTAGCTTAAAGCTTTTACTGCCAGTAATTAAGTCTTAGGAGAGGCATTTCAAGCTTTTGAAATGGGGGTAAACCTGTGCAAAAGCTGAGAGACTGCCAGATGATTGGCTGTCAAGGGCAAGGCCATGTTGGCGGAGGAACAGTGTGTGGCCATCTGGGAAACCCAGAGGTCCTGATTAGGAGCCTGGACAGGCCAGTTTTGGCTCACACACCTGAGGTTCTGCACCCCTGCATTAAAATCTTCATGTGCTACAGAAGCAGAGATGGGCTTTTATCTGATTCTCTGCCCAGTTAGAACTATAGAGTAGTGAGACGGAGGAACCAGAATATCTGAAGCCTCACCTCCCCACCACCACTATACATATCTGCCAATGTACTGAAATCTTCAGCTGAGGCCTGCTCCAGGTACCCCCACCTTTGGTGATTAACTGGGTAGCTTACAGCAACAGAGCCTTTTCTGTCACAGCACCCCAATTCCAGTACACCCTGCTCAGACATAATTGCTGGTTGCCACCTTATCATGAAGGTTCCGGGAGGAAAAGGTTTTATTCTCCCAAGCTTTTAGCAGGGCATTGGGAGTGAACTGTTTTCTGTGTCTTTCAACTTGTTTTTTTTATTATTTATTTTACTTGTCTGTTTTTTTACTTGCTTTTAGTTCCCTTTCTTTTGTAAATAATAGTAATATTTTTGACTTTCTGCATGTTAAGTCACCTAGGAGACCATAGGGAGAAACAGAATTTTAATATTGTAGAAGAAGAAGAAGTTCATTTATTCCATTTCTGTTCCTTCCCCATAACCACCTCAAAGAGCTCAGTGTACGTAGCTTTCCCACTGAAGTTACCACAATCTTGTGAGGCAGCTTTAGGCTGAGAGTGACTGACAGTTGCAAGGTCACCCAGTAAGCTTTGTGGTGGAACAGGATTTGAACTCAAGTCTCCCTGATACAAATCCAGCAGTCTTCTGGGATTCTTTGCCACCAGAAAAACTCTTTGCCACCAGAATGAATGAATGGAGAGGAGAGGAGAGGAGAGGAGAGGAGAGGAGAGGAGAGGAGAGGAGAGGAGAGGAGAGGAGAGGGAGAAGTTAGTCCAAACAAGCCAATGGAAAGTTAGCCCCAACTACCTTTCCTGCTGCTGACTGCAAAGTGAACTGTGGCCACAGATGGAGTCTCTGGGGGTGACTGTATTTTGGCAAACAGAATTAGTAAGTTGTATAGTAAACCACACCTAAAAAAAGGATATTGTAGAGCTAGAAAAAGTGCAGAAAGGGGCAACTAAAATGATCAAGGGGCTGGAGCATCTCCCCTATGAGGGAAGGTTACAACAGCTGGGATTGTTTAGCTTGGAAAAAAGGAGGGTAAGGGGAGACATGATGGGGGTGTACAAAATTATGCATGGTGTGGAGAATATGGACAGGGAGACATTTTTCTCCCTCTCTCATAATACTAGAACCCAGTGGAGTCATCCCATAAAGCTGATTGGTGGGAGATTCAGGACAGATAAAAGGAAGGACTTCTTCACACAGCGCATCGTTAAACTATGGAATTCACTTCCACAAGATGTAAAGATGGCCACCAATTTGGATGGCTTTAAATAGGGGGTAGACCAATTCATGGAGCATAAGGCTATTGATGGCTACTTGTCGTGATGGCTATATTACCTCCAGTCTCAGTAAGCTTGTACACCAGTTGCTGGGGAACATGGGCAGAAGGGTGCTGTTGCACTGATGTCCTACTTGTGGGTTCCCAGTTGACAGCTGGTTGGCCACTGTGTGAACAGAATGCTGGACTAGATGGACCCTTGATCTGATCTTCCTATGTTCTTCCAGTCTGTTTCCCGCCTCCCAGCTGAGCAGAGCAGAGCAAGCTGCTCCAGCTGGTCCAGGGACTACAGAAGCAAGCAAGCTTCCAGAGAGTGAGCGACCAGAGCGAGTGGACAGGAGGAGCAAACAGGAGTTGGCCAGGGGAGTTCGGCAGGGGAGGTCAAGAGGGAGGCCCCTAACATTTCTTTTCATTTTTTATTTTATTTTATTTTTAACTAACTTTTTTCCATTTATTTGTCTTGTAACACACACTTTCACACAAGTGGGACTCTGCTTTTAACCTCTACTGAGTAGAGGAACAGGCACAGGCTAGTCTAGAACAATCACAAAGCTAGACACAAAAAGGGAAAAGAGGCTATGGAAGGACAAGACTCTCCAGTGGTGGTGACCTGCAAGGTGTGTGCAATGTTTGTTTTCTTGCCTGAGAACAACATGGCCTGCACCTGCAACAAGGGCAAGTTGATCACGCTGCTGGAAGAAAAAGTAAGTGGACTGGAGCGGCGACTGTCGACCCTCCGGGGAATAAGAGAACACAAAGAGTTCTTGGACAGAATGGGGGAACTACAGCAGCAAAGGGAAGACCAGAAGCTTCAAGAGCAACAGCAAGATGAGGCAGTGGGAAATGCTGAGGTGAAGAAAAATGGAGTAGATGATACTCCTTGGAAAAGGGTGACAGTTAGGAGAAGAACTAGATGCCACCCTGCACCAGTGGAAGCAGTGGAGCTGTGGAACTGATTCCAGGTACTTGCGGATGAGACTGGAGGACAGCCTGCAGAGGGAACCTACATGAGAGTGAGCAAGAGGCTGAAGGTCAGTCAAACAGAAGCGATGAAACCCAGGCCTACAACAAGAAGAAGAGAAGAGTGGTAGTAGTGGGAGACTCCTTGCTGCGTGGGATCGAGACCCAAGTATGTCACGAATACCCGTGGACTCGCCAGGTATGTTGTCTCCCAGGAGGACGAATTAGAGACATGACTGAAAGGTTGCCTGCACTCATAAAGCCCGCTGACAGGTATCCCTTTTTTCTCATCCATGTGGGAACAAATGATACCGCCAAGCGGAGCTACGAAGAAATCACGTCAGACTTTGAAGCTCTGGGAAAGAAACTCAAGAACTTTGGGGCCCAGATAGTTTTCTCATCCATCCTTCCAGTAGTTAGAAGAGGGATAGAAAGGGAACGAAAAATACTCTGGGTGAATGAATGGCTACGAAGGTGGTGCCGACGAGAGAGATTTGGATTCTGGGACCATGGGCTATACTTCCTGGAAGATGGCCTGTTGGCAAGGGACAGGTTGCACCTCACAAAGGATGGGAAGGATGTGTTTGGCCACAGCATGAAGAACTTCATCAGGAAGGCTTTAAACTGAATCCTACGGGGAAGGGAGATGTAATGTTGGGGGTAACAATGGACGTAGGCGCATGCACTGCAACGGAGAGAACAGCTCTGATAGCGCCCAATAATAGTCTTCAGACACATGTAGGAAGAAAGCCAGACTATGAAGCACATGGTCTTTGATGTCTATATACTAATGCCCAGAGTATGGGAAACAAACAGAACGAACTTGAACTCTTAATACAGGAGGGAAATTATGACTTGATAGGTATAACTGAGACTTGGTGGGATGACTCTCATGACTGGAATACAGCAATTGAAGGATATAACTTGTTCAAAAAGAACAGGAGGAACAGAAAGGGAGGTGGGGTTGCACTGTATGTGAAAAATACATATCTCTGCACAGAAATACAGGAGGATGAGCTTGGTAGCCCCATTGAGAGCATCTGGATCAAAATAAATGGAGCAAAGAATAAAAGGAACCTGGTGGTCGGAGTCTACTACCGGCCACCCAACCAAGGAGAAGACAAGGATGAAACATTTGAAAAGCAAATAGCCAATGTTTTAAGGAAGCATGATGTAGTAGTAATGGGGGACTTTAATTTCCCCGATATTTGTTGGGAGACAAATTCTGCAAAACATGGCCCCTCCAGGAAATTCCTGACTTGTGTGGCGGATAACTTCCTCCTACAGAAAGTAGAGGAAGGAACTAGAGGATCGGCTATCCTTGACTTGATCCTAACCAACAGAGATGACTTAGTGGATAAAGTAGCAGTTACAGGAACTCTGGGGGAAAGCGACCATGTTGCACTTGAGTTCTTGGTTCTAAGGGAAGCAAAAGCCGAGTGTTGTCAAACGTGTACCCTGGATTTTAGGAAAGCTGATTTTAATAAACTCAGAACAATGATCAGTAAGGTCCCATGGCAAGCAACGCTAATGAGAAAAGGAGTCCAAGATGGGTGGGATCTTTTAAAAAAGGAAATTCTCAAGGCACAATCACAAACAATTCCAACAAGAAGAAAAGGTGGAAAACAACAGAAGAAGCCAATGTGGCTTCACAAAAAGCTTAGGGATGACCTGAAAACAAAAAAGGACACATATAGGAAGTGGAAAGAAGGCCAAGTAACAAAGGAAGAGTACAGGCAGGTAGCACAGAATTGCAGGGATGGCGCCAGGAAGGCTAAAGCTGAGAACGAGCTGAGGTTAGCGAGGGATGCTAAAAACAACAAAAAGGCCTTCTTCAGCTACGTGCATAGTAAAAGGCAGAGGAAAGAAATGGTTGTTCAGCTATTAAATAAGGATGGCAAAACGAGAAGACTGAGGGGAGATATGATAGCGCTCTTCAAGTACTTGAAAGGGTGTCACAGAGAAGAAGGCCAGGATCTCTTCTTGATCATCCCAGAGTGCAGGACACGGAAGAATGGGCTCAAGTTACAGGAAGCCAGAATCCGGCTGAACATCAGGAAAACCTTCCTGACTGTTAGAGCAATACGACAATGGAACCAATTACCCAGGGAGGTGTGGGCTCTCCCACACTGGAGGCGTTCAAGACAAGGCTGGACAGCCATCTGTCAGGGATGCTCTGACTTGGGTTCCTGCATTGAGCAGGGGGTTGGACTCGATGGCCTTGTAGGCCCCTTCCAACCCTACTATTCTATGATTCTATGATTCTTATGGTTTTGTACCTGACATGTACAAATGAGGACGTCATTTAGCCAAGTCCAATGAAAGCCTCATTAACTGATACGCTTAGAAAGGGTAGGCAATGTGTTGCTATGGATACCAATGCATCCACAGACACCTTTCCTGGGCCTCACCAAGGTGCCCTACCTCTCCCACATTTTTTTTTAATTAACAAGTTTTTTAAGGGCAGCTGGAATTGCTGTGAAATAGGTTTCTGTTGGTGCTGAAAACTGTGGGTCCAATGGAATTGATTAGTGTGCTGGGGTTCAGACCCCACCTCCACCTTATGCTTTGCGACACCTCCCATGGCAGCCATTTTGTGGTGGTGCTCAGGACAGTTTTTCAAATTGCCAAATGTGCCCACGGCCACAAAAGGTGGCATTTATCATGTCCTGTGAGGTTCAGCACGAATCCCAGGTCTTATCTGTACTTTCTTTAACTCTTTCAGGGCTGCAAACAAAACTAAGTGAGCTGACCAATGAGAGATGTCGGTGAGTGAAGTCGATCATTATTGCATTTTGTATACTGCGGTGGTTGGGGTTAGATTGCTTGAGAAAAGGGGTGTTGAACCTTTTTGAGCCCGAGGCTCAAAATTCAATTTCAGAGAAGCCCTCGGGGGCCACATTCTGGTGGTGGGTAGGGCCAAAGCCAAAAGAGGCAGAGCCAAAAATACTATCATATTTTAGCTTAAAACTGTTTGTGTCAGTATCTAGGCCTTAGGAGAAGCATTTCAGCCTTATCGAATGGGAAAGAAACTATGCAAAAGCTGCACACCAAACACTCGGTGGTCGGGGGAAGGGTTGGCGCCAGGGGAAGGGGAGTGGCCATCTGAGGATTGGGACACCAGGTGGGCCAAGTTTGGTCCATAGGCCCGAGGTTCATCACCCCTGTTATAGAACATTCAGAATTGGTTCACACAGAAGCCCCTCAGTACAATCGCCGTTGGAGCACAGGGGCTGCCACCTAATTCACAGTCCTGACTGGGTTCCTGCGAAGCCGAAAGAATACACCGCTGCCCTATCTCCTTTGGCAGCAGGACACACTTTGTCAGTGCCTGCTTCTAAGCACTCTCTCCAGCACGGACATCCTGTAAGCCTTCACTATGCTATTTGCCTGTGTACTTAACTGCATATATGGCAAAGAAGGGAAGTGTTTCGGGGGTGTTGGAATCCACCAGTCTTCTCATTTTGCTCCTTGTTCTCACCCTGAATTAGAGACACCCAGCGAATCGAAGAGCTGTTTGCTAAAAACCACCAGCTGCGAGAACAGCAGAAAGTCCTTAAGGAAAATGTGAAAGTGCTGGAAAACAGGTAAACAGATTCATGTCTGCTGCAGCTATGCCCCCACCAAGTCTTTTCTGGTTCCCTTCAGTGACCCAGAGTGGAAATGGACTGTTTCATCCATCCCTTATTGCCATGGCCCTCATAATATTGCCATGGCCCTCATAATATTGCCATGGCCCTCATATTTTTCCCATCAAGCTTGACAGGTTCTCCCACCCTCGCTCACACCACAACCCTCAGGCATGACATTGGGCCGAGCCTCTTCCCGAATTCCCAACTGAAGTGACAGCCATGCATGTGAGCAAATCAAACACTAGCTCATCCATCAGTCTTGACTTTCCAGCCACATCTCAGGCGGGCCATGAGCAGGGCCAGTAGCCAGGGTAGGCATGGTTGGGCACTTGCCAAGGGCCCTCACCCCAGCAGGGGTCCACTGTCAAAAGTTCCCTGGAGTTGCTTTTCCTCACCATTGTAACCTGCTTGTTCACCGGCCTCCTGATGGGATATTCATACACCTGGATTCTGGATTCATTTGTCCTGACACACACTGACTTTTGCTTGACTTTTGGCCTCACTTTGTAAATACGTACACACACACACACACACACACACACACACACGTCTTCTATCTGTACGCAAGGTATATAATATATATACCTTCTGAATTAGATGGCACTTCATGCATCTGATAGTGGGCTCTATTCAATAAGAGAGCAATCCTAGAGCCCCTAGACAGCATCTGAGGGGCTGTAGGATGCTGGAGATTTTCTTCTCTGAGGCCAAAGTTTCAGAGCTTTTCTACATGAAGCTGTTAATCTGCTGTATCTACTTTCAGTTTCATCGCAGAATTAATATCCGCGCACTTCACAAAGATCATTTCCTTTCCTGCTTTTCCACAACGTAACCTCTTGGTGGCACTGTGGTATAGTGGAATAGCACAAATGCACAAGTAAAAAAAAAGCTTTCTTTCGCTTTTACAATTAAATACTACACTTTCCTTGGTCTAAAAAAAAAATATCTGACGTGCTCTTTAGGCACAGAAGCAAAGCTGGAGAGTCACAACATCATCATGAATTGTTGTGAACCACTCAGAGAGCTTCAGCTATTGGGTGGTATAGAAATGAAATTAATAATAATAATCTAAAGAATTCAAAAACAACTGTGGGTAAGGGATGAGAAGCTCACAACAAATGCCTTGTGTAGAAAAGTTCTTAGTCTCAGAGGTGGAGATCCAACTGTGGATTTCCCCACTCCCAGCCACCATGGAAAGTTCTACAGCAGTTCCTTTCCTGAGGTCGGCATTGCCACTTTGGGAGGGGAGGAAATGGGTGTTTGGGGGGCAGAACAGTGGGTGGGGATGTAGATCCTCTCAACTCCTGTCCCCACTCACAGCAAAGTAGGCAAGATAGACATGCTCAGAGACACGGAAGGAGGATCAGGAGGCGGAAAAGACTGTGTTGTTCCTCCCACCCTGCAAGGTTCTTGCCGGCAGAGCATAGGACAGGAGATCAGAGCCTTCCACCTGATGGATGTCCAATCCATAGGATCAAGCCCTAAGGGCGCAATCCTATGCATGTTTAGACAGAAAATAAGTTCTACAACTCCCAGCATTCCCCAGCCAGTATGGCTGGCTGGGGAATGCTGAGAGTTGTAGGACTTTTTCCATCTAAACATGCATAGGATTTGCGTCCAAAATTTATTAAGTCTTAAATGTCCTACAAGACTGTCTTTTGGAACGTTCATGCATGGATACGTCACAATGTTACCTTTTTAATTTCAAAAAGGACACTTTTTAAAGTGCAAAACCGCTCTGGGGGATTGGGGATGGAGTGGCTTCTTGGTGAGATCATGGAAGGCCAGCCAATCAGAACTGTGCAGAGGCAGCTTCTGCTTCAAACATGAAGAAACCGTTTCATGAGCACTGCGTCCTGGTGAGGAAGAGATCCATTGGATTAAACAGGCAGTGGCTGCAACAGCGTGGAGTGTGACTGTTCAGGATCCCAGCTACTCTAGTCCACTCGCCCTCTCCCATTTTCCCATTTTCCATTTTTTCCCCCAGCAGCCTGTCAGTATTTTGCAGGCGCTGAGCATGCTCAGTCCTCCGTGGGCTTTCCTCCCTACCTTCTGGGTTTTTTTTCCCCTAAATATGGTTTTGTACTTACGCAAACCTCAGGATTTCCCCAAGACTGCCAATACCTCCCTGTTGTTTGTGGCTGCTGCTGTTTCAGCTACGTAAGCAGCAGCACACACAACTTGGACATCGGAAATTTTATTTTATTTATTTATTTATTTATTTATTTCTATACCACCCAATAGCCAAAGCTCTCTGGGCGGTTCACAAAAATTAAAACCAAATGGCACACAATAAAACAATATAAAATATATAAAACATTAAAACCACAATATAACAATACAACCAGAATAAAACCTAGCAGCAGTGCAGGAATTTAAAATACAGATTTAAAACAACAAAGCTAAAAGTCTAGAAAGCTAAAATGCTAAAATGCCTGGGAAAATAAAAAGGTCTTCACCTGGCGCCAGAAGGAATACAATGTAGATGCCAGGCAAACCTCACTAGGGAGCTCATTCCACAGCCAGGGTGCCACAGCAGAAAAAGCCCTCCTCCTTGTAGCCACCCGCCTCACTTCCTTTGGCAGGGGCTCATGGAGAAGGGCCACAGAGGATGGTCTTAAGGTCCGGGCAGGTCCGTATGGGAGGGGGCGATCCTTCAGATAACCTGGCCCCAAGCCGTTAAGGGCTTTAAACATTAATAACAGCGCTTTGAATCGGGCCCAGAAATGGACTGGCAGCCAGTGCAACTGAAAAAGTACTGGCGTAATATGAGCTCGCTGGCCAGTCCCTGTTAACAATCTCATTTTGTTAGCCCTATTTTGGACCAGCTGAAGTTTCCGGACTGTTTTCAAAGGCAGCCCCATGTATAACGCATTGCAGTAATCCAGACGAGAAGTTATCAGAGCATGGATAAATGTAGCTAGGCTATCTCTGTCCAGATAAGGGTGTAGTTGGTATACGAAATAGAGGGAATGGTGCAGCGAAGGTGCTTCTGAGTGGCCCCACAATTCTAAGAACGTCCCATCTCCCATTATTACTCTTAAGATTGCGAGCTGGTCTCTGTGACAGATGCCAAGTCACCCAAGAACTTGCAAAGAAGAAGCAACATGAGTTTGGGAAGGCCCATTTCCAGAGTCTTCAACACATCTTCATCCTCAGTAAGTAAGCACAGCGGGAAAGCGGAGTCCTCTCAAGCTTGTGGTGGTCAGAGGATGGTGAGTCGGACATTGGTGGGCGGGGCCAGGACACACAGACTGGGTTCATACAACACACTAACCCACACTCAGTGGTTAAACCATGGGTTGTTGTTGAACCATGGGTTGTTTGTTAAACTGTGGGTTAGCGTGTTGTCTGAAGGCCCACAGGGTAGCTTGTTAACCATGTAGTGTGGTTTATTTTTCTCAAACATGCCACCTTGAGAATCCATGGGTAGTTGTTCGGTTGTTCAGGGTAGTTAACAAGCCACACTGCATGGTTAACAAGCCACCCTCTGGAAAATGTCCTGGATTCAGACAACCTGCTAACCTACAGTTCAACAAATAACCCATGGTTCAACAAACAATCCATGGTTCAATAACAATCTACACTCAACCACTGAGTGTGGGTTAGCATGTTGTGTGAATAGCCCCACACACTTTCACACATTCAGGAGCAGATCCACTGGGAAACTGGGCAAAGCCTCTTACTGCCACCCCACCCCAACGATCCTGATTCAGGATCACTGGAGAAGGGGAACAGACTTTAACCTTCCCCCACCAACAACAACCATCCTGATCAAGGTTGCCGGGAATGGGTGAGGGTAAATCTCTTTCTCCCTTTCTCCAGTGATCCTGATCTGGTTCCCTGGTTCCTCACTGCTATCAACACTGGAGGAACTGCGATCTGGATCAGGATCAGGATTGCTAGAGAAAGGGAAGACACTTTAACCTCGTCCCCCCACACACACACTCCACCCCAGCAATTCTGATCATGCTGGGTGTTTCCCTGCTGCTAATAGCAGCAAGTAAACTGTGATCCTGCCTGCGGGAATTGGTGGGAGGGGACAAGGTTAAAGCCTCTCTTCCCCTTCCCCTGCTCCAATACCGATTGCGTTCTGTGCAGCTCAGGTGATGGTGGTTCAGCGAGGCTGTGGGGAATAAGAGGCAGGGCTCCCTGAAGCTCCACCATCTGCACAGATACTGGGGACTACTGAGGCCTTCAAACTAGGTACATTCTACGAACATGGAAAGCAGCTGGCTGCTATGTGTACGTGCCTGGCCTGTTCACAAATGCAAGGGCTTTCCCCCCACACGCACCACCACCACCACCTGTATTTTGAGGTACATGGTTCTGTTATGCAGAAACACCCGGGGCCAATGTGCAAAACAGATAAGTTGATGGTGAGTGTGTTTCATGTTTCTCCAGCCATTCGCCCCAATCCAGGAAGGACCCACTGGGGCACAGAAGCACTTCCCTAGGTGGCTGGGCAATTTCCAGTGGTGTCGTGGAGCCGGGGCTCACAGGGTCAAAGCGCCGGCACTTGCTAATAAGCAGAGACGCTGATGTCATCTGCCAGCACCAGCCCTCCGAAGTCCCTCTTCCCTCTGAGCTTAGCTGCAATCCTGGGGGGGCGTGAGGATGGATTTTCCCAGCAACAATATACTGTTGTGAGCTATCCCTATTATAATGCAAAGGTCCAGTATCTTATCGTAAATATATCAGCTGTTTAAATTGTTTTAAGTTTTGTATGTTAGAGATTTTATATTATATTTTTATTATCTTGTATTATGATCGGTATTTTTTAATGACGTGCCAGGATAGCTTTGGCTATTGGGCGGTATAGAAATTAAATCCAATAAATAAGTAGTAATTATGATAATATTGTGGGGTGGCTTGATCCTGAATGGCCAATCAAGACCATTCGCTTTACAAAAGACTTGCTCCTGGTGGAGATGAAAATGGATAGAACTGGTTTGCTGATATGGCTGCCTGCCATTTTTGGACTCTCTTGGGGGCGTGGCTAATGGGGTCTGTCATGATGAGCACCTGCACTTCGGAACTGACCACTACATCCCTGGCAATTGCATGCACAAACAGATGCCACACACGCAGTTCTCCAGCTTCATCCAGCAGCGGGGGCTGCATGCACAAAGGTTTCTTCTTCATGTGGGGATGCTATAACCAGGTTTGTGGATGCATCAGCATCACTAGAGAGTGCTAGACTGATGTGCTCCTTCTATATATTTATTTATTGATTGATTTGATTTATTAGCTGCCCATCTGGCCAGCTACCCGGCCACTCCAGGTGGTGTACATTACTAATAACAAATTTACATAATCAACTGAACAAAAAACACACACACTGCTCTAAAAAACCCTAACCCACCCCAAATGCCTGCCTGAACAGCCAGGTTTTTAAAGCCCAGCAGAAGCTCATCAAAGAAGGGGCATGGCAGAGGTCACTAGGGAGAGAATTCCATAGAGTGGGGGCCACCACAGAAAAGGCCCTCTCCCTAGTCTTCACTGGCCTAATCGTCCTGGCTGATGGGACAGACAGAGGGCCTACCGAGGCCAATCTCATTGAGAGGCATCCCTGGTGTTGTTGGAGGTGCTCTTAAGATAGACTGGGCTGGAACCATATAGGGTTTTAAAGGTCAATACCAACGCCTTGAATTGGGCCTGAAAAACAACTGGTAACCAGTGCAACTCCTTCAGCACTGGAGTGATGTAGTTTCGCCGATGGCTGCCTTTAATCAGGCGGGCCGCCGCATTCTGCACCAGCTGCAACTTCCGAACTGTCTTCAAGGGTAACCCCACATACAGCACATTACAGTAGTCTAGGTGAGAGGAGACCAGGGCATGAACTACTGATGGGAGCAGATGGTTAGGGAGATAGGGGCGCAGCCACCATATCAGATGGAGTTGGTACAGTGCTGCCCAGCTCGGCTGACACTTGAGCTTCCATGTACAGCTGGGAGTCTAAAATGACCCCCAGACTGAGGACCTGGCCCTTCAGGGGTAGCTGCACCCCATTAAACACCAGGTCAACATCACCCAACCTCCCCTTGTCTTCCACAAAAAGTACTTCGGTTTTGTCGGGGTTCAGTTTCAGCCTAGTCCTTTCCATCCAGCCACTCACTGACCCCAGACACTTGGACAGGGTTTCTACAGCCAACCTTGGCGAGGATTTAAATGAGAGGGAGAGTTGTGTGCCATCCGCGTATTGGTGACACTGCACTCCAAACTTCCTGATGATAGCCCCCAGTGGCTTCATATAGATGTTAAATAACATCGGGGAGAGAATAGAACCTTGTGGCACCCCGCAAGTGAGCAGCCAAGGGTCTGAAGTCTCCTCCCGCAGAGGTACCTTCTGGTACCTGTCAGAGAGGAAGGAATAGAACCACTGTAATATGGTGTCCCCTATGCCCAATCCCTCCAGGCGGTCCAGGAGGATTCCATGGTCGATGGTATCAAAAGCCGCTGAGAAATCAAGGAGAACAAGGAAGGAGCATTTGCCCCTATCCAGAGCTCTCCCCATATCATCCACCAAGGCAACCAAGGCTGTTTCTGTCCCATGCCCAGGCCTGAAGCCTGATTGAAATGGATCCAGATAATTGGCTTCTTCCAAGTGTGCCTGCAACTGCAAAGCCACCACCCGCTCAATCACTTCGCTCTAAAATGGCAGATTCGAGACCAAACGAACGTTATTCAACACTTGGGGATCCAAGGAGGGCTTCTTTAACAGTGTTCTTATCACCGCCTCCTTGAGGACTGATGGCATCACTCCCTCCTCAAGGGAGACATACACCACTGCCTTGATCCCCTCCCTAAGTCTCTCCCTGCAGCTCATAATGAGACAAGGTGGGCAAGGATCGAGTAAGCAGGTGGTCGGCCTTAAAGATAAAAGCACTTTGTCCACTTCCTCTGAAGGAAGAAGCTGGAACCAATTCCACACGACTGGTCTGCCACTGGCTGCCGCTCATTCACTAACTGCATCCACAGCGCACGGAATAGCACTCCTGATCTGGTCAATTTTATCTGCAAAGTTCTTTGCAAACTCATCACAGGAGGCCTTAGAATGCTCCATTGCTTCCGGAACAACAGGACCGACCAGGTTCTGGACCACTTGGAACAGCCTCTTGGGACAGCACTCTGCAGATGCAATAGCGGCAGCATAAAAAAGTATAGATAGCCTTATATAGGAATTATGAGCATTTTCTGCACTGTTTAAGTGGAGTAGTTGGGAGAATATTATTTCTGGGGGTGGCTGTAGCATGATCAGCTGAAAGAAACAAATGACTGGCTAGGGCTGTTATAAGGACAAGAAGGAGAAATGGTGGGAGAATCTGGAGCAAATGTGAAAATATGGGAGTAGGTAATAATTAATGATGATTTGTTGTTGTTCAGTCGTGTCCGACTCTTCATGACCCCATGGACCATAGCACGCCAGGCCTTCCTGTCCTGTGCTCTCTCCCGGAGCGTGCTCAAGTCCATATTCATTGCATCGGTGATGCTATCTAGCCATCTCATCCTCTGCCGTCCCCTTCTCCTTTTGCCTTCAGTCTTTCCCAGCATCAGGGTCTTTTCCAGAGAGTTTTCTCTTTGCATTAGGTGGCCAAAATATTTGAGCTTCAGCTTCATTATCTGTCCTTCCAATGAGCACTCAGGGTTGATTTCCTTTAGGATTGACTGATTTGACCTCCTTGCAGTCCAAGGGACTCGTAAGAGCCTTCTCCAGCACCACAGTTCGAAAGCATCAATTCTTCGGCGCTCAGCCTTCCTTATAGTCCAGCTCTCACAGCCATACATTACTACTGGGAAAACCAT
This sequence comes from Heloderma suspectum, assembly GCF_057233095.1. Classification (NCBI taxonomy): domain Eukaryota; kingdom Metazoa; phylum Chordata; class Lepidosauria; order Squamata; family Helodermatidae; genus Heloderma; species Heloderma suspectum. The sequence goes on along the minus strand of NC_139461.1, from coordinate 302,410,876 downwards.
AGCTTTGATTAGACGGACCTTTGTCGGCAAGGTGATGTCTCTGCTTCTTACTATGCTGTCTAGGTTTGCCATAGCTTTCCTCCCAAGGAGCAAGCGTCTTTTAATTTCATGGCTACAGTCACCATCTGCTGTGATCTTGGAGCCCAAGAAAGTAAAATCTGTCACTGCTTCCATTTCTTCCCCTTCTATATGCCAGGAAGTGATGGGGCCAGATGCCATGATCTTCGTTTTTTTAATGTTGAGTTTCAAACCAGCTTTTGCACTCTCCTCTTTCACCCTCAACAAGAGGCTCTTTAGATCCTCTTCGTTTTCTGCCATTAGGGTGGTATCGTCTGCATATCGGAGGTTGTTGAGAATTCTCCCGGCAATCTTAATTCCGACCTGTGATTCATCCAACCCGGCGTTTCTCATGATGTACTCTGCATATAAGTTAAATAAGCAGGGTGACAATATGCAGCCTTGTCGTACTCCTTTCCCAATTTTGAACCACTCGGTTGTTCCATGTCTGGTTCTTACTGTTGCTTCTTGACCCTCGTACAGGTTTCTCAGGAGACAGGTAAGGTGGTCTGGTATTCCCATCACTTTAAGAATTTGCCACAGTTTGTTGCGATCCACACAATCAAAGGCTTTAGCATAGTCAATGAAGCAGAAATAGACGTTTTTCTGGAATTCTCTTGCTTTCTCCATGATCCAGCGAATGTTGGCGATTTGATCTCTAGTTCCTCTGCCTCTTCGAAACCCCGCTTGTACTTCCAGTAGTTCTCGGTTCGCATACTGCTGAAGCCTAGCTTGTAGGATTTTGAGCATCACCTTGCTGGCATGTGAAATGAGCGCAATTGTGCAGTAGTTTGAACACTCTTTGGCATTGCCCTTCTTTGGAATTGGAATGTAAACTGACCTTTTCCCGTCTTGTGGCCATTGTTGAGTGTTCCAAATTTGTTGGCATATTGAATGCAGCACTTTAACAGCATCATGTTTTAGGATTTTAAATAGCTCATCTGGAATACTGTCATCTCCGCTAGCTTTGTTGTTGCTAATGCTTCCTAAGGCCCACTTGACTTCACTCTCGAGGATGTCCGGCTCCAGTTCAGTGACCGCACTATCATGGCTATCAGGGACATTCAGATCTTTCCTGTATAGTTCTTCTATGTATCCTTGCCACCTCTTCTTAATCTCATCTGCTTCTGTTAGGTCCCTGCCTTCTTTGTCCTTTATCATGCCCATCTTTGCACAAAACGTTCCCTTGAGATCTCCAATTTTCTTGAAGAGATCTCTAGTCTTTCCCATTCTGTTGTTTTCGATTTCTTTGCATTGTTCATTTAAGAAGGCCTACTTGTCTCTCCTTGCTATTCTCTGGAACTCTGCATTCAGTTGGGTATATCTTCCCCTTTCTCCCTTGCTTTTCGTTTCCCTTCTTTCCTCAGCTACTTGTAACGCCTCATCAGACAGCCACTTGGCTTTCTTGCATTTCTTTTTCTTTGGGATGGATTTCGTTGCTGCCTCCTGAACAATGTTACGGACCTCCGTCCATAGTTCCTCAGGCACTCTGTCTATCAGGTCTAATCCCTTAAATCTATTCCTTACCTCCACTGTATATTCATAAGGGATATGATTTAGGTCATACCTGAATGGTTTAGTGGTTTTCCCTACGTTCTTCAATTTAAGCCGAAATTTTGCAACAAGAAGCTCATGATCTGAGCCACAGTCAGCTCCAGGTCTTGTTTTTACTGACTGTCTAGAGCTTCTCCATCTTTGGCTGCAAAGGACATAATCAATCTGATTTCGATATTGACCATCTGGTGATGTCCATGTGTAGAGTCGTCTCTTGTGCTGTTGGAAAAGAGTGTTTGCTATGATCAATGTGTTCTCTTGGCAAAACTCTATTAGCTTTTGTCCTGCTTCATTTTGTACACCAAGGCCATGCCTGCCTGTTATCCCGGTGATTTCTTGACTTCCTACTTTAGCATTCCTATCCCCTATGATGAAGAAGACATCTTTTTTTGGTGTTAGTTCTAGAAGGTGTTGTAGGTCTTCATAGAACCGATAAACCTCAGCTTCTTTGGCATCAGTGGTTGGGGCATAGACTTGAATTACTGTGATGTTGAATGGTTTGCCTTGGATTCGTATTGAGATCATTCTATCGTTTTTAAGATTGTACCCCAGTACTGCTTTTCCCACCCTTTTGTTGACTATGAGTGCTACTCCATTTCTTCTAAGGGATTCTTGCCCACAGTAGTAGATATGATGGTCACCTGAATTAAATTCGCCCATGCCTGTCCATTTGAGTTCGCTGATTCCCAAGATGTCGATGTTCAATCTTGCCATCTCATGTTTGACCACCTCCAGCTTACTTTGATTCATTGATCTGACATTCCAGGTTCCTAAACAATATTGTTCTTTACAGCATCGAATTTTCTTTTCACCACCAGACACATCCACAGCTGAGTGTCCTTTCGGCTTTGGCCCAGCTGCTTCACTCTTTCTGGCGCTACTTGGAAATACCCTCTGCTCTTCCCCAGTAGTATATTGGACACCTTCCAACCTGAGGGGCTCATCTTCTGGCGTCATCTCTGTTAGCCTTGTGATACGTTCCATGGGGTTTTCTTGGCAAGAATACTGGAGTGGGTTGCCATTTCCTTCTCCAGTGGACCACATTTTGTCAGAACTCTCTGCCATGACCTGTCCATCTTGGGTGGCCCTGCACGGCATAGCTTATGGCTTCACTGAGTTACGCAAGCCCCTTCGCCACAACAAGGCAGTGATCCATGAAGGGGAATGATGATTTATTTACTTATTTATTTATTACATTTATAACCCACCTTTCTTCCATCATGGAACTCAAGGTGGCTACATGTGGTTCCCAGGTGGTCTCTCCTCCAAGCACTGGCCAGACCCAGAGCTGCTTAGCTTCAGCAAGGTGGCTGCCTCATGTGCCTTCAGACCACGTCCTGGGACCCTGTTATAATGATAATAACAGGAAAGAAGAAGCAGTTTTATAACACTGCAGAACAGCCTTCTGCAACCTGGTGCCCTTCAGACATACTGGATTTTAAATCCCATAATTCCCAGCCGGCGTGCCCAACACAACTTGAGGGCACCAATTTGGGGAAAGCTGCTGAACGGTATTCAAAGCACTTTGCAGAGTTTATCTCAGCAATCCTGATCATGACCCTTCCTTCCAGAAACTCAGAGGAGCAAACATGGCATTTACCTTATTTTAGCTTCACGGCAACTCTAGGTGGTTGGTTAGGCTGAGTGAGAATGACCAACTCGAGGTTACCCAGGAAGCTCCATGGCTGTGTGGGAACGTTAAGCCAACTGTCCTTGGCCCAGGTCCTATACTCAGCCTTTCCCCCCACCAGATATTGTTGGACTACAACTCCCATAAACCCCAGCCACCATGGCCAATGGTCAGGGATGGGAGTTGTAGTCCAACAACATCTAGGGCCCAAGGTTGGGGAAGGCTGCACTACAGACTGGATTTCTGCCACAGATTCATTTTATGTCCTTGGGCTTATTGCTGTCTGTCACCTTCCTTTCCCCTCAGTCAAACAGGAGCAGCAATGACCCACTTCACAGGGGTGTTGTGAAGGTGAGCGCCATAAAGACCACACAGCATTGTGGCCATTTAAATGATGTGATGTAAATTGCTGTGAGGAATATCCAGATGTGTGACCTGGCATTCTTTTGAACTTGCTTTCTCGAGGGAGTGCCGGGTTCTGCTCTGGTTTGTGAAATACCCGATCCCTCCCATCGCATTCGTATCAGTCCCACGTAACCCAGAATTCTGTTTTGTACTTCCATTACAGCTAATGAAATGAATAAACTGAGGGAAGAGAACAAGAGCCTGAAAGAAGACCTGAAGAGGCTCTGTGGCACAGAGTAAGATCTCCTCACTCTTGTTTATCACTTGGTGTTTTGGATTCCTGTTGGTCAAATCCAATATGGCTGACCCCCTGAAAACAGCCAGTTGGCCAGCACAGAGCTCCTTCTCCCTGGGGGCTGTGATGCTTCTCATGAGAGGCATAAGAATTCCTTCATCATAAGGTAGCCTCGCCCAAGCTGGTGCCCTGCAGATGTATTGGACTGCAATTCCTATCATTCCAGCCAGCATAGCTTCTTTACATGGAATCATATCTTGAGATAACAACCTCAAAATGTCTACAGTTGGACAATGGCTTTAGGACCAACCAGAACTGTAGAGAGAGCAAAGAGCTGGATGTGCCTGATCTCGTCTGATCTTGGAAGCTAAGCAGGGTCAGCCCTGGTTAGTACTTGGATGGGAGACCTCCTGGGAATCAGGCTTCCTCCATTCAGCAGGGGGTTGGACTCGATGATCTTGTAGGCCCCTTCCAACCCTATGATTCTATGAGTCCTCCAGAACTCTTCATCAGACTAGATGGTAGAAAAAGCAGGAGATGGGGGAAGAAACACTTATCCCAGAATCTGGCCAGGTAGCCACGAGTTCTGCTGTATAGATAGACCCAGTCTCAAAACAGAGATTTGCAGTGGGAATGAATTAGTCAGAGGTAGATGTTGCAGGAATCAGAGTATACCTAGCAATGCATTTTAGCCCTGGCAGTTGAGAGCTCACAGCAAGATCAACGGGGAGTTTTTGACTTGTTGCACACATCAGTTCAAGAGAAAACACCTTCCCAGCCCCGCTGGGGAAAAAACCGAGTTCTCACAAAGTGGCAAAGCCCATGACTGGGCTGTACCACTTCAGACTGGTGGTGGGAGCTCACATAATTGATTGCTCTGATGATGATGATGATGATGATGATGATGATAAATAATCCTTCCACATAGAAAACTAGCAGGTCAGGGAGTTTTCTATTGGAGGGATTGGTTGATTTTTAATGTGGATTTAATGTGAGCCATTGCGATTGCATGTACTCAAATTTGCTTACAGTTGGAGGTGAGGATTAAGGGGTTGTGCCAAAGGCTTGTCCTACAGAATCATTAACTTACCACCAGGCAGTCTCCACAAAAGACTTCCATCAAAGTGCATTAGAGTTAACTCCGCAGCACTAAGGAGCACTGAAGTGCATTTTGTGGGGAAGATCTACTGCTGACAGTAATTTTACTGCCCACAGGTGAAGCTGTTGCTTTACTTTAATGCATCAGGATAGCAACCCTAGGGTGAGGAGACCCCCTATGTGGTTGGCCAGTTACCCAGGCTTGCTCTGTGGTTAATCTGGTCACGGTCCTCTCTCTGCCCCATATGATGCTAGTGGGGAAGAGAATGGCCAGTGTGGCAACAGAATGCTGAACTAGTTAAGCCTTTGGTCTGGTCCAGCACACCTGTTCTTATATTTATAACCTGCCCATTCTACTAAGATCCTTCTCCGGGTGTCTCTATCTTTGAGGTGAAATGGGCACCGGCTGGAGATGAGGCCTTTTCTGTGATGGTGCCCCAACTGTATAAGACTCTATAGAAGACATTGCTACCACGTAAACCAGGGGTGCAGAACGTCTTTCAGCCCAAGGGCCAAATTCCATTTTGGAGAAACTCTCTGGGGCCGCATTCCAGTGGTGGGTAGGACCAAGGGCAAAAGAGGTAGAGTCAAAACGCCAGTCTATTTTAGCTGAAAGCTCTTCCTGCCCGTAACAAAGCCTTCAGAGAAGCAGTTCAACCTTTTCGAATGAGGACACAATCTGCACAAAAAACAGGAAACCACCAAATGATCAGACGCTGGGGCCAGGGGAAGGGGGCATGGCCTTCTGGGGCCCCCCAGAGGGCTTGATTGGGACTCCTGGACAGCCATATTTGGCTCTGGGCCTGAGTCCTGCACCCCTAAACTAAACACTGCTTTACTTACCTGGAATTTGGGCAGCACTGAATTTTCAGTGGTCTTTCTTCAGGATTTATCTGCTGTTTCACTGATTGCTATTTCTGGTCTGTCGTTGCTTTTACTGTAATAGAAAGGGCGTAAAAAAAATCTGTTGCAAGCTGCTGGGGGCGGGGGGAATACTGATGGAAAAGCAAAATATAAGCTTCTCCACACAGGGCTTTTAACCTGCTATTGAGATAGGTTACTCATGGAAGTTTGCGGGTCCTTTAGATGATGTCGTCAACCTCCAGGACATCTCCCATGCTAAATGACCTTTATCCCATTTTTTAAAAAATTGGAGATAATGAGCTATCAAATTGAAGCACATCGAGTTCCCTCCTGAAAAGTGGAAATCCAGCAATAAGAGGAGTTGGACCACAGCGCCATCTAATGGCTGTATAAGGAAACATATAGAACAACACAGATAAAGGGGGAAAGTGGCGGGGGGCGGGAGGGAAGCACATGTAAAGGGAGCCCATGGTGATCCTGCATTTAAAATGGAAGCAGAAAGCCCGGGTAAAATTAGCCTGGTGTAGGAATGCTCTATGAATGCTAAATGGTAATAGGATTTCACCTTTTGCCTCTCGTGCAAAGGGGGCATTCAGACAGCTGCTCTCATCCCCCACCCCTCTAATTTCTGTGAACCACCCAGAGAGCTTCGGCTATTGGGCGGTATAGAAATGAAATTAATTAATTAATTAATTAATTAGATTTCTTCCTACCATTCATTCATTTCCTCTGTGTTGCGACAGGGACAGGGCAAAGTCTCTAAAAGGACTGTCTAGAGAAGGAAGCGCAACCCCAGACTCACCACTGCCCCTGCTGTCCACACAGAACAGGAGATCCAGCACCGAGAAAACCACAAACCAGGAAGCAGAAGACGAGTATCGAGAATCTCTTGGTCATCCGTTGGGAGGAGGCGAGTTCTTCTAAGGCTGAACCTAGTTTCCTCTATAGTCAATTCTGTATCAGGAGGACAGTTAAGCCCATCAGAACCTCCATTCGGTGGAGGCTGGTGGCTCCAATGTCAGTGGAGTGTTAAATCTGCTCCGGGTTTCATTCAGAACCAGCCATCACTCTAAAGGAGTTCTCCAAGGTGCAGAAGCCTTGCCCAATGAAAGCCTCGTTAACTGATGTGCCTTAAATAAACCTTGCCCCCCACCAGATATTGTTGGACTACAACTCCTATAAACCCCAGCCACCATGGCCGATGGTCAGGGATGGGAGTTGTAGTCCAACAACATCTGGGGCCCAAGGTTGGGGAAGGCTGCACTACAGACTGGATCTCTGCCACAGATTCATTTTATGTCCTTGGGCTTATTGCTGTCTGTCACCTTCCTTTCCCCTCAGTCAAACTGGAGCAGCAATGACCCACCTCGCAGGGGTGTTGTGAAGGTGACACCATAAAGACTACACAGCGTTGTGCCCATTTAAATGATGTGATGTAAATTGCTGTAAGGAATATTCAGATGTGCAACCCGGCATTCTTCTGAACTTGCTTTCTCGAGGGAGTGCCAGGTTCTGCTCTGGTTCGTGAAACACTCGATCCCTCCCATTGGTATCCATTGGTTCTGTTTCTGACTGAAACTCGGTATGGATTCAACGTCCCACTGACATCAGAGCCACCATACTCTGCTACCTCCATGTCCACAGGAAGACTCCCCCTTACTTATATTCGATATGGGAGAGAATTCTGTTCAGTTTGTTTTTTTTATAAAAACTTACCCAAATTTTGCAAAGTTCTTCATAAACAGGAAGGAAAGAACTTGTAATTTAAAAAATTGAATGTGTGAAAAACCAAAACTGACATATTTGCCCATCCAGGCCCAGGGCTTTGAATGCTTAGCTCTTCAAAGTCTGGATTTGAATCCCTGTACATTCAGCCATGTTTGTGGGGTGGAATTGGGTTGCCACCTTTTTTTTCTGACAAGCTCCTCATCTTTAACAGCTACATGGCAGGCAGGTTCATCATGGTCCACTCCATGCTGGGAATATTGGTACCTATTGATTTTGGCTGGTGCCATGGGATACGAATTTAATTTCGGTTCTTTTTTTATCAGAACATATCAACATTCACAAAGGTCTTCGTATGCGGAATGGAAATAACGTGAGATTTAAACAATTGAATGTGGGAGACAACAAAACTGCCAGATGTGTCCATCCCTCTCTATGACTCTCAAATTCAAAATCCTCTTTATGCTGAGAACAGCACTAGAGCCGATCTGGATTTTACCCCAACAACCATTTCTTGAGGGACCTAACCAGGGTGGCCATGTGACCTACTCTGCAAAGGATGCTCCTCTATTTAAAGGACTGTCTAGAACACGATTTTGCTTTACAACAAGGCTTTAAGGGGGAAATTGAGCTTTTTTTTTTTTTTTTGCCAGCACCGCACCGCCAAAGGTTGATGGCAAATTCAGCAGGGGCGGCAAAGGCTGTAAAAAAAAAAAAGGCCAGGGGGCTGAATGTAGTCCATTCCTGGCTTAGAGCATGACATTTTAAATATCTGAACATGCTTAACCTGTAATAAGTGACAGTGGTGCTGTCTCCGTCTTCTAGATCAGTCTCCAGGACAGAGAAGTTCTCCACGTACCAGGATCTCACCTAGCATTATTCTCCAGAACGAACATGCTCTGGAGATGGTAAGTATTTTCCTGGCTGGTCTATCCTTATCTATCCTTCCTCATCAAATTTGATTTTTGACCTTATGCTGAGAGCTCTCCGGATATATGCAACTACATTTAATTTCCATGTTTAACACTGGTTGGAGAATTCTACTTGTTGTATCACAGAATTGTTCTTTCAGCACGGTGTGTGGCCTTAGCATTGGTACTTTTTTTTTTTTTTAAGTGCATTTGGGGGGTTTGTCTGGATGCTATGGCAGGGTCCCTTTCAACTCAGTGGCCAGATTCACACAACTCGACAATCCAGAGTATGGGTCGAGGGTGGGTTGTTGTTGAACTATAGGTTGTTGTTGAATCATGGGTTGTTGTGTTGTGTGAACCCAGCTGCACTAACAAACCATGGTTTGTTAACCATGAACATCCCATGGTTTACAACCCAACAAAAAAAAACATGGGTTCTCTTCATGGGTTATTCATGGTTAACAAACCATGGTTTGTTAGTGCAGCTGGGTTCACACAACACAGTGATCCATGATTCAACAATAACCCATGGTTCAACAACAACCCACACTCAACCCACACTCTGGCTTGTTGTGTTGTGTGAACCCAGCCACTGATTCTTGACTTTGAGATTTCTGTGAATGCGCTTTCTATCAGTGTAGAATACCTGAAGCATACCCACTTAGAGCCCTGGGTTTTCTAATAGTCATGGCAAAGTGCCCAGTATCTTCCTTTTGTTCTGGAGGGTAGGTTGATGACTCTCCAACCCTGATCTCTTGGATGACGAGAAGGAGGTGGCCATGAACTGTTCTGAAAAGAGGGCTTACCTCCCCTCCCCTCTCCCAGCTGTAGGATGTGCTAATGCAGAAGTCTGTGACCTGGTTCACATGATCACCGTGGCTTAAATATCTGAACCTGGCAAGGATGGGTTGTGCAAGGGTTAAACAACCCTAAAACAGGCCATGGTTTATGCAAGTGTTGTTTAACCCTCAGACAACCCACGCCTGCCAGGTTTGGATAACACGACAAGGCACAGCCGTGGCTCAAATATTCAGAATGGTTGCACGCACACACCACAGCCCACTGTGACTTAAATAAGCCATGGTGTGTTGTTTGACTGTCCAAACCAGGAAGTCAAAAGATGAGCCAACCATTTTTGGAAGTGAGACTGGTAAAGACACACAGGGTTGTTCCAAATGAGGCTTTTATTGTGCAATTTGCCCTGCCTTGTTCACAGAATTTTATGGGGGGGTCCAGACAATGACATCTTCAGTTTAGAGCCCTCCTGCTGCTACTTCAGTCTTTTTTCTTGCAAAAAAAAAATCCATTAAGGAAGAAAAGATGGAATAGTTGCACAATTCCTTTTGATGGTTAGTGCTAGGAGCCCTCTGTCTGGCACCACTCACAGAGGCCTGGGTTGATCTCTGCAAGAATCATATAGTGGTTCCCATGGAGATCCGATGGGGGGATCAATGTCTATTGCGTGGTTTAAACTGTGATACCCTACTTGTTGTTGTTGTTGTTGTTCAGTCGTTCAGTCGTGTCCGACTCTTCGTGACCCCATTGACCATAGCACGCCAGGCCTTCCTGTCCTGCGCTCTCTCCCGGAGCGTGCTCAAGTTCATATTCATTGCATCCGTGATGCTATCTAGCCATCTCATCCTCTGCCGTCCCCTTCTCCTTTTGCCTTCAGTCTTTCCCAGCATCAGGGTCTTTTCCAGGGAGTTTTCTCTTCGCATTAGGTGGCCAAAATATTGGAGCTTCAGCTTCATTATCTGTCCTTCCAATGAGCTCAACCAATATGTTTGCAAATAAGCCAAATATTACAAAATGTCAGGTAGAGCTTTTCTATACAAGGCTGCTAATTGCTGTATCTACTTTCAGTTTCATTGCAGAGTTCTACACAAACAGCTTTTCCTTTCCTGCTTTTCTGTTGCATAACCACTAGGTGGCACTGTGGTTCAGCAGAATAATGCAAATACACAATTAGGAAAATATATTTTCTTTTGCCATCAGAAATAATACCCCATTTGCCCCACTCTATTTTTTTTTATTAAAAAAGGGGGAAGTGCCCTTAAAAAACAAGCAAAACTGGAGGATCATGACATCTTCTAAAGATCCCATAAACAACCACGCTCAATAAATGCCTTATGTAGAAAAGCTCTAAGTGTCCAGTCTCTCTGCTCAGAGAATTGGGGTGTAAATATGTAACAATTAGTACCAATGTGCAAAGCCTTTGCAATTGATGGTAAGCCTGGACACTGTCCCTTGGGAACTTTGAGCAACCCTTCACCACTTCCCTCAGGCTGCTCTTTATTTCTGTCCATTGACACAACACAAACAAGAAATAATCACGCATTCCCCTCTTCCTTTCTCCCCTCTGTTGTTAGAGTTCTCAGAAGATAGCAAACCAGTTGCATGGAACAATCGCGTTAGTGAGGCCCAGCTCAAGATCCTGCTCTCAGGAAAGAGATGGCCCAGGAAATGCCACCCCACCCCCTGTGAGCAAAACCCCGCCATCCCCTCAGCCTGAGCGAACTCCCACCTTTGAAGCGTAAGTAAAAACTCAAGAACAGTCCTGCTGGCTCATGCAAAAGGCACATCTGCAATTAGACTCAAACTGGACCGGGGGGTCATCTAAATGAACAGCTGGAGTGGGTGGGCTGTGAAGGATTACTGCAGACCAAGCCTCTTCCCTGATTTTTCAGCTTTTATTTAAAAGGGAGGGAACAAGTTTCTAGACCCTCTGCTTATGGTGAAACATAAAAAATGGAAGCCCTGTTCTCCGCCCAGTTGATCAGAAAGTAAAATGTCATACAGTCCTCTGGTCAATAAATGTATGGCATTGGAGCGATTGACAAAACACTTCGTACCTGATGTTTAATTATACTAAAACTAAACATGTAATAGATTCAGGACAAATGACTGTATGAACTACCTTTTCATTGGATCTAGATTTGAGTTTAGTGCTCTACCACACAAAGCTCCCTGAAGTGTTTTCAGTGGTATGTGTTTTGTCTGTTGAACCTTGACTAGTGAATTCAAACTCCATGCAGGTGTTGGTAACTTAGATAGCAACCCTATGGCCGTGAGACACTGTCTAGATGGCCATAGGATTTTTTGGTTTCTGGAAATTGAGATTCTCCAACTCGTTTCCAGAAACTGCGCTCCCCTGCCCGTCCCCTTGTAGCAGGCGCGCTTCTTTCCACACCTCCATCTCCGTGCTCATAAACAGAGTGCAGAGAGGGTGAAAAGGGGGTGGTCCCAGGGGCGGGGAGGGGAGGAGATCACAGAAGCTGCTTTAGACAGCTTCCTATTGGGTCTCTGGGCCCCTTCCCATCCCCTTCCCAAAGCCGCAGAGCGGCTGGAGCACGGAGGAGAGGATCCCCTCCACACTCTGTCCTCCTTGCATAGGATAGTCGGCAGCCTCCGAACTCGGAGGCTGCCAACTATCTTGATAGGAATGCACCCTTAATTGGTTTATTAACAGAGGTTATATACAGCTCTAGAACAGCACTCCTAATATGAGCCTGCAGCAAGATTTCTCCTACTCCCAAAGGAAAAAGGGAGAGAAGTCCAGGGACTGGTTGTCCATATGGGGCCAATGCACAGTTATTTCATTGTGCCTGATTACAGCACAGTATGCAGGATCAGGATTGGACACTGTGGTGGAGCACTCAGGTAATGGCTTCACCACCTCAGTATTGTGCTCAGGCAACCAAAAGTGGTCAGCACAGATGGAAAATAGGCATCTGAAATTGCGACTTTTGATCGATATTGGAGCAGGGGTGACAGTGATGTTTGTTTTAGCTATTTAAGAGCCAGCAAATTGGACTGCCGTGAACTTGCTTCATCTTATGAGACTCTGAAGCTTGCTACCAGAAAGGAGCAACTCTGCTTCCTCAACCAACATTTTACCCTGCGCCGCCGTGGACTCCGGAATAACTCCAGCAGCAGAGGGGGTGGCTTCCCGCACCACTTGCTAATGGCCAAAGAGGCAGGAGGCAGAACGAGGTCACAAGATGAGTGGGAAGAGCAGGCTGCCATCTTGGAACTGCCTGGTGCCATGGTATACATGAAGGACCGTCACTTGGAGAATAGACTCCAGTTTCTTAATCACCAAGAGAAGCTCCACTATTTATTGATGCAACAGCAGCAAAGCTGTCGAGCTGGAATGGAGGACAGCTTAGATCGCACTGAACGTCGATCACCCCCATTGCCAAGGGCTGGCCAGGAGTGCAAATCAGAGAGGCCCTATTTAGAAGATTCAACTGATGGAACACTAGGGAAATTGCTTTTGATCAACAGGGAAGACCTGGAGCAAGGAGAGAAGGCCGACGCCATGAGGGAATACCTCACAGAAGCACCTCTGGACCTATCCGATTATGGAAGAGGAAGAGAAAACTTGAAGCCAGACAACTGGCAGAAGCCCTCCACAGAGCATAAGGCTGGAAGTCCAGGTAAAGGCCAGAACGAAGACTCTGCTCTTCAGAAAGCTTGTTTGTCCAGCTGGCTCCATGTGGCGAAACATCTCCATGGGAGCAACGAGTCCGATCAATTCGCCCTCAAAGCCAAGGAGAACGTAGCAGCAGCGTTTCCGGTAAGAAAAAAAAGTTTTTGTCTTAGGCTGTTCCTGCACCATCACCTTCCTCTGTATGATTAGCTGTTTTGCATTTATGTCTTTACTCGACCTTATGTGTTTGCCCTCCTAACAACCCTGTGAGGTCAGTCACAATTCGCTTGGGTCCATTTCACAATTGACACAGCTGCATTCCCTGTTTTGCTATTGAGAAGACCTTTGCCAGCCAATCCCGGCTCCTTCATTCATTCATTTATTTCATTCATTTCATTCATTATATTTCTATACTGCCCCGTAGCCAAAGCTCTCTGTAGCAGTTCACAAAAATTAAAAACCATTAAAACACCTTATACAAAGTGTGATGGACTTTGTATAACCATTAATGTAAAGGCATAGAAACAGATAGCACACACAACAGACAGCACATCTAAAAACAATTTTTAAAACAATCAGCCAAAGACAATCCAGGACCTGGTTAAAACTCACTATATGCTGCCAAATGCCTGAGAGAAGAGGGGAGTTTTAACCTGGTGCCAAAAAGATAACAATGTTGACACCAGTCAGGACTCATCAGGGAGATATTTCCACAATTGGGGGGGGGCACCACTGGGAAGACCCTCTCCGTTGTTGCCACTCTCTGAGCCTCCCTCGGAGGAGGCACCCACAGGCTCCTGTGTATTACATGAGCTATATAAATGGTTGCACAAACTGAAAGCAAGCTTGCACAACCAATCTTTCCCTTCCCTTCCTCCCCGCTCCTCGCAGTCTCCTGTACCAAAAGCCTCTCCAGAGGTCAGGGGGCTCCATTGAACATTAGGGCTATGTAGGAATGTACAGATTGTTTAAACTTCATTCCATCTGTTTTTCACAGATTGTCAGGCGTATTTTGTTCCGTCATCTGCCCATTGACGGAATTGGATTTTGTAAGTTCCCAAATTAGTGTAAATTCGCATTTGCACAATTTTGCATGTGAAAATGTGCAAATTCCTCAAAATGTGCAAATTCCCCCAAAAATTTGCATTTTCATGCTTTAGCTATGGGGGAAATACACATTTTTGGCCATGTTTTAAATATTTGCATATTTTTCTACAATGAAATTTGGTCAAAATTCCCAAAGGTTAGAAAAACGGCCTGCAAGTCCATGGAATCTGCCCAGCAATGGAAAAGCCAGTCCTCTGCAGAATGTGCAGGTCAGATTCATAAAAATCTGAACTCATTTGCTTCTGTTGCAGATTTCTCTGACATCCCTACGTCCGTGTGGTATGGAAATACAGTGGGAGAGGGGAATTGCCTGAATTCAGGCAGTGGGATCCTAGTCCAGTGGTCAGAATGTCTGTAAGGGGCTTGATATGGTTGATATTTCCCACATTAAACAGATAAAGTGTTGATGACATATTCACATCTTTGAACACCCATGCACACCATAGTGCCATTCTGAGTGCCTTTTTTCTTGGTAGAAAGGCCGGGTACAAATCAATAAATCAATCAGAATCAGAGTCCCCAGATACGGATATGGATATTCAAAGATGTGGGCCCATCTTCTACACCCCTGCAGGAAACACCTGTCTACTGCATCAGTCATGTCGCCCTTGACTGGGTGTATCCATCATTCAGGCCATGTGGGTTCATGGTGCTCAGTCAGTGAATCAATTGGATTCTCTCACACATTGATGCTTGTGCTTTTGATGATTTTCCATCTGCCCTCTTTTCTGCTAATGTGTGGAGACCCTCTCAGTCTAGAGGTGGAACCTGACCCCAGGACTCATGAACAGATGAAACTACCATATATTGGGTCAGACCATTGGTCCATCTAGCCCAGGAATGTCTACTCTGAGTGGCTGCAGCTTTCCGAAGATTCAGAGAAGGGTCTTTCCAGCACCACTACCTGAGATTCTTTTCAGTGGAAGCAGTGGAGGCTGGTTTCTGCACCTTGGAGAGCTCCTTTAGAGTGTTGACTGGTTCCGACTGAAATCCAGAACGGATTCACATTGGAGCCACCAGCCTCCATTGAGTGGGAGATGAACCCAGGACTAGCTACATGCAAAGCATGTGCTCCACCACACAGCTACAGCCCCTCCCTATCTACCTGTAAAACAGGAATAGACAGGTAGTGTCAGATGTCCCGCCCAGGCTGAGCATTATTGGGGCCTTGAGGCTGGGTGGCAACCTGCAACATCTTTGGCCTCAACTTCTGTTTCTGATTTCTGCAGATCTCTTTACTACAAGAACTTCCCGTTTCTAAGCCAGCCTTGGGTAATGCCGCTGCTGATTTGGAGACAAAGATGTCTTTTGCAACAGAGAAGCAAGAAACAGACCAACCAGGTAAAATGGAGGAATAACTTGTGCTTTCAGAAAGACAGAGCAGCATTTAGCTATGTGAGTTGCTTTTAAGACACGGATGTCAAAAAATAATAGGCATTTCAACCTTTTAGAATGGGGAAAAAAAAACATGCAAAAGCCAGGAAACCACCAAGTGATCAGCTTCCAGGGAAAGGGGGCAGGGCCTGGGGAAAGGGGCTGTGCCATGCCGGGAACTACAGAGGGCAATTCGGACCCCTGGTGGACTGGATTTGACCCATGGGCCTAAACTTCAACACCCCTGCTTAAGGACAGCAATTCCCAGGGCTTCTCTCTACACAAGTGATTTATTGCATGCTCATGATTGGCCACTCATGATGTCATCAACCTCCAGGACATCTCCCGCGCTTTCCCCAGTTATCCCATTTTCAAAAAGATCAGAGATAAGCTGAAATAAAGATTTACGCAGTGTATCAGCAGTGTGTGTTGCCAGCATAGCACTATAATTCAGCCACTAGGTGGCGGTGTTTCATTGACCATATAGAGCATTGCTGAAAAAGGAAATTTTCAATTCCAAGTCACATGCTCTTTGTCTAAAGGAGCCCATTGTAATGCTGCAAAGAAAATGGAAGTAGAAAGCCCAAGTTGTGGGATTTTAGCCTTATGTAGGAATGCTCCCAGAGGGGTAGATGGGGTTAAACACTGCAGGACCCACATTAAACATTCAGCATCACATATTAGGGCCAAACTAGACAGGATGCAAGAGGTCTATAATAAGGATATTTGTGGGGTTTTAAACAATTAATACAGCTGCAGAGCAGGGGTTGGATCACTGCCATGGCTCTGATGGAGTGGAGCTTAATCTTTTTGGACCCTCCATTTTTTGTAATTAAATTGTGGCATTCCTCCAGAGCATTTCTTTGCCCTGTGGAGGGAAACATACAGGGATCCTACAGGTTCCAGTAAGTTTTCCTTTGCAAGGCAAAAAAGAAACAGCTGGGAGGGATGCAATTTTTAATTGGGGGAATAAATCAGGAATAGGTTCCTGTTGTTTTAACTCTAACTCCCCCAGCACCATGGCTGTGATCCAGTTGCAACTCACTCCTCCAGCTACATGTTCAAATGTCATACTTGAGCTTGCAAGAAACAATCCATGAACTCAGAGGTCAGTGATTGGCAAATCCTCTTAATTAGTTCACATGAACAAGAGACGTGTGGCACCTTACATGCTAAGGGTGTCATCCTAGGCATGTTTAGACAGAAGACAGTCCTACAACTCCCAGCATGCATCAAACCCAGAATGGATTTACAGCCCCACCAAAATTCAAGCCACCAGCCTCCATTGCTGGACTCTAGACTACCCTTCCCGTCCAGAGGTTTTGGACTACAATTCCAGGATAACTGACCATTGGCTGTGCTGGAGGCACAAAGGACGCCAAATTGGGAAAAGCCCTGTAATCCATGAAAGCTTGAATCACAGTACATGTGTGAGTTTTTATGGTGCCTCAAGACTCTACTCTATGTTGCTACAGACTAGAGCCCCCACCACTTATTGAGTAAGAAACACACACATCCTGCATTGACCAAACCACTTTTAAATCAAACCACAGTTCAAAACAAGAGGAGCATCTTACCTAACAGTCCTAATTAATCCGATCAGTAGCAACGTCTCAGTTCAACAGCTGCTCAGGAAATGTCTCTGTTGATCAACCAGTAGCTTCACCCCGTATATCCGGGATGACTGTGTGCCATAATCCTGGAGGTGGGCAGCTTCCGGTGGGCCAAGGGCCAATTTCGGGGAGAGAGGGGTGCAGAAGCCACCAGTGTCCGCATCCCTGCCACTGAATTCACCACTGAAATTTAGTGGCCCAATGGCAGGAGCAGAAGAAAACTGGCGATTCGCTGCCGAAATTTGGTGGCCCAGTGGCAGAAGCAGGAGAAGACTAGTGATTCGCTGCCGAAATTTGGTGATGGGGCAGTGGCAAAAAAGGGCCTATTTAGATTTAAAACGAAACTAAATGGGGCCGTTTTTGCCACCGTCACATTGCCGAATTTCAGCAGCAAACCGTTGATTTGTGTGTTGTTTGCTGCCGCCACTGCAGCAAATTCAGCAATGGGGGGGGCAGTGGGAGGGCACCCAGAATGGCAGGGGCGTATTTGGCCCATGGTCCTCGTGTTGCCCACCCCTGCATAATCCGTTCAAACAAACTGGGTCTCCTTTTTAAGCCCTGGTTGTAGCAGACACTGGCCCTTTTGTGCTTGACAGAAACCGCCAGCATGCTGTGTCCTTCCCCCAGCAATGCTAGAAACATCTGGCATTAGCCTGCAGCCATGCTGCCCTGAACGAGTCTCACTGTCTGACTGTTTGTCCATCCAGCCCTGTATTGTCTACTTTGTGTGGCAGCAGCCCTCTGCGGTCTTCTGCATCCCTTGCTACCTGATATTTTAACTGCAGATGCCAGAGATTTAACTGGGACCTTCTGCATGCCAAACAGGTACTCTGCCAGTGGGACATGGACGCACAACAGAGAGTTGTGAATGATCCTTGATCCTTGGCAAGAAAACCACAAGCTTCTTTGATTTCTTTGCCTTTAAGAGAAAATATTGCTGTGTTTTCAAGTTGCCTCTACTTCCTTGAGGACTAGGAACTTCATATTTTTTCCCCTTCTGAGTGCTTCAGCAAAATGTCTGGATACCCCTCTTTCGTATGAGAAAAATAGAGAAGCCACTTCAGTACACCAGCTCTACTGGCTGAGCTGGAAAGTAGAGCTGGCCTGCATGGCTTCGTTTTTGCATGCGTCGGAATGTTTTGGGAACACCTAGTCTAGACCAGAGAATCAGGACGATGCACTAGTGGGAAAGATTATTGTTTTAAAAAGCACCTGTGTGTTGATTTACATATAAGGAGATTTAATCAAGGCAGAAAGATCTCTCAACGGATAGAATTCTGGGTGTGAGAAAAACACAAAAGTTTTTATCTGGTTGCTGTTTGCATATTGACACAAAGCTCCAAAAGCAGCCTCGTGTTTCCTGGTGTACCTTGGCACTTTCTGACTTCTAGATGACTCCATGTGTGGAAACTGGAAGGCCTGTAATGCAGGCTAGACCCAGGTATACATGGCCCGTGTTGGCCCCTGCATCTTTAATTACATTCCTAGGAGCATTGTTGTCAGTGCTGATCTGTTGTGGGCAGAACTAAGCCCCAAATCCTAGTCACAGGGCCCCTGTTCAAACCTTCCCCTTTCAGGAAGTCCTATGCTGGAGGAACTGGTCTCAGCCTTTGCCTCAGGCTGAATGGGTCCCTCCCCAGTGCTAAGAATTTCCAGGATCTGTGCCATCTCTTTTGCCAACTCTCCTCTCAGCTGAGGTCTCTAGCTTCGCTTCTGTTTTCCTGAATAAGCTCAATATCACCTTTTGTTCTCCAGTAAACATCTGCATGCTAATCTATTTTTTATAGTAGTCCACCTGGTTCAAACCAGTTAGCTCTTTGAGGATGTAAGTTTAGGGTCATTACAAAGGTGGGTCCAGCCACTCCGTAATTTCCTGCATTGCTGGCTAGACCGCTGACATCAGAACCGGGGCGTATTGCACTACTGGACAAACAACGATCAGTCCCCACTACAGGGGTGGCTTTTACTGAACTCAGATCCCCATAAAAGTGAGAGTTGGTCAGTCCCTGTGGTCTTCCTAACAGCATCTTATCAGAAGACCACAGATGTGCACTCTTTCTCTCTCTCAGCCCATCCTATCTCCAATGAACTCTGCGCATGCTCTGTAACCCAAGATTCTATGCAAGTAGGTAATATGTAACTAGCAAACTTAGATTGACTTACTTTGTTTTATTTCGAATTCTGTGTGTGTGACGGTTGCCTTCCCTTGTACTTCCCTTTTTCCTTTGCTCCCCCCACCCCAATTAAATTCCTTTTAAATATTTAGGCATTTGGCTGTCCTGTTTTAAAAAGGGAATTTCTCACTAAAGCTTTCCCTGCTTGAAGGACTGCACAGCTGTGAAGCTACTGCTTTTGTGTGTTCTTAGGATTTTCACACGTTTTTATTGTTGTAAAGTTCTGTGTCTTCTGGGCTTTGGGCAAGAAAATATAAGCTACCTTTGTTTTTGTTTTTTCCTAGAGCTGGGCTAAAGTGAGCGGTCCTTGGCAGAAGGGCTTAGGACTTTCCAGCTGGACAGACTACTTAGGGTGTGTCAAGAGGTTCATCCGGGCTGGTGACAGCCTATCAGTAATTCCTTGGGGTGGAACACTTGTAAAGAAGGGGTCCACCAGTAGAGAGCGCCATCCCTCCTCCCAAATCAGTAACAGAGGCTTTCTGCTCAAGGCCACCATATGCCTGGAACATACTATAAGACCCAGACCTTCTAAGATGACTGGCATTTCATTTGTCAGCATGTCTGGCTTTGGTTTACGCACAGTAAATTTCATAGAATCATAGAATAGTAGGGTTGGAAAGGGCCTACAAGGCCATCGAGTCCAACCCCCTGCTCCATGCAGAAATCCAAGTCAGAGCATCCCGGACAGATGGCTGTCCAGCCTCATCTTGATTGCCTCCAGTGTGGGAGAGCCCACCACCTCCCTAGGTAATTGATTCCATTGTCGTATTGCTCTCACAGTCAGGAAGTTTTTCCTGATGTTCAGCCGGACATTTACTGCTTGGTTCTCAAGGACAGTTTCTGTGATGCTGACTGACGTCTCATCTTGATCTGATCTTTCACCCACCTTTGCTTCCTTTAGATGACGGAGCTTCCGATTCCGTGAAGGAAGAATCTGATGAGCTCGACACATCTGACAGCGAGGTGTGTTCCCTTTCCCCTATCCATTCTTCACCCCATGCACGCACTTCCTACATAGCTTTCCCCAGCACCACTGCAGCCACTGTCATCCACAGCCTGTTCTCACTGTGGGGTTCAATAAGGAAGCAACTGGACAATACATGTCAGGGCCGGCATCAAGGTAGGCATGGTTGGTCATCTGCCAAGGGCCCACACCCCAGCAGGGGCCCACTGACCAGAGCCCACTGGAGTTGCTTGTCCTCTTCACCGTTGCAACCTGCTTGTTCACCTGCCTCTCACTCTGGCCCAGACAACAGTGGTGGTGAGAAGGAGGAGCAGTAGATGCCACTGCCGACTTGCTCCCTGGCTCTCTGCCTGTCAAGCAAGCAAGTGGTAGCGCTGATGGAGAAGAGAAGGGGGAGCAAGAGCTGCTGGTGACCATGGTGGTGAGAAGGTAGGCTCACTGGGGGAAGGGGGCCCATTGAGGGTGTCTTGCCCAAGGGCCCTCCAAAACCTGGAACCGACCCTGATGCTTCTCATGCGCTGGGTTCACATGACAAAATATGAACTCGGGGGATCTCATTGGATGAAATCCAATGAAAGAGAATATACTTCTTCACACATTAGAGAACATACTTCATTATTCATACTTCTTTGACACAAGACATGCCACTAGTTTAAATGGCTTTTTAAAAGGATAAGACAAATTTGTGAGAGATAGGTCTATCCATGTTGATGGCTACGTGAACCATCCATGTTCAGAGGCAGCATGCTGCTAAATACCAGCTGCTGGGAAGCAACAGCAGGATGGGGCTCGTGACTTCAAGCCTGTGCTTGGCCACTGTGGGAAACAGGATGCTGGACTAGATAGACCTTTCCTCTGATCTGGCAAGATAAATAATATATTATGTTCTCCGTCAGTATGGGAGAAGCCACTTGAAAAAGAGGTTTCCATTAGCCTAATTCCAGTCTGTGTCGGTTTCATATGTGTTTGTTCATAAGTCCATTCCATCCATGATTTCACATCATTCTGCAACAAAACACACACAGATGCTTAAAATTTGCATTATTTTTAAATATTTTATTTATTTATTCATTCATTCATTCATTTCATTTCATTTCTATACCGCCCAATAGCCAAAGCTCTCTGGGCGGTTCACAAAAATTAAAACCAAACAACACACAATAAAACAATTTAAAATATATAGAACATTAAAACCACAATATAACAATACAACCACAATAAAACCTAGCAGCAGTGCAGGAGTTTAAAATACAGATTTAAAACAACAAAGATAAAAATTTAGAAAGCTGAAATGCTAAAATGCCTGGGAAAATAAAAAGGTCTTCACCTGGCGCCGAAAGGAATACAATGTAGGTGCCAGGCGAACCTCACTAGGGAGCTCATTCCAGAGCCGGGGTGCCACAACAGAAAAAGCCCTCCTCCTAGTAGCCACCCGCCTCACTTCCTTTGGCAGGGGCTCACGGAGAAGGGCCGCTGATGATGATCTTAAGGTCTGGGCAGGCACATATGGGAGGAGGTGATCCTTCAGGTAACCTGGCCCCAAGCCGTTAAGGGCTTTGAATGTTAACACCAGCACTTTGAATCGGGCCCGGAAATGGACTGGCAGCCAGTGCAGCTGGAAAAGTACTGGCGTAATATGAGCTCGCTGGCCAGTCCCTGTTAACAATCTTGCTGCCTTATTTTGGACCAGCTGAAGTTTTTGGACCGTTTTCAAAGGCAGCCCCACGTATAACGCATTGCAGTAATCCAGACGAGAAGTTATCAGAGCATGGATAACTGTAGCTAGGCTATCTCTGTCCAGATAAGGGCGTAGTTGGTATACCAGCCTAAGCTGATAAAAAGTGCTCCATGCCACTGAGTTCACCTGTGCCTCAAGTGACAGTTCTGGATCCAAGAGCACCCCCAAACTACGAACCTGATCCTTTAGAGGGAGTGCAACCCCCTCCAGAACAGGTTGAATATCACCTAGCTGAGCAGACGAACCACCCACTAACAGTACCTCCGTCTTGTCTGGATTGAGTTTCAGTTTATTGGCCCTCATCCAGTCCATTACCGTGCCCAGGCACTGATTCAGAACAGCACTTCCTCACCTGGTTTTGATGAGAAAGAGAGGTAGAGCTGGGTGTCATCTGCATATTGATGGCACCTCAGCCCACACCTCCGGATAACCTCCCCCAGCGGTTTCATGTAGATGTTAAACAGCATGGGGGATAAAATAGAGCCCTGTGGAACCCCATGGCACAATTGCCATGGCACAGAGCAATAATCCCCCAGCACCACCTTCTGGAATCGGCCATCCAAGTAGGAGCGGAACCACTGTAGTGCAGTGCCTCCAACTCCTAACCCAGACAACCTATCCAGAAGGATACCATGGTCGATGGTATCGAAAGCCGCTGAGAGGTCCAGGAGAATCAACAGGGTCGCACTCCCCCTGTCCCTCTCCCGGCAGAGGTCATCCCACAGGGCGACCAAGGCAGTTCCGTTCCAAAACCAGGCCTGAAGCCCGATTGAAATGGATCTAGATAATCCGTTTCATTCAAGAGTGCCTGGAGCTGTCCTACAACCACCCGCTCAAGCACCTTGCCCAGGAAGGGGATGTTGGCCACTGGCCTATAATTGTTAACATCCTCTGGGTCCAGGTTAGGCTTTTTCAGGAGTGGTCTAATTACTGCCTCTTTTAAAGCGGCAGGCACCACTCCCTCTCTCAAGGAGGAATTTACAACCACCTGGACCCAGCTGGACATCCCTTCCTTGTTTGATTTAATAAGCCATGAAGGGCAAGGGTCAAGCACACAAGTGGTCGATCGGACTTGGCCAAGCACCTTGTCCGCATCCTCAGGCCTCAGTAACTGAAACTCATCCAATAAAACTGGACCAGACGGTGCTCTGAACACCTCTACCAATGGAACTGCATTAATGGTGGTGTCCAATTCATGACGAATCTGAGCGACTTTATCCTCAAAGTGCCGTGCAAACTTGTCACAGCGTGCTACCGAGGGTTCCACCATCTCTCTCCCTGGCCCAGAATGTAACAGGCCACGAACCACTCGGAAAAGCTCCGCTGGACGACACTGAGAAGATGCAATGCTGGTGGAAAAGAACTGCCTCTTTGCCACCCTCACCACCACAGAGTAGGCTCGATAGTGGGCTCTTACCTGTGTTCGGTCAGACTCAGCACGAGTTTTCCTCCACCTGCGTTCTAGCCGTCTCCCCTCTTGCTTCATTGCCCTCAGCTCAGGTGTATACCAAGGAGCTGGCCGGGCTCTGCTCAGAGGGAGAGGGCGCTTGGGCGCGATCGTGTCAACCACCCGAGTCATCTCTGCATTCCACAGAGCGACCTGGGCTTCGACACGAGCACCAGCCATACCAGCAGGGATATCCCCCAGAGCCCTCTGGAATCCATCGGAATCCATTAATCTCCGGGGGCGGACCATTTTAATAGGTCCCCCACCCTTGCAGAGGGGAAAGGCCGCCAGGAGTCTAAACCTCAACAGGAAGTGATCTGACCATGACAAAGGGACAGATGTTAAGTCCTCCACTTTCAGATCACCATCCTCCTGCCCAGTCGAGAAAACCAGATCAAGCGTGTGTCCTTTTATATGCGTTGTGCCGATGACATGTCGGGACAGCCCCATGGTTGTCATGGCGGCCATGAAGTCCTGAGCCGCCCCGGATACAGCGGCCTCGGCATGGAAGTTGAGATTCCCCAGGACCATCATCCTGGGGGTCCTCAACACCAAGTCCGAGACCATCTCCGTCAGCTCAGGGAGGGAGTCTGATGGGCAGCGGGGTGGGCGGTACACCAACAGAATCCCTAATCTGTCTCGGGTACCCAACACAAGGTACAAACACTCAAGATCTGCACTCGAATGAGCAGGAAGCCTGGAGAGGGAGATTGAATTCCTATAGACCACGGCAACCCCCCCCTCCCCGACCCTCAAGTCGGTGTTGGTGCTGCACCAAGTACCCAGGAGGGCACAACTGGGAGAGAGTGACCCCTCCCAGTTCCCCCACCCAGGTCTCAGTAATACATGCCAGGTCAGCCCCCTCATCCACAATCAAATCATGGATGAGGGAGATTTTATTTTGGGCTGACCTGGCATTCAGCAGCAGCACCACCAGACCCAAGGGCAGACTGGTAAGGCTGCCAGGAACCATCAGGTTGGGGGAAGAACCAGAAGAGGGGACAGCTGTAAGGTATCTAGCCCCTCTTCTCCTCAGCTGGCCTGTTAATCCCCCAACGCCATACCTCCCCCTGCCCGTGAGCACAGTTATGCTGGCACCTCCCCGACCCCCTGAGTTGCCCAATAGTCCTCCCAGGCACATATTAAAATGTTAGGATATAAAATGTACAAGTTTAAAAGAATATAAAAGATAAAAGAGATAAAAGAGAACAGCAGCTAAGAAGGAGCAGATAAAGTCCACGTTTGCCCCTTTCCCCTTGTCTTTAAAGCTGCTGCCCTCTGCTGCTGCTATTTGCTGATGGTATTGTGGCTGCTGGTGTCTCTGGAGAGGCAGGTGGATAATGTACTTTATCGTAAAATATGCATTTTTGCATGCATTTTTGCATGCATTTTTGCATGCATTTTGGTACCTTTTTTGAGCTGAGAACAGTATCGGAAAATTCAGAGAAGTGCAAAAACGGAAGAATAACTACGTTCTGATCCACAAATTAGTATGGGAAGTGCAAATCGGGGCAGTTCACTTATAAATGCGGACTGAACAAAACCCCTGAACAACCCTAGTTTCTGTGTGCTGTGGCAGAACCCTGCTGCAACATCATACGTGGCCTGTTTAATGAGGAAGCCTCCACTGGCCTCTCTTACCAGCACCCTCCACTGGGCAGACAAGTGTGGGGGCAGCGGGGGCTGCTCTTAAGATGCAAGTGGCTTTTGAGACTCAGCTGTGCTGGATGAGTTCATTCAATTGCTAAAAGGAAGCCTTCCAGTAGATGTGCTGACAGCGTTTTTAAAATGCAGGAGAAGGCAGTTTTTGGGGAAGGAATCTCTCTTTCCATTGCTGAGTTTTCAAAGGAAGGGCTTTGTTTCCAAACAGTAGCACCATCAGGACTTTGGGACAGAGGTCCAGGCCCCACTCAGCAAAATGAACAGGAGGGCCCCCAAACACAGCAGAGCTGGTTTACTGCATTTTGAAGCAAGCGAAGTACTGCACATTACCATCTAAAGAGGGGGTCCCCTGTAAGACCACTAAGTCCAGAATTTTAAGCAGGGATGCAGAACCTTCAGGCCCGGGGACCAAATCAGGCCCTCCGGTGTTCCAAAGATGGCCACACCTCTTTCTCCTAACCACCAGTTGTTTGGTGGCTTCCCAGCTTTTATGCAGTTTTTCTCCTATTCTAAAGGGTTGAAATGCCTCTCCTAAAACTTAATTACTGGCAGCAACAGCTTTAAGCTAAAATAAGCTGGTACTTGTGCTCTATTTTGTTTTTTGACCCTGCCCCATTTGCCTTTAGACCCACCCATCATTTACGTATGTATGTATGTATGTATGTATTATTCCATTTTCATACCGCCCAATAGCCAAAACTGTCTGGGTGGTTCACAACAATTGAAATGCTAAAATGCAAGAAAATAAAATACAGACAATAAAATACAATATAAAAGTTTAAAACTACAATATAACAATAAAAATGACCAAACAGGAGCTAGTAGCAAGACTTAAAATACAATACCAGATATAAAACAAACTGAAAAACTAAAATTCCTGGAAGAATTTTTAAAAAGTCTTTGCCCAGCACCAAAACGAGCACACTGTAGGTGCCAGGCGAACCTCTCTAGGAAGCTCATTCCTCAACTGGGGTGCCACAGCAGAAAAGGCCCTCTTCTTAGTAGCCACTCACCTTGCTTACTTTGGCAGGGGTTCCCAGAGAAGGACCACTGAAGCTGATCTTTGGAATGCAGCCCCCAAGAACTTATCTGAAATGGAATTCAGCCTTCGGGCTGGAAAAGATTCTGCACCCCTGGCCTAAAGTTACCTAACTGCACCACTGTTTTGAAACCCAATACACTGTCCAATAACTAGGACTGAACTTTAACCCCAAATAAACTATGACTTACTTGTGGTTAGGTTTGAAAGAAGCATCTGTTTATTCTGGGAATACACAAAGAGGAAAATGATGTTTTCTGAGTAGACCTGATTTGGCCCATTTTCTGAGTTTAAACCTGACCGTTGTTTTCACTGAAGGGGGAAGGGATATTGGCAGAGCCAAACATTACAGGGCATTTATCTTGCATGCATCAAAAGCCTGCCAGAACCATTTTTCCTCCCTAATTTGCATAGATGATCAGGGCTTGTGATGATGAAAGCCTCCAGGAAGTTTCCGTGAAAGAAAAATATTGCTGCATCACTGAGAATATCCGGAGATCGCAAATGAAGCGGAAAAGAGGACAGGATTCATGGACAAAAGGTACAAACAGGAGGCTCAGAACTCTGCCTTGCGAGTCATACCAAATCTTGTACCCTGAAGCCCTCCAAATTATATGTCTGAAATAAATGAGGTAACTTTGCACCAGTTTACTTAATCTGGATTCCTGGTAGCCTTGATAAACCAGTACAAGATAACTGCACTTTTTAAAACTTAATATTTATGCGGTAGGTCTGTAGCACATGCTATCCCTGTGGCTTAGGCCATGTATTTCCTTATCTCTGCAGCCTCATAACAAACCGGTAGTGTTAAAAACAGGGAGGGGGCCCAACTACACACCCAGCAGAGACTTCATTCTGAGAACCCGGGTCTCTGCCAGACATCTAAGAAGAGCAGCAGGAGGGTGTGGTCTGAAGGGGAGAAGCAACAGCAGCAGGAAGAGATGGCTGCTTAACCCTTCCCCCCCCCATGCAACTTCCACTACCCCAACTGCTCAGGTGTGTGTTTGCCACAGCTGGAAAAAATAACTGGGAGAGAGGAGCGCGGGGGGAGGAGGAGAATGGGGTGGTGGGAAGGACCATGCCCTGATCCCTGTCGCTCTTTAGATGTTCACGGATTTGGGTCTCCACCAAATGTCTCATTTGGCTTTATGACAGACACAGGATTTCAGCTT
This sequence comes from Heloderma suspectum, assembly GCF_057233095.1. Classification (NCBI taxonomy): domain Eukaryota; kingdom Metazoa; phylum Chordata; class Lepidosauria; order Squamata; family Helodermatidae; genus Heloderma; species Heloderma suspectum. Next base: position 302,383,675 of record NC_139461.1, on the reverse strand, counting down.
CTGTGCCTTCTCAGAGATGCTATGTATTTTTTCAGACTCCTTTTCTCCTACCGAGTGCAGGAGGCCAGCCGGCCAGCACGGGGGAGGTTCCGCCTCTGGGACCGAGAAGGCTGTCTCCAAAATAACTTCCGGAGGAGGTGGGGCCTCCCCCATGCTTGCCAGTTGTACTTCCTGCCTCGTGGAAGGAGGTAGCTTCTCCTAGCTCGCACACGCGCATGCACGAGAGCAAGAAGGAGAAGAAGCAGAGGAAGAAGAAGAAGAAGAAGAAGAAGAAGAAGAAGAAGAAGAAGAAGAAGAAGAAGAAGAAGAAGAAGAAATGAAAGAAGAGCGACTTGCAGTCACAACTCAGGGGAAGCGACCGCTCCTCTGGCATACAGAGGCCCAGCTTGCAGTGGGGAGAAGGATCCAAGACCCACCCACCCCCGACCCCCGGGCTTCTTTCCTGCCACCACACAGGTGCTAGGGAAGCCCCAATACTCCGGCTCCGCTCCCGCGAAACGGGGAGAATCTTCTGCCGCAGGTGGAGGCAGGAGCTGCTGTCGGTCCCCTCCCCGCCAACGACCAATGTGGAGCGGCCGAGCAAGGCCTCACCAGGCATCGGGGCCTGCGAGGGGCGGCAGCAGCTTCCATTGCCCCCCCCCTCCAAGGAACACAAGCAGTCTGCAGAGGGTGAATCAGGTGATGGCAAGGCCCCTTGTGCCCCCCCCCGTGCCCCCCTGCCCACTATCTGATCAAGGGACTGAAAGGGCAGGAAGTCCAGGGCAGACCCCTCAGGCCCATGCCATCCTTTGGAGCCTCGGGAAGGGCGGGAAATGGAGGGCTCCAGTCCCCCCGCCTCCCCCATTGCAGGAGCCTCCGCAGGGGGGGCAGGGGGCCTGGAGCCCTGCTATAGGCCCAACCCGGAGGGCCAGCCCCCCCCACCCCCCAATCCAGGAAAGGGAAATATCCATGCTGGATTTACTGGAGGAGGCCATTCGCTAAATCAGACGCAAGCCCTCCCCCCAGGAGAGGACGAGACACCATGAGCACCCCCACAGGAGCTCATCCAGGGAAAGGGCCCACTCGCGCTCGCCCAGCTACAGCTCCACGGACATTTGGCGCAGCCGTTCACGCCCCAAAACGAGGCGCAGTCACACACACACCCTGCGCCCTCTCTAGGAAAAGCAGGCAGAGGGGGAGGAGGAGGGAGGCCTCAGGCAGGTCCTGCTCCGCCTCAAGTAGGGGCCCCTCTGGGAGGAAGCGCACCAAGTCCTCGTCTCCATCCATCCAGAGAAAGAAGGCGAGGAAGCATGGAGAAGGGAGCTGAAGGGCCAGATACCCTTCCTCATCCCCAGCCTACCTGTCTGACTCCCAAAGTTCCAGAACCCTTTCCCCCAGATCAAGCTCATCGGAGTCTGAGGGGGGAGACGCCTCAGAGGGAGACAAGCCCAAGGAAAAACCCCAGCAGGGCCATCTTTTCCCTGCGGAGGCATTTCCCAGATTGATCTCCAAATGCCTTAACATCCTGGAGCTTATAGATCAGGAAGAAGACGCGACACCCCTGCAAGGTCAGGCAAAGAGGGCAGCGGCAGCCTTTCTATTTCCCCGCGCCCCTCAAATGTGCCACTCCCACTACGTCTGGAAGAGGTTCTACACAAGGAGTGGTCTAAGCCAGCCAGATCTAAGACACTCCATCACCACTGTGAGAAGTTCTATTGCCTGCAAGAGGATGCCATGCAGGATCTGGTCACCCCGAGAGTAGACAAACCAGTCGCAGCTCTCAACTCCAGGGCCCTCCTGACCTCAGAGCAGGACGAGCTTCCCTCAGACCAGCACGATCGAAGGGCTGAGGCAGCCCTCCGCAGAGGCTTCGAGGCCTCAGCTACATCCATGCGGGAAGCGACCATGTCTACCATCATCGCCAGGGGCATCTTCATGATGGCAAATGGTCTGCTCCAGGGCAGAGACCTTGGGAAGGATGCTCGTAAAGCCGTACAGGACATGGCAATGGCAGCAGTGTTCCTAGCCGACGCGTCGCTAGGCTCCTTCCAGCTGGGGGCAAAGACCACAGCAGCCAATGTTGTGGCAAGGAGAAACATCTGGCTACACAGCTGGTGGGTGGACCCCAAAACCAAATCCAATCTGGCAGGCGTCCCCTTTTCAGGTAAGCTGCTGGTCAGGGAAGCCTTGGACAAACTGCTGGTGGAGACAAAGGACAAGAGGAAAGCCTTGCCAAACCCAGCAAAGAAAGAGGCAAAGCGCTTTCAGGCAAAGCCCAGGCCTTTTTGCCCCTTCAGGCCACCCTTCCCCTCCACATACGTTCCTAGGGAGGGAAAAGCCAAATGACAACACAACACCAGGGCCAAGCCAGGCAACTACAGACACACACACACACCCAGCAAGGCAAGACCACCAGATCAGCATGACTCACCGTCCCCCCTGTGGGGGGATGGGTGTGGGACTTCTCAAATGCCTGGCAGCGGCTCTGCTCAGACAGCTGGGTCCTAGAAACGGTAACAGAGGGCTATTCTATAGAGCCCCAGAGACCACCCAGGGAAGGACCCAGCTGGGCAGTTGAGAACTCTCGCAGCTATACAACACCTCCGTCAGATCTAAGCCATTGAGAAGGTGCCTCGGAAAGAGAGGAGATGGGGCATCTTCTCCCTCTTCTTCATAGTCCCAAAGATGAATCGGGGGTCCAGATGCATTTTGGACTTGAAGAGGCTCAATCGCTGCCTAAAGAAGCAGAAGTTCTGAATGGAGACGCTCAAGTCCATAAAGGAGAGCCCCTGAAGAGAGGACTTCTTAACCTCAGTGGATCTGGCAGAGGTCTACCTGCACATTGCCATCTAGCCATCTCACCGCAAGTTTCTGCGCTTCACCTACGGAACAAAACAATTCCAATGCAAGGCTCTTCCCTTTGGCCTAGCCACAGCTCCAAGAGCGTTCACAAAGATCTTCCTGGCCCCAGTGGCCTACCTGAGGTCAAAGGGCATCCAGCTACATCCCTGTTTGGACAACATTCTAATCCACTCATCGTCATGGGAACAGTGCATGCAGGACACCAGTGCCACTCTTTCAACCCTACAGCCCCTGGGATTCGTCATCAACGAGAAAAAGAGCTCCCTGTCACCCTCACAGTCCATACTCCACCTGGGGGTGACCCTGAACACGGCCATGGACATTATGACTCTATCCCCGGACAGGTAGACTACAGTAAGCAGGCTGGCGGCCCGGACCCAGACCAAAAAGAAATCCCGCCTCAGAGAGCTGGCAAAACTGCTGGGCATGATGGTCTCTTGCCAGGAGACCATCTAGTGGGTAAGGTTCCACGCAAGGCCCCTACAGTCGTTCCTCTTGGCCTTCCAGACAGAAATAACAGCCAACATCAACCCAGCAGTGCAAGTTCCAGCAGAATTCTCGCTCCCTGTCTTGGTAGTCACACCCACCGAACCTCGCAGAGGGTGTCCCCATCCAGACTCTGACGTTCAGCACCCTGACCACAGATGCTTGCCTCATGGGGTGGGGTGCTCTCTGTGAGGGCCACCACACCCAAGGCCTATGGACCATGGAGGAATCTCGCCTTAGCATCAACCTACTGGAACTGAGGGCCATCCGCTTGGCATTGAGACACCTAGCTCCACAATTAGAGTCCCAGGATGTCCTGGTCAGAACAGACAGTGTAGTAGTGAAGGCATACCTGAACAAACAAGGAGGGACTTGGTCCAAATCCCTTCAAAAGGAGGCCATGATGCTTTTCAAGTGGGCCCAAAAATACCTCCGCTCCATCAGGGTGGAGCACCTAAGGGGCATACTGAACATCCAGGCCGACTGGCTCAGCAGGACATCTCTAGACCCAGGGGAATGGTCTCTCCACCCAGACACGTTCATTTGGCTGACAAACCAATTAGGCTGGCCCTGCATAGACCTCTTTGTGTCCCAGCAGAACGCCAAGCTCCCCAGATTTGCCACTCGCTATACCACCCTAATGACAGAAAGCGAAGAGGATCTAAAGAGCCTCTTGTTGAGGGTGAAAGTGGAGAGTGCAAAAGCTGGTTTGAAACTCAACATTAAAAAAACTCAGATCATGGCCTCTGGCCCCATCACTTCCTGGCATATAGAAGGGGAAGAAATGGAAGCAGTGACAGATTTTATTTTCTTGGGCTCCAAGATCACCGCAGACAGTGACTGTAGCCATGAAATTAAAAGACGCTTGCTCCTTGGGAGGAAAGCTATGGCAAACCTAGACAGCATAGTAAGAAGCAGAGACATCACCTTGCCGACAAAGGTCCGTCTAATCAAAGCTATGGTTTTCCCAGTAGTAACGTATGGCTGTGAGAGCTGGACTATAAGGACGGCTGAGCGCCAAAGAATTGATGCTTTCGAACTGTGGTGCTGGAGAAGACTCTTACAAGTCCCCTGGACTGCAAGGAGGTCAAATCAGTCCATCCTAAAGGAAATCAACCCTGAGTGCTCATTGGAAGGACAGATACTGAAGCTGAAGCTCAAATATTTTGGCCACCTAATGCGAAGAGAAAACTCCCTGGAAAAGACCCTGATGCTGGGAAAGATTGAAGGCAAAAGGAGAAGGGGACAGCAGAGGATGAGATGGCTAGATAGCATCACCGATGCAGTGAATATGGACTTGAGCACACCCTGGGAGAGAGCAGAGGACAGGAAGGCCTGGTGTGCTATGGTCCATGGGGTCACGAAGAGTCGGACACGACTTAACAACTGAACAACAACAACACGCCATGAGAGGCGCTGAGTTCACAGATGCTCTGACCAACAGGTGGCTGGGGGTGGGGGGCCTTCTGTATGCCTTCCCTCCTCTACCCCTCATCCCAAAGGTGTTCTGGAAGGTGAGGGACCAGCAGGCAGAATAGAATCCTGATAGTGCCCAATTGGCCGAGGAGGTCATGGTACGCCAACCTGGTAAACCTATCCACAGCCAAGCCTCTGGCTCTACCACCCCGGCACGGCCTACTGATTCAAGGCCCGATCACACACCAGGACCCAGGTTTCCTGAAACTAACTGCCTGGAAGTTGAGCGGAAACTTCTAGGGGTCCAGGGCTACTCGTCAAGGGTGTTTTCCATCCTCCTAGCTTCCAGGAAGTCCTCCCCTAATAGATCATATGAGCGCACCTGGAAGGCTTTCATGATATGGGCCCAGACTACAGGGAAGGACCCACTAGTCACCGAGGAAAGGGAGTGGCATACTATGAATGCCAGGCGGGCCCTTGAGTTCTATCTAGATAGAACCAAGCCTCACAGGCAATACAGCACCATATTTGTGTCCTTCTGACCATCCTCCTTGGGCAAGAAGGTGTCAGTAGCCTCTTTGGCACGCTGGCTTTGCGAGTGCATTGCGCTGGCCTATACCTCAAGCAGCCTATCAGCCCCAGAGTGGATATTGGCCCACTCAGGGGGGCCGCCACATCAGCAGCCTTCTGGGGTAGGGCTCCGCTTGAGGAGATCTGCAGGGTGGCCATATGGTCGTCCATGCATACATTTACACGTCACTACAAAATCAACCTTTTTGCCTCTGCAGAGGGTACCTTCAGTAGGATGGTCCTCCAGAGGGTTCTACAGCTCTAGCAGGGGGCCACCCTAAGGGTTTGTTGACCCACCCAGGGGTGAACTGCTTTGGCACATCCCCATACTGGTTGGCCTCCCGCACTCAGGAGGAGAAACGGAAATTCTTTACTCACTGGTGAATTTCTGTTCTCGCTGAGTGAAGGAGGCCAGCCAGGCCCGCCTGGGCCAGCCTCCTTCTAGGCAACTCTTAGGCTAGGCAGGCTTCACCACTGTTGCTTCCTCAGCCGGATTGTCATTCAGGGTTCGCAATCAAAGACCGTCAGGATGGGGGCTTTTCAAGGAGTTTCAACAACTTGGAAGACTCAGTTGGCGAGCATGGGGGATGTCTTGTGGGGGGCAAACTTTTACCTTACTAAGCTTAACAATAGGCACAACTCCTGCCTGTGTGAATTCAGGTCATCCCAGCAAGCTGCCTTGACTTTCTGATTGTCCCCTTGGCCAAGTGATCAGAAGAAATAGTTTTCGATGCCTTTCCCCTGAGCTCCCCTGGGATGTTTTAAACCCTTGTTCCTGTCCGCTGAAGTCTGACAAATTGCTGGTGCATTGGTCCATTGGAAAAAGAAAGGATGAGTGGCATTCGTCCTGTTTTCCCCACCCAAATCAGACATACTCGCTTCTGCTAACTGAATTCCACACTGCGTAAATGTTTGTCCAAAGTGATACAGTTGGGTTGCGATAAGACACGCAGCACAGAGTCCTGGCTCTCGGGGCCCAGCTGGGCAGGCTGCAAATGGTTAGCCAAAGCCAGCCTGGGGACGGAGTAGGAGAGGGTGGCCTTCACAACACTTAATGTGAATAGGTGTAGTAGGTACACAATTCATTGTTTGCTTAGCCTTTCCCAAGAAATGTTGATTGACAAAGTAGACCAAATACTCCCTGCTTCGAGCTATTGACCTGCAGGGAGAGCAACTTTCACATAAATGGTGTTTATTTTTAAGCCGGGCCCTGGAGAGGTGGCAATCTGCTAACAATGGAATGTGTTGTACTGGTATTTCCTACAGGTGTGACTAAGCAGGAAATTGATAAGGTTGGGCATAAAAGCACCCTGGCCTGTTAACAGTTTAAACACTTCTCCAGTCCCAAACACCGCTACCCCTGGATCTGTTTGTGCAGTCAAAAAAGGGCCAGGCCAGTGTTGACCAACTGCAAGAGAGAGAGGGAGAGAGAGAGAGAGAGAGAGAGAGAGAGAGAGTTGTCGCCAAGCCTGAAAACAGAGGGCTTGTTTGACATGTTTTTGTTCCTGTCCCGGTGTCTTTCTGACATGTCTGATGAACCTGGACATAAAATGCTGAAAGCTCCTCTTTCTTGCTCTGGCCACACCCTTAGCCCTCCCCTACAAAGTGTTAAACTGATAGCACAAAAGAATTGACCGTGGCAGGAACCGGTAGACACAGATCTTTTGTACTGGCCTAGGTTGGGGTGGCCATTTCTACAACTCCCCTCCCCACCCTCCCAAAAAGAGGGCAAAAGAGGACACTGATTTGCATAACACTTGCACATGGTAATTTGTATGCACAGGTGAAAAATTAGAAGTAATTAACTATAGGTATACGGGAAGCTGCCTTATCCCGAGACAGACCATTGGTCCACCCAGCCCAGGATCGTCAATCCGGATTGGCAGCAACCGCTCCCCAGGATTTCAGGCATGAATGTTTCCAGTCCTACCTGGAGCTGCTGGGGAGTTTTGAACCTGGGGCTTTCTGCATGCAAAGCAGGGGCTCTACCGCTGAGCTACAGCCCCCCGCCCCGCCCCCCCGTGAGCTGTGGGCCCTTTCCGTAGATTATATAGACATGCAATACCGCTCAGCCTCGTGGGGAAGACTGGGACCAGGTGACCTGTGCGTTGCCTGCTCAGCCTGCTGTCCAGGATCAGGTGCTAACTGTGGGTGAGCCACTTCGAGGGCCTTGCTGCTCTCCCTTCTCGCAGCCTCTTAGGATTCTTTGCATGGGACAGCCCTTCCAACGGAGGACATCTTCAAACAGAGGACTGTCCTCTGAAAAGTAGGGCATGTGGCCGCCCTAGCCTACACCAAAGTGCTCACTTGGGGCAACAAGCAATTTAAGGCCAGGCCTGCAAGCCTGCAAGCTGCGCCTGGTACTCTGTCCTGACACTGCTGGACACAGGAAGCTGCCTTATACAGAGTCAGACCATCTAGCCCAGTATTGTCGACACTGACTGGCAGCAGTGGCTGTCCAGGGTTTCAGGCAGGATCCCTTCCTAGCCCTACCTGGAGATCCGGGGATTGAACCTGGGACCTCCTGCCTGCAAAGCAGGGGCTCTACCACTGAGCCACAGCCCTTCCCCTGAGGCAATGGAAGACTGGCCCAGTATCCTATCCCAGCTTTAAAGGGCACTTGGTGGCTGGTACAGTGGTCTTCCCAGCCAGGGAGAACAGCGCTGAAATTAAGGCGCTTGGGGAGGAAGAAGTGCTATTCAACTATTTGCAAGCAGTGACATGTTATTAGTATGACTGCATGTCCCCTTACAGCCTGCCTGGGCCGGCTGCTTTCAGCAAATTCATTTCTTGTGGTCCATATGCATAAGATGCTCCAGCCAGTGGTGGGAGACTATCTCCCAATAGTCTATGGGGGAGGATGCCAGAGGCCTGTGCAGGGAAGTGCCCAGTTCCTGGCTGCTGACACCAAGCAGTTCCTGCTTGGGCAGGGGGGGTGAAGGACTTGCTCTCCTGACCTTGATCTCATCACCACCCGCAGAACAGCACATGCACCAGGCAAATGGGGTGATTTATCTTCTTCACCACTTGTGGGTGGTGATGAGATCAAGGTCATGAGTCCAGCCCACCCCTCCTCCCTTTCTCTTCCACTTTTTGGTGGTTTGGGCCAGGAATGGCAGCCTGTGCTCCCTCCCACACAGGCGAACGTTGGCTGTTGTGGAAGCACCACCTAAACACACTCCCCCGCCATTTCTAGCTTTCAGCATGAAGTGTGTGTGTGGGGGGGGGGGAATAGCTGCAGGTGGCCACTGAACTCCACTGCTTTCTGTATCATTGGTTGTCCACTAATGGGTCAACTCCTACAACTGTGAGCCAGTGTGGTGTAGAGGTGAGAGTGCTGGACTGGAAACAGGGAGATCTGGGTTCTAGTCCCCACTTGGCTGTGGAAGCTCACTGGGTGACTTTGGGCCAGTCACAGACTCTCAGCCCAACCTACCTCACAGGGTTGTTGTTGTGAGGATAAAATGGAGAGGAGGATTATGTAAGCCACCTTGGGTTCCTTGCAAGAGGAAGAAAGGCAGGACATAAATGCAATAAATACATACATACATACATACATACATACATGCATAAATAACTGGACAAATGAACAAATAGCATTCGTTCCAGTCTACATTTAGGGCTTAAAATCATTGGCTGCTGCTTGTGTGTGTGTGTGTGTGTGTGTGTGTGTGTATTTAATTGTAATTTGTATGCTCATGCATTTGTAATATTGTAAGCCACCTTGTGAGGGCAGTGCGCCCTGAAAGGCAGGTTAAAAATACACAAATAAGATCAGATTAAAAGGGCATTTATTATTATTATTATTATTATTATTATTATTATTATTATTATTATTATAAAGAACAGCACTGCTAAAGATTGTAATAATTTAACAGTTTAACAAGAAACAGTATTTCTCAAGCATTAATTCTTATCAAAGACTTCTAGTTTTAATGTCTAAAAGGACAGCTTTCATCTGAGTACCAAGTTTCCCATTGAGCTCTGAATAGGCTATTCAGCTGACAAGAACACAGGCCTGGTGAGCTTCTGGTTAGAAGCTATTTCATTCCAAAATGAGAGCACACTAATACAGTTTCTGTGAAGAGATTACATCATAGTTAATATTATCCACTGCCCCATAAATTAGGGCTCACCATCTTAATTATCTCATTGCTACTAAATATGACTAAATAATTAAAAGACATCCAAAAAGAGAGAGGCTAAAACATACACTTTTCAGGCTAAAAATGATCAATTTGGAATCATACTTTTGGGAAGACAACTCCTTACCCAAAATTTACTTATTAAGAGTGCAACCCTATGCATGTTTAGACAGAAAAAGTCCTACAACTCCCATCAGTCCCCAGCCAGCCAAATTGATCATTTTTAGCCTGAAAGGTGTGTGTTTTAGCCTCTTTTTATGGCATCTTTTAATTATTTAATCTATATATCAAGCTTTTAGCGGCTTATACCTCATACAATGTTTCTTGCTCATTAATTGATAAGCAAACCCTTTAAGTACACTTTTGACCCCAAATAACTCTTTGACCCAAGTGACAGGGCTTTATACTCTAACGCGTTTTCTTCGGATACCATCCAGATGACCTTGCCGGTTCATTTTCATAAGTTAGCTGGAATTCATTGTGAACTTGCTTTTGTCTTTGTGTGTCTTCGCTTTAATACAATTGCTACTTTTTACCTATTTGCATCTCCAAATGGTTAATTCTTTCTTATTAAGGAGGGAGGGAGAGAAATGGAGAGGAAAAAGGAAGTGTGTTAAGAAAATAATAGCAATAAAGAGGGTTCCATGTTGCAGCTTGGGGTGGATGATGGGTCTCTGGCGATAACCATTGTTCTGTATTGTTTTCCAAAAGTCACATGAGTAAACTACATGATGTTTAACTGTGCTTCACCCATTAACTTGTAACAAAGATAGTGTATGAGGTTCCAGGGATTAGAATGCGCCACACACACACACACACACACATTTTCCCAGATGCATTGCTGTCTAGCTAATGCCTGAGTTTCTTTTCCTCCTTGCAGCCCATAAGAAGTCAGCACGAGGCAGACGGAATGGCAAGGCAACCCAGGTCCCAGCTGACTTACAAGAAGCTACAAATGAAATGACAAACCACAGCCCTGCTTTCAAGCACAGTGATAATGATGAGACATAGCTTGGGTGTGCTTTCTCGCTAGGACAGATCCTACAGCTTGAACGGTTGTCAGATATTTCTGCCTTTGATAAGAAGACCTGTTGTAGCCACAAAATGACTCAAGTTATTCTCATTGACCATTGAATGAGGATAAACAATCATCTGTATCCCGCACATGACAGAGGGGGACATCTGCAGGGCCAGCATGAGGAACAGCAGCTCCTAGCTGCACCCCAACTGACCCTTTTCCTAGGCTGTGGCCACCCTGTAGTAGTCCCAGGGCCAAAACAGCCCAATGATCTCCCTGGCAGCTTCTACATTCTCCTCCCTGTGGCTTGACAGCAGGAGTCTTCCTTGGCTGTGGTAGATGGGGGCAAGAACACTAGAACATTCCATAGGTGGTGGGACCTGATTCTAGGGTAGCAATCGATGGTTCCTTCCCAGGCATACCCCAGATGACCTACCATCCCCCTACTTGGAGGGTAATAAAGGGAAAGGCATTAAAACCAAATTCTGTGTTTGCATATGCTAAATGCCATGGTTAAAAAAAAACCAAACAAATGCTGTCAAGTACTCAGTTTTACTGTACATAAATGGTGCATTGATTAAATCTCTGCATAGTTTCATTGTGAATCGTTAAGTGAACTCTTTTTAAAAAAATCTAACTGTTAAGCATTCAGTGCCCAGGAAGGAAGCTTAGAGCTACTCCACATATGCGTTCCATATAGGAATAACACAAAGCCTGCACGTAGATCAAGGGTGCAGACCCAAAATTGGGTAGGAGGCCAGATGACACCCACCACGCAGCTCTCCGTATGATGTCATCTCCTCCCCAGCCGAAGGGCCAGATGGATCTTTCACCCGGTGCTTGGGCCAGGAACCAGCCTTTACTGCACTTTACCAGCCAGGGAGGCCCTGTGTGCAGCAAAGTGGCAGTGCTGGGAAATCCTTGTTGTTATCTATGATCGGAGAGAACAGTGAGGATTAGTTTCCTCCCACAAACCCTGGGTTTGCAGTGCCAACAGGGTGAGGCTGGCAGAGGTTGCACCAGTCTCCACAAGCCAGATTAAACCCATGAGCTGAAGGTTCTGCACCTCTGGATTAGATCTTGACATGTAACAATTGCCTACAATGGTTTGTCAATCCATATATGTGGATTGGGGAACCACAGCCAACCATGAGCTTCTCGATCTGGGTAACATGTGTCTTAAGAACATAGGAAGAGTCCTGCTGGATCAGACCAAGGATCCATCTGGTCCAGCTTTCTGTTCACACAGTGGCCAACCAGCAGCCCCAATGGGAAACCCACAAGCAGGACAGGAGTGCAACAGCACCCTCCTGCCCATGTTCCCCAGCAACTGGTGTGGATAGGCTTACAGCCTCTGGTACTGGAGGTAGCATACAGCCATCAAGACTAGTAGCCATTGATAGCCTTCCAGGAATTTGTCTAATCCCCTTTTCAAGCCATCCAAATTGGTGGCCATCACTACATCCTGTGGTATAGGGGCTTTAGAATTCTTTAGAATCCGGCCCCCCGGAGTCCGTGGCGGAACGGCCTCCCCCCCCTGCCACCCCGTGGAATCCCCCCAGGACAGACCTACCTGGTGGAGGATGTAGCGGTGGTGAATGACACGGCGGCGGCGGCTCCAGCTGCTGCCAGGCTGCTGCAGTCGCGAATGGCAGCCGTCGTAGCGGCTGCCATTTGCTGCCCTATGCTAGCCCATGATAGGCTACATATATATTTACATAGCCTATCACGGCTAAAGCAGGGATGCAAATGGCGTCCCCTATGCAAGATGCCATTTGCGTCCGCAGCATCCCAGCAGCGGCTGGAGGCCCCGCTGCGGGTTGTCCCGGCCGGCAGCTCTGCGGACTGGCTGCAAAGCGGAGCCAGCCAGGCAGGATTCCGGGGGGGAGGAACGGATTGCCTCCCCCCCCATCGAGGATTCCAGGGGGAGGAACGGATCGCCTCCCCACACCTGCGGACCCCAGTGGAGCCAGGTAAGTTGAGTTTCGTACACCCCTACAAGCCCTAGCCTACAGGAAGCTGTTCACGCTAGCCGTAAGGGGGCCAAAGCAGGCCTCCAACTTGATTGGCAGTGACAGATTGTCCTTCAGGACTGAGTGGGTTGGATTTTCCTTCTCAGTCTATATGCACTGCTAGGAGAACAGTTCTGCTATTCTGAGCCCTCCCTCCTCCTAACACAGAAGGACGACGATATTTGGGTCCCCTCTGTCTCTCGTGCTTGGTCCCTAAATACCTTAAGAGGGCTGCATACAGGCACGATTTGGGAGAGGACGTTTGCACAGAGCAATTGGTGGTGAAGTCAGGTCATTTTAGACTCAGCAGTGGTCTTACTTAGGGGAGGGGGATTGCTTTTTAGATGGCAATGTGCATTACTTCGCTTCCTTCAAAGTGTGGCAAGCCAGCTAGGGAAGTACAGATTTCGTTAAATCTGTTCCGTCCGTATTTCACAGATTGTTGGGTGCCTTTCGTTCCGTCGTCCACTCATCGACGGAATTGGATTTTTCTCAATTTCCTGAACTTGCATTCGTGTTGGAAAGTGGGCATTTGCACAAATATGCACCTGCGCAAATGTGCAGTTGCACAAATCCCCCTAAAATGCACATTTTCATGCTTTAGCCTACGGGGAGAAATGCACATTTTCAGTCGGTCTTTTTAAAATTTTCCGTATTTTTATACAGCTAAATTTGAGTACAGTTCTGAAAAGTTTTTAAAAAAAACAAAACACCAGTCTGCAAGTCTTCACGACTCTGAAAAAGTCAGTTTGCTGTGGAATCCATGGGTCGGATTCACAGAAATCCAATCTCATTTGAATCCGTTGTTAATTTCTCCTGTTCCTAAAGCTAGGCCGGCTGCCTGGGCGGGGGGGGGGGGGGGGCGTGAAGGTCCTGCTCATTCTGCAGAAAGGTTAGTAGGAAGGCAGAAAAGCAGAATGCTTCCTTCTTTTGGTCTGTGGCTGCCACCTAGTGGACACGGAGTGGCACTTTAAAGCTTCATTTGGGCACTTGTACAGGGAAGTCGGCCAGCAACCATTTTTAGCAGTAAAAACCAGCCAAAAAAATGTAGCAGTGGGATGCCCACTGTTAGCAGGTTTCTAAATGGGCTTTTGCAGAACAGGCTTCCAGGAACAGCAGTTGGGGCAAAAACATGAAAACTGGGCTGGGTTTCAGCAGAATACGTTAGTTTTGGGCTGCATCTACAGAGCACCGATTTCATTGTTTGCTTGGTAGGAGCTGCGCCATTTTAGCGCTGCAAATTAGCAACTGGGGGGATAGATGGGAGGGTTAAAGCGGGCTTCCCAAGCTGGGAAGAGTGCAGAGCGCAGAGCTGGGAAGGAGGGTGTGCAATTAGCATATAGGACTTACTTGCAAGTAATAGAAGCATAGCTTCCAAATCCCGGGAAGTACTAGTTCCCCTCTACTCAGCACTGGTTAGGCCTCATCTGGAGTACTGTGTCCAGTTCTGGGCACTGCACTTAAGGAGGATGCAGACAAGCTGGAGAGGGTTCAGAGGAGGGCAACGAAGATGATCAGGGGACTGGAAATAAAGCCCTATGAGGAGAGACTGAAAGAACTGGGCATGTTTAGCCTTGAGCAGAGAAGACTGAGGGGAGATAGATAGTGCTCTTCAAGTACTTGAAAGGTTGCCACAGAGAGGAAGGCCAGGATCTCTTCTCGATCATCCCAGAGTGCAGGACACAGAATCATGGGCTCAAGTTACAGGAAGCCAGATTCCGATTTCAGTCCGAGGAACGGCCAGACAGCTTAACCCCCCACAGTGAACCCGAAGCCAGTGAAAACTTCGCAGCAAATGGACTCTGAGAAAACCCGGATTTCTCCGTGAAAACCACGATTGGGCTGCGAAGCGGGGACTGCGTCATCTGTCGCAAAGATCTTCCCTTCGAAGCGGCACCGGGGCAAATGGCCCGTGTAGATGGGGCCTTGGCCTGTTCCTTTGCTGTTGCTGATTGGGGACATGACGGGTTTTGTCTGATTTGCTGTCAGATTTGGGAGTGGACCTTCCTTCCTCTGCTGCATCAGAGATGGGAAAAGTAGAGATGGGGTGCCCAATGGGGCAGTCTGAAGGCAAAGCTCCCAGCCCAATACAGAGGAGGTGAGGAGACCCCCTGAGCATGGGCTTGCATCACTGCACTGACTTTGGTCACCACCACAGCTATTGCAACTTTCTGCCCCAAGCAAGACAAGGAGACCTAGCAGGTAGGTAAGGGGTAGAGCACATGGTTTGCATGCAGAGGGCCCCAGGTTCAAATCCCGGCATCTCCTATTAAAAGGATCAGGTAGCCGGTGATGGGGAAAACACCCTGGAGAGCCGCTACCAGTCAAGAGTAGACAATATTGGACTTGATGGACCTTGAGGAAGGCAAACTCTTTATGTTCCTCCCCGCTAGTGCAGGGATACAGAGCCTCAGGCCTCTGGGCCAAATCCAGCTGGCCACAATTTGGCCCTCCACGCTTACCCAGAGGGCCCCACCCTGTTCCTGCCCTTGCCCCCTTGCCCTTGCTCTGCCCCCTTTCCCCTGGCCCCACCCCTTCCCCCTTGGCCGCTGTTTGATGGTTTCTGCCCTTTTGTGCAGTTTTCCCCCCATTCTAAAAGACTGAAATAACTCTCCTAAGGCGTAGTTCCTGGCAGTAAAAGCTAAAATCTGCTGGTATTTTTGGCCCCACCCCTTTAGCCTTCACCTGCCACTGGAATGCAGCCTGAGAGCTTCTCTGAAATGGAATGCAGCCCTCAGGCGGAAAGAGGTTCAACATCCCTGCTCTAGGGAAACCAGCTCCATAGAATGCAGTAGAGGGCATTGCCAGCCTTCGTCACTCCTGTGAGACGTCAGCAACCCATAAGTGAACAATTCTGCCCTCTCTCCCCAGGCGGAATCGAATTATGTAAATCAGAGCACAAGCTGGGTGGCTGCCAGCTTGAGAAAACAGATGCTGCTCTTTAAGAGTCTAGAAGGTCCCAGTGATCATATGGTTCCTATATGGTTTCCCCCGTAAGGGCAAATTGCAATGGGGGGTGGGTGGATTTCGATCAGGAAAAATGGTGCAGAACAACATTGTTTTTGTTTTTAACTCAATCAAGATCCAATTCAGTCTCCCCTTCCTCCACCCTCTGCCCCTGCAGCTATTCACAGTTTTTAAACCTTTAAGAGCTTTTATTCAGAGATCTTTCGCATCATGTCTACTTGCTCATGGATGAGTGACTGAATGGGGGAACCACTTGGAGGAACTCTGGGCAAACCATTGTAGGCTAGAGGTGGACAGAAGGGAGATCTCTGGGTGATTGGCAGGAGATCCTCAAGGATTTCTGACTCCCAACAGCAATAAAACAATCCTTCCACACACACAATTATACAGCTAAGGGCCAAAACACATATTACTTTAAATTTGTAACTAGCAACTATATCTTTTTTCATGTTTACTCTAGAGTAGGTACAGGGGCAGATCAGGATCTTAAAAGACCCTCACCCCATGCCTGGGTCCTGATCCGGATCGAGTAAAAATGGGGTGGGGGCAGAGACATAGCTGCTAGACATACATTTAAAGTCATGTCTGTTTTGACCCTGAAATGAAGTGGTTGGTAGATCTCGGTGTTCTAGTATAAAACACAGTCGATCCCTCAAGTTTATAGTCTCCCCACACCTGCTCTAGGCTACTGTGAGGTGGAGATAAATAAAATGAATAAATAAATGTTGCCTTTCTGCCATGGATGCAGCTGACTCATTCACTTTTTATTTCTTACCTGCATAGAGCATTTCTACATGAGGCTTTTATCCCACGCCTTAATCGAGACTTCTGCTTCCAGATTCTTTGCAGGATTAAGATCAGCTCCTTTACACATGCTTTTTTCCATGGGTTTTCTTTCTCTGCCTTTCTATATGTTTCATTATACAACCACTACATAGCCCTGTGGTACAGCAGAACTGAACAATTACACAAGGCTTTCATTATGCCATTTCTAAATAATACCACTCTTTCTTTGTTAGGCCCTGGAGGATGACAACATCATGTAAAAGACTTGCAAACTACTGTGAGTGAGCAATCATGAGTGTATAATAAAAGCCTTGTGTAGAAAGGCTCAAAGACTTTTCTAGACAACCCATCAATCCATGTCATGCATGCTTCATAGAAGCTGCACGATAGCTTCTATGGGATACCAATGCTGTGGGTGAACAAGCTTCAGGACTGAGCTTTAGAAAATAGACTCCTTAGTCCCTGTATATGAGTCATACCATTCAAGCATGCACACAAAGGGGAAATGTTACTTTTTTATTTTTCAAAATCCAGTTTTACTCAAATAATACAGGGAGCCAGCCCCAAATTTGGGCTTTTACACACACACACACACACACACACATTTTGGCCACTGGTTCCAGAGGCCAGAAACTAGCTGGTCCATTTTTATTTTTATGTTTCTTATCCATCATAGATACAGATGTCTGGATTCCCCTGAAAGAAAGCTATAATGATTGTGCAGGAATCTTTTAAAAAGCAAGTAAATGCATATGTAGCAGCCAGCCTGTTCAGTCATCATTTCTCCCCTGAGATGTGATTCAGCTAAAGAGTAGCACTGGAAGTCTAAAGATGTGACTCAGTGTTTCCATTTTACTAACAGGTAAAGTCACAATATAAAATCTCATTTCTAATCTATGATCTTGCAAATCATTTCCATTTTTCCCATAGTTCTGGGGCAGCACATGCTCAGAGACACTGTTGTCTTTATCACTTTACACTAGGGATGTGAGAACTCACCCCCATCCGTGTTCTCCAGACGCCCGCCTGTCCCTTGTCCCCACTCGCCAGTCCCTGGACTGCGCTCGAGCCCCTCCCATGCTCGGCAAGCAGCCCGCACTCACCCCAGCAGGCTCGTCGAGCTCCGCAATTGCTGTTTTAAAAAATAATAAAATGGTGCCCAAAAATGTGCATGTTTTTGTATGAGCGAAAATGCACATTTTTGCAAATGCACATATTCTCATGTGTGAAATCAGCATTTTTGCAAAGGCACACATTAGTGTGTGTGTGAAAATGTGCATTTTTTGGAAAATGTGAATTTTCGCTCATATACAAATATGCACATTTGCAAAAATGCGCATTTTCATGTGTGTGCAAATTTGCGCAATTTTTGCGATCACCGTTTTATTTCTCCAAAAATGGCCACCACGAAGCTCGATGAGGCTGCTGGGGTGAGTGCAGGCCATTCGCCGAGTGTGGGCAGGGGGTGAGCAGAGGCAGGTGCTCGGCAAGCAGAGCTTGGGGATTCGAGCAGGAGCAGGTCCGCCAGATTCCTGGACTGAATTGGGCGCCTGCACCATCCCTACTTTACACAGCTTCACCCAGGGTCAAATGAATCCCTGGGAGTCAAGGATGCTATCGGTGTGGGTGGATCAACATCATATATACATATATAAAGCTGCTTAGAACTGACTGTTTCACTCCCTCAATCATGAGTTGTCAGGAACTCCATTTTCTTTCTGTGTCTCAGTAGTCTGTGAGTTTCCATTTTACAAGACTAAAGTGGCACGTAATGATGCACCACTTGCATGTGAGTTATCTAGAAAGGCCTTAAGCTTCAAGTCTGAACAGAGGCCCAGTTAAGTGGACTGAGTGATCTCAGTTGCTTTCCTGTAGGAACTCTCGCCACCCCCTTAAAAAACTGGGAAAACGGGCCTGGGAAACTGTCTTAGCTAGCCTATGATTGGCTGATAGGGATCTCTTTGGAGTTGCCAGGGCTGTGAGCATAAAATCAGTGGGGCCCCAGCAGCCTTTTGTCTTTGTTTTCACCTCCTAACTTTGCTTTGGACTCCACGTATGTCTGGTCCTGATCTATGCAAAGACACATGCCTAGGTGTGTACAGACAGGTTTAGGTAGCTTTTGATATTTTCTGACTGCGGTATTGTTTCCAAATATACTCTGGTTCTTGTATGCTGTTTATTCCTCCCCCCCCCATTGTAAATAAAATTAACAAGTGTTCTGTGTGCTTCCTTCCAAGTAAGCCTTGGTACTGAATCAAGAATCTTCTGCTTGATTATTGCTACTGTTTAAAGTTCCAAGCTTAGGGCTTCAAAATATAGGGTGTCAGCTTGGACCCTTACTTCTTATGCCCCTGGAGGGTCATCTAAGGTCTGAGAGTCCCCTGGCTCAGGCTGAGGTGGATGTAAGGGGTACAGCCTACAGTAAGGCAGCCTACTTTGGTAATTGTTTGTCCCTGCATACACTGCCGGGAGATAGGACGGCCCTCTTGCTCCCTTCAAAATAAGGGACGGGGTAACAAAATAATTAGGGTACTTCCCTACAGGCTAGAAACCTGAAATAGAATGTACTCCTATAAAATCGGAGATTTGAATGTCTCCCCTGGAAAGAAGGGACAAATAATATCCCCCAAATAGTTTATGGTATGTTCACGCTAAGTAGAGAACTGAAACACGAACGTCTGGCTCAGATCGATCGTCCAAGTGCAGGACACAAGCTTGACGGAATCAAACAGCCTCCAGCGGCGAGAAGGAAGGAGCAGCGGCAGCTAAGAAAAGTGATTCCTCAGCATCCTACCAGCAGTTCTGAGGTGAGAGGCCCAGGCGGCTTCTGGATGGATAGGCTCTCGCATTACCCATCAAAGGACATTGTGCAGCTATTTCATCCTTCCCTTCTTAATGGATATTTTTGCGGTAAGAGAAAAAAAAATAAAAGGAAAAAGCAAGGGTAGCATCGAAGGCAGGCATGCTCAGGCACCTGCTGAGGGCCCACACTCCAGCTGCGACCCACTGACAAGAGCTCCCTGTGCCTGCACCTCCTTTTCCCCATTGCAACCTGCTTGTTCCCCTGCCTCTCACTCTCACTCAGCCAAGGGTGGTGGTAAGATGGAGGAGCAGGAGATGGCACGGCCTACTTGCTCACTGGTTCTCTGCCTGTCCAGCAAGTAAGTGGTAGCAAAGATGAGGAGGAGGAGTTGCTGGTGACAATGGTGGTGAGACGGTAGGCTCATTGTTTCAGAGTTGGTATACTGCACTCCACAGACTCACACCAACTCTGCCTTCCAAAAAAAGCCTTTCCATTGAGCACTCTTGGGCACTGGCCTCTCTCTCTTCAGTCCAGAAGCAGTGGGCGTTGCTCTCAACCACTTCCTGGTTCCTCCCAGGAAGCACAACCCACTTAGGCCAAATCCAGCAGTTCTTTCATATTGTTACAGCGACGGGTAAGAAAGAGCCCGAGGAGGAGCAAGATTAGCTGGTGACAATGGCAGTGAGACGGTAGACTCACTGAACAAGGGGGCCCAGTGAGGGTGTCTTGCTCAAGGGCCCTTAAAAACCTGGAGCCCGCACCACACATGCTCTGTTCTCTAAAAAAAAGTCTGTAAGTGGGTCGTTTTCACCATTCTTACTTGAAATTCAGGGCATCAAGGGCTTCTTCACACAGAGCTTTTTATCCTGCAAGTTACCGGGGCTTCTGTTTCTGGATTCTTTGCAGGATTAAGTTCGGCTCTCTTACATGGGCTGACATGGTCTTTTTCGGAAAGTTCTCGCAGCCTCTTTGACACCGCCTCAGAATTTTCTGCCTCTCTCTGGTTGATCTAGGAATTGTGGGGAGGGGGGAAGAAAATGCTGAGAGAGGGCATGCTTTGTCAGAATTTGCTATGTTTTTTCCACTGAGGCAGTAGAGAGGTCACCCCAATGTACCCAGTCAGAGAGGACCACCCAGAGTATGTAACATCAGCTCCATATTACATGTTTATCCTGCCGTTCTTCCACAAAGAGCGCAGAGCAGCATACACGTCTCCTTCCATTATCGAAAAACCCTGCAAAGTAGCTTAGGCAAAGGGGTGGAGGGATGGAGAGAGAGTAGCCCAGAGTATTTTTCCCTTCTTCCATGATGGAGTAGCTTATCATATGAAGTCACCCTGTATTTACCTCATGGTACTGTGGTTATTCATTGACTACGCTAAAGCCTTTGATTGTGTGGATCACAACAAACTGTGGCAAATTCTTAAAGTGATGGGAGTACCAGACCACCTTACCTGTCTCCTGAGAAACCTGTACGAGGGTCAAGAAGCAACAGTAAGAACCAGACATGGAACAACCGATTGGTTCCAAATTGGGAAAGGAGTACGACAAGGCTGCATATTGTCACCCTGCTTATTTAACTTATATGCAGAGTACATCATGAGAAATGCCGGGTTGGATGAATCAGAGGTCGGAATTAAGATTGCTGGGAGAATTATCAACAACCTCCGATATGCAGACGATACCACCCTAATGGCAGAAAGCGAAGAGGATCTAAAGAGCCTCTTGTTGAGGGTGAAAGAGGAGAGTGCAAAAGCTGGTTTGAAACTCAACATTAAAAAAACTAAGATCATGGCATCTGGCCCCATCACTTCCTGGCATATAGAAGGGGAAGAAATGGAAGCCGTGACAGATTTTACTTTCTTGGGCTCCAAGATCACCGCAGACGGTGACTGTAGCCATGAAATTAAAAGACGCTTGCTCCTTGGGAGGAAAGCTATGGCAAACCTAGACAGCATAGTAAGAAGCAGAGACATCACCTTGCCGACAAAGGTCCGTCTAATCAAAGCTATGGTTTTCCCAGTAGTAATGTATGGCTGTGAGAGCTGGACTATAAGGAAGGCTGAGCGCCGAAGAATTGATGCTTTCGAACTGTGGTGCTGGAGAAGACTCTTACAAGTCCCCTGGACTGCAAGGAGGTCAAATCAGTCCATCCTAAAGGAAATCAACCCTGAGTGCTCATTGGAAGGACAGATAATGAAGCTGAAGCTCCAATATTTTGGCCACCTAATGCGAAGAGAAAACTCCCTGGAAAAGACCCTGATGCTGGGAAAGACTGAAGGCAAAAGGAGAAGGGGACGGCAGAGGATGAGATGGCTAGATAGCATCACGGATGCAATGAATATGAACTTGAGCACGCTCCAGGAGAGAGCGCAGGACAGGAAGGCCTGGCGTGCTATGGTCCATGGGGTCACGAAGAGTCGGACACGACTGAACGACTGAACAACAACAACAACTGTGGTTATAGCAGAACTGCGTAATTTCACACAACCGATGAAGCAGATTTACATTTAAATACTGCATTATCTCCGATCTTTTCAACAGCGGGATAAAGGTAAAAAACCACAGGAGGTACCCTGGAGGCTGATGATGTGTAAAGGACCCGCAAACTTCCGTAAGTGACCAATCACAAGCATGCAATAAAAGCCCTGTGTGAAGGAGCCCCCAGTCTGCCTCAGAACAGAACATTTGTGCAGATACACTTGATCACGTCCTCCCTGATTTCTACCCCACTATGTCTCCCTATCCACTTTCTCCACACCATGCATAATTTTGTACATCTCTATCATGTCTCCCTTTACCCTCCTTTTCTCCTAAGCTAAGCAGTCCTGGATGTTGTAACCTTTTTTCATAGGGAATTTGCTCCAGCCCCTTGATCGCTTCAGGGCACAATCCTATGTATGTTTAGACAGAGAAAAGGCCTACAACTCCCAGCATCCCCAGCTGGGGATGCTGAGAGTTGTAGTCCTTTTCTCTATCTAAACATGCACAGGATTGCACCCTTAGTTGCCTTTTTCTGCACTTTTTTCCACAGTCTAGCAGACAAAATACATTGCATTTCTGAATGCTGATTTCTATGCTCATTCAGAATATTTATTTTCTAAGTTCCCTCTTTCTCCCTTTCCTTCTCCCTCTGCACGCCCCCCGCCCCCCAAAAAACCCTACAGTTGCTTTGGTGATGAGTCACATATAACAGCTTCTGCAGCATGTGGTGAAGGGAAATGTTTTCCATTCACTCATTCATATAAGTGCCGCATGCCTGTTTCATTAAGAGAACGCATCACCCTCCACGGACTAGAGCAGCATGATTAAATCAATCAGCTCAGGCTTTCTTAAATACTTAATGTCATAATAAAAACTCTGAGTCATTTCCCAAGGCATATAAACTATTGGTACCATGCATGCTGCTGTGTACACTGTCAATTTCCTTTTCTAAAGCTAAGTAAGATGCAGCCTGCTAGGATTGTAAAAGATGGCTTGCTCTTTGTGTCCACTGAGGGACTTCGCTTTATCTAGAGATTAAGACAAAGTTCTAAGTGAACACATCACACATAGAATCCAGGGGAGTTTATCTGTCGTTCCTAGAATTGTCAGAGCAGATAACCTCACAAATCAACCAGGCAACTCAAAGCAGCATACTATATGCATGGTTCCCCTTCCACATTTTATCCTCACAACAACTCTGTGAAGTAAGCTAGTTTGAGAGATGGTGACGGCTTCGAAGGTCACCCAGTGAGTTTCATGGCTGAGGGGTTGACTCTAGATTTCCCTATCTGACACTGAAATGTTGCAGTGTGTTTTCATCTTCTATCAGAAGTGTTCCTGTTCACAATACCTCAAGTGGGCCATTCTCAAGTGATGTTTGAGCTCGCTGATGTTCTCCGTTTTCCACCTCAATGCTCATTTCGCCTAGTTCTCACTCCTGTATGCATGCATCTATTTTGTTTCCCAAACAGGAAAAGAGTGAAAATTTTCAAACACAAGAAGTGTGCATTTTTCCAAGTACCCATCACAAATGCCCACTTCCCCCTCATATTCTAAAGCATGAAAATGTGGTTTTGGCAGGGGAGGGAAATGCACATTTTCAGAAGTGTGCATTTGTGCAAGTGCACACTTTCGAATGCAAACACAAGCTTGGGAAATTTCAGACATTTCCCAAGAATTATGCTCACGGTCAGGTTTGGAAACAGGACATGTTTGTATGATTTCTGAACAGGAACAAAATCCTTGGATAACCCTATTCCACACCACCACCACCCTGGTTTTCTGGATTTCTTTCCCAACTGACACTCAACATTATGTGCCTGCTGAGCATGCTCCAACCATCTTGGGCTGTTTTTGTTCTCGTTGTTTTTATTAATTTTTATTATTAATTATTTAATTACATTTATTAGACACATTTCCCAGAAAAAGACTCAAGGCATTTTACAACTGGAATGAAAACATACCAAAAAAAATCAAAACCATTTAAAACACCTAAAAACATTTAACAAGAAAATGCCAAGACCTGATAAAACAACTGAATTAAGAAGCCTGTCAAATGCCTGAGAGCAGGGACTAGAAGGATTTTTGTAGGGCTGTGCACCGCTTCAGCCCGAAAGCTGAGCTCCGAGAAGCAGGCCACTTTGGGCCGCTTCTGAGGTGAAGTGGAAAGGACACGAAGTAGCCTGAAGTGAGTCGGGGGCTCTCTGAAGCACTTCGGTGCACTTCGGAGATTCGGCAACCCAGCCGCGCCAGTGCCTCCAGCTCATTACCTGAGCCCTCGGGATGCGCGCCAGCTCTGGTTGCAGGGAGTTGCCATTTTTAAAATGGCAACTTCCTGTATTTCCAGAAATACAGGAAGTTGCCATTTTAAAAATGGCAACTCCCTGCAACCAGGGCTGGCACATGTCCCGAGGGCTCAGGAGCTGGCAGCCATGACAGCAGCAATGACGGCAGTGGCGGGAACAATTTACTTATTTATTTATTTTCATTTCTATACTACCCAATAGCCAAAGCTCTCTGGGCGGTTCACAAAAATTAAAACCAAAAAGCACACAGTAAAACAATATCAAATATAAAAGCAGTAAAACCACAATACTACAATACCACCAGAATAAAACCAGAATAAAACCTAGCAGCAATGCAGAGATTTAAAATACAGATTTAAAACAGCAAAGGTAAAAGACTAGAAAGCTAAAACGCTAAATCGCCTGGGAAAATAAAAAGGTCTTCACCTGGCGCCGGAAGGAATACAAAGTAGGAATACAGTGTCGACAGTGTCCCCTCCTCCCTGGAACGTGATGGCTGCTGGCACATGTTCTGAGGACCCAGGTAAGGAGCTGGGGGCTTGCGCAGCACGGCGGGAGCATCAAGGGGGGCCTGAAGTGTCGGGGGGGCAAAGCATCAAGTTGGAACCCTGAATCAGCCCAAAGCAAATCAGGCCTGCCTTGGAAGCCCCGAAGCGAGTCGGATCATGGGGTCCATGTATGGCCTAGATTTTTGTTATGACTTGTTTCTACTTCTGTGAATCTCAGGGTCCTCCCAAGTATGTTGTTACCTCCCTCTTGGTTCTCAGCAGCCTCGTTTCTCCTCCAGTTATCGGCACTCACCACCTGAGCTCACTATGTGAGGGAGTGATTATACCCCTTTGAGTATTTATCTTGCCCAGACTTAGGGTGCAATCTTATGCTTGCTTAGCTGGCTGGCTGGGGAAAGCTGGGAGCTATAGGTCTTTTGTCTAAACATGCACAGGATGACACTCTTACTTAATTTTAGAGATGGTATTACAACTGCTTTATGAAATCGTAACCCTTTTCTTGAGTCCAATATTATCCTTGTTTATCATTATGAAACAAGGGTTGCACTTTAAAAAGAAACCCATGAACGTTATTTTTAGATTCTGATGGACCTATATGGAAGGTTATCAATAATTGTTTATCACCCACTCTAGAACATGCACACCAAGTTAGAAATAAGACAGATCACTTGGGAGCAGTCCTAGGAATAGCAAGCAGATTATGCTGGCGTAGGGCATCTTGTGTTTGTGTCAGCAACACCTCATGCTCAGTGGTAGCAAATATCAGTGAACAATCTAACAGGATTATTAGAGTGCAGTTGCCCCTCAGATCACACGCTGCAATTGGGAAGGTATCCACCGAAACATGTTTTAATTTTACTAGAAACACCTATGCTTGAAGAAGAGTTCCATGAAATTCAAAGGCTTGCTTCTGGCAGGCCATTGGCTCTAATAAAATAAATAAGGCTAGGATTGCACCCTTATAATGTCATACCCTTCTGTGGAGCCCATTTCATCTGATGTATCACCTCCAAACAAATGTGCAAGCAGTGGAACCAAAGAGCCATGGTAAAATGCATGTGATACCTGTGGGTCACTGACATTTCTATGCAAAGCCCAAACACCAGAGCAGTGAACCATTTACAACAGATGGCATTATGCTGCTGTTGTCTTCCTGGCTATTTATTCTAGCTAATTTAACACCCATATTGGGGAGAAAAGCCAGAATCCTGATTCATTCCATGGGTTGCCATTCTCTGGAATCAATGAAGTTACAAAAACTTTGAGAAAGTTAACCAGCTGAGAGTTGAAGATAAAGTTGAAGACAAAACTTCATTTTGTTCATTAGAGTGCTAAATGCATCATAAATATAATACTCAGCCAAATGGAAGAAAAGTTACAGTTTGCAGTATAAGGACCATCTCTAATCTTCTTTCAAGCCATGAGAAAAGAGAATGAAATGTTTGTTGATACATTCTTGCTGTACAGACTTCGATTGTAATTGCGCTTAGAACCTGCTCTTCTGTATATACTAACACTGAGTCATGAGTGCCCCAGGACACTGATTTTAAATTATTTCTTTATTACATTTCTATACCGCCCATTAGCCAAAGCTCTCTGGGCGGTTGACAAAACAAAACTTAAAACCCTAAAATATAAGAACCAATCCCTAGGACCTAAATGAACTTTCAATTTTTTCTCAATGGTACAGCCTTTTTAAAATGGGTTCTGAAATAGTCCAGTACCTGCAAACTCTCATTTTTGCTTCTTTGAGAACTTCAGTTACAGAACTATGCTTTCAAACCCTGCCCACAGCATTTTTGGATGGAAGATTTAGAGCATCTCTACGGTCCATGGGGTCACGAAGAGTCGGACACGACTGAACGACTGAACAACAACAACAACAACATCATCCTAAAATCCCGCATTTAAAACGGGGCTCTAAATGCTTCCATTTTAAATGCAGGATCACTCCCTTTATGCACGCTTCCTCCCCCCCCCCCACTTTCCCCTCCTTTCCCTGTTATCTGAGTCTTCCGTATGTTTCATTATACAGCCACTAGATGGCACTGTGGTCTAGCTTCTCTTATTGTGAGTTTTCCTTTTTTACAGGGAACTCAAGCGGAACTCAAGTGCAGTAACCTGATATCTCATTATAGCTGATCTTTTAAAAAATGGAATAAAGGTCATTTAGTGTGGGAGATGCCCTGGAGATTGACGACATCATCTAAAGGACCCACAAACATCCGTGAGTAACCAATCTCAATAGCAGGATAAAAGCTCTGTGTGAAGAAGCCCATAGGCATGTTTCAAGAAACCTACAGTTCTGAATCTGTGGTCTGGGAGAGGTAGAGGATATTTCACATTATTTACTGCACTGCCATCTATATCAAAATCCAAAGGAGAAATTCTTGGGACAGACTTTGGCATTTCTACAGGGTAAAAGTATCTATGTGAAGATTTCCTGGTTACGGTCAAGTTGCGATCTTTATGTTACATATAAAACGTCCTTGTCTGCTAAGGCCGTGAAACGTGTTTGTTCAATCACTCTGAATGTTATTGAAGTTGATTGTGCAGGAGATTTATGAACTTGATTTATGTTTTGTTATTGCATGATGTATTATGGTGTTTGTAATGGCTATTAAGTCATATACAATAACATGTTTTGACTTTGACCTTTGATAATATAAAAACATACATTTAAACCAGAATAAAACCAAAGTAGGGACCAAGATAAAAGCCCGCAGCTGTGCAAAGATCTAAAACGCTCTAATGCAGTTTTTAAAACTGAAGGGCTTTAAAGCCCTTCAGTATTTACAGTATATACAGTATTCTCCACTGAACTCTTGAAATGGAGCAGCAACTAAGATGTCACAGCACCTTTGGATTTACAACTGCAGAGAAGCCTCCAATTTTTAAGAACTCTTCAATGTTTCCCAGAGGGAGTTCCTCCTTAAAATGAGGTGTAACCTGGGCCGAAGATTGCAATCCTGTGTACACTCACTTGGGAATAAGTTCAAAAGAGCTCATTCTAGGACTTACTTCCTAGTAAGTGTAGTTCAGATTGCAGCCTTGATCTGAATGTATAAACTGTACAAGACTTCAAGCTTTCGGGATCCACCTTCTGTTTTTTACTAGAACCCCGACATCCATCAGGTGGAACCTGGAGCGCCAGACATACACTGAGAATGAAAGAATACTGAGCCCAGGAATTTGTAAGTACTACAACTGAATGGAGCTCACAGTCCATCAGCACAAAAATCTACTCCTGGTTACCCCCTAGTTTTCTTCATTTCAGCAGTATAATTTAGATGGAAAGCAGAATTAACCAATTGGGAGTCAGAAATCCTTGCCAATGTACTGAAAATCACCCAGATATCTACCACTAAGGAGATCCGGATATACCTTCTCCCCATCCCTTCTTTACAGCTCAGTTCCGTGCATATTTACTTGGATGTAAGCAGTGCCAGCTCCAGGTGTTTTTGAGGGCCTTGGGCAAGAAACCCTCATTGGCCTCCTCCCTCAGTGAGTCTGCCTTCTCACAACCATCACACCAGCAGCTCCCCGTTCTCTTCTCCATCAGCGCTACCACTTGCTTGCTTGACAGGCAGAGAGCCAGGGAGCAAGTCGGCAGTGGCATCTACTGCTCCTCCTTCTCACCACCACTGTTGTCTGGGCCAGAGTGAGAGGCAGGTGAACAAGCAGGTTGCAACGGTGAAGAGGACAAGCAACTCCGGTGGGCTCTGGTCAGTGGGCCCCTGTCGGGGTGTGAGCCCTCAGCAGCTGCCCAACCATGCCTACCCTTGCCGCCAGCCTTGGACATAGGTCTCACAGAGTTCACTGGGGTTGACTCCCAAGTAAGTGCGTACAGGAGGAGCCCTGCTGGATCAGACCAAAGCCCTATGTAGTCCAGCTTCCTGTGGCCAACCAGATGCTTCTGGGAAGCCCTCAAGCAGGAGATTAGGGTGATGACTGTCTCCCGGTCTGCTCCCCCGCTAAGATTGCACTGCCCATCTCCTTGATTTACTCACATCAATACGATTAAAGAGCACAAAAAGCATGGACTTTCCCCACTGGAGCCACCATCTTTCCCCCCCCTGTGGCAGGGCTCCTGTAATAGCTTTAATAGTTGCGTGGCAGGCAGAAATTCAACAAGGGATGTTGCTGTCCCCCAGCATGGAGATGAAGTGATGGAGAAGGCTGCAAGTTGTTATTTCCTTCAAAGGAAACATGCCAGAAAATGGTGCCTCTGCAACGCGTGCTTAAGAGCGGAAACAATGGCGGTTAGTGACTGTGCACCCCGGAATGGAAATTATTCTGGATTTCTTAATTCAGCCTCAGGTGCTTCCAGATGAGACTTCTATGGTGCCATAACCTGGCCTCATTCACAGAAGTGTGTGTGCGTGTCCAGACGACGACATCTTTAACTCGCAGCCCTCCTGTGTTTTCCTGCAGCTTCTTTCTTTTTTTCCTACTGCATAAAATCCATTAAGGGGGGCTGTTGTTGTTTATTCCGCCAGTCGCTTCCGACTCTTGGTGACTTCATGGACCAGCCCACGCCAGAGCTTCCTGTGGGCCGTCGCCACCCCCAGCTCCCCCAAGGTCGAGCCCGTCACCTCCAGAAGGTGACTCCATTAAAGGGGGGGGGGGGAGAGAAAGGCAGAATTGCTCCACAACGCTTTCTGCCAGGAGCCCTCCATCCGGAAGCACGCTCGGAACCTGTTTTGCGCTTAGTCTCGAAGGAAGTAGAAAGCAGGACGCGAAAGAACGCCCCTGAGCATGTACAGAGCGCATTCTTCCTTCCCTGCCGACTAGCCACAGCCCACCGCTTTTATATCTCGGAATAAGGGCCAGGCCTCTTAAAAGTCGGAGGATGTCGGTTCCAGGTCGGGGTCAGCCCCGGCACCTTGCTGTTTCTGGAAATTAACCTCTGATGTTCCTGGCCAGGATCTTTGTTTTAAGAGCCCGGCGGGTTCCGCTCCTTTGTGCGCCGGGGGACCTGGGCGCGCGGCCTTTAGGACCCGGTTTCAGACCGTACGAGAGAGAGCGGGGCGGGGGGGGGGGAGAAAGGAAAGGGCCCCGTTGAATTCAGGCGCGCGGGAGGGAAAGAGGCGGAGTCCGCAGGGCGGCGCGGACGATGAGAGGGCGCGCGAGCCAACGAGAGCCGCCGCAGGGCGCCCGCATCTGCATACCGCCGCGCCGCGCCCAATGGCTCGCGAGGCGCGGCCGGCGCGCCTCGCCCGCCGGGCCGGGAGGGACGGACGGCGGCGCGCTCCGCCCGGGCGAGCTGGTGGGCTGGGCGGGCGGCCGTCCCATGGCTGCCCTGCCGCGGCGCGCAGCGGCGGCGGCGCGCTGAGAGAATGGCCGCGGCCGCCTGCGGCTCCCCCGCGAGCCGGCCGCCCGAGGAGCAGCCGGAGCCGGGCGCGCCGGCGCCGCCGCCGGCTCCCGCCGCCCGGAGGCGGGGAGGCGACTCGCGGCGCCGGCAGGCCGCCCTGCTCTTCCTCAGCAACATCTCCCTGGACGGGCGGCCGCCGCGCCTGGCCCCGGGCGAGCCGCCGCAGGCGCGGCCCCAGCCGCGGCCGCCCTCCTCCTCCTCCTCCTCCGCGGCGGCGGCCCCGGGCGAGCCGCGGCCGGAGGAAGACGCCGCCGCGGAGCCGGCCGGCCCCGCCCCGCGCCCGCCGCTGGCCCCCGGCGGGCCCCCGCCCGCGCTGCTGCTGCCCCCCGCGGCCGCCGAGCTGGACCTGTCCCGGGGGCTGGGCGCCGCCGCCGCCCTGCTGCCCCAGCTGCTGCTGGGCAGCCCGCTGTGCCCGGCGCCCCCCGCGGCCGCCCTGGCAGGGGTGTTGGCGGGGCCCGCCAAGCCCGGCGTCGCCCCGCAAGGGCTGCTCAGCCCCACCCAGAGCATCGCTGCCGGAGGAGGGTTCCCCCTGGAGGGCCAGAGGCAAAGGTGAGGGCCGGAGGGGCTTCTCGGGCTCCTGGGTCCCCTTCGGGGCGGGGGGCGAAGCGGGGAGGGGGTTGACCCGCCGCCGCCGCCACTGACATTCTCCGGCATTCTTCGTTTTCTCTAACAAGGGAATCTGTTCCTCTTCCGCCGTACGATCGAGCTCCCCTTCTTCGCACCCGCCACCCGTTGCGTTTTATTGCATTGCCGGACTAACCGCTCGCTCTCGCCTTGCCTTCTCGACATCCGGCTGCTCCTGTGTGTGCCTGTTCGTTTTATTTTATGGGGGCGGGGGGGGGGGAAATGTATGCCCTGCTCTACAGGCAAAAAGCTCCCAAAAGTGGCTGCAGCGTACAGCAGACGTGACAATGTAAACGACCCGCACGCTAAAGAGCTAGAGCCCACATCTCTCTTTATACAGTCAACGTTGTGTTGGCAGAAGCTCGCCTAGAAACCTTTCTGTTTCTAGAAATTAACCTCTGATGTTCCTGGACAGGATCTTTGTTTTAAGAGCCTGGCGGGTTCCGGTCCTTGGGCACGCTTACCTGGGAGTAAGCGCCGTTGAGTTCAGCGCGGTGCACGTCTGAGTCAACATCCATAGGGCCGCACTGGAAAAGGGGCTCGAAGTGCGCATAGGATTGCAGCCTTGCTCCATCAAAAGCGGTCTTATTTATCTTTATTCCAGAAGGGATATAGAGGAGAAAGGCCCCATGGAAAAGCTGAGATACACCTGCTGAGATGTTTCGACCCTGTAAACTTCCACTCTTATTTGTCTTTTAATCTGCTTTGGGGGCTTCTATTGTGAAACCCCTTTGGTCGCTGGGCGGCCTGCAGGGAATTGAATTCAGGTTTGGGGAAGCCTAACACAGATTACAGAGCAACACTGATAGCTTTGCTTCTGTGTATGTCTTTATGAAGGGTGACTTGCTTCCTTTTTGTTCTCTTTCTCCTCTTACGGGCCTCAGTGTGTATTCCTTTTTTTTCTTATTTTCCTTTTTAAATATCATGAGAGGGGCTCAGTCATTTCTACCCATCTTGAGTATCTTTTACTTGGCTGTGCTCTGATGATGCTCCCGAGAATTCCATGAGTGGAAGAAATTCTGTGTTGCCATTTTGGTGCTTAACGGAAGTCGACATGGGACGTGTTTTCCCATTGCAACTGGGCTACCGGTTAAGTTATTTAATTTGCTGTTAGCTGTTTGACAGTCCCATAGATATAGATGTAGATATTGTGCATTGGGAAGAAAGCAGACTTCGCCAAAGGGCAAGGTGGAATGTGTGTGTGCGTGCACATGTGTGTGCGAGGAATGGTGTGCTGTGTGGTCTTCAGTGCTCTGTTGTGCATAGGTTTAAGCTTTGCCTATTTGTTTATTTATTGAGTGGTGTCAACAACATTTTGGGCTCAAGCCCATAATATCCTGGGACTCCACTGGAGAGTTCAGGAGGATCCCCTCAGGAAGCCCAAATTTATTCTGGACCCCTCTCCCACCTCAGACTTTCCCTGCCTATTGTCTAGGCCAGGGGACACCCATCTTAACCCACAGGTGGCTGTTCATAGCTGCCTGCAGGAGTCTCTGAAGGTGCTCAGACAGCAGTGAATAAAGCTAGTAGCAGGAAGTAACGTGAAGAGAGTGAATCAAGAAGATACACTTATCATGTTGAATCTGTGTTTTGTTTACAGCAAAAACTTTATTTTTAGTATTTATTACAAGGGAGGGGTACCTAACTTTGAATTCATGCAGCTAGTTGGCTGGGCTTAGACGGTGCCTTACAGGGTTGTTGAGATAACTTTGTGTACATTTCCATAGGCCCTTGGAAGCAGAGCAGGATGCAATTATGATGGATAAAATCAAATAAACATTTATTTCGTCCTCCCAGACTTGCTCGCACCGTTGCCTTTGGGTCTGCAGGCCTAGCCTGTTTTTCCATACATTGTTGTTTGTGGTCCCTCTTGTCTCCTTCTGCTACCCAAACACCTCAAGCGGGGAAGAATATCAACTTGTGTTAAGCGACTGTCTATTATTTGGTCATGGCTAAATAGTGCCAGATATTCCAGAGTACCAAGAATACCGATATGTATCTGCCTATGTATATGTATGGGGTCATCTGATAACAATGGCACAAGAGCCCTTTGCGTGCCTTGGAAGTGTTGCCTGAATGCACCTCTCCTTCCGAAGCAGGCAAGCCCTGAAACTCTAGGCAGGGTGCTCCATTCCCAATTTAACTCTCATGGCCTTGTCTCTCTTAGCCATCTTTGAACAGGGGCCCAGGTTTGGGGAGGAAGCATGAAGCAAAAGTGTATAAGTGGTGAGCTTTGTGGTGCTGCAGTTACAGAGCACCCAAGAGTTGGGTCTTAAGCCATTGCATTTGCTGGGTGGAAGAGGGACCTCCATGAGGTCCAGCGTGGTGCTTCATAAAGCTGAATGAGTCTGCACTTCTAGGGGGATAATCACTATTGTAATAATCATGGTTGTAATTTACCATGAAATATTGTAATTACCATGATTCTCTCCAAGTCCATTGTTACTATTTTTAATGAATTAATGCTTTGACTACTTGACCAGTTGTGAGTGTGTGCTTTAATCAGTGACATGCCAACTCTAGGAGAGGAGATAACCTTTTTTTTTGTATTAGGGCATAAAGCATCATTGGCAGATATGCCTGTGATAGCACTGTAACTTAACCTGTCCAGACGAAAACTACTTCTCTTGTATGTTTGCTTTTTGCCCTGTTTTGTTTGTGTGCTCTGGTTCATCAAGAGCCCTGGTATTAATAGGCGTCTTGCATGCTGTACAGCTTTGGTAGGGAGCCTCCAGAGTAAAGGAACATGATCTTTTTCAGGGAAGAAATAACAATTGCTGTTCTTAATAGAAGCTGGGCTGTCGTGTTCAGAGCTTAGGAGCCTGAAACACGAAAACACAATTATTCCTGTTCTGTTTGCTGAAATGATGTTACTGACTACTTTCTCCAGTGGCACCTTGATTGATTTTTTTTTTAATCATTTCATGCTGGTGCAACTGCCTTCAGTACAGACATGAATTAATTAAGAAAGCTGTAGCTCCGTGGACAGACGGTATATCTCATATGTGTGATGCCGGGTCTGTCCCAATAGATCTCGGAATGCAAAACAGGAAAAAAAACACCCTCATTGCCGGTGATTCAGCTGTCTTCCCACACTCCAGTTTAAGTTTTCAATCAACATATTGATTGAACAGTAGGAGAACAGTATTGGAGAACAGTAGGATCACTTCTGTTGGGCCTACCGCTGAGTTTTGTACAGCCACTGGCCGCCCATCCACTCCAACCTGATGGAATTTATATACACCTGGGGTTTCCATCATTTATTTTATTTATTTTATTTATTAAATTTATTAATCGCCCATCTGACTGGCCCCAAAGTACCCATGGACTTCTCTCTTGGCTCCTTGCCCTGATTGATTTTTATTTAATTTCTTAGGATGTCAAAAAATGTAATTCTGTTTTTGACTGGCAGGGTGGCATGCATGCTGCAAAGCCAAGTGCTGCCATCCAGCGCCATGTTTATTTCGACTCAGAAGAGTGGTTTTGTGTTTTGGAGCCCAGACCTCACCTCTGTCTTGTATTTAGGCTCTTGGGCAAGTTACTTCTCTTGTAGTCATAACAGTTTTTCTTCTGGGGAAATGAGTGTTTTGTGACCAACCATATGCACCCTGGCAGAATAGGCAACACCCACCCACCCTGGTGGCGGTCATTTTCCGAGAGTGCCTATGACATTCTACCAAAACTATCCAAATGTGCCCACTGACCCAGAAAGGTTGTGGTCCCCGCATCTATGCCACTGGGGACTCTGGGGCAACCAGTTGTGCTTATGTTCTGCCCAACACATGGAGATCCGGGGGGGGGGGGGAGAGCTGTAGTCCTGCTCCCCTCTACTTCTCCGAACTTGTGGACTGAAGTGTGAGAAGAGGGTTCCTGAGGAACTGGCATCGGGAATGTGCATGGCAGGGTTGGTAGTAGCAGAACCCAAGATACTCCACATTGTTCTGAATCGCACTGCAATTCCACAGGAGCACTGAAAGAAGAACATGTAGTATTGGATGCAGAATTTGGCTTCTTGGGAATATCAGCTTTCATTTTAAAAAGAGCAGCCTGCTCACTCTTATCGCTGCAGTGACACACCTGAAAGTGTGTGAGTGGTAACTTTAGCAATCTCAGAGGCCAAGAAGATGGCTGAATACATGTCTTAGTAGTTGAGAGTGGGTGCTCAGTTCCCTGCATAGCTTTCTACCCTTCCTCATGCTGAGCAGAATCAATTATACAAACTAAAAAACTGCAAATGAATCAAAGTTGGGAAGAGGTTTTCTAAGTCTCCTGGTCAGTGCAGGAAATCCAGAACTTAGAGCATCTTCAACAGATGGTTGTCCAACCTCTGTGGAAGACCTTCAGTGACGGAGAACCCCTCTAGGTGCTTATTATCAAACTGCCCTTACCGTTAAGAAGTTTGTCTTAATGTGCAACTGAAATCTACCTTCCTACAACTTAAGCCCATTAGATCTAGTGCAGCCACGTTTGGCTTTTGGAGGTGTCTCCCATTTTCCTTTCTCACTGGAATAGTTTGTGATTGTGTCTTTTAACTCCTTCTTTCAAATCTCCTTCCCATCTTGGGCATATTAGTATTTCTAGCCATGGAATCCTACCTAATATTTCTGGGAAATGGGTTCAGTTTGCATAATGTATACAGAAGTCGGGCTGCCTGGGTACAGAACTTCAGTTTGGTTTAGCACAAAGCGCTAAAGACATGAATATGTAAGGTGGAGATGCCATCTGCTGGTGCGGTTGATGCACTGGTACAGGTGTGCACCGGTCTCCTCTCTCCCTGAAGCTTTTGCTTTATGACCTCTATCTGCAATCCCCTTTCATCGTCCTTTCAGCACTGGCATAAACAGAATTAAAGTTCCTCTAAAGTTCCAGCCTTCCCATAGTGGCCATGTTTCAGTCCTCTCTGACTGCGAGTGAGCACAAAGTCCCTGAGAACAACCCTCCCCATGGCTCGTGTAGGCAAGCCAGACCCTTTGGGAACCTTCCTCTTTTTTTGCAGGTCTGAAACAGCCTCCTCCGTAATGGTACGGGCTGTAACACATCCACACTCTGCCTGCATCATGCAAATTAGAATCAAACAGCCCCCCCACCTCCTCATGCCAAGCCTCATTCAGAAGGAGCTGTCACAATATAGTTGTGATGCAATGTCCTCCTTGTGACCTCTTCAGTATGCGAACTTCTCTTCCTTGCCAAGTCTCTTTCCTCATTGCAAAATGCAGTTAACTGGTGTACGTGCTGAACTAGGTACTTCTTAGGTAATGCAAGCGGGCGTATTCTGTGTGCATTGTGCCGTGTGCTTCTCTGACGTTGCTTAAGCAACAAGATGCAGCCCTTAAACAGTTAAACTGGAACATAGCCATCTTGAGTGACATTTTTCTTGGTAGAAAGGCGGGGTACAAATCAAATAAACAAACATAGGGAGCTGCCTTACGCTAGGTCCATTTAGCTCAGGCTTGCCCTCTGTGATTGGCAGCAGTTCTCCCACAGGACCTGGTATCTGACCCTTTTAGCTGGAGATGCTACAGGTCAAGCCTGCGCTCTTCTGCATTCAAGGCATGGGCTGCACTGCTGAGCTTTGGTCTCAGCCCAAGATGTTGTCATTCACTGACCCACCCATATACTCACTCAGCTGAGATGCTGTAATTAGGACTGGGCAGCTTCAACTCCCCCACCCCACCCCACCCCGGCCTCTTGCTTTCCTGAGGTCCCCCCGCTTCAGAGAATACTGTTCTAACGAAATGTATACCTTGGCGGTAAGTGGCTTTTCCCCTAGCCTAGCTGCTGTATCGTAACCTTCATACCTACCCACCCTCAACTGTGTCCTCCTTTAGGGAAGGGGCAAATTGGAGCACAGGTGGTCAGCCCTTGGCTGCTCTCTGTGCCGCCCAGGGAGCTCCACCCACTTTTCCCAGCTGATCAGCCATCAGCTGGGCTGCAGGGCAAAGACCAGTGTTCCGATTAGCAGGATGGGAACAGCGATTTTTTACTGTATCGGGAGTGCTTGTGGGGAGGCATTCACTTGACTTGGTGAATGAGTGAATGACCAGGTTCGGATGATCACGGGGGCGAAAGAAGCCATCATAGCTTGTTGTGTTGGTAAGAAACCATCTGCGCTGGGTTTGGAGGACATGGGAACCCACGCTGCATTGCGGGTAATTATGCGAATCGCGGTTGCACACAGGGGAAGAAGCTACGATGGCTTCTTTTGCCCTCATGATTGTCTGAACGCAGCCAATGAGGAGATGGGGAGAGAGGGATGGGGGAAGGCCTTGTGCGTGAAAGGGGGGGGGACAAGGGGGACACCGGTCCTGGCCACTTCCACCACCAGCTTCTACACCCACCACCAATATGTGCCCCCCCCAATTAATTGCCCAATGGAACCCTTGAAGGTAAAACGGTTTCCCAGGCCTATGATAGAGGGAGGATGGTGTCCAGTGCTGGCGCTAGTTTCTGGAGGGCCCTTGGGCAAGACACCCTCATTGGCCTCCCTCCTGCAGTGAGTTTACCTGCTCACCGGTATCGTTGTCAGCTGCTGGTGCGCGTCTTCCTCATTATTTCTACTACCACCACCACTGCTGTTTGGACCAGAGCAAGAGGCAGGTGAACAAGCAGGTTGCAGGGCTTTTATCGGTGGGCCCCCTGCTGGGGTGTGGATCCTCAGCAACTGCCTCATAGTGCCAACTCTTGACGCTGGCCCTGATGGTGGCATTACTAACTAAGCATCCCCTGTGTCTTTCTTTTCCTCACTGATAGTGAGAGGAGAGTGGAAGGAGACTATAAGACAGGGATCCCCAACCTTTGGGGGCCTGTGGACTCATCTGGGAATTTGAGAAACTAATGTGGGCACCACCACAAAATGGCTCCCATGGAGGATGTGGCTAGTCATATAATGGCTGCTGGGCGGGGGCTGGCTAGTCAAAAGTGAGCTAAAGAGGTGCAGGGTGTGGGGGAGAAATAATGAGGCGAGAGGCTGGGAGGGAGGGAGAAGCATAAAGGTAGAGGGGAGAGAAAGAGCAAAGTTGGTAAGGGGAGAAAGAGCAAGGTAAAGATGCAGGGAGAGAAAGAGCAGTGCTAAAGACTAAGAGGGGAGAAACAGTGAGATGGGGGGACAGAAATGGTGAGGCTAGAAAGGGAGAGAAAGAAGACTGCCCTAACATTTCCCAAGGTTTTTTTTTAAAAAAATGGAACCGGGCAAGGAGTGAAGAGCTTCGTGGATGCCCTTGGAGGCACCCATAGGCGCTGCATTGGGCCCCCCTACTGTAAGACCTTCTTTCCTACATGTAACTATCACAGGATGGAAAATGAGCATGGTAAATACATGAGGAATGTGGAGGTAGGGGGAAGCCTGCCAACCCCACTGTCTCTGCCTGATCTGGCCCTTGAAACCTATTTGTTGACTGCTTCCTTAAACTCCACTGTGCAGGAGGCAAAAATTGTCCCCCATCTCAAGAAATCCATCTCTGATCCAGGTCAGAATTGAAGTGCAGATCTCCATGAACTTAAGAGTCATAGAATAGTAGGGTTGGAAGGGGCCTATAAGACCATCGAGTCCAACCCCCTGCTCAATGCAGGAATCCAAGTCAGAGCATCCCTGACAGATGGCTGTCCAGCCTAGGGATGGTGGAGAAATCCTCCACGGACTCCAATGAGGCCAAATTCTTTGGAATCCGGCCTCCGGAGTCCATGGCAGGACAGTGCCTCTTACCTCCGCTCCGGGAAAATTCCTGCCAGACCGGCACGCCTCCTCCAGATCCTCCGGCGATACAGCAACGGCAGCTGCCATTGCCATTTTGCTTTGAGAAAGACAGCCATAAAGCCCTGAGTTTTACGTAAATATAGCCATAAACGGCTGCGAGGGCTTTACAGCTGCAAGTGGCTTTCACTACATCATTTGCGGCTGTCTTTCTCAAAGCAAAAGGGCAATGGCAGCTGCCATTGCCAAATCGCCGGTGGATCCAGAGCAGGCGTGCCAGTCCGCGGAACCCAGCGGATGTGCAGACACTCAAGAGGATCCTGAGGGGGAGGAACGGATTACCTCCGCGCCGAGGAAGCCCCCGCCCCAGGAACGGAAGGTAGGCGTTTCGTACATTCCTAGTCCATCCTCATCTTGAATGCCTCCAGTGTGGGAGAGCCCACCACCTCCCTTGGTTCCATTGTCGTATCGCTCTAACAGGAAGTTTTTCCTGATGTTCAGCCGGAATCTGGCTTCCTGTGACTTGAGCCCATTATCCTGCATTCTGGGTTGATCAAGAAGAGATCCTGGCCTTCCTCTCTGTGACAATCTTTCACGAACTTGAAGAGCGTTATCCTATCTCCCCTCAGTCTTCTCTTCTCAAGGCTAAACATGCCCAGTTCTTTCAGTCTCTCCTCATAGGGCTTTGTTTCCAGTCCCCTGATCATCTTTGTGGCCCTCCTCTGAACCCTGTCCAGCTTGTCTGCATTCTTCTTAAAGTCCGGTGCCCAGAACTGGACACAGTTTTTATTTTTGATTTATTATTGCATTTATATCCCGCCTTTATTCCTCTAGCAAGGAACCCAAGGCGGCTTACATTATCCTCCTCCTCTCCATTTTATCCTCACAACAACAACCCTGTGAGGTAGGTTGGGCTGAGAGTGTGTGACTGGCCCAGAGTCACCCAGTGAGCTTCTATGGCCGAGTGGGGACTAGAACCCGGATCTCCCAGCTCCAGGGAAACTAGTACTTCTCGGGATTTGTAAGTTATGCTTCTATTAATGCAGCCCCAAATAGCATTTGCCTTTTTTGCAGCCATATCACATTGTTGGCTCATATTCAGCTTGTGATGGACAACAATTCCAAGATCCTTCTCGCTTGTAGTGTTGTTGAGCCACGTATTCCCCATCTTGTAACTGTGTATTTGGTTTCTTTTTCCTAAGTGCAGAACTTGGCATTTATCCCTATTAAATTTCATTCTGTTGTTTTCAGCCCAGCGCTCCAGTCAACCAAGATCACTTTGAATTTTATTTCTGTTTCCCAGTACTAGCTATCCCGCCCAATTTTGTGTCATCTCCTCCTCCAAGTCATTAATAAAAACATTGAAGAGCCCTGGACCCTTGACTGAGCCTTGCGGTACCCCCACTCGTTACCTCTCCCCAGTTGGAGAAGGTCCCATTGATAAGCACTCTTGAGTCCGATTCTGTAGCCAACTGTGGATCCACCTGATTGTTGTTTCATCTAGCCCACTTCGAGCTAGTTTGCTCATCAGGATATCATGGGGCACTTTGTCGAAAGCTTTGCTGAAGTCGAGGTATATGATGTCTACAGCATTCCCACCGTCTACAAGGGAGGTTACTTGATCAAAAAATGAGATCAGATTCGTCTGGCAGGACTTGTTTTTGACAAATCCATGTTGGCTTCAAGTAATCACGGCATTGTTTTCAAGGTGCTTCCAGATGGATTGCTTTATGATCTGCTCCAGAATTTTCCCAGGGATTGATGTCAGACTGACTGGTCTGTAGTTCCCAGCTTCCTCCCTTTTTGAAGATAGGGACAACATTAGCCCCCCTCCAGTCATCTGGCACTTCCCCCGTCCTCCATGATTTCTCAAAGATAATAGACAATGGTTCTGAGAGTTCTTCTGCCAGTTCCTTTATTCCTCTACGATGCAGTTCATCTGGCCCTGGAGATTTGAATTCATTCAAAGTAATTAGGTGCTCCTTGAGCTGCAATCCTGCCCCTTCAGCCTGTACTTCACCTTTGCTGGGGGAGGAGGGCGTATACCTGGGAGAAGATTGAGCCAAAGTAGGAATTGAGCACTTCTGCCTTTTCCTTGTCATCTGTTATCATTTTGCCATCCTTATTTAATAGCTGAACAACCATTTCTTTCCTCTGTCTTTTACTATGCACATATCTGAAGAAAGCCTTTTTGTTGCTTTTAGCATCCCTCGCTAACCTCAGCTCGTTCTCAGCTTTAGCCTTCCTGACACCATCCCTGCAATTCTGTGCTACCTGCCTGTACTCTTCCATTGTAGCTTGTTCTTGCTTCCACTTCCTATATGTGTACTCTTTTGTTTTCAGGTCGTCTCTAAGCTTTTTGTGAAGCCACATTGGCTTCTTCTGTTGTCTTCCACCTTTTCTTCTTGTTGGAATGGTTTGTAATTGTGCCTTGAGAATTTCCTTTTTTAAAAACTCCCACCCATCTTGGACTCCTCTGATAATTGTTCTGAGTTTATTAAAATCGGCTTTCCTAAAATCCAGGGTACACGTTTGGCTATACTTGGCTTTTGCTTCCTTTAGAACCAAGAACTCGAGTATAACGTGGTCGCTTTCCCCCAAAGTTCCTGTAACTGCTACTTTATCCAGTAAGTCATCTCTGTTGGTTAGGATCAAGTCAAGGATAGCCGATCCTCTAGTTCCTTCCTCTACTTTCTGTAGGAGGAAGTTATCCGCCACACAAATCAGGAATTTCCTGGAGGGGCCATGTTTAAGTAAGATAGATGGGAGGATAGTGGAGGTTAATTTGTACCTCATTAATGAGATGCTAATAGCAAGGATGCTGGAGGTGATTACCCCCAAGCAATGTAGCTTGCAGGACAGTTGAGACTAGGACATAGCTTTGCCCCTCAACGTCAAATCAGCTGAATTTAGATTGTAACCTCTGTGGGGCAAGTGACATTCAACAGCAGCCTTTCTCAACCTCCAGCTTTGTTCAACTGCAACTCTCCTCCTGGCTGGGAAGGATGGGAGTTGTAGTCCAACACAGCAGCAGGTTGAGGGAGGCTGTTCTCGACAATGTTGTTGCTGATGTTGTGATACTGATGAGTGTCCTTAGAATTGCAGAATACCAGCAAAATGCAGGATGGGAAAGGACTTCAAAAAGAGCGCATCATTTATATCTGAGCCCCTTTGGGAGAGATGAGTGCTAGCAGATATCCTTTGCTCGGCATCAAAAAAAGGGAAAGCGCATTAAAATCTTGTCCCTGCAGGGTTCAGAATTAATGACTTGTAGGGTTGACATGATATTGACTCTGGCTGCTTACATAAGAGGTCAGGGGAGCTTTATTTAGTACATGCCTTTTGGGTTTGGTTTTTGTGTGTGTGGTCTTCGGAGAGCAAATATTTAGGACCCAGATGGCATGTTGACATTTTTAAGAGAATCAATTATACAATTATAAAAAGGGCACAACAAAGCCGGGGTTTGGGATTGCACTTCTGAAACAAATGTTAAAAGCCGTTCTGCAAAGATGAACAAATGATGAAGTTCGCTGTTTGTTCTCCAAGAAACTGCTGTCGAGAAATCGTAGTAGCAAACCAAAAAGAAGGTGGTAATATTTTTAGCCTTCTTGAGAGATGGAATACCTTTATCTGACTAGAAAAGATGAGCTCCCACATATGGACAAAAGAGGACAGAAGGAACAGGAAGTGTGCAGATTCTAACTAGGCTCAGGCATCTGTTCTAAATGCTCAGCTGGGGATGCTTGCTTTGTACTTTTATTTAACACTATAAACTCCTTGGGGTGGGGATCTATATATCATTTGTTACCCTGTAGCTGGGGTAGGCAACCCAGTGCCCTCCAGATGTTTTGGACTGCAATTCCCATAAGCCCCAGCTGACATAGTGGTCAAGGATTATGGGAGCTGTCCAAAACTTCTGGAGGTCGAAGTTGCCTGGTACTTTCTCTACAGGACACAGTGTACACCAGAGGTGGGGAACCTCAAGCTTCAGGGCCAAATTTGGCTTCCTGGGGTTCCCCAAATGGCCACGCCTGCTTCCACTGGCCCCACCCTCTTTCCCTCAACCACTGATCATTTGGTGGTTTCCCAGCTTTTGTGCCATTTTCTCCCCATTCTAAAAGGTGGAGATGCCTTTTCTAAGGCTTAGTTATTGGCAGTATTGGCTTTAAGTTTCAATATGCTGTGGGGGGGTTGTATTTTGCACTCACCCCATTTGCCTTTGGCCTGCCCACCACTGCATTGCAGCCCCTAAGAACTTCCCCGAAATTGAATTTAGCCCTTAGGCTGAAAGAGGTTCCCTATGCCTGACTTACGTTCATAGTGCTCTGTAAGTGTGTTCCATATAATTCCCTAGGTATGTTTGTAAATGATTTCATATGTCTGCCTTAAAATGGGAAATGACACAGGCACCATGCAGGTATCCATGCCAGGGGGCTGAGTGGCACATGTGCATGCATGTCATGGCGGGCATGTGTGAAGTGGCCCTCAAATTCTGTACCGAGTAACCCCCAAATCCTGCAATTGGAATAAACCATACCAATTTTTATTGTGGTAACCCCTGCAAGGGCTTCTCTGATTTCTGCATTCTACCTTAAACTCGGCCAATATTCTGGAATCTGGAACTGAGGAACATTTTTGAAAGTTGTATGTTATTTGAAAGCTTAATATTGCTCAGTTATGTCCTGCCCTTTCACTTGGGGCCAAATGGGATAGAGATCAAGTAAATTAAAACTTAGAATTCTGGCATAGAATACAGTGGGGTGTATGGAGTTGCCTGTCGAGAACTGAGGCAAGTAGGTAATATCCAGAATGTTTTCATGCTAAAAGAAGAAGAAAAAAGATTGCAGTCTAATATGGACATGAGCGGAACAAGCTTCGAGGTGGAATTTGGAGAACTTTGAGCCTGAGTTTTGCTTGTACGCCCATCCCCAGCTGAAGGGGATGGAGAGCATACTAGAGGGTGAGTGAGGCCTCTTTCAGGCTAAAGGGGATCAAGGGAGGTATTTTGCCTGTGGCGTGTGTGTGTGTGTGTGTGTGTGTGTTGCCTGGTGGTTGTTTGTGTGTATGGTTTGTGTTAGCTGGCTTGTTTGCTTGCTTTGGTGTGGTGTGTTTTGCCTGCGTGTGTGTTTGTGTTTGAGCCTCACCAGTTTTGTTGTTCAGTCGTGTCCGACTCTTCATGACCCCATGGACCATAGCATGCCAGGCCTTCCTGTCCTGCGCTCTCTCCCGGAGTGTGCTCAAGTCCATATTCATTGCATCAGTGATGCTATCTATCCATCTCATCCTCTGCTGTCCCCTTCTCCTTTTGCCTTCAGTCTTTCCCAGCATCAGGGTCTTTTCCAGAGAGTTTTTTCTTCGCATTAGGTGGCCAAAATATTGGAGCTTCAGTATCTGTCCTTCCAATGAGCACTCAGGGTAGATTTCCTTTAGGATTGACTGATTGGACCTCCTTGCAGTCCAGGGGACTCGTAAGAGTCTTCTCCAGCACCACAGTTCGAAAGCATCACTTCTTCGGCGCTCAGCCTTCCTTATAGTCCAGCTCTCACAGCCATACATTACTACTGGGAAAACCATAGCTTTGATTAGACGGACCTTTGTTGGCAAGGTGATGTCTCTGCTTCTTACTATGCTGTCGAGGTTTGCCATAGCTTTCCTCCCAAGGAGCAAGCGTCTTTTAATTTCATGGCTACAGTCACCATCTGCAGTGATCTTGGAGCCCAAGAAAATAAAATCTGTCACTGCTTCCATTTCTTCCCATTCCATATGCCAGGAAGAGATGGGGCCAGATGCCATGATCTTAGTTTTTGTAATGTTGAGTTTCAAACCAGCTTTTGCACTCTCCACTTTCACCCTCAACAAGAGGCTCTTTAGATCCTCTTCGCTTTCTGCCATTAGGGTGGTATCATCTGCGTATCTGAGGTTGTTGATAATTCTCCCGGCAATCTTAATTCCGACCTGTGATTCATCCATCCCGGCGTTTCTCATGATGTACTCTGCATATAAGTTAAATAAGCAGGGCGACAATATGCAGCCTTGTCGTACTCCTTTCCCAATTTTGAACCAATCGGTTGTTCCATGTCTGGTTCTTACTGCTGCTTCTTGACCTTCGTACAGGTTTCTCAGGAGACAGGTAAGGTGGTCTGGTACCCCCATCTCTTTCAGAATTTGCCACAGTTTGTTGTGATCCACACAATCAAAGGCTTTAGTGTAGTCAATGAAGCAGAAATAGATGTTTTTCTGTAATTCTCTTGCTTTCTCCATGATCCAGCGAAAGTTGGCGATTAGGTCTCTAGTTCCTCTGCCTCTTCGAAACCCCGCTTGTACTTCCGGTAGTTCTCGGTTCGCATACTGCTGAAGCCTAGCTTGTAGGATTTTGAGCATCACCTTGCTGGCATGTGAAATGAGTGCAATTGTGCGGTAGTTTGAACACTCTTTGGCATTGCCCTTCTTTGGAATTGGGATGTAAACTGACCTTTTCCAGTCTTGTGGCCACTGTTGAGTGTTCCAAATTTGTTGGCATATTGAGTGCAGCACTTTAACAGCATCATCTTTTAGGATTTTAAATAGCTCAGCTGAAATACTGTCATCTCCACTAGCTTTGTTGTTACTAATGCTTCCTAAGGCCCACTTGACTTCACTCTCTAGGATGTCCGGCTCCAGTTCAGTGACCGCACTATCATGGCTATCAGGGACACTGAGATCTTTCCTGTGTAGTTCTTCTGTGTATTCTTGCCACCTCTTCTTCATCTCATCTGCTTCTGTTAGGTCCCTGCCTTCTTTGTCCTTTATCATGCCCGTCTTTGCACAAAACGTTCCCTTGAGATCTCCAATTTTCTTGAAGAGATCTCTAGTCTTTCCCATTCTGTTGTTTTCTTTGATTTCTTTGCATTGTTCATTTAAAAAGGCCTTCTTGTCTCTCCTTGCTATTC
The DNA here is from genome assembly GCF_057233095.1 of Heloderma suspectum. Lineage (NCBI taxonomy): Eukaryota > Metazoa > Chordata > Lepidosauria > Squamata > Helodermatidae > Heloderma > Heloderma suspectum. The sequence goes on along the minus strand of NC_139461.1, from coordinate 302,338,716 downwards.
TCTGGAACTCTGCATTCAGTTGGATATATCTTCCCCTTTCTCCCTTGCTTTTCGCTTCCCTTCTTTCCTCAGCTACTTGTAAAGTTTAATCAGACAGCCACTTTGCTTTCTTGCATTTCTTTTTCTTTGGGATGGATTTCGTTGCTGCCTCCTGAACAGTGTTACTGACCTCTGTCCATAGTTCCTCAGGCACTCTGTGTATCAGGTCTAATCCCTTAAATGTATTCCTCACCTCCACTGTATATTCATAAGGGATATGCCTTCTATGAAATGGGTTTGTTCTTTGTGGGGGCAAATATGTCATTTGGCCTTTGGGGCACAGACTCCAGCTCTGCTTTGTACTCAGTTTCTTGGCCAAGTGACTTGAGCCTCATCAGCTGCCTCCTGTGAAATGGGTGTTGGAGCAGAAAACTGGAGGTTCAGAAGAGTGGTTTTGTTTTGGAGCTCAGACCCCCACGTAGCCTTGCACTTCGGTTCTTGGGCACATCGCTTTTCTTTTAGCCTCACCAGTTTGCCTTTGGGAAATGGGTGTTTTGTGACTGGCCATCCCCACCATGGCAACTATTTTGTGAGAGTGCCTACAGCACTCCAAGTTCCAAGTGTGCCCACCAGCTCAAAAAGACTGCCCCCACATTGGGAATATGCGGAAGGTTTCCTGGGCATGGCCATCTGCTGTCCCCAGAGTACGGGAAGCTCTGACCAATGTTTTGGGGGGCTCTGTGCTATATCTAAATACAGCGTTGCTTCTGCATTTTGCTTTCCCCATACTCTCCAGATGTGTCAGACTACAACTCCCACTCTGCATGCTGTAGGTGTTGTTTATCTTGAGCAGTAAGTACAATTCTGTGAGTGCAGCTGTTTGTGTTTGAAAGTAGTGTGGGATACAGCCTTCAGCTCTTCCCCTTATATTTGCTCAAGTGTTTGCAAGCTCTTATCTGCAGTCAGGAAGGCTAGAAGCTGTGGCGGTGGATATTGGGACTCTGCAAAAGTGTGTGGAGGCACTTAAGATTGACTCCAGGTGATCCTGCCTTCAGGGGAGGGTTCGATGGCAACTGAGAAGAGGGCCTTTTCAGTGGTGGTGCCTCGATTGTGGACATATTCAGCTTTTGTCAATTCTTCTGTCATTTAGAAGACCTTTTTTTCCCCCAAGGCTTTTAATGAGTTGCCTACTTGCTGCTTTTATTGGCCTGCCTTCTCTGATTTTCTTTTTTAGATTGCTTCCTGCTGTGGCTATGTTAAAATTCTTTTAAGCGTGAGAGAATATGTGTAGGCCTTCTAAAATTGTAAACCACTTTGGATGCTATTAGTTGAAAGAAAAATTATACCACCTTTCTTTATTTTCCACTTAGTGTTTACATAACATGGTTTGGATCCAGAAGACTTTACAGCCCAATCCCATACAAGACTGTTCAGAAGTAAGTCCCATTGGGTTCAGTGGGGCTTACTCCCAGGTAAAGGGGTATAGGATTACAACCTTTGGGCGCAATCCTATGCATGTTTAGACAGAAAAAAGTTCTACAACTCCCAGCAGTTGTAGGACTTTTTTCTGTCTAAACATGCATAGGATTGTGCCCTTAATCACATTTTTCCAGTCAAAGGGATTTTTGTTAGTCATTACTAAGTTGTCCCATTAATTTCACAATGGGACTGGAACTAGCTTCCTTTGCATCCCCAACCCATAATGACTGCTGTTTACATATTCAGTTTTCCATTCACAGGCTAGGCACAGTTACACAAAATTAACTTAGCAGCTTTCTTATTCAAATTACTCTGTGGTTGGTGGACCATGTCCCTCAGTCTAATTCCATGTGGTCCTTAAATTCATTTCAAAAGCCTGCTTCTAGCGCTCAGTTAAGAGTGATCTTTCTCTCGTTCAGCAACCCACTATGTGGAGAGGGAGAGAAGGAGGGTGGCAGAAGGGACAGGAGAGAAGGGGGGTGGTCCTGCCATCATTTGGCTCTGGCCATGCCTTTCATTGGCTTTGACCTGACAAATTGCCCCCATGGGAGTGCAGCCTGGACCAAAAAATGTTCCCACCCTTAAATTACAGTAAACAAGCTCTTGTCTCAAAAGTGCAATATATCCATTGCTATGAACTCACCCCGTTTAATAAAAATGTCATAATACAATTCACCCCGTTTCTCAACCAGGCTCGGTGCATAATCTTAGCCCTATATACCCCATCCTCTGTTCAATCTGTTTTCAATCTGCAGGCCTTTCTGCACTCCCCCCACACACACACACTTTTAATTGCCACCTCAACTGAGGCTGTAATAATTAGATTCCTGGTTATCACACGGAATTACTTTGTCAGTATATCCCAGCAGAAATCTGAAAGGTGTTACAGGAGAGAAAAAGTGGTGTAAAAATAAGACTCACAGCCTGGATCTTAAAGGTCCTTGCAGTGTTTGCATCCATCCCCAGAATTTGCTCAGTCATTCTGGCCTCTTGAATTCTTTGCGTAGGCTCTAATTTTGCAAACGCTGCAGGAAGCGTTCAGGTAGTTTGAGACGATGTTGCCAATCAGTGGGAGTGTGGGATTTGTTTTTTGTGTATGGGAAGGCTGCAAGCTGGGTGGATTTGAACAAAACACGAACCTGGCAAAGTTCAAGAGCTGTTGGTTGGCCAAATGAAGCCCTTCAGAATTGGATGATCCAAGACACCCGAGGTCACGGATCCACTTTGCCTCTGCTCTTCTATTGCTTTTTCATCCTTTTGTTCTCTCAAAGAGCAAGGCTAATAAAAGGAAAGGTGTGGAGGGATGATGAACGGGGTGCTCTGTAGCATTGCCAGGTTTTAATGAATTTCTGCACCTGGGCCAGAAATCGCACTGCAGGAATCGCAGTGGCATCTGAGATAGCTCAAGGCTTTGAAAACTGACGGGTTATGAAAGCATGAAAAATGTGAGGAAGGCAAAGGCGTCTGCGTGACTCTGCGGTGTTGGAGCTGTGTTCTTGTGAAGTCCCAGCACAGCAATCCCACAGGGGGAGAGACCAGGCAGAGAGAGGTATATCTGTGCAGTGTAAACACACATTCATTGGCAGATCTGGTCCTCTTGTGGTGAAAATGACCTGTATTTCAGGGGAGGGTGACCTGTTTTAAAGGCATCACCACGTTCTTGGTATCCTCGAAACCAAGATTGGATTTCGGTCTCTGTTTCCTGAGCTGGGGGATACTGTTCCTCATGATGGGAGGAGGTGAGGACCTATTTGAGCAGCCGGTCGGACAAAGACAACTCAGAATCTCCAACTGCTGGTAGATTTCAGGGTGACTTGCAGTAGATCTGCAGGTGTTTCTGACTCTTAGTTGTTTAACAATAGCAATAATAATAACGTTTCTTCCCCCTCTAATTTAGGCTGCTGAAGTGACTGTTTGTGTGAAAGGACTGTGAGCTCAGTTCTGAAAACAAAACAAATGCCGGGGGCTGAGTATGTGCTCAGAGGCAATCTATTCTTCAGTGTGTGTCTTGCCCCAGCCACTATTTTGTAGCAGGCTCTGGTTTGTGGATCATGGCAGTTCTAGTAAAAAGAAAAATAGATCTCACAAGCCTGCAGGCTGCCCTCTCTTCTCCCCCCCGCCCCCACTAATTAATGTAGGGAACAATCCATCAGTAAGTTCCACTGTAATGCTTCCCTGAAATGAACAGGAGCACTATCATATTCATTTAAATAGGGCATGTGCATGTTCAACGAATTGGGTCATTTAGCTGCCCATTCTGCCACTCTTAATGGTGCCCAGAATCTCCACCTGAGGCAGCCAGTTCATCTTGCCACCCAGTTGCATGAGGACAATCCTGTCATAATGGCCCTTGTGTCTCCCATTTTTCTGGTTTCTCTGCAGGAAGCACTGGGGGATCTAGGGAGGAGGCACATTTGCATCTTAACCCTATTGTTTTCCTGCTCATCCAGAGAGAGAGCAAGATGCGAGGGTGCAACAGCTAGAAACTGGGGCAATGGGATTGCAGTAGCTTGCCACAGTGGCCTGGTTTGCATGTAACGAGAAGCCACCAGAGGTGAATTTCCCCGTGGGGTTATTTGTCATGGCAGCAGCTGCCATTTTGAATATGCGGGGCACAGGGGGCATGCCGTAGCTTCTCATTACATGTAAACCCAGTGAGGGTGTGTTGCTTGGGTGGTTGACATGCCACCCAGAACCCATGGGCTGTTTGAGGGTTTCAGGTAGCTTGTCTAGCACTGCAACAACCCACCTTCGCCAGGTTCTCACGTAATGAGAAGCTAGCATATGGCCCCGCCACACACCCGAATAGTAAAAATGGTGGCTGCCACGACAACAAAAAATCCCAGCAGAAATTCACCCATGGTGGCTTCTCGTTACATGTGAACCAGGTCATTCTGAGCTGGATCGCACAACACGACAATCCATAATGGGTTATCACCCTTGTTTGTTTCAGGTGGCTTGTCATGACATCCAAACTGGGCAGTTTCCTCAGTGTGGTTTGTTAACCACATTGTTGGGTTGTTCAGGATGGCTGGTTTACTGGTTGTTGAGTTGTTCAGGATGGCTTGTTTTCAGCATTGCATGTTGTGACATGTGAACCCAGCAGAGTGGCTTATGCATGGCTTGCTGGAAAGGGCTACAGAGCCACCTGGCAAGAGTGGCAAAAAACCCAACCGCTCTTAGCAATCTCTCTGGTGTTGCCACTGGCCTTTCTTTTCCCTCACCACCCGGCCCTTCTCTGATACATTGACAAGAAATCCTACTTGAGAATTTCTGTTACGTATTAGTAACCTTTTTAAAAATTATTTTAAGTTTTGGGTCCTTCACAAGAGCACAAGTGCACAGATTCACCTTCTCAATATTTACATTCTTGAGTAGTACAGCTGTTAGTACAGTAACCCAGCATAACAATATCCCCCCCTCTATTATTTCTTGAAATGGCACTTGACTATTTACTCCTCCACTTTGTTGCCTCCCTAGACAGCAACACCTTTTTTTTTAACTTTTGGGGAGAATTGCACAAGTTTAACATTATTCCTTTCTACCTTTGGGGTGATTTGCCCAATTTAATGAGTTTTTTGCTTTTTTTTACCTCTGGGGAGATTTGCACCAATGTAAATTTTTTTAAAAACATTTGGGGAGATAATGCGCAAATTAGTAGTAATTACTGCACTTATTTGCAGTAACTACTATGCTTCAGTGAATTTGCGCAAATCTCCCTGAAAGCTAAACAGTAACATTAAATATGTGCAAATCTCCCCAAAAGTGTGTGTGGGGGGGGAATCTACAAAAATACCTTTACTCCGCTAATGGGTATATTTGCACTCATTAGCAGAATAGACTCTGATGAGGTTGTGCTGCAAAGGCCCATGAGAGACATGCCAGGTGTGGTCAGGAGGGGGAAACAAGCCATGGCAAGCCGCAGAGGCCTGATTGTCTGTTGGGAGTAACATGAGTTAGTGATCTAACAACCAACCCGCTGTGGCTTATCTTCAATGTGGCTTGTTATGATGTGCAAACCAGCCTTCTGTCTGATCTGTTCTGGCTAGAGAGAGGTCAAAGGTGCTGTCTTTTTGGTTCATGTTTTAATAAACAAGGTGTGCTTTATTTATACCATGCACTCTATGTATAAAACTGAAAGGATATGGAACACAAAGTAGGATAAAAATGGTGTACTGATTCAGATCACACCATTACATTGGCAGATCATAATCAGGCCTATGTGGTATGCTGTGATTCCTCAGGAATTAAGAATGTGGTACTGGGCACACAATTTATCTTCCTCAGAATTTCAGTTTTCATTAAAAAGAAGGGGGGGAAAGGTTCTAGCCCTTATGATCGAGAAGTTATGTTTGACGGTGTGTAGATAATGCCAAGCCAGAGTGGTGGCTGAATAAAATAGCCAGTGGCTGGGTGCAGGGCTTCAGTCTTCAGCATAGCTCTTTGCCAAGGCCGACCTGAGACATGTTGCTGACTGAGGCAAAGGTCATGATGGAGGCCCCTTCCCATTCTATGCAGAAAAGCTGACTGGACTGGTAGCTGAATCTTACTTCCAACACTCAGGATAGGATGGCGACTGCTGCCCTCAGACGTGGTGGAAAACTACCTCAAAGGGTGTAGCTTAGGTTGTGCGGCATGCACAACTCTGTCACCCTCTCAACAACTCCCTGCAGCTCCTGGCCTCCCCGTATTGACCGCCTGAGGCAACCGCCTCGCTCTGCCTGTTGGTAGGATGAGGAATAAGCCAGTGACGGATGACTTTTCATTTAACTGGGTATTGTTGAGGCATTGTTGAGGCAACACCTATCAAAGAAATCTTAGTCTTCCTTGACCTGGTGCCATCCATCATCTCCAGTTTTAGGAGCTTTATTTGTGTACATGTTGCATATGAGTGAAGCAGTGGTTCTGAAACAAAAGGCCTTCATTTATAGATGATGCATGCTTGTTGTGGCGTGCATTTTTATAAGTACTTGAGTTAAAAAATAATATCTTAAAAATCTGCTGCCAATGAATCAGTTAAATAACACAGCCTTAGTTATTTTGCACATCTTATGTTTTTGTAACCTGTTCTTGAATCCTGGGAAAGGAGCAGGATAGAAATTGGATAAATGTATCAGTGGAGGCTGGTGGCTCCGATGTCAGTGGGGCAGTGAATCCACTCTGGGTTTCAGTCAGAACCAGTCAGAACTCTAAAAGAGCTTCATGCTTTGGATGGCACCTTTGGAGTTCTGACTGAAACCCAGAACAGATTCACCGCCCCACTGACATCGGCGCCACTGGCCTCCACAGAAACAAATAGGTCTATTTTGTACTCTGTTACTCTCTTGGTGGCTGCTCAAGTTCTACTGTGTGCCTTCTGTAAAAGGCCCTGTGCTGGTTGGAACCTGGGCCTGACTGCATGCATTCCAGACCTGCCTGTCACGCTCAAAGGCAGTTGTTTCCGCTCTAAATTACTGTGATACTTGGTTTGGTCACTTAGCAGTGGTACACCGCATGTTGAAAACTCAGTCTTTTGTACTGATAATGTGGTTTCCGGCATTGGCTCCCAAAATCGCCACAATTGGAGTGTGCGTGTCTTTTTGCTCTTAAGTTAGGGGTAAAATCATGTTAATGCTTTATAGGCCGTCAGTGTATTTTTGGTATCTGTAGTCCACAACACCCCCCCTCCTTCTCTCACATGACCGGGAATTGGATAAAGGATGGCTGTGAATGTGATTTTATTTTTCAGACTACAGGTGGCTAAAAATGCATCTCCCCTGGGTTTCTTTGTAGCCTGCTTATTAGAATATTGAGGACTACCACTTCCATGGTGTTTGCAATAAAATATAGCTGTCATGCTTATAAAGAAACAGCTTAAAAAGAAAATTTTGGTCAAACTAGAATGCAAATGAAAAGAAACTCAAATTGTGTCACTTTTAGGTCTTAAAAAATATTTTAAGCCAACTCACAATTTTGGAGGGACTGTTTTACATGATTTCCACCTTTCTTGCTCCTAATAGTTCCAGAATAAGAGTGGAGTTGTTTTTTAAAGCATAGGTGTATAGGTTGTAGTCTCTCCACTTCACCAGCTCTCCAGCTCCCATCAGCCCTTGCCAATGTAGCCCATGATGAGGAATGATGGGAGTTGTAGGCCAAAACATCTAGAGTGGTGCAAGTTGTCTACCCCTGGACTACAAAAGGATGTGCAGAAGGTAGATCTCCACATGTTTTGGAGTTCAACTTCAAAAAGCCCCTGACAGCATGGCCAATGGTCAGGAATTCTGAGAGCTGAAGTCTAAAACACCTGGAGACCTACTTTCTGCCCACCCCGGTGTAAAAGACTCATGCCAAAGATGTTGCAGAGCTGTTGCAAAAGGTAGGCAGCTCGTGGCCCTCCAGCTATTTTGGACTACAACTCCCACCATCCCTGAGCAGTGGCTATGTTGGGGCTGATGGGATTTGTAGTCCAAACTCTGTGGTGGGCGCCAGGTTGCCAACCTGTGGAGCTGCCAATACTGGGCTAGAGGGACAGATAGACTGGATTTGTAGGACACGCCAACCCACAGTGGTTGAGTGTGGGTTGTTGGTTGAACCATGGGTTATTGGTTGAACCATGGGTTAGCATGCTGTCTGAACCCAGGACATTTTCCACAGGGTGGCTTGTTAACCATGGAATGTGGCTTATCTTTCTCCCAACAAGCCATCTTGAGAACCCATGGTTTGTTGTTGGGTTGTTCAGGGTCATTAACAAGTCACACTGCATAATTAACATACCACCCTGCAGAAAATGTCCTGGGTTCACACAACATGCTAACCCATGGTTCAAGAAACAACCCACACTTAACCACTGAGTGTGGGTTAGCATGTTGTGTGAACAGCTCCATAGTCTGACCTGGTATAAGGCAGGCTCCTCTGCCGTGAACTCACTGGGCAGCCATAGGCAAGTCTCTCTCTTGGCCTCTATGGGTATAGCCTAATAGCCTAATTCACAGGGTTGTTGCAAATCTTTAAGAAGATCATGTATGCGAAGCTCTCTGAACATTCTAAGGCATGATATAAATAATAAATTATTATTATTCTTGAGGCCAGGTGTTCGACAAGAGAGAACAAGCATTCCACTGTGCTGTTACGAGTTCCTTCATGAGTCTCAGCAGCTCTTTGGATCCTAGCCAAGATACCCAGTCCTAAATCATAGTGCTACAACCTGATGGTTGAGAGCAGGGAAGAAATCTGCCAGTAATCTGTAATAAGGCAGAACTGAGATAAAAATAACTTCTGTTTAATTGGGTGGTGACATTGGTACAGTGACTCAGCTCTCAAGGAAGTTTTGAGAAAGGAAACTACGTTCAACTGCAGCTGCGTCAGTTGATCAGATCAAAGGCGGAGATGTTTACAGTTCTTCAGTGATGTGGGCTGCTGATTGGTTCAAACTAGTTCATATCATCTTTGTAGAAACATATTTTTTGTCTCTTCTGTATAAGGTCTTGCAGGTGTGTTTCAGTGAGACTGGAGTCTGGCATCTTGTACAGCTTGTAGCATGTATGTATCCCATATCAAAGCTTTTATAGCAGAAATAGGCAGAATTAGGTAGATCATGGTGGACCATTAGCCAGCCTCTGGTGGGCTACACCTAATGCCTACTGGTTGCTGGGATCCTTGCAAAAAACACTGAACTAGGTAGTCCAAGATATGATCCTGCGAGGCACTTCTCACACTCCTAAGCAAGAATGCATACTCTGTACTGCTCAGCTGGTGGATTAGTTATGCCTTAGGTGTTGAGTATATATTTCTTTTAAAATACATTGGTGGACCACAAGTCATGCAATATTAAAGTTGGGTCCCTCATCTCATTGCTTTATAGCAGGGATAGGCAACTTTTAGCCTTCCAGATGTTTTGGCTTACAACTCCCATGACCCCTCACCATTAGCTATGCTGGCTAGGGCCGCTGGGAGTTGTAGGCCTAAACATCTGGAGGGCCACAACTTGCCCACCCCTGCTTTATTGCATCATTATTGTGTTAGCTGCAGCAGAGGTGGGCCTAGGTGCTCAAATTACCTGTACAGGTGTCAACAACCCACATTTGATTTCATTAGTGTCCACCAGTTTTAGAGAGCAAGAGCAAATGAAATGGTTAGTAGTAACAGTGCCTGCAAAAGAGGTTTAGGTCTTCAGCTGGAATGATCCGTTTTAGCAAGGGTGGAGGGTTGATGACATGAAAGGGATTGCGTCCTTGGGAAAAAACTACCCATTCCAGTCTCTGAAGTCATCTTGCGTTGTTCTTATGCCTCCTCTCCCTCCAGCAATCTAGCCAGAAGGTTCCCATGACCCTGGGAGGGTCAGGCTTTGGCATTTTTAGTCTCCTGGATGAAATATTGAAAATACTTATTCTGCATATGGGCATGCATGTATATTCGTAGTCGTTTCCCACCCATCTTCTCTGGTCTTCCTGACTTGTCATCTGATCAGCACCCTGTATCCTGACGAGTGTTTGCCTTTAGGGCCAAACCAGATCAAGGGATTTATTTCTGAATTTGCCTGCCTGCCTGTCTGCCCAGCCCATTAATATCTGGTAAAGCAGAGGTGCACAACCTTTACAGCTCCAAGGGCTGCATATGATGATGGCCTGGGGATCAGGGGCTGCATGTGCATGCAAGACACATACACAGGTACACACACATCCCCCAGCGATCCTGATACAAGATTCTTTAGCCTGCTGTTGCTTGCAGTGAGGAAAGAGGGATCTGTATCAGGATTGCTGGGGGAGGAAATTCGGTGGGGGCAGAGGTGGGCAGAGCACCCTTGAGGGCCGCAATTAAGGCCTTGCAGGATTGAACATCTGCACCCCTGTAGTAAAAGACCCATTGTGTACTTGGGAGTTTCCAGCCCTCTTGCTAATGGCAGCCAAGGAAATGGAGCAGTGAAAACTCAAGAGTGCAATGATATCACATCGAGTATCTTCCGCTACCATGTAGGTTAAGCCTTCCCCAACTGACACTGTCCAGATGTGCTGCACTACAATTCCCATCATCCCCAGCCATGTGGCCCTCTGGAAGGCACCAGGTTGGGAAGGTTGATGCAGGTCTTCAGCTGGAGATTCAGGTCCCACTCCTGGGTTCAACCTGACCTAAGGTAGATTGCAGCAGCACTACCACCATACAAATATATGGCAAACACCCCACCCCGAAGTGGATCCTTGAATGCAGGTTTGGTCTAAAGGTGGGTCCCAGGTTTGGAAAGGCTGAAGATTACTGCTTTACTAGGTGTTACTGGGGAAACACAGGGGCGTTGGGAAGTTCTGTTCCCTGCAGCATTTGCATGGCTCTCATTATGTCTAGTTTGGCCCTAAGCACCTTCTTAAAGAGGCGTAATCTTTCTGTGATCAGTGGAGAGCAGTAATAGCCAAAGTCTGCCCCTAGCTATATGAGTAGTGTCTGGTGCATGCTACAGCATGTGTGCAATCCCATTCACCCCCGCTTATTTTGGCTTTGCCTGTGGCCTGCTTAACTGAGGAATACCCAACAAAATGGCACAGGAGAGGCCGGTAAGCAGGCAGGATTTGTTCATCATTGGTGTTCCTGCTCTGGGTTCCTCAAATGAAAAGTGTGGACAGGGCCTCATATGTGGTAGCCTCCCGTTTGTGGAACGCCCTTCCCAGAAACACCAATGTCGCACCTTCTCTGTTGTTGCGTAGGTGCCAGTTTTAATGGAACTCTCTTGTTTTTACGGCTGGTGGTCATTGCATTCTGTATGTCTCTTAGCTTCATTTTTAATAGGATTTTATTGCACGTCTCTCTTATATGCTGCATTGTGGCAGAAAGGTGGCATTATGTTTTAGGGTGCAATCTTACGCATGTTTAGACAGAAAAAAGTCCTACAACTCCCAGCCTGGGAGTTGTAGGACTTTTTTCTGTCTAGACATGTGTAAGATTGCGCCCTTAAATAAATATTCCATAGCCAGGCTTGGGACCCTCATGTTCCAGTCCAGGAGTGCCACAGATACTGAGAATGAAACTGAATTTCTCGCTTCTGGGAAAATGCTTTTCCTCCCCCACCCAACCCCATGCGTATAGATGGAAAATCCTAGTATATTGCATTTGGAAACATTCATGAATGTTCATCTCTTGAAAACCGAAGAAAAATAATAATATAGAATGAGCTGGACCCAGACTTCATCATACTTGGAATAGACCCCCTGAAATCAATGGGACTTAAGTTCATCAGGACTAAATTCCATTGTTTCCAATTGGTCTACACCTAGGTTTGACTAAGTCTTAAGTTGGGGAAGAATGTATTACAATATACACACACCGTCATACACAGTTAAATCAAAGTCATATTTCGACCATCAAAATTAAAGGTCACAGCCTCTTTCTAAAAGTTTGTGTTTTGTGAATCAACCTTTAAGTTTTTATGATGTCTGTGAGCTTTGACATGTTAGCTATGTATTTTTCTACTGGGTCTCTTGAGACACTCCGGTCTTTTGCCACTGCTATTTTTTTCCGCAGTTAATAAATTTGGAATAATAGACAGGATTCATCTTTTACCCTTCCTGTTAACAGTTCCAGCGATATAACCAGGGGTGTGAGCACAGATGACGGATCTTATAAAAAGAAAAGGCACTGCAGCTGTCCTTGATTATATAGCAGCATGTGTCCCAGTGAGTGCCTGCTGATATTCATCTGCTCCTAAAGTCTTATTCTTCATGAAGTCTGACATTTATATCTAATGTACAATATGCCGTTAAACTTGATGAGCGAAGGCTTCATTTACAGATATGAGTTTCCATGTCTTGAAATAAAAATCCCTGTTGCCTTTAATGCTTCACTCACCAGAACTGCAAAGCCATAATCATGATATATTGGTACCGGAGCCTGGTGTTTAATTAATATATCTCTCTCACTCTCTGTCCTTTCTCTTCTCTTCCCGCCCCAGCCCTCCAGCGTGCACTTGAAAAGACTAGATAGGTTGTGTTATTGCTGTAAAAATATACTAGATTTTCTTTCCTATTGCAAATGGACTTGTCTGGTTCTAGCAAATGGCATCTCTTAGGATTACAGAACATACCTTTTTGCTGGGTGGGAAGGTTGCTTTTGCAGTATATCTTAATTTTTGTTGAATATAACAGATATCCATTATTCCAAATACCACAGCTCCTTAGCATTGGCTATTTTTAAAATGCCGCTCATGGCCTTTTCCTTTTGCTATCTTCATTAGAACTGAAAGCATGAGGCAGTCCATCATTAATCACAGGGGTATGTGGGATCTGAATCATAGCTGCCTGTGGTGCTCTAAATTAATGGTGTTTCAGCATCTATGCTCAAGGAGCCCTTTTCGCATCAGTTTAGGAACATGGGAAGCTGCCTTATACTGACTCATACCATCGGTCCATCTAGCCAAGTATTGTTGACACTGACTGGCAGCAGCGGCTCTCCAGAGTTTCAGGCAGAATTCTTTCCAGGCCCTACCTGAAGATGCTGGGGATTGAACCTGGGACCTGCCACATGCAAAGCAGGTGCTCTACCACTGAGCCATGGCCCCTGACCGCTTCCTAGTTTATCTGTTGAGGGTTCCTATGCCCCTGCCATGGAACTCCCAAGCATTCTAGGGTATCCTGTCCGTTCGCATGGATCATACACCCTGGGCTCGATAGGCCTCACTTTTGCCTCTAGCAAATGTGACCTAGGTAGGTAGCCAAAATCTGAGGGCAGGGGGGTCTTATCTTAAATGTCACATTGAGCTTTGGAGGCGCTCAGTGCCTCCAAAGTACAGCATGCCAGTCAGGGTGAATTTCCCTTTCCCACCTCCACAATTAGGAGTAGGGGGCTATTTGGCATCAACGAGGGTGACTCCCCCATCCACCAGCTCCAAGCCCAGGAGGAGGCTACATGTGGGTGAATTTCCAGACTCCTGCCAGGAAGAAGTATACCCTGCAATTGCACATTACAGTGGAAGATAGGTAATGATGGTCAAGGTGTCTTCCAGGAGAGCTTTGCCATTACTGAAATTACCAAAGAAGGCCAGAGTTCCTAGGAACCATAGCTTGAATTCTACTATTCTGAATCATCAGTCTTCTTCAACTGGTGGAGCATAACAACTGAATCATGCCCCCATTTAAGATGGGTAACAGCATCACAACTCTTAAAAAATATTTTAAGGGAAAGAGAGGAGAAAGATACAGGCCTAGTGAAGGGCCCATCCCTGCTCACCCCTAAGACCCTCCAATCACTGGCATCACCCATCCTCTGGAGAGCCATATCAGCAGGAGTAAATGGCCGATGTGGCTCTTTAGTGAGCCAGCCAGACTGAAACGCCTGGCACTGATAGGGCCTTCCCTCAGAGGTAGGCAGGTGGAGACTGGAGAAGCATCCCAGGAGACTGCCTGTGCTGCAGGCAATCTCCTGGGACACCTCTGCTCTGGAGCAGCCTTCTGTCCTCTGTGTAGCCAGAGCCAACAGAGGACAGGCAGCTGTGCCAAAGGATAGGTATTCCAGAGGTCCCCTGTGGCACAGGCGATCTCCCATAACACCTCTCTAGGCTCCTCAATGCCTGGCTGTGAGCAGCAACCCCACCACAGCCAGACGTTTGGTCGTGGATGCGGCAGCAGCAAATGGTGGAGGAGGGGGCAGGAGCAAAAGTGGGGGGGGGGGCCTTCGGCGGCACCATGCCCAAAGGCCTCCTGAAGTCTGGTGCCGGCCCTGGAAAGATGGATGTATACAGAAGGAGATTCCATGTTGGGTCCTAATTTAAGACCTACCATTCTGAATGATGATCAATTGAGTGTATGTACAATTGCAATTCTGTGTTGGTAAATAACATCTATAAGCTCCACCCGCATTCTGTTTCTAGGTGACTAGTTAGTAAACACACTAGTTAACAAACACAGTGTGGGAGGGAGCTCTGAAACTGTTCTTGTTGCACAAAGACTTGGATGCATGTTGCCACTGATTTGCCAGGGGCCTTGGCCAAGAGGCTCCCTGGCAATACTAGGGTGTGTGTGTGTGTGCGGGGGGAGATCCTCACATTCCTGCTGCTGCCATCACATTTTAGATATCTGAGCCTTTCCCAGCTCTGCTGACAGTAATTCCATTTGTGAGCCATTCTGAACTCTGGCACAGTAGGTTATCACGCACCAGGCACCTTTGCTGCAAATGCATTTTGTCCTGGATGGAGGGTGGGATAAATAACTTTATGTACATCTGCATGAATTGTCTCAATGGGAATTCTGTTTGCAGAATTTGAGCTACTAAACCCAGAATACTGGTTTCTTTGTCTACAGTAAGTTTACTTAGATTTTTCTCCCCTCTGGTACAAATAAAAATGTACAGTTTGGGCCAAACCAGATAAGTTAGGAACCCCTCTTAAGTGATCTTCCAAATCCCACATTTGCTGAAGTAATGGGAAAGAGGCTGGAGAGCAAAGCATATAGGGGATAACCGGCGGGATAAAGGGGCCCTTAAACCTACCCACACACATACACACACACACACACACCCCTGCTCCCTCTCCTGAGGGTGTTTTCATCTGGCCATTCGGAAAGGAGAATCGGTGAGCAGAGAGGAGTTGATTCCCCCCTGCACATTCCCTTCACCTCCACTGCTTCCTCTTCTGAAATAGCTGGTGGAGATCCAGTCTTCTGGATCCACGTCTTGGTAAATCTCTTAGGGCTCAATCCTATCTGGATAGTCGCCAGCCTCCAAAATCGGAGCCCGCCAACCATCTTATGCAGGACAGCTGGAGCACGGAGGAGATCCTCTCTTCTATGCTCCAGCTGCCCTCCATTTTTGCCTAGACAGGTGATTACACCCATCTAGGTGCAGCTTCAGGGAGGGGCCTGGAGACCCGATAGGAAGCTGCATCAAGCGGCTTTCACAGCCTCCTCCCTGAAGCCGCCCCCAGGACCGCCCCCTTTTCCCCGTCTCTGCACGTGGTTTCTCGTTTCCTAGAAGTCAAGCATGGAGATGTAGCTGGTGCAGAGAGCACCTTGCTGGCTATGAAGGGGTGGGGAGCACAGTTTCTGGGACCCTAGGTCAGAGCCATGGCTCTGACCTTGGGTCCCAGAAACTGAGTAATTCTTTGGCCCTCTAGACAGTGTCTGGTGACCATAGGATTGCTCCCTCCCTCTTACAAGGTTCTTTAAACCACACCAAGCCCAGTCTTTCTGGCTTTCTGAACGCAGTGTGAATTTGAATATCCCAATACCTGGAATTTAATCTGCTGAGCACATGGTGCTGAAGCCAGAAAATGGTATCTGATCCGCTGTACGTGCCACAGTTGGAGGAAATCTCAGGTTTTGCATGCTGACAAGGCACTCACTGTGGCTCCCAAATCTTGCATTTGTAGTGTGTTGTCATACTGAGGCCAGCCGGCCCCAGTAGAACACAACCCAGTAGTAATGGAAATAGTTTGCTTGCTCTGAGTAGGACATAGACCTGAAATTTCACTCGTCCACCGAGGTGGTTTCATGGTAATGTAATTTTCAGGCTGTTGCGGCATTTTTAAAGCCACGTTTTGTACTGCCTTGCATTTTTTAAAGTGGAACTTTATTTACAGTATGCACACCATTCTGGAACAAAGTCCTCAGGGTGGCTCACATCAAGAAGTCAAACTACTTAAAATTTAATACTTTTTTAAAAAACCAGTAAAAGTATAAATACAATGTAAGAATAACTGCAGAGTTTCTTACAAAGCCAGTTATAGATACTTCTTTTTTTGGTACTTGCCTGATCAGTAGAGCACTACTCCCTGTTGCAGTTGTCTAGGTCAGCCTTCCCTAACCTGGTGCCCTCCACATATTTTGGACTAGAATCATAGAATAGTAGGGTTGGAAGGGGCCTATAAGACCATCGAGTCCAACCCCCTGCTCAATGCAGGAATCTAAGTCAAAGCATCCCTGACAGATGGCTGTCCAGCTTCATCTTGAATGCCTCCAGTGTGGGAGAGCCCACCACCTCCCTAGGTAATTGGTTCCACAAAATCATATTGCTCTAACAGTCAGGAAGTTTTTCCTGATGTTCAGTCAGAATCTGGCTTCCTGTAACTTGAAGGAAGTTCAAGTACTGGCCATACTGGCTGGTACTGATGGGAGTTGAAGTCCAAAACATCTGGAGGGCACCAGGTTGGGGTGGCTGTTCTAGGTTCTCAGCTTAAGCCCTTGCTTTCTTGTAAGTCTTCTAACTACCTTTCCCAGTTCAAGCCTCTCTACATGTTCCTTGTCTCTTCTGCCCCAGCTGCCTCGCTGCAGTTCCTGCCAGAATTTAGGGATGGCGGAGAATTTCTCACCGAAACTTCGGGGGGCCGAGCGCCAACGTGTTCGGCCCCCCGAACAAGTTTCGGGGAGAAATTCTCCGCACCCCCCCCCCCCAGGACGGGACTTACCTTTGGCGAATGTCCCTCCCGGCGGTGGGTCCGGCCGGCAGTTCGTCGGGTCTTCGTCCGGGGCGGGAGCAGCAGCCGGTCTTTCAACTGGCTGCCACCGCCGCCATTCCAATAAAAGAAAAAAAAACGCCCCCGTGATAGGCTGCGTGACGATTAACGTAGCCTATCACGGCTAGATTTGCAAAGTCAGCCGTGATAGGCTACGTAAATCGTCACGTAGCCTATCATGGGTGACTTTAAAAAAAAAACGTGTACGGATAATGGCGGCCCCCATAGGGAGCCGCCATTCACATTCCTTATTTGGTCACTGTAGTCTACGTAAAGATTTACGTAGACTACAGCGACCAAATGGGGGCCGCCATTTGCGTACGCGCTTTTTTTTTTTTAAGTCACCCGTGATAGGCTACGTGACGATTTACGTAGCCTGTCACGGCTGACTTTGCAGATCTAGCCGTGATAGGCTACGTTAATCGTCACGTAGCCTATCATGGGGGTGTTTTTTTTGTTTTTTGTTTTTTACTTTTAATTTCGCGGCCGGGCGAGGCGCCTCCTCCCTGGCCTGAATTTCGGCCGGGCGAGGCGGGAAGCCTCCCCCCCCGGCCTGAATTTCGGCCGGGCAAGGCGGGAAGCCTCCCCTCCCGGCCTGAACTTCGTGGGGGGAGCAGCGAAGCGCCTCCCCCCCACCACGAAAAGCTGCGAGACCAGGTAAGTGACTTTCGTGCACCCCTGTGCCAGATTCTTGATGATTTCTTTGTCTGTGACTGATTCCCAGATATGACAGCCCATATCTCAGACTGGCCTATGAAGTCCCTTATTCACTAACCCAGATAGACTATGACTATGTTTCATAATGCATGAATCCTTTGGAATCCCTGTGTCTATTTCTGAAATGTTGATCTTGATACATTCCTGTATAATAGAGCTGGACCTCTGGCACTTGGCATTGCTCTAGAATAAACAGCAGCTTCTCTAAAAGAAATGATTCAGTCTTTGGTTTGTTTGTCTTTTTAAAATCTGTCAGGCAGGTAGCACTTAACCTGATGTTTTTCAGCTTTTTGTCTGTGTATTTCCAAAGACCATTGTAACCTAATTTTAGCCACTTGTATGCACTGGGGTCTGTGTGGGTGTGAGTACAGTGGCATCCAGCCCCTGTAGTCATAACTGAGCTAGGAAAGGTTCCCTGTGGAAGCCAGTCGGTATCTTTTTATCCATCTCCCTGGAGGGGATAGATTGGCAACTCTGCAGAATTCTGGACTCTGAATGATCTCACTGCTGTTGTTGCATACATAGCAAAGGAATCAAGTTCCCACAAGCTTGTATCAGCCTCCAGCAAGGCTGCCAAAACTGGCCACCTTTTAACCCTTGGTTTGGTTTTGACCCTGCTTATTGCTGTTGCATTCAGAGTTGTGTGTATTACATGCAGAAACTGGCAGTGGCTGAGATCTGAGCAACTTGAGACTTCTTGGTTACCGTTCATAATATTAAAAAGACTTGAAAATATGTGGGCAATACCTGGCGAGGGGAGGAGGGCTGTGTGAGAGATCCAGTGGCCGTCAGGAGTGGCCTGGGTGTAGAAGAGGAAAGAAGACTGTGTGAATAATTTGCAAATCTGTGCAAATTATACAAGTCACAGATCAACATTTCTTAATGCAGAACTCTCCTTTTTTAGTGCAGAATATACACAGTCCTTGTATACTTTCTGTGGCTATGTAGCTTAGTAAAAAGGCAAGTAAGGGGAGACATGATGCAAAATTATGCATGCTGTGGAGAAGGTGGATAGGGAGAAGTTTGTCTCTCGCAATACTAGAACCCAATGGGGTCATCCCATGAGGCTGATTGGCGGGAAATTCAGGTCAGATGAAAGGAAGGACTTCTTCACACAGCACATCGTTAAACTATAGAATTCACTACCATGAGATGTAGTGATGGCCACCAATTTGGATGGCTTTTAAAGGGGGCTAGACAAATTCATGGACAGTAAGGCAGTGGTTACTAGTCCTGATGGCTATGTACACCAGTTGCTGGGGAACATGGGTGGGAGGGTGCTGTTGCACTGATGTCCTGCTTGTGGGTATCTCATGGGCAGCTGGTTGGCCACTGAATGAACAGAATGCTGGACTTGATGGACCCTTGGCTGATCCAACATGGCTGCTCTGATGTTTTCAGAATACTGTTCCTCTCCAACACAATTTCTTTTGTGCTGATGCTGAACAGAGAAGGAGTTTTAAGGCCTTCAGCAGGTTCACACTTGCACCCTGATGGCAGATTTTGTTTGGTGGTGGTTTCATGGAGGTAGTGGGAAGGAGGGGATGTGGGTCAGCTGGGCACATGCTAGGTCCTGTTGTTCCCATACCCACGTGCACAATAGATGGTACCAGGCATGGGGGTCAATGCTGTGATTGCACAAAAAAGGGAACATGCTGTCTTCTGAAGGTACTACTTTTTCTGCCAGTTTAGTGAGCAGTGGCCAACCAAGAGCAAAGGAAGCTGCTAACAGGATTATGGCGCAAGCATTCAGAACAGAAAATTACCACCAACTAGGTGTAATATATTGCCGCTAGCATTGGGAGAGACCCTGGGATGTTATAATAGCAATACTATATAGCAGGGGTGTTCAACCTCTTTCAGCCCAAGGACCAAATTCAATTTCAGAGAATCTCTGGGGACCTCATTCAAGTGGTGGGCAAGCCAGAAACAAAAGGGGTGGGGCCAAACTGCCAAAAATCCCAGCATATTTGAGCTTAAAGCTCTTACTGCTTGTAACTAAGCCTTAGGAGAGGCATGTCAGCCTTTTAGAATGCGGGGGAAATATACAAAAGCCAGGAAACCACCAGATGATAAATGGTTGAGGAAAGAGGGTAGGACCAGGGGAAGAAGAAGATGTGGCCTTCAGAGGGCCAGATTTGGCCCACAGACTTGAGGTTCTGCAGCCCTACTGTATGGGATGGCGAACTTCTCAAAACCATTCTTCCCACTAGGAAAGCAATAGCATTGGTACACATCTAGCTTGAATAGCATTGGGATGAATGTCCAGGTCTCCTCTTGCTACTGTTTGAGTGGATATAGCGATCAGATGCAGAGCTCATATCCTCTTTAGTCTGTGTTATAAATCTATGGAACGTTTCAGAGCAGTTGGCAGAAATAAGCTGACATGGTCTAATTAACTGTAAACCAAAAGCTAATCTGATACCATTGACCCACTGTGGCCTAGTCCTGGGATAATACCATTAGTCAATAAAATGAGGATTATGATTGCTACCCAAAAAAATAGGATGATGGTGGATGAGATTGTGTGTTGCAATATATGAAGGAATGTGCGAATCAGCAAAACTTGTGTTTGCCAGAGTTCTTGAAATACTATCTCAAAGCTCGTTCCGACTCGAGTCCATATCACATTGCAAGCTTTGTTTTTTTCTTTTCACATGAAAATGTGTATTTTCACACATATTTTTCCACATGTATGCATCAATTCTGCACATTTTTGAAATGTTCACATTCTTCTCCCGTTGATGAAAGTGTGTTTGTGTGCATTTTGGATGTAGAAGAAGTTTGCAAACACTACCATAATTTAACTTCTTTCAAGATGTAAAGAGAGATTCTGTTCTCTAGTAGGTCGTGTGTATTTTTAGCTGGTCACAAAGAATGTTTTAGAACAGGGATAGGCAGCTTGTTCCCCTCCAGTTGTTGTTGAACTACAACTCCCATCATCCCTCACCGTTATCTATTCTGGCTAGAGCTAATGGGATTTGAAGTCCAACATCATCTGGAGGGTCACACATTTCACACCCCTCTTTTAGGAGATACAGTTCACTTATTTGCAGTCTGTGATAGTTTGTTCTTTTTTAAAAAAAAAATCTGGTTTATATAGTAGGGCTGCAAGCATTAGGGCAGGGGTGCACAACCTTTTTGGCCCTGAGGACGCACACACAAGTAGCCTTCCCTGCAGTGGCTGGATTAGCAGCCCCCATTTGGGGCTATCCGTCCAGGCATGTCCCATCCTGCACCCTCTCAGATACATGAAACAGTCTGGCAGGAAAGGGACTGGCATGTTCCTGGCCAATTCTCACCTTCCTAAGGGAAACTCCGGCGCTAATTGCTCTTCTTTGGACATCTCCTGCTTACCTGACCTGGTGCTCATTGACCAATTTCGGTTGCCACTGTGAGGGCTAGAGGAAGCTTGGTCACTTTGATCTGGGATAACTAGGAGCAGTGGTAGCAGAAAAGAGAGAAACCCAGAGGCGGATGGAGCACACCTAGTGAGGTACCCTGAAGGGGTTGTACGGCTGATGGTCGTTCATGACAACCATTGTTAAAACTGTATTTTAAATCTCAACCTCCATAAGAGGCTATGGAGATCCATTATCTAGCATCAAAACTCCAAATTAGCTGAAGTGATAACTTCTATTGGGCCAATTTCAATTTGCATAAAAATGTGCAAACTTCTTGGTTAATTTATTTATTACATTTACATTGCGCCTTTTTTCCTCTTTAAGGAACCGAAGGCAGCATACATAATCTTCCTCTCCATTTTAGCCTCACAACAACCCTGTGAGGTAGGTTGGGCTGAGAGTCTGTGACTGGCCCAAAGTAGCCCAGTGAGCTTCCATGGCCAAGTGGGGACTAGATCACCCGGATCACCCAGCTCCCAGTCCAAGACTGGTTACACAGAATTCCGGAAGGCAGAATGAACATCTAAGAAACTTCCCAGAGAGAACCAAGCTGTTCATAAATGGAAATGTAGTGACCTTGGTTCTCAACAGCCTGCTCTGGACCCATGGCTTTCAAACTGTGTTCTAGGGCACTCAGGAATTATTTGGCGTTCCTCAATGAGAAGATTAGTAGTGGTGGCAAAGCTTCCCTGAAAAATGGCTTGCCATCTATTACTAATCTTCCCCTGCAGGAAAGTGGTGAGTGTATTAGGATGTGGTCTTAGTTCACATGAGATGATAGGGAAGCCTATCATCCAGGCCAAAGTCCCAGGTGAACTATTTGCACCCTAGAACGTGTCTGAGAATACTTTGCAGTGCACAGGATGTCCATAACTGACGCGTAAAATTCCTAGGTAGAGACATATTGCTGTGAAAGGTGTGCTCCTTGAACATAGAAAGTTCTAGAAGGTTTGTGGGAAAACAAACATAAGCGTGTAGGGATGCTGTTGTGCAGACAGCTTGCTCAATTTCGCAGGCCATGAACTAATACTGTTCGCTCTTCGTGGTGTTGTGCATTTTTGCAGAAGGCGTTTTATCTCCCAGCGCTGCTCTCTAGAGTTTTTAGAAGACATAGTGGAATGTGCCAGTGTCCGAAGGTACTTGTTCAAAAGCAGCATTAACCTTCTCTTGTTGCATGCTCTGCAAGTCCTTTCTCCCTGCACCCTTTTCCAAGCCGAATACCTAAGGTCCTGCATGCATGCTCGTTCTGACTGTTAACATCGGCACCCTTTTTTATTATCCGTCATTCGTTTGGTTTTTGCCCAGATCTCTGACTTGCAATTTCCCCCTCCTTAAATTGTAGAACCAAGCACATATCTGGATCTCCAAGACACAAAGGCTTGAAGAAGATCCACTTCATCAAGAACATGAGGCAGTATGACACACGGAACAGCAGGTAGCCTTTTCATTAACGGAAGGACTTTTTATTAGCTTTGCAGTTAGTTAATGGCCCTGTGCTAGCAATGGTCTCGGGAACCACAAGTGAATATTTTTGGTGCAAAACCTGTCGTGGGAAGGGCCCAAAATGGCCCAAGGAGGGCAGGGAGGAAACTCTTGAGTATCTCCTGTGTGTGTTTTAACAGCCATCTCAGCCGCTACCATGCTGCCATTTTCTTTAAAACTGCTGTATTTGCTTGCCGACTCTCATGATCAAGCCAGTTGGGGATCACATAGCCAGCCTGGTGACATCATAGCCAGATTTGGCTAGGTGGTGACATCTCTCAGGGCGAATGAAGTACCTTCACGGGCCTCGCTCAGAATGGAGTAGGGGAGAGGGAACAGACCTGCTTCATTCATTCATTCATTGATTCCACTAATTTATATGCTGCTTCCCGACAAGATTATTGAAGTGGTGAACCTAAAATATAATGGTTAAAACACAACGATAAAATAATCACTGATCAGCGATAAAACTATAACTGTAACTGTTTGTGTCACAGCTCAGGGAAAGCCCGCATAAAGAGATAGGCCTTAAGACGACATCTCAAAGTCCAAACTATAGATGCCTGTTTGATGTCAACTGGGTTCCAGAGGGCAAGTGCTGCAACCCTAAATGCTCTATTTATTTCATTTCTATACTGCCCAATAGCTGAAGCTCTCTGGGCAGTTCACAAAAATTAAAACCAAAAAGCACACAGTAAAACTATATAAAATATTAAAGCATTAAAACTACAATGTAACAATGCATCCAAAATAAAACCAGAATAAACCCCAGCAGCAATGCAGAGATTTAAATACAGATTTAAAACAGCAAAGCTCTACTACCAGTGTTCCTAAAGTGAACCTCAGGACCATCAGCACCATCAAAAGTGCTCCTGAGATCTGCAAAGACCTGTCAGGGACATAAGGATGGAGGCGACCCCTGAGGTAACCTGGCCCCAATACATCCTTGACA
The DNA here is from genome assembly GCF_057233095.1 of Heloderma suspectum. NCBI lineage: Eukaryota > Metazoa > Chordata > Lepidosauria > Squamata > Helodermatidae > Heloderma > Heloderma suspectum. Next base: position 302,315,300 of record NC_139461.1, on the reverse strand, counting down.
ACGAGGAAGTATTCCCCTTTGCTTTCCCATTCCTGCATGGTAGGTAACTGTTTTTGTGCCCTGTTAGAGTAGATACTTAGAGTAGAAGGTTACAACAGCTGGGATTGTTTAGCTTTGAAAAAAGGAGGGTAAGGGGAAACATGACAGAGGCCTACAAAATTATGCATGGCATGAAGAATGTGGATAGGAAGACATTTTTCTCCCTCTCTCAAAATACTAGAACCCGGGGTCATCCCATGAAGCTGACAAATTAACAAAATGGTCAAATTGCACAATACATTAAGTACGTAGCATACGGCTGATCCACTCTGCTTTTTATTCAGAGTTAAGCGTGCAGGGTCCTGATCCACCCCTGTGCACAGGTGGGGAAGATTTAAGCTGTCCGCACCACCACTCTTGTTTTCCAAAATGCCCCACACACAGGGGCTAAAAAAAGAGAGAGAGATTCCATTCTGTGATAGAGGAAGCTCTTTTTCTTTTCTTTTCAGCTTCAGCATGGGGCAGGGATACAAATTTTGGAAAACAAGCAACTAGGGGAGGGAGCTTTAAACCTTCCCTATCTGTGCGTGGTAGCCCTGATCCAGATTGCATACTTCTGAGTAAAAAAAAAAAAGCTGCATGCTACATATTTAATACCATGTGGCTCAAGTTTTTATTAAAAAGCTATTAGGGAGGCTGGCTGTGAATACAAAATGCTACTGATCATTCATAACGTATTCTTTCTGTATCTCCTTTCAGGATAGTATTAATTTGTGCTAAGCGAACTTTATGTGTGGCTTTTTCTATCCTGCCCTATGGGGAGAGCTTACGGATCAGGTGAGTAGTTCCTATTTTTGTTAGACTGATAAATCTATTTAAACCTGTTCCAACAGTTGCATTCGCAAAACGGTACACCTTTCTGAGGGGAACAAATTGCAGGACTGACTCTGATAACTTGAACATAAGCTTGAATTTTTTCTGCCTTGAAAGTTTCTAGTCCTGCCGATTGCATAGGAAAGCTTAGAAACCCGGGGTGGTACGTGACTAACTTACCAATCAAAAAGAGGCTTGGTAAGGCTTCCAGTGGTCAGTGAGACTGGCCTGCAATGCTCTGTCATGCATGCATGTGTGCTCACATCCCATTCGGGATCTTGCTACCCCATTCTGTGTAACTTTGCCAACCTAGATTTTACCAAATAATCCTTAACTGATTGAAAACCTGGCTCTTCAAAACAGAATGAAATAAGTAGCTGACTGCCAGTGTGGTGTACTGGTGAGAGTTCCGAGATCCGGGAGATCCGCGTTCTAGTCCCCACTTGGCCATGGAAGCCCACTGGGTGACTTTGGGCCAGTCACAGACTCTCAGCCCAACCTACCTCACAGGGTTGTTGTTGTGAGGATAAAACAGAGAGGAGAAGGAGTAGGATAATGTAAGCCACCTTGGGTTCCTTGCAAGAGGAAAAAAGGCGGGATATAAATATAATAAATAAATAAGTAGTTAAAATACGCAGATTTAACTAATTTGCATAAGTACAGGCACAGAAACTGGGTTTCCTTGAATCTGGGTTTTGAGGTCTTGCGGGAGAACACATAGGCCCCTGATTTGGGAAGATTTTTCTGCAGTTCACAGGTAAACACGCTTTCATTCACACGGTCACACCCCCTTCTGTAAGGATAAACTACAGTGTACATTGAACAGCAAAATAAAACACATCTTCCAAACCTTACTGCATTGTTAAGTGAAATCATCTAGAGCTTCTCCCACAAAAGAATTAAACAAAGCTGCCAGGTTTTAGGATTCTCTACGCTGCATAGAAATTTTGTCAGAAAGTGTACTTGAAAGGGAAAGCAGGATATTTTAGTATCATTGGGGGACAACAACAGTTTAATCATAATGGGAGGTTAGATGACTTTAAAGTTGCCTTTTAAAAGAAAGAAGGAAAGAAAGCATTACACATTGCTCTTTCCATAGAGCTCTGGTCTTGCAATCCTAATACAGTGTTTGGATGGGAAAGTCTGGTGCGTTTGACAGTTTTCATAGGCAGCTTAATGCAGGGGTGTTCAACCTTAGACCCACGGGCCAAATCCAGCCTGCATGGCTCCCAATCTGGTCCTCCAGCCGGGGTTCCCCAGATGACTACGCCCCTTTCACAGGCCCCACCCCCTTTTCCCCAACTGCCTATAATTTGATGGTTTCTAGGCTTTTGCACTTTTTCCCCATTCTAAAAGATTGAAATGCCTCTCCCAAGGCTTAGCTACTGGCAGGAAGAGCTTTAAGCTCCAGTGTGCTGGTATTTTTGGTATTTGGCCCTGCCTCCTCTGCCTTAGGCCACACCCACCATTGGAATGCTGCCCCTGAGAGCTTCTCTGGAATTGAATCATCCCTCGGCCTGAAAGATGTTCAGCATCCCTAAAAGTCAAAATGTCAAAAAGGTCTACTGAGTTTGATATTTAAGCTATTCTATAGATGTATGTTACCTTGATTTCCTTCCAAAGCTGGCGCTACAGGCCTCTTTGGCTGCAGTTTGTGCACACTTACTTGGGAGAAAGTTCCATTGGGACTCTGATATACATCAAAGACTATGACATCAGTCCTTTAGGTCTTATTGATGGTTGTGTTAGAACAAGGGTGTGTGTGCACACACAGATTATTTTCAGATTGATCACGACCAAGGGCATGTACTTTTCTAGGCTGAAAGGGGTAGCATACATGTTAAGATAAAGCAAACACTGCTTGAAGTCAAAATGCTGTTAAAGCTGGGGGTGTGAGTGGGGATTAGAAAGCCACTTGGGACTGCAGTTTGGAAGTCACAATAAAAAGCAGTACTACACATGGAGTGCTTCCCATGTGCTTTTCTGGATGAGGATAATAAAGCTGCACCAGAGAATTTTACTATAAGAACAGACCAGTGGGGCTCTTGCATTTTAAATTTACAGAAAGCTGTGTGTACAAGTTTAGCCTTCTTGCATTTGCCCCAATCCAGCAAGGGAGATTTGCACATGGAAGAAGGGTTCTGTGTATAGAATTGTGGCTGTTTGGGGAACCATGCATGCATAGGAGGTTGCACATGATGTTGCAATGTTCATCCAAGCCCCATTGAACTGGGGGAATGCATTTGTGGATGGGGATGTGAAACTCCCAACTGGGACTACTAGTTGGACTTTTGACGTGCAGCTACAGCTAGATCGAGGCGAGCAGGCTTTGAAATTCTCCTAAGCACAAACAGTGCTCAGAACTACAGATGTTGCTGCACTACTAGCACTTCATAAACAAAAGGAGGTGGGTAAACAGAAATCCACTTACCAGCCCCTCATGATCTCACCTACTTAAACTAGTGAACAACTCCCAGATCATCTCTGAATGTGTGTACCACACGATCAGCTTGGGTCAAAAGGAGAAAAAAGATGTGTGTTTCCGCTTGAGCTCTTGTGCATCGCACACTGAAGAAGGCAATGGATATTTTCATGCCAGAAATTCACATACAGATGTGCCTTCTATAAATAGACTATGGGAAACTTCTTTCTAGCATGATGGGAAAACTGCAAGGTCACTCAAAAGAGCTTGACTTTGCTGAAAACTAAATGAATGGTGGTGTGTGTGTGTGAGTGTGTGTGTGTTTGCGGGGTGGGGGCAGATTTGAAGCAGGGAGAGGTACAGCATGGTGCTGATATGAACAATGACCTCTGCTAGAAATCCCAGATGACCGTATAAATATGTGCTCAGATCAGCTACTGATAAACAATTTGTGGGAGTAATGCATCTTTCTGCATAGGTCATGTCTGCCTAATAAAACTTAGACGCAGCCAAAGTCTGTGTGTATTCAGATATAAGCAGCGTTGTTTGGGTATCTCTTCAAATTTGGGGCTCACAACCTTGGATGGAACTTTCAGCCCTGAAATCGACGTCACTGGCTGTGGTGGTTTAGGCTTGGAGGCAATGTCACGCAAGTGGGCTTCCCTGCAGCCTCTTACGTGTTCCCCAAGTCTGTTCCAGGGGATCGCCCGACCCTCCAAAACAGACTTGTGGAGTGCTCGAGGGCAGTGGGATCCATTCCAGCAGTGGTTACCTTTTCCTGTTGGAACGACGCCACTGAATACAACTCTTAATTCTAAAACTGTTTTGTATATAATCATTTAATGTATTCAACCATACTTGTCTTAACAAACCTATAAGGATTAACAAGCACAAGAAAACCTCTTACTTTGTCCAGATGTGTTTCAAAGGACCCAAGGACAGAGTTCACAGATGTTATTTCTTGCAAATGGATTCCCATAGCTGGATCCACATCTGTATGTGTATTCTGCGGTGCTGGAGCACAGTGTCTTTTCCCTGAGAATCCCACATACCCCTAAATTTCAGTTCAAAGGTTGCATCATACACAAGCAGTGAACTCAGAAGTTGTTTCTCATCATGGGAATTGTTTGCAGAGTTGAGCCCTGTCTGTGTATGCAAACATACAAATTATCCACAAGTTAGATTATTTTAAAAATAGGAAGAACTCTGGCTGTTCCTTACGTCCTCTTTGCTGGTTCACTGAGTTCCTTTTATTTCTCGAGCCTTTAAAAAACAAATGTTTTTTAAGTGGGAGCAGAAAAGACGTGGGAATTGTCCTTCTGATCTGTGTGTGGGGGGGGGGGTGTTTTTTTCTGCTGCGATGGTTTCAGCCAGGATGAGAAGAAACAGCTTTAATTCCTATCTTGCCAATTCTGCCCTTCACAGTGAACTGAGAATAGAGGGGCAGAAGCAAAGGCATCCTTCTGGTGGAATCTCGGTCTCTTCGGAGATGGTGCTAGGGATGGAAGGGGTCGAGCTCGGAGCAGACGGCAAGGTAAGGGGTTTGTAGTTGAACTGCAATTCTGTGTTTGTATTTGCAAGTTGTGGGACCTGGTCAGCTACAATACCAGTCGAGAGGAAGTCTGGTTATTTAACAACACGTGTGTAATTCATGGTTGATGGTGTATCCTGCCACAGTTCCATTCCCTTTGGTATTCTAATACAAGTTCAGTCGATCTTACTTGGTGAGGTTAAGATTGCTTTGTACTCTCCACCTCGGAGTGATGGGAAGCCTTTTACAGCCTCGGTTTCCTTGTGAGGAGCAAGCACGGTATGCAGCTTGAGTACGGGGGGGGGGGGGGAGACTGGCATCCTACCCTTTAAAGAAGAGTTGCACACTTTCCTGGGGTCTCAATCCATCCGTCTGGGGTTCCCTGGATGGCCGTCCCCTCTTTCTCCCAACCACCGGTCATGTGGTGGATTTGTGGCCTTTTTGCCATTTTTTCCCCTTTTGTAAAAACACTGAGATGCAGCAGGAGCTTTTAAGCTATGTTGGTATCTTTGGTGTTTTGGCCCTGACCCCTTTTGCTTTCAGCCTCACCCAGCACTGGAATGTAGCCCCCAAAAGCTTCTCGGCCCTCAGGCTGAATTCAGCCCTCAAGCTGAAAGAAGTCCTGCACCCCTGTTTTAAAGCAACATCAGTTTCCCCCAAAACAAACGGAATGCGGTTTGAACCGCACAAGGCTTTTCCTTGCCAGCTAGCCATAAAATTCATACTCCTTCTCTGACTGTGTCCAGACTGCCAAACTGTTTCTCACTCCAGAATCTATCCCAGGAGGTGTGTTGGGCTCGTTAGCTAGTAGACTGCATTTGTTAAATACTCATTTAACCAAGTATCTTGTTGCCATCAGAAGCCGTTGACGAAGCATCTCTGGCTACTGGTTAAACACAAGTCAAAAGATGGTGTAACCTCACTTGACCATCAGAGCAGTTTGCTCTTATAAAGTGACCCTAATTGCTACAACATTTGTCCAGTGCACAAATACTTCCTTGCATCCGGTTCTGAGAATCCTGTTTGTAGAATAGTTTGACATTCAAGCCTGTACAGTGTTGAAACGGCCCTTTAGAGCAACCTGATATTCTGAAATAAACTGTGAAAGGGAGAACCAGAAAGGTTAAATTAATGTTAATCCCTTTTTGTTTCTCCCCCTCCCCTCTTTTTTTAAAATTCTGTACTAGAACCATAAAATCCCTTGCAGCAAATTCGGTTTCTCACAGTTCATCTGATTGACCCTAGCTGTCAACACGGGAGGCAGTAAACCAACACTAGCATGACATCATTAGCGCTTGCTAGTGAAAGGGACAAAGTGTCGTTTTGCCACAGAATTTCGGTGGCAAACAGTGCAGCCAAAATTCTGCAACAAATCACCGCTTTTCCCCTTGGCCTAGCAAGTGCTCATGACATTGTGCTAGTGATGGTTTGCATTAGCACCATGTCATTAGCGCCAGCACTGTGACAGCATTGGATACTACCTAGGAGTTGGGATACAGCTGCTGTCTAAGGAGATGGCAGCAGTAGAACTATTTCTTTTTCAAATAGCTCTTCAGTTCTCACAGAACTACCTGCTGTGTGTTTAGGCATAGCAGTAAACCTGAGACGTAGATTCTGGGTTTCTTCAGAATTGTTACTGATGACTTCCTCTTACAAGAAAAGTTGTTTTGAACACAGAGGCTAGAGCTTAGAAAATCCATGGAAAAGTCATAGCAGTGATGACATCTCTTGCTAACGTTAATTACTGTCTTGCAGGTCGTGTCTTATGCAAAGTTCTTGTATCCAACCAATGCTCTCGTTGGCCGCAAAAATGATGCCCACGGTGCTGTTCCTGTGTGTCGAGCCACTGTCCCGCGGAGTGCTGGTGGATCAAGATACAAACCTGCAACAGCCAAATCGATATCTTCCACAGCAGATATTGGTAAGCACCACCTAACTGCATTCTGCCCTCCTATTGTCCTTCTGTGTTAACATTGTTTTTAAACGGGCTAAAGCAAATGTTGTTGGGATGATATCCCAGAACAGGAAACAACTGGAATATTGTCAGCAGCAGATTTTGCTGAAGAAAACTGGATTACGGAGAGGAGTATAAATTTCCAGTATAAGAAGTTAGGGGTTCTGAGTTGGTGCATTCTGCCTTCCCAAGCATCTTCCTGCCCCTCTGAATGCCAGGTCTGTCCACATGCTTTAAGCCAGTTCTGTGTAGCTGTAAGGAAAAACAAGCAGCTACAGTTTTGCTCCCAGTCTGACTTCTTGACCAGAGGAACCCAAGTTCCTCTACATTTGATAACACATATGCAGATGAAAAACATCTTCATATATGTACTCTGTGCCATTTGTTCCATGTCCTAGATTTCTGGTTTTGGAATTTGAGATGTTGGCCAAGGCCTAGGGGAATAGAAAGAAAGAAACATAGGAAGTCTGGAAATGTGTGTATCTGTATTCTCACATCCTGCCCCTCAGGCCTTGAAGGTGGCTCTTAACATCAGTTAAACCCATATACAGAGATGTTTTAATGTGGCCTTCCCCAACCTGGTGCCCTCCACATACACAAAGCTGGCCGTAGGATTCTGGGAGTTGTAGTCCAACACATCTGGAGGGCACTAGGTTGGGAAAGGCTGCTCTAATGGAAAGAGCTGCACTAGTTTAATTTCTGCCTGTCCCACCTCAATTAAAGGCACAGGAGCCCTCCCAAACAAGAGGTGAGGAGCCGTAATTGTGAAGAACAGAGGAAGTTGTGCCCCCGGGCATAACCCTCCAACAACATACAAGTCTTCACTGAGTGATGGGAGTTGCAATCCAACACATCTGGAGGGTGGGGACAGCTGCAGTAAATGCTAAACAAATGAAATAAAACCAAGCTAAAACCAGAAGTTGGGTACTAAGCTCACAGCAGAGGGGCAGGAGGACTAAACCAAACCAAAGACACAGCAGGACAAAAAGGGGTTGCCAGCAGACTGAAGCACCAGTGAAGAGGGAAGCAGTCAGGACTCCCAGGTAGAGTGTTCCACAGCTTGAGATACTGCCACTGAAAAGACCTCATGCTGTGTCCCAGCTATTGGATCTCCTATGGCCATGGAACAAGAAGCAGGCCTCTGATGAAGGCTCGGTGGGTGGGTGGACTCATATGGGGGAAGGCAAATATCCTGGTCTCAAACTATGTAGAGTTTTATAGCAACTAACCCACACTTTTAATTGTGCTTGGAAACGAACTGGTAACCAATGCAGGTTGAACAATATTAGAGTCATGTACTCTGAGAAACAGGCCCCAGGCACAACCCTAGCTGCTGCATTTTGCTAGATAAGTTGGGTGCCAGGGGCAGTAGCCATAGTAAAGTGATAAGGGGGTTGCAGTGCATTGAAGCCAGACACCCATTGTCCTTCTTAAACCCCTCTTTGTGCCCCCTCCTCCAGCTTCTCAGACTTACCAAGAACTAGACACATCTTATATATTTCTGTTAGTCATTTAATACATTTATACCCCACAACTTCCATTCCAAAGAGTTTCCAGGGCAGCATGCCTTTTTATCCACTCATAGGGACTAGAAACATGCTGTTTTATCATTAAAAGGAGAATATTGCAGAAGGCAGTATTCTGCCCAGCTTCCATAATTCTGCAGTAAAACTGCAGGCATGCGGAATATGCACAAAGCTGTCTGAAATACTACCAATTTTATCAGATTTCCCTGTATATGATTCTGTCCTATACAGTGCTTCGATACAGACTTGTAGTGAAACATCAGGACTATCTAAATATAGAAAAGAATGGTTTATTTGGGCTTCATAACCATGACAGGGCAAAAGATACAGGCAAGACATTTTCTGAAAATTGGAGCAGAGCCTTAAACAGCAAAAAACATAAATAACTTTTTATAAGAGTCTGGGGAAAGTACCAACAATGTTAAAGTAATAACACTGAGCTGTTTACTGCTGCTGTTCAGTAAATAACCTATCCAGCCAAGTTTGGTTTTTGCAGGCACTGCTCAAGACCGCTTTTGAATTTGAAAAGCCCCGTTGAGGTGTTAAGGCAACCATGTTAAAACAAATGAGTTGTTGTTCAGTCGTGTCCAATTCTTTGTGACCCCATGTACCATAGCACGCCAGGCCTTCCTGTCCTGCGCTCTCTCCCGGAACGTGCTCAAGTCCATATTCATTGCATCAGTGATGCTATCTAGCCATCTCATCCTCTGCCGTCCCCTTCTCCTTTTGCCTTCAGTCTTTCCCAGCATCAGCGTCTTTTCCAGGGAGTTTTCTCTTCGCATTAGGTGGCCAAAATATTGGAGCTTCAGTATCTGTCCTTCCAATGAGCACTCAGGGTTGATTTCCTTTAGTATGGCCTGGTTTGACCTCCTTGCAGTCCAGGGGACTCGTAAGAGTCTTCTCCAGCACCACAGTTTGAAAGCATCAATTCTTCTGCACTCAGCCTTCCTTGTAGTCCAGCTCTCACATCCATATGTTACTACTGGGAAAACCATAGCTTTGATTAGACGGACCTTTGTCGGCAAGGTGATGTCTCTGCTTCTTACTATGCTGTCTAGGTTTGCCATAGCTTTCCTCCCAAGGAGCAAGCGTCTTTTAATTTCATGGCTACAGTCACCGTCTGCAGTGATCTTGGAGCCCAAGAAAATAAAATCTGTCATTGCTTCCATTTCTTCCCCTTCCATATGCCAGGAAGTGATGGGGCCAGATGCCATGATCTGAGTTTTTTTAATGTTGAGTTTCAAACCAGCTTTTGCACTCTCCTCTTTCACCCTCAACAAGAGGCTCTTGAGATCCTCTTCGCTTTCTGCCATTAGGGCGGTATCGTCTGCATATCTGAGGTTGTTGATCATTCTCCCAACAGTCTTAATTCCGACCTGTGATTCATCCAGCCTGGCGTTTCTCATGATGTACTCTGCATATAAGTTAAATAAGCAGGGTGACAATATGCAGCCTTGTCGTACTCCTTTCCCAATTTTGAACCAATCGGTTGTTCCATGTCTGGTTCTTACTGTTGCTTCTTGACCCTCAAGAAGCCACCTCACTGGCTTCTTGAGTAAGTTACTTGGGGGTACTTACTTGGGGGTACCAGTAAGGTGGTCTGGTACCCCCATCTTTTTCAGAATTTGCCACAGTTTGTTGTGATCCACACAATCAAAGGCTTTAGCGTAGTCAATGAAGCAGAAATAGATGTTTTCCTGGAATTCTCTTGCTTTCTCCATGATCCAGCGAAAGTTGGCGATTTGATCTCTAGTTCCTCTGCCTCTTCGAAACACAGCTTGTACTTCCGGTAGTTCTCGGTTCGCATACTGCTGAAGCCTAGCTTGTAGGATTTTGAGCATCACCTTGCTGGCATGTGAAATGAGCGCAATTGTGCGGTAGTTTGAACACTCTTTGGCATTGCCCTTCTTTGGAATTGGGATGTAAACTGACCTTTTCCAGTCTTGTGGCCATTGTTGAGTGTTCCAAATTTGTTGGCATATTGAGTGCAGCACTTTACCAGCATCATCTTTTAGGATTTTAAATAGCTCAGCTGGAAGACTGTCATCTCCGCTAGCTTTGTTGTTACTAATGCTTCCTAAGGCCCACTTGACTTCACTCTCAAGGATGTCTGGCTCAAGTTCAGTGACCGCACTATCATGGCTATCAGGGACATTCAGATCTTTCCTGTATAGTTCTTCTGTGTATTCTTTCCACCTCTTCTTCATCTCATCTGCTTCTGTTAGGTCCCTGCCTTCTTTGTCCTTTATCATGCCCGTCTTTGCACAAAATGTTCCCTTGAGATCTCCAATTTTCTTGAAGAGATCTCTAGTCTTTCCCATTCTCTTGTTTTCCTCAATTTCTTTGCATCGTTCATTTAAGAAGGCCTTCTTGTCTCTCCTTGCTATTCTCTGGAACTCTGCATTCAGTTGGATATATCTTCCCCTTTCTCCCTTGCTCTTCGCTTCCCTTCTTTCCTCAGCCACTTGTAACGCCTCATCAGACAGCCACTTGGCTTTCTTGCATTTCTTTTTCTTTGGGATGAATTTAGTTGCTGCCTCCTGAACAATGTTACGGACCTCTGTCCATAGTTCCTCAGGCACTCTGTCTATCAGGTCTAATCCCTTAAATCTATTCCTCACCTCCACTGTATATTCATAAGGGATATGATTTAGGTCATACCTGAATAGTTTAGTGGTTTTCCCTACGTTCTTTGATTTCAGCCAAAATTTTGCAAGAAGCAGCTCATGATCTGAGCCACAGTCAGCTCCAGGTCTTGTTTTTACTGACTGTATACAGCTTCTCCATCTTTGGCTGCAAAGGACATAATCAATCTGATTTCGATATTGACCACCTGTTGATGTCCATGTGTAGGGTCGTCTCTTGTGCTGTTGGAAAAGAGTGTTTGCTATGATCAGCGTGTTCTCTTGGCAAAACTCTATTAGCCTTTGTCCTGCTTCATTTTGTACACCAAGGCCATGCCTGCCTGTTATCCCGGTGATTTCTTGACTTCCTACTTTAGCATTCCAATCCCCTATGATGAAGAGGACATCTTTTTTTGGTGTTAGTTCTAGAAGGTGTTGTAGGTCTTCATAGAACCGATCAACCTCAGCTTCTTCGGCCTCAGTGGTTGGGGCATAGACTTGAATTACTGTGATGTTGAATGGTTTGCCTTGGATTCGTACTGAGATCATTCTGTCGTTTTTGAGATTGTACCCCAGTACTGCTTTTCCCACCCTTTTGTTGACTATGAGTGCTACTCCATTTCTTCTAAGGGATTCTTGCCCACAGTAATAGATATGATGGTCACCTGAATTAAATTCGCCCATGCTTGTCCATTTTAGTTCATTGATTCCCAAGATGTCGATGTTCAATCTTGCCATCTCATGTTTGACCACCTCCAGCTTACCTTGATTCATTGATCTGACATTGCAGGTTCCTAAACAATATTGTTCTTTACAGCATCGGATTTTCTTTTCACCACCAGACTCATCCACAGCTGAGTGTCCTTTCGGCTTTGGCCCAGCCACTTCACTCTTTCTGGCGCTACTTGGAAATACCCTCTGCTCTTCCCCAGTAGTATATTGGACACCTTCCGACCTGAGGGGCTCATCTTCCGGCGTCATCTCTTTTAGCCTTGTGATACGTTCCATGGGGTTTTCTTGGCAAGAATACTGGAGTGGGTTGCCATTGCCTTCTCCAGTGGACCACATTTTGTCAGAACTCTCTGCCATGACCTGTCCGTCTTGGGTGGCCCTGCATGGCATAGTTTATGGCTTCACTGAGTTATGCAGGTCCCTTCGCCACAACAAGGCAGTGATCCATGAAGGGGAAAACAAATGGGACCTGCAACAAAATGTTGTAGAGCATTTTCCTGGATACCCCATTCCATCCCAACTGGTTTTCCATTTTTCCCCCTCTGCATGGTCACCCAGTATTCCATGTTCATTGAACGTGTTTTGTCCCCATTGAGCTGTTTTGGGAAATACTCACCCTTTTTGAGTTTTTTTTCCTAAAGATTTTTTTTTTTTATTTCTGCAAACCTTGAGGTTCCCCTGAGTCTGCTCATATCTCTTTCTTGTGCATGGACTACATTAGGATCCACACTTGGAGAATGAGTTTGCTCTTAGTAGCTAGGTTGATAATATAGGATTCCAATGTATGTAACAGACCTTCTGGCTTCAGGCCGGCATTACAAAATCAGTGGATGTTTTCTTAGGTCCTGTAGGATCAGCTATAATGTTGCCATACAAGAATGCATTGTTGTTTTTTCTTTGTTTTCTGAGCTTCTCGGGATAGGGATAAAGGGTCTATTATTCCTCAGAGCACAGAAGCCACAAAGAAAACCAGCTTGACGTTTAGAATAATAGTTGCAAACTGTACAGCTGGTGATTGGTCAATCTAGCCCAAGGCTGGGGAACCCCTTTCAGCCCCAAGGACCAAGAGAAACTCTCAGGGGCTGCATTCCAGTGCTGGGCAGGGCTTAAGGCAAAAGGGATGGGGCCAGAAATGCAAAAAATACCAGCCTGTTGTAGCTTTAAGTTCTTACTGCCGGTAACAAAGCCTTAGGAGAGGCATTTCAGCCTTTTAGAATGGAGGAAAAACTGCTCAAAAGCCACCAAATGATCAGTGGTCGGGGAAACGAGTGGGACCAAGGAAGGGGACATGGTCATCTGGGGACCCCAGCAGGGCCAGATTTGGCTACCGGGCCTGAGGTTCCCTACCAGTGATCAAGCCCAACATGGTCTACTCTGAACATCTGCAAATGTCAGTGTTATCCTGGGTCTGCAGATAACCCTCTCTTGTGCGTGGGTGATGCAGTTTTGGCTATCGAAGCATGAGCATAGGAAGACTTGAATTGGTATTAGAAGAAATCGTTTTAAAGTGCCCTGAATTATCATTTAATTGAAGGTGATTCCCCCCCCCCCCATGGATGAATTACTAGCATTTATACAGAACTGTCAGCAAATGTGGCCTGTTAAGAGTAACATAACTATAAAACAGACAGGTTGTTCCCTGCCTTGAGGAGCTAACAGTCTGAATTCCAACAATGGAGGAAGGCATCCAAAGGAGAAAATTGAAGGGAGGGGCAAGTCATGTGGGTTGGATGGGCATACATGTAATTCTTTTAATCTTTCTTGCCTTTGATGGCAGTGTTTGAAGCCCAGTAAACATTGTACAGTGTGCCTTATGGAGAAAATTCATCTCAAAAGTTCAAGAAGGCTGTCCCTTCCTTTTCTTTCCCTACCTGTAGGAACATAGGAAGCTGTTTACATCGAATCAGACAGTTGATCTGTCTAGGCTCAGGGGCGGGCAACTTATGGCCCTCCAGATGTTTTGGCCTACAACTCCCATCAGCTCTAGCCAGCATTGCCAGTGGTGAGGGATCATAGGAGTTGCAGCCCTCCAGATGTTCTGGCCTACAATTGCCCAGCCCTGATGTGTCTTTCCCAGCCCTACCTGGAGATGCCAGGGATGGAACCTAAGGCCTTTGGCATGTAAAGCATCTGAACTACAAATTCTAAAAAGAGTTTTCTGTGTTGCTTTTTCTTAAAACTGTCCTTTAGTACACCAGTGAGCTCCTCATGCATCTAGCTGCTTTTTTAATTATTATTTCCAGGGAATGAAGTTGGTGAGTTAGTAGAGTACAATCCAAATCTCCTTGATGACCCTCAGTGGCCCTGCGGGAAGCACAAGCGTGTCCTCATCTTTGCATCGTACATGGTAAGACATTGTCATCATGGAAATCCTTAGCAAATAGGGCGCTGCAGCACTTGAGCGGTACAAGTGTTTTGTTCTGTTCTCCCCCCTCTCTGCAATGAAGAGGCTAGTTATCAATAGAAGTAAGAACTGGCTGTTGTGCCATTTACTAAACCAGGAGCAGGCAACTTATACAAGTCCAGGGGCCAGTCCCCATCCCCCACCCATGGGGCGGCACCCCTACACACCACCAATTCTGTCTTCGCTACAAAAACTGGGCAGCGCAGCAGCAAAATGGCGATTTTCCTCAATGGCAATTGTGGGAAGTGGTGTTAGTATTCCAGTTCTACAGTTTGGGGACCCAAGACTGCGTTATACGTGGGGCTGCCTTTGAAAACAGTCCAGAAACTTCAGCTAGTCCAAAATAGGGCCACAAGATTGTTAACGGGGACTGGCTAACAAGCTCATATTATGCCAGTACTTTTTCAGCTGCACTGGCTGCCAGTCGATTTCCAGGCTCAATTCAAAGTGCTGGTACTAACATTCAAAGCCCTTAACGGCTTGGGGCCAGGTTATATGAAGGATCGCCTCCTCCCATATATGCCTGCCCAGACCTTAAGATCACCCTCAGCAGTCCTTCGTGAGCCCCTGCTGAAGGAAGGAAGGCAGGTGGCTACTAGGAAGAGGACCTTTTCTGCTGTGGCACCCCAGCTGTGGAATGAGCTGCCTAGTGAGGTTCGCCTGGCACCTACATTGTATTCCTTCCAGCGCCAGGTGAAGACCTTTTTATTTTCCCAGGCGTTTTAGCTTTCTAGTCTTTTAGCTTTGCTGTTTTAAGTCTGTATTTTAAATCCCTGCATTGCTGCTAGGTTTTATTCTGGTTGTATTGTTATATTGTGGTTTTAATGCTTTTATATTTTATATTGTTTTACTATATGCTTTTTGGTTTTAATTTTTGTGAACCGCCCAGAGAGCTTCCACTATTGGGCAGTATAGAAATGAAATAAATAAATAAAATAAGACTGTGTGTGTGAGTTTACGGCTAAATGCCAAACTTGACATAACAGAGATCTGTGGTCAGATCTCTCCAGCTCCCGTTTTTCATTTGGATTGGGACTGCAGTACTGAAATTCCCCCACTACCCACCCTCTGCAAAGCTATTAGCTGCAAAGAGGAAAAGGGAATATATATACTAGTATTGTACCTTTATTTCCCCCGCTCCGTAGCTAGCAGCAGCATGGGTGAGGTAATGGCTAACTTTTAACCAAAGAAGCCTAGTCTGGCCTTCAGACGAGACTTCATGCAATGGACTGCCAACCTACAGATTTCATTGTAGATGTCATGGTGGCCGTTAAACTGGATGGCTTTAAAAAGGATTATACAGATTTATGGAGGATAGGTTCACCAGGGCCTATTAGCCATAACAGCTAAAGCTGCATACAGACATCACTTCCTCTGGGTTTGGGGGTTTTCTGCTGCGGTATGAGCACTGCTTCTCCCCACATTTGCTCTTCTTCTGCTACAGCGACCTGCCTCCAATTCCAGTGTGGATTTTTGCCCCCTGACCATTTTTTGGGAAGACGTTTGGCTGAGTTTAGCCTTCCACCCACCGGCACCTGGAATCTTATCACTTCCATTTAACTGTTTATCCAGTGCCATTTTTAAAGCAAATCCATTTGATTTTACAGACTTCAAACCCTGCTCTGGGAATGGCAGTAAAGTGGCCAATCAGCACTCTGCACAGCTAAGTAGGGAGGGGTGTGAGAGGTGGTGTTGGCTATGCAGAGCATGTTGTGACAATGACTATTTCTCCTGGAAGTGGGAAGAACAAGTCCTCTGTTCAGTTTGGAAGGGGGCACGCCAGTCCAAAAAGTGGTGAATGGGGATCCACAGTGTGCTAATTGCTCAGGCTCTGTATGTCTGCATGCAGCTTAAGAATGAAGCTTCCCCACGCAGAATCAGTATACTGCTGAGAAACAGAGTCGTGACTGAGACTGGGCATTGAACCAAGAAGCCTCTGGTTCCAGTCTCACTTCGGCCATGAGCAAGCCACCATTTCTCAGGCTCTGACCACCATCTGCAATAGTGGGACTGATACTGACCTACCTTGCAGGATGATTATACGTGAGCTGCTTTGAACACTTTGAAACACACACAAATGCCAGGTATTTCCAGCTGCTAGGGCCAAATACTGGGGAGATGACTATGAATGGCTTGCTTATGAGCTTTCCAAAGTCATTTGACTGGGCCACTATAAAAGATCAGAAGCCAGGAAATCCTAATGAACTCAAGGTTCAAGTCCCACATTTCAATTTCAAACACTTACTTCAGGAGATCCAGAGGAAGGCTGTGCCACCTCCCTTCACCTCCCACTTACTTCTAGCTTTACTCCTTCTAGTCACAGAATACCCTGGGGTATTGGCTTCCTCAACCTCGTGCCCTCCACATGTGTCGGACATGATGGCTGGGGGATGCTGGGAGTAGTAGTCCAGCACATCTGGAGGGCACCAGGTTGGGGAAGGCTGTCCTGGAGTGTATTGCTGAAGGAAGGAAGCAAGGAAGGAAGGAAGGAAGGAAACCTGTGCAAGCTCATAGTCTTGCACTGTACTTGGAAGTGCCAAGTATTAGAGGATTAAGAGATTACCAGAAAGCTTTGAAAACCTTCTGTCCTCAAAGAGATTAAACTTTTATCATCTAGGATTCTACAGTGATGACCTAGATACAGAAGGAATTGAGTGTAATCCTATACAAGGGCAAATGATGGTTAATAGCAGAAACTTAGTATAACATGATACCAGCGAAGGCAATCCTGCTCTGAAGTTGCTTTTAACAGTGGTATAGCTGAAGCTAAGCTTTGGATCATTGAAGTTCAGCCCTAATAATGTGCGCAAACCTAAACTAGCACCATGGCTGACAAGACTGATGCTAATCACCAAATCCCAGATTAATGGATTCTTGCTCACAGAAACAGGCTGTGCAGTCAGAAGTCTTATAGAAAGATGGTCCACATTGTGAGCTCTGATAGAGCCAGTTGCATTTTGGGGATGAGAGAGGTTAAAGGAACCCCTAATTTCAGTTGTGTGGGGGCCTGTTTAACAAGGATCATTGGGCTGCATCCATTGTTAGTCCTACTTAAAGTAGACCCATTGAAATGAATGGGACTTAAGTTAGACTAACATTGGATACCACCCATAATGTGCACAGTCCAGCATGCTTGACGGTGGGTTGCTGTGTTATGCATCACCCTTTTAAGATGGACTGGAAAGCTGATGTCTTTATGCAGAGGTATCTCTGGAGAACCCACAAAGCAAAGACAGGGATCCTAAATGGAGTTCAGCAAGGGTATGTTGTGCCTGTGGAAGACATGACCTTTGCCGATCTCTCCGGCAGCTTCCCATCAGCTGTCAAGCAAAACATTCTGGGCAACAATTCCTCATCTTCTCTCTAATCGGTATTAGCAGCTCCGATGTCAGGCAAAATACACAAGCAGGAGATACTGCACTGATGGGACATCATTTAGGGAGCAATCCTATCTGGATTGACGGTTGCCTCCAATCCCAGGGGCGACCACCTATCCAGTGCAGGGCGGGAGGAGTGGTGAAGAGTGGATGTCCTTCGTGCTCCCGCCGCCCTGCTTTCGTGGCTAGACAGCTGATTTCGGCTGTCTAACCGCGGGACTTTGGAACACGGGAAGGGGCAGCCGGACGACACATAGGAAGTGTCATACCGGCACTTCCGACCTCCCGCCCCGCCCCCGGGAACACCTCGTTTTCCCTCTCCGTGCTACTCTTCTGAGCACAGGGGCAATCCATACTGCCTATGAGGCAGCACGGGAGGAAGCGGAGGTCAATTCTTTGGGAACCGACCAATACTATGGCTGTCTAGCAGCTGACTAGCGGCCATAGGATTGTGCCCTCAATAGCTACTGGGTAGTATCCAATGTTAGCCCCATGTTGAGTAAACCCACTGAAATTGATGGGACTTAAGTCATTTGTGACTAACTTGAGTTTCATTCATTTCAATGGGTCTATGCTACATAGGACTCACTGGAAAAGACCCTGATGCTGGGAAAGATTGAAGGCAAAAGGAGAAGGGGACAGCAGAGGATGAGATGGCTAGATAGCATCACCGGTGCAATGAATATGAACTTGAGCACACTCCTGGAGAGAGCGGAGGACAGGAAGGCCTGGCGTGCTATGGTCCATGGGGTCATGAAGAGTCGAACATGACTTAACAACTCAACAACAATAAATTCTACATAGGACAAACATTGGATACTGCACATTGTGTTTATATGTGTGTAACCCTGGAAATACTGGGCAAAATGGTAGAGGAGAGAGAGCAAAGCATTTTCACACTAACCAAAACATACAGGTGACGGAACCTCCCTCACTGCACTCTGGTTACCATTGAGATGTGTATGTTCACTATATTGTTTTTATAAAATCAGTGTAGTTTAACTCCTCTTGACTTACTGTAATTATTACGGGTGGTAAACCACTAATATCTATTAAAATCAGAGTGAATGCATTGGTGAAGTTCTGTTATACTTTGTGGTTATTTGATCATGCTGAAGGAGAATGGTAGGAAAAAGAGGAACTATTCCCCCACATAGTAATATAAGGCAAAATTATAAATCCTAGTATCCCTTGATGCTTACTAGCATAGTCTTCTGACATAAGTTTTTAGAAGACTGGATTTAATATGCATCCGTTATGAATAACACAGACTTGGGTGTTCTCTCTTTATGCCAGTGGTTCTCAAACTTTTTTTCCATGGCCACTTGAAAATTGCTGGGGTTCTCAGCAGACCCTTAACAAAACTTTTTTTGTGCTACAAACCAAAGCATATATATAACTCACATTTTCATAGCCTCCATTCTCATGCAATAGATGAACTTCTTTTGTGGGCAAGGATCTGTGAAGGCAGGTATAACATTTGTCAGCAGTTTGTTTGCTGAGCCTCAGGTGAGGTTCAGCAAACTTAACTTTGGTAAATTTTCAGGGGGAAATTTAGTAGACTGCACTGTTGCCATGTTAAGAAAATCACAGGGCCTAGGCCAGGGCCTCATTAGCCTGTTCAATAATCCAGCCCTGGTCAAAATTGACTCAATGTTTTTCATCAGAAAAAATCTCATGCAGGGCCAAGTACAGATATTCTCAACTGTTCCACAACCTTTCCATAGACCACCTAAATGGAGTGTGTGGACTACCAGTGGTCCACACAGCACAGTTTGAGAACCTCTGCTGTACACTGCCTGCCCAAGAATCGGTGTATACTTTTGGTAAGAAGTGTCTGGTTTGTTCTTGAAAGCAAGTAAAACTTTATGGGACCCAGAGCAAGAACCTGGGAAACCAGCTGTGGAGTTGGATAAAAGCTTAGAAACCCAAGAGGAGATGGAATAAGAGAAGTCGGAATGGGCTTGCTGCATTTTCAAGTAAACATAGGACCAAAATAGATGTTACAAAAGATGTGTGGCTGCTCTCAGGAGCAGCAATTTTGCATCTTCTCTCCAGTAATGTCTAGTAAAAGAAGGTATGTGACATGACCTCATTGTGCTCAGTCCTTCCCCCTGCCCCCACTCCATTTGATTAGCTGCTTGCAATGGAACTGTGCAATGATAATGCATTCAGTTCCTTTCTTAGAAAGGGTTATGGGGGACATGGGTCTACTGCTCTTGGCTGTTTGCCCCGTAATATGGATTAGCTTCTTATGAATGCATTTTAGAAGTACAATCACGTACTCCAGGAGTGGTCACTTCGTGGTCCTCCAGATGGTTTGGCCTGTATCTCCCATCACCCCACGCCAGCATAGCCAATGGTAAGGGATGTAGGCCAAAACATCTGGAGGATCACAAATTGCCCACCCCGATGTGTGTGTGCTCTCTCTCTCTCTCTCTCTCAGTAAAGGCAATTTAAATTTCTGTAAATAATCCCTATTCCTTTTTATTTCAGACCACAGTAATAGAATATGTGAAACCCTCAGACCTTAAAAAGGATATGAATGAAACATTTAAAGACAAATTTCCTCACATCAAGCTGACACTGAGCAAAATCAGAAGGTAAAAAAACTATTAAAAGAGGAGGGAGCTTGACTGTGATTCTAAGTCAGCTTGGAACAGGCCTCTTTCAGCTTGGAACAGGCCTAAACTTGTACAAAACAATTAAGTAAATAGTATATGATTAAAACGTACAGTCTTATGTATGTTTATTGGGGTATGTCCCAGTTAATTCAATGGACTTCTTCCCAAGTAAGTGTGAATAAGATTGCAACCTTGACCTGTTTTATAAACTCAGAGCTCCAGCGCATGGAGTACATGTACAAGTACTTCACTTGATGTCTCACTCCAAAATGTGTTAAATCACCCCACTGGAAAGCAACATAAGAGGCCGGAATGTGGGATATGCGTTCTATCGATCATAGCCAGTCACCCAGTCATGTAATCACTTAATGAATTCCTTCTCTGTTGCATGCTATTCTACCTGTAGAGGGAATATTTTGTACAGGGGCGCATACCATCATGTGAGCCCCTACCTGCCGTGTGAAGTGCCACAGCACAAGCTGATGACTTCATTGAGAACGAGGCCTTCAACACTTGGATTTTTTCCAGGTTTAACTGAAGCAACACTGGGGAAAATCTCTGTCCTTTCCTAGTCTTCCCACCCATGTTTCTGCAGTTCCTGTCACATAGCCAGCTTACATGCTAAGATTTCCCTCTCCTCCTTGTTGCATGCTACAGTCTTGCTCAAGTCTCACTCTACTTCCTGTGTTCTGCTTGCCAGGCTTCAAGTCATTACGCTTCTCATCCACCAAGCTCCATCTCCACTGGGGAGTTGTCTCCTGACGTTCGTAACGCTGCATGAGCTCATCCTTGAGTAATGGACTTCCTTGCGGTTCATAGCTCCTGCCACACTATTTCCTATGCCTGGAACAGCCACCCTTTTCTCAAAGATTCATCTTTCAATTTCTGTGGTCTCTTTCCCCAGGATGGCTGGCAGACTGCAAGCACTCTGAACCTGGACTTTGTAAATTTGGGCCAGGCTAAATGTTACAGTACAGCAGCACCCACAGAAACTGACTAAAATGGCTGCTACACACATAGCTGGCTTATCCCCCTCCAAAAAGGTTGAGCAAAATTTGCTAAATGGCATGGCTTCCGGATGTTCTGTGTTTTCCCTGCCTCACAACCCTGGCTGTTGATGTTATCACTTACTGTGGCCTTCACTTCGACAATAAAACTCTTGAGTGTCTGGGACAGAGGCACTGACAGAATCAGAATCAGCCTCCAACCAGAGCACCCCTCCCCAACCTGATGCCCTCTAGATCTCTTGAACTGCAACTCCCAGCTTTCCTAGCCAACATGGCCAGCATTCCCAGCCAGCATTGACCCTGCTGGCTGGAAATGCTTGGAGCTGCAGTCCAGCACATCTGAAGGACACCAGGTTGTGGAAGGCAGAACGAGCGGAAAGGAGGCTACAGAATCACCACTTTCCCCTGTCCTTTCCTACCCTTGTCTGAGCCTCTGGGAATTGTTCCTAAGCCCCAGTCCCCCTCTCTGCTGATATAATAGTGTGCATGCTCTTTTCCCCCTCCCGGAAGTCCCAAAAGATTAGCCATCCTTCCAAGAGCAGACACCACCCCACCAAAGTCCCAAGCAGCTGCTCACTGCCGCAGCAATCTACCCATATCCTCCCCCATCCATCCCTACTCGGGACCAGACTCCTTTCTCCATGAGCAAATAACTGAAGCCATTTAAAGCAATGGAGTCATCTGTTGGGTCGCCCCATTTTTACATACCACGAACACCTCGACTCCTATCATGATGTTACTTGAGACAAGTGGCTGCTCATCACAACAGAGTTGTATCAAGGTGCCCTTCTGAAGGTGCACCCTCTTCTTCCTCATTGTCAAGAGGAACGTCGCCTCTTTGTGAACTTAGTATTGTCAGCTAGAAAGGGAGCTTCTTCAGTACAGAGACCATCTGAAAAAACAGAAATGAGAATCCAGGAGGGTTAAGAGCATGTTTCCTGAGCTGTGGCAATCTTCCTTCTTTTTTTTTAAAAAAAAATTGTCTTCTCTTTCCCTGTTGCAGTTTAAAGAGAGAGATGCGGAACCTGAGTATGGAATGCAACCTGGAGCCGGTAACTGTGTCCATGGCTTACGTTTACTTTGAGAAGCTTGTCCTCCAAGGCAAACTCAACAAACAGAACCGAAAACTGTGCGCTGGTGCTTGCGTGCTGCTTGCAGCCAAGATTAGCAGTGATCTCAGGAAACATGAAGTCAAACACGTCATTGATGTAAGTATAGCCAGAACAATTTCCAAGAGAGTCTAGAGCTCTGAAAATGTAGAAGCTCTCAAATTGACAGTTTCCCCTTCAAGGCTGTGTGTAAACATCTCTGCAGGCTTGCATAGAACTTTGAAGGAAAACATGCAACAAGTTTCAGCACTGAGGTTGCAGATCAGATGTAGGTTCTGTAGGATTTTGACAAGAGTGCTCTGCACCAAGAGAATCATAGAATCATAGAATAGTAGGGTTGGAAGGGGCCTACAAGGCTATCGAGTCCAACCCCCTGCTCAATGCAGGAATCCAAGTCAGAGCATCCCTGACAGATGGCTGTCCAGCCTTGTCTTGAATGCCTGCGGTGTGGGAGAGCCCACCAGGTTAGAAAGACCCACAAGGGAAGGGACAGGACAGTAGCTCAGTGGTAGAGCACCTGCTTTCCACACAGAAGGGTCCCAGGTTCAATCCCCGGCATCTCCAGGTAGGACTACGAAAAAATCCTGCCTGAAACCTTGGAGAGCTGCAGTGTCAACAACGCTAGGCTAGATGGACCA